>NC_137077.1:5482570-6682570 GCF_951640355.1 Cnephaeus nilssonii
AGAATCTCACTGGCTGGAGAGGTAGTATGCACAGAGAAAACAGCAACACTTGATGGGAGAACAAAATACTGGACAGGGTGATCAGAAACAGAACTATCAGGCTTTTGCCACAAACAGGAAAAAAATACACCAAACGAGAAGATGCACTGGCATTGTGTATTGAACACTCCTCCCCACCCCACCCAGGATACTGTGTACATTGCAATAAATAGTGCAACTTTAGCAGCGGGAAACAAGGAGCGTAGGAAGTACCCACCTCCTTCATGTGTGGTTTATCCATGTGCACTCTGCCTGGTAGCACCAATCTCCCCAGGTGCTGGGTGAGAGACAGACTGGGGTGGGGTGGAGGGAAGGGGAGAGGTCTGAGCATGTTTGCTTGCCTTTTGGCCTCTGGAGGTGCCTGGAGAGTTCAGCCCTCTCACATTCCTATGGCAAACTGTTCTTGCTCTAAGACAACATCCTAGAAAGGCAGGCCTGATGGGGGAGAAACATGGTCACTGAGCCACAACTGGTGACTGGGTCTTCCAGCTGACATCCTGCTGCCTGTCAACCTCCCTTCAACCTCTAGGGCTAAGGCTGTGTTCTTGAAGGCCTCATCCTAAAGGACAACGAGGCAAGGAAGGGGGTGAAGGAACGCACGCATGCAGCGGTGCTGCCCTTGCAGCCCCCCCCGCCCCCCCCCTCCGTCTTCCTGTGACTCCGGCACACAGGTGGTGTGGTCTGGACCAGCCACATGAGCTGGAGACATCAATACACAGACCCTCTCCCAGGCCCCCTCCGGTCCCCCCACGCTGCACGCTCACTGATGGCCACTAAGAATCTCCAAATAACTGCATCCAGTTTACCTTGAGCCCCCATCCTGTGTGGGTCAGTAACAGTGTTCCCATGAGAGACCTCTCAGCACTATGGCTACGAGTTGGTCAGGAGGTTGGGGGAATGGGCTTCTTTCCCAGGAACCTGAATCAACGGCCAGCTCTTCCCCCCCTTTACCCCCAGAACCCCTAAATACTGCCTGAGCGCTCTGCAGAGGTCAGCTTGGAAACATGCGATCATAAGTTCAGTGATGTTCAACTAAAGGCAACATCTTGATTGGCAGGTGTGCTCCAGGGAAAGGAACAGAACAGGCATGAACAGTAGGCAAAGGTAGAGAAGACACGGAAGAGAAGCAGGCCAAAGGGCAAGGCAGGACAGACAGGAGCAGAAAGCCTGGGCCACATGCAAAACACCAAGTGGTTTCAATAGCTCAGGCCAGGGCTCCACCTCGCCAATTCATTCCAGCAAAATCAGCCTGGAGCACGGGGCGGAGGAGGAGGAGGGAGCACAGTGTTTGGTAACAAAAATAGAAAGGGTTGGGTTTGAGAAAATAGGAGATTTAAGAGATGTCATTCTAATCAGCATGAAGTGACCAGGGCGATGAACAGCAAGACGGGAGGCACCTAGGACCCTGTGAGGCACCATCTCTAGAGCCCAGTGTTTCTAACAGAATCCAGGGCCTGACTGCCCAACACCCACTTGGGCCTTCGCCTGCCCTACGTCTGCAGCAGCACCTCCGGCTCGGACAGTGAGCAATAGAGAGTGTATCCCAACTCGTCTATTTCTTCAGGGGTGAGCTCAGCAAATAAGTTCACCTTGGGGTTTAGGGCACTGGGCAGGACTCCGGCCTCTAGGTACCTGATGAGTCCCCTCAAGGCCTGCAGGAACCGATCGGCCAGCATGTCTGGAGACCAGTCAGCCTCCTCCTGGGCCAAGTGGAGGATGACATTCGTGAGCTGGCTGGCAGTGAGGTGGCCCAGAGCTGGCGTGGACTTGCATATGGCCTTGAGGATCTTGAGGCACAGAGATCGGCAGCCCGAGTCGGCCTGGTCCAAAGCCCACAGGCGCGCCGTCTCAGCAGGACGCAAGCTCAGCCGCCACAGGTTGTCATACTGGGCTAGCCGGTGTGGTCTGGCCACCAAGACAGTGTCACCGAGAGTCACTGATGGCAAGAAGTCAATGACAAGATGTTTGTCACGCTCATATTGCACTTCCAGAGTCAAGGCCTCTGGGGGGGGTGCCGGGCGGATCACATAGTCCAAGAGAGACCCTATGGCCGGCCAATTGATGGAGCCAGCCACTACCTTCTCAAATGTGTCCGCCACTGTCTTTGGGGAGAGGTAGCCCCCTACTACACAGCGGTCCCAGTAACTACTGCCACGAGGAAAGTACTCTGGGTTCTCACGACGAACCAGGAAGAAGCCAGGGACATTCATGATGGTGTCCTCGCCAGGAATACATGACCACAGGTTCTGCTCCAGGACAAGGGGCACAATGAGTTGGATGTGGTCGGCTGTCACCACCTAATGAGAAGAATTAAAAAGGTTTTGAGGGATGTAATCTGCTCCAGAAGCCAGCTTCCTCAAACACAGGTGCCTCTATCTTGTATTCCCGCAACAATAAAGGAAACTAAGGATTCTTTCCTGTCAACCTTTCAGTTCAGATATAGACATACTGAGGATTTAAACCCAGGTCTGCAGACACCAGCTCGTGCTCATGCCACATGGCATGTTGTCTTGGGACATGAAAGTATGCGGGACATCCCCCAAGCCTAAAGACCCGATAAGAGAAAACTAGAGAGGAGAGACAGGGACAGGAGTGGAGGAAGGAGGAGCCTCTTACGGTTTCCTAGAAGTTGTGTGACTAAAAAACAAGAAAGGGTTTTTAAAGACCAAGATAAATTTTTAAAAAATGAATGAGATCTATATCTGGAAAAAAAAAACAAAAAAACATAAGACCCAAGATAAGGATCTCCAAATGCTCCGGGTGTGCAGAGCTCAGAAGCAGCCAGACTTCCGTCTTCCTGGCAAGCCGGGGGCACTCATCTTTTGCACCAATAGCACGACTGAGCAGCACCTTGGTCAGCACCCAGCCCGACCCTCTGTGAGCGCGGCCTTGTTACCTGCAGGTCGTCATAGAGGCTGCCACTCAGGTACATGTCCCGAAGCGGCATGTCAGGCAGCTTGGCCCGCAGGAAGCTCCGGAGCTCAGCACATATGTCCACGGCAGCTTGCTTGGCCCGAGCCTGCTCACCGGCAGGGATGGCAGCCCGGTTCCGGTAGTAAGAAAGAAGTTTCTCCTGCAGGGACATGCGGAGTCGTGACTTCTTCAAGTCTACCTGGCCCTTCCTGGCCAGTGGCTTGGGCTGGGGTGGGCAGAATGGATCTGCCAAGGCAAGAGAGAGAGGCATGTCAGCTCTTCCCAGGCTGCCTCCATCCCAGAAAGAAGAGCTCAGCACCACAGGCAAGTGCTAGCACGGTGCCTGGCATGTATGTGCTCAAGGGATGTTTGCTACATGCAGGAGTCGCACTGAGAGCCCACAGGTAAATCCCACAAGGGGCCAGAGGCTCTCTCACCTGTGTCAAAGGCCGAGGAGTCTGTGGGAAGGGTCTGCAGGGACCGGCTCAGGCCTGTCTTCATGTCCTTGTTCAGCAGTCGGGGGGAGCCCATCCAGTTTGGTTCTTCCCAGCTCCTTTTCCCGGAATGGCCCAGGCGGGTGGGGCTGGTCGGGGCACTGATTGCCCTGTCGTACATCTGAAACAGCAAGAGGACCACACATGTTCCTTCCTTCCTGCTTCCCTCCTTCCCAGCAGCTTTAGTGAGCGCTAAACTAATTTCCAATACCTTTGCTTTATTCTGGATTATGGAATACTTTCTCCATGTAGAAAATAGGAAAGTTCAGGAAACATGAAATGATATAAATAAGAAACAGATTTATCCATAACGTCACAACCCAGAGATAAATGTTAATAATTTAGTATATTTCTTTCTGGAAATGTAGGTTTAGGTAATTAGGATCCTGCTCTATATATACTTTTGAAATCTGATTTTTTCACTTATGATTTTTATCATTTACTCAGACCAGTAAAAATGAACGGGTGTTCAACATTATGGTACGTATTCTAACTATACAACACTGTACCTTACGAATGTAATGGTGAACACTGACTAATTTATTTAACAAATACTGAGTGTCTACAACGTGCTGTTCTAGGCACAAGACTAGAGCACTAACCAAAGAGACCCCTGGATAGTAAGTAGCACATGATCTCACTCATCTAGGGGAAATGATGAACAACATAGACTGATGAACAAGAACAGACCCAGAGACAAGGAGGCATCGATCGGACTGTCGGGCCTCAGAGGGAGGGTAGGGGAGGGTGGGGATAAAGGGGAGAGATCAACCAAAGGACTTGTGTGCATACATATGAGCATAACCAGTGGTCACGGACAACAGGGAGGTGGAGGCATGTGTGGGGAGGGGTTTGGGATGGGAATGGGGGGATGAGGACAAATATGTGATACCTTAATCAATAAAGAAATTTAAACAAAAATAAATAAATAAATAATAAATAAATAAAAAGTAAAAAAAAAAAAGAAGAGACCCCCGCAGCTTTCAGTCCAGCAGAGGGACACAGGCAAAACACCAACAAGTTAAATCAAAGTAGGCAGAAAGGTAAACGTTAAGTAAAGGAGAAAAGGGAAAGAGGAAGTGTCTGCGTGGTGGGGTTGCTGTTTTAAATAAGGAAGAACCTTTTGGGTATTTATCATTTCTTACCCGCTGGGATAAACACCTTTATTTGTATCTCCAATGATTTCTTTAGGGCAGAGACCTAGCAGTAGCCTTAACTGAACTCTCTTAAGGTCTCATCGAATAACCAGTGACCCAGTTGGACTCCATGAGCAGCGTCCAAGCCTGTTCCAGACCAGCTCCGCTCTGGAGAGGCAGCTCCCACCTCTCCCCCCCCCCCCCCCCCCCCCGGCTCAGGCTGCAGGCACTTACCCGTTTAACAGCCAGGGTAGCGATGCCCAGCATGGCTGCTCCACCCACCCCCAGCACCAGCCGGGCATTGGAGAGCACAAAATCGATGGCTGTGCCGATGCCGTTGTCATCCTTCTTGCCTTTGCGCTGGCCAGCGCCTGCCATTGCTCACCTGAGGATGAAGGCAGAACACAGCCATCACCACCTGGGGCCTCAAACACTGTTAGCTAACAGTCACTGTCAAGTCCAAGAATATTTCCCCCTAACTAGTTCACAGCCTTGGTGGCCCTTTTCTCCACCTCATAGTCAACAGAAGCTTCACGTGAGGGGCAAATGAGACCACTTGGCCAAATGAACTACATTCCCACTTCAAACGCACAGAGCAAGCAAGGCCAAGGAGAGTTTCCTTTGTATTTACAGGTGGAGGCAGGCCAGAATGCCAATCATCCTCTCTCCAGTGGCCATTGAGACAGAGATGGGACATACCACGCAGGTGAGGCAGCAGAATCCAGTCAGGACCACATGGACATTGCATGGTTCCCACACATGATAACCACCGTTTTGAGGTGGTTGTTTTGAACAAGAGAACCTTTGCTAATATATTTATAGCAGGGAGAACCACTGGATGTAGGCACTCTAAGTCAGGGGTGGGGAACGTCTGGCCCGTGGGCCATGTTGGCCCTGCCAAGGCGTTAGGGGTGAGTTAAATGTCTGACGCAGGCTGAGTTTTAGGTTGATAATTGTGTCTGGCCCACGAAGGATGTTGTAAATATCCAAATGGCCCCTGGCAGAAAAAGGCTCCCACCCTGCCCTGAGTGATCCCCGGATGTGATGCAGCAGACCAGAAGGACATGTCCTCCCTCCGAGCAGAAGCCAGGAGCCCCCACCCCCACCCCCTGGGCCATTTAGTCCTTGGTCCATCTGACTGAGTGCAGGCGGTGCAGTGGCAGAATAGAAAAAAGCCTGGGTTTTTGAGTCGGAAATCCTGAGATGGAATCCTTGCCTTTGAACCCTGAATCATTTAACCCCTCAGCTATGAAAAGGGAATGATGCCCGCAGGGCCTAAATCATAGGGCTGTAGTGAGGGGGAAATCTACTAAAATACTGTATGTAAACACTCCATAAACTGTCAAGTACTCCAAAAATTTGGGTTTATCATTATGTCTTTTCAGATTTGCACCCACAGACAAAAGGTCAACTTCCAGAAGGCAGCCACCAATCGAGCTGCTCTCCGAGCTACCTCTGAGCTTCTGAGACAGAGCGAGGAATGGCATCTAAAACTCAGGCTCGCCGAAACCGGTTTGGCTCAGTGGATAGAGCGTCCGCCTGCGGACTGACAGGTCCCAGGTTCGATTCCGGTCAGGGGCATGTACATTGGTTACGGGCACATCCCCGGTGGGGGGTGTGCAGGAGGCAGCTGATCGATGTTTCTCTCTCATCGATGTTTCTAACTCTCTATCCCTTCCTCTCTGTAAAAAATCAATAAACTATCCTACATAATAAAATGGTAATATGTAAATTACCATCACTCCGCTACGCCCACGATTGGGCCAGCAGGAGGCACAGGGGGCAGGACTCAGGGTGGCCGGGGTAGCTGATTGGGCCAGCAGGACGCTGAGCTCACGGCGCCAGTGGCGCCGCGAGCTCAGCGTCTGTGCCATGGCTGCCGGAGGCTTTCGGAAGGCCTGGGGCACCAGCGGACAGCCGGCCAGGTCCCCCGCGATCAAAGGCCAAAGCGGGGGACCTGGCCGGCTGTCTGCTCCGGCGCAAGGCCTTTCGAAAGCCTCCGCAGCGCCGGAGGCTTTCGGAAGGCCTGGGGCACCCACGGACAGCCAGCCCGCTGGTGCACCAGGTGCATGATTAAATCATGCACTGGGCCTCTAGTATTTAATAAATAAATAAATAAAATAAAACTCAGGCTCATGCTGTCCTGGGCTTGAGATTAAAACTGTTAAGTTGAGCAGGCCGTTCCTACTCTAGCGCGCTATGCTCCCCACCCAAGGGCCTGGTGACCTGGAAGAGGAGCGCAGCCATGAACTCCAATGGGAGCTATGAGGTCTACTTTAAAAGTTGACTTGTTCCAGCTGAAAGGGCTTATCGGCCGTGCGTCCTCCACTCAGGCTCCGCCGCACTAGCGGGAGCCTCCTGGGAACGGACTCCCCAGTGCTATCAAGGAGCACTGGCGTTTTAATGGGCAAAGAGTCTCCGTTTTGCAAGATAAAAAGTTCTGGAGATGTTACACCACAGGGTGGATATTCTTTTTTTTTTTGCCATTTTTAAAATATAACATTGCTTCGACGGTTTGATACAGAACAGCTTTTCTTCTCATTTTGAATTGGAAGTACTACACAACTGAATACAAAGAGGAACAAAGAGTCCCAAAACCAAATCTGTGATTTTGTTCATGTGGCATAAACCGTGTGAATATTCTTAACACTACTGAACTGTACACTAAAAAACGGTGGTGGCCTGGCGGGCAGGGCAGGGCCGGGGGCGGAGAATCTGAGCACTGCCAACATTTCAGGGAAGAGAAATACTCCTCACCCCAACAATCCCGTCAGGCAGTCATACTATCCCCAGTTTTCAGATGAAGAAACGGAGACAAAGGTGAAGGAACTGGCCCAGGGTCACCATGTCAGTAAGTGGGGCCAAGGTCTGAACCAGACAAGCTGCTGGGGGTAGTTTACGGGGTCTCAGGCAGCCTGCTCACATGTCCTCTGTTAACCACTAGACCACAAGCTTTGGGGGCATCTGGCTCATTCGCTGCTACTGCCCAGCCCATGTTGGACACACAGTATTTGGTGCACAAATGAGCTATGAACCCTGTGGCTTTTTTTTTTTTCAAGGAGGGGGTGGTGGCGACCTGTAACCCAACTCCGTCAAAACAGATTAGGAGCTCAAAGACTCAGTAACTCACTGTCGTTCCAGACCCGCCGCCCTTCCTGTGCAGGCAGCCCCTGTGGGCCCTACGCTGCCTACGGCCGGCTGCCAATCAACCTAGTGGCCGAGGAGAACCAAAAGCCATTACATAAGGCTCCCCCCTGCTTTTCCTGTCGAAGCTGAACAGTCCCTCCCACCCAGCTGGCAAGCTTTCACCTCAGTTATCCTTCATTCTTCTTTCTCCTCCTGCTTCAGCCAACGGGTCAGCAAGCCCCACTGCTGTACAAGTTGTATTTGCGTGCGGCCACCCCACCTCCTCAGTCCCTCGATCTCAGCTGGCCATATTCGCTGCCTCTAGTATCTCTCCCCAACTTCTTCTCCGCCTGCCACTGCCACGCTCCCTCTCCCAGCACATTCGCTGCTTTCAAAGCTGTGATGGTCCCCCTACTATCAGATGTCCCAATCTCCTCAACTGGGGACTCAGTGTCCTTCCGGACCTGGCCCAGCCTCCACTCCAGCCACTTGCCTTCCAGGTGCACCATTCTGGCCAATGCAGACTCAAGTTTCCAGCACAAAGTGCCGCTGCACCTCATTTGCTGCTTCTTCCCATCTACTCAGCAGCCTCAGATGGCCCCTTTCCCACAGCTCCCTGCGGCTCCCCTACCTCCACCTGCCCAAGGCAGCCAGGTTCTGATCCGTGCCTCTCAGCTGTGCCCACCCTCTACTACAGAGCTGCTCATGCCGGAATTACTTCCTGCTGATCTCATCAGACCAAGTCCCTTGATGGGCAGTGTCATTCACCTCTACCCCAGCGCCTGCCGGAAAGCCAGCACCATGGAAGGCCCTCTGGGGAAGCTGCTGAATTACATACGACCGTTAGGTTATATTTAGTGGGATAGTAACTGGTATCGGGAGCAAACAGACCTGACACCACTTGCCGAGTAATCCTAAGTGCTGTGTGCGCACGCTCACTGAATTCTCATAACCTGAGGAGGGATTATGTCCATTTTACACATGAGGAAATGGAGGCCTAGAACAGTTGGTGATTTGCCCTAAATCCCACAACTATGAGCAGCAGTGCCAGGCTGTGAACCCAGACCCCGTCCCCCGGTATCTGTACACTCTGCTTGCTTGACATTACAGACTGCTGTCACAGGATCTAGTTATGTTTTGGGGGATGTGGTCAGACCTGTAAGATAACAATGTACTGAAGAATGAGCCAGCCTGGAATTAAACTCTAATCATTTTAACCAATGTCTTTTCTAACGTTTTCCTAGGTAAACTGTTTTATTTGAACTGGGAGGGCTTGAAACTCAGGGCCTATCTTTTCTCAGTAAGGGGACATGCTTCTGTTAATATGTCTGTCGTTTCTCCATTGATTTCTAGTGATTAAAGGACTTTGGTCCCTAAAAGAAAAGGGTCTCCCTCCCCTGGTCCCCTGCATCAGAAAAAAACGAAACCTACACAAACAAGGGCCTACCTACCTGCAGCTGCTACTGCATCTGTGAGGCGGGGGTGGGCGCGCAGGAGGGTCGCAGAAGGCACCTTTGCCCTCTCTCCCTGGGAATTAGGATGGAAGAGGACAGGAGAGGGTCTTAAATAAGGCCCCCCAGTTTGCGCTGGAGGAAGACCAGGCCCTTTTCCAGCTGCCTCTCCCGGGCCTCAGGATCCTCTAGCTTCTGATTTTTCCGGAACTCACGGCGGATGGAGGCAAGATAGAAGTCCCGGTCAGTGTAGCGAAGCTCTCGGCCCTGGCGCAGCAGAGCCCGGTAGAGACTCAACACCGCCTCTCGGCTCCACGGGGCCATGGGGGACTGGCAGGTGCTGGGCGTCAAGCTATAAGCAGGAGGAAAAACAGAAGCCTAGAATCAGAATTAATAACAGAAGGGCCTACAGAGACCATCTAAAAGTCAAGAGCTCTTAATGTACGTCTCAGACACCCCCAAGGCCACACTACAACTTAGGGACAGGGTTAGGACTAGACCCCAGCCTCTCAACCCCCTTCTGGGAAGTACAGTTTATGCTGAAGGGCAGGGCTCGGAAGCTGAACTGCCTGGGCCTGAACCCTCCCTCTGCCACTAACCACATGACTTTGGGCAAAGCACTTGACCCCTCTAAGCATCAGCCTTCTCACGTGTAAAATGGGAATGATATTATGTTAACAGTAGCTGCTACATAGTTGAGAACTGCGTGAGATAATACATGTAAAGCATCTGTAACAGCATTTCACCGCAGGGGTGGTCCAGCCTGCCTGAAGGACTCTCAGACATACGTGAATCCTGGCATCCCCACTCATGAGCTCCTCACCTTGGGCAAGTTTCTTAACCCCTGCGCCTTACCTCAGTTTCTCACCCATAAAATGAGGGTTAAAACTGCATTCTGCCCAAATGGCTGGTATGAGGGTACAATGAGTTAATGTATGGAAACATGTCTGGAACAGCACGTGGCACATACCAGGACTCCATCTAATACGAATAGCGATTACTAGTGCCACCGAGCCTGATATGTAAGTGCTCAATAAACAGATTTCGTTCCACATAAACTGCCACCATCCCCTTTCAGGAACAGAGTGTTCGAATTAGTAAAGTGCTTTGTCACCCATTATCATATTTACATTAAGGAACCTATGAGGTGGTCAGGGATCATAATAATAATACTATGTATCGCACATGTTCTAAGCATGTCCCACATCTCACTCTATCAACAGTCCCAGGTCATCGCCATCCCCACGTGAAGTCGGGGAGCCTGCAGCTCCCAGGGAGAAGTGACTGCCCAGGGAACACGCTGTGAAGGTGGCTGCACTCCTGACCCCGATTCCGGCCTCGGGAGCAGGGTTCCCTCTGGCCGGGGCCCCACCATGTGCGGCTCCCAAACTTCCCCAGCTCAGCGCCGGGCACACACCAGGAGCTCAAAAACCAGCTGATGAAAAAGGGAACCCTCACAACGCCCCTCTGCGGAAGCAATGATCACCCCGTTTCACAAATAAAGTAATGAGCCTGAGTGGGGGAAATCTTTGGGGAAAAGATCTGAACTCTGGGCCCAAAGTCAGCCTGAGCAAGCCACTGTCCCCGTCCTTTCCCCGAATGTAGGACTCCCCCACCCCCGGCCCCAAGGGCCTCGCAAGTGGGAGATGAACCCAGAAAACCAGCAGGAAAAGTGCTTTATGCGGTGGGAGGCGACTGTCACGTAAGGCTGTTCGTACAGGGTCTCTCTTGGCGAGCGGGCGGCGAGGTCCCGGCGGGACCCAGGTCCTCCGCCGACCCGGGGGGGTGGGGGGGACGGGGGCGGGCCGAGTCGGGGTGGGGGACCCAAGCCTGGGCAGGCCGGCTCGGGGCGCCGGAGCGGCTCCGTAGAGATTGCCCAGGGCGGGCTGGGGAGACCCCGGCGTCCGGGCCCGCAGCCCCGGGACGGATGGGGGGCGCCGGGCAGCGCCCCGAGAAGAGGCTCGGCGAATCCGGCCCCCGCTCCTCCCGCACTCACCCGCGGGCCGCGCTACGACTCCTCGGGACGCGCCTCTCGCCCGGTACCTCTCCCCGGGTCACCCAGCAACATGGCCCCTTCACTTCCGGGACGCGACCTTGTGCGCGGAGCTGAGGGGTGGGACTGAGGGAGTACGGAGGCGGCCGGAGGCGGGAGGACTTCCGGTCTCCTTGCCTCTAGGGGCGGGGCCTGGGGCTGCGCGGGCCACGCCCCCTGGGTCGGACCCTGTCCGCAGCCCTGAGGCCACGCCTCCTTCGTGACGTCACCTAGGGACCCGGCGGGTCGTGGTCCCGGGGACGCTAACCTGGAATAAGGAGAAGGGGGCCCCCCAGCCGCACCAGCAGGGGGTCAGGCCAGGCCTTAGCGCCGTCTGGGCCCGGACCGTGGGGTGCCCGCGGGAATTCTGACATAATATCCCCTATCACAGCTTTCAAGGCCCGTTTCTCAGATCGATTTCAAATCTTTTCATTCATTCGCGCTGTAGCCAGGCCCCTCGGCTCCTGGCAAACTCCTACCCTTCTAGGTCCACCTCGTGTCCCCTCGGGAAGTCTTCTCCAGCCTCCTCCGTGCCCTCACCCAACACACTTCGGTGCCTCCTTGGGGCCCACAGAAATGTCTGCAGTGAGGCTCTGAAGCGGGTCAACGACCAAACATGTTTATTGGCGCCTGTCATCTGCCAGGCCCTGATTCCCAATTTATCCACGGGCTTCGCTGTCTCCGGCAGCTTTGAGGGCAGGCGCCATGCCTCCTGGAACCTGCAAACCCCTCCCCAGTGCGGCCGGGTGCCCAGCTCTGAGGGAAGCCAAGGAACGCTGGGCTTTGGAGTCAGCGCCCACTGGCTCCCAGTTCCACACCATTTAAGCTCAGTGCCCTCTGGCTCATTCCCTACTCTCTCCCGGCCTGGGGCTGTTGTGAGGATTAAAATCCCAGCCAGTTTGGCTCAGTGGATGGAGCGTCGGCCCTCGCACCAAAGGGTTGGGGGTTCGATTCCCTTGAGTACCTGCGTTGCAGGTTGACTCCTGGCCCCAGTCGGGGTGCGTGGGGGAGGCAGACAATCCATGTGTCTCTCTCACATCAATATTTCTCTCTCTCACCCTGACTGGTTTGGCTCAGTGGACAGGGCGTTGGCCTGCGGACTGAAGGGTCCCGGGTTCGATTCCGGTCAAGGGCATGTACCTTGGTTGCGGGCACATCCCCAGTCGGGGGGTGTGCAGGAGGCAGCTGATGGATGCTTCTCTCTCATCAATGTTTCTAACTCTCTATCCCTCTCCCTTCCTCTCTGTAAAAAAATCAATAAAAATATTTTTTAAAATATTTTTCTCTCTCCCTACCCCTCCCTCCCTTCCACTCTCTCTAAAAATCAATGGAAAACATATCCTGGGTGAGGACTAATAACAACAAGAGAAAAGGTATCTAGCACTTAAGGAGTAGTAGCACCTCCATTCATCGATGCAAGAAATCATCGCTGAGGGCCTCTGACGTGCAGCCGCTGTCACAGGCATTGCAGAGAACAGAGAGCTCAAGACCTGGTTTACTGGTAGCTCAGTCTCCAAACGCTTCCAGGATCTGACCACTGCCTTGGTGCGGCCCCCTCCCTGGTCCGAGCCCCTGTCTGATGTTATAGGTGAGAAAACCAAGACCCAGAGGTTCGGCACTTTCTCCGGGCACCGAGCTGGGCACCGAGAAGCCCTCAGTGGAACCCAAGTCCTTCTGACTCCGAAACGGGCTCTTTCCACTCCTCCGGGCTGCCCTACTTTGCTCTTTAAACAAATGATTTTGTGACCCAGATAAATCTGAATGGTGACATTTCCAGCTGGAAGATCAGGTGACCTTTTATGTCCCTGCTGACCCTGCTGTTCTATAGAATAATATTTTTAGGAGAGAAGGAGGGGGGTCTCCTGGGGGGGGTGCCCTTCAATCAGTCCCCCAGCCTCTCCTGTTCTTCAGGGTTTTCTCTTCAAGACTCACAAGGCTCCTCCTGCCTCCAGTGCTTCCAGGGCGATGTGCGGAGGGCGTCTGGCACCCACAGGCATCCGTGGTGCCTTGGTAGACTGGAGACCCCAGCAAGGGGCACTGACCCCGATCTCAGGGCTCTGCTGGGTTTAACAGGACAGGGGGCCTTCTGGGATGTCTCTGAGGGATCCTGCAGCTTTGCTATGACCCCTGGTCTCCCATCTGGATGATGACAACAGCTTGTCATGGGATCATGGCTGGAGGGTGAGAGGGAAGCACTTATTCAACCAAACAGTCGCTCACACAGAGTGGGCCTTTAATTGTGGAATAAGTTAATTAACATTTTCCAGGGGGTTGGGAGAGATGGACCATTTCCCCGGAGTCGGGCCAGCCAAGTCTAGTCCAAGTGGAAAGGGGCATACGGGGAGGTGATGAACATGGGACAAGTGACTTAAGCTGTGCTTGCCTTGGTTTCCTCATCTGTGAAGGGGACAGAAATGGATGAAACATTTCTGCTGAATGACCCATGAGAACCAACACTGTTGTTCCCAGTGTGTTGACCAAGTAGTCACCCGTTCACCATTCCGTGAGCACCTGGTGTGAGCCAGGAGCAGGAGTGTAGAACTAAAACACGCAGTCCCTGTCCTCGGGGAGTGCAGGGTGGAGGGAGGAGACAGACACGCACACAGACAGGCTCTAGGAGAGAAGCCTTCACGGTGGGACGCGGAAGAGCCTGGGACCCAGTGCAGAAGCAGGGGGGTGGGCACCACTAGCCGGAGCACAGGTGGGGAGCTGAGGGGGCCGGGTGAGCATCCGGAGGCAGCCAGGGAGGACTGATGGCCTACAGGTGTGCTTCAGGCTGGGGCACCAGCACCCTTAGACGTGGGTTTGAATCCCAGCTCCACCTCCTGATGGCTGGGTGACCTTCAACAAGGTCCTCAACCTCTCTGAGCCTTGGTTTCTCCACTCATAAATGGGGATTAATATAAGGGCCTAGCCAGTGATGGGCAACCTTTTGAGCTTGGTGTGTCAAACTTCGCCAAAAAACTGAGCATAACTCGGGTAGTGTGTCACTTTGAGGAAAAAACATTATTTCGCAAATGTTTCATCCTCAGGAGCAGCAAATGTTTCATCCTCGGCATGCAGCCACGTGTCATCAGAAATGGCTACGTGTGTCAGTGCTGACACGCGTGTCATAGGTTCGCCATCACTGGCCTAGGCAATCAGACCTCAACACGCACCCCTGCTAACTAAAACGGAGGAGAGAGAAGCAGGTCAGGTAGATGTGTGCGGTGAGAATTGTAACCACGGCTGAGGTTTTAGGGAGCCCGGAGGGTGGAACACGGGGTGGTGTAGACAGAGGACGGGATCCTGGCCCCCTGGAGAGCTCACAGGACTGGAGCCCAGGAAATGCAGGACAAGAGTCCACGATAAGACTGAGGAAGGCAGGGCCCAGCAGCCACTGCGGGGGATTTGGCCTGGACCCAGCTGCAGCGGGAAGTCCGCGTCATGGATGGACTAGCGTCTTGGAAAGAGCGGCCTGGCCACTTTGGGGGACTAGCCTGGCGGGCCGAGCCCTGCAGGAGGTCAGCCTCAGGCCATGGCGGTGGCCCTGGCGAGAGCCACCAGTGGCCAGTGCGAGTTAGTGCTTCCTGAGCCTTTCCTGTGGCCGGCACTGGCGCACACCGACCCCCTAACTCCGTGGTCGGCAAACTGCGGCTCGCAAGCCACATGCGGCTCTTTGGCCCCTTGAGTGTGGCTCTTCCACAAAATACCATGGCCTGGGCAAGTCTATTCTGAAGAAGTGGCGTTAGAAGAAGTTTAAGTTTAAAAAATTTGGCTCTCAAAAGAGATTTCAATTGTTGTTCTGTTGGTATTTGGCTCTGTTGACCAATGAGTTTGCCGACCACTGGCCTAACTCATCACAGCCCCGTGAGGACAGGACTGCGGAGACAGTCGTTTTTCTGGGAAGGCAAAGGGCACAACGAGAGGACAGGTGGTGGAGAGCGTTGTTAGAGGGATCGTGACGGCACAGAGGAGGCGGAGGGAGAGGGAGAGAGCAGGCCAGGGGGGCCTTTACCTGTGGGGGAGCAGGGCAGGGCACCCGAGGCTTCCCTCCAGAAGGCAGAGAGGGTGAGTGCCCTGGGGCCTTCGTCTCACCAGTTTCATTCCCTTCACGTTGCTCAGTTGGGTCCCTGATGAAATGGAGACCCTCTGCAAATGCTTGTCGCCCTGAATTGGAGGGAAATTGCTACTGGACGACAGGACAGAAAGCTCAGTCCAGCCACCTCCACTTCCCCAGTCCCCCGGGGGAGGACCCAGAACGGAGCGAACGCACAGGCGCGGTGATCACCCGGCTGGTGGAGGAGTCGGCCAGCGGGCCAGGGACCTGAAAATCACTCTCAGAAAGCACCGCCTCCCAGAATTGGGCCTGCTCTAATCAGATGTCACCAGTTCTGCATTCGCCAGACTAAATCTGATACCCTGGACAGGAGGGAGGTTGAAGTGAGTGAACTCCTTGCTGCCCACGTTGTGTGTGTGTGTGTGGGGGGGGGGGGGGTGTTGCAAAGGGTGAAGGAAATGTAATACCCGAATACCCTCCCTTGGCCAGGCCTCAGGAGTGGGGGGCGGGGCCTGGCAGGTGCGCAGGCTCAGAGCCTAGATCCCAGCATCCACTCCACACCGGGGCAACCTCCGTGAGTTTCAGGACAGGAGAAAGGCGGGGAGGCTGAGTACAGTGCCGCCCAGAGCCACTGCTCAATGAATGCTGCTTGTTTTTCTTTCACGTCCTTTATCCCCACTGATCCCCACTACAGTCCTGTGCGGGCTGAGGACCAGTGCACCCATTTTACAGACGAGGCAGCCCCCACCTTCTCATCCTCCGGGAGCAAACTGGAGGTCTGCATGCTGGATTGGGCCAAGAGCGTTGTAAGCCCCAGACAGCTATAAAAGACAGCTTTCCTGGTTTGCTCAAATATTTAGATCTTGCCACACCAGGCTCGCCACCTATGAAGAGGAATAGTCATCACCTTTGGACAGAGTCTGAGCTCCCCCGCTTACCCAACCCCCATCACTCCCTGTTCTCACCCACGGGTGCTCACTCCTCTCCATCGCCTGTTGGGCCCCTGCAGTCTTCGAGCCTGAGTTTCTCATCTACGTGGGAAGGGAAAGGAATCAAAGAGAAAGGCCGACTTCCCCCCAGAGCCACGGTGAGTGTGCTCTCTGCCATCACAAGGCCCTGACCTTTAAAATAGAGAAGGAAAACAGAAGTGGCATAGCTCGTTGTGAGCTTGGACTCAAGTCCAAGGTAAACGCCTCTAAAGTCCAGGAAAGGAACTGAAGCCGAAACCCTGTGTGCAGCCTGGAGCTGGACTCCTGAGGGGTTGGGGACCTGCAGAGCCCCTGCCCTCTGCCAGGAGTTCCAGGAGAAGGGGATGCAGAGGCGAAGAGCTGAGAGCTGAGGATACCCCAGTTACAGAGGAAGCGTTACAGGAGGAAGATGGGGATGGTGGGCTTAGGGTTACTGGGCTTAGGGTCAGGGCATAATGACTGGCAGCTGTCATAACAGTTAGAGGCCTGAGAGCTTATCCAGCTCCACCCCTCCCAGCCGGACCCAACACACACACACACACACACACACACACACACACACTCACGTGCGCACACACACGCTCCAGCCCAGAGAGAAAAACTGGTAAGACTGGCCAGATTGTACTTTTCCAACTTTTCATATCTTTGGTATATTCCTCTGGGATTCACTTTTTGGTGTAAGGAGTGAGGGAGGGATTGTAATTAGGCTTTTCTCTACATAGCTGTCAGATGTGTATGCACTAACCCTTGCGCCATGAAAAGCTACTCTTATCCTCTACGATGCCACGGAAAGCCATGGGGATCATGCAGGGTGTATCCGAGGACCCATCTGCAGGCTCAGCATCCTGTGACTACTTGGGACTTGCTGACTGCCGGTCAGCATGACCTCCCCCAGGTCACAGCTCTGACAGGGCCACTTTCAGTTCCCAGGGCAGAGCGCCACTCAGGTCTGTCCTGAGCATCCACCGGAGCCAGTGACTGGAGGCTGGTCTCTCCTGGCCGCTCCCTCTGCACCCGCTCCCTTCGCCCCTTTCCAACAGCCTCCTCCGCTGGGCCCGGCGCACCCCTTCAAACCAGGCCTGCAGGTGGCCTGGCTGCCTTCGCGTCAGGTGTCTACTCCTGTCCAAGGAGACGGCACGAGGTAGCGTGACAGGGCTGCGGTGCCAGCACTGCAGGTCATGGGGAGCCACGGAGCAGACCTGGAAGGCAGAGGGGCTGCGGCTAAGGGCGCCTTTCACGTCATAGACCGCGGAGTTAGTTGCCTGCGTCTTCTGACATGTCTTTGGCGGGAGGCAGTGAGGTGTCTTGTTCTAAGGACACCCGCACATGATGGCAGTCTTCCAACAGGTGGGAGTAAATGTCTGGAGGAAGGGGTGCCTTCCCAGTTTGCACGAAGGCCTGTGTGGAGAAGGTGGTTGGAGGGCCTGGAGGAGGGAGAAGGAGGAGCAAGGGGTGATTTCTGCGTTGCCAGGTCAGGGTCTGGACTGCATGGCGACCCCAGTGCTTAAGACGAGATGTGTTCCCAGAGGGTGAGCAGGGCTGGGAGGGCCCTACTGCTGGGGTTCTTTTCCCAGCCTTACAAAGGGTTCAGCATTCTGGAGAAAGGGGCTGATGCGTAGATTCAAGAAGGAGTCCAAAGACGAAAGATAATTTTGAAAGGCATTGGGGGTCAGAGGAGCTTCAGCTAAAGGAACTGAAGACTACCCCTTGTCTAAGGACCCCGTGCTATTTATTAACACAATTTGTCCTAAGTCAAGGTGGAGACATACACTTCAAAGGGTAGGGTATCAAAGGATATTATCAGATTGTGGAATAGCCTACAGCTGTTCAGGTGTTTGGCCAACAGGAGGCAATAAAATGCCCTGAGCTGTCTGGCAGCAAGCAATTATCCTATTCAGGTTTGGGGGAAGTGCCATTTAGCCATTTCCAACAGGTAAACTACATATGTGGCTCACCCTTGTTGAGCCCCCCAAGCTTCACCAGCCTTTTGGTGAAACTCTTGTAATTATCACATGCTGGAATTGGTTCCCGGCACCCTATGTGTGGTTTAGATGATGAGTTCTGATGTTTGTACATGTTCTTCATCCTTTGAGTCTTAGAACTTGACCCCCGGGTGCCCTCCTGCTGGGTTGCTGGCCAAACAGCCTTCCCTTCCCTGGGGGTCTTGGCAATCCACAGGCCACACACAGGCTGGAGAGCGGGAGGCGCCCTCTCCAAACACAGCTCTGCAGTGGGGCAGCCTCGTCCTGGGTGAGGTGGAGGGGTGAGTGAACCCGACGGAGGAAGGGAGCTGCCCTGGTCAGCCAGGGTGCCGGGGTCTTTGGGGTCAACGTCCACTAAAACCATTAATAACATAAGTTAGAGGCCCGGGATGGGTCGCCCAAGGAAGGGTGAGTTATGTGCACATCATGTCAATACAATGCAGCGGGATTTGGGGAGCACTCCGGGCCCTGGGCAGAGTGCTGGGGACATAAAAGTGAGGAACACCCTATAGACAAGACAGATGCCCCGGAGGTGCCTGCTGTCAGGGTTCATCCCAAAGCTCCACCACTTGCTGTGAAAGTTCTGGAACCTTCGTTCCCTCATCTGTAAAAGCGAGAAGAGGACGTGCCCCGCTCCTCTGCACCCTCAACACTTTGACGCGCCCCTAGCGTTGCCTTTGCGTTGTCTGTTGCTTCCTAGGCTTGTTTTTTAGAATTCTACTTCTCCATGACTCTAGCCTTTACACATCTGCCTGTCCGTTTTGCAGCAGCATCTGCACAGCTGCCTGGAACCCAGTGTGGCCTCCAGTGAGAAGACAGGAAGAGAAAGGCAAACAGGGAAGCGAGGCCGCTGCAGCGACATGCCTCGCCCTCCCACTAGGGGGCAGTGCAGCACCGTCAGAAGGGCAGTGGGGACCCTGGTCCTAAATCTTGCCTGGGATTTAGTGTAGACAGAGGACAGGATCCTGGCCCACTGGGAGCTGTGTGCTTTGGAGCAAGTCTACCCTTAATCTCCCTAAATCCTAGCCTCCCCACCTCCCATCTCCCAGGCTGGAGAGCAGGAGGACGCCCCCAATACCATTAAATTCCACAAGAGAAAAGCTGACCTCCAATGACCACTGTCACCTATCCCACAGGATTGCTAGCAGGTGAGGTAATTGTACAAAGTGCCTGGCATGTCTACAGTAGATGCTCAACAGCTGGGTACTGCTCCTCCTGTGGGAGCCTGGGTGACGTTGCACCCCAAGGGGCATTTATTTAGTAATGTCTGGAGACATGGCTGGTGCCACACTTGGGGGACTGGATGCTAGTGGTGTCTAGTGGGTAGGGGCCGGGGACGCTGCTAACCGCCCTATAACGGACAGCCCGACACAAAGAATGGCCCGGCCCACAATGTCAGCAGCGCCGGGCTCCTCCCAGTCGACTTGGAGCTCCTGGCAGCCAGAAAATGTCATGTCCGTTTCTACATCTTCCTCAGGGCCTGCTGTCCAACGGACAGTCAATAATTGAGGGTAGGATTGAATTGAAAGACAAACAGTGGCAAAAAGGGTGGCACAGATATGGGGGGTGGGACCCGTGGGTGGCAGGACAAAAGGCTTGTCACAGAGCGGGGTCACGTGCCTAACTGCCTGGGCACGGGGGCTTCCGGAGAGATGAACTCGATTCGCAATAACAAAATTGCTTCCTAAGCATCCTAACCGGATCGCGTTAAATGCTAGCCCTCAAGGGGACCCTTCAAGGGCTTTGTAAAATCGAGTACCCCCTCCGGAGCCTGTGCCCCAGGACGTGGTCACGGTGAACTGGGCCTGAATCGGGCAACTCCCTGTCTCCTAAAATCTCAAGGATGTTCCTCCCATCACCAACCGCATGCAAAGGGCTTGGCACCTTGCGAGTGCTCAGGAGGCACTAGCCCCTGCTCTGGCCACCAACACTGAGGTCACGCCTTCCCGTCTCCAGCCTCGGTCTCCCCATCTAACACGGAGGCTGCACAGCCAGCCCACGGGGACAAAGGCAGAGTTCACAGTGCCCATTCCCACCATCTCTGACTCTCCTTAGAAAACACCCAGAGGGCCCCTCCCCAGGACCGTCCAGTAGCCACAGGTCCCAGAGGAAGCCTCCAGGTAGTCCCCACATCCCCCGGCTCCAGGCGCCATGGCCGCTCACGTCCCCAGTCAGTCCCCGGTCAGCTCCCCAGGAGAGAGATGACTGGTCCTGGAGGCTGCCGTCTTCTCCTGCCCGAGGGTTGGTGACAGGACCAGCGCTGTCAACCCAGGTCCAGGCCTGTCCTGCCCTCAAGAGGCTGTGAATAGTGGGTCGAGGCCGGGGTGCTGCACAACCTCCTGAGGACCCACAGGCTCAGGGAGGAAACGACTGAGGGGGACGCATTGGTCTCGATGCCCCAAGACAGGGGTCCTCAAACTACGGCCCGCGGAGGACATTTATCCGGCCCGCCGGGCTGCCTGTCCTGCTTAGCAGCCGACTCGTCCCGGGCCCGCAGTGCGCATGTGTGGAATGTGCGCCTCACTCTCCGACTCCCCTCCAACGGTCTGAGGGACAGTGAACTGGCCCCCTGTTTAAAAAGTTTGGGGACCCCTGCCCCAAGAGCACGACTGGGGAGAATTGCTGCCCTCTCGGTAGAGGCACCCAAGTCTTCATCTAGACCCCCAGAAGTCCCAGGTCCGCTCCCCTTCCTTCTGCCCAGAGCCTTCCCTTTCTCAGTGTATCTCCATCGGTGGGAGGAAGGCTGCCCCCTGGTGCTGGTGGAGGTAACTGCACCCAGCCCTGGGGAGGCCCTCACCCCAGATGCCACGCTCCATAGCAAGAGTGGCTTTAGCAAGACCAGAGCCACCCACTTGCAGCCCTCCCTGCCCCAGAGCACTCCCAAACCAGCACACATGCACAGACTTTGTAGATGTTTTTATTATTAATATTATCTTAAACATCCCTTTAAGGGTGAAATGAAATCCAACCATTTACAGAGAAAATGATTTCAGAATGTACATATTGATTTTCCCTTACAAAAGAAATAATGGTGTCCTTAAATTATACCTTTCCTAGGGCCCTGCTACCTGCTTGGGCAAGTCCTGCCTCCCCATCCCAATGGTCACCTTTGTCCCCAAAGCTCCCCCACACCTGTCCCTGGGAACGGACATGACCTGGGGGTGGGCTGGGCCTCCTGGAGTCACAGGGCAGGTGTTTCCAGGGAAGGCTATCTGACAGGGCCAGTGGTGCACCAGTATTCACATTCACAGTTCGGTTTCCCTTCACATTGGGGGAGTGGCCCAGGGCTCCCCTGACCCCCCAAATTCCCAGTGTATGATGTGATTATAATTGAAACTCAACCCCATGCTTTGGCCCCACCCCTCTGACAGCTGCCATCTCCACCCAATGGCCAGGCCTCCACTTGCAGAGACCACAAACAGCCCTCCTGGGTCTACGGAAAGGCAGGGCTTGGCTGGTCCTCGCTTCGTCTTCTCCCCCTGCCCCGGAGCTGGTGAACTGGAGGCCAGCCTGGGAAGCGGCATTCGCAGTCGCAGGAGGAGCCCGGGGCGTGGGGTAAGGGAGCTGGCGAGGAGGGAGGTTTCTGGGCTGGGACACTGCCTGTCCAGGGGCGTGCAGGCTGCTGGCTTCCTGAGCCCCTTCCCAGCCCCACGCGGGATCAGAGAGGGCGGCTGCTGGAACTCCACGGGAGGAGAGCGAGGAAACAGAGCCCCTCAGCCTTCTGCATCCCTGCCCACCAGAGGCTGCTCCCAGACCACGCCCACACCGGGAACTCCCCCAGACAGAGCTGTGGCAAAGGGGCACCTCCTCTCTGGCCCGTCAGGAGACACCCAGAGAAAGTCCCTGCTGGGGGCCAGAGGGCACTGAGTGGAAAGATGTGGTGGGGCCAAGAGCGGCTGGAGGTAGTGGGCGCTCAGCTGCACAGCCCTCAGGTCAGGAGGATTCTCATCTCTTGGACTGAAAGACAGACAGACAGACGGACCCTGCATCCCCTTCAGCCTTGTTTTCCAGGCTCCCCAAGGGCTTTCTGCCTGTCATTTTGGGGAGCTGCAGGAGGTATGGTCATAGGCTCCAGATCCCGGGAAGTGCCTGGGCCCTGCTCCCATATCCACACACAAGCATCTATGTACAGGGACACACCGACACAGACACATACAAGTACACACAAGCATGCACCCATGCCCATAAATACACACACACGTACCAACATGTACTGTTCCACAGGCAGCCCCTGCCTCCTGGCAGCACTGGTGGGCATCCAATGGGGCCTTGGAGAGGGGGTGTCTCATCCTCCCCATGACTGCAGGCTCTCACTGCACCCCAGCCCTGGGCTGGCAGTGAGGGGGCAGGAGCAGGTTGTTCCAGGGGCTCCACATATGAGAGGAGGATCTTATGACTCCAACAGTCATTTCTACCCTCTTTCCCTCCCCCTGTGCCAGAGATGCTCCTTGTCCCCTGTATCCACCCTCTCCGCCTTCCTTTAAGAAGAGAACTAAGCTGAGGCTGGGCACGTGGAGGCCCAGCTTCCCTTGCAGCTACGGTGCCCATGTGACTAAGTCCTGACCAGCAAGATGCGGTCAGCAGCAGCTGGGCCACCTCTGGCTCACGCCGTTAACAGGAAAGGGTGTGCATTCCTGTGCTTTTCTCTGCTTCCCCAGGCTCGGATGCACGTGATGGTGGGAAGTGGAGCAACCGCTCTGTCCAGAACTGGAAGGGGTGTATGAGGAAAGCAGAGCTGCCCTCCTCGATCCAGACCATCTCCCTCTGGACAGTTAAATTAGACACAAGCTCTGTCTTGCTTAAAGCACTGTATTTCAGGGTCTCTTCATTACAGCAGCTTAGAATCTACTTTAATGAATACATCTCCTGCCCCCATGGGGCAAACTAAGAGGCAGGAGATGACATAGAACTGGCCTCAAGGGCCCTCTTGGCCCAGGGCAGCCTCAGGGCTCCTTTCTGGCCCCTAGCCAACACCAAGAAGGGGTACAGGGTAACTCCACCTGAGACAGTGGAGGGCTGGGGTTGGGGATTCCGGCAGGAAGGGGTGTGGGGCACCCCATGTCTGACCCACTAAGCTGGCTGATGTCCCATCCCACCCTGAGAATTGGACTCCTGGCCTTGCAAGGACCAAGTGGGAGCCCACTAGACAGAAAGATAAAACGTAAGAAGGAACATCAACGCCAGGTTCAGAACTGAACGGACTCCCCAGGCCCCACGCCTACGTCGGCTCAGGAGCATCTGGGGCCCTGAGGGGAGGTGGGTGGAGGTCCCCGGCTCCTGGCCCAGCACTTCCGAGGACCCTGGGCGACCTCTCAGCTGGATGCTGTTTTCTGTACCCTCCTTTCCTGGCGTCCCCGCTTCCTGCTGGACCCCAATGCAACTATTTACAGAGCTGGGGACCTCCTGGCTAGCCCTTTCCCACTGCAGGGCCAAAGGCTGGCTTCTCCCAGCAGCGCTGCAGCTCCCGGGCCACCAGGGGCTCCTCCAGCTCCTCCCCACCCTCCCCTGCTACCCAGTTACCACCATGCACTGTCCGCGGCACCTCCTGGCACAGCATGCTTGGAGGGCAGAGGGTCAGGGTCCCCTCTCACCATGAGGAATGACGGTTTTTGAGGTCACAGGCCTGACCCCTGATCCACGAAGTCGTGGACAGGGATGATTCTCCCACGCATCCACTTCTGGTCCTCTCTCTCAAGACCCCCGAGGTTAGGAGGAGGCAGGAAGATCACAGGAGGGCTGTCGCACCCCTGCCCTGCCACTGGCCCTGAACATCATGCGACCTCAGCCTTCCACCGCTTCCGACTTGGCCCTGGCGGGGGGCCTTCCCTCGGAGGCCCTGCTCCGCGGCCCGCCCTCCGCCGTGCTCTTGGGCCCCTGGTAGGGGTTGTCCAGCAGGTAGCGGAACTGGTTGTAGTTCTGTAGCAGGTACTTGGGGGCATACATGTGCTCGCCGGGGTCGGCTGGCGGGTACTCCTGCTGCGTGCCGTCGAACCAGCCCCCGGTGCGGATCAAGCTCCGAATGTAATTGAGGTCCCGCTTGTCCTCATAGTCGCCCCAGCGCGGGAAGTCCCCGTTCTGGGCGGACACGAGCTTGAAGTAGATGCCCTCGGGGGTGAAGCACCAGGAGCAGTGCCAGCCGGCGAAGTGCAGGGGGCTGCCCAGCGACCACTGCACCAGGATGTGGCCCGTGCGGTTCTCGTACTGCCGGAAGGCGGGCATCGTGTAGTACTGGCGGCGGCGCAGGCGGATGCCGTCCAGCCCGTACACCGACCGCAGCATGTCCACCGTGCAGCCCGACACCACCTCCAGGGTGCCCGGCTGCTTCCAGAAGAAGCCGTACAGGGACTTGCGCATGTGGAAGGCGAAGGGCTCGGTCCAGCCGTCATAGAGCTTGAGGAAGAGCACGCCGTCGCGCGCCGGGATCTCGTCCGCGTCGTCGATGATGAACACGTCGTCGGGCCGCAGGTTGCGCAGCCGCGCCACGCCGTCCTGGGTCAGGAAGGTGCGCAGGTAGTCGTCGGCGATCCAGCCGTCCTGCCGCCCGCCCGGCGGGAAGTGGTCCAGGAAGACGTAGAGCACCTTGTGCCGGATGTACTCGAACGTGCCGTTGGTCAGCATCTCCCGGAACTTGAGCGGCCGCGGCTCCCCGTAGGCCGTGAAGTTGGACTCGCACACCACGAAGGCGTCCACCACGTCGCCCAGCTCGTGGAAGCGCACGTCCAGCAGGTCGAACTCGTGGTTGATGTTGATGGCGTTGATGACGCGCCGTGGCACCTCCCTGGGCACCAGGCGCTCCTTGGTGGGCAGGTTGGAGTACTGCACCACGGTGGGCACCCCGCAGCTGGGCCCGTGCCAGCCCGGCAGGCACACGCACTCCACCCACTTGCGCCGCGTGCCCCGGCCCCCTGTGCGCTCCCTGGTGCTCAGCAGGTGCCGGGCTGGGCCCCGGGCAGATGAGCCATCACCCCCCTCCGTCTTCTCCTCCGGCCGCCCCGATGGGGGCTTCTCTAGCACCTTGGTGCCCGGTTTGAAGCAGACACCCCCGGCTTTGGTGCGGACGAAATACTCGGTGGTGTCCTCGGGGAGCACGAAGTCCATGCGGTGGAGGTCCTCGGCGGCCTTGCTTGGGGACAGTGGCTGGAGGAGGGGCGAGTGGGAATAGAGTGGGGTACGCAGCAGGTCGGGGCTCCCCGGCTCTGGGCTGGCCTGGGGCGTGACAGGGGCATTGTTCCAGAAGAAGTTGGACAGGAGGTTAGGGCTGAGGGAGGCCAGTTCTCTGGGGAAGGTGACGTAGGACAGGGTCTTAAAGAAGTGCAGGAAGGAGATGAGGCACAGGCCGGCCATACAGAACATGAGAAAGAGCTTGTAGCGTCTCATCTTCATCCTGCGGGGAAGAGGGAGAGCAGGTCAGGGTCTGCATTCCTGGGGCAGGGGAACGTGGGGCCCTTCTAGGAGCCGGACATGACCAGGCCTCTGCCGCCACCGTGTTTGTCAATGTCCTGGCCAGTGGCTGGGGACCCTGCTTGCCCACCTTGCTGTACCAGTATCCCCGGAATCCCCAGTATCACAGAAACTCCCCTCCTGGTTCAGGACCTCCCTCTGCTCCCACAGCGCTTCCCCCAGAGACCACCAGGTCACCCACACCCAGCCTCTGCAGCCCCACCCGCCACCCAGCCCGCCCCACCCCAACTGCACCAGCTGCATTGCTCCAGGAACAAAATGCATCCTGGGAAAAGTTCAACCCTGCAGTGCAGTCTACCCAGGGGGCTTACGGGCCCCAAAGGAGAGGGGAGCAGGCTGCAGACTTGGGGGCCCTTTTTGCACTGCCCAGGGTGATGTTCTTGTTTGTTCGTTTGTTCTTTCTACCTATTGTACCTTTTCTTGTGGAACAGTGACAAGTCTTTGGAATGCTTTTTCGCTGAAAAAAATCACAGGTCTCAAGGGATGACATTTAATTCTAACATATTTAAAGAACAAAATTAAGTAAAAGTTCCCCTCATTACCCTGTGCCTCACACTAGATTGGTCTCCAGGCATAAATAATTCAGCTATTAGAGGTGTATCGCTGGCTTTAAGATGCAATTTTTCTGTTCTTGGTTTAATAGTTTTCTTAAATATTGGACACTAAGTCCAATCAAATTTTTTTCTCAATCAATAATAAAGAGATTTTCAGATCAGTAGAAATAAAGCTACCATTTCCTTTTAAATCCTACATAATATTCCATGGTTCTTTTGAATGAATCACCCTATTCATGAGTGATTCATGAATATAACCATTCTCTATTTACACAGTCTAATTTATCAATTCGTTATGGCTGTGGAGGGCCTCAGAGAAGTATTTTTTACAATGTAAGTAGACTTTCTATTTTAGATTATTTGTAGTTTATCAGAAAAGTTGCAAAGATAGTACAGAGAGTTCCCTTACACTCCTCCCCAGTCTCCCCAGGGCCAGCATCTTCCATCACCACGTACATCTGTCACAACGAGGAGACGGAAACGGGCGCGTTGCTATGAACTAAACTCCACACTCGATCTGGATGTGCATCTCCTGAACGAGCCAGTGCAAGAGAGCACTCTGACTGTAACAATCCGGATCATTTCTTTTAAAAATGTTTTTAAAGCAAGCATTTGATTTTTAGAGAAAGAGGAAGGGAGAGGGATAGAAACATCGATGAGAGAAACCTCGGTGACTGGCTGCCTCCTGCACGCCGGCTGGGCCAATCTGGCTCATTCTGTCCTTGAGCCCAGGGTGGCAGGCAGGCAGGCGGGAGGTTATACTCAGTTCAAGGAGTGGGACCAGTGACTTGCTTGGGGTGACCCACTGTCACAGGAGGGGTGGGAAAGAAAGCTGGCCTTTGGCACCGAGTGCCATTTCTCCTTCCACGGATCCCGGTGAGTAGGGCACAGTCCTTACACTAGAACGTTCTTTCCCTTAAAATGGTCCTTTCTGCCGTGACTCGGCTGGTTGGAGTGTCGCTCAGACACTGGAAGGCTGCAGGTTCAGTTCTCAGCCAGGGCACACGTCTAGGTTGTCGGTTTGATCCCAGGTCGGGGTACATGCAGGAGGCAACCAACCGACGTTACTATCTCACGTCCATGTTCCTCTCTCTCTAGCATCAATGGACGTGTCCTCGGGGGAGGATAGGTATTTTTTTAAAGTTCCTTTCTGTGGCTTCTTCTCTGGTTCTTTCTGAGTCCTTTGAGTGTGTCCTCCTGTCATACTCTCCCTTTCACTTCCTAACTCGGAGGACAGCAGGGTACAGTGGGAAAACACACACTTGGCTTTAAACGACTGTGATCTATGCAAGGCTCTTCGCCATTCTGAACCTGTTTCTACATCTGTGAAATGGATACAGAGTTCTTATGCAGTGGGTGCTCAGTAAACTTTTGTGCCCCCCCCCCCCCGCCCCCAAACTTATAAGAGCACGTTTATTTAGCAAGTTAAAGAGGCAGCAGAAGGGAGCGGGCTGGGCTGTGGAGGCTCAGGACACAAGTGACAGGAGCACAGGAAGGGCCCTGGGAGAGGGACAGGCAGAGGCAACTCCCTGGGGGGGGGGGGGGGGGAGTAGGGGACGGAAAAGGCACGTGTGCTCCCGAGAGGAAGAGTGCACCGAACTCCCGTTCCTAAAATGTTTTTATTGATTTTAGAGAGAGAAGGGAGAGGGGAAGAGAAACACCGATGTGAGAGAGAAACATCTGTTGCCTTCTGTTCGCATCACGACCGGGGATCGAACCCGAAACCCAGGCATGTGTCCCGACCGGGAATGGAACTGGTGACCTTTCCATGCACGGGGCAACGCTCAGCTCACTGAGCCACACCAGCCAGGGCGAACTTTCGTCCTTTCCATGCTCAAGGCTAGAAGGCTCCAGACTCCGAGCTGCATGGTCACAAGGCACTGAATCATGAATGTTGGATCTCCAACTGATTTTAAGGACCATCTCCTCCAATCCTTTCGTTTTATAAAGGAGGGAAGCGAGGGGCTTCGGGGACCTGCTCCAAGTTACAAAGCTGGGGCGAGAGCCTGGGTGGCTCTGACTCCTGAGCAGGCCATCAGGGACAGTTGAGTCGCCAACCCCTGGCCGGCAGTACCTGTGCTGTCAGGTCCAAGGTGTCCCATCTTGTTCCATTTGAACGCTTGCCTTCCCGGAGCCTGTCCACAGGTGGCTAGCACAGCGGACTGCAGGCAGGCAGGACAACCGGGGGGGCGGGGGGGTGGTGGTAACCTTTGCCGAGTGTCAGCTGTCCCAGGGCAGAGGCAGGGCTGGTCGCCACTGGCCTTCGGGAAGGCAGGAGGAGGGGCTGCTCCTTGGCAGCATCTTGAAGGGGGTCTTTGGGGTCCACAATGGATTCCAGCCCTGCTCTGGGGAAGCGAGAGCAGGCAGACCAGCCAGCAGAATGAGTGGAGGGGCAGGGGGGTGAGGCCCAATAAAGGCAGGCGGGGAGTTGTTGCCATGGCAAGCACCGGGTCAAAGGCAACTGCAAACTGAGGTCAGCACAGCAGAAGCCTCCGGAGTGGCCCACCTAAGGAGTTCAGGACCTGGCAAGGGAGCCCCGATGGCTCTGGCAGACTGTCCCCCTACGTGGGACCTGCCTCTGCAGGGCACACCCCAATCCCTGCCCTGGCTGGAGTGAACTGGGCTCGAGCAGTGGAGAGCAGGGCAGGGCGGGGCCAGGACTAAATCCCGGGCAGCATCGAACGGAGGCCTTAGCAGGTGAGACACTCAGGGAGGCAAGTGAACACCTGCTTTTCCCCAAGGGGCACTTTGACCCCACCGAGGTCACAATGCCCCAACTCCCCTGGCCAGGCTGGCTTTTAGGCTCTGGTTACCGCTGGCCAGCTGTGCCCTTCCGAGGACAGACAGCAATGCCTGGGATCTAGCTCCCTCTGGCTCCCGGGGCCCTCAGAGTGAGGCCCTTTAGAAGTCCCAGCCTCACTTGCTGCCGAGAACCACGGAACTGAGCATGTTTCTCTGTCACTCGGCTGCCAGGAAGCTCAAACGTGCACAGTGGTCAGCTCAGAGTAAGTCAGTGCCTCATAAACTGCATTTTCCGGGACACCTTCACTCACAGCTGCTGGTATTTTTTTAAAATATGTTTTTATTGATTTGAGAGAGGAAGGGAGAGGGAGTGAGAGAGAGAGAGAGAAGCATCGATGTGAGACAGAAACATCAGTCGGTTGCCTCCTGTACATGCCCCAACCGGGGACTGAACCCGCAGCCTGGGCATGTGCCCTGACCAGGAATCGAACCAGAGCCTTGTGGTGCACAGGACGATGCTCAACCAACTGAGCCACACCAGTCAGGGCCGTATTTTTTAAACTCTTATTCTTCCTGGCCTGATTCCTTATCTATCTTCATGTGTTTTGATAAGTGCTTCAAATAAGTTTGTTTTTAAATCCTCATCCGAGGATATTTTTTCCATTGATTTTTAGAGAAAAGGGAAGGGAGGGGGCAGAGGGGAAGGGAGAGAGAGAGGAGAGAAACATTGATGTGAGAGAGACACATAGATTGGTTGCCTCCCGCATGCACCCTACTGGGGGGAGGGAACAAACCCGCAACCCAGGTATGAGCCCTTGACCAGGAGTTGAACTCAAGACCATTGGATGTGCGGGCTGATGCTCTAACCACTTACCAACACTGGCCACGGCTTCAATACATTTCTTTTTTAAAAAATATATTTTATTAATTTTTTACAGAGAGGAAGGGAGATGGATATAGAGTTAGAAACATCGATGAGAGAGAAACATCGATCAGCTGCCTCCTGCACACCTCCTACTGGGGATGTGCCCGCAACCAAGGTACATGCCCTTGACTGGAATCGAACCTGGGACCTTTCAGTCCGCAGACCGACGCTCTATCCACTGACCCAAACCGGTTAGGGCTTCAAAGCATTTCTTGACTGAGAGGCATAGAAGTAGGAGATGGAATAAATACATAAGCATTGGGAAAGCGGGTCTCCCTAAGTCTCAACCACGCTGGAAGGTCATGAGGGCTTTGTTTTTACAGATGGGGAAACAGACTCAGAGAGCTGATGAGCCTTCCCAATGACACTAAGTAGATGGCCAGGACTTGAACATAAGTCATGTTCCCAAGCCAGTGCCTGTTCCCCCCTTACAGCCGAGACGGTGTCCCTCCCCAGCGCAGGTGGCCATGGAGCCAACCTGGGCCCAGCCAGCAGCATCTGCGTCCATTGTAAAGCTTCACAGAGAAACCATCGGGTGTAACCAGAAAGCTCACGGTCACTGACACAGCCCAGCTGCTGTCCTAAGCACGTCATACACACAACCTCACTGAATCCTCCCAACACGGAGCAGGTACCGTTGTCATCCCATTTCAGATGAGGACACTGAGGCCAGAGAGATGCTGTAACTTGCTCAGTGTCACACAACCCATAAGGGTCAGACTCGATTCTGTGGGGTCAACAGTGGGATTTAATCCAGTGGTAAAGCTATCCTGAGCCCCTTCCATATGTCAAGTTCAACCCAAGGGGGCGACAGGGTCCTACGAAGTGTCCACTGGTGACGAGGGAAGACAAGCCGGGGTCATCATCCCTGATGTCTGCCTCCGGGTGGCAGAACTAGACCCTCACCTCCTCAAAAGCACCCCGATGCTTCCATGCGCACGTTCTGGAACCAGACTGCCCGGTCCTAGTGCTGGCTCTGCCGTTTCCTGTGTGGCCTCGGGTAGGCTAAAAGCGTTCCTGCGCCTCCCTCTCATCTATACAAGGACGCAACAATCGCGTCAAGTGCCACGCACATAGCGAGGGCTCGATGAGCTTCAGCTCCTCCTGCTGCTATTGCTGCTCCCCAACCTGGCAAAGGCTCGGCAGGTGCTGTCCAGTCTCAGAGCAACAAGGAGCAGAGTGAGGGGCTTAGCAAGTGGAGCCAGGCCAGAGCTCCAGGGAACTGAGAGGCTGTCTGGGAGCCTCCGTAGAAGGACCCCCACATATTCCGTGAGCTGCCCCCAGCCCCAGGGCCTGGGTCTCCTATTTGAGTGGGTGAAGGTGGTGGGGATGGGCCAGGTGCTTCCTGGTGGCCAATCATGGAGGAGGGAAGCTGATGCTGACCCAGGATGGCAGCAGGACCAGCCCACCCTGGGCTGCTGCCCCCTGTGCTGACTTACAGCCTCACGGCCGGCTGTGGCTGTGCCCATCGGGAGGGTCCCAGCTGGGCAGATTTTCTTCCTTCCCCCTTCTTCGCACTGCTCCCCTTGGCTCCGTTTGGAAGACTGATGGAGTGAGGGGGTAAGCAGGTGAGCCCAAACCCCATGACACAGTATGATGCAGGGTGGGGCTCAGGCTGAGTCCAGTGGGCACTGTGGTGAGAGGAGACAGGTGCTCCCTGGAGGCTGAGGCTGTGACCTGGAGCTGGCCAGGCGGACAGCAGCCTCCAGTGCAGACAACCCCAACAGCTGTCACGGGGTGCTATCCATGGTCCTGAGCTCTCCTGCGCTGACCAGGGTCCTAGCTCATCCTGGGGGCGCCCTGAGGTGGCCTCCTCTGTGGTTCAGCAGCTCATGGCCACTTCCCCTGTGGGCCCACTCCCGGCCGCCTTCCTCACCGGCCTGAGGAACCTGATGCTGGTGTCCGCTCTGGGACAGCCTTGGGGCACTCAACGCCTCCAACTGGGAGAAGGGCCTGTGGTCTGTGTCCGGCAGGACAGGTCCAACCCCTGGTAGGTGCTCGGGAACGTGCCCATCAAACCCTCACCCTCGGAGCACTTCGAATGGGCCCTCGCCACCTCTCCAAGAGTTCATCTGCTTGAAAGGCATCTTGACTTTGAGCTGAAGTCCACCTCCCTGTGCTCACCCTCCACCCACTTCAGTCCTGCCCCTCGTGACCTGAGGAAGGCGGGAGGTGCATCGTGGCAGCCAACTCTGCCGTGCCCAGCAGCGCCCAAGACACAGAGTAGGCCAGTGGTTACAACGTCAGGTCTGAACACTGTCCCTGACCTTGGCAAGTTACTCCACCTCTCTATGCCTCAGTTCCCCCTCTAAATAAAATGAAGGTATAACACTCCCTGTCTCACAGGGTTACTGTGAGAATCAGATTAGTTAATCCATGCCAACGACTAGTAACCGGGCCTATGCATACGGTAGGTTCTCAGTAAATATTGGCTCCCAGTGATACTGGAAGTCAGGAGGATTTGGTGTGAATCCCAGTGCTATCACTTACTAGCTTGTGTCCTTAAGCAAGTTACTTCGCCTCTCTGAGCCTGTCTTCAAATGAAGGAAGATAACATCCCCTCCCTTGTAGTCCTGCTGGCGATCAGGATGAGCCCAGGTGTCAAAACACCTGCATGGAGCCTGGCACTTGATAGATGCTCAAAAAATGCCTGTTTCTTTCCTTCCATTTGGGTTTCCTGCCAGATGAGCAAATGCAGATGACCCGACTGAACACGCCAGGCCTGGCTCCTGGCCAGCTCTGTTAGAGGACTAGGCCAGTTGTAGGGCTCCTTACCACCAACTGGCACCCACCACCTTCCTGGGCATTTCTCAGTGACTCATCCAAACCTGAGGCCAGAACCTGGGGTATCTGGAGCCCCACGGAGGGGTCAGACTCCTCTCCCAGGGTCTGAAGGGCCCTCAAGTAAGAATATTGTCCAAGCCTTTGCCCAGGCCAGTGTCCCTGCCAAGTGCCCCCTTAGCTTCTGTTTGTCCAATCCTTGGAGCCGCCCCTTCCAAGCCCCTGGGCTGCCAGAGTCCTCCTGGGACTCTGCTATTGCTTCCAGGTCCGGGAGCTGCTGCTATTGCTTCCAGGTCCTTTCTTAGGATTAAGCAGGGAAGTCAGTGGCTCAGGGATTGAAGGCAGCGACCGTGACTTCTAACTCCCTTCGTCTCGGGGACTAAAGGGACCTTCCAACACGAGGTTCCATGACTCCACACGGAGAGAGGAGCAGAGGAGGTGGCTAAGAACAGTACAGAGTCTAGAGTTCTGGCAAGATGCACGCAACTGATGCTGTTTATTTCTTCACCTCTCATCATCGTATTCATTCCTTCGGTCCACTTCCATCAGGCAGGGCTCCAAAAGTCAAGCCTACATGCAGGGGTCACTCTACAGCCAGCACATTTTCCAGGCCACTGGTGGGCATTTACTGAGACCTTGCTGTACGCCAGGCATTGCAGCTATGAGGGCTGGAGAGAAGTTAGAAGCCGGTTCAGGGGACCAACCCTGGAGGAACATCCAGATGTCTCCATTTTGTAGATGAGAAAACAGAGGCTTGGGGAGGTTAAGGTACTTGCTTAGCCACACAGGACTAGTGGGAATGAAATAGATGGAAGCTGAGACAGTGGGACTGCAGATTTTGGGGTCCTGCCCTAGGATAATCACGAATGGCCTGGCTGATGGAGAGTCTGCTGTACCAAGACCCCGGACCCCAGGAATTCTGCCTCCACGGGCATTCCCGAGTGAGGGAATGGTCTCATGGGGCCATCCCTGGCCAAGGACTCCATCTGTTCCAGGTGACGAGAGTCCTGGCAAACGCTGTTCACCCCGAGGCAGCAGCTGTCCGAGCCGCAGAGGGGAAAGGAAACCTAGGCCCAGAAGGGAGAGGCAGAGCTGCATGGGGAACCAGTTCTTGGACCAGCCAGGCAGTGCTGGAGGAAGACAGGGCACCCATGCCACCAGAATACCCAACGTGCCTGGGCACAAGGGTCTGGGCTGGCGGAACGCTCAGGCCAACGCCCAAGCCAGAAGCCCTCTCCAGGGTGAACCACCTCTCTCCCTGCTCCACCACCAGCAGTGCGCCCTGTCCCTCTCCTTCCTCCAAATCTCTCCACCCAACCCCAGCTCCCCCAGAGGGCGAACACGTGCCTGGGAAGGTTGGTTCCCAAGGCTGAGACCTGCCCTTGCTCCTTGGGGCCTCCTCCCCTTTCCCCACTGGTCACTGGCTCACCCAGGACACCAGCTTCTGGTCTCCAGAGGCCAGTGGACATACAGAACATTCCCGCTATCCCAAAACGTCCTGTGAACAGGACTGTAGGCTAAGCAGATTACTCATCCTCAGGTACCAGCCAACGGGACAGCTGTGCTCAGCACTGAGGCTCACAGCTGTTGTGACCCTGGCCTCTCCATCTGCCCCACCTCGCCTTGTTCATGTTAATGTGACGGTCACCACTTATTGCATGCTTAACTATGTGCCAGCTGTTGGCTGGGTTTCATATAGATGTGACCCTCACAACCATCCTTGGAGGTAGGAATTATTATTATTATACATTATTATTATTATTATACTTTACAGACAAGGAAACGGAGGCTCAGAGGGTAAAGCAACTTGTAGAGCGTTTCTCTGATGCCCTGTACAAACCCCTGCTCTCCAGGGCTTGGGGCCCACACAGCTTCCACTTAGAGGGGCTGGGGCAGGGGCAGGGAGGCTGGCCTGTCACCGGCCCCTGAAGGCTCTGAGCAGGGCAACAGCATCAGGCTGGGCCTGAGGATGACGAACCTGTTAGCTTGCAAAGCCATCTGATGACACGCTCTTTGACGGTGGAAACCTCCAGGCCTGTGCTGGCCAGCCCACCAGCCACTGGCCACATGTGGCTACTGAGCACGTGAAATTGACTGGTGCGCCCTGGCCGGGAAGCTCACTTGGTTAGAACATCAACCCCGATACACTAAGGTTGCGGATTTGATCCTTGGTCAGGACACATACAAGAATCAACCAATGCATGCATATCTAAGTGGAACAACAAATCGATGTTTCTCACGGTCCCTTCCTCTCTGTCAAATCAAAAATAATAAATAAATTTAAAAAATAAAGAAATTGACTGGGGAAACTGAAGCAAAGGAGCTGAATAAATACTTCTCCAGAATAGACATTTCTCCAGAAAGGACATACAGATGGCCAATAGACACATAAAAATGCTCGTCACTAATCCGAGATGCAAATCAAAACGACAATGAGGTATCACCTCACACCTGTCAGAATGGCTACCATCAATCAACAAGTGCTGGCGAGGATGCGGAGAAAAGGGAACACTCGTGCACTGCTGGTGGGAATGCAGACTGGTGCAGCCACTGCGGAGAACAGTATGGAGTTTCCTCAAAAAACTGAAAATGGAACTGCTGTTTGACCCAGCGATCCCACTTCTGGGAATATAGTCTAAGAATCCCAAAACACCAACCAGAAAGAGTATATGCATCCCTATGTTCATAGCAGCACAATTTACAAGAGCTAAGATCTGGAAACTGTCCAAGTGCCCATCAGCAGATGAATGGACTAAAAAGCTGTGGTACATCTACACCATGGAATACTATGCAGCAGTAAAAAAGAGGGATCTCTTACCCTTTGAGACAGCCTGGATAGACCTGGATATTATTATGCTAAGCAAAATAAGCCAGTCAGAGAAAGACAAATGTCACATGATCTCACTTATATGTGGAATCTAATGAACAAAATAAACTGACAAGCAAAATTTAAGCAGGGGCATGGATGCATGAAAGACTGACATCTGAGAGGGGAGGGAAAGAAGGGAAGAGATTAACCAAATATATACACTGAGTGGCCAGATTATTATGATCTCTGAACGAATAATAATCTGGCCACTCAGTCTATATCCTATATAATAAAAGGCTAATATGCAAATTGTCCCCTAGACCAGGAGTTCGACCAGCAGGCAGGCCGGCCAACCACCCATGTCCCCTCCCCCTGGCCAGGCTGGCTGGACCCCACCCATGCACAAATTCATGCACTGGGCCTCATACACACACACACACACTGAGTGGCCAGATTATTATGCGTTCAGAGATTATAATAATCTGGCCACTCAGTATATATGCATATATGCATAACCCATGGACATGGACAATAGTGTGCAGACGTCTGGGGTGAGGCAGGGGCTGGGTGGAGGAGGACAAAGGGGGGAGGGAAATGGGGGACATCTGTAATGTTGTCAACAATAAAGAAACTTGTAATTTAAATAAAATGTTAGCTTTAATAGCCACATGCAGCTAGTGGCTACCGAACTGGACAGAGTAGGTTTAGAAAGGACTGGGGAGAAGGGAGACAGGGCAGTGGGGGGTGGCATGTGGAGGAGGCAGTGGGAGGAGCTGAGAGGAGGACCCTGGGGCACAGCTGTTGTACTGGGGGTAGGAGGCAGCCAGGGCATGCAGCCTGGGACACGGGGAGGGGTGGGGACAGCGGAGCTGATGCTGAGGTGCTTAGCAGATACTAGATGCTGGAGGGAGGGGGCGGGAGGAGGGACACAGCCCTGGGGGCCACCTGATGTCCCAGACCAGCGAGAGTGAGAACTGATAAGGCTCTGTGGGTGGGTGGGTGGGTGGGTGGGTGGAGAGGGCAGATCAGCTCTGGGCTTGGCGCTGGGGTGCAGCAAGATGGGTGGATGAGGTCCTCACACAGCTCAGTCCAGTGGAGGGACAGAGCATGCCGGGTGTCAGCACAGGCCTCCAAGGAGAGGACATTTCAGCCCAGCCAAGACCCAAGGTCCAGCAGGAGCTACTGCGCAGAGTGGAGACAGCACCCCAGGCAGCGGGCCAAGGGCACAGAGGCCTGTGTGTTGGGAACCCCCAGTTCTGTGCAGCAACGTCGGGGGGTCCTGAGTCTGATGAGGGGCAAGTGGAGTGGCAAGGGATACTCCCCACACCTCAGGGGCTGCTTGGGCACAAGCCTGACCACCCTATCTCAGTAGCCACCCTCTTGGGTCTGTAATCCCAATGCAGGCAAACCCTCTAGCTGGGCAGGCTGGGGAGCAGGGGGCCTGGAACATTCCTCCCAGGAGACGGTGCCTCTGTCATCATCCCTCTTGGCAGCTGCATTTAGCAGCACAGGTGCTCCCGGGTGCCAGAGGCGGTGTGCACTCGCCTGACTGCATTATCCTCGCAGTGACGGGCAGTGAGGGCACGGGCTGAGGACCTACCTGAGGCCCAGCTGGCAGCAGCAGGACTCACACCCACACACCACTGCTGCGGGTCCTCACTCAAGATTTCAGGCCGCTGCCTCCAGCCTTGCCCGGTCCCCAGCAGGAGCCAGTGGAGAGCTCACCGGGCAGACCCCTCTGCCCAGGCTGCCCTCTCCACAACTCGGTCTCACTAAGCCAAGGGTTCCCTCCCATCCCCCACCGATTCCAAACGGAACCAATCACCTGTACATGCTGGATCTCCAGGAACTTGAAGGGATCAAGTGCTCTAAAAAGTTGGGAAACCTCTGAGGCGAGGCCTGGACTTCAGGAGGCTCCGCTCTGCACTGCAGACACCCGCCCGGGCTGCCCCCGCCCACACCTTCCACCCACTTCCTGCTCTGAGAGCTTTCCCCCAGCCCTGCTGGCTGGGAACGGGAGACAGGGAGGGTCCCACGGGAGGGTCCCACCCTGGCTGCAGCCACCACCCTGGGGTTTCTGTGGCTTCCTGTTCGCCTGACCTGACCTCCAGCCAGTGGGGCCTGGCTGTGTGGGCTGGGACACCCAACCCCGCACCTATAAGGAGAAAGGAGGGCATGCCTGAGCCACCCCGGAGCCGCCCTCTGCAGCACGCTCTGAGGGCTCTAGCTCTTCGCTAATTGTGCCCTCACATCAGAGTCCCTGTGAGAGTCCACCACCAGCCTGGCTCGCTCCTGGCTTACCCTGGAAGTGGCAGTGGGGTGTCCGTGCCCCCCGCCCGGGGCTTCCTGCTCCCTACACTCCACCCTGCCTCGTCCCACCTGGTTTCTCCCTGGACCCCTCCCGTCCCCTGCCCTGGTACCTGCCTCAAGCCCCAGGTCCCGGTCACAGGTGAGGCCGTGTCCTATCCCAGCTGCTTTGCCTAGCTCCACCTTGTGCCTGGCCTTTATGGCTCCTTGGCAGCTGTCTCTTCCCTGGAGGCAGCCCCCGCCCCCCAAGTGCAGCGCAGGCAGCAGAGGTGGCTACTGGCTACGTGAGGAGCTGGCCGGGCCTGGCCTGGCGCCGGCTCCACCTCTCCCTGCCTAGTCGCCTAACCTCTCTGGCTTCTGTCTGTACAAAAGGGCAAGCAAGCAGCGCGAGGCGTCGATGCCAGGCGGCTGCTCAGAGGAGGGGACGCTCGAGGTTTCGTCTACAGGTGAGAGCCCGCCTACAGGTGAGAGCCCGCCTACAGGTGAGAGCCCGCCAGGGCCCAGTGCTCGGTGAACCAGGTGCCCACCTCCCTCTGGAGCCTCGCCTGCTCCCTCTCTGGGCAGAAGGTCACCATGAACTGTGCCCTCGCTCAAGGGGCTCCTGGACATTTTCAGGACACAGATGGAAACAGGCGCGAGGTACGCAAAGAAGAGCTTGACGTAACTCTCCAGCGGTGGGACCTGGATCCTGACCGCCCTCCGCGAACACGAGCTGCACTCCTGCATGTGGGCCCAGCTCAGCTGCCTGTGGGGCGGGGGGCTCTCAGTAAGTGGGAACAGAGACTGGACTGTGTTTGGCTGATCCTGGAAACTGGGGGGCCCAGAGGAGACCCTCAAACAGCTCCTGCACTGCCTGGCGCAATGCTCCAGCCCACCACGGCAAGCCATTCATTCCCGGGGTGGGAACTGCCCCCCCAGGCTCCTCCTAGGGAGTGAAGACATAACCTGGCTCAGCAGGAGTGGGGCGGCAGAGCTGCGAGCATGCATGCTACTGGCGGGGTGTGGGGGGTGCATTGAAGGCCTTTAACCCTTTGCACTTGCTTGCTTTTTTCTCGATTCCTTTATTCTAATGAGTGCTAAAGGTTAAATGTGCTGTCCCCGATGTCAGGGTCTCCTTCTCCCTTCTTCACACCCAGCTTAGCCCTTGCCTTCCCTGGCGGGGGCTGCCCTCCACCCCAACTGCTCAGGAGCCCCCATCAGCCCGGAGAGAAGCTTCCCATTGGCCCCTCTCCTGCCCTGAAGGCCGTGAGTGCCCCAGTCCTGCTCCCGAGCTGGCCACGCAGTGAATGCCGGAAGTGAACATCCAGCGATGTGTCTCCCTCTGTCAGATGGGATAACGTCCACCAAGTGGGGTAGCTGAAGGACCGAGAAGGACCGCTGAGAGAATGCCAGGCGAGGGGGCACTCCCCAAGGGCTCGGGCCTGGCCATCTCTGTAGGGAGAGCCTGGCTGGGACCGATGGCTGGGAGGGCAGGGGCAGGGAGAATGCCAGGAGGAAGAGAGAGATCAGAGTCCAGCCAAGGTGGGGGTCGAAGCCCTGGGAAGAGCAGCACAAGCCTATAATTAATTGAGCAAAGCACAAATCATTAACAGACTTTCTGATTAGAGAAAGGACCCGGTCCTTGGATGATTGTTGACCAAGCCGTGCCCCATGCAGCTTATCACTCCCATCCTTACAGAACCCAGAGGCCTGGTCCCTCCCAAACACTTGGCCTCCAGGCCCAATAGCTCCCCCTGCCCTGTCCAGAGAAGAGAAGCCAGCAAGCAGACAAGTCCAGGGGACCGGAGGCTGAGACCAGCCCTGTCCTGCCTCAGTTTCCACATCTGTGGGATGGAGATCAGGACGCCCACACCTCCCAGGCTCACTCTAAGGAAAAGCAAGGCCAGTGAGGCCCAAGCTGGGTGCCTCCTATCCAGACAAGAGCGGAAACTCATCTCTGGGCCCAGGCTGTGCGAGATGCCCCCAGGCCCAGCCTCTCAGGAGGAGAGGGGGCAGGGCACTGTGGGGACCGCAGCGCCCTGGAATATGGGGTCAAAGGGAGCTGGATTCAAATCCTGCCTGCCCCTCCTCAGCCCCGTGTGATCAGGTCACTTAATATCCCCGGGCCCCAGAGTTCCCATCTGCAATGTGGGACCGACCAGCCCCTCACGTGAAATGAGGTAACATCCAAAGAGTCTTGACGTAGACCAGGCCTCTGAGCTGAGGCTCATGCGCCCTCTACGCCTCACCCTGTGCCTGGTTGGGCGCTCACTGCAAGGCCTGTCACCTCCCTCGAAAATGGTCCCAAGGACTCACCCCGATCCTCCTCCTCACTGGCCTCCCTCCTGCCTCCTCCTTTTTAAAAATTCCATCTTAAAATTCTTCATTTTTGAACAAGAGGCCCTGCATTTTTTTTCTTTTTAAAATATATTTTACTGATTTTTTACAGAGAGGAAGGGAGAGGGATAGAGAGCTAGAAACATCGATGAGAGAGAATCATCGACCAGCTGCCTCCTGCACACCCCCTACCAGGGATGTGCCCACAGCCAATGTACATGCCCCTGACCGGAATCGAACCTGGGACCTTTCAGTCCGCAGACCGACACTCTATCCACTGAGCCAAACCGGTTTCGGCAGAGGCCCTGCATTTTCATTTGGCACTGGGCCCCACAACGTCTGCCACCCCCCAGTTCTCATCAGGCCGTGTCTCCCCTGCTTGATACCCCCTCTGACCCCCGTTTTCCTCCAGCCTCACACACTCAGAGTGAAATCCAAACTTATCTTTGTGTCCACAGGCCCTGCCAAGCTGGTCCCTGTCTCTTTGCTGACCTCAGCTCTCGTCCACTCTGCTCCAGCCACAGTCCCCGCCTTTCTGTCCCTCCCACACCCCAGGTCCTCCTCTCTCAGGGTCCTCGCACTAGCTGTTCCCTCCACCTAGAATGCCCTTCCCTCGGATCTCCACACGTGGGCCACCTCCTCAGAGAGGCCTTCCTGACCAGCCAGCTACGGCAACTGTCCCCTCCCAGGTCATCTGCTCCCCAGCACTCCTCGCTGCGGAAGCTGTCTCCCCCACCCACACACTGCTCGCTCGGAATGTCAACAACAGGAGAGCAGGGTCACTGTGGGCCTTGGTTACTGGTCACCGCTGCCCCACACCCCGACAAAGCCTGGCCTGGGCACAGCGCTCCATAAACAGCTGCCGAATGACAGCGGAACTCTTATGAGAACTGATGACAGATTCTGAGTGACAAGAGTCGTCTGGATTGGGATGGGGCAGCAGGCCTGGCCAGGGTGTGCCCACACCTAGCAGGGTCTCTCCCCTGCCCCGGAGGCCCAGGGAAAGCCCCAGCGCTCGCCCTGTTGAGACAGCCCCTCTGGCCCTGGCAGTGCCAGCCCCTCCCTCCAGGGTGCCTGTCCTGCAGGGACAATATACAAAGGGCCACTTCAGAGCACAAGTCTCCAACCCAGAAGGCCTGAGGCAGGGAAGGGAGGGGAGGACACACCCACCCCTCCTCTGTCCTCAGGGGGCCTCCCCCGGCACAGAGCCACAGAACCAAGCTAAGGCTGGAAAGCTTGGTTCCATGCATTGCGTCCTGGGGCGTCGGGGTGGGGAGCGCCCCCACGCGGAGTGAAGGCAAAGATTGGTTGTCGCGCTCCCATGGACACTTCCCCTTGCGTACCGGGTGGCAGGTGGTGGATACACCTGTGGACTGAGGCCGAGTGTCTGCTGGGGTAAGGGAGACAGAGGGCCAGACCACAGGGAGGGCCGGGGCCTGCACTCTAGCCGGTTTCCGTCCTGCCTGGGACCCTCCGCTGCAAAATGAGGCACAAAGACCTCACTCAAATTGTTCCAACAACCTCAGCTGATGACCGTGACCTGAGCCTGACACCCAGCGACGCTTGGACAACTTCGGGAATTTCCAGCATTCCTCCTTTTGGGCCCCATTAGCGATGTAACCATCCACTCAGCCGCACACCCCAGGAATCCCCCGCCTCGATGACCCCGCACACCTATCACCTAGCCCTGTTGATTCCATGTCCTATACTTTTCAAACCCACCCCCTCCCAGGGCCACTGTCCCATGCTGGCTGCACCAGCATCAGCGCTCACCTGGACAGCACAGCGGCCTCAGCCTCATCCCCTTCAGCCAAGGAACCACCGAATCTGACGCTGCCCCTCCCACCTTGGAACTCATCCCTCAGGATAAAGTCCAAATCCTCCAGGAGGCTAAAGCTGGTGTATAATCTTACACCCCTGTCCCATGCCTGTCTCAGGAGGGGTCAGCTGACCTGCACGTCCTCCAGGGCTCCCTGGACCTGCTTTGGAGACCCTGGCCTGCACCCCCAGCATCCCTCACTGCACACGGAGGCTGCGCTGCCCAAGTTTCCTGGGTTGCCCCAGCCTGACACAAAGGAGGTGTCAACCTGTTTGTTGAATGAATAGATGACTCTCCCCCAAATCCACCCATCTGTACCTTTCAGTATACTGCTGGCCTCTCAGGCCTGGTCTGGGGCTTCGAAAAGTGTGACCTGCAGTGTGACATGGGCTCACACCCTCCAAAGAGCTGGCTCATCTCCATAAATTCCCAAGGTCCCTTCCAGTGTGTGTGTGTGGCGGAGGGGGGGGGGAGAGGGAGAGTGGTGAGGGGAATGAAATGACTCCAGCCTCCAGCCTCCAGCAAGAACTTGACCCCCTCCCAGCATATTTGCTGAGACATAAAGGGAGGCTGGTAAGACCCATCAACAGGGCCCGCAAAGGGATTTGGGGAGGTAACGAGCTGCTTCTGGCCCAGAGCCTGCAGCTCTGGGATCTGGGAACCTGAGCGCCACAATTAACCTTCGGCTGGGAGCGGTCTGGATGGGGCAGGTGCACAGCTGGTTGGCTCTGCACTCTGGGCACCTAGCGAGCCTCCACGGAGCTGGAACAATGACCCCTTTCTCTTTCCCTCCCCAGTTACTTACTCTCTGCCCACCCCGCCTGTGAGGGCAGCAGCCCCCGGGAGTAAGGACCTGACTGTCTCCCCTGGGGACACTCAGTAGGTCCTCACCACGTAGCAGGAACACCACGCAGGGCTCCGGGGCTGGGCCTCTGCTCCTGAATATCATGGGAGCCACCAATGTGCGCTGGCTCCGCTAATTACTTAGTCCTAGCCACCTGCTGCATCCAGTGTTCCCCAACAGGCCCCGATGGCTCAAACGTCCACCGACTGTGGGGAAGGAGAGGGAAAGGAGACGGCAGCGACAAAGCCTCCCACAAGGTGAGGTCCAGGAGTCCGGTGGCCAGGGTCCTAGTCTCAGCGGCCTCCGGGGAGGCCAGGGCTCCAAGAGCAGTGCCCCTTCCCAAGTCTGTGCTCCATCTCAGCTCAGCCCCATGGCCCCACTTCACAGATGAGGAAACCGAGGCTTGGAGCGGGGGCATGACTTGCAAGGTCAGGCACCAGTGGGCCTGGCTCAGTGGAGACCACGAGTGACTGCTGCTCCCCAAAGCTCAGGCCCCGCCCCACTCTGCACGGCTGGTAGACAGAGGTCCATGTTCCAGAAGGCCCCCGTCCAGAAGGCCTCCACTTCGCCCTCCAGTTCTGTATTCCAGCTTCTCTGGTCTGAATCAAGGGGTTCTACTTTCCAGGTGCTGTGTTCTGGTGTCCGGTCCCAGGTTCTTCTTTCATAGGAAGCTCTGCTCCTGGACTCTCCAGCCTGCCCACGGGTTCCGTATTCAGTTCTCCAGCTAATACGCTTCCTCTTCAGGGCACTGCATTCTCCTCCAGCCTCCCCCAGGGCTCACAGCCACTGCTCCGTCAGCTTCAGGGGCGTATCCAGCAGCAAGGAGGGCTGGCCCAGGGTGCCCGGGGTGGGGGGCATAGCCCACAGGATGCTCTTCTCCACTTTTCTCCCCTGTGCCCCCAGGATGCCATTCTGACTACCCCCACCTCTGCTGGCCCTTGCCCTCAACAGTCTGCATTGTAACCGCCTCATGAGATGAGCGCTTCCCAAGAGCAGAGGGTATTTCCTTCAGGGTCAGGGCCTGGCACCTCCTTGGCAGGCAGTGGATTAACACTTGCTGAATGAATTAACCAGGAATGCCCAAGGTACTAGCAGGAATGCACGTGGGCACAGCCTGAGGGACACGCATTTATATGTGATGGAGATGCTCGGCTGTGTTCATGTGCAAGTGAAGTGCACAAAACGCATGCAGGGAAACACAGACAGTCACACCCTGAAGTGGGCAGATCTGTGCCCCTGGCACCTAGCTCGGCCCCTGGCACACAGTGGACACTCAGTGAATAATCACTGAATGAATGAATGAATGAATGAGTGCTCTGTATCAGGCAGAGTCAGGGCCATGGGCAAGACAGAGATTGAGTCCCTCTCCCCCCCACCCCCCAAAATCAGGGCTCAGCTGTGATGACAAACACCATCACCACAGGGAGAGCTTGCCCACGCTGTGGGAGGGCCTCCGGAAAGGCACTTCAAGCTGCGTCAGTAAGAAAGGCAGTCAACAGAGACCCACACCCCCTGGGCACCGGGGTGGGGTGGGTGGGGTGGGGTGAGGTCCAGGAGTCCGGTGGCCAGGGTCCTAGTCTCAGCAGCCTCCTGGGAGGCCCTGGGCTCCAAGAGCAGTGCCCCTTCCCAAGTCCGTGCTCCATCTCAGCTCAGCCTCATGGCCCCACTTCACAGATGAGGAAACCAAGGCTTGGAGAGGGGACATGACTTGCAAGGTCAGGCACCAGTGGGCCTGGCTCAGCGGAGACCACGAGAGTGACTACTGCTCAGCAAAGCTCAGAGCCCTGGGGCCACCGCTGGCTGGGAGGGGCAGGAATGGCTTCCCTGGAGGATGGCAACACCAGGTAGAGGGCTGGCTTTCCAGGTAGAGGGCCTGGCACAGCGAAGGCCAGAGGTGGGCAAAAGAGGACCGTGTGCAGAGAACAGCAACGGTCCCAAGGCTGGAATGTGGGGCGCATGGGGGGAGAGGAGCAAAGGCCAGAGCAGCGCCAGAGAAAGGAGGTCAGAGGTTTGGACTGAATTCAAGCAGAACTGCACCCCAGTAGCCCCAGAGTGGACACTCACTGACCCAATTTCCAGGACGAGAGACATGCAATTGACACGCAAGCTGTTTGCAGCAGGTGCACCCGCTCGGGGGGATGTGCCGGGGGCTAGACAACGCCCACTGGTGAGGCCCAGCACCGGTGGTGACTCCAGAATCGGACGAATGGTGAGCGGGCTGTTCTCAGAGCACCTCTCTTACCTCTCTCCTTTAAAATATAACTTCATCCTTTTGGTTATAAAAGTTTATCAGACATTCTAGAAAATCTGGAAACCACAGTGAAAGAAACAGGACAATATCACGCACCATCCTGCCACCGCTCAGGCTAACATTTTGGTCTAAGCGCTCACAGATTTCCCCCCCAGTGTTACCTTTTGCTGGGATGAATTATCAACATGGATTTCTGCCAGCTTTTGGGCGACATGCACTTTCTCTAAGGAGCCATGTCCACCACACTGGGGACCTGAGCCCTGGGACTTGGCTCTTTCCAGCTCCTTCCATCCCCTCCACAGACCTGACCTGGATCCCGCTGAGAACGGCTGCAGCTTGGGACCGGAGTGGGGGTGGAGCGCAGCCGGGCTCCCCTCCTACACACCACGAAGGGGACCTCGCCACTCCCCGTGACACTCTGGGTCAGTCCCAAGTGCCCCAGACCTCAATGTTTCCTTTGTGGGAGGGGTGGCGTCAGCTGGCCACGTGGCCTCAAGGCTCCCAGCCGGGCCCCTCTCTGAATTGAGGGGATGGTCACCTGGGCTGGGCAGCACCTTACAGCTGCTTCTTAGAACCTCCCAGGAGGCCCTTGGTCTTTCACAGACTCCATCCCTGTGTCACCCAGGCAGAAGGGATGGCACAGTACGCTCTATGGACGGCCTGAGTGACCGCCCGAGTCCCCCCGACCCAGTCCTCTCCCTCACTCCACTGGCATGTCCTACCAGGCCCTCATCACACCGGCCTTGCCCCCAGGTGCTCACATCCCCTTGGGATGAGCCTCAGGCATGGCTCCTGGAAGGACCTTCAAGGACGAGCCAGGAGTGGAGGGAAGGGCATTCCGGACAGAGGAACAGCACCTGCAAAGGCCCCAGGGAAAGCCAGCGCCTGGACTTTGGTCTGGATGAGGGTGCTGGTGCATCGCCCCACCCCACATGCCAGAGCTACAGGCAGCAACCGGGGGTTCAGTCACATGCCGCCTAGTGGAAGCCAAAGGGCCATGGCCTGTGCTCACGTGTGGCCCCAAACACTTCTGACAACCTAGAGGTCCCTGGGCACCCGTAGAAGGGCGTCTGCCTGGGTGCCCTTTAGGGCCAGTCCCATTGGTTAGTGAATCTAACGGTGGTCATTCTGCGGAGCCAAACCCACCTGCCAGGTGTCCCAGACCTCCCGGCGCGGCAGAGCATCACACTCTCTGGTCCTCACCTGGGGCTGGAGGCTGTTACCTCGGACCAGTCACCCACACTCTGTGGGCCTCGGCTTAGACCGCAGACTGTTCTGGGCTCTTCCGAGGACCAGATGGGACCACCCTGTGCGCCAGCCTGAGCTCAGGCCTGGCTCTGCCCCCACTGGCCACGTGATGCCCCCCACCAGCCTGGGCAGAGGCTCTCCTCTCCCCTGCGCCCCTGAAGACGCGGTGTGCCCTCGGGTGCGGGTCTTCTGAGCAGAGACATGGGCAGAGGTGAAAGAGGAGGGTCACGCCTCGAGCCACATGAGGACTGAGGGAGGCGATGGGTGTGAAGGTGCTTTCTGAACTGCAGGTGCCACGCAGGCTCATTCACACTTTAGCCAGCCGGGCAGACTCTGACCTGAAGACCCACCTCCTGACATTGTGACCCTGGCAAGTCACCTTCCCTGTCTGGGACTCAGTTTCCATACGATGGCATGGGGAGTACTCGGGCACCACTGCCCCTAAAACACGGAAATGAAATCACACAAGACAGCGCCCGCATCTCGTGGGGAAGGCGCCTCTTCCACCTTTCACCTAACCCAGCCACCCTGCCTTGTTTCCAGAAGTGGCCCTCACCCGCCACTCTCACAATCACCATTCAGCAAATACCGGAAATGCGGATCGATGCTTTCTGTGTCAGGAATGGTGCCAGCCCCCAGCGCGTGCCCGTGTGCCCAGCCCGGGAGCCCACCCTTCTCGTCATTGGCAGCTCTCCTTGCTCCCCTTCCCTGGCACCATCATTCACCAGCCGCGACCCGCACAGGCAGCACGAGGGCAGCCACTAGGGACTTACCCAGAGCATCAGGCAAGCTCTGGGGGCCCACGGAGCAGCAGGTGCTCCTGGGAAAAGGCAACAGGGGCAGCAGGTGGGGGGTCGTCATGGCGTGTGCAGAGCTAGTGGGTGGGGGGAGCAGGAAGTCTCACAAGGCAGTCTGGACTCCATGGGGCCAGGCAGTGGCTCTTGGAGCCCACAGGCCTCTACATCCCCAGGGCAGCATCTTACAAACGGGGCTCCCACCCTCCCTCCTATGTTGGACCAGTCACCCACACTCTGTGGGCCTCGGCTTAGAGACCGCAGACTGTCCTGGGCTCTTCCGAGGACCAGATGGGACCACACTGTGCGCCGGCCTGGAAAATAGATCCTGTCCCCAAGCCGCCCAGGTGAGGCTGAGCCAGGCTTCCCGAGGCAGGGCCCCGGGACCATGGGGAGACTGGAGTGACACCAGGGCCCGGAGGAGGGTGACCCGGAGGCCAGGACACGGGTGAGGCAGCTGTTTCCTTCTAAGCCTCAGAGCGGTCCCCTCTGGGTGACCCAGGGGACCTAGATAGGCAGCCCTGTCTGGGGTCCTACAGGCTGGTGACAATCCCAGCCCACCACTTCCCAGCCCTGAGCCCTGGGCCCCAGGCCCCCTCAGATTGCCAAAGAGGGATAAATAACAGTACCTCCGTCCCCGGAAACTAGGACAGCTCTATGGGATAATGAAGACAAAGTGCTCGGCCCAGCGACTAGCACATAGTAAGTGCTCACCAAATAGCAGCGTACGATCATGACCGGAACGTCGAGGTGGGAGAACAGCCTGCACAGTCATCTATCGTGGGCCTCTGTCAACCAGAAGCCGGGAGCCTGCCTCTGCCCCCACCTCCCCTCACCCCCACTGCTCAGGCGCTGTGTGCTCCCTCTGGGACGCCTGGGAGGCCTGCCCTAAAGGGCAGCTGGAGGGCAGGCCCTGAGGCCCCAGGGTCAGCCAGCTCCAGCATCCAGGCCTGGCCCTAACCCTGGCCCACCCACACCCCAGGCATTTCCCCTTCAGTGGGAACCAAAGTCTTGAGCCAAAAAGCTCTAAATTCCTAAAATAACAAAGTAATTAGGTGTGTACATGATCCCTATTGTTCCAATTTTATTTTTAGAGAAAAGATCAAAATAAGTGAGGGATTTTGATTTCAGGGACCCTGTTAACTTCTGAAAGTAAGTGAGAAATTTCCATTCCAACAGGGAAATTTCCATTTCAGGGACGCCTTTAACCTCCTGGATTATGGGCAAGGCCTTGGGCCCCCTGCGGGCTCCCTTCTAGGCCACAGGAGGGCGCTCCACTACCCTTCCTCCAGGCCTGCTTCCAGCTGGAGGGAGGCTCTCAGCCCCTCCAGAAACCTCACTTTCCCCTTCTGGGAGGTGGGGACCGGACCAGCAGGGTCCCTGTGACCATCCCGCCATAGCCCTGAGGCCACCCTCGGAAGGGTCAGTCTCCTCCATCAGGGATGGAGAAAGAGGGTAATGGACAGAAGAGCAGGGCTGCTCGTGTGGGCTGAGAATCATTCACCCACTCATTTGAGGTCTGTGGAACTCACAGTGCAAGCATGTCAAACTCACTGCCCACAATGAATATTTTTTGCGGCCCAGCCAATACAACAGTATGTAAAAAAACGTTTTAATAAAAAATTCGTAACTTAATTTTTACAATATCCTGTTATACATAATTATTAATAACGGAACTACAGCGTTCGCTAATGACTGATTACTATAATCGTGCTGCATTCACTTCCCTTACTCGCAGGCGCACCATTTCTCTCCACTAATACCAGCAGCGAATATTTTAGCAGCCGATGGCCACGTCATTAGTCTTATACTGACTTGTTTGGTGTGCACAACAGGAATATTTCGTTTTTGGAGAACAAGAAAAATAGGTTTATTTGTGTCACGCTTATTAATTTGTGCAGTTATTCAGTGTCTGGTAAGTTAATGTCCAAGAAAAAATATTAATTTTTATTAAAATGTTCTATTATTTTATGTTAATGATTCATTTATTTCAGCCCTTTGCATTCAGCATGTCTCTATCGAAATAAACCTACGTTTCTATGAAAATTGAAGCTTTTGTTGTTTTGCGGCCCACATAAACTTAAACCTTGTTTATTCGGCCCGTGTTAGCCTTTGAGTTTGACATGCTTGGTCTAGCGGGAACTGTGTGATAACAAGCAAGTACAGATACAGGGAGGTTGCTCTGTGGGGCCCACAGCAAAGGGATCAGGACTCACATAAGCTTCCCTACACGAGTGATGCTCAATCAAGCTAAGATGTGAAGGACGGGTCAACGCTAACAAGACACACTGCCTCAACTTTCCCATCTGCAAAGAGGATTATCATGGTACCGTTGTCATGGATTGCTGTAGAGATGCAATAAATGTTAGTTATTAACATTTTTAACATATTTTTACTGATTTTAGAGAGGAAGGGAAAGGGAGAGAGATAGAAACATCAATGATGAGAATCTTGATCAGCTACCTCCTGCACGCCCCCTACCAGGCATCCAGCTCACAACCTGAGCATGTGCCCTTGACCGGAATTGAACCTGGGACCCTTCAGTCTGCAGGCTGATGCTCTATCCACTGAGCCAAACTGGCTAGGGCACTTGTTAATATTTTTATGGCCCAGCCGGCATGGCTCAGTGGTTGAGCATCAATTTATGAACCAGGAGGTTGAAGTTTGATTCCTGGTCGGGGCACATGCCCAGGTTGCAGGCTCGATCCCGATCCCCAGTGTGGGGAAGGCAGGCAGCTCCAGTACAGCATGGCCCAGCAGCTCCCCAAAACAAGGAAGGGCTTAGCATAGAAGCAGCAACAGGAGAGCCCAGGCTGGGCTGCTTTGGCTCACTGGGAAGTCAGAGAAAAGGGGGCCTTGGAGACAGGTCCAGGGGGTTAGCTTGATACAAGCTGCCGCTGCCCACTGCTCCCCTAGTTGTGCGGCTTTGGGGTCCCTTAGAGTTTAGGAGATGCGTGTCTGTGGGGGAAGAAGGAAAAGAGAAAGGCATGGGTTTGCTCCCAGGAGGGAGGGAGAGCATGCCCTGGGTCTTCTGGGTCCTTTGTTTTGAAGCTTTTATCTCTCTTTTTTAAGAAAGAATAGTTTATTATTTTGAGAGAGAAAGGAAGGGAGAGGGACAGAGAGAGAAACAGCAATGTGAGAGTGCTGCCTCCTGCATGCCCCCTACCAGAGATCAAGCCCGCAACCCGGGCAAGTGCCCTGACTGGATTCGAAACAGCAACCTCTTGGTGCACAGAAAATGCCCAACTCACTGAGCCACGCTGGCCAGGGCTTTTCTCTCTCTCTTGCAGATGGGAACTTTAGGGGAGGTCTCAGAGGAGGGTTTCAGCAGAATATTCTTCCGTTTTCCAGTTGTGACTTTCAAGATTGTGGTTTCTACTGATTGGTCAGTGCCAGGACAGGGGGTCATTAGTCACGGCAGCTGGTCCTGGCACCCCCCACCTGGCTTTGCTGCTTTTCTGGGCCTGGAGCGGAAATGCAGCTGAGGCCTAGATGTTGTCTCTAGGGAGGCAACCTTCTGTATCTGGCTGTAAATTGCTTGGCCAGTGTCTTCATCTATCTGTCTCCATTTCCCCATTCTACTCGCCAAGAAAAATTTCCCAGCTTCTTACTATCCTGCTCAGATGGAAGAGACACTCAGGTAGAGGGAACAGCAAAAGCAAAGGAAAAGAATTTGAGGCTTGGGACCTCTTTGAGAGAGCTCTGTTAAGCTAAAGCTTGGGGCCCAGCAAGGCCATTCTGTGCAAGCCCCAAGGCCAGGCCAAGCTCAAGGGGAGTTCCTGGGAGAAGGGGTAATGCAAGAGTGAGGCAGGGTTAGAGGTGTGGAGCCCCAGGAAAGGAAGACATCAGCCCTCCATTCCCTCTGCTCTCAGTCCTACTTCGGGTACTTATTCAGGGTGGTCCCTGGCCCCACCCTCCGCCTGTCTAATGCCAACCCCTGAAAGCCCTTCTCCAGTCCAGCATGGCCTGGCAGCTCCCCAAATCCATCTGACCGACGGCGCCTGAGGCCTTTCCTTCTTGTTCAACCATCACTTATTAAGCACCTACTAAATGCCTGGGTGCTGAAGCTAGCATGTCCCTGATTCCATTATGAGATCGTTAAGCTGTTGGCAGCTTGAAATGGACCCTGCCGGGAAGATTTACACCACAGAAATGGGCCAGCACTGCTCATCAGAGAGCCAGCTGCCAGCGTACCCCCGCCCCCTGCCCAAGCCACGGACACAGAAGGGCAGGCCCTGCCTAAGGGGACTCACAGACAGAAGAAGACAACAGGGATGTGGACTACACATGCACTGGGGCAGGCTGGGTAGTCTCTGAGGAGGGAGGGGTGGGAACAGGGAGATGCATTCTAGAAGGAGAGTAGTGAACACCCACCAGAAACTGAACCAAGCTGTTCAAATAGCAATAGTGTGTACCGTCCCCATTTTATAGTGTGTCCCGTCCCCATTCTATAAACAGACAGGAAGAGGCAGGGTTACTTGTCCTCAGTCACAGAACAGTAATGGGAGGCCCAGGACTTGAAGCTGGGCCATTGGACCCGGAAGCCTTTTTCATCTTCCGCATTTGACTGCCCCATGGTGCAATGACTGCGACTCTCTCTGCCCCTCCGCAGACAGCGCGGGGCTGGGTAGACTGTGGGTGCCCAGTGATGTCTGCTGCCCAACTGGATTCTAATCTCCTGAGGGCACAGCCTGCATCCTCCCCACCTGGCCGCCTGGCACCGTGCCCCTCACAGGAGGACATCGTGTTTGTTGACCTGAATGTCTGAAGAAACTTCTGGAAAGGAGCCCTGGTCCCCACGTGGTGGACTAGAGCTGGCTGGGAGGGGTGCACCGTGCAGAAAGGGGAACAAAGAGGCTTTGGCCTTGGAGAGCACAGCAGGGTCCCTGAATGCCGTGGCTGGGGGCCAGAAGGTGGTGCCGGCCCAGAGGGGCAAGAAGAGGCTGTCTGTGAGGGCTCCCCTGCCCCCAGCCGCTCCTCGCTGCTCTCTCCTCTCCTCCTAGAAGGAGGCCGTGGGCACTCAGTCCCCCCAGCCTCTGGCTCCCTCCCAGTCACATCCGCCCTCACATGATCCTCCCTGCCACCCGGTGAAGTGCGCCTGGCCTGCCAGCTGGCATCGATGTCCTCGTTTTACAGGTAAAAATACCAACGCAGCAGCCAGTCACTTCCCAAGTTCCTTCTCAGGTGCCAGGCGCATCACCGCATGCAGTCCTCTCCCCAACCGCGTGGAAGGTTCTCCCCATTTGACAGACGTGGGAAATGAGACTCACTACCACAGAAAAGGGGTCACCAGTGAGGGTCACACAGCCCTGACTGCATCAGGGCAGACCCTCAGATGGGGGGGGGGGGGGTGCGGAGCCAGCCAGCATCACTCCCAGCCCTCAGGACAGAGTTCCAGCCCAGCTATGACCCACCACCTCTCTCCACCTGGCCCTCCTTCCCCGCCTTGGCTCCTTTTGGCCACTGGCAGAGCTTGACCCTCCCCCACCTCCATCTCTCCACACACACCAGGCACTCACATCCCTAAGCCTTTGCTCAAGCCATTCCCTCCACCAGAATGCCCTTCCCACGTTCTCCATCCAGTGAACACCCTCCTCCAGCTTCCTATGAGCATCTCTTCCAGCAAGTTCGCTCTCCCCCTGGGGCTGGCAGCCCCTTTCAAACTTTCCCAGGACCCCGGCTCTGTCCCCAGCACTGGGAAGCATTGATGACTCCACAGAATCGCCAGCTGGGGGTGGGGGAGGAGCTGTCTTGCTCTTCCCTCCATCCTCAGCTTGGCCCCGTGCCCGGATCTTTAGTAACTGCCCCTGGAGGTGACACACCAGAGCCCACAACTCCCCCATCAAGGCAGAGCCTGACTGGTGTCCCAGGAGTGAGGGAGAGTGCTGTGGGGATGCGGAGAGCCAGTTCTGGGGGACCATGGAGGGGTCTCACTGGGGTAGTGCTCCTGCCCGCACCCCTTCTGGCCAGAGCTAGGAGAGTCACCCGACCTCGGGCCACCAAGGCCGGCTGAGACCCACCTCGGCTTCTCCGGGCACCCCAGCTCAGGCACTCCCCACCCCCCATACACCCAGACTCGCTCCCCTCCCCACCCCAGGTTCCAGAACTCACTGTGTGCAGATATTTATAGCGCCCTCCCCCGGCCAGGTTCCCTTCCCAGCCCTGGGCAGCGCAGTGGAAAATGCGGGAGCCCACCCTCAACGGTTGGGGTTCTCTTCCCATTCCCCTCTACTAGGTCCCCACAGTCCCGCCCCCGCCCAGCACCCCGACTGCGCCTGGGCCTCCACCTCCGCTGCCGCAGACCCAGGTTGAGGGGGGGAGACGCGGGGAGGCGGGCGCTAAGGCCTCCCACTCCCCGCCCCGCGCCTCGCCGGAGGTTTGTGGGGGTCGCAGGGCACAAAGCACAGCTCAAGCCCAGAGCCTCGGGGACGCCCCGCGCCAGGAGCGGGGAAGGAGGGGTCGGAGGGATGAGGCTCTGCCCTCGGGGGCTAGGGGAAGCTCCACCGAGCAGCCGGCTGGGAGAGGGGGCGCCAGAGCCTCCGCATCCCACCCCCATCCCGGCCACCCCCCCCCCCGCCCCAGTCCCCCAGCCTGAGGTTCCCGCCCGGCCCCAGAGGTCACGCTCGGGGAGGGGGCGGTGGGAAGCCGCGACAGGGGTGGGGGATCGCGAGCGCAGAGGAGGCGGCGCGGAGATGGAGGCGGAGGGCCGGGGGTGCGGGATGGAGGGGCTGCGGCGCGGGGCCCCAGGACAGCAGGGTCAACTCACCCATCGCCTGCCGGGTCTCAGCAGCGGTGGCGGCGGCTCCGCGGCCCCCGGGGCCCCCGGCGGGGAGATGCTGGCATCCGCCGCAGCCTCTCGCCCCATCCCGGGTTCCGGCGGCGGCGGCTGCGGCGGGCGCCCGGCATCGCAGGCGGCGCGGCCCCGGCCCGGCCCCGATCCCCGCCCCTTGCCCCCACCTCCACCCCGTCTCGCGGGCCCGGCGCGGCCGCCTAGCTGCACCCCGGGGGCGCGGCGGGGACCCGGCGAGCGGAAGGCGCGGGGAGGGCCCCGCGGGAGGCGCGCTGGGGGTGCGGAGGCGAGGCCGAGCGCGGCGCACAGAGGTGCCCGCTCCCGCCGGCTCGGGCGGCTCCGGCCCCCGCCCCGCCCCCACTGAGCCCCCTCCCCTCCGCCGCCCGTCGGGCTGCGAGCCGGGCCGGGCCGGGGCGTCTCTCGGGCCGCAGTCTGGGGCCGCCGCCGCTCCGCGCCTCCCGCGTGTGCGGTTAAATGTGTGAGTGGGAGCGCGCCCCTGCCTGTGGCCGTGCGTGCGCCGGCCCCCCGCCCGGTGCGTCCTGTGGGGCGGTGTGTGCGATGGAGGCGGGGCGGGTCAGAGTGTGCGCGTCTGGCGTGTGCACGGGTCTGTGAGCGGGTCTGTGTCTGCGTGGATGTGTGCGTGTGTGGTTTGCAGTGCATGGGTCTGTGTGACCTACAGTGTCCCCGGCTGCTCCTGTGTGCATGGCTGTGCACACCAGCTTGTACGCGGACCGTGATGCTGTGCACACATTGGCGGCCGTGTGCAGAGGCCTCTGGTGTGGTATTGTGTGCGTGCCCGGCCCTGGGCGGCTGGGATGGGGTGTACGCGCATCGGTGACGTCGTGCAGAGGCCTGGACTTGTACCGTGTCGCGTGCCTAGCGCCAGGCCTGTTATCGTGTCCACACGGGTCTGTGTGCCCTTGGGGGTGACGGCCGCACGCCGCCTGCGGCCCAGCGGCCTCGGCCTGGCTGTGTCCTTCCGACCCCTCCATCGCGCACGCGTCCCAAGGCCCCGTGTGCTGGCTCTCCGCCAGGCCTCGCGGCCTCCCCGGCGCCAATCTTCCCACCCCGCGCCCCTCGGCCGGAGTGGGCGGCCCGCCGGCCCCGCTCACCTCTTGAGCCTCGTCTCCGGCCTCTGGGCCACGGGCTGCTCTCCCAGCGCCCACCATTTCCCACGCGGGCCCATGATGCTCTTGCTGGGCGCGCCAAGGCGGCCTCCTCCCGCTTCCCGCCCTTCCCGCGGTTCCTTCCGCTCTGGAGGCTCCGTGACTTCCGCTCAAGTGTGACTTCCAGCGGTGACTTCCGCCCAAGTGTGCAAGGCACTCTGGGTATGCGCCCAGCACCGCCGCGGGCCGGGGGCGCAGGTGCTTGGGGCCGGGCCGGGCAGGGAGACCTCGAGGCTGGGTCTCCGTCAGCAAACGTCCTCAAGGGCGGTCTGGGCCTTGGCTGGGGCTGGTCTCCCGGCTCCAGGTGCCCATTGCCTACCTCGTCCACCCTTACCGAGCAGCCACAGTGACCCTTCGGCCACATGCCTCGAACAGGGCATTCTCCCTGAACCCGATGGCTCCCACTTCCTTAATTAAGCTCTGCACATGGGCGGGGCAGAGGGCGGCCCTGGCCACCGGGCCCTATCCCCGTCTCCAGCCTCACTGCTCCCCTCTCCCCAGGCTCCCTCTACGCCGAGGGTGGGCAAACTATCGTCTGTAAGGACCAGACTGTGAATATTTCAGGCTTTGCTGCCCATAGGGCCTCTGTCTCAATTACTAAACTCTGCCACCGTAGTATAAAATCAAGACAATATGTAAAGGGAATGGTCATGGCTGTGTTCCAATAAAACTTTATTTATGAACACTAAAATGTGAATTCCACTTAGTTTTCACATGTCACAAAACATTATTCTTTTGCTTTCCCCCAACCGTTTGAAAATGTAAAAACCATTCCCAGCTGGCACTGCTCTGAGCACATCCCTGTACTCTTTGTACCATCCCCACGACTCACCTACTCCAGATACTCAGACACCCCCCATATCCCATCCATTCTACCCCCCCCCGCCCCCCCCCCCCCCCACACACACACACACACACTCCTCCAGCCCACTCTCTGTCCTTCTCTTTCCGTCTGCCACGGAACCCTCACTACGGCTCATGCAAGCTCTCCTCCAATTCCGCCCCTGACTCCCCAGGACAATCTGCTGCCCCTCCCCAGCCTCCTGCAGCCCGGGCAGCCCAGGGACTATGAGAGAAGCGCCTTGTCAGGTCTAGCTCCCCCAGTTTAGAATAAGCCTCCCCAAAATGTGCCGCTTTGGCATGTGGATGATTTTGAGCAATCAAGACCCGGCAGACTCAAGAAAAATGTTTACCTCTTCCTTAATTACCTAAAAATATATAGATGAGGGCCTGGCCTAGGAAGAGAGATGGCTTTTTATTTGGATGATCTTTCTGTACGACAGGACAAATGTCTAAATCTCGAACATCTGCTCTTCTCATCCTGTGAACTACCCTTTTCCTTGGGGTTCATATTCTTATGGGGCCCCCGTATGTGCATAACTAAGTTTGTTTTTCTCCCGTGGATCTCTCCATTGTTAATTTGACCAGCAAGAGAACCTGAAAGAGTAGAACGAAATGTTTTCCTCCCCTGCACCCCCAAGCACTAAGCCAGGTTTAAATGGTCATATTCCTTCATTTTCACAGCTCCCAGCAAAGCAGAGAAGGTGAAGTGACATGCCCAAAGTAACAAGACGGGGGGGTCCTGGAACCGGGGCTCAAACCCAGGTTTGTGGGGCTTTCTCTTTTTCACCCTTTGCCAGGGTGCCAGGGTGGTCTGTACCGTTGGTCTGTCACCCTGTGTGGGCTCTTTCTGCCCCAGGACCAGCTCTGCTCTGCCCAAAACTAGGAGCCCTACAGGTCTGCATCAAGGCCTGAACCACAAATATGCCTTTCTGTCCTTTGAAAATAGCCCATTGATTTGGGTGAAAAGATAATAGCCACGCAGTGCAAATTTGAAAATCATTGAAGGATGTCCAGTAAGATCAGAAAGTAAGCATCCAGCCCCCGCCCTGGCTTTCTGTCCTTTGAAAATATGCCTTTTTGTCCTCTGAAAATAGTTCATTGATTTGGGTGAATAGTTAATAGCCGTACACAAAGCGAATGTGAAATTATTGAAGGGTGTCCAGTAAGACCAGAACGTAAGAAAGTAAGCCATTCGTCCCCCACCTTGGCTTTCTGTCCTTTGAAAATATGCCTTTTTGTCTTTTGGAAATAGTTCATTGATTTGGGTGAATAGTTAATAGCCACACATAATGTAAATGGAAAATTATTGAAGGGGTGTCCAGTAACACCAGAGTGTAAGGATGTAGACTTCCCGGCCACGGCCACGGCCACGGCCACGGCCACCCAGTTTCCCTCTAAGTAAGGATTTTACCCTCGTGACATTTTTGGACGCAGTCTGTTTGATGTGAAGCCACTTTGTTGTGACCTAAAATCCAATCCATTACACGGATAGCTGACTCACTTTTGGTTTTTTCAACTGATGCACATAACAGACATGCTCACCTGTCCTTAGCCCCCAGGCCCTGCCCATGGGCAGAGTGAGAGGTAAGGACTTGCACGGTGGTAACTGGTTTCAGTCTAGGGTTTTGCACACGCTGCTTAACTCTCAGTTTCCTTGCCTGTGAAATGGGAAGAGGGAGGGTTCCCTCACAAGGCCGCTGGGAGGGTGAAATGGGTCCATATGCAGGCGGTGCCCGCCCCGGGCCTGTCCTCCAGTCTGTCTTAGCGGCACCACGACTGCAGGGCCACTGTCTCTTGAGTCCAGAGTACAGGACACACTCCACAAATATTTGGTTGAAAAATGAGTAAATTGCCCTAGCTGGTTTGGTTCAGTGGATAGAGCGTCGGCCTGCGAACTGAAGGGTCCAGGGTTCGATTCCAGTCAAGGGCATATGCCCGGTTGCGGGCTCGATCCCCAGTAGGGGGTGTGCAGGAGGCAGCTAATCAATGATTCTCTCTCATCATTGATGTTTCTATCTCTCCCTCTTCCTTCCTCTCTCTCTAAAAATCAATAAAAATATATTTTTTTAAATGAGTAAATTAATGCCAGCCACATGCATACTACCTGTCATTAGCAAAACATTTCGATCTGCCTAAAAATGGCCACTTTGGGAAAGCTGTGGCCCCAAAGTCCCAAAGCCCTGCTTCAGAGGGCTGTACCCTGCATCCCTCACCAGAGCACCCCCCCCACACACACACATGTGGGTGGAATTAGGCCCATGCAGGGGGGGGGGGGGCGGGGACCCAAAGGCAGCCTCCCCTCCCCCACCCCAGGGCAGTTGTGTGGAGGAGCAAGAGTGGCGGAGCCCTGCCCTGCCCAGAGCTGCCGGGTCAGGAAGTTCCTGTGGGCCCGCTCCCGGGGCTCCATCCTCCCCCTCCTCTGGCCTTTGTTCTGACCTTTGCAGATTCCCAAGCTTCTTGGGAGGCCTCAGGAGAGAAGGCCCGTGGTTGGGGCCATGTCCCAGTCAGCCTCTGTCTGCCCAGGGCGCTCTCGCAGTGTCCAGGGAGCTGTGTGTGACACATGCTTGCCCTCCCAGCCCGACAGAGATGACAAGTGACGTGCTCAGTCACACACAAGCTGCCCTGGCGGAGCCCGGCACACCCGGCCACCTTCCCTCTCCCGCCCAGGCCTGCAGCCCCAGGACCCACCTCTGAAAGAGCTGGCGGCAGTGGGGACAGCTCCCACAGGCTTCCCTCTCAGCTTCCTCCGCCCCAGCATTTCTACAGGTCAGGCACACAGAGGCATTGACGGGTGGAGAAGCTAAAATCATTGTGATTAAGACCTGGGTTCGAGGCCCTGGCCGGTCAGCTCAGTTGGTTAGAGCATCGTTCTGATATATCAAAGTTGCACGTTCCATCTCCGGTCAGGGCACATACAAGAAACAACCAATGAGTACATAAATACAATGTATTTGTTTCTCTCTCTCTCTCTCTCTCTCTCTCTCTCTCTCTCATTAATAATTTTTTTTAAAAGACCTACGTTCGAATTCAGCTCCACTGCATGTTCCAGTCATTTCTGGGCCCTAAGCTTCCGTTTTTTCATCTGGAAATGGGATAATCACTGCCCGGACATGACAGGGCCATCAGTGGAATCGGACCTCGCCATCCTCTCCCTCCCTCCCCATCCTATTCCAGCCCTTCAAGGGGGTGTGGGGAAGGCCTGGGCTCTGTAGGTGGTCCTCCCTCCCTCCCCTTCTCTGGGGCCAGGCTGCCTGGCAAGGAGGCTGCAGGAGCCGGGAACTGAGAGGAGATACAAGATTAGCCAGCCCAAGGTGGTGTCACCTTACAGCTCTGCTGTCCCCTTTCACCTGGACCCATTTGGCTCTGGGAACAATTGCTCGGTCTGTTATCTCTTTCCGGAACTGCTGCCTGGCCCGCAGGGAATACATTCACATTCCACGCTCCCTGCGTCATCTGGTGCCCGCAGGGCCCTGCTCTCCAGGTGAGGAGTCCCCGGACCTGTGCTGCGGGCAGGGCAGCGTGAGCTGGCCCACGGCTTTGGCTCTTCGCCTGCAGAACGGGCATGACAACTGGCATAGTGGTATTCAATTAATGTCGGTCCCCTTCCTTCCTCATCACCTGGGTGAAGTCACTAGACTTGGCATCCTCTCCTACCCTCCCCCTCATTCATTCGTTCACTCACTCACTCATTCATGCATTGCCGAGCCCCTCCCTAAAGCACACAGCATGCAGCCCTCTGAAATGCTTGCAGTTTCTTCAGCTTTTCTCTGCCTCCCCTCCCCCGGCATGTATTAGTCCTTCTGTTCAGAGAGCCTTTCTGGAAAAACTCCTACTCATCCTTCAAGACCCAATCCAAGTGTTCCCTCCCCTTGGAGGCTGCTCTGACTTCTGTTCCCAGAGGCCTTGCTCATGCCCCATTTGGAGAGTTCCCACCTCAAGGCCTTTGCTGCTACCGGGCTCTGCCTGCGAAGCCTCCCCCAGCCCACCTCTAAGTATTCATTCCACCATCTCAGCCTCAGGGTGCGGCTCAAATGCCGCATCTCACAGTCTCCTCCGACTTCCTCTTCCTGAATTTCACCTTCCTGAGCCACCGCAGGTGTCTGGACCCTCTTAGGGCCCTGAGCACTTCCTGTCTGGCCTCCCAGCCTCCCTGTGAGCCCTTTGGGCACAAGGATGAGAGGGGTTCCCCTGGCACCTAGCTCAGTGCTAAGGGATGAGGCCCTAAGGCAGCCGGCTCCTGACGCTCCAGGTTGGGTGCTGGTTAGACCCTCTGTCTGGGGGACCCTGGACAAGTCCCTTTCAGCAAGCCTGAAAGTAGGGGGTGATTCTACGGGGTTCATTACCTAGGGGTAGCAAGGTGTGTTTGTGAGCATGTGAATGTGCACGCCCATGCGTAAACATGGGTGTGAGTATACTCGTGTGAGTGTGTGTGCATGCGTGTGTACTGAGTGTGTGTGTGCCTGTCTGTGTGTGTGGATGTGTGCACACACGTGTGTGCGTTTTCCTGGGAGAGGGTCCATGGCCATTTTTGGATTCTCAAAGTGTTCAGGACCCAGGTGAGGGGCTCCTGGCTCTCCCCTCTTTCAGAGGCCCCTCGCCCACTCCTCCTTGCTCCCCTCACAGCAGGGAATCCTGGGGGCTCCAGCATGGCACTCTCACCCCTCTATGGCTCTCTCCTGGTTCCTGCCACAGCTTCTGCTCCTGCCCCACAGAGCAGCCAGGAGGATCCTGGAATGCGGGTCACCTCCCTCCTCTGCTCAGACCCTGCTGTGGCCCCATTCTTACCCACAGTAGGGCCAGGTGCTTCAGGGGCCACAAGGCCCTCCCTCCCAGCCTGGCCTGGTGCCTCCCCGGTCCCCTCCCTCCACACTCCCTGCTCATCCACCTCCTTTGCACCGGCTGTTCCCTGTCTGGATGGCTGTTCCCTGTCTGGATGGCTGTTCCCTGTCTGAACCGCTCTTGCCCCAGTCTTAGCACAAATGCCTCACCTCCCCACCCGCCCCGTCCTGATCCCTCGCGTCTCCGCCTTTCTTCCCAGCACTCTTCATCTTCTAGTACTCGGCGATGTCCCTGTTGCTGTTCCTTCGCCTGTCTCCCTGAAGAACAAAACCACTAGCAGGGCAGGGTCTTTGCCCCGACTTTGCTGTGGGCTCCCCAGCCCCTTCACAGCCTGGCACACAACCGGCAGTAAACGCTGTTCCCCAGAAAGGGAGCCTGGAGAACCCCCTGTGTTGGCCTCTGTGAGTGTGTTTGGGGGGACACCCCTCGTCTGTAAGTTCTCCTGTGGGGGCTGGCAGGAGCCCAGAGAGGAAAGTACCAGCCTTCCCGGCAGGGAAGACGGCTGGACGAGGAAAGTCCTCCCGTTGGGCCAGGGCTGCTGTGGTTGCAGATGGATGTGAGCCAGGACGCAAATGGCCTTTTACACCGGGAGCTGCACCCTTGGCTGGGCCCTGGCACCCGCCCCTAGAAACTCGGAGCCTGCTGTCCCCACCCTCTGCCTTCCTGGGCAGCCCCCACAGCCTCACAACCCCACCCCCAGGGGAAACTGAGGCACAGCACGAAGAGACTGGCCCGCACGGAGGGACTCATTCATCCCGAGGACCCCACGAGTTCCAAGGATGCCACAGATGCTGAGCGTGAGCCTGAGTCACCAGGTGGAGGCTAAGCAAGCGACACCCTGGCCTGCAGGAGCGAGTGAGGGTTGGGGGCTGGATCCCCTAGGGCCGTGGTTAGCAAACTGCGGCTCGCGAGCCACATGCGGCTCTTTGGCCCCTTGAGTGTGGCTCTTCCACAAAATACCACGGCCTGGGCGAGTCTATTTTGAAGAAGTGGCATTAGAAGAAGTTTAAGTTTAAAAAATTTGGCTCTCAAAAGAAATTTCAATCGTTGTACTGCTGATATTTGGCTCTGTAGACTAATGAGTTTGCCGACCACGGGTCTAGGGGACCGGGCTGGACCACACCAGGAGTCAAGCCCGCGGAGAAGAACAAACACCCAGACCTGCGTGCGCCTGCCTGGTGCACCTGTGGAGCCAGCCCCCTACCTGCCGGCAGGTGCACCCACTGGGAGACTCCTCACCCTAGTGTCACGCACACACACTCGCGCACACTCTCACACATACACACCAAGCCTTGTACACACTGACGCACAGGCACACCCATGTGCACACACATAGGGCACACCTCCCCGCACCCACAAAGCCCGGCTGGGCACTCCCCACGAGCTCACATGGCAACATTCCACAGGCCACCACGGGGCGGGCAGGGCTGGGCACGGCCACCCAGAGACCCCTCTCCCGACTCCTGCCCCTGCTCTCATCCCACAGCCAGCACCTGCTCTGGCAAAGGTGCCACCCACGGAGGTGGGGCACAGCCCAGTGATGCCAACTCACAGCCTGTCCATCGACAGCAGCTTCAGGCCCTGGGGCCCGTCAGCGAGCTTCCATCCTCACAGCTGCCAAGTCCGTGCCCGCGGCCCGGCCACATCTCCAGGCCTGGACGGCCGTCTTTGGAGCATCCGGCCTGTTTCCCTGGTCTGAGCCTGAAGGCCACGGGCCCAGGGGGGAGGGGGGGGGGCTGCTAGGGGTCTCCGAGGTCCTTTGGGTCGGCAGGACCTCTGGTCCTTTTGATGACCAGAAATGTAATGACCCGCTGCCTCGGGGAGCCCTGGTCAGGGGGCCTGGCTGTTGGGCTGGAGTCAGGCTGATGGGTGAAACTGGAAGGAGAGAGACAGTCACCCACGACAGTGGGGTAGGCACCAGGGAAGGGCTGGCTCTCGGCCTGGCTGGGCTGGCAGCACACCCTGAGACGGACGGGACGGCCCAAATGTGGCTCCATTGACCCTCCAACCCGCAAAGTGGGAGAGGGACCTCAAAGTCATCTTCCCCCCACCCCCATGCCCCGCCCCATGCAGCTCTGATCACACGCCTCTCCTGAGGTGACACTCACTCTCTCCCACGACAGCCCTTGTCCTGGGACAGCTTTGGATGCTAGAAATCCAGGCCCCGAGGCGGGAACGGTCAGAGCGCGTCAGTGTCCGCCTGGGCGCTAAGGTCCTTCAGAAATGTGGTGACAGTCCCTCCACCACCTCTCCCCCCAGGCTCTTTACTGGCTCCTGCTAGGACGGGGTTTCCAGACCTTGCCACCCAGTGCCTGTCCCATGTGCCACCGCCCTCCCCCAGGCCCGGCCCGGCCAGCGCCCCGCAGAGGGCCCTCAGCTCCGCCTGGGCCTGCTTTTGCCCTAAGGTCTGGGCCATTCTTGTCCGCGTCCTGCGAGCTGCTGCAGGAAGGCGGGGACCTAGCACTTGGAAAGGCTCAGGAGCTCAAAGGAAGGGCTGTTTGAGGAAGCCTCGGCCTCATGCTGGCGTAGAACCTGGACGAGGACCTGGACCCAGGAGGCAGGGCTGGGTCCCGCCATCGTTGAGGCTGTGAGCTGCTCATTTAACTTTCTGCGCCTCAGTTTCCCTGCTGCACGGTGCTGCCGCCAGGATTGAGTCGGTGTATGCCTGTCAAGAGCTTAGACACAGTGAGGGCGCCATGACTGACAGCTGGTGGTCGCTGCCCAGGATCCCTCGGCTCAGTCCCTCTCGGCGACTCCTCCCCCTTCTGGAAGGTTAGGGTCATGGACTCTTCTAGTTGCAGGGACTTTGAAGGCTGCTAAGTTCCCCCCGCCTACCCCCACTACACCCGTGAGGAAATCGTGCTCAGAATGGGGGTGCCCAGAGCCTGGGGAAGCTGCTGGGACAAGACCCCGTAGCCATGGCCTTCAAGCCATGGGAGTGCTTGTGCCCCCCCCCCCCAGGCCGAGGCCAGACCCCTCCCCAGGGTCCCGCACTGCGCCTTCAGGATGCTTGGCCCCTGCCCCAGCCAGGTGGGGGGCTGCACAGGTCAGGGCCCTGGATCTGCAGACCTGATGGGAGGCAGGGGGCCTGCACCCCAGGGCCTGTGCTGGAGGTCACTGTGCAGTTCCCCGGTCTTGAGGGGGCGGGTAGAGGTGGGGGAAGGATTTGCGTTGTTTCCCCCCCAACCCCCATGAACATCATTATCTGGGGACACCGTTTTCTCAGAACCTGAGAGGCTGGGGTAGGGCTGGGGTGGAGCTGTTGGGAGGAAGTTTCTCAGTACCGGGAGGTGCAGGAGGTGCAGGAGGAGGACAAGGTCCAGCCACAGCCTGCTCCCCGCCAGCAGCACCCCCGGCAAAGCCAAGGCAGGGCCATAGAATGCTGTCCCCAGCAGGAGGAGCAGGCCCGGCCTCATTCCCCACTGGGGCTCGGCCGCCTCTCCCTCAGAGGCATGGGCTGAGGGGTAAGACCGGCCTGAGGAGAGAGGCTCCGAGGCCTCTGGTCCCTGGGCCTGGCCGGGGCCAGCCTATCCTGGCCCCACTGCAGCCGGGCCCGGCGTCCTGGCCTCCCTCCTCCGTAGTCTGGGTCACCATCCACTCTCCACCCCTGACACACAGGCAACCGTCTACCCTAAGGCGGGATCCGTGGGTGGAAGAATGTCCGCCAAGACGGCTAACAATTCCTCACAACCGGTACCTCCCGCCCCACGGCCCACTGTCTCCCCTCCCCAGGAGTCTGGGTGGCCTGTGTTGGACGTGCTTTGACCAGGAGGATGAGGTGCACGTGACTGAGAGAATCCAGGCCTGCAGCATCCCTCATCTCCAGCTTGGAAGCCAGGGGCCACAAGAGGAAATCAGATTAGCCTGCTAGAGAGGGGCCACAGAGCGCAGAAGCCGAGAGATCATGAAGGGAGAAGACAGCCTCTTGCTGGCAAACCACCCCTGCTAGAGACTCAGACTGTGGGAGGCCAGTCGTCCACCCCGGCCCACACAGCCCACAGCAGAGACGAGCGGTCCAGCGGTCCTGCCCAACTCTGTCCGAACTGCAGAACTGTGAGCAAATCCACACCAGGGGATGCTTGTTACTCAGCAATAGCTAACCAATACACTTCGAGTCCTGACATCTCAAGGACCTGAAATCTCAGGCTCACAGCACATGACAGTCAGCGCTTCCTCTGGTGGCCTGGGCAAGTCACACCCCCTCTCTGGGACTTGGTTTCCCCCAAACAGGGATGACAACAGCACGACGTGGCCGGAGGTGAGGGAGGCACAGTGCGTGAGGGTGGGAGCGGAGCACCGGCTGGCCCAGAGGTTGCGCTTGAGAAATGGGAGCGAGGCGTGGAGGCCCAGCTGCTCCGGCTCCCTGGGCCACAGCCCTGCCCCGCAGGAGGATGGCTTCTCTCTTCCTGACAGACAGACAGTACCCGGCTGGCACTGCTGCTTCCACCCACCTGCTGAGGTGGGTGGAGTGGGGGGCAGAGAGGGCCATTCTCCGAGTCCACCTCAGGGGAGTCATCAGGCTCCTGGAATTTGGGTCTTTTGAGTTAAAAAGTCCTCCAGGACCGAGTCAGGTGGGCGCCTCCCAGCTGACCCGTCTCCAGGGACCTGGACTGGGTCCTTGGGTGACAGCAGGATCCTCTCGAGGGACCTGCTGGGCGCCCCGCCTGCACAGGAATGACACCTGAGCCTCCCCCCGTGGTGGGCCTGCAGTGTGACAGACAGACAGAGTGGCTTCCTCAGAGTCACGGTACTTGTGACTCAACCCGGACGGGTGGCTTCTCACCTGCCCTTCCACCCAGCTGGTCCTTGCCTGTTCTGAGAAAGATAGAGACGAGTCTGTGGCCACCAGCCAATTTGAGGGGCAGCACCCACCGTTCAGCACCCTGAGCCGGGAGGTCGGCACGCGGAGAAGATGGGAAGGGCTCGGCTGAGAGGCCCCGGGAGAGCGCTGAGTCCCAGGACCAGGGGAGCCAGCCGCCCAGGCCACTCAGCAGGAGGCGGCCACCCGCCCACACGCCGTCCCTCCGCTGCATCCCTGCCCCTTCTCCCCCAGCTCATTGCCGGTCCCCTGTTGGAGAACCCCCAGAAACAGGGGCGCTCACCCCCCACAGAGGAACTGTGGGACCAAGTTTCTCTGCAGGAGGGGCTTGTGCAAGAAGAGGTGTTAAAGAGAGGTGTCAGGAACTGCTCTGGACAGCAAGCGTGCTCCTTTTAAAACCTAAATGGTGTACCTTCTCGGGGCTGGGGGAGCTTGGGGGTTACCAAGACCCCCTGAGGACCACCCTGCTGCTGCCAGGACTGCTGTCCACAGGTGTCTGTCCACACTGACCCACGTGCCCAGCTTGCCCTCCCCGCCCTTCACCCCTTTCCTGTGGCCCGGACACACCGCCCCCCAAAAGCCCTGTCCCCACACTCTGGCCCCAGGGAGGGGTGGTTCAAAGCAGCTGGTTCCTGGGGTGCCCGTTCCTGAACTGTTTTCAAGACCAGACCCCAAAGAGGAAGCAGAGGCCCAGAGAGGGGGAGTGACCTGCTCGTACACACAGCGGGCGGCTGAGCTGAGCCTGAAACTGACCCCCCCTTTTCTCAGCTTCCTGATCGCCTCTCAGCAGCTCACAGGAAACAGCTTCCCTAGGGCTGAAGGGAGGATGTGAGGTGGCCCCAGCCAGCCCACCCCTTCCAGGGACCACCAAGATGGTCGCCAACTTAAAGCCCCTGATTTTAGCAGAGGGCCAGCTGCCTTACCTCCGCCTGCTGCTCCAGGTCAGGAGGGGCCTTCTCCACGCAGGAGGGACCATCTCCACTTTACAGATGTGGAAACTGAGGCCGGGAGAGGCTTGGAAGTCCCAGGGCTCGCCAGTGTGGCGCCAGCCTGAACCCAGGCCGGCCGGGAGCTTCAGAGCTCCTGCTTTCCGACGCCGTGTCCTCCAGCGCCAGGGAGTTTGCCCCGCCTGCCCCCTTCACCCACGGTCCCAGGGCTGCTGGCACCTAGGCCCTGAGGGCAGGAAGAGGCACGGCTGATCACATGGCAGACCCTGGGGCTGCAGGAGGGGCATCTGCCACCGGGGCGCACCAGCCAGGCCTCTGCATTTATGTTTGCAAACGACACTGAGCTTCTGCCGTCTCCGGCCCTGGAGCCGGGAGAGGGGCCGCTTCGAAGTCAGGGCCGGACGACGGTCACTCCGCGGCCCCGAGCTGCCCCCTGGGGCTCCGCGGGAGAGTCTAGGCCCTGCTGGTTCCTGCTGTGTTCCTGCCCCAACCCTGAGCCCATCCTCAGGGACAGAAGCTCAGACCTGGACGGTGACCTGCCCACGATCACACAGCCATGCCCTGTAATGTGATGGCCAAGAGGGGTCAGAGACCTGGGCCCCTGCCCCAGCGCGGGCAGCACCCCGAGGCTCCCCACCCTGAGGTGTGGGGGCTCCAGTTGGGTCCGGGTTGTGCCATCGCAGGCCAGAGCCGAGCTTGGTCAGCCTCACCCTAAGAGGCCCACCAACACCCAATCTCCTCAAACTTCCTCTTGCAGGCCAGGATGCACCCCCCCCCCCCCAAGCCTCCCCTGCTCCCCCCTCCACACCCAGCCCCACAATGAACTCCCCCTTCCTCTTGTGGACGAAAGGGGCCACATGCTGACCTGACAGCTCAGGGGAGGCCTGCATGGCGGTCTTGAAAACTCAGAGACCTAAAGTCACCACAAAGGATGGTCTGAAATTAAACTTTAACTAAAAGCAGTGATGGTGGGCAGTTACGTCCTAGGCCAGTATCTTCACTGACAAGGTCAACCTTTACCTTCGCTGAGCCTATCTGTCTTTTTGCATCTATGATAACATACCCTTGAAATGTCTGGGTAACTGGTAACTTCCCTTTTCTGGACTCCTTGGGGCACAACTTAATGTGCCTGAGCGCCAGGCTGTCCTACAAATTCCTTCATTATCATGTTAATTGTTCCTGCACCCACCTAAGTATGTGTCCATCATTTCACTTTTTATCCAATCCCAGGGGTTTCCCCCTTCTTTGCTTTATCCCACTTCCTTAATCTATCACCAGTGGATTTCATGTAACCCACCTATGTCCCTCCTTTGATTGCAATGTATAAATACAAATGTAACCCGCCAATCTCCGGAGCATTATCTCAATTGGTTGAGGTTCTGCTTCCCGGCATATGTCGACAGTTTGGCTCAAATAAACTCACCACAATTCTTTACAGGTTTCAATGTTTTGTTTTGTTTTTACTTGCATTCATGTACTCCTCACTCACACACTCAGGAAACAACCCTGAGACTGGCCCTAGTGCCAAGCCCGTGGGGACACCGAGATGACCCTGCCTCCGGGCAGACAGACCCAGAAGCCAGACCACACATTAGCCCAAACCAGCCATGCACGCAGGCTCTTACAGAGCGTTTCCCGTGGCCCCCGGCGTTGTCTGCAGTCATTTTTATTGCAGTGTTTCCTAACTGCACTGAGCCGCTGTAACCCTCCTCCTGTGCGCGCCTCCAACATGAAAACCAGAGCAAACGACAAAACAAGGGAAGAAAGATTAGCAGAAGCAATAAGATTTGCTCCAAGGGGCTGGTTCTCTGGGGCCTTCCTCCTTCCTTCTCCGTTCTCCCCCCACCCACGCACCTGCGAGGCCCTGGCCGGGTGGGAACCTGGACGGCACGTACGTCTCCCCCATCGGCTCTCACCAGCCACCAGTGACCGTAAGTCTCAGCAGCCCCAGGCCACACAAATCCAAACATGCTGGCGGCAGGACTTGGTATTTGATTTCGGTAAAACACACGTAACATTTCATTTACCATCTTAACCATTTTAACGTGTGCAGCTCAGTGGCATTGAGGACATGGGCATCGTGTGCAGCCGTGAGTCACCTCCATCCATCTCCAGAACCTTCCCGTCTTCCCACATGGAAACTGTCCCCGTTCATCACCCACTCCCCGCCCTCAGCCCAGCAGCCACCGCTCCACTCAGTCCCTCTGCTTTGCCGCCTCTAGGGACGGCACAGGAGTGGGTCACTCGGTGCTTGTCCTTTGTGATTGGCTTATGTCGCTTAGTGCCACGTCCTCCGGCTTCACCTGCTGCAGCGCGTGTCCGAATTTCCTTTCTTTTCATGAATAATATCCCATTGTATGGACGGACCACATTTTGTTTATCCATTCATCCGCGATGGGCATTTCACCCACCAGCAGCTGGTTTTCGCCTTTCCGCTGCTGTGAATAACGCTGCTATGACATTGCTGTGTAAATATCTGCTCGAGCCCCTGGTTTCAGTGTTTTGGGGTATACGCTCAGAGGTGGGTCCTATGACGATTCTACATTTAATTTAGGACTTATTTTCTATCTTTATTTTTTTTAATCACAGTTTACATTCAATACTATTTTGTATTAGTTTCAGGTGTACAGCACAGTGGTCAGATAATCAGACACTTCACAAAGTGCTCCCCGACATTCCCAGTACCCATCAGTACCCCATTATTGACTAATCCCCGTGAGTATTTTGTAACCACCAGTTTGTATTTCTTAATCCCCTCACTTTTTTCACCCAGTGCCTCAACCCACCTTCCCTCTGGCAACCGGCAGTAGGACTTATTGTTAAAGCGATTGTTCGATAATCCTAAACACAATTACAGCCAATTTGTTTTTAATTCATGGACTCCAAACCCACTAAAGTTTAACACCCTCGTCCACTGCAGGTGAGGTCCTGAGACTCCAGTTTGAGGGCCCGCAGAGCCATATCTGGGGGGGGGGGGGGGGGGGGCGGGGGGCGGGGGGCGGGGCGGGAGCTGGCTCTGAAGCCGGGAACGCGGCCAGCCCAGGTGGAGGTGTTCACCCTTATTTCAAAGACTTATATGAAGGAGAGATCTCATTAGTAATTTTTATATGTTGATTAGTAATTAGTAATTAATAATGTTGCTATGTTGAAATGACAATATCTTGGCTATATTGAGTCGAAGAAACTATCGCATCAAAATTAATTGCACTTGTTTCTTTTTCCTTCGTAAAAAGTAACCACTGGCGCTCTGGCTGGAGTGTCACCCCAGGCACTGAAACTTGTGGGTTCGATTCCTGGTGAGGGCACACACCTCGACTGTGGGTTCCATCCCTGGTCGGGAGGCAATTGATGGATGTTTCTCCCTCACATTGATGTCTCTCTCCTTCCCTCCCCCCCTAAAAAAAAATCAGTGAGCACGTCCTGGAGTAAGGATTAGAAGTAATGATAATAAAACATAAGATTCCGTAGGACAAATATGTGATACCTTAATCAATAAAGTAATTTAAAAAAAAGAAAAAATAATGTAAATTTATGCACCGAATATATAAAAATCACTACTAATTAAAAAAAAACACACAAACAAAACAAACAAACAAACAAAAAACACCAAATAAAACCCCATAAGATGCCGTGTGACCACTGGAGAGAACATGGAGTGTGTGGCTCGAATGACCTGTCTTGGAGCAGAGCCTCGTGGTTAACCCAGGTGTTCTCTGCATCGAGAGGAGTCACCTGAAACCTGGCTCTGTGCCTGGTGCTTCTGTGACTTCCTTTGATTGGAGCTGAAGTCCGTATAACATACAATTAGCCATTCTGAAGTGTGCAATCCTGAGTGGCATTTAGGACATTCACAGTGTCGTAGGACCACCAGTCCTCTCTCGTTTGACCCTTCCTCATCACCCCAGAAAGACACCGGTACCCGTAGGTACTCACGCCCCGTCCTCCCTTCCTCTGGCCCTGACGACCGCTAACCTGCTTTCTGTCTCGGTGGATTTGCCTATCCCAGGCATTTCGCTTAAAAGGAACAACAACGTGACCTTGGGGGTCTGGCTTCTTTCACTGAGAAGAATGTCCTCAAGGGTCATCCTCCTTGTAGCAAGTGTCAGCACTCCATCCCTTTTCATGGCCCAGTAATATTCCATTGCATGGCTCACAGCAGTTCATCCATTCACCCGAGGCTGGGCATTTGGGTTGTCTCTGTCTCTTAGCTGTTCAGAGCAATGCTGCTGTAAACATCGGTGTATAATTTCTGTGTGGACATATCTCTTCATTTCCTGGGAGTGGAATTGCTGGGTCATAAGGTAATGGCTGGTGCTGTTTGTCTTTTTTAACTTTCACCTTACTTACTTGTTTTTCCAAGTTCAAGATATACATGGTCAGAGTCGACTTGTTCCTCGGGGTGTGTTGGGATAGACCCTTGTACTCCACTGAAGGGAGATCTGGGGGTGCTGGTTTGGGACCCCACCCCCCCATGTCAGTGTTTTTAGGAATTTGTTCTTGGAGGACCAGATTCTCCAGAGAGGATGCTTCAGTGTCCTGCCTGGGCAGTGAGGGGGCGGGGGGGGGGGGGGGGCGGTGTTAAAGACCTCACTGCCCCGGGAGCAGGGCAGGGGCTCCAGCACTCAGAAGCCCCAGGTTCTGGGCTGTTTTTGGTGTGCCTGCCCTCTCCCTAGGCCAGGGACCCCTGGCTCACCATCACCAGAGAACAGCCAGTCTTCTGATGGTTCCGGGGTGACTGCCTGGCAGATCTGGGAGGGATCTGAGGGTCTGACTGATCGTTATTTTGCCTCCACCCACTACCCCCGCCTTAGGTTCCAGCTGGGGCCGAACCCTTGGCAATTCTGTGGGGTAAGTCACGCTGGTGCGGAGCCCTGTGCATCTGGAGGTGGCTTTTTGGAATCCCTAAGTCAGTTGCCATCCTCCATCTACTTTCCGGCTTCAAAAATGCCGATTTGCACCACATCACCACCACCCCCACCGAGAAAAATAAAGGAAGAAAAAGAAACGGTGCAGGTTTGGTCTCCTGTCCTGCTTGCCCGTCCTTGTGGGCTTCTACCTGAAAGAGAACAGAAGAAATCCCCTCTGTCGTCTGCACGGGGTTTCGAGGGGGAGACATTGGGTGCACGGGTGTAATCTGCATCTTTAGCCAAGCTTTCAGGTGAAGACTAGCCTGGCAGTCGCAGGGTGCCTCTACCCTCCAGAAATATTCCAGGGCCCGGCGCCAAGCCCCCCACTCTGGGAGGCTTCCCAGAACCGTCAGGGGGAGAGCCTCCCTTGGCCTGCGGCTCAGGGCCCATTCGGTCTGGAGTTCCAGGTGCTGGTTTATCTCCTGGGAGACGGGAGCCCCTCCAGGGCAGGCTGTTAATGACTCATGGATGACTCCCTCCTCTTTGTCCTCCTAACCACAGTCCCGGCTTGGGCTGCACCCGCGGTGCTCAGCCTGCTTTGTTGCTAGGCAGAGGAGGGAGGGAAGGGCAGCGGGAAGGAGATAGAGCCTGGGCGAGGAGCATCCGCTCCCGGTGTTCTTTACCTGCTCTCGAACCCTTCTCGGATCTTCATCCTGTGTCTGGGACCCCCGGGGCCCTGAGTGCAGGAAAGCTGGGTCTGGGACCTCAGCTGCAGACCATCCCCTAGACCCATGGTCGGCAAACTGCGGCTCGTGAGCCACATGCAGCTCTTTGGCCCCTTGAGTGTGGCTCTTCCACAAAATACCACGGCCTGGGCGAGTCTATTTTGAAGTGCCGTTAGAAGTTTAAGTTTAAAAAATTTGGCTCTCAAGAGAAATCTCAATCGTTGTACTGTTGATATGTGGCTCTGTTGACGAATGAGTTTGCCGACCGCTGCACTAAGGGAACAGGCTGAGGGCCTGCTGGTTCCCGAGTGGCAGCACAGCAGACACGGAGCCTCGGGCTCACCGTACTTTTATGGGCCCACAGACACTGTTTACTTTCTCTTAAATAAAAATAAAAAAAATTAGCTTTTAGTTCAAAATGTTTTAATGATAAATATATTTGTCTTTATACCAAATGCAGTGGTAAAATATCATTTTTTTAAACTGATGTAGAGATTTTTTTATTATTGATTTCAGAGAGAAAGGGAGAGATAGAAACACTAATGATGAGAGAGAATCATTGATCAGCTGCCTCCTGCATGCCCCACACTGGGGATCAAACCCATAACCCAGGCATGTGCCCCTGACCGGAATCGAACCTGGGACCTTTCAGTCCGCAGGCCGACGCTCTATCCACTGAACCACACCAGGCAGGGCTAAAACATCGTTTTTAATCCATTTGTGTGGAAGAAGAGGCCACGAATGTCACCATGTGTCCTTGCCCCTCCCCAGGGTCTGAGAGGGATCCTATTCCTTCCCTCAGAACATCTGGGCCCAGCTCAGTTCACGGCCACAGCCCGGCTGTGTGCTGGGCACTGGGGGTCCTCACCAGGAGCCCCAGGTTCATGGCAGCCATGCCCTGTGCCCACAGCAGCCAAGGAGCCTGGGGGAGGGTTGAGCAGGGGAGGGGTTCCCGCAGGGGCTATTAGCTGGGGCCTGAGGCTGGACAGTTCTCACCCTGTGAAAAGGCCTCCAGGCAGCAGGGAGAGCATCAGCAAAGGTACAGACGCACAGGCTGAGCCCGTCCCAGCAGCGTGGGGGGCCTTGCAAGCTAGGCTGGGCCGCAGCTCAACCCTCGCCCACCCCAGCAAGCGGCAGGCCGGTGCACCAGCCTCTGCTCACACCCCGTGATGACCGGTACTCCCACCTCCCACAGGCAGCCCCCGCCACGCTCAACAACTCGTGTGCCACTCGAAAGCTCCGGCTGATTCTGAGCAGAAATCTGCCTCCTGATCACTCTGCCTAAACTGCTTAGCCCATCTGTGCTGTACTTCCTCCTCTCTGAAGTGGGGGCCAGCAACGGGACCCAGTGGACCTTCAAAGTCCCCGCCTGGCGGCCACCGGGAGGCCTCCCTTAGGAGTTTAATGCCTTGCAAGTTCCCACCTGGGGCGGGGGCGTTCTCAGGGCTGGGGGAGAGCAGTGGACACCGATGACTCCGGGAGGCAGGAGGCTGGCACCAGGCAGGTCGCTGAGCTCAGCACTGTCAGGACCACAGGACGGCTTTGCTGAAGTGACCAGTGTGGGAGCTTGATCGTGGAGGACGTGCAAACAGCCGAGGGGCTCTGGCCTTGAGGCAATGAGTGGGCTCTGAAACCCACCCTGCCCCCACCCCACCCCCACCCCCTCTAACTGGGAGAACAGGGCAAGGGGCTGCACGAGGCCACTGGTCCACACGGCCTGGGGCCCTCTGACCCCTCCGGGTCTCAGGCAGGAATGGAGTTTGTGACCTGGTGTCAGTCTCCCTAAGGCCAGCGGCCAGACACTGTCTGCCCCGGAGGAGGCCGCCCAGGCTCCGGGAAATGTCAAGTGCCTGACTTTGCTCCGGGCTGACATGCCTCTGCGTGGGAACAAAGCGGGAACAAAGCACGGGCTCATGCTGAGCCGCTGGAATGGCAGTGATGTGTCCTTGTTTGGTTTCAAAACAGGGGCCCGGAACGAAGAAGCATGAAAGATGTCCTTGTTGGAAAAAATGTTTGGGGGCCCATCGGAGAGCCTCCTTCTGGGCTTCCAAGAGGCAAGAGCCTCAGCCACTCTTCAACGTCTGGCTCCACGGGAAGCTGCAAGGGCACCTGCTGCATTCAAGGCGCAGGGGGAGCCTTCCCCACACGGGACTTGACTGCGCACCGGGGCTGGCGGTGGCGGTGGCGATGGCGGAAATCTCAGCTCTAGCACCGTCCCAGTCCTCCTCTCGCACATCTGCGGGTCAGGGCCATTCTTACCTCCAGGCGGCTCAGACATGTCAGGCCTTCTTATTAAGAAGTGGGTCAGATCCTCATTTATAGATGAGGAAACCTAGACTCAGCATGGTCAAGCAGCTCACACAGCTATCCACTCATTCATTCATTCAACACCTATTAAAGGGCTGCTACACAGCTGACACCACATGGACCTTGGAGCCAGGACCCAATCGATTAAGTAGACGAAGACCCCTCTCATGAGCGAGCAAACATTTTAGTGAGTTAAGAGACAAACAGAAAAATGAGCAAGAAATGTCAGAGGACACAGATTAAACAGGGAGATGGGGCCGGTGAGGCTGGGGTGGGACACGGCAGGCCTGAGAAGGTGGCTTTGTGCTGAGGCCTGAGTGACAGGAAGGAACCAGTCGCAGAAAGGGCACATCAGAGTGACAGGAAGGAACCAGTCGCAGAAAGGGCACATCAGTGACAGGAAGGAACCAGTCGCAGAAAGGGCACGATCAGTCGCCTTTCCCTGGAGGTCAATGTCACAGCGGCCAAGTGGCTCCTGATGGGTCTCGCGGCCACCGCACCAGCGGTGGGGACACGCCACCAAGCCCAAGGGCTGGGTTGTGAGAATCAGAGGACCAGACAAGGACCGAGACACCAGCACAAACCCTGGTGAAGATGGCCCCCGGCATCCACGGAGCTCCTGGCGCGGCCGGGGGTCCCGGACAAGCAGTGGCTCCCAAAGGCCTGGCCCCACCTGGTCGGATCCAGGCCGGGGCCTCAATCAAGCCTGAGACGGAGTCCTGTCCTGGGAGGGAGCCAGATGTCCTCAAGGGATAAGTGGGCACAGGCAGCAGTGGTGGGGGGCTCCCTGGTCTACCTGACCTGGCCGTGGGAGGGGTCACAGGCTGGAGAGGCCCGGCTGGCTCCTGGCTCGGTGTCAGTGTCAGAGGGGGGCGGGACTAGCCCACGGGAGGGTCGTTTCGCCTGGCTGCCTTGGTTCTTCTTGTCCTGACCCTTGCCACTTCTTAAATCTTAGAACAAAGCTCCCCCTCTTACTCCACCGAAGGGAACCCAGAGGTTGACACAGCGCCCCTCTCGCCCTCACTCAGGAGGCAGGCTTAGGGGACAGGGGACAGCCAGCAGGGCAGGGCTCCACCCCCGCATGCCTGGGGCAAAGCAGGTGGGAGAGGTCCTTTGGCCCACTGGACTAGACAGGGCCATTTGTGCTGGGACCATGCCCATATGTCTGCGCCCCAGCCACCCATCTGGGACATGGCCCGCCCACCACCTCCCTCTCAGGGTGCTAGGCTGACATTGACTCAGGTGGTAAGGCCAAGGGGGCAGGTCCTGAAAGGCAGTTCTGCCAGCACCCCCCCCCCCCCCCCCCGCCCAGCAGAGGGAGGGCGGGAAGTATCTGGGCGCCCATCACCCAAACGCCGAGCTTGGCTTTGTCCCCCAGCCACGCAGTGTTTCAGTTTTTAGCTGCAGACGCTGTTGTGCGTAGCTGAGTTCTTAAGTCTCCCAAAACAGGAAGAGGCACTTTATGGACTGGTATTTATAGACTATCCTCCACCCAAACAAAACCAAAATAAAGCAAAGAACTCCTGAGCATCCACTAGCATGCCTGTCCTGGTGCCTGAAGCTCCGACGGCCACACCACCAGCCCCCCCTCCACCACCGGTAGGAAGAGTGCCCACAGTAGCCACTGACGGAGGGAGAGCCGCCACCCTCTCCCTGCCACCCCGGGTTCACAGCCCCGCTCCGCCACCCCGCCCGGGAGCTGGAAGACAGGAGGCACCCACCCACGCTGGCCACCCGAATTACAGGAGACAAGAGTGAAGCACCATGAACACCACGACGTAGAACACCACCATTTATTACTTCCTCACTGTGGCAAAAAGGGATTCATTTCTAGAGACCAAACAGCATCACCGAGAGGTTCTTGGAAGAGAATTCCCTTTGTTCCCAGCCTCTGTGACTAACTTTAAACCTGTCCACCTGACAGCAGGTGGCTTTGTGGTGGGGGGTGGGCGCTCTGTCGAGAGGCACTTCCTCTGCTTCCCTCGGGAACCACATTCCGGGACCACAGACCGAGCAGGGCCTCGAGTCGGCCTTCGACTTTTCTGAGTCCAAGTACATGGAGGCCACACACAGTGCCAGGCGCTGCTGGGCTGGGGAGGGGCGGAATCCACGGGCCTCGGGGACTGGCAGGCCTGATTTCTGCTCCACCGCAGACCATGTGACGGGCACGTTGTGGGTCTCCTGGGCTTGCCTCTCCTGTGGAAACAGGAGTGCAGTCCCCTCCCCAGAGGGCAGCGAGCGCGGAGGTGGTCCCTCTCCGGCCTGAGCCCGCCCGCCCTGTAAAAGCAGTGCGCACCTGGGCCCTCCCCACGGAGCAGCAGGGCTCGCAGACCCGCTTCCCTTCAGAACCATTTCCCACGCTCCCTCTCGCATGCGTCTGTTCTACTGCAGAGCGCAGGGACCGTGGTCAGCGGTCAAGATCGCTGGTCTTCACGGCTCCTCAACCAGGGCCTTCCCAGCTCCAGGAAGGGAAGAGCAAAGTGGAGTCGCTCACCCTGATTTGGGGCCTCCCCTCCTGGAGGGGCCTGACAAGCGGCCGCAGTCCTCGCTCGGTCCGGGCACTTCTGCTCCCCTGCACCCCATCTCTGGGGACGCCCACCAGCCCCGCCTACCCTTTGGAGGACTCCAGGGCCAGTGCTCCTCTTGGACAGTTACCTCCGGTTCCTTTCCCGCTGACCTGCCCCGCTGTAGCCATCCCAGGCCCCAACACCTCCCTGGTCTTCCTGAACGTTCACCACCGAACACAGCCCGGCTGGTCCAGGGAAGGGGCCCAAGGACGGCGCAGGCTCCGAGGATGCAGACGTCAACCGGGATTCACTGTGGAGGCCGGAGAAGAAAGGGGCGAACCAGCAGCCACTGGTGAGGGGACGCCATCACCGGCCACAGGCTCTTCAGGGGGAGGTGGTGGCGGGAAGGGTGGCCTTGAGAAAGCAGTGGCTGCCGGGCCTGTGACGTGCGGGGTCACAGAACCTCTGCACGTGCTGCCCCACGGGGGCTCACAGCCAGCCAGGCTCCCGTACTAGCACCTCTTGTTCTGAGAAACGGCCACGGTCCTGGCTGAGGCTGCCTGGGGGAGTGGCCTCCAGCCCCGTGCAGTGACATGGCATATCCGAGGGGTTCGTCGGCACTGGCGCTCTGAGGGCCTTCTCCACAGCACCGAGCTGGGGGAGAGGACGGTCAGGCTGAGGACTGGGCTCCCACTGGCCCCCACGGCACAGGCAACTGGTGGGGAAAAGCCCATCCTGCCCCAGCGGTGGCCCCTGGTCCTCACGAAGGTCCTGCTCAGACTGCACTCCGCAGCCGAGGCTACGGCGCCGTCATCACACTCTGTTCGCCATGGTCCACGCTCCAGAGGCGGTAAAACTCAGCGAAGTCCACGTAGGGCTCAACACGGCCATCCTCGCCAGGCGGGAGCGAGTGGGCGGGCCGGGAGCGGAAGAGCCCCCCGTCCGAGCTGGAGCTGCTGCTCTGGGTGTGCGTGTTGGTGGACTGCAGGGTCAGGGTCGGGCTCTGGCTACAGGGACAACAGAGTCAGCCAGCAGCCTTGGCTTCCAGGCCGGGACAGAGGCCCTGCCTCAGGCCACAGGCCTCTAACAAAGGTGACCCAAGAGTCAGCCCGACCACGTGGTCTTTGGGAGATGCAAAGTCAAATGGGCTTTTCAAGCTCTAACTACACGTGGCTTTTTAAATGAACTAGAACTAAATGGGTGGCCCCATTCCAGTGCTCAGTGACCACGCATGGCTGTGACCACTGTACACAGCAATGAGCTGGAGGTCGTGCACTCCAATCTCTCTGGATCCACCCTGACCCAAACCCCACAGATCGCAGGCCAGCAAGGACTTTTCTCCCAGAAAGCCCTCCTTCCTCCCTCCCTGTCATCCCCTTCACCAGCTGGGAGACGGGTCCCCCCATGTCCTCAGAGCTCCCTGGCACCCACCCTCTGTCACAGAGCATGTAACAGCTGGAAGTCACCTGCTGGCCCACCATCTTGCAAACCCTTAGCACTGCCCAGCACCCAGCACCAGGCCGGCCCAGGGTGGAGCCAAAGTAATGCTCAGATGCAAAAGGGAAGGAAGGGGCTGTTTAGGGGCCCCCAGGGAGTTAGGGTGCAGAAGGACAGCTGGTTCTCCTGCCTGGCCTGGGACCACTGCTGATATTCTCTGCCTTGGTGGACACAGCTAGTGGCTTCCTCTCGGCAGCCCGGGGTGGGGAGGCCACCCCAACTGCACTAGGGATGCCCATCACTCAGCGGCCTGCCAGGCCCCTCTAGCCTCCGTGGCGGCAGCATGGGGGCAGGGAGAGGGAAGGCCCCCTCTAGGCAGAGGGAAGCAGCGCCACTCCCTTCCTGATGGCCCTTCCAATTGGCCACTTCCTCTGAGAGGGCTGGGTGTGGCAGCCCTATTATTCTGGGCCGCCGGAATGTGGAAACCAGACCCGGTCTCCCGGTGGGTGGGAGGGGAAGGGGATACATTCCACAGAAGTGAGGGGGTGGGGTGGACACCGGACCTATAGGCAGGTCCGCAGTAAGGAAGTGGCCTGCCCACCCTCCTCAGGCTCCAGACCTCCTGCTGCCTCTGCCCCTCCCCCGCTCAGACTAGAGAACTCACTTCAAAGCTCCTCAGACGTTTCAGTGGGAGAGCACTGGCTCTGACAAGCCAGTGCAGGCCAGCACGGCCCCAAGCACGATGCCGCTGGGAGGCCACCCTACCTCCCACCCTTCAGGACCGAGAAGAGAGGACCAGAGGACCTTCCCATTCAGTGAAAACTCGTACACGGACCCACAGGAAATGTGACCAGCAGGCTGTCAACTGTAGTTGCCTGTCCCTTCCCGCAGCCTCAGCCACTCTGCCCAGGGAACCTGCCCCCTCCCAGGTCCCACTTCAATGAGCTGCTGGAGCCTGCAGCGCTGCCTCTTCCGACCTCAGCGCCTAAAAACAACTCCCAGGCAGGGAGGTGGGCATGTGAGAAGTGCAAGACCCCAGGGCATCTCAGCCAGGATCACTTAGCTACAGGGCCTGGCCCCTGGCATTCCTGCTCAGAGACCCAGGGCCATCCCCAGGAAGCAGGCCTGAGAGTGGAGATGGTGAGGGCTTACTTGGTGAGGGTGGGAGTGGCTTCGTCCAGGGTGGAAGCGCTGTGGGCCCCGTTGACCAGCTGGCCCTGTGAGGGCATGACGAGGGAGAGGGTCACGCTGGTCTTGCTGGTGCTCTGGGCGCTGGAGTAAGGCACGGATACGGGGTATACACGACCTCCTGCGGCTTTGGAAGGAAGAGAGAGGTGGGCCCCAGGGAGCGGCTGGCATGGTGGGAACAGGGCCACTCCAGGACCTGACGGGAGTGGGGTCTGAGGGCTGAGAGAAGGTGGTGACCTGGCCTGGCTTCCTGAGCTGCAGCTTGGCCCTCTGCCCCTTGGGACAGAGAAGGGGAGTCCAGGGGCAAAGATTGCCGGCCAGGCAGGGGCTGGCGCTCAGCAGCTCCTGTGCTCAAAGCAGGAGGAGGATCAAGTGCTGAGCTGCTTGATGAAAGGGTTACTGCCTGGCTTCCCGCAACGATGTTCTAATCCGAGGGGATAAGCGTGCTCCTAGTTGAGGCTGGCCCAACAAAAATATGGTTGCAATAACAGCAAGCTAGAGAAACTCCAGTAACACTGGTGTCCGCTGGAGAACAAACCCATCCGGGCAGCCTGAGCGCTAAGGCTTGTTGGACAAAAGAAGAAAAAGTGCAGCCCAGGAGCCAACAGCCTGCACACTGAGCAGCGCGGGAGGAGGTGCAGAGAGAACGATTGCCTGGCCTCCTGAGCAACTTGACTCCAAGACTCAAAAAGCAGAAAGTTAAGCGCATTACTCTCACCCCAACATGGCCCAGGAACAGAGCCAGGCTTCGGGGACCTTCTGTCCACATGCCTCGCCTCCCCTAAGTCTCTTCCTCCCAGAGCCTCAGTTTCCCTTTCTGTAAAAGGGGGTGCTATCTCCTTGAGGGCTGTCAATGAGGACTACAGGAAACACTCGGGTCAAGTGCCAGGCACAGAGTAGGCCTTCAGTTGGGGAGCCATCGTCCCTATCACGTGACCTGGTGTCTCTGAAGCTCTCTGCTCTCGGGTCATTAGGAGGTCAACCAGGGCAGATGGTATTTCTTCATTTCACAGACAAACAGGAAAACCAATCAAAGGCAGCTCGGAGCCCCAGACTGAAACTGCTCACAGCCAGGCCTCCCCCTCTACCTGCTGTGCTCCAGGAGCAAGGCGTCGCCTCAGCCACTCTGCAGCCCAGCCCGGCCCACGGCCTCGTCAGGTGGCTTCCTGTCCGCACTGCACTCACCTGGAGCTGGGGATGCTGTGGGCTGGCTCATCTCGCCCAGCGGGTAGCCAAAGTTCCTCACCAGCAGAGTCATGTCCTCGTGCCTTGGGCAGAACTTGGCACGCTCGCCGCCACTAGCAAAGGTGTCCCCGTGGATCCGCTTCACCCGGTCTACCACGGCCTGGGCCACCGCGTCCAGGGAAGTCTGCTTGGCGAACTCAGTGTCGATCATAGCAGCGATTTCCTGGGAAGGAGGGGCAGAGATCTGGTGAGGAACGGGGGGCCCAGGGGCTGTGGGCCCTGACTCCAGAGCCTCACCAGGACGCTTAGGGGTCCCTGGTTAAGCAGGCGAAGGAAGTCCCCACCAGCCACACCTGCAATCCGAGCTTTTCAAGGGATTCAGGATAATCCTTCTGGGACTTTCTCATTAGAAAAGGTGTGGCCTTGTGATCCCTCAGGGAGAATATCCACCTCACTGGGTTACTACGAGGAGGAAGTAACATAATGGATGTGAGGGCACTGTGGGAACTGCTAGAAAGCCCTGCATAAATAGGTGCCCACCACACCGGGCACGTATCCCCTAACCTCTAAGGGACCCAGGAGACTGGCAACCAGAGGAGCAATTGTGATTATTAAGCTTTTTTTCCCTGGAACAAACTCATTATAGGCCATGATATGCCAATTTTGTCGGAAAATGGGGACACAGAATGAAGGCAGAGAAGTCCACTGACCAGTGTATCCTAGAACCCAGTAAGAGGCCACTGGATAATTCTATCTTAAAGACCAAAGAAAAGAAAAACAAAATCACATTGATGATAAGATCAAAAACACAAAATCCTCTACATGCGGGCTGGCCAGTCTCGTGGAGGTAGGGGGGCAGAGGCAGGCAACAGGAAATGACCTGGGGCCAGTCAGGTGGGCTCAGCTCCCTCGCTGATCACCTAGGTCACCTCAGGCGAGACCCTGAACTCTGCACCCCAGGCTCCCTAAGTGGAAGTGATGGTGAGCTGCTGCCCGTTACAGGGCTACTAGAAGGAGTAAGATAAAAAGATGAAAAACCTTGAACACAGGCATCAGGAGAGAGGGTGGCATATAAGACTTGCCCTCATAATTTTTAATTAGAAAGGACAAAGCAGGCGGTCTCCCTCCAGGGAGCACGCCCATGCCATTCCCTTCCCGCTCTCCGTCCCCCACAGGCACGCATCCCCTAACCTCTAAGGGACCCCAGGAGACTTGCAACCAGGGGAGCAGCGGCAGCTCATCCCGGGCTCACCCCCTGAGCCTGTCTCCAAGGCCCCCTTTTCTCCCAGTGAGCCAAAGCAGTCCCGCCTAAGTATATATTTTTGCTGCAGTCAATAAATTCTTGCTTTTCTAAAAATAATAATAATAAAGAAAAGAAAGGAAAAAGGCAGAAAAGTTATCTTCCTACGAGACTCACAGATGGAAGGAAAAACACGACCTGCACTTATCTGACCAATCCAGCCATCCAAGGTCAGGTAGAGGCAGCTTCCCTTCAAAACCATCCCTGAAGCGGCTGCTTTACCACAACCCCACAAAGGTGGGTGCTGTCACCCCGTCTTAGACATGAGAACAAACTGTAAATGACCCGCAGCTCAGAGAGGAAGGGGAGGGTGGCGCGGACTTGGACATGGCCGCACTTCTGCTCTCCTCCTCGGCCCAGGACCTTTCCCGGACCATCTCCAAAGCAGCCCGAGCCCACGGCAATTCGCGTCCATCTCGCCCACGTCCCTTCAGGCTTTGCTCAAGGCTCTGGGCTGCGTGGAGCCCAGATCGAGGAAGGCTTGGGAGGGATGGGTGTTCTTGGAGCTTGGGCTTTTTCTTCCCCAGCTCTGGGCCCAGAGAAGAGACCCGGCAATGGCACCTGAGAATCAGAGCTCTGGGCCCTGAGCACTCTGGTGGGAGCAGGAGGGCGGCCAGGTCCCCAGGGGAGCATGCCTCCTGCAGGCGGGCCAGCTGTGCTCTGTGTAGGCCCAGCTCACCTGGTTGGCCTGCCCAGGCCCATGGGCTGCCTCCAGGGCCTTGTACAGCCCCTCGGACATCAGCACCAGGAAGCCAGTCACCCCGTCCAGGGGCTGTGCGCCGTGGATTTCAGGCTCCGCGATGATCGGCTTGGACTTGGCAGCGCTGGGGGGAGAGAGGAGAGGGGACAGCTGTACTTGGCGTGGCCCCCAGGGGCATTTATTTTGCTAAGGGGAAGAATCTACCCCAGAATGTAAAATAAAACACACATCTGGCAAGAAGAGAAAAAAGGAAAACCAGAAAAACAGACCTGCCTCTGAGCACAGCTACTAAAAGCAAGTTCTGAGGGCCAGAAAGCTGGAGGCGGCTGGGCTCAGGGCGGCAAAGGTCCAACGCCCAATCCCGGCCCCACTCAGCAGCTCCTGCCCACAGAGTCTGGGCAGTGCCAGGGGCAGGGTGGGCAGTGAGGGTGGGGTTCTCTTTTGAAAGCCCACTCCTCCTGGGCTCCTCCAAAGCAAGTGTCAGGCTCACTCAGACCCCACCGACACTCCACTGCACAGGGTCATCTCTGATGCACTATCGACCAGCAGTGCCCGAGAGTTCTTGCCCAGTACACGCACACACGCAACTAGGTGATGTTCTGGCAACAGGATCTGGAAGAGCGGAGTCTGCAAACACCCCGAGAGTCCTTCCATAGGGGCCAGTAGCGAGCGCTGACACAGCGCACACTGAGTTCCAGCAGCTATTACCCAGAACACACCAGCCTCAATGCTAAGTGTGCAGAATGGAGGAATGGACCAGCCTCAATGCTAAGTGTGTAGAATGGAGGAATGGACACCTAGTGGAAAGTGAGCTACAGAATGCTGGAAAAGAGTGTGCTAGCATTTAGTGCATGATTTGAAAAGGATGCCTACCCCTGCCCACTCCCACCAAACACACACACACACACACACACACACACACACACACACACACACGCAGGAACTCTGGGCAGGGCACACAGGAAACCAGCAGCTTCCGGGGAGAAGGAGAAAAACGCACTTTGCACAGTATATCTTTGGCGCTGTTTGAACTGTTTGAAACCACATCTGTACTTCCCAACAAAGCAACAGAAACCGCACAAATTAGAGAAAAAAGGTTCCAAACTCAACTGCCTAAATGCTGTGGGAGGAAGGAGTTCTAACTCTTGCTTCTGATGATGGGTCTTTGCATGGTTCCTCCAGGGCTCCGATTGTGACATTAAACGCCATGACCATACACACACCCATTTTTCCAATCAATGTGCTCAGAATGCAGGCTGCCTGGGTTCAAGTCCTGCCTCTGCCCATGGCTAGCCCCATGACCAGAGAAGCTACCTACTGTCCCCATGTCAGCTTCCTCATATGAAAATGCCTTTGGATAACAACAGTACCTACCTCCTAGGGCCCGAGGGCGGACTGAATAAGAGAATGTATGTACAGAGCTGTGCCCATTTGCTGCTATGATCACTGGGTGGTAGCCGGAAGGGAAATATCCTTGGAGGGAAATGCACAACTCATCTCACACGTCTGCCCTGGCCCTAGCCATAAATAGCACTGACCAACAAGGCCGTTTGTCTGTCCCTACCCACCCCAGGCAGCTCAGGCTAACCTTGGCCTCTCCTGCTAGCCCTATGGCACTAGTTGCTGCCCTTGGCTTTGACCCTTTGCCAGCCTAGCTCTATATGATTCTGACCCCTGACCTCACACCAACCTCTGGGAGGAAGGAAGAGTCTCCTTGGGCTCTGAGCTACTGCAACTGCATCTCTGTTCCTAGAGCCTATCGGGGTGGGGGGAGCACAGCTGGCTGGCCACCTACCTGAGCAGGTCGATGTCAGTGTAGCCATATTTGACCTTGTAATCTCCAATGCGCCTGGTGCTCTCCTGCCCACAGATGATCCCCACTTGCTTGATCTTTCCTGCGTCCAAACCTACCAGGGGGAGAACACCACAAGCCAGACTTTGTTCATAATGATGAACAAAAAGAAGGGGACAGACACATCCAGGGAACAGGAAATAGTCACACCAGGCGCCCTGGAGAGCGGCTAATCCAATAGCCCCCAGTGTCCCCAATCCCCATCTCCATCAGAATACCCCCTCCCTGGGAACGCTTCCTCCACAGCCCATCACATCCAGCACCACCCAGCATAGCTGCCTGGGAAGGGGGGAGGCTGTGGCAGTGGCTGAAATCTCAGGACATCTTTGGCCTGAGTCTCCACCAATAACAGTGAACATATGCCAGGTACGCTTGGAAGCATTTTACATGCGTTAACTCTTAATCCCACCACACCCAGAGTCAGGTGTTACTATCATCTCATTACACAGATGGGAAAACTGAGGCACAGAAAACAAGTAAGTTCCAACCATCACCAACTAGTAAGCAACAGAGCTGGGCTTCAACCCCGGGCAGGCTGGTCACAGCCCATCTACTTCACACTCGGCACATGACCACCAAAGAGGGCAAGGGTGAGCCACGAGGCTGCCCTCCCAACACTGACCCGCGGCCCACGTCCCCACGCACCCAGCTGTGAGAGGCGGAACAGCTCATCCTCGTTCTCTGTGGTGTGGTCCACGTTCAGCTGTGTCACCTGCAGCCCGTCCACCGTGGATTTGCATAGAAGAGCACGGTTCGTACCTGCAGCAGAATTTGAGCAGCTGAACAGACTGAGCATAGGGAGGAAAGGCCACGTTAGAGAGAGAGAGAGAGAGATGAGAGAGAGAGAGAGAGAGAGGAAGAGAGAGAGGGAGAGGAGGGGGGAGAATGGAAATCCTTGAAACAAGCAAAGAAAATAGGCTCAGACCCTGGGTGAGCCAGCAGTCATAAGAGCTGACAATATTAAGGAATTAGGTTAAACTCTTCCATCCTAGCATGATTATGATTATGATTTTAATAAGAGAGCTTTTGTCTAGGGAGATACACTGACATATTTACAGATACCAGGCCACGATGTCTGGTGTCTGCTTCACAACAATGCAGGGACCCAGGGCTGCGGATGAAAGGAGACTGGCCGTGAGGAGAGGACTCCGGGGCTGGGGATAGGCACAGAGGGCTCATTAAATGAGCCACTCTATTTTTTTACATTTCTAAGTTTTGTTCTATCATGAAATCTTAAGGAAAGGAGGAAGAGAAGAGGGACATTATCAGTGGGGTCTCTCTAGCGCCCCCACAGTAATTGGCACCCTGGGGTATGGCCTTCTCAGCGTCCCAGATGGCCTCTTCTTTGCCCACAAATCCTACAGAAGGTCCCTGTGACCCCTCACTCTCCAGCCCACACCCAGCCCACCTCGCCACCCTCCAGAAGAGGAAGCCACTGAGGTGACCAGACAAGGACTCAACTCCCCAAAGCCACAAGTTAGGGACAGCATGGGGACGAAAGCTGGGCCGCCCGCTTCCCGCTGCTGCTTCCAACTCTACTCACTGGACTGAGACACTCTTCTTCTTTTTTGGAAGATAACTCAAATCAATTTTTTTTAAATGTTTTTATTGATTTTAGAAAGAGGAAGGGAGAGGGAGAGAGAGTTAGAAACATTGGTAAGAGAGAAACATCAATGAGAGAGAAACACCGATCGGTTGCCTCCTGCACACCCCCAACTGCGGATCAAATCCACAACCCGGGCATGTGCCTGACTGGGAATTGAACCAGTGACCTCTTGGTTCATGGGCTGACACTCAACCACTGAGCCACACCGGCCAGGCAGGATGAAACACTCAAAGAGTAACAGGGAAACCCACCCAAAGGCCTCGACAAACGGGCTGGAGATCCCATGTATCCAGAAAGCAGCTGCCCGAAGAACGCACAGTCCCCCAAGCCGGCCTTCTCTCCCAGCCCTCCCCGGGGACAGACAGGCGGCTCACCGACATTGGCGACGTAGAGCTTGTTGTTGAGAAGGACAGCCACGACAGCCATGGCTCCTCCTGAAATCTCCCTCTCCAACACCTTGAGTCTTTCAAGGATCTTCTGATACTGAGGAGGGAGCTGGTGCTGGGGGACACCCTGCAAGCCACCATTAGGGGTCAGAGCAGGCCGGGTCCTCAGAGACCGTTTCCCCCTCCCCCCTAGAGAGCAGGGGCTGGAGGCCCGGCCAGGACAGAAGCTGCACTTCCCGGCGGGCTTCTCTAGGAAAGCCAGAGGTGAGCTCACGTGTCCTGCCGGCTCTGGAAGTGCTGGTGGCTGATAGGAGTGGGAGGTGACAAGGCTGTGGGCAGACTCCAGGCGAGGACTGACCTGAAAGGGCCTTTCCTCACACCCTCACTGCCCGCCCTATGCTCAGCTTGAGCAAAGCTGCCCACAGCAACCGAGGAGGCCCTTGGAGGGTCCACCCATCGACCCCGTGTCCCCCCCGCGGGAACTGTCCCTAACTCGTGCTGCTCTGGCCCAGTGCTGTCAATGGCTTGGGCGTGATGTGGCAGATGAATCAGTGCTCCTAGCAAAGCCAGCCTGGCGGGCCCCTTCTCGGGGGAGGCTAGGGAAGTACCTCTGGCAGCTGGGACTGCAGGCTCGCCTTCTCCGCCAGAGCATCGTCGATGGACTCCAGGAAGCTCCTCTCCACCACGTCGAAGGCCTAGAGGCACAGAGAGGACAGGGACAGGTGTCAGGCATCACGGGGTGGGGCTCCGCACATGCACTGCAGAGCGACAGAGGCTGAGGCTAAAGACAGAGGTTAAGGCACGGGCTTGGGGTCAGGCCACCTGGGAGTGAACTCCAGCTCTGCCCCTTGCCAGCTGGCAGCCTCGGTCCCCTCATCTCGACAGAGGTCAGTGTTGTTCTGAGTGACTGGGCACTCGGTACCTGGCTCAGAGCAAGTCTAGATCAATGACAGCCAGTGTCATGACCACATCCTGCTGGCCCTGAACTCTGGCCACGCTGCTGCCCCTCCTGGGGGGCAGCTAGAGTCACCGGCACAGGGCCCCGAGGCCGGAGGGTGCTTTGGGCCTCAGGTGCTGAGGCAGGGAAAGGGCTGGGAATGCTGTTTTCGAGGAACAGGAATCCATCCTCCTCATCCACACTAAGTGCCTCCAGATGTGCTTCCAAAAGGAGGTGCCGGGAAGAAATCTCCCAAGCAGCAGCCGGAAGCAATGCAGAGCGGGCAGGGGAGCCCCAAGCAGCCGGAAGTGAGGAGGCGAGGCCCAGGCTGCTGGCGGTGACTGGAGGCTGAGCACCTGAGCCACGCCGGAAGGAAAGGAACCTTCCTGAATCACGCCCCCCACTGCACCCCTTCGCCCAAGGTCCCATCCCTACTTCCCGTTCCCCAAGATGATCTCCTCCAGAGCCAACCCTGCCAGCTGTGGGCAAGGACCGTGATGGCTGCCTGCTCCTGGACTCCCCGAAATAGGGAGCCCCTGCCGCTGGGAGAGGCTCCCAGAGCGGGCCCCCCGCAGGAGGAGTGGCAGGGTCTTCAGACCAGCCCCGGAGAACCCACACTTTCCAGCCGCAGGGCCACGCTCCTGGGGGACATGTCCACCGGCTGCGGTCAGCGCCGAGCACATACCTGTAGCAGCACACGGCGCACATCGGCCTCCGTGTGCTCGGCGTTGAGCTGGCCCAGCAGGAGCTCTGCGGACAGTCGCTGGGCCACGAAGTTGGTCACCCGGTTGCCATCATAGCCGTTGAAGACCCCATACAGGAAGCAGTTGTTCTCACTTCTGGAACAGAGAGGTAAGAGGTGGTGGAAACCAGGGCTCACAGAAGAACGCCAGTTCCAGCGTGGAGGGGGAGGAGGAGCAAAAACTGGGGGAGACCAAAGATACAGCAGCTGTGGCTTCAGGTGCCCACTTACGTCCCCCACTTTGACCATCATTTTACTCAGGCCATGACCTTCAGGGATGCTCCCCACCCCACTGTCGCAAGCCTAGGCTGGTCTAAGGTCCAGATGTGGAAGGGACAGCAGCACACGCCACCTCCATGGGCCCCATCTCACTGGCAAGGCCCGTGCAAGACAGTTGGAAAACAGACACCTGCAGCGGCTTTGCAATGCCCAGGAGCACCCCGCATCACCTGAACTTGAGCCAGTTGTCCTCGGGCGGGTGGCTCTCAGTGCCCTTGCCATCAGCCGAATAGCTTCGGTTGGAGGCTGAGCCCACCCCTGAGAGGTGGCAGAGCGGCAGGTCGTCTGTCCAGCTTGGCTGCTGCTCCTGGAAGGACACCAGGAAGTTAAGAAGTGTTACCTTCTCCAGGGCAGACCCCACCTCACCTTTTTCTTCCCCAACAAAAGCCCCGCAGGCCTGAACCCCCCCCCTCCCCCCCGCCTTCCAGAGGCCTCTACTTCCTTCTGGAAAATAACGACCCCGGGTGAACAGTCACCTGCAGAGGGTTGGCATTTTTTTATGGCTAGCCCACAAACCCATTCCCTGAAAAAGAACAGCGTTCCCAAATGCAAGGCTCAGCAGTGGGCTGCAGGTGTGAGCTACGTTACGAAACACGAATGAGACACAATGAAGCGAACTCTTGGTAGAAAATACTTCGGTGGCTCCTCACCTCTCACTGCAGTGGCTCTGACTCCAATGCCCTGGGCACTGGTTAAAACTGCAGACCCCAGGCCCGAACCCAGAACGTCTACTCCTGGTGGGCCCAGAGCACCTGCGCATAGGCAGCTCCTCCCAGGCGACTGCGAAACTGACGTACACGCTAGCCTTAGTCACAGCCCCTACCCTGGCATTGGGGCCTCCACTCCCTGGTCCCCATCTTCTCCCGCCTGCTCCCTGCCACACCTTCCTCACCTGTGCCAAATGCTTGCAGTGCCCTGTCCATACATACCCACTTTCCCTCCACGTGGATCACCCTCCTTGTCCTTGCCGAGCAACTCTCCACATCCTTTGGGACTCTGACACAGGATCACCACCTCCAGGAAGTCTTCTTTCAGAAAGACCCTCCCAGGCTTGACTGACAGCCCTCTTTTGTATTCCTACCACCTGTCTCCCTTGCTCCTGCCTGCCTGTGTCTGACTCCCATTCTAGCCCACTGATCTCAAACCAGGCTGCTCAGTGCTTTACACACACACACACACACACGCACGCACGCACACACATCCAAGCCCCAGCCCAAACACAGATTTTGAATTTCCTAAATCTCCTTAGGGGGCACTCTGAGCACCTACATTTTTTTAAGCCCCAGAAATGACTCCCACGTCGGGAGGCTTTCACTGAGGTAGTGGATCATGCAAGGCCCCAGCATGGGCCCCCACTCGACCCCCACCTGAGAACTGTGCCTGCTTCCCAAGGGCATTCCCAGGACCACTGTGCTGAACTGGAGCTAACAAAAACAAGTGGGAGAATCCACGTTCAATTGCAAGGAGAATAAAAGTGGGACTGAGCCCGGCCAGTGTGGCTCAGTGGTTGACACTGCCCTAAGAACCAGGAGGTCACGGTTAGATTTCCAGTCAGGGCATATGCCTGGGTTACAGGCTCGATTCCCCAATGGGGGGCGTGCAGGAGACAGCCGATCAATGATTCTCTCTCATCACTGACGTTTCTAGTTCTCTCTCCCTTCCTCTCTGAAATCAATAAGAAATATATATATTTTAAAGTGGGATCGAAGCTTTACTGAAATTTTAAATAAGCACAAGCACTGTGCACAACTTCTTACAAGTGAACAGTAAAGCTTCAAAAAAGGATGTGAAAGCCACTTCAACAGGCTTTGGCAATCAAACGTATAAAAAGCCTGTGGTTAGCTTTTGTGGCAAGTTTCATCTTCTGTCTATTTACATATTGACAGGAAGTGACTTTATGGCTTTCACACTTTCTATTCCATTTTAATTGCTTTAATGCTGCATGTATTCTAGCGCCTCAATTCTGTGCTTTGCCCCCTGGAGCTACTTCTATAGAGTGTGGGAGTTTGCTTTTATTTGTAAACTGACATACAATAAGATGGACTTTTTTGGGTGCACAGGTCTGTGGATTTAACATGCGTAGCGATTTCTGTAACCGCCACCACAGTGAGATACAGAACTGCCCCATGATCCCAAACACTCCCTGGTCTTGCCCCTTTGCAGCCAGCCATGCCCTCCCCAGACCTCTAGCAACCACTGACCTAGGTCAGGGCACATGGCTAGGGTGCAGGCCCGATCCCCGGTGCGGAGGCATGCAGAAGGCAGCCAATTGATGTTTCTATCGCGCTATCCCTCTCCCTTCCTCTCCAAAGTCAATAAAAAACATATTTAAAAAAAGAAATAAGAAAAAATTACCCAAAGAGCACATTAAGAAGTATCCATGGTGAGGCAAGGCCTCCCTCCTCTTTTCTGTCTTCCCAAGCCCCATCCACCCACACAGGCCCTGCTCGAACCCAGAGGCCCGTGTTTCCCAAACTTCAACTATCTTCAACAAATTATCCACTTCATATGTTTTCTTTAAACTGCCACATTTTCTTTTACTCTAAGACTTCATTTAGAATGTAAACTTTTTCAGTATAAGTGGCAAACCAGTATTACTTGCCATATCTTGAAAATAATAAAAAACGAAAACAAAATAAGGTTATTAAACTCTAGTTGAACCTATTGCCTGCTGCAGCTTCTGAGCCGGACCCTGTTCTCTCTGTTAACAAAGAAGAGAGATTACCAAGAATCAGAAAGGTGTAAGGACATACTAAGAGCAAATCAAGTCTTTCTCTTGGTATCATCAGAGAGTTTAAAGAGAACTGAAAAGCAAATACCTCCTCTATATGCAACGATGAGTTTTACACCGGCAAACACCAAACCACCTCAATGTACGTGTCCCAGACTCTGGGAAAATACTGACCAAGGCCACGGGGCCCCTTTCCTGAGAAATCCATCCCTGTGGCCTCATCATGCATTTCGGGCACCCCACGTAACCATCTGGCGTTGTGGCAACTCTCATGCTCTAGGCTGGTACTGCTGATTAGCTACCTTATTTCACTGATGCAAATACATATGTTTTCTTTTTTATATATATAAAGTTTTTAAAAAATAATTTTTTTATTGATTTCAGAGAGAAAGGGAGAGGGGGAGAGATAGAAACATCAATGATAAGAGAGAATCATTGATTGGCTGCCTCCTGCATGCCACACTGGGGATTGAGCGCGCAACCCAGGCATATGCCCTGACTGGGAATCGAACCGTGTCCTGGTGGTTCATAGGTGGATGCTCAACCACTGAGCCACACTGGCTGGGTCAAATACATATATTTTTAACATTTAATATTAATCTCTGAAGTTGGTGTGTTAGTTATTTAGCAGTGTGTTTTCTTTCTAGGTAGTATGTAAAATAATGATGTGTCCTCACAATTAATGACATCTTAGATCCAATGACATATGGGCAACTTCTCAGACACATATAAGCACTCCTTCCATAGAATGCAGTCTCCCCAGCACCCCAAATATTCCGTAACAACTGGCCGGAGAATTACAGGTTCTACCCATGTAGGGGTGGGAGAGCATGTGTCTTCCCTGAGTTCAGCGGTGGCCCGGACATCGCTGCTGTGGCCGAGGGGGCTGTGATCACGTTCTCCCACGTCTGTCCGCCTCCACGGGGATTTTCCACACCAAGCAGCCATGGCTGATTCTGCCACCACACACCAGACTCCCAAGTCTGTTGCTTCCCTTCTCCATATTTCTGAACAATTTTTGGAAAGGTCACGTTTTTCTATTCACACAAACCACCCACCTCTCCACCCCAACACACACTGATGCATACTTTCTCCCACGCCCAAATGCCAGGCCTGCCAGCACCCACAGCAAGTGGTGCTTCTACACCCGGCATGGGAGTCGTGAGTCGCTGGGAAGCTGAGAAGGGGGCATCTCACGCTCACACAGCCTCGTCACAGTGCCAAGCAAATGCAACAGCGAGCATGGACCACTTTAACTCTTCGATGGTTTACAAATTAGTTTCCCACAAGAAATGTAACAGAAAGTATGGTAAGAAAGAATGCTGTTTCAAACATCCTAATTCTAATTTGATTGTGTAAACAGGAGTTTCCAATATCCATATTTTGGTATGAAAAGGTTCTACAGTGATCCAATTGTAGATAACCTATTAAGGGCATTATAAATGCCTTGTATAAATATATGTATAAATTAGTTCCTCATAACATATGTAATAGACATAAAAACAGTCCATTACAGCCCTGGCCAGGTAGCTCAGTTGGTTAGTGTCATCCTGATATGCCAAGGTTGTGGGTTCGATCCCTGGTCAGGACACATGCAATAATCAACCAACCAAATGGATGCAAAAATTGGTGGAACAACAAATCAAATTTTTCTCTCTCTCTCTCAAATCAATAAATAAAAAAATAAATTGAAAAAATCCATTTCAATCCTCATAGAGACATCTCAAACTCCTAGGCAGCATTAGTGGATAAAGCACAGTTCCAAGTTCAGGCCACAGCTTGAATATCAAATTATAGTATGAAAAGGCCGAGTGTTTTTGTGGTGAAAGCACCCGAATTCCTTAGAGGCAAAAAGGAAGCTCAGAAAGGGAGAATAATGCCCCCAGGAAGATGGCTCGGGGGGGGGGGGCGCGGGGGGGGCAGCAGGGCTTTCTCTCCAGAAAGCTTCACACACCCGATGCCATCTCCATCTTTCTGAATGACCCCCTTTTGCTTCCCTGCTCCTCTGGGACCAACTCCATTCTAGCGCCTCCACCTCTCTCACCAGGGTTTTCATCAAAGGTTCTCTATGTTTTCATCACAAATATAGTCCTAATACACTCTTAAAGGGGCCACTAATAATGGTGGAGCACTTACTGTGCTAGAGCAGCTGGACCGAATTCTGCCAGCATAAGAGATGGCTGTAGGTGAAGGCCTAACAGATGTTTTTATTTTAATGGATACATATTTATTTTCATGTACATTAGAAAAATATATAGCTAGCCCCCGTGATTGTATAGATAGCTCAAGACATATCTACGTTAAAAAATTTGGTTTCAAGTTGATTTTTAAAATATTAAATACCTAATAGTATAGGCAAAATCACACACCTGCTTCTCCCTGACCCCAATGCACTCCTGCATTCCCCACCTCAGTAAAGGGCACCACTGTTGTTCCAACTGAAACCCTGTAGCCCTTCTTAACTTGTCTTCCTTTGCCATGCACCCCACATCCGATCTGCCAGCCAATTATATCAGCCCTTCCTCCAAAATACAGCCAGAACCCAATACTTCTCACCACTCCTCTGCCATCGCTCTGGCCAAGCCTCTGTCATCTCACATCTGGACAACTGAGTACCACTTAGCAGGTCCCAGGCTTCTACTTTTGCCACTCAGAGTCTTCTCAAATCACAAATCAGGTCACATCATGCCCTGAAACCACACGAGAGTTTCACGTCACACTTAGAAAAGAGTCCACAGTCCACCTGAGGGTCCACAAGGCTCCCTGGAACGTTGGCTACTCCCTTCCCCATCACGCTCCACTCCAGCCACACCGGCCTCCTTGCTGTTTCCCAAGGAGCATCTTTGTTCCCTCGGGCAGGAACACTCCTTCCCATGTCCCCACTTCACCTCATCAAATACTGAGAGGTCCTCCCTGCCACCTGGTGGGAAATGGCCCCTCCACCATTCTGTGTGTGAATCCAGACTATTCTTCCTCACAGCACCCCCTGATGTCCTGTTACAGATATCACTGTATCATACGTAACCTGTACTTGTCCACTGTTTAATGTCTCCCTTCTAGAAGAGAACGTAAGTTTCATGAAGGCAGTGTCCCCCGCACCTACACGGTGCCTGCCGCACGGTGACAATTGAGGGAATGAACCGTGGGCACTCACTCGTGGCAGAACTGAAGGTGGAACTTCCCGTCGCAGTTTACAGGCTAGGAGTGTAAACATGGCAATTCCTTTACTACTAACACAACTTCTAGAAGAAAGTCCTCTTCGGTGGGGAAACCAAGGTTCAGGAATGTTAAGTGACTTGCCCAAGGCCATACAAGACTCAGACTGTTTTATCAGGCGGCTAGGTTCTTTTGAACACATCAAGCTGTCCTCAAAAGCTCTTCTTTTCCTCAAAAGACCTCTGAAGGCCCCACACTGCCTGGGGAAGCAAGGGAGACTCCTTGGGAAGTCGTTCCACCAAGCACTGTGCCACCTGGCCTAGCACACCCTCCGTGTCCGCAGTCCGCAGCCCTCCCGCAGGCCTCCGCTGGCCCGGTCAGATGAGGCCATCCATAGCCTCTCAACACACTGACACGGGAGTAACGTGCACACTGTTTAGTGGTATGTGGCTCCTTCTCAAACGGATCTGCAAATGCAGTGAGGGTGCGCAGATGTCTTTATCTTTGTATCCCCAGGCCCAGTCTAGCAGACCTCCCAGCCATCTGCCGAATGATGGTACTTGAGCTCCTCTCACCAGACTCAGGACAGCGGAGGGCAGGACAGCAAGCCCCGCACACCACCCGCACACTCTGACACCTTGTGAGCAGAAGTGTCTTGATCATTATTAGGGTGGGAAGGGACTTGTGTAAACATATCAGGCATCCCTTTGCCTTTCATTGAGATGCGATGTGCTTAAAGCTAACTAGCCTATCTTTCAAAGATTCTGCCACCACCCAGGAACACATTCTGGAGCTAGTAAAGCTCACCTTCCCTCTAACCTGAGTCCCGTGGGCTCCAGCACACCCAGAGGGAAGGGAGCTGGCAGCCAGTCTCCTCTGCAAGCCACGTCAGCCTACAGCGATGACCACTTCCAGCGTTTGCCCCTCTCCAGCCAGTGTTTCTGAAATGTGCATTACAACGGGGACATTTACACCACCCTCTGGGAGCTTACAAAGCAGAGGGCCAGCCAGGTCTACCTAACTCAATGACAAGGCTGACCTGCCTGAAGTATGGTAGCAACCATACTTAGGTAAAAACTGAGTAATGAATCTAAGGTTTAGATTCATTCCCAAAAGACCAGTAGGGAATGAAATAAGGCTTTAAGGACATTCATACATTCATCTCAGGTAAAAACTGCTGTTTAAATTTTAACCCTGCTCTTTTGGCGTCTGCATGCACTTACTTGCTTAAACAATAGGGTAGTTACCTCAGCCCCCAGATTGAAACCTGAAAACTCACATTAATCCATACCACATCACAAAGGTCATTTTCCTGTGCCTGTGGACCAGAACCACAGGAGATTGATTCCCACTGACTCAGTGGCTCCAGGAGTTGACTACCTTTAGATATTATTAACCCTGCTCAGTCCTGCTTTTTGTACAATCTGCTTTCGCGAGATAAGTCCGCATTCCAATGTCTAGAATTTAGAATTTAGCATTTAGAACAATGGGAAATTCTTGTGGTTTAGACCTTTAAAAGGACTGCCTACACCTGGGACGACAGGGTGGCCACCTGCGTGTGGTGCCCTCGCGGCCGTCCTGGCCAGTTCAATAAATCCTTGCCTGCTTTTTTTTAATCAATCAGCAGCCTCCGGTGGTCTTATTTTTGACTCCAGGGTTCGACCCCACAACACTGCCTAGTAGTGGGAAAAAAAGGGGGAGGGGGTGGAGCCAAAGGTGTGGAGAGGAAGAGGTCTACACTCCTCCTTTCCCCCATTGGGAGTTGCTGTCCTGGAAGAGGAATTTCAGAGTCTACACAAAGCCTGTCATTAATATGCAGCAGTAAAGGTCTCTCTCTCTCTCTCTCTCTCTCACACACACACACACACACAACACACACATAAACACACACTCCAATTCTGATGCTTCAAGACCCTCAAGGGTAGGAGGGCCAATGTTGAGCACTGGATCTGGCTACAAATGCTCTACTCATTATTTTACAAATATTTATTAAATGCCTGGCACCTAGTGGTGGTAGGTACTAGTGACACTATTCATTGCAAAGCACAGGTGCGTCTTCCATGAGTTCACTTTCCCACACAGGAGGCAGACAAGTCCACAGGCAATTACAACAGGCTGCTATGTCTGGGGAGGACCCAAGGGAAAGGCAACCTGCTCGCAGGTTAAGAATTAAGCCCAAGGTGCCAACATGTGTGTGCACCTACATGCACATGTGTCAGGAGGATGCAGGGGCTGGAAGACACCAGCGACAAACCCATGAGGGTCCGGACTGCAGGTAGAGATGAGTCTCAAGAAAATCCTCCCACTGCCTGCTCTCACGTTACAGATAAGGAAACCGAGGCCGACTGAGGCATAGGGAGTTACAACCAGGACCAGAACCCCGGCTCCCAACTGCAGTCATTCCTCTAGCACAGGTGAGAGGTGAAGAGGAACGGCTGCCTGATTTTAACTCTGCCTCTGCCACTCACCAGCTGTGTGGCCTTGAGCAAACGATGCCTCTCTGTGCCTGTTTCCTCATCTGTAAAACAGGAATAATCACAGTACCCATCTCATGGGGCTGTCATGAAAATTAAACTTACAAACGTGAAGCAACCGGCACAGCGCCTGGGATGTGGTAAGTGGTACACAAGTGGCTACGGCTGCTATGGTTGTTGCCATCCCACGACAGCTCAGTGCCAGGCTCGGCACCCCTGCTCTCTCCGCTGCCGGGCGCCACGTTCCCTTCCTGCTCTAGAACTGCCCCCGCCAACGTGCCCTCCACGCTCGGACAGTCCAAGACCGGGAATCCCAGCCCCGGACGGCCAGGCCCGCAGTGCGCACGCGCCCCCGTCCGGGAAATGGGGCGGGCCGGCCCGGGACAGGGGAAGGCGGCGGTCGCCCTCCGCCAGGGAGAGGTAGGCGGCCCGAAGCGAGGAGAGAGCCGCGCCTGCAACAGACAGCCCCCCCAACCTCCCCCCGATTCCCAACCCCCGGCCCGGAGAGCGGGTCGGTTCCTCACACTCTGCAACAGGCTCCTCCTCTGCGCCGCCATCTTGGAGGGACCCCGAGGGCGCGCCCGCCTCCCGCCAGAGCAGGCGAGAAGGGTGGCTAGAGCGGCCCGGAGCGGCCCGGAGGACCGCGCTGCCAGGGAGCATGCGCACAGTGCCACCCGCTGGCCAAAGCGGGACAGGGCATAGCGGAGCGTGTGCGCAGGCGCGCTCTTCCACCTGGAAGGTACAGACTTTCTTCTGGGACCGCTTTGCGCCCTTTCCCCAGTGTGTTTTTCAGGTGGGGCCCCAAAGCGCCGGATTAAGGTTCTTTATGAACGCGATGGGGGTGGCAGAGGGTGAACTATTCATTCACTCAGTAAGAAGTCATTGGGTGACCATGCCTGGCCCTTTAGGGGTGAAGCAGCAAGCAAGACAGGGCCTCAAAAAACTGACATTTTAACTGGGGAGGACAGTATTTGCATACGTAAGTCTTTCAGGTGGTGCTAAATGCTAGGAAGAGGAGTTCATGGACGTGGCATGGGAGTGCGGTGTGACAGGTAAGGAAAGGCCAGGCCCAGTGGAAGGGACAGCGAGTAGTGACGTGCGCGTTCTAGAAGCATCTTCCACCATCCTGCGCTGTATGTTAATGAGATGACTGGTGGCTGGAAGCCCCCAGATGACTTCAGGGTGGGGGGAGGGGCTGTTTGTCAGAGGAACCAACCCTGTGATTAGAGGGTTGGAACTTTTCAACCCCCCAACTCCCACTTCTGGGGAGAAGAGAGGAGCTGGGAATGGAGTTAATCACTGGTGGCCACTGATTTAATCAATCCTGTCTACGTAATGGAACCTCTAAGAAAACCCAATGAAGGGGTTTTGAACGCATCCACATGCCTGGAGGGTGGCACACCCCAAACTCTGCAGGGACAGAAGCTTTTGTACTCTATGGACCCTACCAGATTGTACCCTATTACCTCTTCATCTGACTGTTTGTGTCCTTTATAATGAACAGGCAATAGTAAGTAAAGTGTTTCCCTGAGTTCTGTGAACTATTATAGCATACTAGAGGCCCGATGCACGAAAATTCGTGCAAGAGTAGGCCTTCCTTCCCCCTGCTGCCGGCACCAGCTTCCTTCCTGCACCTGGAACCCAGGCTTCCCTCCTCTGGCCGCCCACAGGCACCCGGGACCGGGCTGGCTTCCCTCTGGCTTGGCTTCGTCAGGAATGATGTCCGGAAGATGTCCTGTCTAATTAGCATATTACCCTTTTATTATTATAGATTATGGAATCTGAGGAGGAGGTCATGGGAACCCCTGATTTGTAGCCAAATTGAACAGAGTGTGGGTAACCTGGGGATCCACTACTTGCGACTGGTGTCTGAAGAGAGGGGCATCCGCCCTTAACCTGTGGGGTCTGTACTCACTCTTGGGAGTTAGTGTTAAAATGATTTAAATTACAGGGCACCAGTAGGTGTCTGCAGAGAGCTGGAGGATTGGTTGCTGTGGGAACCCACACATTTGGTGTCAGAAGGGTTTTCTGCCTTGTAGGTAACAGCCCCTTAGCTGAAAACTCCCAGGCCTTTCCTGGCAACCCTGGGAGGGAAGCCGACCCTCCAGGCACTTCACCCCTCAGCCTTGGGTTTCCTGCCTCTGTCTTTGTACCTGTTGTTCCCACACTTGACTACCTGGTGAATTTCTACTCCATCTCCAAGGCTCTTAGCAGATGAAAACCCTTCCCAGAAATTCCTCTTGATTCCCACCCCAAGAATTACTCCCTCAGTCATTTTTGATCATGTGAAGCCATAGTTAGGAGCAGTGTCCTCCCCAAGTGCAGGAACTGTGGCAGTCAGCTCTGGTCCTCACAGGCCCAGGGAGCTGCTCAGCGAATGTGTGTGGCGTCAGATTGGTTGAGAGTCAGGCGGAGGCGAATGGACATGTTGGTAGATGAGGTCAGTTGCAAGGTCCCCAAGTGACTTAAGAGGGGAGCTGGGACTTCAACTTGGGGCTTCCAGACACCCCCACCCCTCTTCCCATACCTGATTCCCTAAACAGTGCACTATGGCCGCTCCTCCTTCCAAAATTTCTCAGGTCTCATTTTCGTTTTCTTTCTTCTTTTTTTTTGTTTTGTTTGTTAATCCTCATCTGAGGATATTTTTCCATTGATTTTTAGAGAGAGGAAGGGAGCGGGGAGAGACAGAGAGAAATACCAACGTGAGCGAGACACATCGATTGGTTGTTTTCCCCACCTCCCAACCAGGGCCAGGGATGGAGCCTGCAACCGAGGTAAGTGCCCTTGACTGGAATCGAACCCGGGACCCTCAGTCTGCAGGCCGACACTCTATCCACTAGGCCAAACTGGCTAGGACTTAGGTCTCATTTTCAAGGTAGTAAGAAGACACTGGGCTCAGGCTGGCACTTGGGAGAACAAGCACTAAGTTGGCGCCTCCTGTTTGCAGGGCACTGAGCTCCCAGGAGATGGGGGTGCATACAGGGAACTGCTGTGGACAGGCCCCCTTCTCCTCTAGGAATAGGTGCCTGGGAAACAAGCTGGGCAGTGGATCCTGTTTTCCCAGGACTAGCCCCTGGGTCACATGGGTTTGTAATCAATCCAAGACTAGCTTCTGCCAGGGGGACGAAGATACCACAACCATTGACCTTGAAAACCACGTAGAGCCTGAGTGAGCTCCGGGCCCTATCATAGGCGCCCAGATGTGTGAGGTGCACACGAAGCCGGGAACATCAGATAACTCCCTGCCACTGCACCGCGGCCTTTCCAAACCCCAGGCCCCAGAAGAATCCACAGCCACCTTCCGGGAGCTGCGAAGGCCTGCAGCCAGGCTTTCTGTGCCTCCAGCCAGCTCCCCCATGGAGCCAGCACATTCCTTCAGGCCTTTGTTCGGCCTCACAGCCGCTGCAGCAACTCTGGTTAGCTACTAACAGCTTGGAAAGATGACGGAAGAATATTCTGAAGGGAGAATAACACATTCCCCTGTCACCCACCATCCTTACCCTCGCCTTCCTTTTTTTGCTTTCTCCTCTGGCCAAAAAGCCAGGCAGGGCTGTGGTAACCAATGAGAGCGCAGAGAACACCGTGGACCGGCTCTTTGCCTCTCTGTGTTTTCTTGGCCACAAGCATTTTGCCACGTGGCTGTGTGGTCTTCTTGTTGATTCTCTTAATGGGTGTGTCATTGTCCTTTGACTGGGTACATCCTCATTCTCACATGTTAGCTAACAAGCTTGTTTCCAGTTGGGGCTTTTATAAATAGCTCTGAACACACAGTGATTCATGGGTTTAAAAACTACTTACTGAATTTCTTAGCGAAACACGATGAGATACATAGGGGGGAAATGACTTGCTTTCCAATGCTTTAGCAAAGAAAAAAATAAAAAGGGGAGCGATGGAACCAGTGAGACAAAATCTGTAATGGGAGGTTGGGGAGGGAGGTGGCGGGTGTATGGGGTTTCATGATGCCGCTCTCTCTCTTTATGTATATGTTTGAAGTTTTTCATAATAAAAAATTAAAATAGAAATGTGAACACAGCCCCTGCCCTCAGGGAGCTCACAGTCCAGTGGGGACACAGAGCAGTGTAACAGGTGCTGGGATGGGATTAAATGCATAAAATAATATCCATAAGAAAGGAAACCAATTATATTGAAACACATTTATCAAAACATATATTTAAGTTGTGCTGCCGTGGCCCTAAGAAGGTGTGAGATGCATAGAGCAGAGCAGCCCCATGGCCTGGAGCACCCAGCCGCACTCAGCTGAACCCCACGTCACTCACAGGTGCGTGACCATTTTTTTAAGCGGCTGAGTTTTGGAATAGGATGCTACACACAGAGGCTGTCTGATTCCATGAGGGAGGAGGTCTGCTGACAGAAGCTTACAGTTAAACCTGGAGCAGAAATGGTACGTAAGCACATGAAAAGAGGCTCCACATCCTATGTCATTAGGGAATTGAAGTTTAACAAAAATGAGACACCACTACATACCTATTGGGGTGGCTAAAATCCCAAGCACTGACACCACCAAGTGCTGGCGAGGATGTGGAGTAGCAGTAGTATATCCATTGCTGGTGGGAATGCCAAATGGTACAGCCAGTTTGGAAGACTGTTGCTAGTTTCTTAAGGAGCTAAACATAATTTTACTGTTTTACCCAGCAATTGTGCTCCTGAGTATTTATCCAAATGAGTTGCAAATTACATCCACACAAAAACATGCACACAGATGTGTGTAGCCGTTTTATTCATAATTGCCACAACCGAAGCAACCAAGATGTCCTTCACAGGTGAATGGGTAAACAACTGTGGTCCATCCAGACATTGGAATATTATCAGAAATAAGAAGGAGTGAGCTATTAAGCCAAAAAGACACGGAGAACCTTCAATGCATAGTACCAAGTGGAAGAAGAAAATCTGAAAAGGACACGTACTGTATGACATTCCTGAAAAGGCAAAACTAGAGACATAAAGAATCAGTGATTCCAGGGGTTCAGGAAGAGAGAGGAAGGGATGGATGGGTGAAGTGCAGGGGACTCTTAGGGCAGCGAGATTCTCTGTATGATACTGTAACAGTGGATGCATGAGGTGCCTTTGTCAAAACCCATAGAGCTGGACCACATGATGAGCGAACCCTGATGTAAACTCTGGACATTACTGGTTTATCAATGAGAACAAATGTACCACACTCCTGTCGGATGTTAATAAATAGGGTAAACTCTGGGGGCAGGGAGACAGGAAGTATGTGGGAACTCTGTTTATCCTGTTGGATGTTTATGTAAACCTAAAACTACTCTGAAAAATAAGGTCTATTTTAAAACCAAAAAAAAAAAAATAGGGCTATAGTTATAGACGTGCTTATTAATGTGTTTAACAGCAAGATCTCATAGCGAGCGGGCTAACGAGGACAGACTTCGCCGTGGTGATGAGTGGCCCAGAGCTCTGCCGCGCCACGGGCGTTGCCCATTCTGCTGTGCTTTGCTGCCTTCCATTCATGAGCGAGGGAAGAGCTAAATTTCACTGAAAATAAACATGTAATGTTTTTGTTCCCCATCAAGGCTCACAGATCCTTGTTTCACAATAACCTTTCTTTGACCTTGGGATATATTCCGAGAAACAGTTTTATTGGGTCATAGAGTGTGCATATTTTTAAGGGTTTTGTTAGCAGTTGGAAAGTTGTCATCCAGTTTGGAGCTACAATTTCCACTCACCCGGCAAATAAAAGAGCTTTCCTATTTCCTACCTGTAGCCAGGGGTCCTCAAATTCCGCATCCCCAGGGCCACTCTGCTCTTTATTTTTACAGAGAGGAAGGGAGAGGGAGAGAGAGTTAGAAACTTCGATGAGAGAAACATCAATCAGCTGCCTCCTGCACACCCCCCACTGGGGATGTGCCCACAACCAAGGTACATGCCCTTGACCGGAATTGAACCTGGGACCCTTGAGTCCACAGGCCAATGCTCTATCCACTGAGCCAAACCGGTTAGGGCTCTGCTCTTTCTTTACTACTGACATGCAAACAGCCTGTGTCAGCCCATGAGACCAAAGCCTTCGCAGGTTCGCTTCCAAGCAATGCTGCCTGGTCCTTGCTCTGACCAGCCTGCCCGTCACTTCAGCCACCTCCCTTCCTCTGGAAACCGCCGTGCTCCCCAGAAATGAGTCACCTCCTGCCATCTGTGACACCTCCAGGCTTCAGCTCCCAGGCCGGCTTCTCTGGGCTCAGCGCCCTCCCTGAGCTCCCTGACACTACCACCAGCCTAACTAACCCGCATGCAGGTCTGGGGAGAACAGAAGGTAGAGTTACTAGGAAACTGGAGGGCTCCGCTACCAGAGCCCGCAGCCTGAGATTCCCCATCCAGCCGCGCGGGCTGCTTCCTTCTCAGCCCCCATCAGCCTCCGTGCAGACTGCTGACCTTCCAGCGTGAATGCCCTTGGCTGGGTCCCTGTTGCAGACCTCCACAGCCCCCCCCCCCCCCCCCCGCAGGGAGCAGCCATCTGGGCATCCTGTCCAAAGCGTGCTTCAGCTCCTGATCCTCCACACTGACAGGGGATATTCCTTCTCTTGGGGGAACCCCCGCCTTCACCATGGGGCCTGGTAAAGCCAGCCGATCACAGCATATGGCTGCATGTTCCGAGGTCAGGCTGGCTCCACCGCCTACAGCCTGACAGCCCAGGGCAGTGGCTCCTTGTTAAACCTGGGCAGGTCCCTCCAGTGGCCTGCCTCCCTCGGCCATCCCCGTTCGCAGATGGACACACACACACACACACACACACACACACACACACACTCTTCTCCTGCATAGAGCGGTCCAAAATCCAGATTAGAAAAAAAAGTTCTTCCTTGGCCAGTAGTTCGGTTGGTTAGAGCGTCATCCCAATATGCCAAGGTTGTGGGTTTGACCGCCAGCCAGGGCACGGACGAGAATCAACCAATGAATGCATATATAAGTGGAGCAACAAACCGATGTTCCTCTCCCTCAAAGCAATGTTTTAAAAAAGTTCTTTAATCAACAGACCCAGTTTATATAACTGAACGGAATGGTAACATCTTAGTCTAAAGCCCCTGGCTTTGGGCGTCCCCAAGAGCTGCCTGCCAAGAGGGCCCCCAAGGTGGTCTTTTCAGAATAATCCAGAACGAGGGGAGGGTCTTCTTTGCAAACAGATTCCCTCTTCTGCCCTAGAATGCAAACGCTGTGTCTAACCGTTAAAACGGCAGTTTCTAGCATCAGCAGTTTTAAGATAGCATCCCATGACGTCATCATTTTTTTTATGAAACGAAGTCTGATGATTTGGCAGATTAAAAATGGTACCTCGCCCTAACCGGTTTGGCTCAGTGGATAGACCGTTGGCATGTGGACTCAAGGGTCCCAGGTCCAATTCCGGTCAAGGGCATGTACCTTGGTTGCGGGCACATCCCCAGTAGGCGGTGTGCAGGAGGCAGCTGATCGATGTTTCTCTCTCATCGATGTTTCTAACTCTCTCTCCCTCTCCCTTCCTCTCTGTAAAAAATCAATGAAATATATTTTAAAAAATGGTACGTCAATTTGATTCAATTTGTATTTCTGGGATTACTAGGAAAATTGAACTTCATTCCCCCGTGAGTTGTCTGTTTAGATCATGAAGCTATATTTCTCTCTGCTAACATGCGGGACATAGTTTCCCCAGCTTTCCATTTTCATTTCACTTCATTAACTTATTTTTGGCATGCTAAACATTTACGTTTTTACGTAGACAGATCTCTCAGTATTTCCTCTATAGTCTCTGCACTCTGTGTTCTGCAGAGAAAAGCCTTCCTGACCCCAGATTCATATAAATATTCATTTAAGTGACTGTATTTACTCCATTTGGAGTTCTAATGCTCTGTAAGGGGTCCAGCTTGACTGTTTCCATATACGTGGCCAATTGCGTAGTAAAGCCTTTTCTTGAATAATCTCTTCTTTCCTCCGCTGCTTTGAAATGCTGCCTTTCTCCGTTTTGTAAATCTGACACACCAGTTCCTTTGTTTTTGAAATCCCTACCTCCCAGGCATGTTCTGACGATTAAATGAAGCGGTATTTTCAAAGCCTCTAACACGGGAACATAGAGTCTGCTCCAGACACGCTGGTCCTCTCCCCTTCTCCTTCTCAGTTCCAGACCCCTGTCCCACTCCTCTGCCATATGCTTCTACCATTTGATTTGACCTTGGGGTTCTGGGAACAGATCCAGATCCACAGAAGGTGCTTACCAAGGCCTCACCGTTGGGCTCCCAAACCGCCTTTTGGCCAGTTATTGCCTCAGCCAAGGTGACCTTGCTGGGTGAGCACCCCCCCCCCCCCCCCGCCTGCCCAAGATGGTAATTACTCAGTGTTGGCAGTCAAGGAAGACTTCACAGGGGAGGTGACCTTGGAGCTGGGCCTAAGAGGGGAGAGGAGTTGGGCAGGCAGAAAAGGGAGAGAGGGCACCCCAGGCCAAGGGAACAGCGTGATCAGAGAGCGTGGTGGTGTGGGGAGGGAGGCAGAGGCAGATCCCGAGGCAGCCATGTAGGCCATTGTAAAGACTCTGGATTTTATGCCGAGAAAGACGGGAACTTTCTGAATAGTTTTGAGCAGAGGAGGGCCATGAGCTGACTTGTATTTTAAAAGCTCGGTGGTTAAGAATTCCTTGGTCTTTAGATCCCAATTACACCACTTTCTAGCTGTATGACCTTGGATAAGTTATTTAATTTCTCTGTGCCTCAGTTTCATTAGCTGTAACATGGGGATAATAATAGCCCTCACTTTGTATGGTTAGTGTAAAGAAGAGTATCTGGCACATCCTACGCACTCCATAGTGGGAGCAGTTGCTATGGTGATCATTATTACCGTGGCTGCTGGTGTCGAGGACACGCTGGACGGGCCAGGGTGGAAGCAGGATGTCACTTGGGAAGCTCCTGCAATGGTCCAGGAGAACGATGAGAGAGGCTTGGACTAGATTGGCCACAGTGGAGGTACAGAGAACTGCTCAGAATTAGGAAGAGCTGACAGGATTTGCCAATGGATCAGGTGTGAAATATGAGAGAAAGAGGAGCCGGGATGGCTCCAAGGATTTATATATATGGTACCTCAATTTGATTTAATTTGTATTTCTGGGATTACTAGGAAAATTGAACTTCATCCCCCCGTGAGTTGTCTGTATATAAATTTATATATATAAATCCTTGGAGCCATCCAGGCTCCTCTTTCTCTCATATTTCACACAAATCCTGTCAGCTCTTCCTAATTCTAAGCAGTTCTCTCTACCTCCACTGTGGCCAATCTAGTCCAAGCCTCTCTCTCTCTCTCTCTCTCTCTCTCTCTCTCTCTCTCTCTATATATATATATATATATATATATATATATATATATATATATATATATATGGTTCCCCCCCACACACACTGATTTCAGAGAGGAAAGGAGAGGGAAAGAGAGATAGAAACATCAATGATGAGAGACAATCATTGATCGGCTGCCTCCTGCATGCCCCACACCGGGGATCGAGCCTGCAACCTGGGCCTGTGCCCTTGGCCGGAATCGATCCCGGGGCCCTTCAGTCCACAGGCCGACACTCTATCCACTGAGCCAAACCAGCTAGGGCTGGCTCCAAGGATTTTGCCGGAAGTACTTGGAGGATGAAGTTGCCATCTGCTGAGACGGGGAGGCTGGGAGGAGCAGTTTGGGGGAGGAACGTGAGGCATTCAGCTTTGAGCACGTTACAGGAGAGATGTCAGCTAGATGGCTCAGTGGGAAGGCAGTTGGATATACCAGTGGCCCAAGCTGGGAATGCAAGGTTGGGAATGGCCAGTACACAGTGAATATTTGAAACCAAGAGACCAGATGGCGTCACCAAGGATGGGCCTGGGAGTCTGCCATGTTGACAGCGAGTGCTCGACCAGTGCCACCACCCAACTGATGTCACTTTTGATCAGCCTGCAGACTTTTGAAAAAGCTGAAGGACAAGCTTTGGGTTTTGTGGCAGCCCCCTCAAAGGTCGGAAGTAGCATTTCCAGTACATGTGAGAGGGACAGGCTTCGGAAGACACGGAGATGGGCAAGCGCCGAGGAGGGTGGGTGGGTAACCAAAGCCGGGGTCTCTGCTGATCCACAGACATGCAGAACCAGGGAATTTTTGCATAAATCAGGCTGTAAGGATATGAGTTACCAAAACAGTATGAAGATACTTTAACAAAAGGCAGTGCAGCGGCTAAGAGCATGGGTTTGGAAGGCGGATGCCCCCGGTGTGACCCTCGCTGTACCACTTACTCCTCTCTGGCCCAGCTCCTCGTCGGTAGGATGGGGTCGGCTTAGTGCCTCTACAACAGGCGTTAAAAGAAGGGAACTAGATGATGCTGACAAGTGCTTAGCATAGCTGGCCCTACAGGAAAACACCCTGTTGTCTTGATTATTATTTTCACCAACACTTCTGACACCAAATGTGTGATGTTTCCCCCCATCAACCAGTTCTCAGATACAGGCCGGGTGTCCTACAGTTCAGTTCTGTTCTGACTGTACTTGGAGTTGGTGTTGGGTTCCACAGGTTTAGGGCTCAGTCCCACTAGATGTCCTCACTTCTGATACTTATCCTGAGTCCTTATTGGTCTACCAACTGTCAATCAGGGGTTCCAACGCCCCCTCCCCAGGCTCAATGATTCACTAGAATGGGTCACAGAACCCAGGAAAATGCTTTATTTATTATTACCTATTTATTTTTCTAATCTTCACCCGAGGATATTTTTCCATTGATTTTTAGGGAGAGTGGAAGAAAGAGGGAAAGACAGAAATATCGATGTGAGAGAAGCACATTGATTGGTTTCCTCCTGCACTCGCCCTGACCAGAGCCCAGGCCGGGGAGGAGCCTGCAACCGAGGTACGTGCCCTTGACCTGAATTGAACCCAGGACCTTTCGGTCTTTGGGCCAACGCTCGTCCACTGAGCCGAACCGGGAGGGCTACCTGTTTATTTTAAAAGGATTTGACTTAGGAACAGCCAGTGGAAGAAATGCACAGCCCCGGGTATGCAGAGGGGACACAGCCCCCCTGTGCCCGCTGGCGCACCACCCTCCCATCGCCCCGACGTGTTCACCAGCCTAGCCGCTCTGTGAGCCCCTTTGGTCGGGATTGTTATGGAGGCTTCATCACAGGCATAATTGATGAAGTCATTGGCCGTCGGTGCTTGAACTCAGTCACCAGCCTCTCGCCCCTCTCCAGAGGTCACGGGGTAGGGCTAAAAGTTCAGACTCTCTAATTATAAGGGTTGGTTCCCCTGGCAACCAAGCCCCCATCCTTAGGGGCTTTCCAAAAGTCACCTCCTTGCCCTGGCTGGCTTGGCTCAGTGGATGGAGCATCGGTCCTGGGACTGAAGGGTTGAGGGTTCAATTCTTTTTAAAAAATATATATTTTTATTGATTTCAGAGAGGAAGGGAGAGGGAGAAAGAGATAGCAACATTGATCGGCTGCCTCCTGCACGCCCCCTACTGGGGAGCGAGCCCCGCAACCCAGGCATGTGCCCTTGACTGGAACTGAACCGAAGACCCTTCAGTCCTCATGGTGATGCTCTATCCACTGAGCCAAACTGGCTAGGGCTCGAGGGTTCAATTCTGGTTAAGGGCTCGTACCTCAGCTGCAGGCTCGATCCCCAGCCTGGGTTTGGGTGCGTGCAGGAGGCAACCAATTGATGTGTCTCTTGCACATCAGTGTTTCTCTCTCTTTGTCTCTCCCCATCCGTTCCTCCTTCTCTAAAACTCAATGGAAAAATAACCTCAGGTGAGGATTAGTAAAAAAACACAAACAAAAAACAACAAAAGTCACCTCATTAAAATACACTCAGCTGTAGTTTAAAGGGTTTTGTTATAAGTAACAAAAATGCTCCTCTTAACCCTATCACTCAGAAATTCCAAACATGTTAGGAGCTCTGTGCCAGGAACTGGGACCAGATGAAGACCAGATATATTTTTCTTATCATAGCACAACTGGAGGCCCACTGCATGAATTTGTGCACACGTGGGGTCCCTCGGCGTGGCCTGTGGGGATTGGGCCAAAACCCACAGTCCAACGCTGCCTGCAGCTCCTACCTGCTGCTCCTGCTCATCCCGGCCCCACTGCACCTGCCACAGGCTTGCGCCCAATCAGTCCCGACTGGGAGAGACTTGAGCCACCGCAGCAGTGCTTGCCAGCCATGAGCCCTGCATCTAGCGCCCTCCCAAGGGGAGTGGCCTGAGGGATCTGGATTAAACCGGCTCTCTGATATCCCCCAAGGGGTCCCAGATTGCAAGAGGGTGCAGGCCAGGCCGAGGGACCCCACCGGTGCATGATAGGGGCCGGGGAGGGACCACAGGAGGTCTCCAGGGTGTGTCCAGCCCATCTCACTCAGTCCCTATTGGCCAGACCTCAGCAGCAAGCTAATCTACTGGTCAGAGTGTCTGCTCCCTGGTGGTGAGTACACATCATTGTGAGCAGTTGAACAGTCTTACCATATTATTAGCATATTACACTTTGATTGGTTGAAAATCAACCGACCGGACAACCGGACACTTAGCATATTAGGCTTTTATTATATAGGACTAGAGGCCCGGTGCATGAAATTCGTGCAGGGGGGGGCGGTTCCCTCAACCCAAACTGCACTCTCTCCAATTCAGGACCCCTTGGAGGATGTCCAACTGCTGGTTTAGGCCTGACTAAACTGGCAATCGGACATCCCTCTCACAATCCGGACCACTGGCTCCTAGCTGCTTGCCTGCCAGCTTGCCTGATCGCCCCTAACCACCTCTGCCTGCCAACCTGATCACCTCTAACAGCCTCTGCCTGCCGGCCTGATTGCTCCCTAACTGCTCCCCTGCCGGCCTGATCACCCCCTAACTGCTCCCCCCTGCTGGCCTGATTGTCCCTAACCGCCTCTGCCTCAGCCCCTGCCACCATGACTTTGTCCGGAAGGACGTCTGGAAGATGTCCAGAAGGTGCCCAGTCTAATTAACATATTACTCTTTTATTAGTATAGATATTATAGGCCCACAAGTGCAGCTGTCTGATTGACTAGGAGACCAAAAGCAGAGGGAAAAGGCACACAATAGGATAAAGGGGAAATGGGTAGGGGGCTGGAGTCAGTGTTCTGGGCAAGTCTGAACTCATGGGCATGTGACCGGTGCAATCACACAGCACACCGCTCTCAGAATGGACTCAGCTCTGGGTTTAATGCTCTGCCTTCCCGTCTTGAAATACTCAATACTTTTTCGTTGAACTGTGTTTTGTAAGAGAAGCCCAATTCAGCACTAAAGCATGTGTGTGAACAAGAAGATACACCAGGTGGCAGCAAGCAGGCTCCAGCCAGCAGGAGTGGCAGGGCAGCGGGCAGCATGGGTGCTGAGCAGTTGGCCTGGCCACCCGGCGTGTGCCCACATGGCTGGGCAGTCTGGGACACCGTGGGGCTGCAAGGGGGCAGCCAGGCCAGGATCTGTGCCCAGATTGGCAGTCGCAGCAGATGGCTGCAGTCCACCAGGCCGTGGTGGGAGAAGGGACCCCACATGGAAGCGTCTGTCCTGCAGCATCTTCACAGACACACGCCCTGCAGCCTAAGTCTGCACTCAGGCGGTAAGCCCAGCAAGTATTACAAAACCAGAGCGTACACGTGGATGTTGCAATAAAGCATATCAGAGAGTTAGAATTCTTCAGTGTTTAGCATATCTGATTTTGAAAACTGCTGCAAGATTGATTGCAAAGCAAAAAAAAAAAAAGTCACAGGCTTTGAAATAAAAATTAAATTTAAAGATCATATTTTACAGAAAATAATTCTATTTTTACATGAAGTTTCATTATTAATGAGGAAGGCAATGTTAAATCTAAGTTTTCCTTGTTATCAAAGATACAGCAATCAAATGATAAAGAGGTTATTTAAACTATATATAATTCATGAAATCACTTTCTTTTTAACAATTTTTAAATTGATTTTTAGAGAGAGAGGGAGGTAGAGAGAGAGAGAGAGAGATGAGAGAGAAACATCGGTCGGCTGCCTCCTTCACGTGCCCCAACTGGGGATGGAACCCATAACTTGGCTATGTGCCCTGACTGGGAATCAAACCTGCCACCCTTTGGTGTATGGGATGGCACTCCAACCAACTAAGCCACACCGGCCGGGCGTGAAGTCACTTTCAGTTTCTTGTACCACCTCCCAAGTTACAGAAAATGTTAGAGGAAATGTTACAGTGTCACCATATACATTTACATATAAAATTAAAGTCAGATTTATATGAAATTGATTTGTATGGCGAGTTAAATCTATCTATCTATTTATTTATTTATTTATTTATTTATTTATTTATTTATTTATTTTTAAATTCTCACCCAAAGAGTGAGGATATTTTTCCATTGGTTTTTAGAGAGAATGAAAGGGAGAGGAGAGGGGGAAAGAAAGAGAAGAGAGAGTGAGGAATACCAATGTGACAGAGACACATTGATTGGTTGTCTCCCACATGCACCCCGACTGAGGGCGGGGATGGGACCTGAAACCCCGTATGTGCCTTTGACCGGGAATCAAACCTGCAACCCTCCGGTGTGCAGGGTGAGAGTTAAATCTTTTTAGAAAAAATAGTTCCACAAGAATCATCAGCTAAATTTATATTTTGAAATAATTTATCAGAAATTTCTCCTAATGTGACAGCCTAAGAAATATTCTTAACAACTCCAGTAAGTTTCATCTGCAAAAAGATCTTTCTCCAAATTAAAAATTACAAAAAATTACGAACTTGCATTGGCCTGGCATACTTCAGAGTGGGCTCGGCTCCAGGCCAGTGCAGTAAAGTGACTATTGCAATAAAGTGAGTCATAATCTCTTAACTGGCGGAGGGTCTTGCCTTCAGTTTGTAAAACACACATCTGCGAAGCTCAATAAAGCAAAGCGCAATGAAATGAGGTAGGCCTGTGTGTCAGCTGAAATGACGTTGGCAAAAATATACATTTTGATGACCTAATAAGTGAATTTGCAGAAAAATCTAATGTTCAATCAACTATATTAGTAAATTATTTACTATACTAGAGGTCCGGTGCATGAAATTTGTGCACTCGGGAGGTCCCTCAGTCTGGCCTGTGCCCTCTCGCAGTCTGGGAGCCCTCGGGGGATGTCAGTTGGACATCCTTAGCGCTGCCTCGGAGGCGGAAGAGGCTCCTGCCACCGCCCTGCGCTCACCAGCCGTGAACCTGGCTTCTGGCTGAGCGGTGCTCTCCCTGTGGGAGTGCACTGACCACCAGGGGGCAGTTCCTGATTGAGTGTCTGCCCCCTGGTGGTCAGTGCACATCATAGCAACCAGTCATTCCACCATTTGTTCAATTTGCATATTAGCCTTTTATTATATAGGACTAGAGGCTCGTTGCATGAAATTCGTGCATGGGGGGGGTCCCTCAGCCCGTCCTGCACCCTCTCGTAATCTGGGACCACTGGCTCCTAACCACTCGCCTGCCTGTCTGCCTGATCACCCCTAACCCTTCTGCCTGCCTGCCTGATTGCCCCTAACTGTTCCCCTGCTGGCCTGATCACCCCTAACCGCCTCTGCCTCAGCCCCCGCACCCAGGACCCAGGCTTCCCTCCCTCTGGCCAGCCACGGGCACCTGGGATCCAGGTCAGATTCACCTGGGCCGACCGCAGGAGCCTGGGACCCTGGGCTGCTTCAGCTGGGCCAAGCTTTGTCAGGAAGGATGTCCGGCAGGTCGTCCGGAAGACGTCTGGTCTAATTAGCATATTACCCTTTTATTAATATAGATTAGGACAAAATATTATTTTGTTGCCATTTTAAGTTTACTATATTATTCATGTCACTATTACCCCATTACATTGTATAAGTAATAAAATATTTTGAAAGGAAAAAGCATTCTATTTTAGCACCTTTAACTGCACTCTTTTCTTTTTACTGCTTTTGAATAAGTGGCCCTGCGTTGTCCTTTTGAACCAGGCCCTGCAAATCATGTAGGGCCCCTGATAGTGAAAGCTGGTATTTCTTTGAAAGGGTTTTCATGTTTCCCCAAATCTCCTGACTCTGTTAAAACCCTTTTCAGCTATTAATGACTTCCCTCCGGTCCAATGAGTGACGACCACGTTCTAAGTTTTGAAGTGATGGCCGTGGGGGTGGCTGGTCCTGTTGGAGGCTGACACTCTCCGCTGTGCTGTCCTCTGCATCCCTTTCTGAGACACATTCTTCTGAATTGCCCCCACCCCCACCCCCACCTAGTCCTTCAGATGTTGATGTCAAATTTTGTGAGGGTTTTTAAATCCTCACCCGAGGATAATTTTCCATTGATTCCCCACCCCCACCCCCCAGGGCCCCACCTCTCCATTGATTTTTTTTTAGAGAGTGTGGAAGAGAGGGAAAGACAGACAGAAACATAGATGTGGGAGAAACACATCAATTGGTAGCCTCCTGCAAGCGCCCTGACCAGGGCCCAGGCAGGGAGGAGCCTGCAACCCAGGTGCCCTTGACCAGAATCAAACCCGGGACCCTTTGATCCGCAGGCAACACTCTCTCCACTGAGCCAAACTGACTAGGGCTGATGTCAAATTGTGAAGTTCTTTTTGGAGGTAACGTATGTGACAAGTGCTTTGGTAACTGTGAAGACTGGAGGATATGATGAGGAAGACTGAAGGTGCAATGGAGGGAGGGCCACATGACTGTTAAGTGATCTCCATTCCATTGATCTTCTTGAAGGCTGGGGGGAAGGGCTGCTACAGGTGAGGCCCAGGTGGAGCAGGGGGGAGGCCTGACCCTGTGCTGGGTCTGTTGGGTCCCACCATGTCCCAGGGGTTTGCTCCTCAGGTGGGCACAGCCTCAGGGTGGGCCTTCCAAGGCTGGTAGGACTCCTGTGAGTAAGCCTTGCAGCCTTCAGGCTGCCTTACAGCAAAGGGAGTGGAACCGGGTAGACTGGAACCTGCCACTCACTCCTTCCTCTCCGAACCCTCACCTCTTCAGGAGTTTCCTCCCTCCTCCCCCATTGCCCAATCCCTCTGCCCCGTCATGGAGGGATGCAATCTGATTGGCTTAATCATGGGGGCCCTCTTGGCACCAAGACATTAGGACCTGTCAGCCTATGAAGGGGCAGCCCATGGATCACATGTTCACCTCTGTCCAATCAGAGGCCTGGTGGCATTTCCCATGCGGGGTTGAAGGTGGGACTTGCAGATGAACCGGGACTTGGACACCACCAGCACCATGGCTGACAGGCCACCCAGGGGCCAGAGCTTCCCTGCTCCTCCCCACCACCCCCGCTCTGTGGGAGTTCCCACACCTACCTCACCCGCCTTTGCTCAGTCTGTCAGGTACTGATCGGCTACTTCCTCAAATATATCTTGACTTTTCCTCTTCCCATCGCCATGGCGATCTTCCTGTCTGAACGAGGGGCAGCAACCTCTTGACCACCATCTGACCACCGGAGTGGCCTTTTAAAAGCTCACCCTCCTGTGGGTTCCCCAATACTCAGTATGAACCAGACCTGCTCGGAGGCCTCAAGGCCCTGAGCGTGGGACCCGAGCACCCTCTGGCCTGCCTCTCCCTCATCACCTCCTGCCGAGCTCTTCCCCGGCCAGGGACAAGGTGTCTCCAGTGCCCTCCCCAGCCCGCTTCCTCGCTAGTGAAGCCCTGCTCCTCCCAGAGCTCAGGCTCTGGGTCACCCGCCCGGGGGAGCTGCGCCTGCGTCCAGGTTTACACAGCATCTGCCCACGTCCTCTCAGCACTTCTCACAACTTACGTTTTGCTTGCATGTGGGCTTACCATCATCTCCCCGGACAGCAAGGCTGCCTTGTCCAATGTTGAACTCCTGGGGCCCAGCGCAGTGTCGGGCACTTTATAGGGCCTGGGGGCCCTAACCGGTTTGGCTCAGTGGATAGAGCGTCGGCCTGCAGACTGAAGGGTCCCAGGTTTGATTCCGGTCAAGGGCATGTACCTTGGTTGCGGGCACATCCTCAGTAGGAGGTGTGCAGGAGGCGGCTGATCGGTGTTTCTCTCTCATTGATGTTTCTAACTCTCTATCCCTCTCCCTTCCTCTCTGTAAAAAAGTGCAGGACACTTTTTTTTTTAAGTGTCCTGCAGCCTGGCTGGTGTGGCTCAGTGGTTGAGTGTCAACCTATGAACCAGGAGGACATGGTTTGGTCAGGGCACAGGCCCGGGGTTGTGGGCTCGATCCCCAGGAGGGGGCGTGCAGGAGGCAGCCGATCAATGATTCTCTGTCACCATCGATGTTTCTATTTCCCTCTCCCTTCCTCTCTGAAATCAATAAAAATATATTTTTAAAAATAGTGTCCTAAGTGAGACATATGTAATACTTTCAATAATAAAGAATTTAAAAAAATAAACAGTGTCCTGCAAACACATGCAAACACAGAAGCATAGAAATGGTCTGGAAGGAATGAGGTCAAGCTCCTAATCTTGGTTGCGTCTGGAGGTTGGGGAAGGGTCCAGGATAGGGAATGGTAATGTATGTGCACGCATGTGTGTGTGTGTGTGTGTGTGCACGTGTGCACATATGCAAACTGGGGAGCACTGACTTCAACTGTAATGATTTTACTTTTTCCTAAACAAAGATGAACAAAACATGTCCCAGGTCAGGGGAGATGGCGGATGGGCAACCCCAAGCCACACGCGAGGAACAAAGAAAACACGGCCACACGCTGCAATCCGCTGGTGGGTTTGAGTCTGCACTTTATTACTGTCACCGGAAGTCACCACCTTCACTTGGTTCATCACAAATGGACGGATGTCATAAAGGAGGGTGCCACGGGGCCACTGGATTCACTCTTGAGAGACTTAACCAGGTGGTGGGGGAGTCCAGAGTGGGGCCCAGGATGGGGACCACCATTCACTGCACACACACACACACAGATATATTTGCGGAGCCTTATATTATACATCTTATATATAGAAAATATATATATTTATACTATACACAGGCAGTAACGCTGCAGGAGGGGCGGGCACCCAGACAAGGGCTTGGGCACCAGGGGACGGGGAGGGTCACAACGAGGCGCAGCGCGGGGAGACGGCCGGACCAGCCCATCCTCCCACCAACTCTTGAGAGGGGAGCTCCCCCTTCGTGCTCCTTAGAGTCAAAAGGGGTCTTGGTTCAAGGTTGGGGGCCCCTAGGGGGTAACAAGTGGGGGTTCTTGGTTACATGGGGGAGGCCTGGGACCCTGAAAAAGTCTTTGAAGATAAAGAATCACCAGGGAAGGTTGGAGGGGGAGGGAATACCAGTCTCCCGGGAATTAGTCTCCATGTTACACCCCAGAGTAGACCGAGAGCCACACCCAGGCAGGCGGCCTGGACCCTGAGCCGCTAGCTCTGTGCCTGACTTTGGACAAGTCACTGCCTTCTGGCTGACTGTTGCCTTGAGGGTCCTTGCAACTCTAAACTTGTGTGGAACCAGTTTGCCTGGCTCTGTTGTGCTCGATGGGAGAAGGAAACCCAAACTCTGCAAGGTCAGGGGCATTTCTCCAAGGAAGGGGGGCAACAGGGAGGGAGAGGGGGATACTGCTGGGCCCCCAGGGGTCCTCAGCCAACAGAAAGAACAGGCTTCCCCAACTTCCCAGTAGGGGAGTCGGGAGCCGTGGGTCCCCTCCACGCCCTGCCCTGACATCTCTCGCCCCGTTTTTCAGCTCCACCATGGGCTGGCCCCTGCCTGATGGTGGATGTCTGGGCTGTACCCCAGGACCAGTAAGGAAGGCTGCGTGAGCGGAGTCAGTGACCCCCACTCCTGCCGGGGGTCTTGTAAACTCTCCCAGTCCAGGGTGGCAGGGAGTCTGCAATCAACACCCAGGGACCGGATGAAGCTGTAATGTGCCCTGCCCTCCAGCCCAGCACCACCACAGCGGGGCTCAGGGAGAACAGCTGGGCACACCCGGGGTCTCCTAGTGCCCGTCAGCAGGGGAGGCTTCCGGTGGGGAGTGGGGACGGGAAGGACGTCTCACTGCCTCCTGCACGGGCTTAGAACTTCTGCCAGAGACACCTCCACCCCACCCACCCCCTCACCTGCTCCGAGACCTCTGGGAGACAGCCCTTCCTCAGAGGCGGAAGCTGGTCAGCAACAACCAGCTGCTGCCCGGCCGTCTGGGGTCCTCTCCCCTCAGTGCTGCCCCTGGGGAGGACTTGGACAGACCTGAGTTCGAATCCATGCCCCACTGCTAACTCACACTCCCCGAGCCTCAGTTTCCCCTTCTGTTAAGTGGGGACAATGCTACTTCTCTGGCCAGGAAGTTCCTTCTCCTTCCCTCCCCGCCGTGCCGACTCCTCCATCCTCAGGACCCTCCTGGGGCCTCAGCCCATCATGCACCCTGGTCCGTGGTGGGCCTAGTGCTCGTCTCCGACGGGCTGTCAGCTCCTGATCCCAGCGCAGGTGCCCCACAGCTGCCCTTACCTGCCGCTGAGGGTTCTTCCGTGGGCATCAGGTGCTGGTGGTGAGGACAGCCAACACCTCTCTCCACTGCCCAAGGCCTCCCTGTCCCTCAAGGCTTAATAAAGAGCCCACCTTGCGCAATAGCCCCCACCAGCCCCCCATCTTCCTTGTACACTGGGGACACCTACTCCTCTCTCCTCTGCAGCCCGCGGCCTCCCCGAGCCCACCCTGCACCAGGGCTCTCACCGTTCACCTTGGGGCAGTTCGTACCACGGCAGCAGCTCCTAGGCTGGCCATGCGAGTCCTGTCCTCTCTGCTCAGCCTCCCACAGGGAGACCGGCCCCTCGTGGGCCTCCTGACGGCCGGGGAGGGACCTTCCTTCCCTTGGCTACTAGAGCCCCCAGGCCCCTGGCTGACCCCAGAGGAGGGCAAGACGGGACAATGTCCCAGACCAGTTGTTTGCTGGGAGGTCACAGGGCAGGGAATTGGGCCACCTGCTGGGCAGCTGGGGCCAAGACGCCCAGGCAGCACGCCCAGCTCTGCCACTCACGCTCTGTGACCTTGGCCAGGTGCTCCCCTTCTGGGCCTCCTTTCCGCCCGCCGTGGGCAGGGCCTTGGCCTCTCCTAGGGGCAGGGGCAGTGGCCAGTCCTTCGGGAGGCCACGGAAAAGGTGCTGAGCTCCCCGCAGGGCACACACAGCAGAGTGGTATGCAGGGGACTCCCACCCTGGAGGGGCCGGTGGGGACGTGGTGAGGGGCCTGGAGGCAGGGCTGTCCAGCTGGGGAAGAGCAAGGGCGGAATAGGCCCCGGCTTGCAGCAGACTCAGGGTGTCTCAGGGCTTAGGTCCCGAGGCCTCTCAGAGTAATGGGGGCACCAAGCGCTGGAGCCCCAGGCTGGGGGGTGGGGAAGGCCGGGACAGGGGACAGCAGGTGCCCTGCCATCCGGCAGCCTAGGCTTGGCCCCACCCCCATCACTGGCTGCCTGAGTGACCCTGGACGGCTGACCTTGACTTCTCCGGGCCTCAGTTTCTACAACCAATAAACGCAGACAGCCCCAATGCTCCTAGCAGGCCTGCTGTGTCACACCTGGCAGGTGACAGCCCTGGGGTCTTGCGGGTGTTCAGTTACCCTGCAGCCAGACCTTCCCAGCATCCCCCGTCTTTCTCACCATTCCTACCGCTGGCACCAAAGGCCTCCTCCGCCTCTCCTCCCCTTCCCAGACACCATTTCTCTCACACCCGGGCCAGGCATGGGCTCAACATACAGCCGGTGCTCAATGGATGCTCGATGACACAATGGATGAATGCAAACACCCTAGGCTCCTGCGAGACACACACATGTAGACATACACCCTGCAACTCCTTACTGCCCTTCCCACCCACGCCACCCTGGGCCTCAGTGGAACAACTGGGAGGCTGACGAGGTGCTGGGCAGGGCAGCCTGGGAGGGAGGGAGCCGGTGTGGGAGGAGGGGGCTGGGGCAGGCGGGACGGGGGAGGAGGAGGAAGCGGTCACTGCGGCTCAGTAGCCCTGCGACTGGTAGCCCTGGGGCTCGGTGTCGAAGGCGTTGGCTGGCTGCTGGTAGGTGCCACCCATGCCGGTGGGATCGGGCCCGGCGCTGGGCTCCACGTAGGGGGCGTAAGGCATGCTGGAGTCCTGGCTGGGGTCCATGTAGTCCTGGGAGAAGAGGGCCGAGTCGGCGCCAATCTGGTACCGCTGGAAGGCCAGCACAGCCTGGCCTGCCTGGGGACGAGGGCCGGGGGGGACAAGGACAGGTGGGAGGGGATGGTTAGGGGAGAGACAGACAAGAGCACGGGGTTAGTGGCGGTTAGTTCACCAGACACAGGCAACAGAGGGTTAAATATCCTAAAGCACCAAAGACGAACCAAGGTGACCGATGGAAGGAAAGCTGTCCTTGCAGCAGCCCTGGAGAGGCCCAGAACCACATCATCCAGAACTTCAGAAGTCACCTGCCCCGTGTCCCCCAAACCCAGAGGTCGCTCTGGGCCACCAAAAATTCTAGCCTCCACTGCGGAGTGTTAAAATGGCCCAAAGGCCCACAACTTCCTTCTCAAACTGTGTCCTCAGGGCTGTTATGCGGAATGGGGAGAGAACGTTTCTTGGCGGGACAGAGAACTGCTGCCATCTCCTAAAGGCACCTGCCTCTCTTGCAGCTAGATGACAGCAAATAACTAAGTTCTGGCCAATACATCACCCCAAGTTCTTTGTTCACCCTTGACCTGATGCCTGGAATGCAGATGTGATGGCTGGAGCTCTAGTTGCTAAAATGGACCATGAGGTCCAGGAGCCAAGTTGTCGGGATGAAAGAGGCCTGGGTCACTAAGGACTTCTGGAGCCAGCCACTATGCCAGCCTTGGACCGTCTTCCCAGACTTGGGCTTCGTTTAAACCACTGTTATTTGCTGCTGAACCTAATTCTAATGGAAACCACTTGGTCTGACGAGTTTGGGAAACTGAGTTAAACAGAGTACGTTTCAGGAGCACAGGACTTGTCAGAGCCGTGGCCATTTAATGTACGCTGGGATTCCCAAGGGGGACACTGCACGCCACATTCACCAACCTTACTTATATGACCACTGAAGCCCTTTTTTTTCCAGTTGGGAACCACTTGTCTCCAGCATCCACGCATAGGCGGGAATTATTTTTCAGTAAAAGCAACTATATTGTTATTGCGGACAATGACATTGACCACACCAAGCTAGGGAGTAAATTAAATGTCACTATAAAAGTAGTTTACAGGTTTACATTGAGAGCTCTCTAGAGTCTCTCCAGCCAGGCAACCTGCCTGTGATGAGAACCCCACATCCCCATTTCTGAGCTGGGAAGACTGAGGCCTAGAGAAGGGAGGCCTCAAGGCAGAATTAGTGCCAGAACACAGACTTGAGCACAGGCCTTCCCAGGCCACACCTCCTTCTCTTGATCAGCCCCCTGACAAAGCACCAAATCAACCAGGAACCCCAAAGGGCCATCAGGTCTGATGCAGGCGCTTGGTGTTTAATTCCAGAAAGTTCCAGAAGCCCAGTGACTAGGCATTAACTTCCGACTTGTGTCAGTGGAGAAAGCTTCGAGGGGCAGCCCTTCCTGGGAAGTGGCTGTGTAAAGCAAAGTGTCGGGGGTCTGGGAAAGGCAGGCCTGAGGGAGCTGGCTGAGGAAAGCAGGGGGCCCTCTTGTATGTTCTATGTTGGCGTGAGGTCCTGGCTGCTGGCAGCTCACACGCAGGAGCCTGGAGGAGCAGGGAGGAGGACAGCCCCCTGTGGTAGTGCCTGGTCTTCAGCGCCGAGTCATCGGCAAGCTCGCAGGAGCACGTGGGGAAGGGATGGATGAGTCCCTGAGAGAACATCTGCAGACCTGGCTCTCCCGGAGCCCCGGCTCCCCTGCCCAGGCTGCCTTCCTGCAGGGAGACAGAGGGCGGGAGCAACGACCGCTGCGGGGCCTTCAGGGCGGCCTCTGACCACTGGCACCTAGTGCGACTGGGCACTCCTCTGCCCGCCCTGAGCCAAGGCTCCTCGCCATCCAGTTCAAGGGGCCACCGGCAGGCGCACAGGAGCGCGTGGGCCCCTGCTGATTGGGTTGTGGAGGGGAGGCTGGGAGTTCTGCTCAGAGCCCAGGAACCTGGTGTCCACGTGCCCTGCTTCTTGAGGTCAGACACACGGTGGGCCTCTCCACTGCCATAAGCAGCCGCACCCGTATGTTTCCCGTGTCAGGAGGCTCCCTCTGTGTGCTCTGCTCTGGGGCCTGCTTGTGCTCCATCCCCTCCTCAACTCCTGCAGAGCGTGGAGGGACAGGTGGGTTCCTGCCCAGGCAACTGAGGGCCCCAAGGAGGGAACCTGTGCAGAACTGGAGGCCAAAGTCCTTTAGCAGAACAAGGATTCGCCACATGAGAATCACCCCGAAGTCAAGACTGTGGAAGTGTCCCTGACTCCTTGGACAGAATGAGTGAATACAGGAATGAGTAAATGATTGAGTGAATAAATGAATGAGGGAACAAATGAAAGAACAAAAGAACCTACATTTATTGAGCATCTCTGTGCCAGCCTTTGTTTCATCCGTATAATGGCCCTGAGAGATTGGTCCATTATCACTCCTCAGTCCAGGGAATTAGACTGAGGCTCAGAGAGGTGCAGGGGTTTGCCCAGGGTCACACAGCACATGAGAGCAGAGTCAGGACTGGAGTCCTCTGATGTCCTCAGCCAGGCCTCCCTTGGCGGCCAGCCTCCATTGGGACTGTAAGATCAGCCTTCATGCCACAGCCGTGGCGCAGGCCCTCACACTGTCCACGGCTCAGCACCCTGGCAGCCAACACAGGGAGCCACCTCCCACCCTCTAACAGCCCATGGCGGTCCACTGAGGGAGATTTCGGTTTGGCGGTCTCCCCTCCCCTGCACATGGGCTCCTGGGGCCAGGGACCCCATCTGATTCATCACTAGGCACAAAACAGCTGCTCAATAAATGTTTACTGAACGAATGAACACATGAAGAGTAAACAAAAGAGGTAACGGGTAAGTGGCGGGTCTTAACTGGCCTCTCGAGCCAGCGCTCCACATCCTGGCCGTTGCAGGCAGCAGGCTGCCCCACACCCTCGCCAGGGGGCAGGACCCAGGGCTCCCTGCCTCGGGGCGCCGGGCTGGCCTACGGCTGGGCCGAGCTGGGAAACAGCGTGTTGTATTCCTCCTGGAAGGTAAGGTCCTTGAATCTCCGCACGGCCAGGGCTGCGCTCAGGCTCTGCCAGGAGAGAGCAGGGGTGAGGCCAGCAGGGAGCAGCCTTCGGTGGGCCACGGGTGCCTAGCGCCCTCCTCTGCGAGTTCAGTGTCCAACTGCCCACTCCTCTGGGCGCGGCCTCTATCTCAGGGCTTGCTGCTCCCTAGCTCTTCCCCGCAGGCCGGCGGCCCCACTTCCAGGGGCCTTCTCTGGTCTGAATACCCAGGGTCACCGGGCTTTTCCTCCCAGCCTGGAGGACACAGAGATCTGGAGTGACCATAGCTGGCCTGCTGGGGCCTGAACCACAGGTCTCCCCTTGCAAACTCTAGCTCCCAATACTGTATCAGGGTGAGGGGTCCCTTGAGAAACGAATATCCAGGGGCCCCAGGGCAGGCCCAGGAGGGTGCGGCATGGGGGCTCCTCCCTGCAGAAGGCTCGGCCAAGGGCTGCTCGAAGGACTGGGGAGAGGGGACCTTGGGGTGAGAGCGATGCGACCCAGGCATGTGCAGGAGATGAGAGAAGGGATGCACTGAGGTGCCCTGGAGCCTCATTCCAGGGCGGTCTTGCTGTCTCGCTGGTGGCGCTCACGACCACTGGGCTCAGAGCCCACAAGTGCTGCATCTGGCCAGGCCGCGCAGAGACACGCTCTCCCTGACCCACACGACATTTTTCCTAACGCGACACACTGCCAACACACCAAGAGCAGACTCACACAGAAACTCCGATGCCTGGCTCCTCTGGGAAACGGAAGTCCTGGCCTCTGTAGGGCCCCTGCCTACCTCAGAACAGGGCCGAGGAGAGGTGCCCTGTGGTCAGGCATGGACATGAGCTGGTGACACCCTTCCCCCAGGCTGACCTCCCGATTTTACAGATGGGAAGACAGAGGCCCGGAGAATTGGAGGCAGCTTCCGGGTGTGACCCAGGTCTCCTGCCTCCGAGGCCTGGGCTCCTTCCCAGCCTAAAACCTTGGAGTCTCATCTGCCGTGAAGCCTCAGCATTGTCGCCTGTTACAGAGGAGAGAGAATACCCACCCAGCTGCCGTGGTGGCGCTCTGCACCAAGCAAGGGCCTGCCATCCCCCGTGACTGTCCCCTCTGGCAATGGAGCGGTCCCCTTCCTCAGGGCAGTCCCGCCGGGCGGAGGGCAGAGCGGGATGGAGTCCCTGCCGTGCTGGCAGGCCGCAGGCCGCAGCCCGGAGCCTGGCTGGGCAGGTGGTTACTCACCCACGTGAAGATGGAGAAGAAGGAGAAGGCGATGGCGGCCCGGGCTGCGTCCGTCCCTTCGTTAAGCGGGTTGTCCTGGGGCTTGGACACCTGCCACTGGTTGGCCAGGTAGCAGAAGCCCACGAACCAGAGGAAGGCCCAGAAGGCTGGGCGTCCGCCAGGGTCAGGGGAACAGCCCCGCGTCGGGGAGGGGTAAGTTGGGAGGAAACGGGGAACCAAGGAGCAGGGGGAGGTTCAAGAGCACATCCCACCCCCGAGGGGGCAGAGAGGGGAGCACAGGGAAGGTGGGGCGAGAACAGGGAGGTGAGGCAGACGCAGCCGAGAGGTCCCGGAAAGGATCCAGCAAAGGCCCAGGGAGAGCCCGGGCAGGGAGAGGACGGGAGAGAGGGATGGAGGCCGGGAGGGAGGGACAGAGAGAGAGAACATCCATCAGCCTGGGCCGGCCTTTCTCGAACCTCGGCCAAACACAGACTTCCCAGCTGTCCCTGACTGGCCCCCGTCCACCCGAGGCCTGCAGCTTTCTGGGAGGAGCGCCCCAACACCCCATCACCCCTGACGGCAGCCTCCCAGAGATCAGGGTAGGGGGAAGGGGCGGGGGGCTAGGAAAAGGCTGTGGCTCAACCCCAGCGGGCCTGAGCCTCGACCCCTAATGTGCTTGCAGCCTCACAAAGTCCCCGAGGTCAGTGAGGGGCCCTCTGGGAGCCAAGGTTTGGGGAGCTCAGCAGGGGAGCCCACGGACAAGGTCTGTGGTGCCCAGGTCCCTGCAGAGAGGCCCGAGCTGCTCAGAGAGCATGTGTGCCCAGCGGATGGGCCTCTGGAGCCCCGCCCCGCCCACAGGCACTGCTGGGCACCCTGAGGCTCTGTGGGACCCAGTTTGAGAACTATGAATTTTGTTCTAGTTCCTTCAGGTCTGAGGGCCCCCAGACCTGCCGCCAGGCTCATCCTGAGTCCCAGGCCCGGAAATGGAGGGAGGTCCCTGCCACAAACCCGAGGCCGTGGCCTTAGGCTAGCGAGGCCGATGTCTTTCTACTGACTCTCAACCTAAGCCCCCACCAATCATTCTCCAAACTCGTGGGACGGAGTCACGGTACCTCTGCCAAGGCCGTTTCTGAAAGGCAAGAGCAGCAGGGCACCTAGGCTCCCGGCTCCAGGGTCTGACCCTCCCAGGGCACCTACTGTGTGCCAGCGCCTTCAGTCACCACGCTGTTTAGTTCTCGGGGGCCCCCCCAGGGCGGTGGCCACTGAGTTGGCGCCCCCTGGATGCTGCAGTCCCTCCTCGCTGTGGAGCTGTGGCCGCTGGGTTTGCAGGCCAGCACTGGTCCCACGCTGCCCTGTGGCAGCCCTGTGACCCCCAAGCCTGTCCCTTCACCCGCCTGTGAGGTGTGCGTGGGGATCAACAGGACCAGGGCCGGGACAGCCCTCTGCGGACTCTGGGGCGGGGGCTCACCCGAGACACCGATGTCTGACAGGACGGCCTTCTTGCGGTCCTTCACGCTGCTGATCTGCGGGAAGTAGACGTCCAGGGCCAGGTAGAGCAGGCAGGTGATGAAGGTGAGCACGCCCACGGTCACACCGTAGCTGCAGGCATTGGGGTTGCGGTTGTAGATGCAGAACTCCTCGCCCTCCAAGGGGGTGTTGAGGTAGCCCTCATTCACGATGGAGCCAAACACCACGATGGAGAACACCTGAAGCCGGAGGGAGGGGCAGGGAGGCATGAGACCCGTGCAGGCCCCGCCCAGTACCAGCCCGGTGTTGGGGGGGAGTTGCCCACAAACACCTCTCAGCCTGATGCCTGCCTTTCTTCACCCCAAAGAGCAGGCATTTCAGAGGGAGGCCCAGAGAGGGAGCGCAACTTACTTGGGGTCACACAGCACAGGGCAGGGTCAACTGCTTCCATCCTCAGCCCCAGATCTGAGGACCCTTTCACTGTAGATATGCTCTTCCCCACCCACCTATCCCCCGGCCACCTGCCACCAGCCAGGTCCTGAGAAGGCCTCTTGAGCCCCTGGCCTTCCAGAACCAGTGGTCTCATGTGCTCCTGGGCAGGGAACCTGCTCGGCCTCCACCCCCATCTTGTGCACCCCTTCCCTCCAGAGGTCTCAGACCCCACTTGTCTGTCCTTGGTCCCACCCTTCCCTGCTGTCCAGGCCCTGACACGTGCAAGGAGTGATGAATGGAAAAATCATCCCTGGCACAATCCTGCCAATTACAGGGGAACCTGCACCACCAGGAGTGAGTTACCTCTGGTCGCTCACTTTACGCCCCAACAGGTCTATTTCAGTTTGGCTGGCACCCAGCTAAGATGGCCCAGAACCCCACTTCCTGGTATTCACACCCTGGACTGTGGGCCAGGCCTAGTGAACCTGCCACAGAATATGGAAAAAGTGACAGGATATCACTTCTGTGAGGAAGCTACAGACTCCGGCTCTCGGCCCCTCCTGCCTGCTCACTCTGATGTTTTGAGCTCCTCCTGGAAAGGCCTACCTGGTTAGGAACTGAGGTCAACAGCCAGAAGGGAACTGAGCCTCTCCATCCAACAGCCCACAAAGAAGTGAGTCCTGCCAGCACCATGTAAGTGAACTTGAACACGGATCCCCCCCAGTGTCAGGTGAGCCCACGGCCCTGGCTGACACACCATGGCAGCCTGTGACAGATCGGAGGCAGTGGCACCTTGCTGAGTGGACACCCAACCACAGGAACTGTGAGATAACAGATGTTTGTTGTTCTAAGTCACTGCAGTTTGGGGTCGTTTGTTATGCAGCAATAGCTAACTAATACAGAACCAGTGCCATCGGCATTGTGCAGATGAGGCAGCTAAGGTGCAGGTTCTCGTGAATGTGCCCAGCGTCACACAGTGATGTCTGGTGAGTGGCAGGGACTTGACTCTGAGGTTCATGCTTTTTCCTCCTGCCTCTTGCCTGCCCTGAGACTGAGGGTGAGCAGGCCCCACGGTCACACATGCAAGAAGGCAGAGCCTCGGCCAGGGGGAGTTTTTATCATCCATTTCCCACTGCTCTTTGCTTCCCAATTGTTCTACAAAAAACCTATAATTTCAATATAAGCCAGACATCTTTTCATACTCAGCTGACACCCCAGATGGCTGGTGACTCCAAGGCGGGTGTGGGGGAAAATATGAGAAGCAGTATTATTTTATTTATATTCTTTATCTTATCTTTTTAAGATGTCCACACTTTACATGGGTTTTATAATGTGCTGGATATATGGGCATAGTAGTGATATATATAAAACAAATACGTCTACATTGAGCGGGAGGATTGATTTGAAAATGTTTCCTGAAGGAGTGTGGGGCACCACTGGTTCATGACTCTGTGTCCAGAAGGATTCTGATCCAAATGTCCAGGGGATGAATGGAGAAGCAAGCGATAGCCTATCCATACAATGGCGTATTATTCAGCCATAGAGAGGACCACAGTGCTGATATAGGCCACAAACAGATAACCTTACAACAAGTGGAAAACGAAAAAAGCCAGGCACAAAAAGTCGGTATTACATGATTTCTTTTACATACTATATCTGTAATAGAGACAGAAAGTGGACTGAGGTTACCAGGGTATGGGGGTGGGGAGTAATTATTTATTGGGTAGAGAGCATTTCATGGGATGATGAAAAAGCGTTGAAACTAGAGAGAGATGGTGGTTACTGTAAATGCACAATATGCCACTGAGCTGTATACTGTAAAATGGTTTATTGTATGCTATGTGAGTTTTTATGCAACTAAAAAAAATAAAAGAGAAAGGATTATGGGGCTGTGTCCTGGCCCGCCAGGGGCACACGTCAGCCAGTCCTGACTGGGAAGGGACACACGCCCGGTCCTTCAGACTGGCCGTCCTCCGGCTCACAGCTCCGCCCTGTCACGGGTTCTGCATGTCACAATCATGAACCAGAAGGGGCGACTGTACTGCCCGAACTTACAGACTAAAACACGGAGCTTCAGAAAGCGGTGACTCTGCCGATAGCAGTGCGGGCTGAACCGGAACCGCTCTCGGACTCTGTCCTGTGCTCTTGTCCCCCCGACCGGGCTGACTCTCAGCCTCAGGAGGCGGGTCCTGAGGAACGAGCGGTCTTTCCTGAGGCCTGAGGGTCAGCAAGACAGCATCAGCGGGACTGGGTCCAGCGGTGTGACTGGATCCGGCAGTGAGTGCAAAGGCCCTGGGGCATGAATAAGCTTGGTGTGTGGAGAGGCGCTGGAGGCCAGTGTAGCTGGAGCAGGCAGTGAGTGAGGTGACAGGTAGGCAGGGGCTGGCCCCAGGGCCTGGAGGGGCGGGGGGGGGGGGGAATTCAGGAGGCACTTCAGGCTTAAGAGCGTGACTTGCGCTGACTTAGGTTTAAAAGGAATCACATTGGCTGCGATGAGAAGAAAGGTTGTAGGGCAAAGGTGAAAGCAGCGCCAGGTGAGGGATGAGGGGGGCTGGTGCGGGAGTGTGATGCTGAGAAAGGGGGGGCGGGGTGCTGAATGTGTTCCGAGAGTAAAGCCACCAGAACCTGCTGACGGGTCTGCTGTGGGGAGAGAGGAGGAGGGAAGGGCAGGCTGGGGGGCTGACGATCAGGAACAGAGGCTGTGCATTCGGTCCCCTGCAGGCTGCAGGGCTGGGCCGGAGGGGGAGCCTCACCTGAACCAGGCCTGAGAGTCTACAGATGGAGAAACTGAGGCTCGGGGAAGGGAATGAACGCTGCCAAAGGCACACGGCCAGCCCCTGTGCTCTCCCAGACGCCCGCCAGGATTCTCCCCCGAGTTTAACTTCTCCGCTTAGCTGCCATCGCCCTACGTGGAGTGGGAGGCAGCACCCAGGAGCAAGGCCGCACCTCGGTTTCTGTCCCTCGGCCCTGGCGGCCCAGGGCAGATAAAGAGGGACTCCCTCAGGGCCACTCAGCGACTCTTAATTCACCCCGTGGTCCACGTCCCTGTTCTCCTGTCACAGCTGCTCCCAGGAACCTGCCCGGGTCACACGGCTGCTTAGGGGGAATCCAATCTCAAACCCGAGTCTCTAAATCCAAGCCGGTGCCCTGTGGCCTCCAGGGTGACTTGCGAGGGCCAGATCTGCAGGGCCAGCCAGGAGCACACAGCTGCCACGGAGAGCCGGAAATTCAGCCGGGATGAAACTGGGCGGCGGCGGCGGCGGCAAGGGGAACTCATCCTAACCAGCGGGTCTGCTGCGGGAGGAAGACAGGGGCGCGGAAGCAGGGAGGGTGCAGGGAGGCTGCTGGTCCCTGGCAGGCATCGGAAACACCTTCCCTGGCGCTGCAGGGAAAAGCTGGAGCACACACACACCAACACAAACAAGGCACGTCCAGGGTAAACCAGCCACGCCAAGGCTCTTCGTTCTCGGCCATCTTTATAATCCAGTCCTGGCACTTTTTAAAAATGGATTCCAGTTGGCACCTGGAGCAGAGCTGAGCCCCACTCAGAAAAACAAATCGGAAGGAATTTCGGAATCTCAGAATTTCAGGGTCTTGGACTATTGGATTCAGGGACCAACAGAAGCAGAGAACCGCCAGTCCCCATCCCGGCCTCCCCTCCCAGCCCTCCCAGGGGGCTGGGGCTGGCACTGTTTGATAATTTTGTACCTGCTGTTCCCACCTCCCCAAATGAATGCCCCTCCCACCTTTTTCAACTTTCAAATAGGAGTGAACTCCTTCTCTCCCTTCAAAACTCTACTGGGAGGCGGTGACCACCTGCCACCTCTGGCAAAGCCTCCTCCCCAGTCACTCCCCGACCCTGACCCCGCACACACTCCTGCTTGAGACTCAGTTACCCGTGTGTCTCCCCCATAAGCCCCTGCGACGGCCCACAGCCCCCACAAGGGCCTGGCATCACTGGGACATAGATCACCAAGCCTCTCATTTAACCCTCACCCAAACCTCTAAAGATAAAATAAAACCTAAAAACACCCCCACAAAACAGACTCACTTGGTCCATTTCACAGAGAGGGAAGTTGAGGCTTAGAGGCCTGGACTCTGGGGGCCCATAGCAAGTAAGCAGGGTGCCGGGCCTCCTGCCCAGGCCTGCCCCAGCCCCATTCCTGAGTGGGAACCAAGCCACTCAAGGAGTGAATTCCAGATTCCAAACACTAGGATAAGCAAGAGATCCAGGAGGGGCCACCTTCTGTCCGGCACCGTGTCACCACCCCACGTTGCGGGAGGGCCCAAGCCCACCTTACTCCACATCCGTCTGTACACAGGGCTGGCGGCTGTGCGGCCACTGCCGGGCACTGGGCTAACCCCGGCTCCAGGGCGAGCTGGGCCCAGCCAGTGTGGAGGGTGGGGGGCGTGGCAGAGGCCACTGCCGTTCACCCAGAACGGCCCAGAGCCCTGGCTTTAAACGCCTTTGGGCATGTGCTGACTTCCCCCCCAGATAAGCTGGAGAGAGAGATCTGGGCCTGCCAGCTCCACATGGCACCATCTCTCTCGCCCTGCACGGGACGTCTGCTCCCACGCCGAGCGGCTGGGAGGAGTCGCTGCCCTTGCCCCATGCTACAGGCAGCCAGCTAGCTGACCTGCTCACCCTCTGCACTCTGTAGTCTTGACGGCTGCCACTTCCAGGTGGCAATGTCGCTTACCGAACCCACGATGGTCCCCTCTCTGTGAAGATGTGGAGTAGGGTGGCCGGCCCCTTCCGCATGTGGGGTGGTGACATGGTGAGGGACAGCAGGCGCCCTTCTCCTCCAAGAAGCTCCAGCTCATCAGCCCGACTCTCACCAGCCCTCTCCCGGCTGAGGGGACAGTCCCTCTCCCAGCCTCTCAGGACCTCAAGCCATCCTCACTGGCTCCCACCCAGCTGCTAAGACCCCAAACTGGGCTCACCCTCAAATCCTGCCCAGTCTGGCAGCCAGGCCTGTTGCTCCCTCCTCCCCAGAGTAACTCTCGAATCATCCACGCCTCCCTGCTGGCCAGGCCAGCATCACCTCTTGCCAGGCGATGACAGCAGCTTCCCAGCTTCTGAGTCCACTCCCGCCCTCTGCACTGTCCCTTTACAGCGGTTGGAAAGATCTCTTTAAACCCCAATCAGACCATGTCAGCCACCGCCTCCCCATCCCACCACCCACCCCACACTCCCAGTGAACCCCCTCCCCCAGGGCTCAGACGCCTCTCCTACCACTCTCTTCTGCCTGCCTCCCCAGCTCGTTCCTGCCCCAGGACCTTTGTGCTTGGCTGTGTCCTAGGCCTGGGAGACCTAGAGTTCCCCAGATCTCCCTGCAGGCTCCCACTGGTCCCTTCTCAACACCCAAACCTCAATGGGCGACACCTCCTCCAAGAAGCCCTCCAGACCAGACTCCCAGATCCACAATATTCTCCAATAACTCCATTTATTTTCTTGACAATGCCGTCATGTGATTTTATTCTGTATTTTGCTATTTGTTGGTTCACTTGTTGGGTGTACATCTCATCCCCGGAGCCAGGCGGAGGGTCAGGAAAGGAAGGCTCTGAGGGTGAGGCTGACGGATGAACAGAGGCACAGGCAGCTCGGAAGCCGGGAGAGGGGAGTACTCTCTCCTCAGCACCCCGGGCTTGTCCCCCCACTTGCACACCTGTGACCACGGGGAGCTCCCTCCCTCCCTAACAAGGGGCTGCCGAGTGCAGCTGAACCTGCCTCCCACCAGTGTCCCCGCCCAAGTCCTCCGTCCTGCCTCCTGGCCCCGGGGAAAGGCTGCGTGAAGAAAGGAGCCACCATGCTTTTGAGGAATGAGTCAGACTGCCAAGGGCCCCCCCTTCCCGAGAATGGGGCCCTGCCTCCCCCAGGGTCATGTGAGGAAAACGGCTGAAGCCACGGCAGGGGCGCGTGACGGGCACTGGGCAGCCACTCGGCTTCCTGAAGAGCCTCCTGCAGCGCCGCAGGGCTGAGGCCGGGCGGGTGGGGCCCCGGGTCCCTTCTCTCCTCCCTGCCCCGCACCGCCTTCTGCAGCCTCGGATGTGACCTGCTGGGGATTAGGCTGTAATCTTCCCACAAGCTGTCCCGTCCCCTCTGGTTCTCGGCGGTGGGGGCGGGGAATGGGCCTGGCGAGCAGTCTCCCCCCCCCCACCCGCCCCCCCCCATCCCCAAAGTGCTGACACTCAGCCTGGGTGACCTGAAGGCTCCCCCTTCCCTCCGCCCTGTCCGCATCCTCACCCTCCCGTGGCTGTGTAACAAGGGGGCCAGTCGCCGCATTAGAAAGGGAGAAACTGAGACCCTGAGAGGGGTCAGGGCTCGTACTTGGTGGCAGAATTATCCGGATGCCCACCCCTCACTACCCCCCGGCCTGGCGGGGAGCAATACCAGCCCTGGAAAGGGTGTGACACCAACTGAGCACAGCTGAGCCCTTCCCGGGCAGGACCTCCTGTGCGCCCCTGCCTTACAGGGAGGGAAACCGAGGCTCTGTGGGTCCCCCGGCTGGGAAGAAGGGGTCTGCTCGTCCTCGCCGCCGCCCCTGCACGCCTGCGACTGCTCCCTGCTTCCTCCCGGACAGACCCAGGTCCTCAGAGAGGGCGTCTGGGCCCAGGCCCTGCGTGGCATTCTATTGTTTTTAAAAATACGTTTTTACTGATTTTAGAGAGAGAAACATTGATGAAAGAGAGAGAGGGGAACATTGATGATTGCCCCCTGCATGACCCTGACTGGGGACCGACCCCGAAACTGGGCAGGTGCCGGGACCAGGATTCAAACTGGCGACCTTCCGGCGCACAGGCCCCTCACCCGCCTGAGCCACGCCGGCCAGGGCCCTGCCTCGAGTTCTGGGAGAAAAGAAAGACACAGGCGGAAAGCCCTCTGCTGTGAGTCCTTCCAGCCCGTCACACGGAGCAGAAGGGAAGGGGGAGGACGCGGCGAGCTGGGAGGAGTCCTGGGAGGCTTTAAGGGGGAGGTGAATTGCAGCTGGGCCTTTAAGGCTGCGTGGGAGACCGGAATAGGGGTGGTGGGTTGAAGGAGGAAGGCGGAGCAGTGCACGTCACAACACAGTTCACCCACACGTGGCGTCCTTCCGAGATGCCAGGCTTGGTGTAGCGCTGGGGCTGTGACAGTGACTGACCTAACAGACAGTCCCTGGCAGCCTCTCCCTGCTCTCCCGCGCCTCTCGGCCTTTCCATCTGCCTGGAACTCCTTCCCCCCGCTGACCCCACCCCTCTCATCTCTACCCGACCATCATCATCATCGCCCATCCCTGACCCCAGTGAGTGCTCCCTCCGTATTTTACCTGGCTTCTCTGCACCACAGCGCCCTCACCGAAGAGCAGGCACCCAGCACGCGCCCCAAGTGAACATTAAACAGAAGACGCAGGGTGTCTGCGTCCGCGGCGGTTGGGTCCAATGGGAGGACATATCCTCACTGCCTGCCAGATGCGGTGAGCGATCCATTAATAACAGCCAGCCAAGGGATTTGGCAACGTGAAGGTCACGGGTGACGGAGAGCTGGGAGAAAGCCTGGCAAGTGCGTGCTCGAGAAAACGGGAGGAGAGACCTTGGAGATGGTGACCGTAGGCAAACCTGAAGGACCCAGGAATGGCGAGGGCATGGAAATAACACATGTGTAAGGTGATGGGAGAGAGCCAACGTGGGGAGGGCAAAACTGGGGTGGAGGAGAGGGAGGGAGGAAGGAAGATGGGAAGGTTACTGAGTCCTGAGTAGGTGAGAGGGCGGAGTCTAGTGACAGGGAGAACCATTTGGGGGAGGGCCGCGTGCACAGCAGGAGGGTCAATGGCTCAGAGGTCCCAGGCCCAAGGACCACTGACGGGATCAGGGTAGGCGAGGGAGAGGGCTGGGAAGGCAGAAGGGGTGGGGAGAGGCAGCCACCTGAGTGTGCGCAGCTACAGGGGAGAATGGGCAGGCCCAGGGCACACCTGGCGAGTGGCTGAGGCAGGTGAGGACAAGACTGAGGGAGGAGGGCAGCCAAGGAGGTGAGAGGCCAAGACGTAAGAAGGATCGTGGCGGCGGGCACTGCAATCAGGAATGCAGGCAGAGGTGGTACTGGAGGGAGCGGCACCACGGGCAGGCATCGCGGAGGGAGAGAGACAGGGGCCTGGGCTGGCTCACCGTGAGGGACTGGCTGATCCTGCGCTGGTGTGAGCCTCAAATCTGGGGAGAAAGGTCTGGAAGCTGCCTCAGGAGCCAGAGGCACCCTGCCCCACCTCCAGGCCCAGCAGAGGAGGGGAAAAACGGCCCCCGCTGAGAGGAAGCAGGTCCTGGGGGGAGGCCCGGTTACAGTGCAATTTACAATGAGGGACGTTCCGAGGGTGGGGACACAGGCCCGGTCCTCGTCCCCCATGAGTTACTGGAGGAGTTCCGGGTTGTTGGGGTTCCTGGACAATGACCTTCTAAGCAGTCTGGGTCTCAGAGCCTGGAGGCTCTTCCCCAAGTCCTCTTCCCCACCCCCTCCTCCCTGCAGAGAGGAGCTGAACAAAAGTCCATGCCCAGGAGGGGGGCTCCCCACGGAAACACAGGGGCACAGCTGCCCCACCAGGCCCCACTGACACTGCTCTGCTCACACACATGAGCCTGGGGCCCAGGCCCCCCCAAAACATTGGGGGCGAGGGGGCAGTGGTCCTTAACGTCACTTCTTTAAAGACCAAGCAGTTCTAAAGGTCCCAACCTACAATCCACTAGCAGCAAGAGGGGGGCTCTCTGAGCATGCAAAGGTTGGGAACCATCAGCCCAATCCGGACCATCCTTTTCCGATCTGACAGGTGGGGAAACTGAGGCCCAGAGAGCCTGGCACCTTGCTCACGTCAGCAGCCAGTCCGGTGGGAGTGGGTGCAGCAAGCGCCCTGCCCTGCCTCTCCTTCCCCTGGACAGACAGCTGGCTCCTCCCGGGTAGGCAGTGTGGCTCCCTCGCCAGTGCTGCCATCTGCCCTCTCCCTTCCCCGCCTCCTCCTCCGGTTTTAACTCCTCTCCGCCTCTCCTCCCCCAGCCTTTGTTCTTTCTCTCCAGGCTCAGGCCAGCCTGACAGCCTCACAGCTTTGCACAAGCAGACCCCGGTGGGGACACCTGGAAGCAGGGAGCAGGGGCCACGTCCTCGAAGTCAGGGTGGGCTGCGATCCTGGCAACTCCAGGTAGCGTCTCCGGACCTCAGCTTTCCACCTAAAGCGGGGCCACAAAACCCACTTGGCCCGGGACGGTATGTGCCAGGAGGAGTGGATCGTATGGCGGGCCCTTTAAACGTTTATTCCTACAAACCTTCCTATCTGCCCCCACACCCAGGCTCCGCAACCCCATGTCACAGAGGCTCCCAGAGGCCGGGGGTTTTCCAAGTCCCGTTCTGGGGGTCCTGCTCTTGATGCCAAACTCTCCCAGGCCCCCCGAGCTCCTGCGCTGCCCCCGGACGCAGGAAATGCCAACACACCCGGCAGAATCCTATCAGCCAACATCTCCAGGACACCACCTTGCGCTGACCCCACCCCTCCACCTGCCTGCAGGGTGGACCAGCCACGGCTTAGCCACAGGCAGGTGAAGAGGCGAGAAAGGTTCCAATACTGTTAGCGATAAAGGCCAGAGGCTCACTGGACCTCTCTTTATGGACCTCGCTCTCTAAGTGACAGGGATGTGACTTGCTGGGAGAGGACAGGTGAGATAAGACCACACGTTTCCTGCCAGACACCTGCCCCAGAGCCCTCTCCACAACACGCTGGCAGTCACTGGGAGCTTCCGAAACACACCTCTTCTCTGCTTGAAACCCCTCTCGGCTCCCCAGGGCCCTCAGATCAAGTCCAGCCTGTGTACTTGTCACCCGAGGCCCTGCCTGGGCTGTCTACCCCTACCCCCCTTTTGACTCATCACTCTCACTAATATACCGGGGCCCCCAAGAACTCACCCTCGTTTCTAAAACCCACGCAGACCTCGTGCACATTCTGTTCCCCCTCCCCACTTCTTTATCGGAATCAGCTCAGGAGTCACCTCCCCCTGGAAGCCCTCCATGCTTCCACCTGCAGAGGTAGCTACACCCCACTGGATCTCCTTGCAGCGTCCCAGGCCTCCTAGATTGTGCCTGTCAACTCAATTCCGTTCTCATTGGACTGAGAGCATCTCCGGGGGGACACAGGCTGGCACTGACAGGGACTTGGCACGTGTGGAATAAACGAAGGGAGGCCGGAGGCTCTGTCTCCGCTGGGACCACACAATGACGAGAGTCTGCCATCTAGTTGGGAGCTGGGACAAGGGGTCTTGTCTTGAAGCTGCTGCGTTTGCAAAGTGAGGTCAGCTTTTATACTCAGTGTTCACTTGTGATAATTAAGGGGGGTGATAAAAAAAAAAAGGGTGCAAAGTCTCCCCCCTGAGCTACCCTTTGGTACCCCTGCGACCCAGACAGGGAAGCCAAGGGGAGTGTGTATTGAATGAGGACCCCGGAGACGGCTTCAAACTGCGCCTCTGACAGTCTGAGCCTGGAACGGGTAGACACGTTCCCTCCACACTTCTGTCTTCTGGGGGGGACCACACACACCCCACTTACAGAATCCCCAATGCCCTTAAGAGAGCAACCCCGGAAATGGCAAACTCTCCAACATTTTATCGTTTTATTTTGCCAAAACAGAGAATTAACTTAAAACACCCTCTCATCTACCAGCACCAATGTTCTTCCCCACAGGTCATCTGAACCCCCTGACAGACAGACTAAGCGTTCTAAACAGAAGGTGGGCCCTCACATCACATCGGCCAGTTCCCTGCTAGAGCTCCCTTAGTCCCACTCGGCTCAGCAAAAAGGAGTCCCTTCAGGCTACAGTCACGGAGCAGAGCAGAGATGGTGATCGAGGCACAGGGGGTGGGCACAGCAGGGAGTGGCAACAGATCCCCTGCCCCCCCCCCCCCCAGCACAGCCCCATCTCCCCACAACCTGGTTCAGAGGCAGCAGCTCTGGGCTTTCCCTAGACACTGTCCCAACTCAGCCATCCCCTCCTCACTCAGGGCAGGAGCTGCCAGAGGGCTCACCAGCTCTCCCCCCACCTTTACCAACATGGGATTACCCTGACAGGTGTGTGTGGGGTGGGGGCAGGGGGGCAGGGGGAACACAGAGGCAGAGGGGAGCTGAGAAAGCCTCAGTCAAGAGACAGGGGGTCCCAGGGCCTGCTTCTGCCCCAGCCAGGGCCTGGGGGCTCAGAGGGCTCAGGTTCCAGGGTGGGTCCAGGTTTGGGGAGGCCCTGAAGCTTAGATGGTTCGGGGCCCTCTTTCAGAAAAAGATTTTCTTACAGATATTACAAAATTACCCGCCCACTGCTCACATGGCCGGCGCCTCCGGAGCTGAGGAGTCTAGGCAGCACAGGAGTCCTGGACAGAGTGACCAACAGGCTGGTTTGTCTGAGGCCGGGGGGCTCCCAGGACCTGGCACTTGCAATGCGAAAGCTGGGAAAGTTCCAGCAAACCAGGAAGAACTGGTCACCCTGGCCCTGGAGCGCAGGCTTCATTAGTGAAGATGAAGCTCCCCGCCCCGTGTACTAGGGAGCAGGAGGGTGAGGGGTGTGCTCCCCAACATACTAAAATGTCTCAGCATGCCACTGTTTGAAAAAGACGGGAAGGCCCTGACCGGTTTGGCTCAGTGGATAGAGCGTCGGCCTGCGGACTGGAGGGTCCCGGGTTCGATTCCAGTCAAGGGCCTATACCTTGGTTGCGGGCACATCCCCAGTAGGGGGTGTGCAGGAGGCAGCTGATCGATGTTTCTCTCATTGATGTTTCTAACTCTCTATCCCTCTCCCTTCCTCTCTGTGAAAAATCAATAAAATATATTTTAAAAAAAAAGAAAAAGACTGGAAGAAGCCCTGGCAGTGTGGCTCAGTGGGTTGGGCGTCGTCTGGTACACTGAAATTTTCCTGTTTGATTCCTGGTCAGGGCACATGCCCAAGTTGCAGGCTAGATCCCCGGTGTGTGTGTGTGTGTGTGTGTGTGTGTGTGTGTGTGTGTGTGTGTGTGCAGGAGGCAGCCAATCGATGTTTTGCTCTCACATTAAAGTTTCTCTCTCCCTCTCCCTTCCTCTCTCTCGAAAAATCATTTAAAAAGGAAAAGGGCTGGAAGGAGACAGCAGCCCTCCCTAAATGGTGGGATTTCACATGATTTCTTTTCTTTTTTTTTCCTTTTCTTTTTTTTTTAATATATTTTATTGATTTCAGAGAGGAAGGGAGAGGAAGAGAGAGATAGAAACATCAATGATGAGAGAGAATCATTGATTGGCTGCCTCCTACACGCCCCCTCTACTGGGGATCGAGCCCGCAATCCAGGCATGTGCCCTTGGCCGGAATCGAACCTGGGACCCTTCAGTCCACAGGTCGACGCTCTATCCACTGAGCCAAACCAGCTAGGGCACATGATTTCTTTTTTCCCCAATTTTTCTTTATTGTGATAAAACACACATAACATAAAACTTACCACCTTAACTATTGTTAAGTGTACAGTTCAGTGATATTAAGTATATTTATACTGTTGTGCAACCATCACAAGTGATTTTTATATTTTCCAATAACTGACAGGTTTCACTTTTATGACCAGAAAAAACAACAACTATATTTAGGCAGGCCGGTGTGGCTCAGTGGTTGAGGTTGAGTATCGACCTATGAACCAGGAGGCCACGGTTCTATTCTGGTCAGGTCACATGCCTGGGTTGCGGGCTCCATCCTCAGTGTGGAGTGTGCAGGAGGCAGCCAATCCGTGGTTCTCTCTCATCATTGATGTTTCTAGCTCTCTCTCCCTCTCCCTTCCTCTCTGAAATCAATAAAAATATATTTTAAAAATAATAGAAAGAAAAAGAAACTATATTTAAAGGCATCAGGGTTAGGAGGCTGTGGGGGCAGGAAGATTTGGGTCCCGATTTTCCATCTCCCACTGACATGCTCAGTCACCCTGGCTTCTCTGAGCCCCAGGTTCTCAGGTGTGACACGGGCAGCTGCAGGAACCGCTGGGTAACCGCCCCAGGGCCCTGCACACAGCGGTACTCATTCAAAGTTACTTTTTCTTCCTCCTGCCTGGAATGTCTTCCCCGCACCCCAATGTGCACATCTGTAAACCCTCCTCATCCTTCCAGGCCCAAACTGACATCACTTTCAAGATGAAATCTCTCTGATTCCCGCGGCAGGCAGGATAACCCCTCTCCTGCTCTCCCCCTCGGCCTGAGGGTGCCTGGCTCACTCCACAGTGGGACCAAGGGCTGTGTCTGAGTCATGCCACCTTCCCTCGGGGCCAGCAGACTCAATCACACTTTGCTAAATGAAGCCGTCACAGGCAGAAGTGACCCAAGCAGGCCAACTGCCCAACCCCCTCCCAAAGCCAGTGGCTTTGCCCTCCCAGGCCAGTGGCCCAGGAGCCAGCCAGGGGGGGCGAGGCACACAGCCAGCCCACCTGGCCAGGCAGGTGACGCCTCGAGCTCTACCTTCGCCAAAGGCCTGCTGGGTCTCTGGGGAGCTGGAGGCTGGCATAGATGAATGAATTCGGTGCCACAGGCCCTCATGGATGCCCAAGGGTGCCAGGCCTTGTTCCAGCACCGGGGACCCAGAGACGAACAGAACAGGGCTCCCCTGCCCTGACAGAGCTCCCCGTAAGGTGAGCAACTTCCTGTGACCCAAAGAGGTTTGAATGGGTTTTAGACCAAAAAAGGTAGCTCCATCGGACCCTAATATTTCCTGAAAACCCAGGAAACGAGGGAGCTGGGGCACCCGAGGCCTCGCTGGCTTTAGGTGTAGCCCCCTGGCGTCACCGACAGTGCCACCGACCAGCACCTCCAATCCAGGGCCTCCTGGTCTGGGCGCACAGGAATGGTCCCCAGGCCTGTAGAAGCAAGACCCTCTAGTGAGGGCGTCAGGGCATTGGCCAGCCAACCCTCAGGAGCCCAGGTGCCTCCTTCCCTGGGGTGCTGCCGCAGCCATGCGAACCCCTCCCTGGGTCCCAGCCTCCCCTCCTCCTCCTCAGGTCTGAACAGGGACGCCACTCAGCCCGCGGTACTGGGGTGTTCCGCCCCCCACCAGGCTGAAGTCCAGAACAGGCCTTTCTGTTTTCACTGTGGGGAGGGGACCTTTCCCAGGGCCTCCCAACCCCCAAAGGCATCCAGGTGTATGTTGGGGGCGGGGGGGGGGGCGATGTCAGGGATTCCCGAGCTCAAGGAGGCCTCAAGGAGGCTCCTCCCCAAATGGGGAAACTGAGGCCGCGAGAGGAGGTGACGCTCCTGCCTCAGAATTTAACTTCTGGTTTCCCGTGAACCTTTCTTGGGTGGTTTCCAGCCCAAGGTCACGCTGCGAAGGAGAGGCAGCTCCCTGGCGGCAGCCAGGTACCTGGCTCCCAAGGCATCGCTCCACACCCTCCGGACCCGCCATGGAAACCTGTCCTCTCCTCTCTGAGCGGCCCCCGCAGGCGCGGCGTGCACCCCGCCAGAGGTTCCACGCCCTGGTCCACCCCCCAGAAAAGGCCCCTGGAAACCGGGCTCCGTCCCCGCGGCCGCCGGTCCGCCGGGGCGGCCGCGCGCAACCCGAGCCGCGAGCTGCAGGGCCGCGGCCTGGAGGTCACGGCGATGGCGGGGGGCGGGGGTGGCGAAGCGCACGGACTGGGGTCACCGGGGAAGCGAGGGCCGCAGGAACGGCGGCGGGCGCTCCCCGCGAGCGTCGAGACCCCCGTCCCCAGGGCCCAGGAAGGAGGGAGGGGCGGGCACCGGTAGCCCATAGGACCGCCCCCCCCCCGGGTGCCGCGGCCCTGCCCAGGGTCCGATGGGGTCGGGGTCCACCCGGGCACGCCGCCCCTACCCGTGCCCCCACCCACCCCCGGCGCGGCCCGGCCACCCAACCGTCCTTACCCAGGACACGACGCGCAGGATGGTGTGCGGCTGCCGGACCAGGGTGAGGGGGTCGAAGGCGCCCCCGGCTTTGCCCGCTCCGTACGCACCCCCTTCCATCGTGCCTGCACCCGCACGGTGCCCCTCGCTCGGCGCGCGCCGTCGGGCCGTGCGCGTGCGCGGCGCCCCCGCCCGGTCCCCGACTCGATCCGCGCGGCCCGGGCTCCCGCGAGAGGGCGCTGTGCGCGGGGCTGCGCGCGCCCCCGTGCGCCTGGCGCGTCTGCCTCGGAGCCTGCGGGGGGCGCGCTCGCGGTGACCTCTTTGCGAGGTTGGGGGCTGGGGAGGAGGTGTGTGCAGTGAATGCGGGATGCGTCCCCCCCCTTGGGGCTGCGGGTCTACCTGGCCCCCTCCCCCCTAACAACCCCCCTCCCCCAGCCTAAGGCTCTGGCTGAAACCATCGCCCTTATTGATTGGCTTGTTTCCTGTCGCTCCGTCCACCTCCAACATAGGGAGAGGGCAGGGACGCGTTCGTCCGCCTCGGAGGGGCTGGCACACAGTAGGTGCCGCATGAGGATTTCGGGAATGAATGAATGAACTGCGAAGGAAGTTCTCTCAGAGCCCTCCAAAGCCCCACTCCACCGAGGACCTGTCCACCTGGCTGTTACACTGACGTCATGCGGGTCCCTGTGTCTGCGCACCACCCACCCCCAGCCCAGGGGGCCGACGCCCCGGGCACAGAGGTGGAGGCTGAGGGAGAGCAATGCTTTCTCTAAGAGACATCTCCCCAACCCCAGCGCCCTACCCTTTTCCTTAATCCAGTAATTACGTGTGTAATTATTTGTTCTTTGTTGTCCTCCCCTAGCCTGTGACTTTTGTCTTTCTTGCTCCCTGCTGTGGCCAAGGGCGTGGCACACAGTAAGTGCTCAGTAAATAGACCCCAGTTCCCATCACCCCATGTCAGCCCAGGCTAGAGCTCTCATGGAAACCGAGGCTGGGGGGCGCAGTGCGGGGTGCAGTGGGAAGAACCACCATCCAGGTCTGGCCCTGCGCGGCCTGTAGTCCTCAGGGCCTCTCTCTATGCCTCCAGTTAACCTCCAGGGGTTCCGGGAGCAGGTTGGGCAGGGATATCTGCAGAGGTTTTTGCACCGTGGTGATAACAGGACACCCTGCCTTCTATGATGTCAGGACACCAGAGGAAATGCGTGGTGGGCGTGAGAGCGCCTTATATACATTTTAAACAATCCTCACCCGAGGATAAGTTTTTATTGATTTTAGAGAGAGAGGAAAGGGGAGAGAGAGAGAGAGAGAGAGAGAGAGATGAGAAACATCTATTGTCTGCCTCCCGAATGAACGCCGATGAGGTACCAAACCCGAAACCTTTTGGTGCACAGGGTGACCCTCCCGCCCACTGAGCTGCCGGCCAGGGCACAGCTGGAACTCTCATACATTTCTGGTGAGAATACAACAATGGTACAGCCACCGAGGAAAACACTTTCTTATGAAGTTAACTATACATTTACCATACGCGTCTGCAATTGCTCACCTAAGTACTCACCTTAGAGAAATGAAAAGTTAGATTTACACAAAACTCCGTACAGTCATATTTATAGCAGTTTTTATTTTATTAATAGCTAAAACCTGTAAACAACTCAAATGTCCCTCAACTGGGAAATGTACACACACACTGTGAACAGCCATATAATATAGTAGAATACTACTCGGGAATAAGGCACAAAGGATGGATACAACATGGGTGAACCTCAAATGCATTATATTCAGTGAAAGAAGCCAGACTCAAAAGACTGCAGATCACATGATTCTCTTCATGTGACATTCAGGCAAAAGCAAAAGCATAGGGAGAGAAAACAGGTCAGTGGTTGCCAGGGGCTGGGAGGGGGGCTGATGTGACAGGGGAGGGTGTAGAATTTACTTCTAAGGAGCATGTGAAATTTAGGGGGTGATAGAATCATTTTATCTCTTCTTTATGGTGATGATTACATGATTAACTATATATGTTTGTCAAAACTTGCAGAACTGTCCATAAAAAGGGTGATTTTCACTATATGTAAATTATATCTAATTTTTTAAATTATAACATAGGGGAAAAAAAGGGTGCAAGTGTGATGGGCGAGTAATATTCAGATCAGTGACTAATAGTCACAATAAATATTCGAAGCCCACCTTGCACAAGGCTTTGTGCTGGGCATGGGGGCATGAGACTGAAGAATTTAGACACTGTCCCTAATCTTCCCGCACTAAGATTTGATCACACCAATGAATTAAATCTCAGAAAGGGTGGTGTTTAGGAACCTGAGATTCAAACTCAGATATTCTTGGATGAAAAGTCTTGTCTTCCCCCCACAGTCACTGTGTGACCTTGGGCAAATGGTTTCTCCTCTCTGGGCCTGTTTCCTCATCTGAAAAAAAAATAGAAATAAGCATAGGAGCTACCTCTGAGGACTACTGTCAGGATTAAATGACAGAATGCATAAAACGTGCCTGATACAAAGAAAGAGCTTAGTACACATTCTTAGCCGCCCCATCTCAGGTGGTTTTCACCAAGGTAGATACAAGATATGGAGGCATTTTCCTAAAAACATGAAGCTATAATGGCGAGTGGGTTTCCAGGCTCCTCCATGAACCCCTACTTGATAGCCACCAGGGCAGGTTAAAGAGACCTCTCCTCTTCTACCATCTGCTTTTACGTTCTGCTCTGTGTTAGCGGCAAGGCCAAAGGTGGACGTCAAGCTGTTCTTTGTAGGTCAAGGTGTTTTTGCAGACCCGGAGCTGCCTACATCTTGCCAATTGGAATTCCCAGCCCAGGCCAAGAGGCATCCCGCCTTTGCTCCTCTGCTGCCCCCTTGAGGCCGCTTTGGTATAGAAGGTGTTAGGTCTGTGTGAGTGTGAATTGCCTGGGCAGAGGGGAAATACATTCGCTGTATTTGAGTGGGTGAGCCACAGCACAATTACAAATTTAAAAATTTGCCTCAGGCACCTTTTCTTTCTTTTTGAGAGAGAGAGAGAGAAAGGAAGGGAGAGGGATAGAGAGATGGAAACATCAATGAGAGAAACATCAATCAGCTGCCTCCTGCACGCCCCCTACTGGAGATTGAGCCCTGACCCGGGCATATGCCCTGACCCGGAGTGGATCTGGTGACCTGAAGCGCAACATCTTGACATAATAAAACGGCGGTTGTTTTGAGCCACAAAGCTATGGAGTGTTTGTTGCACGGGAATAGATAACCATAACCACAGACCAACAGAAACTTCTGCTCCATACACAGAGCAATGCGAGAGGACTGAAGCCAAGGGCGGTGGGCTCTGGGTCCAAGTAGGCACCACAAGAGACAGAACCTGAGCCAGGCCTCTGTCTGAAGCCAGCGACAAAGGATGGCACTCTGCCACTGGGGAGCAAAAGAATAAAATGGCAGGGGTCCCTGCCTGGGACTCTGGCTTAGAGAAAGCGGTGGGTGCAGGGAGGGAGGACAGGGATTCAGAGCTTTAGCGTGCACAGCGAATGCTGAAGCAAGCCTCCTGCTGGCTCCTCACCTGAGGCCGAATGTCCCCAGTGTGTCCCTGAGGGGGAACCCTAAAATGCCACTGTGAGGTCTGCTTCTGGATCGTGGGCCGGGGAACCTGGGTAGAGGCAACAACAATCCAAGCCTGGACAGACAGGGCAAGCACAGAGGGAGAGAGAAAGACAAGGACAAGGGAAAACAAAACCCTGCCCTCCACGTGAGGCTGGAAACCCAAATTCCAAAAGCCTTATTGAAATCCCATAGGCACAAATTCACCACTCACAGCAAGCGGGCCATGAAGCCACTGCAGATGAGATGAAGTTAGAGAAAGATAAGACTTTATCCTACATAATAAAAGGCTAATATGCAAATCGACCAAACGGTGGAACCACAGGTCGCTATGATGTGCACTGACCACCAGGGGGCAGACGTTCAATGCAGGAGCTGCCCCCTGGTGGTCAGTGCACTCCCACAGCGGGAGTGCTGCTCAGCCAGAAGCCGAGCTCACAGCTGGCAAGCGCGGTGGCGGTGGTTGTGGGACCCTCTTCTGTCTCCTTGGCAGCATTAAGGATGTACGACTGCGGGCCTAAGCTGTCAGTCAGACATCCCCCGAGGGCTCCCCCCTGACTGCTAGAGGGCGCAGGCTGGGCTGAGGAGACCCCCCACCCCTGAGTGCACCAATTTTGTGCACTGGGCCTCTATTCTTTAAAATAAGCATCTCTGGAACCCTCAGAGAGAGAATATTAAGAAGAAAAAGAACAGAACCAACAGTATGAAAGTCTAGATAGACAAAAAAATTAAAATGCTAGGAAAAAAAGAAGAATGGATGGCCGAAAGGACCGAAAAAGAAGGAAGGCGTGAACCCAGAGAGGTGAGCTTCCCGGACACAGTGTGTGCTCCCTGCTGCCCTGAAATGGTAACAGCCTTGAGGTGGAACTGGAGACCAGGGAGGCGGCTGGGCCCACCAAGGCACAGTCTGATTTGGACCCCACAGGAGGCTTTGATGTCCAGAGGTATATGCTCTCCATGGCGGCCTGAGCCAGAGGGCAGAGGGCAAAGAACGCAGGCTGTCTTGGGCTTCACACAGGATAGTGGGGGACCCTGACTTTATCCAGCCAGCCCTCCTGCCCAAATTCACTCTGTCTGCCTACACTGAAGAATCCCAGATTGAGAATTTCACTTCAAATGGTGCTGGGTTGGTGGCCCCCTCAAGGCCCAGGAAAATGCAAATCTTCTCAATCCAAGCCTTGGAAAATTCCAGCAGATAAAATTTCCCCAAATAAGAGCTCAAAGGTAAAAAAAAAAAATCACAAAACACACAAACAAGATAGCAAGATAAAAATCAGCAGAAATAATAAGTAGCAGAATCAGGCCAGCAAATGATTCAGATGTCATGATCCTGATATAAAATGGGAATATTTGACGTACTGAAGAACTAATGAAGGAATCAACAGGATGAGAGAGGAACTAGAGACCGTTGAAAACAATCCGGCAGAAATTAAAAAGAACCGCCCTGGCTGGTGAGGCTCAGTTGGTTGGCGCGGTGTCCATAAATCAAATGGTTGCAGATTAGATTCTTGGTCAGGGCACATACCCAGGTTGAGGGTTCAATCCCCAGTCAGGGTGGGAGGCAACCGAGCAATATCTCTCTCTCCCTTCCTCTCTCCCTAAAAAACAAAATTCAGCTGAGGAAATTTGAAGATCTAATTGGCTTTATTAAATGATTCATAAAATCAGGCAGATCTCATCTAGCAAGTAGAGATTCCCCGAGGAATCATTTAAAATAGAAAGCAGGGTGGGGCACGGAAGTCACTAGCAAAGGAAAAATGAAAGTTCATTGGAGGAAAGTAAGAGTTTAGGGTGAAATAGCTTCTCATTGGCTGAGCTGTGGCCCTTTCTTTCTTTTCTTTCTTCCTTTTTTCCTTTTCTTTCTTTCTTTCTTTCTTTCTTTCTTTCTTTCTTTCTTTCTTTCTTTCTTTCTTTCTTTCTTCTTTCCCCTTCCTTCCTTCCTTCCTTCCTTCCTTCCTTCCTTCCTTCCTTCCTTCCTTCCTTTCTTTCTTTCTTCTCTCTCTCTCTCTCTCTCTCTCTCTCTCTCTCTCTCTCTCTCTCTCTCTCTCTCTCCCCCTCTCTTTCTGGCTGTGGCATTTTCTATTGTCTGGGCTTATTGCTGGCCAAGAAGAAAGCCTTCCTTCTTACTGCGGGTAGGGAAGTAAATGCACCTCCATTTGGAGATGCCAAGTATGTCTCTTCCTGTTTAGGGTAATTGAGAATGAGCGGTAGGGCCCGGGAGCTCCCCCTACAGGCCTTCCTGACTGCAATTTTAGTTGCGGTTATTAATTTTCACCATCGCAAATCAAATAGATGCAAAATCTATTCCAATAAAAATTAACAGAACCTTAAGTTATTCTGCAACGTAATGAATGTACATACCTCACTCTGAAATCGAAAGATCAGCCCGGCTGGCGTAGCTCAGTGGTTGAGCATTGACCTGTGAACCAGGAGATCATTGGTTTGATTCCTGGTCAGGACACATGCCCAGGTTGTGGGCTTGATCTCCAGTATGAGACATATAAGAGGCAGCTGATCAATGATTCTCTCTAATCATTGAGGTTTCTATCTCTCCCTCTCCCTTCCTCTCTGAAATCAATAAAAATATATTAAAAAAAAGAAAATAGAAAATACTTAAAACTTAAAAAAAAACGTAAAATTATAATTTGGGGGATACAGTGAAAGTAGTATGCAGAAGGAATTTTTAAAATCTTAAATGCTTACACTAGAAAAAAGGCTGAAAATTAATGAGTAAAGCAACCAAATTAAGAAATCAGATGTAGATCCACAGAGTGAACCACCCGAAATTAGAAACAAAAAAAAATTATAAAAATAAAAACATAAATTAATGAATAGAAAAAAACATTATAATAAAGATAATAAAGCCAAAAGCCGGTACTCTGAAAAGATCAAAAACTTGACAAATTTCTTTTTATTTTCAGGTTTTAAAACTTTTAATTTGCATATTAAAATTGTGCATTCCAATAATTAAAATCATTTGAACAACAACAACAAAAAATGGCACTCTGATTAAACTGCATCTTACAGCCCGCAGGACGCCATGGACCAGTTTGGTTTTTACTCCAGATTTCACCCAGCTCGTTCTTTCACCAACATACGAGTTCCCCCTTCCCCGCCAGCCAGCGGGGCGAGGGGAGCGGTGGGGCGGCTTCGTTGTCAGAAGTTCTGATGTGAAAAGGGGCAGCACAGTCACTTGAACTGATCCAACCTCTCGGCATCTTGCAAAGGTAAGCAGCTCCAAGAAGTAAGATAAGAGGGCACTGCTTGGGGAACGCACAGTGCATATAGGCGGCGCGTGCCTCCTTACGATTCGCCTGCTTGCTGCTCCTGTTCAATCGTTTCCTTTGGAGGCAGGGGATTTTTCTCTTGCGTTTCTGTCTTCTTCAGTTTAGACTCAGTGAATTTCCCAATCTCAGCCGTATGGGGCTTGTCAGTCCTGGCTGCAGAGGAAGCCGAGTGAGGTGCGTGGACGAGAGGAGTCCGATCTGCTCCGTGACCACCACCGAGTGGACAAATTTCTTGTAAGATTGATATACAAAAAAGAAAGCTTGAATAAACAATATTAAGGATAAAAAAAGAGTCCATACCTACTGCAGCAGAGATTTAAAATAATGATAATAAATTGATAGCAAGAGAATATTGTGAACAACTTTCTGCCAATAAATTTGAAAATAGACAAAAACGAACAATTTCCTACGTATTTATAGGAAAATATAACTTACCAAAACTAATCTATAGTCCTATAATCATTTAAGAAGCTGAAACAATGGTTAAAAATCTAGGCACAAATAAAATACAAGGCCAATGCCAGCCGGGCCCCAAATGATTTTATAAGTGAACTAGAGGCCCAATGCACTGCTGCCTCCTGCATGCCCCCTACTGGGATTGAGCCAGAAACCCAGGCATGTGCCCTGAGCGAGAATCAAACCGTGACCTCCTGGTTCAAAAGTTGGTGCTCAACCACTGAGCCACAGTAGCCAGGCTGTAATCCTCCTATCTAATAAAGAGGGAATATGCAAAGTGACCATCACACCATCACAAAGATGGCGGTGCCCATAGCCACAAGATGGCAGCGCCCAGTCCCCTCAGCCCTGCCGGAGTCCTCCAGTCCTTTCAGCCCCATGGCGGGGGAGGGCAGGCGCACAGTGTGACCAGACCCACCCTCAGCTCCCCAGCCCCCTAGAGCTGGCCCGAGGCACAGGCAAGCCTTGGATGGCGGCTGCCCAGCCACCCAGGGCAGCCCGAGGCTCAGGTAACCAGGGCCAGCCGAGGCTTGCACTGCCGGCAGTGGCAACAGCAGAGGTGTGATGGAGATATCGCCTTCCCCTGATTGCTGGGTCGACTCCTGCCCCTGAGGGCTCCCGGACTGTGAGAGGGGCAGGCTGGGCTGAGGGAACCACCCCCTCCAGTGCATGAGTTTTCATGCACTGGGCCTCTAGTCTTTTAATAAATAGGATTATAGCATTTGTGTTGTTCCATGTTTGCTGTCTTTATTGAGCCATGTGTCTTGAAAGTCTTTTCATGTTTCTGGATACAGAGCTGCCTACTGGCTAATGGGCTGTGCACGATTTCCCTGTGCAGAAACATCATTGAAGGAAACCAGAATATGTCACCCCAAGATATGCCTCTTTGACACAGAATTATTTTGAGGCCACATTCAGAGGTTCTAGGTAGACATATATTTTGGGGACCACTATTCAACCAACTGCAAGATCCATATTTATTAATTTTTCCAGGTAGTGAACCAGTGTCTCTAACTCTGTCTGCTAAATGGTCCATGCTCTCCCCACTGGTTTGCAATGTCACCTGTTCATGGACCAAGTTCCCATTTGTAGCTGGCTTATGTCCGCTCTGCATTCTAGCCCATTTTTCTGTCCGGTTTTCTGCCTCTTCATGGTTTTATTACTGTGATTTTGTAATATGTCTTTTTCTTTCTTTCTATTTTTATTGATTCCAAAGAGGAAAGGAGAGGGAGAGGGAGATAGAAACATCAATGATGAGAGAGAATCATTGATCAGCTGCCTCCTACACGCCCCTCACTGGGGATCGAGCCTGCAACCCAGGCATGTGCCCTTGGCCGGAATTGAACCTGGGACCTTTCAGTCCGGAGGCCGACGCTCTATCCACTGAGCCAAACCAGCTAGGGTTGTAATATGTCTTAATATTTGGTAGAGCAAGTTCTATTTTTGGCTCCATTTTTTTTTTCTCTCAAAAATGCCTTACAGCCCTGGCCGGTTTGGCTCGGTGGATAGAGCGTCGGCCTGCGGACTGAGGGGTCCCAGGTTCAATTCCCGGTCGGGGGCACATGCCTGGGTTGCAGGCTCGATCCCCAGTAGGGGGCATGCAGGAGGCAGCCGATCCATGATTCTCTCTCATCATTGATGTTTCTATATCTCTCTCTCTCCCTCTCCCTTCCTCTCTGAAATCAATAAAAATTTTTTTTAAAAAATGCCTTACATTTGTAAGGACCTTGATTTTTCATCAGTTTATGAGTCCCTCCCCTCCTCCCCACCCCCATACTCCAGCCAAAATCCCTTGGGATTTTGGTTGAAATCCTTTACATATTAATTTGGAGACAACTGACATTTTAAAGACATTAGGTTAGTCCATCCATGAATTGATTATGTCCCTCCATTTATTCAGGTCTTCTTTTTATGACCTTTACTAGAATATAAAAGTGTCCTTGATAGGGTAATTAGGTAGGGAGGAGCACTCTACAATTTACAATTGGCACATTTTTATATACCCTCTTTCCCTGGAGTCCTATTATCTATACTTACAGAAAAGGAAACTGAGGCTGAGAAAGGTGAAGAATACATCAGGGACCTTCCCAAGGACACATAGTAGTGACTGAGCTGAGACCAGGTCCCCGGCCCAGCCCCTGGTATGCGTGTATCTTGCATATTTCGTACCATCCCCCTTTGCCCAGCCCAGTAAAGGCCTAGGGCAGTGGTCGGCAAACTCATTAGTCAACAGAGCCAAATATCAACAGTACAACGATTGAAATTTCTTTTGAGAGCCAAATTTTTTAAACTTAAACTTCTTCTAATGCCACTTCTTCAAAATAGACTCGCCCAGGCCGTGGTATTTTGTGGAAGAGCCATACTCAAGGGGCCAAAGAGCCGCATGTGGCTCGCAAGCCGCAGTTTGCCAACCACGGGCCTAGGGGACAGATCGGATGCTATTCAATCTCTTGCTGACCAAGTAAGCCAGGGACATACCCGAGGCTGGGTCACACTTGATCATTTATTTTAAGATTTGCACGAGGAGCAACGCGGCATAGATATACAGAAGAACGACGAGGACACAGGTCACCTTGACTTGCCGTGCCAGCGCCTGCTTGGATGAAGCCCTGAAGGCCATCTTGCTCGTCCTATTGCTCTGGAACCTGCTGCTAATGGGCACCTTCTGGTCCCAAAGCTGCAGCCTCCTTTTCCCTTGCAGGCATCCTTGTCCCCAGCCACGAGGCATAGGTGGATGGAAGCTGCCAAGAGCCTGCTCAGGGTGGCCAGGTCAGGTCCAGGGAAGCGCTGGCTAAAAGGGAGGATGGTGGTAGCAGTGGGAGGATGGTGGTAGCAGCATCCAGGTCTTTGGAGGCTGCCCAGCATAGCCTGGCCCGTTCCAGGGGTTGAAGGCCACTGCACCGCATGGCCTGGGCCACCTGTCCCAGGGTCCCCCACAGCTTGTCGAGGCAGCAGACCAGCAGAGACATAACCACCTGCTGCAGCACAGCTCGCAGCAACTGCTCCAAAGCCTTGCTGTTCTCCTGGCGGGAGCTGACCAGGCTGCAGCCGGCCCACTGGGCCCCGGGGAGCAGGGCCAGGCCGGCCTCCCACTGCAGGAGCCTCGGGATGCCACACCGGGCTCCATGGACCAGGGTGGCGAGCAGCGGAAGGCCCCAAGCCCAGGTGATGGTCAGCGGCTGCCACAAGGCCTATTGGACGGGTAGCAGCACCTCCATGCACAGCTTCCGGCTCAAGGTGAGGGTGAGCCCCCCACCCAGCTGCAGACTGCCGCACCACAGGATGCAGAGGCCCAGCGAATAGACCGACAGGCCGCGGGAGGCCGCATGCGCCACAGCCTCCTGCAGCCCCAGCAGGGGCGCGTAGACTCTCACCGGGCTGGGGCTACACGCCAGCAGGAGCAGGGGGAGCAGGAGCAGGAGCTGCCAGGTGCCCTTGGGCAGCCGGCTCCCATTCTGAGGGGCATCTCTCCGGCAGCTGGCGGTGCAGAGAGTGGGGTCCTTCATGTCCCAGAGGCTCTGTGCCCAGCCTCCTGCCCCGGGGACTTGGGGCTGCGCTCATGCCACAAGCTCATATTAACTGATCCTCCGGCCCCAATGCACTGTCATCTGGACCAGGCGGTTTTGCAACCATCAATGACAGTACAAAAGATTAGAATGTGAGCTTATGTCAAAGGGGGGCGGCGTTATTGCTTCAGCGGGTAAGGGAGGCAGCCTGTTCCAGTTGGGGCCTACTGTGCGCATGCCCTCCTCTGACCAATGTGAACCAGAGGCTTCTGTGTCGGGCCCTGCACCGGGGCTGAGCACTCGGGAATGAAGCTTCCAGTTGGGTAAGGGAGATGAACACGGAAACACCCCTATGACGAAAGCGGCCGCTCTCAGCTCCTCTCTTGCCCTCCTGCCTCCCCATTCTGTTCTTCCACGTGCCCTCCTGCCCTCCGCCCCGTTAGACCGCACCTCGGGTTTTTCCTGGCAACAGAGGACATCTGCCCTTCAGATATTTGAGCAAAACCTTGGGCCCTTTTCTGCTCCTTCTTAGAAGTTCCATTTTGAAAACAGTACTGATGGAGGACCATTTGTAAACAAAATCAATCCATTTCTTCCCACACTCTGTAAACAGCTCCCGTAGATCGCATGGGTGTGGGGCCGCGAGTTCGCTGAGCGTGACCAGCCACTGTGTGCTCACGGTGGGATGGTGTTCAGGGCGTCATCAGTGGCGTCCCACTCTGGCCCCTTTAGGAGATCCTTCTCCCCAGAGAAGTTTGTTTCAGGTTTTATTTTAGGCACAGTGCACTCTGGCCACTGGTTGGTTGGTTGGTTGGTTTTGGCTTGGGGGGGGGGGGAGGGGAGCCGGCTTAAACAACAAGTAATTTATTTCTCACGGTTTTGGAGGCCAGGAAGTTTCACACCAGGTACCAGCATGCTCAGGTTCTGGCGAGGACCTGCTTCCTAGCTTACAGACTGCTGCATCCTCACATGGCAATGGCTTCTTTTTATCATGTGGATATTGTAAAGCATGTAACTCCTCGTTGTCATCTTTTATATTTGGCCTCACAGAGGCTCAGAACCAAATGGGAGGGCTACTCTGGCGTAAACAGAGTTCTACAATGTGTGTTTGGGTGAGATCCCGTCTTACTTCCCTTCATCACTTCCTCACCTTTTTCTTATATCCTTAGACATGTTCTTGGAAGGAGAAAGGATACAGTTAACCCCATAAATGAATCCAAACCCACACATATAAATTTATCTCGCCCTTTAAGAAATAACACTATCTACCTAATATTCCAAAATGGATATCCTGACTTGGGCCCTTCCTGCTTTCTCTCCCCACCCCTAGCCCCAGCGACTCATACAAGTACGCCCCAGATCCCGTCCATCCTAAGTATCTCCTGATTCTGCTCCTTTATGTCCACCTCAGCGCCCCTTTCCAGGTCACCCACCGTGACGGCTTGCACGGAATAGTGAAAGCCCTCTACCTATCCCCACCTCCAAGTCCAGTTGTCTCCTTAGAGTCATTCTTAGGCAGAGCAGGCTCAGGGCACATTTGTTAAATGAACGAATAAATCTCTTGTTTGACAGATGGGGAAATTGAGATGCAAGGCAATATCCCAGTGAGCTATATGGCAGTGCAGGTCTATCGATGCTGTCCTTTCTCTTGACTGCAAAGTTTGTCCAGGATCTTTAGTGGCATTGTTTGTTAAATCTTTTTTTTTAAAAAAAATATATTTTAATTAATTTCAGAGATGAAGGGAGAGGGAGAGATAGAAACATCAGAGAATCATTGACCGGCTGCCTCCTGTACGTCCCCTTCTGGGGATCGAGCCCCCAACCCCGGCATGTGCCCTTGACCGGAATCGAACCGGGGACCCTTCAGCCCGCAGGCCGATGTTCTACCCGCTGAGGCAAACCGGCAAGGGCCCAAATTAGGACACACTAAAGGCAAATGGGTGTGGTGGGAGCGGCTCTCGGTTGGAAGTCAGAAAACCAGGGGTGCAATCTTTTCTCTCCAACTTAGAGCAGTGCAGCGCTTTCCAACTGTGTGCCTGCAAAACGGCAACAAACCTGATCTACTGAGTGGGACGGAAATGGGTTCCACGCGGGAAACTGTTTGGGGCAGAAGCCCACAGCCGAGTTATTCAGTCCCAGAGGTGACTGCATTCAATGTGAAAAGAAGCGACGCAGCCAGCTGTCTTCCTTCAGCGGAACGGAGTGTCCACATCTGGCGGCCGCCCATCGCTGTGGGTTTATAGCATGAAGCCCTTTGCCACATTTCCGCGGCGTTTCACTAAGTTTGAACCCAGCCGCTCGCCGTAGCGGTTCCAACGCCAGCTTCTGAAACTCGCGTCTAGCTGGGAACAAACGCTAAGGCGAGGACGCGCGTGCGTGGAAAGGGCAATCGGTACTTGCCCCCTGACCCGACGTCCGCCGCGGGGGCGCGCTCGTACGCCGGAAGAGGCGGAGCCAGACGGGGCTTTATATATCGCACGCCGAGCGCCGACCGATCTCTACCGGCAGCGTTGGCGGCGGGATGGTATGTACTGTGTTAGCGCCTCCCTCCTCGGCCATGGCGGCGTGGCTGAGTCCGCGGTGCATCGGCGCCATCTCGGCTCTCCCAGCGCTGAGGACCTGCTCTGAGAGCACGGGAAGCTAGGCGGGATCCGCAGTCAGGCCTATTTTCGGGAAACAACGAGGCCTGCGGTTGGCCTTGGGCCTATCGCTTGGCTGGGGAGAAGGCCTGAGCTGGGCTAGGGTGCCCGGGTCCGACAATTTTCAAGCCATGGGTTGTTTCTGGGTCTCGGCCTTACCAGTTTGGTGCTAATCGAGATGGGAGTCCGTGAGCATTTCAGCCAGGAGGACCTAGACGTGGGGGGCTAGGGAACGTAATTCTTGCCAGTTGGGAGGTTTAGGAATCAAAGCAGTAGGCAGGAGGGGAGACGTGGAGGGTGGTGAGTCCGCATTCTGAAACTTCCGGGACGCATGGGGGTCAACGTAGGCCTCTAGAGTTCCCAGAAGTCACAGATGATGAACTTACTGACGGGCGGACAGAGACTCTGTGCTGATTGTCATGTTCTGATTTGGCTCTGTGAGTTCTAGTGGCCTATGTATCATCGCGGGCGGAGGAGCCTCTAGTGCCATTACCTGCTGCCCATCCGTGTGTCCCAGAAGTCTCTTGGTGCTCAGGAACTTTATGACCATAAAGTCGCCTGTTAATCTGATTTTAAATCTGACACGCTTTTGTCTGATTTAGAGAAAAGGGGGATAGTTCATTTTGCTAAATTGTAAAGTGAGGATTTGAGATGAATACAGCAGGATGTGTGACCCTACAAAAGGCAAACCCAATTTAGCTGGGTCTCTGTTTTGGATTCAGCATTGCGGAGACTCCTCAGAGGACCATTGGGCAGCTGGGAATCCAGAAGTGAATCACAAGTTCCAGTACTGATGTCGGTCATTTTCTTACAGTCTCACAGGAAGTTTTCCGCTCCCAGGCATGGGTCCCTGGGCTTCTTGCCTCGGAAGCGCAGCAGCCGGCACCGCGGGAAGGTGAAGAGCTTCCCCAAGGATGACTCCTCCAAGCCTGTCCACCTCACAGCGTTCCTGGGCTACAAGGCTGGCATGACCCACATCGTGCGGGAGGTCGACAGGCCAGGATCCAGTACGTACATGCTGTGTCGTCCTCCAAGCTGGTGGGGGGTGGGGACTGGACTAGTTGGGGCCAAGCTGTAAGAGGGCAGCCTTAAAAAATCAACAGAACATCTCAAATGTTGTTTTTAATGCATTTTAGGAATATTAACATTCCCAGGTTTTAAATGGCTGGCACTGGCACTTGTAGGTGGAGGGATGTATTGACATCAAGGAGCATGATGTGGGTAAATTTGTCAGGAGCCACATTGTAGAGAAGTATGCTGACCCTAAAAGGCATGAAGACTGCCCTGGGTTGTAAGTTTTTTTTTAAAATATATATATATTTTTTTATTGATTTTTTTACAGAGAGGAAGGGAGAGGGATAGAGTTAGAAACATGGATGAGAGAGAAACATCAATCATATGCCTCCTGCACACTCCCTACTGGGTATGTGCCCGCAAACCCAAGGTATATGCCCTTGATCGGAATCGAACCCGGGACCCTTGAGTCCGCAGGCCGATGCTCTATCCACTGAGCCAAACCGGTTAGGGCTGGGTTGTGAGTTTTGAAGTGGAAAACTTGCCAAGTGGAACACTGCCGTGATTACTTAACCATGGTAGCTGTCTACCTGACCATAGAGATATTTTGACAGCCCATTATACTTAGAGTGCTTGTATTATCCAGGTAATACATGTGTTGGTCTATAGAGCTTTCTATGATAGAAAAGAATGGAAACCAGGCTGTTAATTTGCCTTATTAGGGTCGTGTATATATTTGATTCCAAAGAGGAAGGGAAAGGGAGAGATACAAAAATCAATGCTGCCTCCTGTACGCCCCCTACTGGGGATGGATCCTGCAGCTGGGGCTTGTGTCTTGACCGAGAATCTCCTGCTTCATAGGTTAATGCTCAACCACAGCACACCAGCTGGGCAGGTCCTCTATTTTTTAAGTTAAAAGTTGTCAGTGTATGTTGATGTGGGCCCTGCTTCTGTAACCTGTGTTACCTTAAACAAGGTAACACATGAGCACTTCAATAACATGAGCACTTCACAGTCTCTATAAAACACCCTTGCTGGGGATTGTAGTTAGACCACTGAAGTCTGACTGCCTGCTTTCTCCGCAGAGGTGAACAAGAAGGAAGTTGTGGAGGCTGTGACCATTGTGGAGACACCGCCCATGGTGGTGGTGGGCATCGTGGGCTACGTGGAAACCCCCCGGGGCCTCCGTACCTTCAAAACCATCTTTGCTGAGCACATCAGTGATGAGTGCAAAAGGCGCTTTTATAAGAACTGGTAAGGGAGGGGACACCCTAGGTTAGGGCTGGGGAGAAGGACTTGCACCTGTGCAGGGCTTCTCAGCTGTAATGGGAGGTGCTCTGGTGGTGGGGTTAGTTGCCTCTGGAACAGAACAATTCCTGGAGACAGCCTTAAGCAGTTGGTGGTTTCCTGAGCTGGGAGCAGCTTGGTGGGTGTTGGCTGAGGACTCAGTTTTCAGTATTTTCTTGGTTTCTGGGAAGTATTGAGAGTCCCATGAGAAACCAAGAGAGGGCAGTCCTCCTGCCTGGGTGTGTGGTCTGGGTAATGGCTAGACTGGAGCAAGAATTAGTGTGTGCTTGGATGTTTGTGACTTGTATTAATCTTGTGGACCTCTGCTCAGCTCCGCTCGGCTTTGCCCGATGAGCTCCATCCAGGCTCCGCTTGCCGGTGGAAAAGGCTCCTTAGAAGCCGGCAATGAGCCCCATCCCCACGTGGTGCCCGTGTGCCTTCCTCTCACCCCTTGGAGGGGTGATGAAGGGCCTGCACCCGGCCCCCTCCCCAACTCTGCTCTGCTCCTGAAGGCATAAATCCAAGAAGAAGGCCTTCACCAAATACTCCAAGAAGTGGCAAGATGACGATGGCAAGAAGCAGCTGGAAAAGGACTTCAACAGCATGAAGAAGTACTGCCAGGTCATCCGTGTCATCGCCCACACCCAGGTGAGCACTGGCCAGCATACCCCAGAGGCAGCTCTGCCTGCAGCTTCCTGTCTGGCTTGGAATATCAGATGCTGCCTATTTGGGAGATTCAGTTACCTCGCATCTTCAAGGTGATTTGGTGCCAAGCCTTGGGGACTTAGGGGTTGGTTAGACTGGTTCAGGTTCCTCAAAACTTAGGAGATAGGCCAGTGAGCAGCCTGGGGGTTGTTTGAAGTTAACACAGCAACAGGCCAGACACTGCCCTGCCCTCGCAGCCTGGTTCCTGGGGCCAGGCCATGGCCCATGGACAGTGGCCTGAGGAAGACATCCAGTGCCTCCACTTGTAGGTTGGTCTTCCACTTGTCAGCAGAGGGCACTGTGTCCCTTTTGGTTAGAAACTGGTTGAAGGAATTGGTGAGTCATGATTAACAGTGTCGAGTGCCTGACTGAAAGGAGTGAATCGTCCGTGGTGAAGTAAGGCCTGTTTGCATCTCGAACCTGGCAGAAGGAGCCCTTGCCTGGCTTGGATAGGGAGTGCCTCCTTAGTGCTCTGGGCCACTCCCTGGGTGTAGGCCCTATTCCTGAGTGCTGAGTGGCCCTGTGTAGTGACCACATTAGCACAGGTCGACAGCAGTCCACTGAGGAAAGTTCTGTAGGGCAGCGACAAGCTTTAGGCCTGCATTTGTTTCCTTTTCTAATGCTTGCAGTTTATACAGTTGGCTGCAGTGCTATCCTGCTTTCCACAGTGTAGGTGAATTGTTGGTAGCTAATAGAGCGAGGTAGGTGGGCAGTACCCCAAAGCACTGGCCAGGGGACAGTCAGTGGTCAGGAACATTCGGCTTGTTGGTGCCAGGATCTGGTTAAGTGAACATATCTAGGTGTGAGGCCTGTGTGTCAGGCTAGGCTCATCGGAATTGAAAGGGGAATTGTGCCCAGTGGGGAGTCAGGACACCATGTTCTTTCTCTGCTGGGGAAGAGCTCGAAGCGCACGGAGCTGAGCTGCATCCGTTTCCTTCTAGATGCGCCTGCTCCCTCTGCGCCAGAAGAAGGCGCACCTCATGGAGATCCAGGTGAACGGAGGCACGGTGGCCGAGAAACTGGACTGGGCCCGTGAGAGGCTGGAGCAGCAGGTCCCTGTGAACCAGGTGTTTGGACAGGATGAGATGATTGATGTCATCGGAGTGACCAAGGGCAAAGGCTACAAAGGTGAGCTTTGCAGTGGCCCAGGTTGCTGGGCTTAAACTCAGGAGGAGGGGTCTCCAGCCTGCTGTTCAGTGATGAGGCTCTGGAATGAGCGCTGGGCACAGCGCCCGAGTCACTCTGCGGAAACATTCCTTGCTGCCTTCCTTCTGAGAACAGCCCTGTGGTTGCCGACTGGGGGTATGACTTCATTGAGGTCTCCAAGGCCTGAACTCGAGTCGCATCTAGACACGTATTCAACTTGGAATGTAATGGCCATTACCCCATTAGAGGGTAACAAGCAGGTGAAACCCACCTCTGTCCTTGAAATGCACTGTCATTGGGTGTTAACAAACCAGTGAACTCACGTGGGCCTTCCCAGGAGGAAAGGGCCAATGCCAAAAGTGCCAGACACCCCAATAACAGCATGTGTCCATTCCAGGGGTCACCAGCCGCTGGCACACCAAGAAGCTGCCACGCAAGACCCACAGAGGGCTGCGGAAGGTTGCCTGTATTGGGGCGTGGCATCCTGCCCGGGTGGCCTTCTCTGTGGCCCGGGCTGGGCAGAAAGGCTACCATCACCGCACTGAGATCAACAAGAAGGTGAGTTGCTTTGGGTGGGGGTCATACGGGGGTTCAACCCTGGGAGGGGAAAGGTGATCCCATTATAGGAAGGCGAGTTACAGTCTCTTGTCACCACCATTGGTGGGGGAGCCTCTGGGCATCACATGGAGTTAGCTGTCCTTGTGGTTGGCTTGTGTGTGATGACTTACAAGGTGCCGTCCTCAAAGGTGGTCCTGGGGCAGCTGATCCCTAGTGTGACGGATGGGAGCCTGTCCTTTCTTCCCAGGAAGTGTTGGCGAGGCCTCCGTCCACTCTTGGACAGCAGTGTCTTTAGTGGAGAGCCAGCCAGCTCTTAAACTTCTGAGCCTGGGGCACCCCATCAGCACTGAGTTCAGAGCTGCTTTCCCAGAGTCCTTTGCAGGCGAGGCCCACCACTCAATGGGCATTACTGTCCCTAACGGCCATCCTGCCCTGTCTAGGGGATGAGAGTATGCATGGGAGTCTCCTGCCTGTGTCCTCTTTCCCAAGTCTTACTTACGCTCACTCCCTTGTGCAGATCTACAAGATTGGCCAGGGCTACCTCATCAAGGACGGCAAGTTAATCAAGAACAACGCCTCCACCGACTATGACCTGTCCGACAAGAGCATCAACCCTCTGGTGAGGAACGGAGCTAGGAGCCAGCTGTCTTCTGGCCTCTGAGGCCCTGGGTCTGGCAGATGTCACCCTCCTTTGTGAATTTGCCCCAGGCCTCGCCAGTAGGGCTGGGGCCCTGATGCTGTTCGGGCCTGCCTGACTCATGAGGCCAAGTTTGCAGTCAATTACTGGTCCCGGCATAGCAGCCAGCTCTGTTCCCTATAAATGGCCTGTCATCAGCCCACTGGTTGGGGTGGCTGGAGAGAAGTGGGGTCTCCGGCCCAGCTGTTTGGTGATGAGGCTCTGGAACGAGCGCTGACACAGTGCCCGAGTCAGGCTGTAGGAATATTCCTTGTTGCCTGCCTTCTGAGATCATCCCCTGGGGTGGCTGGGGACACCCTAAACCCGAAGGGTCCCGTGTGATATTTGCTGACCTGATGGTCTTGCTTTTTCCCAGGGTGGCTTTGTCCACTACGGTGAAGTGACCAATGACTTCGTCATGCTGAAAGGCTGTGTGGTGGGAACCAAGAAGCGAGTGCTCACCCTCCGCAAGGTGAGGCTTGGGCCACGGTGGCACCCTGCACCAGGAACCTGCAGGGAGCAGAGAGGAGTTTGTTAACATGAGGAACAATCCGCAGACAGGCTGAGCTGTTAGGGAGGGGAGTTCAAAGGAAGGGGGATTTGCTGCTCCTTCAACAGGTCTTTGAAGTCCTGGAGGAGGAAATTCCAGTCTGGCCCAGCTGTTTGCTTCTGCTTTCACGTGCCCGGCCAGTTGGATGCAGCCAGCCAGACATGGCTGCCCCTCTGCCCTCGAGGGAAGGCTGGGAAGCAAGATGGTGCAGAGGAAGCCCGTAACTAACCGTTTCTCCTCTTGGCCCACAGTCCTTGCTGGTGCAGACCAAACGGCGGGCCCTGGAGAAGATTGACCTTAAGTTTATCGACACCACCTCCAAGTTCGGCCACGGCCGCTTCCAGACAGTGGAGGAGAAGAAAGCATTCATGGTGAGCGCCTACCTGGCAGCTGTGTGCTGCCCATCTGGGACTGGGGAGACTTGCCCCAGATCTCTGGTCCCAGCAGGGTGTGGCCTATTCTTCCTGACAGCCTGCCTTCCCCACCTCTAACCTCACCTTTTCCAACAGGGACCACTCAAGAAAGACCGGATTGCCAAGGAAGAAGGAGCCTAATGTCCGGAGCAGATTGTGCAGCTGGTGGGCTCTCAATAAAAATTATTTTCCAGTCATCCCTGCCTTTGATTTGACCTTGGTCTCCTTTGCCCTACCCCGTGCCTGGCCCAGTACCTGGAGTCTGGGTCTGCCCCTGAACTTCAAAGCCAGCCTGGGGCAGTAAGCTGTGTGTACAGTGTTAGGGGTGAGGCGGCTGGGGCTCAGCTGTAGAAGTGTTTGCACAGCTTGGGTGGCAGCTGTGGAGATGGGAAGGAGGTGACAGGCGTTTGGTTGCTGATGGGCACAGCAGGGCAGACCCTGGGTCTGTTGTGTACAAATGAGCGATGTCATTACTAATCTGTGCAGGAGCAGGATCCAGTTCAGGCTTGTTTGGTCTGTGGCCTGCAGCCAAGTTCTGGCGGTGGGAGAGGGGTGTCATGCAGGAGGCCTGCCCCACACCTGGAGCTGGGAGGAAATGCCAGTGTTGACTCCGAGGAAGGCCCTGCCCTGTAGGTTTCACTTAGCCAGCTTCACAGGAATGTGGCCTTGCGGAGGTTAAACCCTTGTCCAGGCTCCCCCAGCCGGGAGGTCACTGGACCCTTTTGGCCCTGCTCTGCCCTGTGCTGTGTTGACCATGTTGAGCACCTACTGTTGACCAAGCTTGGCACCAGAATGCTGGTGAGTTTTGGCTTTAAGTTCAAAACAGCCAGGTCTATGATACCTGACCCCTCTGGTCTACCTTTCAGGAAGGACTTGGCCTCAGTGAGCCCCAGCTGGCATGTCAAGGCTGTTCCCACATCAGCATACTTACCAGCTGAGGGCAGATCCCACAGCGGAGTGACTGACTGCCCTGTCCAGCATTCTGGAGGCTGGCAGGACTTCCACCAGTTACCTGGGCTCTGGTTCCCTCAGCCTTGCATCTGAAAAGGGGTAGGGACATGTGGGTTGAGCATGGCACCCCCATGAATGAAGGCCTTAAAATGTAGGTCAGGGTCCAGAGGAGAAGGTTGAGGCAGAGGTAGGATAAGGCTTGGTGTGCACTGAGCAAGTCTAGCCTGGGGCCCCCCATGTGTTTGAAGCCGTCCTAAATGGCCACTTCTGGGCTAATGCAGTTGATCGTCCCCTACTAACCCTGCCGTTCTGTCTCATGATCCAGGGTTGAGTGGCTGGAGCTGCATTTCAGGATGGAGCCACCAGGGGGTGGGAGTGGGCGGCACCTGGCTGGGCCAGCCCTGCAGGATGGCCTTCCTATGGTTTTTACTTTCTGGGGCAGGGTCCCCTCCCCTCAGGGTGTCCTCTGAAGCTGCACTCCTGGGAGTCGAGCCCAGAACCAGAGGGCTGGGGCCTGCCCAAGGCAGAGCCAGGCATGGGGCCTATGTCCAGTCAGGTCTGAGGGCGGGTGCTGAGCTGGTCCTCCCTTCCCAGTTAGGCCAGCCCTGGAGCCCAGCTCAGGTAGGAAGAGCTTTGCTGGTCTGACATCCTGGTCAGGTCCTGACCCCTGACCAGGGTTCTGTCCAGTTGCAGATATAGTAAGATACAGTAGGATGGTTCTGGGGCTGTAGGGTCCACAGAGTCCCCCCCCCCCCTGCCCCCAAGGGTAGTCTGTGCTCCCAGGCTGAGAACATGCACACGCATCCAGCACCACAGATGCACCTCCAGGTAAGGGCTGTTACTTCTCGTGTTCCCACACATGAAACATGCATAGTCATTTTCAGGGACAGGCTTGCTTGACCTGGGAGCTGAGCCCTTGGCTGCTGACCATCCCCACATCCCTGTCATTTCTGCCTGCCCCTGGCCAGTGCATGACCTTGGGCACATCCCAGCACAGTTCCAAGCCTCAGTCACATCTGTTGGTGACCTGCCGTCTTGGTGGTGGTTGTATGGGGAGAACAACCCAAGCTGTGGAAATAGCAGGTGCAAAGGCCCTGAGGTGGAAACGAGGCTTCTGGGCTCAGATTTTTGGGAGGAAGCTCAGTGAAGGCAGCACTGGATCCCCCTTGCCTCCCTAGCCAGGGCCTGGCATACAGTTGGTGCTCAATCAATGTTATTCCCTGCACCTCTGGGACTCACCCATGCTTGTGCATGGGTCTGGGCATCCCTAGACCAGGGCCTGCAGTCGTGGGGAGCTGCCTCAGTCTCTTGCATCCTGTGCCTGTGCGTGTCACTGAGGGTGCATCTCTGAGTGCCTGTTGGCATGTGCTTCCTGTCACCAGAACCCCCAGACAGGCCTCGCTGGAATCCTGCGGTGACAGAACAAAGAGTCTCATTCCATTCCTCCTGGAAAAAAAAAAATAACCTGCTGGGAATGTCTGAGCAAGTGGGAACAAGGAGGTGGCGGGAGCCATCGCCTTAAAAGGCACGACAGCCAGTGACTTCGCTGAGCTCACCTGGGGATGGCCTTGGGGGGTAGAGGGGTGGGCAGCTGGCTGCCACCTTGTGGGCTCACCCCAAAGCGCCTTCCCTTGGATCCTGGCTGACAGCCTTGACAGTGGGGGCTGCCTGCTGGGCCCTCTGTTCTATTCCCCCTCCCCACACCCCTTGGTGCCTAGCACCCTCCCATCGGCTCTCAGCACGCAGCTACTTGTCTGGATCTTCCGTGGGTCCCCTGCCCGCCATGGGCTGTGTTGCTGCTCAGGCTGGCGCTCAAGGTCTCCAGCATTATGTCTCCTACCAGGCCCAGACCCCTGGCCTGCTCCCAGGAGCCCAAATAGCTCTCCCCGCCCTGCCAGCAGCAGGTTCAGAAGCAGGGCTGGAGGCCGACAGGCGAGGCCTCACCCAAACCTCACTGGAGGCGGGAAAGAACACCCATGAGCCTGGGAGTGAGGGAAGCAGCACCCAGGAACCTTCAGGGCCCATTAACACATCAGAACTTAAAATGTCAGGATCCGTGCCGTGTCCTCCACATCCATCACAACACGGCCCAGGGTCCCACTTCAGTCCCTGGCCCACAATACCAGCGCTCACATGACTTGGGATGCCTCCAGAGGGCAGTGCCAAGCCGGCAGGTAGAGGTACTCGTGAATACCTTACACCCATCAGCACTGCCCTAAGGACTACGTTTATATTTGTGTATTTGATCTTCTACCCCTTGAAGCAGCGTCTATTATTATCCCATTTCACAGATAAGAAACTGAGGCTCAGAAAGGGTGAGCAACTTGCTCAGGGGCACACGATGTCTAACTGGTAGGGCTGGAATTGGAGACCAGCACCCCTTCACTCTGACCCTTCTCATGCTCCTAGGGGTCTGTAAAGCATCATTTAGCTCAAGGGAGAAGGATGGGGAGCTCATCTGTTGAGCACCTACTGTGTGCCCAGCCTGTTAGCCCCTTTCAGAGCTATTTTATCTAATCCTGCAACCACTGTCTCCATTTCACAGATGGGGAATGTGGGCCCAGAGAGTCAGAATCCTCTGAGGCCGCAAAGCCAGAATACGCCCCGCCAGGCGTCTTAGACGCTGCATCTCCCGAGTGGTCATCACAGCCCCGGGAGCTGTGCTCCTGTTACCACTCCTGCTTTCTCAACGAGGAAGAGGGAACAGGCACGGAGCAACAGCCCCTCAGGTCAGACTCGCAGGAGCGGCAAAGCAGGGATTCAGATCCCAGGCTCAGGAACTCAGTGTTAACCACTCAACCGTGGGGCCTGGAGGCTCCTGTGAGGGGTGGGGGTGGGGGCAGGGGGCCCAGCAGCCACTGCGGCCCCCGTGTTCCTTTGCCCTCACAGGCTCCCATGGGCTCACTTGCTTGGCAGATGGGGCAGTAGGGGATGCTGGGCTTAGAGTGCTAGCAGGCAGGTAGGGGTGCGGAGCCACAGCCAGCCCTACCCTCCTCGGGCCCTGGCCCTGCAGCTGGCCTCCAGGTCACTGGCTTCATGTGACTTTGGAGAAGTGGCGCCACCATGCCCCAGCCCCACACAGCCAGGCGGAGAAAAGTGCTGTGAGAGAAGACGCTAAAGATAGCCGGCCGCCGACTTCCCCGTCCTCACGGGCCACCACCTCGTCCCCACAGCTCCTTCAGCAGCCCCCGCCCCACGCCAGGCCATCTTGGGGGCCCAGCCTGGGCATAACACAGGGACCCAGGCGGGGATCGTGGTGTGAAGACCCACCACCCTCAGGGCACCCTGCCCGGCAGGGATGTGCCTTGTGCTGCTCAAGCAATCCCTTCCACGGGGCAGGAGTGTCATCACCCCCACTTTATGGGGGAGCCTGAGCAGAGGGGACACCAGCCCATTCATACACCAGTGTCTGTGAACACACCTTGGCACGGACACAAACACTTCATTTTCCATCGTGGCCAGGACCCTGAACATGCCAGCATGGCAACGGTAAGGCCCATTAAGACACCATGCGATCACCCATCCATCTGTGAGCCCATCTCCTCCGTGTGGAAGCATTTACACCAGGGGAGTTGGTGACACCACATCCGGGCCTTTCTTCCGGAGAGCTGGCTGTGAAACACTTCCAACACCACTGGCCTCCCCCTCTGATCTGCTGGAGACTCCCCGTGGCTGACCCCAACTGGGAGCCCGCAAAGGAGCTGGGCTGGTGCAAGCCCTAGAGGTCAGCGCCCTGGGGCACAGAGCAGGGGGTGGACGGTGGATCTGGTCCAGAGCAGCAAGCCCCGTGCTCCAGCACCATGCCTAACACCTCGCTCTGCCTCCTTGGGCCAGCACGACCCTGAGCTTGACAAAGCAACAAAGGCAGGCCCTGCCTGCTCCAGCGCTTCCATGCTCCACACAACATCCATTGATTCATATTTGCACAACGTTATTTAAGCACTCACTCTGCATCGGGCACCTTGGTGTGGCATTCAAGGCGTCTCACAATTTGGCCCCAGTCTACCTACCAGCGCATCGCAGGCTGCTGTGCCTCCACCATGTGGGGCCACCAGAGTCGTCCGCCCCAGGCCTCGAGATTGGACCGAGGTGGCTCTGTGTGGTGGGGGAAGAGCCAGCAAAGGCTAGGTCCTGGCTCAGTCTCCCCCAGGGCCGTGACAGCACTCAGAGTGCTGGAGGAGGATCCTGCCTGGGCTATGCCCACCTGGCTCCTGGCACGGGTTCACACTCAACATGTGGCCCACACTCTCCATCAGTAAATACTGAGAGGATGGCAGCCACACGAGAAGACACTATCACTCCCATTTCACAGATGGCAAAACCAGGGCTCACACAGCCGCCCCGTGGCTCTGCCTGGTCTGGCACCCACAGCCCACTAAGCCGGAAGCACCAATCAGCCCCCAGCTATTGGTGTGGCTTTCAGGGTTTTGGCTTGATTTACATGAGGCTTTGAATGTGGGAGTTTGCAGCTTTGCTTTTATCTTTAAAAGCCTGATCAGCCCTGGCTGGGAGCTCAGTTGGTTCAAGCATGGTCCTATACACCAAGGTGCGGTTTGATCCTCGGTCAGGGCACATACAGGAAGCAACCATTGAAAGCATAAATACGTGGAACAACAAATCGATGTTTCTCCCTCTGTCTCTCTCTCTCCCTGGACACAATGAGAAGGTCATGGACCCGAGAGTGGCTGAAGGAAAGCCAGGTCTCCACGGCCCGGGGCTCCTTTCAGCAGGTGGACGAAGGACCCTCCTGGCAAACGAGCCTTTTCCAGAGGCCTCCGGAGGCGAGGACGGAGCCTCCACATTTCCAGTGGAAGGCTGAGCACCCACGTAAAGTGTGATCTGCGCTGCCGGGTGTCGTCCCGGACAGAGCCTGGGCTGGGCATCGGAATGGCCTGGCCCCCGTCCCCGCTGCCCTGAGAACTCGATGCGCGGGCCTCAGTTTTCTCGTTTGAAGCCTGGGGGCTCAGGGAGGGCTGAGGTTGGCCAGTTTCTCTGGCCCTTTCAGCTCTGAGGTTGGGGCTCTGAAGGCCAAAGGCCAGTGCAGGGTGAGGAGAGACAGAGAGACTCGGTGCGCTGCAGCAATCGGGGAAGGCTTCCTGAAGGAGGGAGGCTTGAGCTGAGCTGTGAAGGCTGAGCAATGCCCTGACTGGGGCTAACCTGAACGGGAATGGATGGTTCTGGAAGAGCGGGAGAGCACAATTCAAGGAATTGAGAGATTTCGGGCCCAGCAGGAAGCAAGTAGAGAGGGAGGGGGTAGAGGGTGGGGTGTGGGAGGTTCCCTGAGATTCTCCCTTGGACCTCATCTCAAGGGGCCCCACTTCCCCAGACCAGGATGGGGTGAATGGGGCGGGGACGTTGTCCTTGTGGCCACACCGGGTGCCTACCCAGCACTGGCTCCTTTACTCCTCACCGCGGGGAGGCAGGCGCTAAGAGCCCCATTTCACAGAAGGGGGTCTGGGCTGGACTCCCAGGCTCCTCTGGGCCCCGTTACCCATGAGGGGCGGAATAGGAGCCTTTCCTAGAAGCAGAAGGCCCGCGCCTCGGAGCTTCTGCGAAACTGTTCCCCCGCCTGGGATGCCGTCCTTCTCTGCGGTGGGAAACCCCCGCTCGCCCTCTGGGCGTGGCTCCCATGTCACCTCCTCCTGGAAGCCCCTCCTGATCCCCACCTGTGTCAGGGTCCTCTGATGTTTGCACTTTAGTTTTTTTTTTAACCCAAGGATATTTTTCCATTCATTTTTCTTAGAGAGAGTGGAAGAGAGAGGGAAAGACAGAGAGAGATATTGATGTGAGAGAAACACATCGATTGGTTGCCTCCTGCACATGCCCTGACCAGGGCCGGCCGAGGAGGAGCCTGCAATTGAGGTACATGCCCTTGACTGGAATCGAACCCGGAACCATCAGTCCTCAGGTGGACGCTCTATCCACTGACACGCTATCCAAACTGGCTAGGGCTGATGTTTGCTCTTTCTGTCCTCTCTGCTTCTTACCTACCACCCGCACTAGGACTGTCACTACATTATCATTTTTGCTGTTTTTGGCTCTATCTTCCCAGTCAGGGCTGTATCTGTTCAGCATTTTTGTGCCTTCAGCACTCAGCATGGCAGTGAGCACATAGTAGGTGTTGAAAGACCAGGTGACTGAAGGCATGAGTAAACACATTTAAGAATGAATGAGGTGGCCGAAACCGGTTTGGCTCAGTGGATAGAGCGTCGGCCTGGGGACTGAAAGGCCCCAGGTTCGATTCCGGTCAAGGGCATGTACCTTGGTTGTGGGCACATCCCCAGTAGCGGGTGTGCAGGAGGCAGCTGATCGATGTTTCTCTCTCATCCATGTTTCTAGCTCTCTATCCCTCTCCCTTCCTCTCTGTAAAAAATCAATAAAATATATTAAAAAAGAATGAATGAGGTGGTTTTTCTGAAGTTCATGGCTGGCCAGGGCAGCATGGGCGTGGCGGAGCCCGGGGGTCCTGCTCTGGGGCTGTGCCCGCCCTCTCGCCTTCTGTCTGGTTTCCCCGCTTCTGTTCTGGACGCTCATGTCTGCTCTCCACCCAGCAGCCAGAGCGATCCCGTTAAAACCAAGTCAGCCTGCATTTCTCCATACTGAGCTTCAGTCTTACAAGATGAAAAGAGTTATAAAAATGTACATATGCATTTAGCACCACTAAAATGTACATTTAAAAATAGTTAGGAGTACATTTTGTGTTATGTGTATTTTACCACAATAATAAAAAGTGCATCCCTCCTCTGCCCTGAGCCCTGCCGAGCCGCCCTGGAGGCAGAGGAGAGCCCGAGGCAGGGCCGGGGCCAGTCTCGCCCGCTCCCGCACTCGCCGGGGCCGCGCTGTCCTCTCTCAGCGCCCCTCTAACAAGGCCGCTGCTCCTGCCTCAGGGACTTTGCACTGGCCCTCCCTCTGTCTGGAATGTCCGTCCTCTGGGAATTCGCGGAGATGCCACTTCCTCCGGGAGGCCTCCCCTAACTCCCCTGTTTGTTTTTTTTAAAAATATATTTTTATTGATTTCAGAGAGGAAGGGAGAGGGAGATAGAAACATCAATGATGAGAGAGAATCATGGATCAGCTGCCCCCAACTGAGGATCGAGCCCGCAACCCAGGCATGTGCCCTTGACCAGAATCGAACCAGGGACCCTCCAGCCCACAATCCGACACTCTATCCACTGAGCCACACCAGCCAGGGCTAACTTCCCTGTTTACAGTTGCACCCTGCGCCCTGGCACGGATGCCCCCCGAGGCTCACCTTGCCTCTGTCACGGCGTGCCCACCTGCTGCCCTCTGTGGATGAACTGATTCCTCGTGGCTACTGCCTCTTTCCCACCCCCTTCCCTTCCCTTCCCTTCCCTCCCCTTCCATCGCTGCTCTTCAGTTTCCAGAGAATCGGGGTGGGAAGGGATGTGGTTGCAGCGCGTGAGAGCGGGGAGCACTCCCAACTTCCCCCGAGCATTTAGGAAAAGCTGAAGTGAAAACGGCTGGGGCAGCGGAGAGCTTCCTGCAGCCGGCCGAGGCCAAGGGCGCGTGTCCAGTCTGTGTCTGTGTGTGTAGCTTGGAGGGGGAAGGGTTTCTGGGCCTGAGGGCCCTGGGGTTGAGCTGTGGGCTCTCCAGCTCCTGGCTGCTCCCGGACGCCCCCGTGCCGTGGGCCTTCTGTCCTTCCCATCCCTGCACTGTGTGACCTACCGGCTCCGGAACCAGACTCTCAGGGTCCCCATCCCAGCTCTGCCACCGACTGTGTGACCTTGAGGAAGCAATTGAACCCCAATGTGCCTCAGTCTCAAAATCTGAAACGGGGATGATCAGACAAGAATCCATTTCCTATCCTTTTTTAAAATATATATATATTTTATTGACCTTTTTACAGAGAGGAAGGGAGAGGGATAGAGAGAAACATCGATCAGCTGCTTCCTGCACACCCCCGACTGGGGATGTGCCTTCAACCAAGGTACATGCCCTTGACCGGAATCGAACCTGGGACCCTTGAGTCCGCAGGCCGACGCTCTATCCACTGAGCCAAACCGGTCAGGGCCATTTCCTATCCTTGTTGCCAGGGCAGCAAGAGTGAAGAGGGAAGGCTGTGAGGGCCGAGACCGGCAGGGGGTTAAATACTCACGGTTGGTATTGGCCTAAGATCCGGCCGTGGGAGAGCCAGCCCCGCCTCAGGTCATCTGCCGCGGAAGGTCCAGCGTGGTCCAGGCAGGTGGCTCAGAAGAGGCCTTAGGGAGGAGGGTGCTCTGGCCCGGGAAGGAGGGAGGAGGGGGAGGTGCTGCAGGGGTGGGCAATGGCCCGGTGGGGGCTGCAAGGACCTCCATGAGACCCAGGATGAGGCCGGAGCGCACACACAGCGCCCTCCTTACCTGAGCGCCGGGCTGTGCTGGACTTTGGGGCCGTCGGGATCCATGGCGGGTGGTTGAACAGGGGCATGGGGGCTGCAGCCAGGGCTTGTGGTTCCAGCTGATGGGGAGACACCAGGATGGCACAGGCTGAGGAGATGAGACGTTTTGGCACAAAATACTCAGAGGACCGGCCGAGCAGTGAAAGCACACTGCCTGGGGGTCCAGGGGAGGGCGATCCATGAAGACTTCCTGGAGGAGGTGGCCTGGAAGTGAGCCTTAGTGGAGGCAAAGAGAGACTGCCACAGTGTGCTGGCTGACTCTGGGCAAACCGCTGCCCTCTCTGGTCTCTGCCCTGCTTGAGCTGACCGAGGCCCCGCCCCTGCGACTCTCCGCTCTGGCATTCCGCGGTCAGGGATGGCGACCGCTGGAATCTGCCTGGGCACCTTCAGGTGTTTGGTTTAGACAGAGCCTCCACCTGCCTCGGTTTCCCCTCAGCACTGGACGGGGGGCAGGGGGGGGCGATGAGGCAGGGAGGATAATAATGCCTGATTGTTTAAGACCTTGCACACCTCGGGGGCCAGGTGCCAAGGATTGTTTCCATTCATGGGAGGGTGGGCCCTTCCTGCCAGGAGAGAATTCCAAGCTCCTGTAGCTGGTGGGGGTGGGGGGTACCCTGCCACCCTTCTGACCACATACCCGCCGCCCAAACCTGTGGCATCAACGGCTGTTTTCCTTCTCTCTCCTCCCTCTCTTGGCAAAGGTAGCAGCCCAGGGCCCCGCAGAGAGGCCCTCAGCTCCTTCTGTTTGCTCCGGAGCGCCCCCTCCCTTCCCCTCTCCCTTCCCATGTCTGCTGTTCCAGGCAGGGGCCAGATGGACCGACCCCCACCAGGGCCGGGCTTGTTCCCTCCTGATGAGTCCGGGTGATGGGAAGAACGCAGGGCTCACGTCCGCTGGGACAATGGGATTGTTGTTTGGGAACTTGCTGCTTCTGAGAGCCCTTGCTCCCAGAATTCCCTAAATCTGTTCCCGCGGTTTTGATCTTGGGTCGCAGGATGCTGCGTTTCTGAAATTATTCGGTTCTAAGAGTTCTTGTGCCTGGAACGAAGCACGTTCCACTGTGTGATGGTCCTGGAATTCTCTGGTTGTAAGAACCTACTTCAAAGGCACTGATTCTGGAGGTTTGGAACCAGTTGTCTGTAGTCCTGATGCCACACCTTGGGCTGTGGTGCCACGGGGGCTGGGGGGCGGGAGGGGGAACCGGGGAGGGACGGTGGCGGGGTGCAGTGGCGCCCAGGTGTGCTGGTGTGGGCGTTGGCGGCCGCTCCGGCGCTGACAGCTGGGCAGGGGCTGCTGCCTGAGCTCATGGCACCTGGCCCTGCCCCAGGACAGAAGGGGATGGGGGGGGGGGGGGTGGGCAGGCCAGGCTGAGGACCCTCTGTAAGCCCCGCCACCTCCTTCTCTCCCTGGGACCCTCTCCTGCTGCCCACTGAACTCACAAGCACCGGGAGTTCTGGGCCCACCTGGGGCAACCGCCCATGGAGCAAGTGGGGACTCCAGGTACAGCCAGGGAGGGGGCTGTCCTGGTCCCACCCAGGCAGGGCATCTCAAGACCCACCCCCGATTCAGAGCTCTTTCCAGGGGCCTCATGTTAATAGACCCTCAGACACCCCTTCTCTGGATGTTTGGTTTCTGGTTACAGACTGACTCCCCAACCCCTCTTGCCCCCACAACACCCCTATTCTCCAAGATCTTTGCCGAGGAAGAGGCAGGAGCTCAGAGTTTGACACCAGGGGGCCTCAGTCTCCCCATCTGGGCTCTGGGCGGGTGAGCTATCAATCTGCGGGGCTCTGACCATGGCCACGCTGACTGCTTCTCCCCTCCCCGGCCCTTCCCAAACCCCCTGTGCCCTCCTGGCTGCGAGCGGGGCTCCCTGCCCCTCCCTGGCCCCGCTTGGCACGCTCCCAGCAGGCTCGTGGGAGCTGGAATTCGGAGCGGTCCCTGGCGTGTGCGTGCTACCTCCCGCCTGCCGGGGCACCTCCCCTGACTCGGGGCCAGAAATTCCTCCCGCTTCTCCCAACAAGCTCCCGGGGAAGGAGGAGGTGTGGGAAGGGGCAGGGAACATGCTGGATGTCAGGGCTGTGAGGGGGCAGGAGGGAGCCGCAGGCTGGGGACACCTGAGGGAGGACAGGGGGTGGGGGCAGAGGAAGGGGGGAGGTGGGTTCTGACCACATCCCCCAACCCTTGTTTTCAATCCCATCGTGTGCACAGATGAGGACAGTTTTAGAGTTCCTCGAAATCTATGGGTTCATTCACTGATTCAAGTGTTTATTGAGCACCTACTATGTTTTTTTTAAAATTTATTTCAGAGAGGAAGGGAGAGAGAGAGAGAGAGAAACATCAATGATGAGAATCACTGATCAGATGCCTCCTGCACGCCCCCTGCTGGGGATTGAGCCCGCAACCAGGGCCTGTGCCCTGATGGGAATTGAACCGTGATCCTGGTTCACAGGTTGATGCTCAACCCCTGAGCCGTGCTGGCTGGGCAATAAAGATTTTTTAAAAATTAGAAAGTGATGAATGCAAGTTTCAATACATTAACTTTTAATAATGACTGTGTTTAAACGCCGGCTGCAACATCTGTGAGCATTTAATAATGTCTGGGGAGCCATCTCCCTGCCTCGCAGACGTGGGGGCCAGGACGGAGGCTGCATGCTTTCTGGGCAGCGGGACAGAGCACAGAGATGAGGTGGTGGGAGGAGCCCCTGGCGGGAAAAGTTCTGAGATCCCCCCCCCTCCATGGTGAGCTCCTGGGGACACGGGCCATGGCCTGGCCTGGCCTGGCAGCCTCTGGGCCCCCCTTGAACACAACCCCTGTCCCCATGCCTCCCCTAACACCCTAACCCCGTGGCCGGCAAACTGCGGCTCGCGAGCCACATGCAGCTCTTTGGCCCCTTGAGTGTGGCTCTTCCACAAAATTCCACTGCCTGGGCGAGTCTATTTTGAAGAAGTGGCGTTAGAAGAAGTTTAAGTTTAAAACATTTGGCTCTCAAAAGAAATTTCAATCGTTGTACTGTTGATATTTGGCTCTGTTGACTAATGAGTTTGCCGACCACTGACCTAACCCAACAGGGTGTTGGGGAGGGTGCCCTCAGCTGGGCGCCATATCCCAGAGAGCACGCTGGGAGGGCAGAGACTGTGCTGGGGGTCGGGAGGGCTGGTTCCTCCCTGGATCTGCTCCTAACAGTTTTTTTTTTAAAATATATTTTTAATTTATTTCAGAGAGGAAGGGGGAGAGAGAGGAGAGAGAGAGAGAGAGAGAGAGAAATGGAAACATCAATGATGAAGGAGAATCATTGATTGATTGGCTGCCTCTTGCATGTACCCCACTAGGGATTGAGCCCGAAACCCAGGCATATGCCCTGACCAGGAATTGAACCCATGACCTCCTGGTTCACAGGTCGATGCTCAGCCACTGAGCCATGCTGGTCGGGCCAGTTTTTTTTTTTTTTAAGTATATTTTTATTGATTTCAGAGAGGAAGGGAGAGGGAGAGAGCTAGAGTAACATCAATGATGTGAGAGAATCATTGATCGGTTGCCTCCTGCACGCCCCACACTGGGGACCAAGCCTGCAACCCGGTCATATGCCCTGACCGGGAATCGAACTGTGACCTCCTGGTTCGACAGTCAACCACTGAGCCGTGGTGGCGGGCTGCCCCTAACTCGCTGTGAAACCGTGGGAGAGGCACTGACCTCTCTGGGCCGCTGCTTCCCTTTCTGTGAAACGAGGCCCTGGGACGAGGTGATGGGCACGCTGAGGGCCTTTCCTCTCATTCCCAAGGTCCCTGGGGGCCAGTCCTCTTCCAAGGCCTTTGGCTGCTGATGGGGGTTGGCCCCAGGGCCAATGACATATTTCCAGGCGCCCACATGGCCCCGCCCCGCATCCTGGCCCTTCAGCTGTCTGACTAGCCAGTGATGTCAGCGTCGGGGAGACAGTGACGTCAGGTGGGGTTACCCTGCCCCAGGCTCCTCAGGCCCAGCGCCAGGCCTGCAGGGAGCCTCCATGGGTTAATCTGCTACTCCAGACCTCCCAGCTAGCCCAGACCCTCACTGTGGGCTAGGTCCTTTTTGGGGTGGGAGTTGGGCCTCCCCAAGCCGGCTCGGTGCACCCAGAGGACAGGGCAGGGCTCTCGAGGCCGAGCAAGGGCTCCTGGCTCCACCTTAACCCGCGGTGTGACCTTGGGCAAGACACTCTCCCTCGCGCCTCTGCTGAAATAGGACTGAGTTTCCAAACCAAGTCCTTTAATTACCTCCTGGCAAAGGAATCCGTGGCATCAAGAGATGCCTCCCTGATAGTCTCGATAATTCTCACACTCGCCCACTCTCCTGGCTCCAACACCATTGATGAGCTTATGTGGCCCGACTTTCATCTCCAGCCTAAGTCCCGTGCCCGGCTGCCTGCTCCACTCCTACACCCCAAAAACAGAACTCTGGATCCCCCCACAACCTCTCCTGTCTGGCTGTCCCTAGCTCCGTAAATGGTACCAATGCTCACCTAGTTGCTCAAGCTGCAAATTCCCCCGTCACAGGGCAACTCCACGCATCTCACACGGAGAACAAAACGCCAGGGCATGCAGGGGGCCCCTGTGTGGCTCCACGTCGGTGAAGGTCAAGAACAGGCGGAGCAGGAGGAGGTTCCCCTGGGCGGGGGCAGGGGCGGGCTGACCAGAGAGAGGACAAGGGAAGTTCCGGGGCCAGAAATCATCGGTGTCTTGATCTTGGAGCTGTTTTGGCGGGTATCTGAGTTAAAAACCTAACCATCAATCTAGATTCTTCTCTTCCCTCATCTCCCTCATACACAGGAGAGAAAAATCCCAACTCGCACACACCTTTCGTCCTAGCGGAGGGGTGGGGGTGGGGGGACAAGAAAAACAAGTAAATATGTCATGAATCAGAGATCGGGAGGAGCCAGGAGGCAAAGGACGAGGGTCGGGCAGATGGAAGGATAAGGGTTGGGGAGCTGGGCCTGAAGGATGTGAGGGAAGGAGCCACGGGGCTCTCTCGAGGTGTCCCGGGAGGGACAGCAGGCAAAGGAGGGAACCCAGGAACATGTCCTGATAAATGCTGTCACGGGCTAACTAGGTCACCATGACAACTGAGGAGAACTAGGAACTGGAGGGGGGGCAATTAGAATTGTCATTTTAGAGGCTGAAATTGGACGTTGGTATATTCAGGGGCTGATATTTAGTGCTCAGTTTTATTGCCGGTAGAGCACTTACCGGACTTGATCGGAGTCTGTTTTCTCTCTAGCTGACCCTGAGTCCTCCCCCTCATCTCAGCCTCAGCCCTGCCTGCCTGCCTGCCTGCCCTGTGGGCTCGTACACGTGCCAAGGACGCGTGAGCCAGCATGGACAGAGCGGCCTGCCTTTGTGGACCGGGCACGTGTCCTCGAGGCGAGGTTTGGTTTGGACACGGCCTTGCTCCTGGACGCTCTCTCCGCGCCGCCCACCAGGCCTGCCCTGTGCCGGCTGCTCCCCGCGGGAGTGCAGGGCGTGGGCCAGATCTCATCGCATTTGCTTCCGCGCTGGGTGGCCTTGGCAAGCTCCCTCCCTCCCTCAGTCAGCTTCCTGGACTGCAAAATGGGGGTATCACAGCCCAGGCCTGGCCCCCTGGAGGAGCGGGAGCTGGGGTGCCCCGCAGCCCACCAGATAGAGGGGCTCCTAGGGGAGAGTAATTAACTGGGGGCCCTGGGATTTGGATTTTGGCCTATGTGACTTGGGGCTAGTCAGCTCCCTCTCTGATCCTAGCTTGGTTCCAAGGTAAATGCCATGGGTGCCTTTGGGGCTGGGCACCGGGACAGGGGTGCTTCGGCGGGTGGAGCCCCACCTGGGAACGGGGTGGGGGGAGGGTGTGGGGCGGTGTCGGAGGCCGGGGCAGAGGCTGCGCCAAGTGTCTGGGGCAGACAATGGGCACTGTGTGTGGGGGCACAGGGTGGGGTTTGGGGATGGCACGGTGGCACCCCGGCAGGAATGTGCTGGCCTGTCTGGGAATTCAAGCGCATGGCTCCCCTCGTGGTCCGCTCCCCCGCAGGGGGCTCCCTCACTGGCCTTGCCCACCTGTCACACGGGGTTGAGGGCCTGGAATGGCCAAGGGAGGTGCTGATGGGCCGGAAGTTCCTGGCCCCCCCCCCCCCCCCCCCGCAAGCCTGAGCATCCTCTCTGGGCCTGGAAAAGGATGGGGGTGGGGCATAGGGCCTGCCCATGACGCTGAAGTGCTAGTGACCTTGAGCGAGTGCCTGCCTCCCTCCAGGCCTGTTCCCCCATCGGTGGCCTCTGATCACCCTGTAGGGACTTCCTCAGGGCCCAGGCACCTCCCTCACAGCCTCCTTCTCTCCTCGTGGAGGGGGGTCCTGGTCGCAGCCACTTGCTAAATGAGGCGCCATCATGACTATTCACAGTATTTTCTGCTGCTGCCCTCGGGTCCTTTCTCTGCCTTCTCCTGCCCTGCCCACCTTCATGCAGCGGTGCTGGGCAGTGGTGCTCAGGGCAGTGGGTGATCAGGGCAGTGGGTGCTCAGGGCAGTGGGTGCTCAGGGTAGTGGTGCTCAGGGCAGTGGGTGCTCAGGGCAGTGGTGCTCAGGGCAGTGGTGCTCAGGGCAGTGGGTGCTGGGGCAGTGGGTGCTCAGAGCAGTGGGTGCTCAGGGCAGTGGGTGCTCAGGGCAGTGGGTGCTCAGGGCAGTGGTGCTCAGGGCAGTGGGTGCTCAGGGCGGTGGGTGCTCAGGGCAGTGGGTGCTGGGGCAGTGGGTGCTCGGGGCAGTGGGTGCTCAGGGCAGTGGTGCTCAGGGCAGTGGGTGCTGGGGCAGTGGGTGCTCAGGGCAGTGGTGCTGGGGCAGTGGGTGCTCAGGGCAGTGGTGCTCAGGGCAGTGGTGCTCAGGGCAGTGGGTGCTGGGGCAGTGGGTGCTCAGGGCAGTGGTGCTGGGGCAGTGGGTGCTCAGGGCAGTGGTGCTGGGGCAGTGGGTGCTCAGGGCAGTGGTGCTCAGGGCAGTGGGTGCTGGGGCAGTGGGTGCTCGGGGCAGTGGGTGCTCAGGGCAGTGGTGCTCAGGGCAGCGGTGCTGGGGCAGTGGGTGCTCGGCAGCTCCTCGTGGGCTGAGCCGGGAGGCACTGGCTGATGGGAGGGTGGGAGGAGACAGGAGGGGGGTAGTTCTTTTTTAGTTAAACCAGAAGTTTAATAAAAACAGGGGGAAATTACAATACAGTGGGCTGGCACTGGGCTGCTTTAGAAGGTCTGGTATGTTGGTGGCTCCTAGGAAGCCACAGGATTGGTCCCTCACACCCCAAGATTTAAAAAATATATATGTTTATTGATTTCAGAGAGGAAGGGAGAAGGAGAGAGAGATAGAAACATCAATGATGAGAGAGAATCACTGATCGGCTGCCTTCTGCACGCCCCACACTGGGGATCAAGCCCACAACCCGGGCATGTGCCCTGAGCGGGAATCGAACCATAACCGCCTGGTTCATAGGTTGACACTCAACCACTGAGCCCCGCCGGCCGGGCTCACCCCAAGATTCACTTCGCTCACGTGGTCAGTCCCCGCGGGGAGGCCTCTGTCCTCCTGGTGTAATGAGTCACCAGGCTGGTTCTGGACGCCCCCATCCTGGGCGGAAAGCTGCCTGCTCTGACCTTCCCTTGAGGACAAGGCTCGTTTGCCTTGTCTTAGGCCCGCACCTCCCCGCAGGTTCCGAGGTTGGCAGACGCGGGAGCTGGAATGCAGCTTTGGGAACGCCGCACCAGGGGGGTACGTCTCCCCTGCTCCCTTCCTCGGCTCCCCTGTGTGTGGCCTGCCTGCCCCCCTCCCCTCTCACTGGCTCAGGCCCCTCGGCCCCTCCTCGCCCCTCAGCTCTGCGGAGGGTCCTAGGCCGCCCCCTCCGCTCCAGGGGCTCCACACCCCACCTGCCCACAGCTAAGAGTGGTCCCTCCCCAGGATTTCTTCTCCTGAAACCCCTGATGTCTGTTTCTTGCCAGGACTCTGACCCCGCCTTTGGGCCGGGGAGCTCTCTTGATCCCCATTTTACAGATAAGAAACTGAGGCCCAGAGCAGGGCTGTGAACGGCTGCCGGCCTTGCAGCCGGAGAGGCTGGGGTTTGAACCTCGGGACGGTGTCTGGGGCCTCGGGTCCTGGGCAGCACTTGATTTTTCGCTTTGCTGATGACCACGTACTAAAAGCTTAGAAGGCTCAGGTGAGGTGCCAGCGAGGAATAAAAACTGCAGTCACGTTTCCAGATTCTCACTCGGGCAAAGCTCTGGGCCCTGGGCCAAGGGCTGGTCCGAGGTGTCTCCTCTCTGTTAGGGGCTGTGAGGGGGGCAGTCTGGGCAGGGGGAGTGGCGGGCTGGGAGTCCCTGTGGCTGGTCCCCGTTGGTCAGCCAGGGGAGCAGACGGCACCCCTCCAGGGGAACTCCCCGGCTGGCGAGTCCAGGGGCCAGACTCCCGAGATGACCCGGGCGCTGGATGACTTCATGGGCCTTTCCCGCTCTGACTCACCTGTGCCTCACTCACTGACCCCTCGGGCATCTGTGAGGGAGGGGAGGCGTGCTGGGTGCTGGTGGGCAGGGCTGGGAGAAAGGCCCGTGGCGTGGCCTCTGGTGTGCTGTGTAGGGGGCATCCGGGCCCCTTCTGAGCCTCAGGGACCATATCACCGCCTCTGGGGGCTTCACCTAGGACCCCCCCCCTTTATTCCAGCTTGGTCTGCTGGAATTGGCCAGCTTGGGACTTTGGATGTGACTGCACCCTAAGGGGAAGGAATCTGCCCCTGTCTGTCTGTCTGTCTCCTCCCTGCGCCGCCCCAGCACAGATGTGAATCAGCCCAGGTGAGAAAATTGACTCACCTGCCCTACCTGGCCCTGGGGAAAGTGCTCCTTTCTCTTCCCGTTGGGTTGGAATAGAACTTGAACTTGACTGTTACTTTCAGAAGAGACTCTGCCGTGAGGGTGGGGAGGGACACAGCGCCAGGACTTAGGGTGTCAGGCCTCTCGAAGGAAGACACTGGGCACCTAAGAAGCTCCAGGCTAAGGGCCTGCATGTCGTCTTGGAGAATCACAAACCAGCCTGCTGTCGGGGCCCGCATTTGCAGAAGAGGAAACTGAGGCTCAGACGGGAGAGTGGCCCGCCCAAGGTCACACTGCCCTGATGCATGCTGTGGATGGAGGGCTGACAAAGCCCAGGACGCTGTCCTCAGAGAACTTTCTTGTCCCGTCTTACATCTCCAGCTCCCCAGCCCCCCTGGAGAGCAGAGGAGGCAGAGAGGGGCGGAGGCAGAGAGGGACGGGGGTGCAGAGCCAGCCTCCTTTATACCCCCACCCTTGTCACAGGGTCCAGGGGTCACCAGGGAAGGGGTTAGCTCCTCCTCTGTGCCCCCATCACGGGTAACCCTGTCTCCCACGGTCGGGCTGTTGTTAATCTTTAAACAGCCTGATGATGAATTAATTCCCAAGGCCCAGGGGGCTCGGTTGAGTGCACCTCATGACTGTGACCAGGGCACCGTCTCCCCAGCCTCATGGGGTCTGTTTGCACCCACGGGGCACCCTGGGAGCTTCGTGTCCTTGAGTCCAGCACTAGTGACTGGACAGGACGGACCGAGGCCGAGCCTCCGTTTCCTCATCTGCCTCACTGTCTGCCGGCCCCCGGGGTAAACTGGGAAGAATGATCTCCAGTGGGAACTGGGGCTGCCACGGTGGGGGGTTGGGGGAGACCTGGGGAAAGGGCTCTTGCTGAGAAGCCGTCGGACAGGACGAAGGGTGCCTAATGCAGGAGGTGACTTTGGCCAAGTCCCTCCTTCTCCTTGGGCCTTGGTTTCCCCACCCATGAAGGGAAGGGTGGGATCCATGAATGCCGAGCTCTGGAGGCCTCTCCTGGGTGAGTGGGTCATTGGTGCCATGCAGAGCCCCAGTCCCCGCTCCCTCTGCCCCACCACGCTCCAGGGCGCTCAGCTCACACCCCAGAGAGGGGCTGGGCTGTGAATGTGATTGGGTCATCTCCAGTGACCAGAAGGCTCATTATCTGGAGGTGCAGGACCCCAGGCAACTTCCGGCCTGGCCAGCCAGGGCAGGCGTGGGAGGAACGCTAGCCCTGCCCACTCTGCCCATTTTCACCTTGTCACTGAGGGGACCAGCACCCAGAAAACCCGAGACATCAGCCCTGGGACGTGAGGGATCTTTGGTGACATCTGGTCTTCTGGGAGGTTAGAATTTTTTAAAGTTGGAATGAAATAACGGAAGTAATACCTACATTCATAAGTGTTCTTTCATTGTTAGAAGGCATATGGCCTTCCCACCCTGGAGGGTTGAATAGTGCCCCCCCCCCCCCCCCCCACCAAATCCAGGTCTACCCAGAGCCTCAGAATAAGACCTTATTGGACATAGGGTTTTTGCAGATTAATTAGAGTAAGGATCACACTGGAATTGGGTGGGTCCTAAATCCAACGATAGTGTCCTCATAAGAGAAAGGAGAGGGGGCCCAGCTGGCCCGGCGTGGCTCAGTGGTTGAGTGTTGACCTATGAACCAGGAAGTCATGGTTTGATTCCTGGTCAGGGCACAAGCCTGGGTTGGGGGCTCGATCCCCAATGGGGGGCGTGCAGGAGGCAGCTGATCAATGATTCTCTCTCATCATTGGTGTTTCTATCTCTCTCTCTCTCTCTCTCCCTTCTTCTCTGAAATCAGTAAAAATATATTTAAAAAAACAGAGAGAAGGGAGAGGGAGATGTGAAGATGGAGACACAAGAAAAGCCATGTGAGACAGAGGCCGTGATGGAGCGACGAGGCCACAAGCCGAGGGTGGCGGGACTGGCCAGAAGCTGGAAGGGGCTGGAAGGATTCTCCCCCCACAGCCTTTGGGGGAAGCACGGCCCTGCGGACACCTGGATTTTGGACTTCAGCCTCCAAAGCTGAGAGTCACTGTCTGCTGCTTTAAGCCCCCCGGTTTGTGGTACTTTGTTACCAGCAGCCACAGGAAACCAGCCCCCCGCCCCCCATCCCAGCCTCCTCTGTGCACTTACAGCCCCTGCTCTACCCACGCGTGGTCGTGGCCTGTTTACAGCCGCGGGGCTGGGACCTCCATGCAGGCTTCGTCAGAAGGCCAGCCAGTGAAGCGTCTACAGTGAGGACAGGTCTGTGTGCACACAGGGCCCGGGGGAGCTTACGGAGCGGATGATCCTCACCTGGCCTGTGCACCCGGAGTGTACACTTAGGGGGCCTGGGGTGCAGGCCTGTGTGTGTTTGGGTGGGCCTGTACGAGGTGCGTGTGTGCAAGTCTGCGCACACATGAATACTGTACACATTGTGGGGGTATGTGGGGGCGTGTCTCTGTGCATACGCGTGGGTGCACACCCATATACATGCTTCTGTGCGTGCGTAACACATGCCTATGCATGCGCTCATGTATTTGCATGAGGGCTGTGTGCATGGGCGTGTCCTGTGTGTGCATGCGCAGGTCCGGGGCAGGCTGCTGTACTGAAAAGACTCCTTGTAGCAGCTGTTACATCCGGGTCCTACCATTCCTCATCTGAGAACTAAAAATAGCCGTGCCCAGCCCTGTCCCAGCAGGCAGGGGGCCGACGGGCAGCCCCACAGGGCACCCTCGCCAAGCTGCTGACCTCCTCCCTTCTTGGGCCACCGCCCTGCCTGCCCTGCCCTGCCGTGGGCTCCCATGAGCTCATGCAAGCCCTGCTCAACCAGGCCAGGGAGGGGGTGGGGAGGTGCCAAGGCCCTGCCCACATCCAGGCCACTGGACACCAGCAAGGCCTGATAAGGTCAAGCATGGAGTGGGGTCCGCCCCCTCCCTGCAGCCAGGGCCAGCCGGGCGGACATGAGTCAGCACAGGGGGCATTGGACAGCCAGGCCTGACCACTGGCTGGCGGTAGGGGCATCTTTCTGGGCAGGGCAGGGCAGGGCAGGGCAGGCGCTGGCCAGGAGGAATCACCTCTTGCTGATGGCCAAGCCCTGACCTCGTTCTCCACCTTGAGCAACCTGCCTCCACTTCCGCCCAGAAAGCCCCTCTTGGAGGCCCTGAGGGCTTCCTGCCCTGGTCTGGCCATACCCTTGGCCTTGGGAGGGTTATGTCACCCCGAAGAAGGCACTTCCCGCTTTAGCTGCACTGGCCCTGGGGCTTCCCTAGCCCCTTCCTCAGGAAGCCCTCGCTGACCCCAGGCTGGCCTGGCCGTCCTCCGAACTCCCCACGCCCGTCTCGGCCGCTCCCTCTGGAAGTCAAGCCTGTTTTCTGCCTCTAGAGCCGGAGTTTCTAAGGGCAGGAAGCGCATCTTTTCCATCTCCGTGTCCCCATCGCAGTCCCTCACTCCTTCCTTCCCCATCACGGCAGGTGTCCTTCTGTCCTCCTCTACAGGGGAGCCGGGACTGGCCCAAAGTCCTCATCTGCTGTGTGACTTTAGGCTAATGGCCTAAACTCTCTGGTCTCCATCAGAGAAATCAATGGGATACTAATCTCCTCCTGTGTGTTGTCTAAGGGGACACCATGAATTCTTGAGGTGCCAGTCCCACCTTGGGCAGCTAACGGGGGCTTTGTGAACTGCCCACAGGCCCAGCCTCACCCTCTGACGGGGCTGGGACTCGGTAGAGGGAGCCACAGCTAACCCAGGCCTGGGGCCCGCTCCTGAGCAAGAGGCTCCAGAGTGTCTCCCCGAGCAGGAGGGAAGCGGAAGTGCCGGCACCATTTCCGGGACACGCTCTGGGCTGCGAGCCAGGCGGCTGCGCCTTGGGAAGCTGCTGCTGAGGCTTCTTCTCTGGGCGGAGCCGGAAGCTGGGCTGCAGGCACCTGGAGTTCCCATCTCCTGGTCCCCAGGATGCAGATTCCTGCGTGCGACCCCCCACGCCTTCCTCTTCCCCACCTACATTTGGCAGCCACATCCTGCCTTCAGGGCTGGGCCAGGCCTGAGGGGAGGCAGGGATGCGGGTGGAGTCCGGGGGGACCTCAGGAGCATCCTCTCTCAGGGGTGTTTGAAACCTCTTCTTGGCCCCAGGGTGCCTTTGAACACAGTTGGAAAACCATTGCCAGAGCCCTTTAGACAGATGGGAAAACAGAGGCCTGGAGTTGGGAACGGTGGGAGAGTCAGCCCCCGGGGCCCTGGCAGCCAGCCCCCCACCCCAGTCTACTACAGAGCCGGGCACGGGAAAACACAGCGCACGGTGCCCCCAGCCCGCCTCCCCTGGAAATGCTGTCCTGGCGGCCCCCACCCTGCTCTCCTCTGCCCAGAAGGCCAGGGAGGCATTGGGGTTCCATCGTTTCCCGTGGCGGACACCCCACTTCTCTAAGCCTCACTTTGCCGTAGCTGCCAAATGCCACCTCGCAGGGTTGTGGTAAAGAACAAAAGAGATGATGATGCAAATGACAGGAACTCCAGTCCTAGCTGCTGCCACTCACTGAGCTCTAGACCCCCCGCGGGAGGCTGGGAGCGTCTCACTTGTTAACACAGATGTATTGACATAGAATTTACAAACTGCAGAGCTCGCTCATTTCAAGTGTCTGCCTCAGTGGTCTTTGGTGTGTTTACAGAGTTGCACCACCATCCTCACAACCTAATTTTAGATTGCCCCCGAAATAAACCCCGTGCCCACCAGCAGTCACTCCATCCCCCTGCTCCAGCCCATGGAACCACCAATCCCATCTCCCTGGCTTGCCTGTTCTGAACATCTATATATATAAAAGCCTAAGCGACCAGTCAATCTGATGAATCTCAGAGGGAAGGAGAGAGGGGGGAGGGCGGGAAGAGAGTAACCAAAGATCTTATATGCATACCAGAGGCCTGGTGCATAGATTCGTGCACCACTGGGGTCCCTGGGCCTGGCCTGGGGGGATCGGGCCAAAACCAGCAGTCTGACATCCCCCAAGGGGTCCCAGATTGCGGGAGGGCGCAGGCCAGGTCGAGGGACCCCACCGGTGCATGATCCGTGCACTGGGCTTCTAGTTTTATATAAATGGAATCATACAGTTTGTGGTCTTTTGTAACTGTCTTCTTTGACTTAGCAAAATGCTGTAGCATGTATCAGTATTTTATTTACTTACTAGAGGCCCAGTGCATGATTGAATCATGCACGTGTAGGGTCCCCTACATGCTTTTGCTTTTGATCGCGGGGGAGTTGGGTGCCTGTCTGCTGGTGCACCAGGCCTTTCGGAAGCCTCCGGCACGGTGGAAGCTTCTGAAAGGCCTGGTGCCGGAGCAGACAGGCACCCAGCTCCCCCGCTTTTGATGGTCCGCGGCAGGACGTGAGCTCGCTGCCCCAGAGGCCCCTTCTGTTCTGCAGCACAGCCATGGCTCAGCGTCCGGCTGGCCCAATTGGCTACCCCGGCCACCCCGAGTCCCGCCCCCTGTGCCTCCCGCTGGCCCAATCGTGGGCGTAGCGGAGTGATGGTAATTTACATATTACCATTTTATAAGGTAGGATTTTTTAATCCTCACCTGAGGATATGTTTATGACTTTAGAGCGAGAAGGGAGAGAAAGAGACATCGATGTGAGAGAGAAATATTGCTCGATTGCCTCCTGTGTGTGCCCCGACGAGGGGTCGAACCCACAACCTTTTGGTGTGTGGGACGAGGCTCCAACTGAGCCACTTGGTCAGGGCACACTCTGTTCTGTTTATGGTTGAATGTTATTCCGTCGTATGGATATACCACATCTGTTTTATCCATTCATCCATGGGCAGACCTTGGGGTTGTTTCCACTTTTTGGCTATTCTTTTTTTTTAAAATAGATTTTATTGATTTTTACAGAGGAAGGGAGAGGGATAGAGAGTTAGAAACATCGATGAGAGAGAAACATCGATCAGCTGCCTCCTGCACACGCCCTACTGGGGATGTGCCCGCAACCAAGGTACATGCCCTTGACCGGAATCGAACCTGGGACCCTTCAGTCCGCAGGCCGACGCTCTATCCACTGAGCCAAACCGGTTAGGGCCACTTTTTGGCTCTTCTGAGGAAACTGCTCGGAACATTCCTGTACAAGCCCTTGTGTGGACGGACACAGTTTTCATTTCTCTTGGGTATAGACTCAGGTGGGGAATTACCGGTCACCTGGTAGCTCCATATTTAACATTTTGGGGAACTGTTCAACTGATTCCAACTCGGCTGAATCATTTTGCATGCCCTCCAGCAAGGCATGAGGATTTCAGTTCCTCCACACCCTGGCCAACACTTGTTACTATTTGTCGTTTTGACTGCAGCGATCCTAGTGGGTGTGAACCGGCGTTTCATCATGGTTTTGATTTTGATTTCCCCACCCACTAATCATGTTGATCATCTCCTCATGTGCTTATTAGCCATTATATAGTCTTGGAAAAAATGTCTATTCAAATGGCAGTAACTCCGTCTCACAACATCAGGAGGTTTGTACTATCATCAGCTCCACCAATGACGATGAGAAAGCTGAGGTTCAGAGAAGCTAATGAGAGATGGCAGGGACAGGGCTGGCGAGCTCTGGGTATGTACTTAGGTGGGGAATTACTGGGTCATCCGGTAATTCCCCGGGTGGCACTGTATCTGAGGAGGTAGGGCCCCATGCATTACACAATGGTGGGAGTGGAGGGTGTGAGTGTGTGGTGGTGGTGGGGGGACAGGAGGTATGAGGAGTCCCATCCCCACCCCTGGAACTGCAGACTGGAAGAACTGAACTCTCGGTCTTATTTCTGTCTGTCTCAGTTTCCCCATCTACGCATGCCTTTAAAATATATATGTATTTATTGATTTCAGAGAGGAAGGGAGAGGGAGAGATAGAAACATTAACGATGAGAGAGAATCATTGATCGGCTGCATTCTGCACACCCCACACTGGGGATCGAGCCCACAACTTGGGCATGTGCCCTGACCAGGAATTGAGCCGTGACCTCCTGGTTCATAGGTCAACATCCAACCACTGAGCCACACCAGCTGGGCATCTGCCCATGCCTTTATTCTGCTGTGAGGATCAGATTTGGTGCTACCAGTGGATTCACTGAAGGCAAGGTGAGGGCTGGGCAGTTCCAGACTCCTGGGTCTCTCGCCCTCAGTCGCCGGCCTGCGGGGCTGGCTGTGGGCAGGGGTCTCTGTCTGGGACTCGGGGCCCCCCTGCACTCTTGGGCACCAGATGCGGGGGGTGCTGGGCCTGGAGGGAGACCGTGCTCAGGCTGCGGGGAGCAGGTGGGCATGCCTGGGCCGCTGGTCTGCAGGAAGCAGCACATTTGTCCCCGGGTGAGCACGTCCTCCCCACTGGCCACCTGCTGCTCCCACCTGGGCACGGGGGCGAGGCTGGGAGCTACAAAGGGGACAGGGTGGGGGCAGGCTGAAAAGGAAGCCAGGTTGAGAGCCCTCCTCTGGTAAGAAACCGAGCAGGTTGACTTTTTCATTCATTCATTCATTCATTCATTCATTCATTCATTCATTCCCTCACTTACACTATTCATTCGTCAGTCATCCATTCAGCCCTGGGTGCTGCCCCTCCACAGCCCGGGCCTTCCTGATGCAAGCGCTGACCACAGCGTGGTCATCACCTCAGGGAGCTTGCTGGAGGGGCAGACACCATAAGTCTAGGCCCTGTGCTGAGAGCTGAGTGCACTCACCCTGCCCTCACGGAGCCCCCAGGAGAGCAAGAGAGAGGGGAGAGAATCGAACACCAGAGCCAGGCGGCAGGGTGTTTGTGGGGGCTGGGCGCTGTCCTAAGGCCCTCGAGCAAGTTCAAGTATTTCACTCCCTAGACAACACTCACAGTGAACCACTATTGCCTCCAGTACAGGTGGGGAAACTGAGGCTCAGGGACTGTGTCGAGCTGCCCCAGTGAGTTAGTTGCAGAACGAGGGGCAGAACCTGGTGTCCTGCTCCCAGCTCTGGGCTCCTCCCCAGCCCATGTGCCCCTTCCTCTCAGTGCCCGCACCCCGCCCTCTAGAATTCAGACCTGGGGCTCTGCACCCCCTCCCTCTTCTCGAAATACTTGATCACTGTGTGAGGACCGCTGTCTGGTGTGCTGAAGCCGGGGCATCTGGGTTCAAGCCCTCCCTCCGCCATCAAGGTGCTGAGTGACCCCCCCCCCCCCCCCAACATCTCTGGTTCCAGCTCCTTCCTTAGTCAGCCAGAGGGCTGGACCGGTGCTGAGGGGTCCTTGGTAGGGGCTGAGCCCCAGGGCGGCTCAGGATGAGTTTTCCGGGGGAACCAGGCTTAGGGAAGGGGGGCTACAGCCTCGGGGTCACTTTCCTGGGGACACTGGAGACCGATTCCCCTCCCCACCAGCTCTGGCCCCACTTATCGTCTGTCAGTCTCGGCAGCTCTTCCGAGCGACTCCTCGGGTTTCAGCCTGGAGTCTGTGCTGGTGGGACCGTGGGAGACCCGGGGGGCAGGTGGGTGGCCCGCGGCTGGTAGGGCTCTGGCACCGTCCCCCGGTTATCTCTGGTCGGGGACAAGCTAGGAACGTGAGAAGCCGCGTTATCTCCTCCACTTCCCTCCGGAGATAGAGCTGCCTCAAAGCCCTCTTGTTCTGACCCCCTCATACCCACAGGCCCCCCGGGAAGTGGGGGGGTGCACTACTGCCTCGCCGAGGCCTCAGGGGGAGACAGAAGTGAATCTGCGTGGGCCAAGCCTGGTGCAGGAGTGAGGGGGCCTCCAGCATTTTCAAGTCCCCTCTTCACTCCCTCCGCACATACTCATTGAGCACCTACTGTGTGCCAGAGCCAGGGAGAGTTTACAATAGTTCACACCCTGTGTGGCCCAGGCACTGGCCAACCAGGTGACCTGGAAGCAGGTCCAGAGACCCCCCTGTTGGGACAGGCTGAGGTGTTATTGACTCGGGAGGGGGTCTGGGGGCTCGGAGGGAGGTCCTGGCGGCGTGGAGGGGGGCATTTGGCGGCCTGGAGCAGAGGTTAGGTACCAGTAGCTCGTGCTGTATTTCAAGATTTTAGCAACCTGCAAGGCCTCCTGGTGACTCCCAGCCAACGGTGTCATGGTGAGGAGCCTGGGGGGCAGAGACCTGGGTGGGAACTGCCACCCACCTGCCTCCTGGGTCTCCCACATCCCGCTAGCACCTGTGTGGGTGTGGTCTCAGTTTCTTATCTGTAAAATGGGTCTGGGGTTGAGGGGAGCCAGCCCCTCTGTGCCCAGGACTCAGGCTGTGCGGCCCTCACAAGGGGCCCTGGTGAGACTGCTGCTATCTGACCCCTTTTGACTACAGTGGCCATTGCCTGTGCTCAGGTTCCCCAGGCCGCGGCCTAGGCACTGGGGACCCAGCAGCTGGGCGGTGGGCAGCCCTGCTCCCCGGAGTCCAGGTCCAGCGGGCAGACGGGTAATCAGGGCTGTGAGGTGGCTGGCGGCTCCAAGGAAGGTGTGGCAGACAGAATCACAGCCCCCGAGGATGGCTTTGTCCTAATTGCTGGAATCTGTGACTATGTCATTTTGTTTGTTTTAAACTTTTTAATTATTTTTAAAATATATTTTTATTGATTTCAGAGAGGAAGGGAGAAAGAAGAGAGGAGAAATATCAATGATGAGAGAGAATCATTGATCGGCTGCCTCCTACACGCCCCCCACTGGGGATCCAGCCCACAACCCGGGCATGTGCCCTTGACTCAAATCAAACCCGGGACCCTTTAGTCCACAGGCTGATGCTCTATCCACTGAGCCAAACCAGCCAGGGCCGTGACTATGTCATTTTACTGGCAAAAGGGACTTTGCAGATGTGATTAAGCTAAGGACTTTGAGATGAAAGGTTAGCCTGCATTATCCATGCTGACCCAGTATAATCACAAGGGTCTTTATAGGAGACAACAAACTGCCCAGCCAGTGTGGCTCAGTGGTTGAGCGTTGACCCAGGAACCAAGCAATCACTGCTTCGATTCCCGGTCAGGAGCTCCATTCTCAGTAGGGGCCGTGTAGGAGGCAGCTGATGATCGATGGCATTTCTATTTCTCTATCCCTCTCTCTTCCTCTTTCTCTCTCTCTCTCAAAAAAAAAAATCAATAAAAACATATATATTTAAAAAGTAATACATATTTTTTAAACAAGAGGTGACAAACTGAACTGTACATTTAAAATGATTAAAATGACAAATGTTATGCTAGAGATAGTTTACTGTAAGCTTAGAAAATTAATAATATAACAAACCCAAAGCACTGAATTGTACTTGGAAGTGTATACTTTAAAGGTATGGTATGTGAATTATATTTCAATAAAGCTGTTTTAAAAACACGAAATGGAGGGACATTTCACTAACTACCCGAGCAGCACTCCTCAAAAGCGGCCAAGGCAGGGAAGAGGGGGGAAGAGCTCAGATGGAAGGGACGAAGGGGATGACGACCAAATGCCCCGGGGGGGGGGGTGGGGGGGGGTCCGGACGGATCCTGGAACAGGAGAGGGACCTGGGTGGCAAAGCTGGGGACACCTGATGAAGTCTGGCTTACAGGGCGTGTCAGTGCTCCTGTGTTCACTAGGACACACGCAGCACAGTTACGTTAGATGTTAACGTGACGGGGATCGGGGTGACGAGGTCATGGGAACCCGAGTTATCTTGATAACTCCCCCAAAGCTAAGGTGAGTTCTAAATAAAAAGTAAAAGCAAAAATATAGAGGGAGGGGGGAGGGTCAAAGTCAGGGAGGAGCTGTGACGACAGAAGCAGAGATCAGCCGCGTCGCCGGCTTCGGAGACAGAACCAGCGCAGGAATGCAGGGGCGTCTGGGAGCCGGGAAAGGCCAGGAAACCCATCGGCCCCTGGGCCTGAGGAGGAGCACCGCCCTGCGGCATCTGGGCCTCCGAAGCTGTGAGATCTCAGAAACCGTGTTGTTGAAGCCACTACATTATGGCCGTGCGTTACGGCGGCCACAGGAAACTCATACGGAAGGTGAGATACCAATGATGATGAGAGTAAGCACTTTACCTATGTTAACTCGGTTAACCTTCAAACACCCCTCTGCAGAGGCACCATTCTTAGTCCCATTTTACAGATGAGAAAACAAAGGCACAGAGCCATTGAGTAACCTGCCCAAGGCCACAGCGCAGGAAGCAGTAGAGTGAGATTCTCAGGGTTGGCTGTGGCTGCCCTCACTGCCCAACGTCACCTTGCATGTGAATTCTGACCCCACCCACTCATGTTAGGCCCTCTACAGAAAGAATTGGGTTAATAACACTACGACCCTATGGGGCAGATGCTCTTGTAGTTCTCCAGTTTACGGGTGGGGAAACTGAGGCCCGGTGAGAGGCCCCTTGTCACAGGAACAAGGCTGAGGAGTGACCCCCAATGATGCCGCTGCCTCCACTCGGGCCTCCTGCCCCCATCCCCACATCCCCTGTGCTCCTGGAGGGTAATGGCATCCTCATCAGATGTCCCCCACCCTGCATGCCGCTGAGGGACATCCCGCCCCATTGTTCAGGCCAGGAAGCCACCCCCACTCCAGGGCCAGGGCAGGCGGTCTCTGGGGGGAAGGTTCCTTCCCTGAGAGGTGAATGCTCAGGGAGCAGGCCCTGGAGGGCCCGGACAGAAGACACACGGTGGCCCTTTAAGGCCAGGGGCCAGGGTGGGGGCTGCTCACCCATGGGTCCCTGAGTCTCTTCTCAGAAACTCTTTCTGGGGGTGGACCCAGGACCCAGGACCAGGGCAGCTGGTGACAGTGACTAGAGTGGGGGTAAAGGGCTCTTGTTTAGGCCTGGCCTCCTCCCCGTCTGGACTCAGTTTCCTCAGCTGTAAAGTAGGGGAGTGGGGCTGGGAGTGTCTAACCCTCCCCTCCCTCCGCCGCCCCCCCCCCCCCCCCCCGTGAACCTATGACCCCGTGGGTGCATGCTCCCTGTTCATTCATAACAGGGTGAGGGCTTACTGGGGCGTCCGCGCCAGGCCTGCTCCAGCTGTCTCACAGTGACTGGGAGGAAGCACGCCATCCCAGTCCGTGTTTGAGTGAGGATACAGGCCCAGAGCAGTTAAGGAATCCGGTGAACGAATGCTGAAGCGGGGATAGCACCCAGGATTCAGGCCACCGGCCACACCCACCATCCGTGTCTCTGTGCACGCTCCCTTTCTCTCCTACCCTGCACAGAGCTGAGGCAGGGTTAGGGCTTTGGGGAGTGAGGCCCTCCCCCGGGGGCTTGTGGGAACCTGAGGATGTGGGTGTTGCTGATGGTCCAGTCTCTCTCACCCGGCCAGGCCCCATGGACCAGGGACGGGGGCCAGCTCTAAACCTTCCCTGGGGGAGGGCTTCTTGGAGGAGGAGGCATATCAGCTGAGCACGAGGAAGCATGAAGCAGGTACAGGAAGAGGGAGAGGGCATTCTGAGCAGAGGGCGCTCCAGGCTCAAGGAGATAGGAAATCTCCCATCTGACTTCACTTCCAGCTCCAGGTTCGTTTTCTCAGCGCTGCTTCCGGGGCCTGTGCTGTGCCGGGGCCTCCTCGGCGCCTCCTGTGGCCCGGGCAGGGCTGCCTGCCCCCCTGGGGGAGTCTGGTACCCGATGGCTTCCATGGCGCACCTTCAGCCAGAGGCAGGAGCCAACTGCCCAGCCCCAATCCCGCCTCTGCCGCTTACAGACCCATCGCCGGGCCCAGCGACGGCACCTTCTTGTTACTTATCACAGGGTTACTGTCGTCATTGCTCTCATTACCGAGGCCCTCCAGCCCAGCGCACATTAAGAAAGGCCCATGGACTCATGTGGGAGGATGGCCACAGGGGCGAGGTGGCCAGGCAGGGCCTGGGCAGTGGGGATGCCTCTGCTGAGCATTGGTTCCCAGGGACCATCTGAGAATCAGGCCCAGCACGGCCAGGTATTAGTGTTCAGGCGAAGCCATAAATCCAGACTCCTGTGGAATCTCCCAATTTTTAAGGAAAGGCCAAATTTTAGAAAACAATTTGGGGTCAAGAAAACTGGGCAGGACTCTGGTCCAGGGGCAGCTAGATGCCTTTTGGCCTCTGATATGGAACAGGACTAGAATATGGCTTTAGAAGGCCCAGGGCCCTGATATGCAAATGATCATAGTGATGCAAATGAGCATCCTGATGCAAATGAGCACCTTGATTTGCATATAGCCAAATGCAAAGGCAGGTGAGAATGCACCTGCCCACCTTCCTGTTTGCTTCTTCCCTCCCTGCCTTTGGGATAGAAACACCTGGAGGGCAAGGGGCGTGTCTGTTTTGTGCACTGCAGCATCTCCAGGGCCTAGACCTGCACCTGGCACACAGTAGGTGCACCATATCCTTTGAATAAACGAATGAATGGATGAGTGAGTAGGGACATGTGGTGATGGAGAGAGGTGAGGTGCAGAGGAAGGATCTCAGGCATGACTGAGTGACAGTTCACGGCACCTCTTGGGCCTCTCCTTGCTCGTCTGTAGAATGGCTCGGGCCCTTCAGAGAGCAGTCTGAGTGCAGCAGAAACACGTATATGACTCACTGACCGAGTGATTCCATTCCAGCCATGGGGCCATTCCTATATATGGAAAAGGAAAGCTTTCCGTACAAAGATCTACCAAAATATATTATTTATAACATCAAAACACTGGAACTAACTGAGATGTACAACAATAAGGAAACGGCTAAATAAACTATGGAACTTCCACTTCACAAAACACCAGGCACCCAATAAAAACGAGACTCAGAGAAGAGGAAAAGAAACGGGGCTACGGAGAGTGAGTTATCGAAATGTGCCCGTGACATAATGGCAAGTCAAAAGGCAGGATACCACGGTTTTGTTTTCTCCTTTAACACACAGCATGATCTCAGCCACGTTGTTAAAAAAAAGTCCCCAAACAGAAAACTATGGAAGGAAATACATCAAACCTTAACAATGATTGTCTCTGGGTGGTGGGGCTGTGGGTGGTGATTTTTCTTCCTTATTTTGACTTTTCTGCATTTTTCAGACTTTCATAAGTGACCATGTATTGTTGCTTTGATGGTAAAGCCATGAAAAAAAAAAGAAAAGAAATAAAAACTGGGGTTGGGGAGTGGGAGTGGGAGCTCGTCTAAGATCTGCCTAGGTCTCCCACGAGGAAGGTCAAAGTCACCTCCGGGCACCAGAAGGGTTCTGGTTTGGGGCTGGCCACCCGAGTGTCAGAATCGGGGCTGCCTGTGCGACCCTGTGGGCGTCAGTGGCATCGCCTGTCCGACAGGCCTGGCCCCCCGTTTCACAGGGAGCAGCGAGAACGGGACCGGAACGCGGCTTTATGAGGCCGCGGGGAAGTCCGAGTGAAGTGAATGGTCGTGATTAGCCGTTCCTGGGGAGGCCGGCTCCGCATCAGACGCCTCAGGAAGATGTCAGCATCCTTGTCAGCCGGCCCGGGGGGGTGTTTGGCCCCTGGAGCTGCAGGTGGCCCTGAGTCATCTTGGAAAGTAGAACCAGGGTGATTTCCAGGAGCACATCACCGTGTGGGGGGAGTCCCCGTCCCAGCTCCTCCCCCACGCTGGGTGGCCTTGGGCGAGTCACTCACCTTCCTGTGCCACCGGCTCCGGGCACAGAGCTCACAAGGTTCCTAACCTCTGTTTAAAGCGAGGACATCTCATCCAGACCCTTCCAGGCAGGGACCCCAGAATCAGAGAGGCAACTTTACACCCTGGGGTCTCCGGAACCTCCCATGTTGGCCTGTGACCTCAGTCCCAGCCCCATCGTTCCCTGGGAGGTGCGGGTGGGGGACGTTTCCCGGTGGGTCTCTAGAAGCTCAGTCTGCCATGGTGGGGTTACCCTCAGTTCCTCTCAAAAAGTGACCATCTGTCACTTAAAAAAAAATAAAAAATAAAAAAAAATATATAATTGATTTCAGAGAGGAAGGGAGAGGGAGAGAGAGATAGAAACATCAATGATGAGGGAGAATCATTGACTGTCTGCCTCCTGTACGCCCCCGTTGGGGATTGAACCCGCCTGTGCCCTGACCGGGAATTGAACTGTGACCTACTGGTTCATAGGTCGACCCTCAACCACTGACCCCTCCGAGGGTCCAGCAGTTCAGAAAAGGGTGCAGGCTGCTTCGGGGGGCCGGTGTACCAGCAGCCTGCACACGCCCAGCCTGCACACGGGATGATGGTTGCCCGTCCCTGCTGCCACCAGCAACCTCCGAGTTTCAGTCTGGGATACCCCCAGCCTCCCGCCTGGCACGCAGTAGATGTGTCTGCACAAACCCGTCTCCTCCGTGTCGACACAGCTCACGGCCCTCCGGCCCCATCATGGTCTAGTTAACCATGTGGTTAGTGCTGGGCCAGGGCTGCCATGGGCCGGGCTGGGAACCGTTCTGTGGGACCAGCCCAGATGCTCCTCAGCACTCCCAGATGGTGAAAGGAGCTCAGAAAGGGTAAGAAACATGCCCAAGGTCACGGAGCCAGCAGGGGGCAGGGCCAGGCTGGGGAGCCAGGCTGTCTGGCCTGAGTCCACCCTTGTGACTGCGATGCGCTGCGATCGGGCAGCTTCTGCCAGCTGCTGCTTTGGCACACGAGGAGCAGCTCAGCACAGGTCAGGGGCTTCCCAAGGTCACACAGCGAGTGAGTGCAGAGCCCCGACCAGCTCCCGACCCTGCATTCGGGGAGGGGGCTCCTGGAACATGAATGCCAGTTTGTCCGGCAGAGTCATCCCTGGCGTCTGTGCCCAGCACAGTGCTCAGGACACACCCCAGTGGATAATGGGCTGATTGGCCTGGAATAGCGTCCCTGTTCACTCATTTGTTTATTCATTCATCCTGGTATGTACTAAGGTTCTTCTTGGTGCCAAGCCGTATGCCTGGCCCTGGGGGTACAGAGATGAGCAAGGCACATCTTTTGCTCACAACCCAGGGACTTCTAGGAGGAGAGAACAGCTGAGATTTGGTCAGAGGGAGGAGGGAGAAGGGTGTTCTGGCCTAGGGAATAGCTGATGCATTTGGGGAACCCCCATAGATTCTGGGAGGATTGGTTAGAGAGGAGAGGAGGCGGTCAGGATCTGACACCGCCAGGGCCGGTGGGTGGGCGATGGGCGGGAAGGCAGATGGAAAGTACATGAAGGGAGTCAGCCACGGGCTGAGGGTCAGCTGCTCCCTGCACCCACTCCGGAGGGCTGAGGGAGGGGCCGCCTTTGAGACAAGGACGCGGTTGCTGCCTTCCTGGGTCACAGCTGGAAGGGGAAGTGGGGCTGAGGGCTGGGCGGGGCTGAGGTCACAAGGCAGGAGCACCCCAGCTCAGGTCAGGGTGGGGGTACAGTTCTGCAAGTGCCAGCCCCTCGGGGGCCGGAAGCGGAGAGGGAAGTGGGCCCAGCCACCAGCTGCTCTGACCTCATCTCCCGCCCTCACTTCCTCACTCACTTCCCGCTGTCCTTGCTACTGGCTCTCCGAGGCATCCGGCTCGGTCCCACCTCAGTGCCTTTGCACTGCTGTCTCCTCTGCCCCACGTGGGCTCTCCTGTGGGCCGGTTGGGCTTCTTTTCATCACTCACCTCTTCAAATGTCACTCCCCGGAGAAGTCTCCCGCTCCCTCTACACTGCGCCCCCCCGCCCCCATCCGTCTTCCCGACCCCCAACATGTGCTATTGCCATGTACCTGCCCGCCATTGCATGTCCCCTGGCTCATCCTTCAGTATCTGTCCCCTCCCGGGCATAAGCTCCATGGGGACAGAGGCTTGATTTACCTTGTTCGCCACGGAATCCCCTGCTCCAAGCACAGTGTCTGGCACACAGCGGGCCCCACCCAGCATAGCGCTGAGCCCTGGACGTGTGCCAGGCACCGTCCTATGGGCAGGAAGTCACTTACTTCTGATCCGTCCGAGGCGACGGGGCCAGACTGCAGGGTGGCGGGCAGGAGGAGGGAGACCCGTCAGGAGCTACCGCATGTGTCCCGGCAAGAGATGATGGCGGCCCAGATTAGGGAGGTGGGTGGAGGTGTGAGAAGCAGTTGGATTCTGGATTATTTTTGAACATCGGCCAGACAGGATTCGCAATGGGTTGGGCTCCAACGAACTACTTCTGGGTAACAAACCAACTCAAACCTAGTAGCTTATAACAATGAGAACAATTTTACTACTTCTCCTAGTTTCTGTGGGGCCGGAGTTTGGGATGAGCTTGGCTGGGTTGCCGTCGGTGGTTGGAGCTGGAACAGCCGGTGGGAGCAGTGCGTCTTTCTCCCCTTCCTGTACGCCCCCGTGGGGCCTCTCCACACGGCCGGTCCTGTGGGCTGGTTGGGCTTCCTCACAACATGGCGGCTCAGAGCTGCAGAGGCCAGTGTCCCGGGAGAACCACGCAGAAGCTACGTTGCATTTGGGGACCCAGCTCAACATCCAAAACACGGCTGCTGCAAGTTCAAGTCTACCCAGATTCAAGGAGAGGAAATACGGGAGAAGCGCGTCTCCATGGGCGGAACACCAGTGGCCCACTCTAAGACTGAGTGGGATGGAAAATATGGCTGTGGCTCCTTCTGGGAAATGCAACCTGTCCCAGATTGAAAAAGCCAATTTGAGTGCTGTCACTGCAAATCGCTCAGCTCCTCACGCCCCCGTTTCCTCATTTGTAAGAGAGAGCAGATACCAGCTATGTGCTAAGGGGGGGGTTGCAGACAGGGACAGGCTCCGTGAACTTGAGCTTCCGCTCCCCGCTTCCCACCAGCCGCGGGCCTCTACGCCGCAGAGAAGACGCAAACGGGTGCGGGTGGCTGTGCCTCCGGGGTCCGCCAACTGCGCCCCCTGCCTGCGCCTCGGCTGCCCTCCTCCTTTTGCGTGTACAGGCGTGTATGTCCCTGTGGCCATGGGTGTGTACAGGTGTGCTTGCGTGTGCACACCCAGGAACTCATGTGCGGTGAGCACCTCTCTCTCCCAACCAAGCCAGGAGGGGCCTCTTGGCCGCCAGCCAGCTGCTCCTTCAGGAAACCTGGCCGCCTCCTCCAGGGCCAGATGCTCCCCTGGTCCTGAGGCTTTTCTCTCAAACCCCGTCCTCAGTGCCCCCTCCCCTTTCCTGGGCCAGGCCTGTCCCCGTCGCCTCCGTCCCGCAGGGGCCTGTCATCCTCCTGGTCCGCCTCCCCAGGGCCCAGCGGCTGCCTGAGTGACCTCCTCAGAGGCAGGCGTGGGATTCTAGAAAGCGCAACACCACAGCATCAGAAGGCAGGCCCGTGGCTGCCGGGGCGGGGGAGGGGCGCGAGGGGACTTTTAGGGTGACCACAAGGTTGTATGTCCTGATTGAGGTGGAGGCTACACGCCTATTTGCATTGAGGTTTGACACCTTGATGAAGATGACGGCAACAACAAGACCTGCCCAGGCTCCTCAGCCCTCCAAGTGCTTGTTGAGCACCTACTGTGTGCCCGGCACTGTTCTAGGCACAGTCGACAAAATCCCCATCCCGTGGGGGCGGTGGGAGCCCGCAGACACCATGACTACGGGACTGTGCCAGGCAGGATGCTCTGCAGAGAGCCATGCAGCAGGAGACAGGAGAGACCAAGTTCACCCCAAGGTCGTCAGGCGACTGTTTCCTCCCAGAGGTGTCCCTCTGAGGCGGGTGCCCAGCAGCCCAAAGTGGGGCCAGGCCCTGGGAGAGGGGCCTGATGCTTCCTGTCCCAGCAGGAGGCGGTGACAGCGGGGGAGACACATGGACACACCTGTGCTCCCACCCCAACGTCAGGGTGAGGGGCCTCAAGCCGGTTCAGGTCCCTGTGAACGCGGCCTGGGAACAGAACACATCCTCGGGCACCAGGGCACGCTCACAGCACCAGGCTCTGGCCCAAGCGCAAGTCCATACCCCGATCTGGGCGCGCGTCTCTTTCACACCCATCCTCTGGCGCCCGCACTCGCTGGGGGCGCAGCCTGTGGGCACAGACACACACAGACCGGCGCACATGCACGTGCACATGCCTCCTCGCCCTGCTGCACACGGGGTAGGAGGTAATGCTTACCCAGCACTTGCTCTTTACACGCTGTGTCTCCGTCTCGCCAACAGCCCTACGAGGCAGGCGCTCTCACGACCCCCCCTTACAAATGGGGAAAGAGGGGTGCCGAGGGGTGGTGGTGCCCACAGTCTGAGCCTGACGGTGGAGAGCCAGGATCTGAGCCAGGCTGCCCGGCTCTGGGTTCTGGTGTCTGTGGCTGTGCATGGGCATCACCGTGTGTCGGGGACCCCCGTTTCCAGGGTCTCCTGTCACCCAGAGGCTCTGAGCCACACGCGTGCACAGCGCGTCTCCCACCCTGAGGGGGGAGGGGTGGGTCCGCTGTCCCCGATTATAGAAGGGGAAGTTAATGGAGAAAGGGTGGCATGGATCTTGCTCAAGGTCATGCCAGGGTTGACAGAGGAACCAGGGCTAGACTCACGCCCCTGACGCGTGGCCCATCGCCTCGCCCGCCCCTTCGGCAGAGTTGAGCCCCCCGGTCCCGCCAGGTGCACGCCCTCCGCCACACCCCAGACCCTTTCTGGAGAAGCGGGGGTGGGCAGCAGCGTCACGGGCGCTGGGCAGACGGGAGCCTCCCCGAGGGGGCACGCTGCTCAGCCTGGTCCTGGGAGCCTGTGGGCTGAAGGGTGAGTGAGTCTGAGGGGCCAGGGGTCCTGGGTCCTGAAACCACTCCTGGGACTGGCCCTGTGGGGCCTGAGCACAGCAGGTGGGCCTCATTCAGGCCGTGATGGGCGGGTTTGTCCCAGCCCGGGAGGGGACGGACAGGACGGGGACCAGGGAGGACTCGAGAAGCAGACGCCCCGAGGGAGAGCGGGCTGTTTCCCCTTGGCACCTGTCTGAAGGTGAGGGGTGCTGGCCCAGAAAACGTGGCTCCCAGCCCATCCGCGCGCTCTGTCCGCTGCGGGAGGCTGTGCCGGCCAGGCATTGTTCTCAGGTTTAAAAATAAAGGCATCTTGGCCTGGGCCCTGCTGGCAGAGGGGAGGAGGGGGCGGCCATGCCCCAGGCCTGAAGGGCATCTGGCTGCACAAGGAGGCCTCACCCAGCTGCACCACCAGCATAGCTGGGAGCGTGGGGGGTCCCCGAGAACCACCGGCACCTCAGCTTGTCCTGCCACGAGAGGCAAAGGCTGAGGGTGTCGGGGTGCAGGCTGCCTCTCCTCACTCTGAGGCTGCCCCTAACCCTCACCAGAAGCTTCCAACAACTTGGGGCCCCTTCGGGGGACACAAGCTCCCCCCACACCCTCTGTCCCCCACCAGCTGATAATGCTAACAATAATAGCTATGTCCCCACAGCCCCGGTGTGGAAGGCACTGTTATTATTGCCATTAGACACATGAGAAAATCAAGGCTCAGAGTGGCTTAGTAACTTGCCTAAGGCCACACAGCTGGTCGGTGGAGGAGCCAGGGCTCAAACCAGGTGTATCTGACTCCTGAGTGAGGATCCTAATCAGGTGCCCCTTCCCCTCATCAGCCCAGTGCTCCCCCTCCCCGGCTCCTGTCCCAGCCCCCCCCCCCCCCAGGGACAGCAGAGGGAAGAAGCTTCCCCTAAGTGGTCAGGAAGGGGAAACTGAGTGGGAGTGGGAAGAGGAGGGGGAAACAGCCAGGCCTGTGTGCATGTGTGTGTTGGGGGGAGGAGGGGGGTTGTTACTTCATTAAACCGGTGAGATGGGATTTGAACCTAGATCAGCCCAAAGCTCTTTTCCTTACCCCCGTGTCTGGAGGGTTAATAGGCATCTGCAACATAGAGCACTACCTCCCCCTCCCCCAACGGGGTTCAAGCGTAAACGTGGGTGTGGGCAGCAGGAGGGGAGAGTGATGGGGAGCACTGTTGCTAGGGAACTAGCTCCCCCACTTCTGGAAGGATGGTAAGTAGAGAGAGCAAGGCAGTAGTCAGGGCAGCTCTGATACAGGGTGTCCCCCACCTGAGACGAGGCTGCCCGCCCGCCCCCCCGCCGCCCCAGTGGCTCATGGCTGCCAGCCTCCCCATTCCAGACAAGATCTGGTGATCCCCCATCCGCCCCGAGGCCTCTGCCAAGGTTGGCACACTGGTGCTGGCACCGGAAAGCGACATTCCAGAGGCCCCCCGCAACTCCCTGCCAACCCCAGATTCTTGGCAGAACAGGAGAGCAGGGGCTTCTGGGAGATGCACAGGGCAGGGGCATGGGGGTGAGGGTGGTGGTTGGAGAGGGTTGTGGGAGGGGCCAGAGTCAGGACACCTGTCCACAGGATGTGGGCGGAGCCTGGCCAGAGACAGGGCAGACTCCCACCGGTCCCCCAGGGACTGCGCACCTCCCACTGCTCACCGGCACCCCAACAGGAGCTGGGCAGGGGCCTCAGTGCAGCCTGCAGCCTGCAGAATGGGGGACTGGGCCGAGAGCAGTGTCTCGGACATGGTGTCCTAGAAAAGACACATCCTTTTCAGGTGCAAAGTTTCTCTTACTGTAAAAGGTTCTCCAGACCAAGCTCCGCCTCCTGTGTGACCTTGGGCAAGGCACATGCCCTCTCTGGGCCTCAGAGACTCAGGAGAGGACTGAAGGGGGTCAATCTTTTTTTTTTTAAATATATTTTATTGATTTTTTTTAAAAAATATATTTTATTGATTTTTTACAGAGAGGAAGAGAGAGGGATAGAGAGTTAGAAACATCTATGAGAGAGAAACATCGATCAGCTGCCTCTTGCACACCCCCTACTGGGGATGTGCCCGCAACCAATGTACATGCCCTTGACCGGAATCGAACCTGGGACCTTTCAGTCCGCAGACCAACGCTCTATCCACTGAGCCAAACCGGTTTTGGCGGTCAATCTTTTTTTTAAAAAATATATTTTTATTTCAGAGGAGAAGGGAGAGATATAAACATCAATGATTAGAGAATCATTGATTGCTGCCTCCTGCACGCCCCACACTGGGGATCGAACCCATAACCCGGGCACGTGCCCTGATTGGGAATTGAACCGTGATCTCCTGGTTCATAGGTCGATGCTCAGCCACTGAGCCAGCAGTTTTATTGTCCCCAGGGGTAAGATTCTTGTCGCCCTGTCGTCACATCTCCACTCAGCAGACAACAGCTCTTTTTCAATGTGCACTCTGGCACTGGCTCCCCTGCTCGGTGCCCCGGGAGGGGTGGGGGGCACCTCTCGAAGGGAATGCTGCCTCCTGACCCCTGGCCCCGGGGAGTGCTGTCCCAGACTCCTCACTGCCCCAAGGCAGACACGTCTCTTCTCTCCTGGGCAGCTGTCCTTGACCCTCCTCCGCCTGGATGGCTCGGCCCCACCCGGACCTCCGAATAGTTCTTCCTGGTCATCCAAGACTCAGCTCAAATGTCACCTCTCAGAGGCCTTCCCTGACCTTCCCTGGACCAGCCCTCCCCCTCACCCATCCCCCCCCCAGGTTTTGAGATCTCTCTGATCCGTTTCCTTCAAAACATTTGTCACAACTGAAATGATTGCGGTCACTTATTGTTTACTCGCTGATTGTCCTTCCTCTGGACGGTCCACGCAGGAGGACGCGGCGGGCTTTGTCCTAGCGCTGGGCCAGCTCGCCGCAGGCCCTCAGCAGGTCCTTCTCAAACGGATGCCTGTGAGGCTCCGTGGTTTTTCCAACTTGCCCAGGCCCCTGGTTCTCCGACGTGTGCTTTTTAGATATGCTCCCTCCTCTCCCTCACCCCCCCCCATGGCCTCCCCTCCCCAGGCTGGTGGCAAAGTTCTTGGGGACTCAGCTGTGGGCCCAGCAGCCAAGGGGCTGGCAGGGCAGGGAGGGAGGGAAGATCCTTGACCCCCGTCCCCGTGTTGTCAGCTCCCCAAGAGCAGGAGGGCAGCCTCGGGCCTGGAAAGCCCCTGGCCTGGCTGCTGGGTGTGATTCCGGGGTGACCTCATCGCCTTGAACGGAGGGCAGCAGGGGCAGGAAGTGGAGGACGAATCAGAGGAGCTATATTTAGAGCGTTAGATTCAGCTCGGGCCGGACAATATTCCTGGAGTCCCCATTGTTGTGAGGGGCCAGAGGGCAGAACGGCCATTGAATGGCTGGGTCTGAGCCATGCCACGCTGTCTGGGCATGCCGGGGTTGGGGGCAGTGGGAGGGGTGGCCCCTTCCTGCCTGCCAGGGAGAACCCAGGCCGAGGGTCATCAGGGTGGAGCTGGGGGGTGCAGGGCCTGGGGAGCTGCCCTTGGGATTAAGGCTGAAGGTGGAGGGAGGATGCCTCCCCGGTGAGGAGGGAGGGTAACAGCCACTCAGCAGCGACGACAACCTTTAGTCCTCTCCACTCTGCCATTTTACAGGCCAAGCGCCCGAGGCTCAGACCCAGGGAGCTGGCTGCTGAAGGCCACATGGACGCGTCCTGACTTCTAGTCTGAGTCCCCCCGCAATCAGCTGTGCCCTGGCCCGCTGCCCTCCCACCAGGCCAGGCCGCCCTGGGTGACAGGAGAGCGTGGCTTGCCTGCACGGAGGGCTCCAGAACCTGTCGCTATGGCAACCCAGGGTCCTGGCCTGCCCTGCTCTGGAGAGGAGCCTGCGCCGAGGATTTCCTTGGGTGAGCAGGCCGAGGCTGGGGGTGCCTTCGGACCCTGCCTGCCAGAGCCTGGGGCTGGGCCAGCAGCCCGGACTCGCCGCCTGGGCTGATCCCAAGGGGGAGGCCAGTGATCCTCGAGGGTGTCCTGTTTCTGCACCCACACCTCCCGCCACACTGCGGCCAGGGGGCTAGAGAAGGGTGAGGATTGTCCCCAATTCCGGGCCACCCTGCGGGGGGAAGGCTCAGCAGCCAGTGTCCAGGAATCTCATGCTGCTGCCCAAGCCCCAATCTTCCATCCTGTAAGTCCCACTGACGCCCAGGGAACTCTGGGGGCCGGCTGCCTTGAACACGGGGGAGGGGACCCGAAGTTCCAACAGACCCGCTCTTCCTACTGACCCGTGACAGGCACAGGGAGAGGGCCAATGCCCTCCAGGGAGAGCCTTGAGAATGAAGCCAGCCCCTCCCCACCCCAGCCCATTACACGTGAGTAACTGAGGGTCAGAGCTGGGAAGAGGCTGGTCTGAGACCATTCGTGGGCAGCAGCTTCCCCTGTCCTCCTGGGCCTGCCCGCTGCGGGTCCCAGGCGCAGCCCCGGTCTCTCCCCGCAGCCCCGCTGCCTTGCCCCGGGCCTCGCGGCCAGAGGCTGTTCACGGCTCCTCTTGATTTCACATCATGACTCATGTTATCATGTTCTCAGGAGCTGAGTAACCACCTGAGTTATTTATACCCTGGCTTCCTTCCCTCCTCCCAGAAGCGGGCAAGGAGGCTGGGCTGGGGGTGGGGAGGGAGCTGGGAGGGGGATGTGGACTGGGAGAAGGCAGCTGAGCACCCCCATATGCCCTCCCCTGGGGTACCACCCCCGTAAGGCACCCAAAAATAACCGTGACTCTCAGCACAACAGGATGGGCCTGGATCCGTGGCATCGATATATAGGTACTAGGATGGTTTGGGGAGGGGGGAATTCCTTTCCCGAGCGAGTCACCCGTCTGGAAAAATAAAGAAGGAAAAAGCTGAAAATTTTTCCTTCCATCAAAACAGGAAGGAGCTGGGGGTGGTGGGAGGGTGGACGGGGAGATGCCGGGTGGAGGCCGAGATGCATCCTCCACCCTGTGGTGGTCTTTAGGGAAGGCAAGCCCCCAGGCACCGGCATTGGGGGGGCCCTCTGGCCCAGGGCAGGCCCTGGGTGACCCCTGTGGGCCAGCCCCAATTCCCCGGGGGCGCTTTTTTGCTCTTTTCCGCCCAGGCCCGTGTGCATTCATGAATACACCCAGATGCCCACGTTTCCCCCAGTTCCCATGCCACACAGACCCGCTTGCCCATCCCTGTGTGCCCCCGCCCCCCGACCCCTCAGGAGAAAAGGTCTCACTCTGGGTGGGCGGGGCTTGGGGGCGCTGCCTTGTTTTCCACTGCCCTGGACCATCGTCCTGGGAGTCTTGTGACTTAAGTTCCAATATGACTTTGCTCCAACCCTATCCAGCACGTGACCTCAGGGAAGTCACTTTCTTTCTCTGTGCCTCAGTTTCCTCATCTGTCATAAGGGTACGGTCATTCCCTCTGGGGCAAATCACGGGACTGCCTGGTCCAAGCGAGGGGAGCTGGACCACAGCTCCCGTTTACCGCACTCTCTCTGTGCCGAGCACCTACGTTCAGTCACTACGGAGATCAACCCCGTCACCAGATGTGACCGGTTCCAGAATTATCCTCATCTCCGGCCCCGAGGGCAGGGACTCACCCAGGGCCAAACCGCTGGGATGTGGTGGGGGCTGCTGGGAAACTCGGGGTTCCTCGCACTGTTCCCACTCCAGGAAGAATGAAGGCATCTCACCAGAGGCCCAAGGAGAAGGAAGAAAGGGAGGGAGGAAGAAGTGGGGGGAGGGGGCCCAGTTTCCTTGGGCCTGTGCTCCCACCTGGGACCATCCATGACGATGCCTGTGGCTTCAGCAGGGCTGTGCCCCAATGGCCAGGGGACGCATCGTCACCCAAGAAGCATAGCGCCCACTGCTATGGGAGCTGCTCTTGGGACGGTTACTCACCCTGCCCGCTGCCCGCTGTTTGCTGATTGACTTACAGAAGCACCACCCAAGGGTGTTTGCCGTTGTCTCGGTCTTCCTGTCCGTCTCCCACCTGCCTGCCTCACCTCTGGAGAGATGAGCTGGCAATGTAACGGAGACCCAATCCTGCGTGCGGACAACCCATGAGGGCACCTCCCCACCATCAGATGGTGTTGGGACCCCACTCTACAGATGAGGACACTGAGGTGTTGGACTTGCTCCTCCAAGCCCAGCACTGGGCAGGCCTGGGATGACCATTCCAGGAGGGGTAGTTCTGATGCCCATGGCACTGGTTCAACCTGCCTCAGCCACCTCCTGATCATGTGAATTAGGGAAGTCGTAGGATCGCTCCAGGACTCAGTCTTCCTTTCTGTAAAATGGGGATAATATGGTTGCTCTGCCTGGATTGCCCGGTGGTTCAGGGACTAATGCATTAGTTGGAGCCACATGGAATCACGGCCATTTGTGACCTACCCTTTGGATCAGTGCTTCTCTACGGTGCACGAGTCTCCAGGGATCTCGTTAACACGCAGGTTCCGCTCAGCAGGTCCGAGGCAGGCCTGGCACTGTGCATGCCGGACCAGCGCCCGGGGGAGCAGCTGCTGTCAGTGGGCCACACTCTCAGGAGCAACAGTGTGGACCTAGACTACGCACTGGGCGGTGCCGGGCACTGGGCTGGCGCCTGTGTGCCCATCCTCACACCGATCCTTATGGCAAGGTCAATGTGGCCACCCCCAGTGTACAGATGCGGAAGCCGAGGCCCAGAGAGGTCAATGTCCCACCCAAGGACACACAGCCAGAGCTGGCATGCCGGGGTCTCGAAGCCAGGCCTGTGGGGTTTACAGGGTCCTTGTCCATGAATCCAATCCTTTGCACGGGCTCCTGGCCTCCGCCCGTGGGGACCTAGGATGTACCCAGGACACGAAAGCATCTTCCAGTGGCCTCCAGGCGAGGACGTGGATGAGACCTGAATTGGAGAGGAACATGACAGGCGCTCTGGGAACAGCACAAGGCAAGGTGTGTTTTGGGGTAAAAATAAGCCACCCGCTATTCCTTGTGAACCCCAGCCTCGCCCCGACCCCTTCTCCCCTTCCCTCCATCTCTGAGTCCCTGCCCAGGGGTCCTTCCCCCCACCGAGGAGGGCCGGGGTCCCTGGAGTTGGCAGGACTGTCACCCCATTTCTGTCCCTCACTCCCTCTGTGACCTTGGGCAAGTCACGATGTCTCTGAACCTCAGTGTCCCCTCTGCACACCCCGGCTTGTGCTGTGGGGACGGGGTGTGAACATCACTGCTGTTTCAGACCCTCCCCCAGAGGAGCTTCCGCACGGTGGGGGGAGGAGATGGACGTGGCAGGGTGGCGGACAAGGACAGGAGTATCTGTACGTGGACAGGCTGCCGCACCTCCCACCTGCGCTTCCTTTCTAGCCTCTAGGGTTCCTGTCAGCACCAGCCCGCCATGTGGCTCACTGCTCACTATGGTGAGGAGGCTCCTTCAGCCAGGGGCTCAGCCTAACGCCCCCGCCCTGCCCCCAGTGCCCTCCCCAGACAAGGTGGAGCCCGGCCGAAGAACGTGGGTACGTGAGCTGTGTGCTCACCTTTGCCTGGCCGGGGAGATGGACAGAGATGTCCGGAGAGTGATGCTGGCACCAGCCTGCCCCAGGTTCAAACCCCAGCTCCGCCCTCACTCATCCTTGACCTTGCAAAGCCGCTCCAGACCTTGGTTCCCCCATCTGTAAAATGGGGGTGATCATAGCTTCTCTTTCTCGTAGGCACGCTGTGATGCTTAACTGAGTTAACACACCCGAAGGGCTTGTAGCACGCTGACACCGTGAGGGCCACGTGAACATTCGCTCTCACGGCTCCTGATGAAAAACTGGAGACTTTTACCGGGCCTGCTGCCCATCCTCTGACAGGCCCATCATGTCTCCTGCAGCCACTAACATCTTCCCCGGGAAAGCCGGCGAGGGTCTGTGCTGTCCTAGCCAGACCCCGCCGAGGGGGGCTGCCACTACCTGCCTGCCCCTCTCCCACCTGCCCCATCCCTTCCAGAATCCCGAGTCAAACCCTCAGACATGGCAGCAAGGACACGCTGGGCTGGCGACCCAGGTCCCCCTCTGGGGGGCTGCAACGGCTGCTCGCCCTCGGGTGGTGGGCAGGTTCTGGGGGCCCCTGACTCCAGTCCCGCACAGCCTCTTCCACCGAGCTCGTTTATTTACTTTTCTGTGTGCAAAGTGACATGAGAAGACGGGCAGCTCTGCCCTGGCCGGTGTGGCTCAATAGTTGGAGCATCAGCCTGTGCACCAAAGGGTCTCGGGTTCGATTCCCATCGGCAAGGGCACGTACCTGGGTTGCAGGTTCAATCCCCAGCCCCGGTTGGGGTGCGTGTGGAAGGCAACCGATCGATGTGTCTCTGTCACATCAATATTTCTCTCTCTCTCTCTTTCTTCCTGCTCCTCCCTCTTTCACTCTCTCTCTCTAAAAAAAAAAATAATTTTTTTTTTTGGAAAAAATATCCTCAAGGACAGGAGGGTATTTTTAACAAGAAAAGATGGGCAGCTCTGGCCAAGGCCACACGGGGCGGTATCATGGGACAGGGAGATGGTGCAAGTGTGGGCTTTGACCTCACAGTCCTGGATTCAAATCCTGGCACTGCCACCTCCTTGCTGGGTGACGCTGGACAAGCAGAACCCCCTCGGAGCCTCAGTGCCCGTCCTCAGGTGTGAGCACCGTAAGAGCCCCATCCCTCCAGAAGCGGGTGAGGACTCAGCTGGCCACGGTCCGTTGTTGACAGAATGGGAATCTCGCTGTGCCTCCCTCGCTGAGGTCCGTCCAGGTGAAGCACTGGCCCAGGTGATGCTTGGTCAGTGGGCTGTCACATGATCCGAGGGCCCGGGGCCCAGCAGGTGAGCAGCAAAGGGTGCAGCGGGGATGCGCTTCCTCACAAGATCCCGGTGGGGTCCTCTCCGAGCCCCAAGTGGCCCAGCTCCCCTCACCCGGGGGGCTCCGCTCCGTTTCCAGCCAGCTTCCAGGACAGGTAGCTCTGAGCTGCCCCGTCCAAACATCCTCTTCCTTGTCTGGAGACTGGGGCAGCTAAAAATGTACCGCTTAGCCCAGGAAAACAAACACCGCGCTTCCCTTGCCTTTGTACACAGGACACAAGGCCAAGGCCACGGAGGCAGCGAGGTGGGCTCCCAGGCTGCCCTGGGCCTGGGGGTCAGTCTGCCTGTCTGCCTGCCTTCCTGGGGTCTCTCCCGTCTCCCTGGTACTCACAGCCACAGTGGCCAGAGCCTCCCAGGGTGGGGGTTCATTGTGAGGGCACCCCCCACCCCAGTGATGTGTCCTGGCTTTCCCAGCCGTGGGCTCCTCGCCTAGAACTGTCTCTGGAGTTCACGCTGTGTGTGTGTGTGTGTGTGTGTGTGTGTGTGTGTGTGTGTGTGTGTATGTGTGTACGTGCACACATATGTATGCAGCATGGAGTAATGATCATGATCATCCTGACAACCAGCATTTACAGATTGCTTATTCCTGCTCCCAACACTCAGGATGCAATAACTCATGGGACTCCATGCGGTAACGGCCACGGTTACCCAAATTTAACAAGGAGCAAACCGAGGCTCAGAACGATGGACTACTTTGCTCAAGGCCATGAGCCGTAAATGGCAAAGGGGGGCTCCGAACCCAGGCGGTCTTTGACAGGAAACCTGGTCCCGTACCCCCCCTCTGAGCCTCAGTTTCCCCATCTGTAAAAGGAGCACGTATGAAGTCATGTCTCGCTCGCCGGTGACTGTGAGGGTGAAGCAGGGCGAAGCTGTGCAGACAGGGAGGCGGGGACAGGGTAGCCGGGCGCTCGGGGGAGCAGACTGCGCTCCGTGGCCCGGAGAACGCGCTTTGCCGTCACAGGGCCTGGGGCTGGGGTCTCAGGCCCTTGGTGGCGTGGCCTTGGCTGTCCCCACCTTGGAGCTCCATGTCCTTCTCCATCAAGCCAGCAACAGCACACCTGCCTGGCTTGGGTGCGGCCAGGGCCCCCTGGGCAGAATGGGGGTACCTGGTACACAGTATTCCCACCCTCTGGACTTGAGTCTGCCCTTGGGATGGAAGCCAACGCCTCCCTCAGCCCTGGTCCTCGCCCTGAGGGTGTGAGGTGATTTCTAACGGAGGAGAGTGTGCATGGGTTTCTCTAAACACCCCTCCCCCTGGGCAGCCCCCCCTCGCCCAGCACCCGGCTGAGGGCTGTGGCCACTCGGTTTTCCAAACTTGGTTCAGACCTGTCAGGGGACTGGAGGGGTGAGAGTTATGGGGATGTGGCCCCCACCCACAGAGACCCGCTCCCGGCCCTGCTGAAAGTCTGGCTCCTCAGTGGCCCCAATGCCCATGGTGTCCTTTGCTTCCGACTTCAGAGGCTCAAGCCCCCCCTCCCCTCCCCCCACCCCCCAGGCAGGGTATGGCATTTTTACACAGACAGGCCAGGACTCAGAAAGAGAAGCAGGTAAGATGCTTCCTCGTTTATTCATCCGCAGCAGACCAGAGCAAGCCATAAGCTGGGGTGGGGGCTTCCTGGAGGAGGTGCAGACTGAGCTGAGCCTGACAGGGGGTGAGAGGCGGTGTTCTTCGGAGAAGTGCACGTGCGGAAAGACCCACCCATTGACATGGTGTCCGCAAAGGAGAGGGTACAGGAAAGGGGTTCGCCGTAGCACAGCTGTCAGGCCCCGGGCCATGGTCCCTGCTCCTCTGTGGACTTCTGTCACTTCTAACCAGTGCGGAGACACCTGGATTGTAATGATCTGTGTCTATCTCACGCAGGAGCCTGGAGGGCCCAGATGCCAGGACCGGATGTCCTTCCTCATGCCATTTCCCATCGCTTCACACAGGGCCTGCACACAGTAGGTGCTCAGTGATGCTGTGCCCAGGAGTCCTCCCCTTTTTGCATTTCCCCGGAGGCTGGGTTGTGTGCACCCTCCTTGGTGCGCCTACGGCATTTTGTACGTGAGAGTTCACGTTGCGACAGCACTTCTCAGTGGGCAGAGCACTGTTCCATACATCAGTGTGTTTGATGCTTACACAAGCCCTGTGCAAAAAGTGTCATTACTGCCATCATCACCACCTGCCAGGAGGCAGCACATCACTGTGGTTTAGGTATGTGGGTTCTGCAGCTGGACTGTTTGGCTGTGTGACCCTGAACAAGTTGCTTAACCTCTCTGTGCTTCAATGCCTCCATTTGTAAGGTAAGAGTAACATAACTCATAGGAGCACTGAGAGGCTGCACACGGAGTAAGAATACTACCTACCACATGGTCACCTCAATAATAACGGTAGTGCCCGGCTGGCGTGGCTCAGTGGTTGAGTGTCAACCTACGAACCAGGAGGTTACGATTTTGATTCCCAGTCAGGGTATATGCCTGGGTTGTGGGCTCGATTCCCAGTGTGGGGTGTGCAGGAGGCAGCTGATCAATGATTCTCTTAGCATTGATGTTCCTATCTCTCTCCCTCTCTCTTCCTCTCTGAAATCAATAAAAATATTTAAAAAAAATATTAATAATGGTAGCTATTATCATCCCATTACAGATAAGGATATAGAAGGTCAAGGTCACAATCACCTAGCTGTCCAGTGGAACCGTTTTAATCTCTTAAGTCTTTAAACTTCAAACCTTGAGTTTTGGGGTTATCTTCCCCCAACCCCCATTTCCCTTGTCACTCTGTCTCCTATTTTTCTCTTCATGCATCTGTCTGTCCTCTGGACGGGGCTCCTCCAGGGCCGGAGCCTGCATCAGCACTGTGCCTGGAACATACCTGGCCACCGGGAAACTGGGAAGCTGCGTGAAGGAAAGACGCACACTATGCGCCAGGCAGCTGCTCTGTGCTTCCACGTGGATTATCGTGTCTGAGCCTCTAGACCACTCCCTGTGTGGCTCTGTAAAGAGGCCGTCCTGAGAAGTCCTCCAAGGAGAAGATTTATGAAGAGAAGATGGTGTGTTTGTCTCCGTGATGGAGGTGTGTATGTGAGTGAGGAGCAGGCTGCCATTGTTTGGGTGTAAAGGCCAGATGAGAGACACGGCACGGGGACCAGATAAAGCATTCTGAAGCCGGGAGCAGGGTGATGCGGTGAGCTGGGTGCTGGGCTCAGCGGGTGTGCGTGTGACTATGTGACTGTGACCGTGTGACTGCTGAAGACAGGGACACAGCAGCTCCCAGAGCTGGGGGTGGGAGGTGTTAACTATGTGGGTGCTGCTGTGGGCGGTGGGCCCTGGGCCTCCAAGCGGGGGGCCGCGGGAGGTAGTAAACATCAGGGTGACTAGGAGGCTGCAGGCTGGTGGGAGTTTGTGTGACTCTGCAGTTCAACAAATTCAAATGCAGCCAATGCCAGCAGCGCCTGCTATGTGCCAGGCAACCAGCTAGGAGAAGGAGAGAGGAGCCCAGCTTTCAGCTGAATGGCACTGGCTGTGGGGGTTGTGCGACCACCTTGTGGCTGGCGTGGAGCTGGGTGCTCCATGCACTGAGCCCTCACAGTAACCCTCTCCCACTCTGAGGCCGGATGGAGGCGTACAGAAAGGAAATGACTTGTCCAAGGTCACCCAGCAACTCCCAGCCAGGGCAGGACCTGAACCAAGGCGCAGAGCCCGGTCCCTCCTCCGCCAGGCCTGTGCGGGGGCAAATGTCTGGTCCTGGAAAAGCTGTTTGGGACTCCTGGCCGCGGTTCAGGCGACATCTCCCCAACCACGTGAAACCAGGCTACCCTCACCGTGCCGAGGGCTCTTCGGTTCTAGCTCTCCCTTTCCAGGGGCCAAATTCCTGGGCAGAGGGGCTGCTGGGCTCTTGGAGACCCCTAAACGCCCCACCCGTGCCTCAGGCCCTCCCAAGCTCCTGCCACCCCCCCTCCCTCCTGGTGCTGACTCTCAGCCAGAGGAGGAAGGCTGTCTCCACCCACCTCTCCCATCTTTATAAAAGCCAGGACAGCTGAAAGGGAGGCAACTTCTCCTGCTGCCGCACCGCACCGCCGGGAGCAGCCCGCCTGCCTCCCCTCAGCCCGCAGCCAGCCAGCCCCCACGGCCTCCCCGAGGGCTCTCCTCCGGCCGCCAGCGCCCATCTCTCATTCCCGAGACAGAGATATTTTGCGCACACACGCAAGAAGGGGGAATAAAAGCCCACGCTCCAGCCTCGTTGCAAAGAGAAAGCCGGAGCAGCCGCCGCTTGCAGCCCGTGGAGGACGCCCAGAGTGGCGAGCAGACTGACCGACAGACTCGCCCCACGTCCACCTGTCTGCTGCGTCCAGCCCAGAGCTCAGCGGGCGGAGCAGCCGAGCCCGCCGCCCAGGGCCCCAAGCCAGGGCGCACACGCTCCGGCCCCCCCTCCACTCCCACCCCCCAGTCGGCCCAGGAGAGAGTTTGCACCTCTCGCTGCCTGGGTTCTCCGGCCGCCGCTGCAGAGCCAACTTTGGAAAAAGTTTTCGGGGGGGTGACTTTGGCTTTGAGGTGCCCAGCTCCAGCTTTCCGACTTCGGGGCCCTTCCCAGAAAATGTTGCAAAAAAGCTAAGCCGGCGGGCAAAGGAAGACGCCTCTAGCCGGCAGCGAGCGCAGAGAGAAGACGAGCCTTCGGCTGCCGCGTTCTTTTTCCTCTTGGAGGTTGGAGTCCCCTCGGCGCCCCCACACGGCTAGACACCTCGGCTGGTTCGCGACGCAGCCCCCCGGCTGTGGATGCTCGCTCGGGCTCGGGATCCGCCCAGGTAGTGGCCTCGGACCCTGGTCTCGCGCCCAGGCCCTCCTCAGCCCCCCAACAACGGAGCCGGGGCCGGGGGCGGGGGCACCCGGGGGCCATGCGGGTGAGCCGCGACAGCGGCTGCAGCGGCCTGAGCGCCTGATCGCCGCGGACTCCAGCCGAGCCCACCTCCCTCCCCAGCCCCCGCCCTCCACCCTGGCCGTGGGGGCCGCGCGCTCGGTCCACGCGTCCGGGGCCCCGCGGGGCCGGGCCCGGCGTCGGCATGAATCGCTGCTGGGCGCTCTTCCTGTCTCTCTGCTGCTACCTGCGTCTGGTCAGCGCCGAGGTGAGTTGCGGTGGGGCTGGTTCGCTTCATTCGTGACCCCCGCCCCCGCCCCCGCCCCCGCCCCTGGGCCGCCCTCTCCCCTCCCTGCAGAGAACTTTGGACCCTTGCAGCCCAGGTGCCTGGCACGGGGCGCTAGGTGACCTCCGAGGGCTGACACCTGAGGTCCGGGAGGTGCCAGGCTCTCAGAGGAGGGGGCCGAGGTGGCTTGCTTTCTCGGGGAGGATCCCCGGGCTCCCCGCCTTGAAGTGCGGGGAAAGGTGTGTGTGGTCCCAGCTCTCAGGAACTGAATGAGCCCCTTCCCTGCCGAAGGGAGAGGGTGGGGTGGTGCCGAGGGGCAGAAGGCACCTCCCGAGCCCGCTTCGCTTCCAGCGGAGGTTCCGGCCGGGACCCGGCTGGCAGGGAGGGAGGTGCGGGCTGCCGCACCGGTGGCGGCCACGCCAACCTTCGACAGCGTTTTGCGTCCCACCCTGGCTCCCACTCCCGGGCCCGGAGCGCGGTCCGGGAGCAGCCGGTGTCTTGGGCAAGGAGGAAGGAAGGGTGGGGGCGAAAGACAGGTTTCGGGCAGTCGGATGAGGGCGGAGTGGGGGCTCCTAAGGAATCCAGCCCCAGGGCGGTGTGTGCCTGAGGCCCCGCAGGACCTGCGCGCTCTCCCCCGCTCGCAGGGTGCGCCGCGCGCCGCCCGGGAAAGCCTGGCTGCAGGGGACGTGGGGTGCAACCCCCCCCCCCCCCCCGCCAGAGCTGTCGGGTCGGATCCGTCCCCCACCCCTCCGGGCCTCACGTAGCCGTGAGTTGGCAAATGTACCCGGAATCCAGGTGGGAAAGGGGGCGGGGCGGGGAGGAGGCGCGAGATGAGGCGGGTAGAGGGCTGCGGGGAGCGCGGGTGCCTAGGTCCGGTCCCGCTTCTGCCCCGCGGTGGCCGGGAGCCCGCACTTGGCCTGCTCCCGGGAGGGCGGGCCCCTCTCGGCCTCCCACGGGGCTGGAAGGCGGCGGCGGCGGCGGCGAAGGGGTTAAGGCGCAGGGCTCGAGGCCGCGGCCGGGCCTTGGGCCGCCGCCAGCGCAGGTTGTTTTGACCGCGGAGGAGCAGTCGCCGTCTCCTTTTGTTCTCGGGGCTCCTTAAGGGCCGCCGGCCGTCCGCCCTGGGGCCCCGCCCTTCCGCGGCCGCCCCCCGCGGCCCGCACCCGGGAGAGAGAGGATGCGGGCCTCGGCCCGGCTGCCCACAGGCCCCTCCCGACGCCCCCTCCTCTCCTCCGGAGCCCCCAGCCTGTGGCCAGCTGTTGGGGAGGGGGCGCCGGCCGGCCCCAGCTGCCGCCTCGCCTCGCCTCGCCTCGGGGCCGGGGCTGGGCCGGTGCCAGGGCGTCCTGGGAACGGCGTCCCCGGCGCGGCGCTCCGCAGCCCACCCCGCTCGGCCGCCGCGCTCACTCACCCCACGCATGCACACTCCTGGCCGGAGGCGATGCTGCGCTCCGGCGGCGGGCGCGCAGGGACGGGCACGCACTACTGCGGCCAGGTCGCGCGCCCGCCGCCACGCCCGTGCACACGCGGGGCACACGCGCGCGCACCGCACGCAAGCCCCCCCACCCCCCCACCCCCGCACACGCGGCCTGAGCACACGTACGCACACACCCAGCAGGCACAGCCCAGCGCCAGGTGCCAACCCCCGCGCCACAGGTGGGCCCCTCACCTCCCTACCTCTGTAGTCACTCCAGTTTCTCACGGGGTGCTGTGAGGGAGGGACACGGGGACCCTCCCATCAGCCCGGGCCCCGCAGCACCCATGTTTTTTGCCGGGTAAGGTCAGCTGCACGCCCTTCAAGCATTATTCTTCCGCGATTGCTCTTTCTCAACCACTCCCGTGTGGCTGAAAGTGGTGATGTGCTGGGGGACCACCGTCTTGTCCAGGGCATTTCTCCCTTCAAGTAAGCTCTTCTTTGAGCCTTCAAGACTGGAGGACCCTGAGCCGCTGAGCCCCCCTCCCCTCTCCTGTCCTCTTTGCTGATCCCAGCATGCTCAGCAGAGGCTGGGTAGCAGCTGAGTAGGGCTTTCCCAGGCCTGCCCTTACCATTCCCAGCTTCATCCAGCACCTCCTCCTCCTTTCCCACAACTCCATGGTATGTGTGTTTGGCAGGGAGGCTGTGGCGCAGAAGCTGGTGCCTCTCTCCCTCTTTAATCACTGCATCCTTGAACACCGCTGTGTGGTGCTTTGCAGTGTACCAAGCACTTTCCTGCTAAGCCTGGGCAAGCCTCAAGGCGGCTCTGGGAGAAGAGACTTAAAGGGAAGACCTATGGACGTGGGGGCCAGTTCAGCAAGGAAACTCCGGGAGGACTTGCTGATGGAGGTGGCCTTGGGGTTGGCTGTGTCTCAAACATGCATGGACTGAGCCTCAGGTGGAGGCCTCCGAAGCTGGGCAGGAGGGTGGGGGAGTCTGAGGCAGGGGCTGGCAGGGGGTGGGCTGAGGCCTGTGAGGTCCCATCTCCATCAGCTGAGCTGGCTTCTGGGGCGGGTGACTCCCACTGTCATGTGATGCCTCCGGCCTCAGCACCCTTCTGCCCTTCACTACCCAGCTTCCGTCTGGTTTGCTAATGCCTTAGGTGGTGGGAGATCAACCTGCTAGAATCTCCCAGCCCTGGAAGTGTCTGCAAGGATAGGATCAAACAGAATTTGGAGGCTTTGGTGCGAGACCTAGGGGTGTGTGTGTGTGTGTGTGTGTGTGTGTGTGTGTGTGTGTGAAAGAGAGAAAGAGAGAGATTGAGCCATTCAGCAGGAGTGGTAAAGAAGTGTTTGCCTTGGGCTTCACCCCCCATTGAAATGGACAGCATTTTTCATTTTCTGGTTTATTTAGTTGTTTATCACCTGCTTTTCCTCACTGGAGTATAAGCTCCACTAGAGAGCTTTTGTCTTAGTAACCACCGTCTCCCATGCTTACTGGCCTGTGACTGGTTTATGATGGATAATCTGTAAATATGTGTGGAAAAGACAATGAAGGGGAGAGGGACCAGGTGCGAGCTTGCTAAGTGCTTTATAAGCACGGCCTCACTTAGGCCTTACCCCAGGGCAGCCCAGCGCGGCCACTGCCCTCCACCAGCTTCCTCATTCGAGTCGCTCCCTGCCCCCCCCCCCCCCATCTTGAGAGACAAGCGCGCCTTTCTTTTCCATGTCTTGGGGCTTGGGCTGCCAAGATGGGACAGGACAGAGAGGAAGAAGCAGCAGGAACATCAGAGTGCAAAGGTTCTGTGTATCCTGAGCTGGGCCTCAGTCCCCGCCACCTGAAAGCGCGAGAAGATTGGATTCGCTCAGAGTTCCTCAAGAGCAGAGTTCCCAGACCTCCTGCAAATGCAGAGCCCTGGGCCCCGCCCTGTGCTGGAAGTTGGGACCGAGGTGGGGTGGCGGGCAGTGAATGCCGCGGGGGGAGGGGGGGCGGCGCCCGGCGGGGCTGCCAGGATTAGATTGCTGCCTGGCCCCTCTCTTTCTGCGCTAACAGTTCTGCTGCTGCAGGGAGAGGTGGGGAGCCCAGTGGGAGCTGCACTCACATTAGGGAGGGGTGGGGCCGGGGGAGGGTCCCGGGAGCCATAGGGAAGGGAAGTGGTAGGTGGGAAGGCTGGTTCTAAATGGCTTCTGTGGTCTGCCCAGAGGAGGCTTCTTCAAAGGGCTTGGCTTTGGCATTGAATCTAAATTAGGCCTGAGACTCTCGGCAGGCAGGCAGGCAGGCAGGCAGGCGCTCGGAGGCCTGCTCGGCTCTCCCTCTGCCAGCCACAGACAACGCCCCTGGATGCGTGGGCCCCGCCTGTGCCGTCTCCCTCAGCTGAAGGGCAGGAGGGCTGGGGAGAGGGTATCCGTGTGTGTGCTGGGGCCCAGGTGGAGGGTGGGGTCCAGGCCCCTTTGATCTGCCAGCCTGGCTGGGAGCAGGTAATTCATCTAGCCTCACGCTGGCTGGTGCCCTTCCTACCTTCTGCAGCTGGCGTTGGGGGTGGGGTGGGGAGCCGGCTGTTTGCCTTGGCTCCGTGGCTGGCTGTGCCCCAGCTGCCTTCTTGCCACGCCCTCACCCTGCCAGGAACCCCCGGCCTGAGATCTGGGGCAGCTTCCTCAGGGTGCCTGGCCTCCTTTCCCAGCTCCGAGGGGAGCTGCCCACCTAAGGAGGCTTCTAGAACCAGTCCCTACCCTGTGCTCACCCTCCCACATCCAGAGGAACCTCTGGCCTCAGCAGGTGCCCAGAGCGCTGCATCCCGGAGCTGACCACAGGCTGAATGCTGTCACCCTTCACCTACCTCCCGCCCTGGAAGGAACCCACCAGCCCACACCGCCATTGTGGGGCCAGGGTGTCATTTCCTGTGGCCCAGCACAGGGGATAGTGCAAAGCCACACGCTCTCCACCGACCCATTGTCGTCCTCAAACATGCCCTGTACTGCCGGCCCCGGGCGGGCGCGCTGCTCGCTGCTGCCCTCAGAGCAGACCACCCCCATTGTCTGCTGGCTGCTCTGCTGGGTGCAACGAGGCCGCCCAGTAACCCTAGTGAAGTATTATTAGCCCCATTTAAAAGATTAAAAAGCTGAGGGGTTAGGCTGTTAAAAGACTTATTCCAAGAATCCAGGTTCCCTTTGCTCTTGCGTCTGCTCCCGTTTCTCCGCCTCTGCGCTGTTGGCACTCCGGGCCAGACAGCTCTTCCCTGCGGGAGGCTGTCCTGCGCATAGTGGGATGTTTAGCAGCATCCCTGGCCTCCACCTCCTAGGTGCCAGTAGCTGTGACAACCACAAATGCCTGCGGACACGCCAGTGTCCCTGGGGGCCCCTTGCCCTAAGGCGACACGCTCTTCCCCGTGACCTCCGCGGGGGACGAGGGGCATGAACTGAAAGCAGTGCTGAGGAGCGCCCTGCGCCCGGAAGAGGGAGGGCCCCGCTCTGCTGCTTACTAGTCTTGTTGACCTGTAGCCACGGACTTACTTTTTCTAACCCTCAGCTTCCTCATCTGGAAGACGGGGATAAAAATAGCACCCGCCTCTTGGGATTGGCCGTGCACCAGGTCGCCCGGTGCCTGGCTCACCGTCAGCCCTTAGTGAAAGCGAGCTGTGATCGGCTGGCCACATCCAGGGGCTTGTACGGAGTTCTGGGCACCCAGTGGCCGAATCAGTAGAAGCAGGAGCAGAATGACCTCTGCTGAGAATGAAGTGGACTCTACCGGAGGCAGTTTGCATTGGGGGGTGGGGAGACTATCCCCGGTGGGCCTCCTGGTGGAGGAGGTGGGAGAATCATACAGGAGAGAGTCCCAGGGCGAAGGGGAGAGTCCTTCATGCAGTTTACCCGCATTTTTTTGAGCACCTACTGTGTGCTTCTCCCCAGTCTCTATCCTGGGCTCTTCCCCATGCAGCCTGGGAGGGGTTCTGGGTTTGTTTTCATAAGAGGTTGTCTCCGGTGCATCGTAGGGCGGGTCCAGGGCACCTGCTGGGCCTGATGGGGAGTCTGCCTCCTCTGCCACGCTGGCAGCTGCAGCCAGCTCCCCAGTGGGCCAGGAGGTCTTGGCATGAGTGTTACGTGCCATTTGGTACTGGGCCCTCAGGCCCCTCTTCTGGGGGCTAATGGTCATCATTGCGCCACAAACAGCCTTGGCTTTGCTCTGCTGTCTCTGCTGCTACCCCCTGGGCACAATGAGAATCAGATTCAATGTCTTCAACCCCCTGGATTCACGGGGGAGATCCGGTGACTGAGAGGGGCAGTGACCAGCCTGAGGTCCCTGGTGCCTGGTAGCAGTAGAGGGTGGACTCCAGCTCCCGGACCACCAGTTCTGGGGGGGTGACAGAACCCTCCGGAAGGTGGCCTGCCTTGGTCTTAACTGGAGACCCGCCGCCCGCCTCCTCCTCTCGGGTTGGGTCCTGTGCCCACATTTGGAGACCGCCAAAGGCGTGCTCTCTGCCCCGGGTTGGGGGAGGCAGCGCCTGGGGGACGTGGGGGAGGAACCGAGGGGCCGCTGAGCCACACTTCTCCGCGTCTCACACACGCAGGCCTGGCTCCCTGGCCGCACAGTCACGCACCCTGAAGGAAAGACCCCAGTTTCCAGCCAGGCTTACAAGTCGCCCCCACCCTTCCCTCCCGGGAACCTCCTGACAGCCCTAGCCTCCAGCCAGACGAAAAGCGCCCCGTTCAAATGAAGAAACGGCTCAGGGGTTTCAAGGAAGTCGACTTGGGTGTCCGCAGCTGGACATGGGGGAAACCCCTGGAGGACGGAGCCCAGGAGGAGGGTCTAGAGAGGAGCTGTGGTCAGGGACTAGAACAGGAGCTCCTCCCTTCTTAATCCTGGGAAACCGAGGCACAGAGCAGGGCAAGTCAGCTGACACCCTCCCCGGCTCCCTCCACGAGGCCGTGCCGCCCTGTGCCTGTGTACGCACCGGCCTGTGTGCACACGGGTGTGAGTGCGGATGTGCGGCAGCATCGCGAGCATTTTCTGTGCCCGGCGGCGGCGGGTGTCAGCATTGTGCTTCTGCGCCTCTCAGCTGCCCTCACCTCTTCCTCAAGACCTCGGCACCAGCCCCTTGGGGCGCCCTGGACTGAGGGCCGTGGGCTCCCCTCATGTCATTGCGGGACCTGCGGTTTCCCTGAGGAAGCCCGGCTCCGAGTGGGGCCTGTTAAAGTGCTTATTAAGTTTCAAGTGTTTTTGGGAAGAGGCCAGAGGGGCGCTAAAAATAGGGTTTGGTTGGGCACGGGGCACGGGTAAGCTTTCAGGTTTCCTGGCCGATCGGAGGATTCCCTGCTCTCCTCTTTGAGTGAGAGACTAAGTAAATACCGTTAGTACTTGTGGCCTCCTGAGACCATCCGACTCTTCGAGCATTTATTAAACACCTTGTGTTCCCCGGAGGCTGGGATACAGGCTCTGCCGTCGGAAAGACTGGGGTTTGAATGCAGGTCCTGCTGATAACTGGCTTAGGACTCAGACAAAGGGTGTTGCGTCTTTGAGCCTCAGTTTTCTCCTCTGTAAAATGGGGATAATGAGATCTTCCAAGACAAATGCTGGCTGGCGTTAACCGTCAGGTGTGGCGGAGAAGCAAACAGATTGGGGAGCCTTCCAGGACCTGTAGCGTGATGGAGGAGGAGGATGGACCCAATCAAACCCAACTCAGAGCAAGCCGGGGTTCCTATTGGGGGGGGATGAGGCATCCGAGATGGGTCTTTACAGGCTTTGGCAGGTTCTGCTCCTGGTTGTCGGGCCTGGAATCCGCCTCCCGCCCACCCCAGCCTGGCTGTCCATCTGTCCGTGGCTGAGGGGCCCTGTGGGAACTTTTCATGGGGGGTTGTGTCTGTGTTGGGGGCCGGAGGGCCGCGGCTGGAAAGCCCTAACTCCCAGCTCACTTGATCCCATGTGTCTGCCCGGCAGGGGGACCCCATTCCTGAGGAGCTCTACGAGATGCTGAGTGACCACTCGATCCGCTCCTTCGATGACCTCCAGCGGCTGCTGCACGGAGACTCCGTAGGTAAATGGAACCCTCCTCCACCGTGCTGGGCCTCCCCTGCGCCCCTGGGAGTGGGAGGGGCAGGGCCAGGCCATCCCTTCCTTGACTGGCCGGGAGGGCTGGGCCACACCTGTCTGGGGCAGGGCTGAGGAGGTAGACGGGTTGGTACCTGGGACGTGGGGCGGGGCGTGGCAGGAGAAGCACCCACATGTGCCTCTGGCTTGGTGCAGAGGGTGGGGCGCCCGGAGGGGGCGGGCAGGGAGGAGGTGCCTAGGGCACCTGCCCAATGAGTGTCCAGGTGTGAACTCAGCCAGGGAGGGCGGTGTTGGAAGAGCCGGCTCCCTGTCCCTCTGGCCCGGGGCCAGCTCTGCAAGGTCTCCCGGGGACACCTGGCCCAGACCAGCGGGCGGCCCTGCCCGTGCCCGAGAGCACACTCACCGAAGGGGCACGTGCTCGGTGGCACACACGTGGCGGGGCTGGCGGCCGGGGTGGGGAATGTATTTATAAACGCTGTCTTCAGAGCGAATTCCATTCTATTCTAACCTCTGGCCTGTTCCCTGGAGCCCTGGTCATCACCCCCCCCCCCTGCACCCCCAGCTCCCCTTCCCTCTGGGGTTTTGTCTCTTTGTCACTTTGTAATCCTTGCCCAGACTGCTATCTACGGGGGACAGCATTTCCTGCCTTTGTTTCCTCTCCCGTTGGGCCCCTGGCTCCCTCTCAAAAGCATTCCCGGGCCCTTTCAAACCCTCCTGCGCTGGGGGCTGGTGAGGCCGCGGGAGGGGGCCCCAGCTGGGCCCACCTATTGTTCACCGGGCCCCCCCACCCCGCGTCTCCCACACCCCCACCCCGTGCCCGGCTGGCCAGCCCTGGCCAACACAATGGGGCAACTTCCAAATTTAGCCTTTCTGCTATTTCTTTCCAAGGGCCTGCGCCCCCACCCTCGGGCAGCCCCTCCACACCCCCGTGGGGGTCGGGTCGGGGAGACGAGGTTTTCAATAGCAGGCCTGTTTTGAGGCAACCATGTGGCTATTTTTTCCTAATCAACGTAACCTTTCCACAAAGCACATCTTTTCCCCATGTCCTCCCCACCAGGGACATTCCCGAGACGCAGAGGGGGAGGGAGGGAGCGGGAGGCACAGACAAGCTGACGTGGGACAGTAGCTGGGGGAGGCGCACCCCTCCTCGGGCTGCCTCCTCCACCCGGGACCCCTTGGGAGCCCGCAGGGAGGAGCAGGGCCAGTGGGACGGGGCGCTGTGTGGAGGGGCAGGGGCTGGCCCCCGGCACCTCAGTTTATCTGCCGGCTTTCAGCCACGAGAGAGCTGGAGGAGTTTGCCCACCGTCAGCACCAAGTCACCGTCCCCCTGCCCAGCCCTCGCCTCCAGCAGCGGAGAGAGGGATGTCTCCTTGGAGGGGGGGTGGTGCTGAGCTGAGGGCTTCCCAGGCCAGAGAAGGGGGCTGCCGTGTGGCTGTGACCTTAGGAATGAATGGACAGTGTAGGGCAGACACGGGGCAGAAGGTCAGAGGGGGAATGAGAGAATCACAATGGGAGACCGGGAGGTGGAGAGAGAGCAAGATCTAGAAGGGGCTGGGTGAGGCTCCCTGATCCCAGCAGCCCCGGCACCCCACCCCTCTGCCTTCAGCCCCCACCCCCATCCCTCTCCCTCCCTCCCTCTGTCCCGCCCAACTGGGCCATTGTCAGGGGCTCCAGAGGGGCTGTGTCCTGGGCATGCGGTTCCCCCTGGGGATTCTGGGAATTTCTCCATTCAGCACTTCCTATGGGAACGCTGGGCGGAGGGCACTGGAACGTGGCCTTCGGAGCTCTGGGTCCCTGCCCTGCCCGGGAGGCCGCGGAGGCTTCGCTTACAGTAGCAGAAGGGAAGGGTTATTTTTAACTCCATTCACATGCGTTCTGTCCAGAAATGTGACTGAGGAGCCCAGAGCGGGGCTGAGGCCCCCAAAGGATACAGTCAGGGCCCCACCCCCTCCTGAGCCCCTCGTCACCTGGGGTTTGATCCTCAGAGCCAGGACTCGGGTGTACCGGGGCCAGAAGGGGAGCCCTTTCCCCGGAGCCCCACGCTGTGGGCGGGCCAGCCAGCAGTGATCAGAGTGCGTCTGACTGTCCTGCTCTTGCAGATGAAGACGGAGCCGAGTTGGACCTGAATTTGACCCGGTCCCATTCTGGAGGCGAGCCCGAGAGCTTCTCCCGAGGGAGAAGGAGCCTTGGTAAGACCAGGGTGAAAGTGGGGTCCCCGCAAAGGTGGGAGCCAGGGAAGCAGGACCCTATTCAAGGCTTTGAGGGTCAGCCCCGTTCATCCCACACTTAGGACTGAATTGAGCTCAGGGACAGTAACATCCTTAAATAGCTTACGTTGAGCTGGGTCATCCTGTACTCCCCCAGCACGCACTGCTTCCTAAAGATAATGCTTTTAAACTTATTTTTCATTACTTCAGCCCCAGAATTAGATATTATTAGCCCCGTTTTATGGAGTTGGAAACTGGAGCCCAGAAAAAGGGAAAGACGGAGGCGTGGCCACGCAGCTGACGTGCTCTCGGCTGAACCCCTGCCCTCCTGGCTGCGTGTCGCCTGTGACTAAGGCTGTGGCCTGGGACAGCTTCCTGCTCCATTGCAGAGCCCGAAGGGCCATGTAGATCCCTAGGTCCCATGGGAGCCTTCCCCATGAAGCAAGTGCCCACCCCAAGCCCCGCCTCCTCTCTTCCCACCGGCAGTCCCCGCAATGCTGTAGATGGTGCCGGGGGACCTCCATATAGGAGCGGGTGGCCGGGTCCCACTCCTCACTGCGGCCGTGGGCAGCTCATTGGGCTCTCGGAGCCTCGGGGTCTCTATGTGCACAGGGACCCGCCCAGCACTGACTCCCCGCGTGCTGTCCGCCAGGTGTCGCTCCTAGATCTGCAGGTGCAGGGTAGGCGCTGCCATTGTCCCATTTCGTAGATGAGGAAACTGTGGCTTCGGAAGAAGCGATGCGGTCAGAAAAGATTACAGTGTAAAACAGCCCAGTAAAGTGATCCCGAGATAATACACAACAAGTAAGGGCCACATTGGGCCAAACCCACAGGGTGTGAGAGCGCAGAGGGCAATGAGTGAGGGCTGGCCGAAGGCGTCTGACCTTTACCACATGAATGATCGCACTGGTCCCTAACAATGGTCCTTGAGGGTAGGTCACCCCATGGGCACGGGGGGGAACTGAGCGAGAGCACATCAGCCACCTGCTCAAGTCCCACGGCGGATGGCGCCAGGACTCAGAGCCGCCCCTGAGGCGGGAGGAGAGGGGCCTGGGCGGCCATTTAGCAAGAGAGCAGTCCCAGGGTGCCCGCTGCGCTCTCCTGCCCGGTGGGGGCTCTGGGCAGGTCCCCCTCCTGACAGAGGGCCCCGCTCCCTTCAGATTCCTCCACGGTCGCCGAGCCAGCCATGATTGCCGAGTGCAAGATCCGCACGGAGGTGTTCAAGATCTCCCGGAGCCTCATCGACCGCAGCAACGCCAACTACCTGGTGTGGCCGCCCTGCGTGGAGGTGCAGCGCTGCTCCGGCTGCTGCAACAACCACAGGGTGCAGTGCCGCCCCACCCGGGTGCAGCTGCGCCACGTCCAGGTGAGCCCCCCCTCCCCCGCACTGGCCCCACCCCCCACCCAGGTGCAGCTGCGCCATGTCCAGGTGAGCCCTCCCCCCCGCCCCCCCGCACTGGCCCCACCCCCCACCCAAGTGCAGCTGTGCCATGTCCAGGTGAGCCCTCCCCCCCGCCCCCCGCACTGGCCCCACCCCCCACCCGGGTGCAGCTATGCCACGTCCAGGTGAGCGCCCCCCCCCCCCCCCCGCACTGGCCCCACCCCCCACCCAGGTGCAGCTGTGCCACGTCCAGGTGAGCCTCCTCCCCGCACTGGCCCCATCCCCCTACTCAGGTGTAGCTATGCCACATCCAGGTGAGCGCCCATCCCCCCGCACTGGCCCCATCCCCCTACTCAGGTGCATCTGTGCCACGTCCAGGTGAGCGCCCGCCCTGCACTGGCCCAGCCGCTGGCCCGCTGCCTGCTGGGGCTTGTGCCTCGCTGACCAGGCTCACATGGGTCGGCCCTGTCCAGAGCGGGCGCTCTCAGGAAGCTCTCTGGACACTTGTGCTGAGGCCGCCCAGCTGCTGTGACCCAAAGCCACAGGCAGACCCCAAGGCGGGCTGGGTAGGGCGTCACGTCGCGGTGCTGCCTCGTCCTTTACAGGGACACAGCCCCAAGGTCTCTGGAAGAGACACTCTACAAGCATGTTGAACACTCGGAATGTTCTGGGCAGCTGCTCAGATTCCCCCAAAGCTCTCCCCTGCCCTGGCCCCGCGGGTTCCTTTACTTCACAGAGAGGAAGGCTCCCCGTGTCCGTCAGGCCCACTCACCACCCCGGGACAAGCTGTGTCTTTAATAAGGAGGGCGCTGCACGAGGGGGGCAGCCCTGAGCAGGAGTCTGAACGCCGACTCCTGCCTCTTTTCTGGAAATACTGGTACACCCTGACTCAAGGGGGTTAGGGTGGAGGCCGTCCTGGGAGCTCCTGGTCGCAGCCAGGCAGAGCACTGTCGGGGGGGCCTCGGCCAGCTCTGATTCGTGCGAAGGGCTTCTGCACCCCGCGGCCAGCCTCACCCACACACCAGCTCGGGCTGGACCGGGCCGCTGAGGGCTCAGGGCTGCTGAGCCTCTCTCTTGCCGAACACTCTGCTGGCCCCACCACGCCCCTCCCCTTCCTCGTGCCCACCTCCCACCACAGGCCGGGGCCCCGCGCCCGAGATTACGTGTCACTCTCCACCACGCCGCCCACTGTCCCGGTATCTCCTGTCCCCAACGCTTTCAGCCCTAAAGATGGACACCTGACAGCTGCCCTCCCCCTTCCCGCCTCCCTCCTGGATAAAGCCTCCCCCCACTTCCTTCCAGACAACCATCTCCCCGCCTCTGCCACAGCCCCTGACCTTGGCTGGCGCTCCAGGAATGAGGACACCACAGGCCCCACACTCCACCCGGAAATGCCTTTCCCCCTCTCTGGAGTGCCGAGGGGGCTCTGGCCAAGCCGAAGGCCGGGGTGGGAGGGCTTGTTTTGATGGAAAAGCTACGAGAAGGGCAGAGGCCAAGGTCCTGCTATTGTTCGGGCCACAGTGTCTGCCCTGCTGCGCGCAGCGCTCCAGGCTTTCGAGGAAAGATCCCCGCGGGGGATGCTGGGCGGGAAGGGCAGGCAGGTGGCTCCTTCAGCCCCTTCCCGCTGGTCTCACAGAGGCGCTTGGGTGACTCTGTCCTCCAGGTGAGGAAGATTGAGATGGTGCAGAAGAGGCTGATCTTTAAGAAGGCCACAGTGACCCTGGAGGACCACCTGGCCTGCAGGTGTGAGACAGTGGTTCCTGCACGACCCGTGGCCCGCACCACAGGGAGCTCCCAGGAGCAGCGAGGTAACTGTCGGTCCAGGATCTGCCTCTGGTTGCTCAGCTGGGCAGCCCCCCCTCTCCCGTGGCAGCTGCCGGTGGGGGGATTGGATCAGGCATGCCTGCTCTGGTTAAACTCACCTAAAGCTTCCCGTCTCACAATCCAGATTCCTCCCCTGCTCATGAGGCCCTACGTGAGGACGTAGCCCCTGGTTGGCCCTCTGGCCTTGCTTCCAACCAATCCCCCTCACCTTTGCCGCCCCAGCCAGCCTAGCCTTTTTGTGGCCAAATACATGTCTGCCTCAGGGCCTTTGCACATGCCAATCTGCCTGAAACTCACTTCGCTCAGCTCTTCACAAGCCTGCTTCTTTTCTGCATTCGGGTCTCAGCTCAGAAAGTCACCTTCCGCTGGAGGTCTGCCCTGACCACCCTGTGCAAAGGAGCCCAGCCCAGATTTGATTCCACAGCCCCCTACTTTGTTGAATGAGAGTGTGAAACGGGGAGGAACCAGGGCCTGGACAAGAGAAGACTCCATGCATACATATCGTCTTCAGATATTTGACACCTTATCCTGGGGATGAAAAAACAAATTAATTCCTGTGGCCTTGAGGGGGAAATTAGGACCCAGGGGCAAGGCCAGCAGACAGATTTTAACTCATATGCTAGTCAGCCGTCTGGGATGGAATTGCTTTCCTCGTGAGGGAGTGAGTTTCCCGTCACTGGAGGGGTGTGAATAAAGGCTGGGCAACCACGCAGCAGGGTGTGAGAGACAGGGTTCAAGCATCAGATGGATACGTGAACCAAAGTTTCATTCCCGTCTTTAGATTTCACAAATCGGGGGCATAGTTAGGCTTAAAGAGTTGAAAAGGACCAAAAAAGGATCTGGTTCAGTGGCCGCCTCCACATTTTATAGCGGGGGTGCCGGAGGCCCAGGGAAGCCGAGGTCTTGCTCAAGGTCACACAGCTAGTCCCAGGTCCTGTAACATCCAGCTCTGGGGTCTTTAGACTATATCCGGCCGCCTTTCCTCCCTCAAAAGTGTGCAGTAAGGTCCTGGTGGGTGTGGCTCAGTTGGTGGGGTGTCGTCCCCTACACCGAAGGGGTGCCGGTTCGATTTCCAGTCAGGGCACATGCCCCAGTTTCAGGCTCGATCCTAGATCCTTCCGGGGACGTACAGGAGTCGGCGGATCAATGTTTTGCTCTTATATCCATGTTTCTCTCTCACTCTCCCTTCCTTTCTCTCTCTAAAGAAAAAAAATCAATAAAAATAATTTTTAAAGAGTTTGCAGAAAGGATCAAATGAGAATCATTAAGTTAATGCAATTAGAAGAACATAAAAAAATCACTCAAGTTACTGTTTTGGTTTTCAGTAACATTCTTTTTAAAAATATATATTTTTAATATTGATTTGAGAGAGAGAGAGAGAGAGAGGGAGAAAGGGAGAGGGAGAGAGAGAAACATGGATGTGAGAGCAAGACATGGATCAGTTGCTTCCTGTACGCCCCGCCCCCTACTGGGAATCGAGCCTGTAACCTAGGCATGTGCCCTGACCGGGAATCGAACTGGGGACCTCTTGGTGCATGGGTTGATGCTCAACCACTGAGCCACACGGGTCAGGCGCTTTTCAGGAACTTTCTCTTGTTCGGGGACAGAAGGGTGCCACCGTTATTTCTTATTAACAAGCCTCTTGAAGGCAGGGCCGGCTCAGCCTTTTCATTCTGTTCTCCGAGCCACGCTGAGGCCCGGATGCCCTGGGAAGGCTGATAACTTGACAGCTTCAAACTGACGTATTGTCGATTATTTATAGAGTTAACGTGGAGAATGACTTTTCTACCCAGGAAAATGTCTATTCTTTATGTTTAGAATGGGTCTTTTTTTCTTCACATGCATTCGTGACACGTGGTTTTCCAAACCATTTCCTTGGGAGGCATGTCGAGCGGTTAGTATGTAGATAAGGTGTTGCCATTTCAGGGGTAGCATTTTGGCCCCGTGGGACGGTGCTCCTGGCAGCTGTCCAGGGCTGGGCCCAGGCTTGGTGGTGTGGCCGTGGGACGTGGCGGTCCGTGTCAGACCTCTGGGCTCGAATCTCTGCTCTGTCCCTTCTGAGCTGCGTGACAACCTCGGCTGGTCCTGCTGGTGGCCTGGTCTCTGGGTGGGACCCTCCAGACCCTTCAGTGGCTCTCCTGGTGCATTGCAGCGCTGGGGTAACGGCCTCGTGGGAGGTCAGGTGTTGGCCCCAAAGAGCCGGATGGGCCGGGGAGAACGCGGAAGTCTCCAGGAAGAGAGGGGCCTTGAGCTTGGCAGAGAGTTTTCCCTGCCCTGATTTACAGCAGAGGGCGTGACAGTATGGACATAGAGGCAGATCCCTGGTTGAAATCCCAGTCCCCCTGCCTCAGTTTCCTCATCGGTTAAATGTAGACACGTACGCCCTCTGTGAGGACAAACATTGCCAGGTGCGTGGTAAGTGCTAGCGAGGAGTTTCTGGCTCTTTCCGTGTATTATCTCCTCACCCCAGGAGGCCAGGGCTGCTGGCGGCTCAGTTGTAAAGACGTGGACATTGAGGCACAGAGAGTTTACACGGTTTCCCCCAAAGGACACAAAAGAGTGGAACCCAGGTGGTCTGGCCCCGCGCCAGCTCTGGCTGCCCGCTGTGCTGCTCCTCCAGGTGGCAGGCCCGGCCGATGACAGGTGCAGCCGTGGGAAAGGCCCGGCTCTGTGTGTGTGTGGTTCTGGCCCAAAGCCCAGGACTGCAGGGGGCTGCCGGGTTGGTGGGAGGAGAACTCAGTAGGGGATCAAGCAGAGGAAATAAGAGAGCAGTGAGTAAGAGCAGCTGCCGGCCGGCCGGTCGGTCGGTCGGTCGGTCGGTCCCAGATCACGCCTTACTCTGGACTTTGTGGCCGGGACCGTAGCCATTTCCTTCTGTCTGGTCTGTGGGCTGTCGGGGCTCAGCAGGGCGGTTCTGCTGGCATCTCTTGTAGTTGCAGTCGGTCACCTGGAGGCTGAACTGAGACAGCTGGGCCTCTGTCCCGCTCCCTGTCACCCAGGGCCTCTCCTCCCCGTGTGGCCTCCACAGCAGAGTAACCAGACTTCTTATGTGGTGGCACAGGGCTCCCCAAGGTGCAAAGGTGGGAGTTGCCAGGCCTTTTTAAGGCTCGTGCCTGGAATTGGCACAGCGCCACTCGGCCTCCTTTTATTGGTTAAAGGATCCAAGTTCAGGCCCGGAAATCAGGGGCATGTCAGTGGGGTACTGACCTAGAACTCAAGCTATGATCTATTCCCCTCTGTGTTCGCCAGCATACTGTCATGTATTCCTTCCACCATTCCTATCTGGAGTTACCCCCATTTCACAGATGGGGAAACTGAGGCACAGAGCAGTTCAGTCATTGCTCCCAAGGCATGTACAGCTGGCGAGCAGTGGAGTTGGGATTTGAACCCAGGAGGTCTGGCCCCTTCCCTCAGCCCAGGAGCTCTGGGGAGGTCTGTGGCAGGCCTTGGTGGAGAGGGGTAGGACCCCCCACCCCCACCCCCACCCCACAGGGGCTGTCAGCCTGCTGACAAGACCTTCTATCTCTCAAGCAGCCAAGACGCCCCAAACTCGGGTGACGGTTCGAACGGTGCGAGTCCGCAGGCCCCCCAAGGGGAAGCACAGGAAGTTCAAGCACACGCATGACAAGAAGGCGCTGAAGGAGACCCTGGGAGCCTAGGGCATCTGCAGGAGAGCGCGGGCAGGTAAGGGCAGGCGGGGAGACGAGGCCCAGACCCCTGTGGCCTGGGCTTGGGCTGTGGAAGGGGTGAGGGAGAGGCATTCTCCCCTACAACATGTGGGCCCGAAGCTTTGATCCCCTCTGCCCCGTTATCAAGGGAGTTTTTCCATGGGGCAGGTGGGCGGGAGGTTTGGAGACCCCAGCCCAGCTCTGTCCCAGCGAGTTCTCAGAGGATGGGCCCCCTAAACCTCAGCTGTCCAGCCCCCAGCGCTGCTGGAGATCAGGGACAACCAGTGGACCCCAGCTCCCTGCCCCCAGCAAAGGGGCATGTGCACGTGGCATGTGCGCGTGGCATGTCTCTGAGCCCCGTGTCCCTCTGCTTGGCTTACAGGGTTATTTAATAAGGTATTTGCTGTATCGCCCCCATGGGGTCCTTGGAGTGATAATATTGTTCCCCTCGTCCGTCTGTCTCGATGCCTGATTCGGACGGCCAATGGTGCTTCCCCCGCCCCTCCACGCGTCCGTCCGTCCACCCCTCTGCCAGCGGGTCTCCCCTCAGTGGCCTCCAGCGTCTTGCCCGGAAGCTTGAGAAGGAAATGAAGGATCTGGACTCCATCGAGGTCTTCCTCCCTCCGACCCCGAGGACCTGGGAGAAGAGCGCAAGAGAGACCGATGTGGGAGGGGCTCCCTGGCCAGGCCACCCCGGAGCACCCGGACTGGCTCCAAGAACCCTGCCCGGGGCCCTGAGGACCTCTCAGCGCGGCCTGCCTGGTCCTGGCCCCCGGGCAGCTCTGATGGGAACGCCCCCAGGCGGGCCAGAGAGCCTCGTGCGCTGTGGCTGAGACCAGCGGGGAGCACAGACTGGAGAGACCCCTCCCACAGAGCCCAGGCCCAGTCACGCTCCCTGGTCGCCTTGCTCCCAGCGGCGCACTTTCCTTTTATACATTTGACATCTTTGAAGATGTGGACTCTCCGGGCAAGTGCGGCCCAGGCGCCAGGCAGCCTAGAGCCGTTTCGATGGCTTAGAGATGAAGTTTGCTCTGGAGGTGGGTGTAGGCGGGGACCTGGGCGTCCACTGCCTCCCCCCCCCCCCGCCCCTTGCTTCCTCCTCTGTTTCACCTCTCTACCTCCACCCTGCATCTCCCTCCTGTCCACCGAGGGAGCACCCCTCCTTGAGGCTCCTGCGACCCGAGGGCCTGCTCCCGTCACATCCCAGCCCAGCCCACACTGCCCAGCGCACCGCAGGCGGGGACCACTGTTCACATCACAGACACGGCCCACCTGTGTGTTTATTAGACAGCTTCGGGCAGGGGGAGGGAAAGTGTCTGAGGAAAGGGGTCCTTGTCCTAATGGACACAAAGGCTCCGTGGGCACAGCTGTGCCCTGACCCGGCCCCTGGCTTGCAGTGACCGGACAGGAGTGAGCTCCTGGTGGAGGGCCGGAGGGAAGACGTCCATCTGGCCTCCATCTCCCCACGTCCTCGGCTCGGGCAGTCCCGCTCCCAGGCAGGTGTGCAAAACTCAAGGGAACGTCTCCAGCGGAGGGGGCACGCTCCCCCATCTTAGATCCTTTTGCGTTCCATCTCGGGTGGCTGGGGTGGGGGGCGGGGAAGGGAGAAGATCCCCAGGCCCCCTAGGGGTGGGTTCTGAGCTCCCTTCCCATCTTCTACTGCACCCCCCCGCCCCCCCCCCCCCCGCCCCAATCTGCTTCCTTCAGTTTGTAAAGTCGGTGATTATATTTTTGGGGGCTTTCCTTTTATTTTTTAAATGTAAAATTTATTTATATTCCGTATTTAAAGTTGTAAAAAAAATAACCACGAAAACCAAACCAAAGGAATCCGCTGGAGGTCTGTCTGTTGGCATCGTGCGCCGCGGTTACCCTTTCCGCGTTGGCAGAACTTGCCGACAGCTTGCGGCGTGTTCCTCTCACTCTGGGAGGCTCGGCGCACGCTCACGCACACACACACACATCCCCACATGCGTGTGCGCGCACGTGTGGGCCTGCTGCTCCGAGGGAGGCCTCTGTCTGGGGGCAGAGTGGGCAAGAGCCACACAGTCCTCTCTGTGGGTCTTGGTCTTGCAGCAGCTCCTGACGCCTGGACCCCAGGCCCGGCCTTGTGCCTCTCACGGGCTGTGTGACCAGAGGTGGCTTTCCCGGCCTGAGGGTCCCCATAAGGGAAGCAGATCCTCAGCATCACAGGAGTTGGGCTGGCTGTGGGGAGGGGGTCCTCAATGGGGGGATGGCTGGAGGAGGTCCCAGTTGGGCTGGCTGTGGGGAGGGGGGGTCCTCAATGGGGGGACGGCTGGAGGAGGCCCCAGTTGGGCTGGCTGTGGGGAGGGGGGGTCCTCAATGGGGGGACGGCTGGAGGAGGTCCCAGTTGGGCTGGCTGTGGGGAGGGGGTCCTCAATGGGGGGACGGCTGGAGGAGGTCCCAGTTGGGCTGGCTGTGGGGAGGGGGGGTCCTCAATGGGGGGACGGCTGGAGGAGGCCCCAGTTGGGCTGGCTGTAGGGAGGGGGGGTCCTCAATGGGGGGACGGCTGGAGGAGGCCCCAGTTGGGCTGGCTGTGGGGAGGGGGGGTCCTCAATGGGGGGACGGCTGGATTGAGAAGGAACTCAGTGGAAAGTGAGGTCTGCAGTCTGATCTTGGCTGAGCCTGGAGCCAGCCATGTGGCCTAGGGCAACCACAGCCCCTTTCTGGCCAGAACCTCATCTGAAGCGAGAAGAGCAGGAGACTCGTGGCCTCTAACGTCCCGCGGCCGGTTCGGTGCTTTCCCTGCGAAGACGGGTACATCCCATGAACAGATTTCAAACGTGCTCTGGGTCCCGTCTGCAGGCCGACGGGCTGAGGGGAACCAGGACGGGGGATCCGGCTCACAAGGACTAGCTAATACTGAAACCGTTTGCTGCTGGAAGTCTGAGCTCCCTGTCCCTGGAAGAGTGGGAGTGGAGCTGGCGACAACGTGGCTGAGGTTGGAGTGAATAGCATTTGGGTTCCCCAGGACTGAGTGGTTGAGTGATTGACCGATTCCTTCATTCACTCGCCTTCTTGAGCCCCTAGCACACGTCTGCCTCTACTCGGGGCTTGTATAACAATGGGGTTTACATTCATCCCGGGATGCCTAGCCCCGTGCTTGAGGGAGCGGAGTGGGCCGGTGGGGTGGCGGGTGGAGCAGGTCAGAGGGGTTTACCTGGAAACGCCTCACCCTGCCTGCCCAACCCCGTGTGTGGGATGCTCCCCTCTCCACCAACCCCCAGTGTCCTGGGCCCGGGCACCAGGCACCCGGGCAGGCTCTGGCTGGAGGGGGAGGGGCCAGCTTCACCAGGAGATGAAATGAGAGGGTCCAGGCCTGTGCCAGCGCAGTACTTCGCTCCCTTTGGAGGCTTAGCATTTGCCTCCATGAATAACAAAATAGCGAATGTTTACCGCTGGTGAAGTAACGTATCTGTGAATTCTTAATACTCACAAGCTTGTTTTAAGGAATGGAGAAGCACATGAGCAGTGAAGTGATGGCTAATGGGCTTAGAGAGATGAAGGTCACACAGCTCCCCACTGGCCAGATCCCGACAAGGTCCCCTCTGCCGACACCATGTCTGGGGTGTTTCCACTGTTTTAGGGTCAGACCAGGAGCCCCAGAACCCCAACACGTGCACATAATGTGGGTTATAGTCCCCGTTCAGCTGCCCAGTTACTGTGTGATCCTAGGAATGTCACTGCTCCTTCTAGATCCCTGCCTGACTTCCAGGCCCGACTGGCCCCCGCCCTTCCTTCAGGCCTCCCACCAAGTGTCAGACCAGGCTCTGTCCAGTCTTTCCAAAAAGCAGATCCTGGCCCAGACCCCCTTTGTTACCTGCTTTACTTATCTCCATAGTACTGATTCCTGTCAGCTCCTCCCACATCTACATCTTTCCTCGTCTCCACATGGAAACTCCACATGGAGTTATTTTGTTCATGACGCTGTCCCCAGAGTCTAGCATAGTACCTGGTACACATTAGGTGCTCAGTAAATGCCCGTCGAATGAATGAACATAAAGGTCTGTTATTGGAGCAATTAGGTGTGTCGGTCCAAGTCACAGCTTGCCTGGCTGATCACCACACGCACTATGGTGTGGCTGGAAAACTGCAGACTCTGAGGGTGTCACTAATCACAGATGAGCTATTTCAGTTCCTCAGCTGGCTCCCTGTTTAGCACTGCAGCTTCCTGGACTGAGAGATCCTCAAGGATGGGGTCATATCGAATCCATCTTCTAAGTCTACCAGCCATCATCTCCTTCCATGTCTACACCTCTCCCTCCTTCCATCCACCCACCCATCCATCCATCCATCCATCCATCCATCCACCCATCCATCCATCTGCCTACTCATCCATCCATCCATCCATCCATCCATCCATCCATCCATCCACCCACCCACCCATCTATCCATCTGCCTACTCATCCATCCATCCATCCATCCATCCATCCATCCATCCATCCACCCACCCATCCATCCATCTGCCTACTCATCCATCCACTCATCCATCCATCCATTCATCCACCCACCCATCCATCCATCTGCCTACTCATCCATCCACTCATCCATCCATCCATTCATCCACCCACCCATCCATCCATCTGCCTACTCATCCATCCACTCATCCATCCATCCATCCATCCATCCATCCATCCATCCATCTATCCATCCATCCATCCATCTGCCTAGTCATCCATCCACTCATCCATCCATCCATCCATCCATCCATCCATCCATCCATCCATCCATCCACCCACCCACCCATCCACCCACCCATCCAGCCATTTACTCACCCACCTACCCCCCTCCTTCATCTCCTCTCTATTTATCACTGTCACCATGTCCCAAGCTCTGTACCTGCCTCGTTTTATTAACTTCTAAGGAGCTTGGTGCCCCAGTAGAGAGAACACAGGTTTAGCGACAGTGCATGACGAGGTCCTCCTGCCAGCATTGTTAGCTCCCGCTGCACGGCCTGGCAGAGCTGTTGTGTAGGTTAGAGACGTGAGCCCGAGCATGGCTCCTGGTGCGTACTGTACCCGCAGTCCACGGTAGGGTTATTTTTTAACTCTCACCCAGCAAATGGCTGATCACAGCACAGTGAAGATGGAAACAATGACCATGAAGTCACAGAGGGATTAAAAGTTCAGCTGCAGCCAACACATGCATTTGTATTCCAGGCACCATCCCATTATTCTACTCAATTAACCCGGCAATCCTTTCAGGCGATGCCATTGTCCCGTGTTACAGACGAGGAAGCAGGGACTCGGAGGTCCAAGCCCCTCCCCCGCTCCCCAGGGCACACGGGTCTCCTGTAAGCGGCCACGGCCCCTGGGGGCTTATGGCACAGACTCTGACTGTCACAGCAGGCCCGTTCCTCATTTAGGGAACTCTGGGTCTCTGAACTGACTAGGGTCTGGGCCTGGGCAGGCACCAGGGTCTGCCTCTGGGGGCTCAAGTCAGACCTCTGTTTAACAGACCTTTCTGCTTATAGAAGCCACAGAGCCTTGTGGGTCACTCACCCATTTTCCCCGGGACATTGTGACCCATTAACCCCACCAACACCTGCTCTCAATCCCTGGCAGTCACTGTGCCAGGGGCCTCTGCCCTCCCAGGGTCTCGTTCTCCCCCACACTGAGGTCTCTGGAGGCGGTGGGGCTCTCACAGGGGTGTGGCTGGGTGCTCGGGGCCCCTGTGGTTAATCTGCACTCCGCCTCTACGCTATACTCGGCACTTCTGTCATCTCCACGTCAGTGAGCGGGGGCCAGCGCTGCGTCAGGCTCCAGTGCCCCGTGCCAGCCAGCATACCAGCCCCGGAAACAATTAGAGCCACCCCCAGCGAGGAGGCTGGCACCCGAAAGCCAGAACCGCCGGTTGGTGTGCTGTGTTAACACAGCCCACTCAGCGGAGCCATTCACACATTGCCACCAGATTTCTGATGATGTGAAATAGCCAAGTTTTGCCCAGATTTTGGATTGGGTTGATATTCAATTCTGCCCCAGCTGTGGTCTGAAGACACTGAGGGGGGGGGGGGGGGGGGGAGAGACAAGAGGAGGCGTCTTTCAGGGACCTGTTAAGGTAGGACCAGCCTCATCAGACAGTGAGAAGAGGCTGCTTCTGCCCGCAATGGGGGGCTGGGCAGGGGTTCGGGAGGTTCAGCTTCGCCCCAAACCTCCCCTGTGACTCCGTGCAGATGCTGAGCTTGCTCTTCCATACTCAGCAGTCTCGCTTCCACCGGGCAGAGCTGGTGAGGCCAGGCAGCAGCCGATGGGTCGGTCGCCAGAGCCCAAATTTTGAGTTTCATTTTTGGGTCTCTCATCGTTGTGGCTGCGAGAATGAAGAGGCACTTTTAGCAAGCATGGGAGTCCTCAGTTTTTGAACTGGGTCTTCTTGGGCCAAGAGTTCAGGATTTAGGATATTGTCTTTCCTTCCTTCCTTCCTTCCTTCCTTCCTTCCTTCCTTCCTTCCTTCCTTCCTTCCTTCCTTCCTTCCTTCCTTCCCTTCTTTTTTCCATTTGGTCCAGTGCATGGGAGAGGGCTTCAGGGTGGTTAAAGAATGGCTGGTAGTTTCGGGGAGAGGCTCAGACAAAAACCAGACACCAGGGGAGTGCTGAGGGGCCGCTCAAAGGCCTCTGGGCTCCAAAGGCTCCTAGTCGTACTTGAGGATGAGCCTTTCGAAGAGATACTGGCCCAGCCCAGCCTGGGGGCCAGCCAGTCTGCAGAGGGGAGTCAGGTGTCGCCCATCTTCTTGATGAGTTTCACCTCCTCGCCCCGGAAGTGGTTCTCCAGGAAGTCGCAGAGACGAGGGCCTGCGGGTAGAACCCAGGCCTGCAGCGCCACATGGGCCTGGCTCAGGCTCCTCTCCCAGGCCAGGGCGGCTGCCACGGCGTCCTGAGTTTTGCCCACTCACCTGGGGAGGCTCCTGCACGTCCTGGAAGACAACGCGGCCACCTCGCTGGTTGGGCAGCTTTAAGATGCTCAGCGCCCTCACGCTTCTTCTCCGCCACCTGGAGGAAGAGGTGGCCCAGCCCTGGGGAGCCACATGGTCCCCATGGAAACAGAAGCCCAGGGAGAGGTGGGTGTGGGGGGCGCAGAGGCAGGGGGCCAGGCGGTGACCGCAGCCTCCACCTCGGTGGGATAATGCTGACGCATTTGGGAGCTCATGTGTTGGGCAACGAGGAGTTCAGGTAGAAAAACAATGGTGTGTCGGCTGGTCTCGGAGGTGGTTCCAGAAGTGGCGGCTGGAAAGACGGTGGAGGGTGGTCAGAGGCTGGAAGCAGGGGCGTCCCTGGGTCTGTTCGGTCCCAACACGGTCGAAGCAGGAGACAGAGCCTGGACCCCGCGGGCACCGTCTGTCATCTGTTTCCTCAACCGGCGGCCCTGAGAGAATCAGCAGCCACGCCCACAGTCTGCTGCCCCGTCCTTCCATTCTCTCCCAGGGCTGGCGTCTCCGTCCCAAAGCTGGGCCTTCAATGGGCTCTTCATTCCAGGTGACCTGGGCGGCGACTCTGAATTCCCCGTTCCCTCTGCATGCACGGGATTCCAGGCCCGCTCCCTCGTCACGTCACGTGTTGGGGTTTTCCTGTCTCCAGCCAAGCGGATCAGACAGCCTACCCCGCTTCTCTGAATTTCCTCCAGCACCCATTGTCTGCAGCCGCCCCTGGCACCGACTTCTATATAAGGCAGCATTCTTCGTGCAGGCGTTAGAAACCAACTCAGGTGAACTTAAGCAGAAGAGGATGTTCAAAGAATAGATATTCAAAAGGGTATTCAAAGAATGCTGGGTGACTCATGAATCCTGACTGAGCAGGAGACCTGGGCTCGGGCTGCAGACAGGATCGGTACTCCCAGACGGCCCAGGAGGTCAGCCGGCGAACACCCACAGGATGCGGCGGCCCCCCTGGGACCAGCGTGCCCACACCCGGCACCAGCCCCGGGCACCGCTGCCCTGGCGGCTCAGCGCTGAGGCCCTCTGCTTCTCGGCAGCACAAGGTCTGTTTTTAAGTCTTGGGCCGGTGCATCTGATTGGTGAGCCTCGAAGGCCCGGGGTGCAGGGGAATGAGAGGCCATGGGTGGCTGGTATTTTTAGTGTCTATAGAGGACAGGGGTCCACGGGTTCGAGCCCCATGATATAGGGTTCGGGGAGTGGGTGGGCAAAACAATGAAGCAAAATAGCGGCCCCAGGTCTGTCTTCTGTGTTCCACTCCATCATTTCCTCCAGGCTAGCGCAGGGGGAGACCACCTGCCCGGGCTCTCCCCTCGGATTTATTATCTCTACTTGGCTGTAAACTTGAGGACAAAGAACTACAACTACTTCACTTATTATTGGACCCCTGGGTCCCATGCATTTGCAGGCACATCACCGGCCCCCAGTGGATGCTCTTGGATGATGTATGGATCTGTCCCTCAGCCCAGGACTAGGGTGGGTGAATGAGGTGCTCACCCCTGAGCAAATTTCCAGGGGGCACCAAAAATCCAGTGATCAGGATAAGTAATCTATCTATCTGTCTATATCTATCTATCTATCTATCTATCTATCTATCTATCTATCTATCTTCTCACACGAGGGTATTTTCCCATTGATTTTTAGAGTGAGGGCAGAGAGAGGGAAAGAGAGAGAGAGAAATATCGATGTGAGAGAAACACATCAATTGGTTGCCTTTGGTCCGCAGGCTGATGCTCAATCCACTGAGCCAAACCGGCTGAGGCAAGATAAGCAATACTTTAATGCAATTTTTTCCTTCCTCCTCCCTCTTGCCTTCCTTTTGCCAATGCCCTGAGCTGGGAGCTGGTAAGCCCCAGGGAGTGGGAGAACAACAAAAGTAACCCACTGGGCTCCCTTTTCCTACGAACAGGAAAAGCACGGGCAAAGGGGTTGGTGGAAGGAAAAGTGGAGGTGCCAGGGATCGAACCAGGGACCTCGTACATGCGAAGCACGTGCTCTACCACTGAGCTACACCCCCAACGCCAACATTCTTCCAAATACAGTTAATGCAAAAGTTCTGCAATGAGCCAAGTCTCAAATTTCAATGAAAGCCGGGCTCCAACCCTGCCCTGGCGCAATGCCTCTCTTGCCCCTCCCTGATCTTGACCCTGTCACTTCTTCCATTTAAATAAAATAGAAATATCTTTATTTAGCTGAAACCAGTTTGGCTCAGTGGATAGAGCGTCGGCCTGCGGACTCAAGGGTCCCAGGTTTGATTCCGGTCAAGGGCATGTACCTTGGTTGCGGGCACATCCCCAGTAGGGGGTGTGCAGGAGGCAGCTGATCGATGTTTCTAACTCTCTATCTCTCTCTCTTCCTCTCTGTAAAAAATCAATTAAAAAAAAAAGAAAAAAAGAAATATATTTATTTAGACTTGTGTGCCCGAGGCAGGTGCTCCACGGGCCTCACGCTGGCCCCTGCCCTGTCGGCCTGGCTCCGTCGTCACTGTTCTTTCTTCTTCCTTTTGAGGCCTTGGTTTCATAGCTTCACTCGCTCTGGCTTCAACCATCCAGAGCCTCCTCTTGGGCTCCCCCCTCCCGCCCCCCAAATCTTCTGCCGCTGTCTACTTCACTCTCAGTGGCCGGAGCTTTCTGGGTGGACAGAGTGGTCAAGTCATTCATTTGCTCAAAACCTGTGGCCCTGGTGGCTCAGTTGGTTGAGTGTCATCCCATACACTGACTGTCATGGGTTCGATTCCTGGTCAGGGTACGTACCCAGGTTTGGATTTGATCCCCAGTTGGGAGGCAGCTGATGATCTCTCTCTCTCTCTCTCTCTCTCTCTCTCTCTCTCTCTCTTTCTCTCCCTTCCGCTCTCTCTAAAATCATATATATATGTGTTAAGTTGAAATGTTGCCCAGCTGGCACAGCTCAGTGGTTGAGCATCGATTTACTAGGTACGATTCTGGTCACAGCAATGCCTGAGTTGGGAGCTCAATCCGCACCTGATGGAGGATTCTCTCTTATCATTGATGTTTCTGTCTCTCTCTCTCCCTCTGCCTTCCTCTCTTAAATCAATAAAAATATTTTTTAAAAAATATAAATAAAAAGTTGAAATGTTAAAAACAAACAAACAAAATAAAACCTTCTGGGGCTCCGGTCCCCAGATGAGGGTCACACCCCATTAAGATGCGCGAAGCCCTCTGCCCTGGCCCCATCCCAGCCGCTTCCTCCCAGCCTGCTGCTCAGGCTGCACCTCCTCCCTCCATCCCCACGTCTGCACGCCAAGGGTCACCTTCAAGGTCAAACTCAGAGTCACTGTGAAACTGCCCTGTGCAGCTTCTGTGGAAAGCAGTCTGGTGGCTCCTCAAAAAACGAGGATCCCCATGTGATGCAGCAGCCCCACTCCTGGATGCACACACAGAAGAGCTGAAAGCGGAGTCTCCTAGGACCGTGGTCGGCAAACTGCGGCTCTCAAGCCACATGCGGCTCTTTGGCCCCTTGAGTGTGGCTCTTCCACAAAATACCATGTGCGGGCGCGCACGTACAGTGCGATTGAAACTTCGTGGCCCATGCGCAGAAGTCGGTTTTCGGCTCTCAAAAGAAATTTCAATCGTACTGTTGATATTTGGCTCTGGTGACTAATGAGTTTGCCGACCTGTCCTAGGAGATACGGGTACCAGGTTCACAGCAGCTTTCTTCACACAAGCCAAGGGGTGGGAGCAGCCCAGTGCCCACAGAGGGGTGAATGGACACGCAAAGTGGCATCTATACGTTCAATGGAATAGTGGTCAGCCTGAAAAAGGAAGGCAAGTCTGACACATGCTACAGCACGGGTGAGCCTTGGGGACATTATGCTCAGTGAAACAAGCCAGTCAAAACACCTGTATGATCCCACTTAAATGAGGTACCGAGTGGAGTCAAAGTCATAGAGACAGAAAGAATGGCGGCTGCCAGGCGGGGGGAGGGGCAGTTAGTGTTCAATGGGGACAGAGTTTCAGTTTTGCAAGATGAAAAGAGTTCTGGGGCTGGAGGTGGTGATGGCTGTGCAACAATACGAATTACTGAGAACCAGGGAATTGTATGCCTCAACGTAGCTAAGATGGTAAACTTCATGGTGTATGTATTTTCCCACAATAAAAACTTGGCGGGGGGGGGGGGGGGGGAGGGAACTGCTCTGTGAGCTTTTCTCTTCTGAATCCCTTCAAACATCTTCCCAGGATTTGCCTCAATCAGGAGAGGAGGCCGGCGAGGTCTCTGTGCTTGAGCCACGGTCTGTTCCGGGAAAGGTCTGGGCCGACTGGGTCTGTTCCGGGAAAGGTCTGGCTGACTCTGGCCCTGGAGGAGGATGGGGGTGAAGGAACGGGACCTGAGGGCTCAGCCTCGCCACAGCCCTGGAGCCCAGCAGCCACAGCGAGCTCCACGGCTCGGGCACCTCTCCGCACCCCCCCCTCCCGCTGCCCCCCGACACCCGCCCCCCCCCCCCCCGCCCCACTAACCACGCTAACACCACAAGCAGGGAGCATTGGGCTCTCACTTGTCCCTTCCCGGCCTGAGGGTCAACTGGACTTGGTTCCAAGCTGTGGGTGGGGTCCAGATCTGCTCCCCCTGCCGCTCCCCCTGTTTGGACAGTGGCTCTCTGGGCTTCTCTAGGCGAAGGCAGGACCATCAGAGGATAATGGTCAAGCATGTTTCTGACTTTTGCTCATGTCCGATCCCTTTGGCCAGAGCAAGTCCCATGGCCAAGCCCCCTGTCCAGGCGCGAGGGAGCCTGCTCCAGGGCACTGGGAGCCGAGGCCAGCACCCCAGCCCTGCACGCCTGCTGTGCCACAAAGAGCATGGCATGCTGTGAGCACTGGAAGAGCAGGAAGCTCTGGTCAGCACGCCAGGCACTGAGGGTGTCCTGTTCCCTGCAGGGGAGTTGGGGAGGACGCCTTGAAGGAGGGCGTAGAGGTGAACCTGACCTTGAGGCAGGCTGTCCTGCAACAGGTGGGTCAGGCCTGCAGGGAGGGGAGCAAGGCCAGGGCCAGGAGGGGGTGGGCAGGGCCATGTCCTAGGAGAGTGCGGGGGATGGGCTGGGGAGTTGAGGATAGAGGGTTGTGTGGGTCAGCTGGTGGCTACTCGGAGCCAGGTGGGGGGAGGGGCTGGTGCACCTGGGCTCTGGAAGGGTGTGTGGGCACAGCTATCTGCCCTCCTGGGGAAGCAGGCAGCTCTGTGGGAGGCTGGATTGGGGGATGCGGGTGGGGGGATGGCAGGACTGTGGGTGTTTATTGAGCACCTACTATGTGCCAAGCCCTGTGCTGGGATACAGCTGTGAACAGGAGAAAGTTCCTGTCCAAGTGACCTCATGTCCTAGTGGGGGGAGAGGGCAATGGAAGTGGATGAAGGAAATGGGTACAAGCCCTGGCTGGTGTGGCTCAGTGGATAGAGCGTCGGCCTGCGGACTGAAGGGTTCCGGGTTCGATTCCGGTCAAGGGCATGTACCTTGGTTGCGGGCACATCCCCAGTTGGGGGTGTGCAGGAGGCTGCTGATCGATGTTTCTCTCTCATCGATGTTTCTAACTCTCTATCCCTCTCCCTTCCTCTCTGTAAAAAATAAATAAAATATATTAAAGAAAAAAAAGAAAAGAAATGGGTACAACACTCTAGAGGAGTGTCGAAGGGCTCGCCGCCCACCTACTGTGTGCCGGATGCGGAGAGCTGCGATCTCTGCCCTCCAGGAGCTCAGCCGAGTGGGGTCGTGCTGCCCCCCCCTCTCTGTGGGTTTGTGGTCAGTGGTCCGTGTGTCTGAGTGTCTGTGTGCACAGCTGTCTGTGGGCGTGGCCGCGTGCATCATCCTTGTTTTGCTGGGAGCTGTGTGTGTGTGTGTGTGTGTGTGTGTGTGTGTGTGTGTGTGTAAGGAGGGAAGGGAGAGCTGTGACTCAGTCCTTCCCCGGCTGCCGCAGACACTGGAGTCTGGGGGGGCTTCCCCCCCACACCTGTCCCCTTGGCTCTGGGGTGGGGGCGGGGTGCCCTGCGGGTGCCTGTGACTTTATGGAAAGAAAGTCTGGGTGCAGCCAGAATGTGTTTGCGTTTCCCGGGTGATTGACGCCGGGGAGCGGGCTGTCTTGCCGTGACAGATGTAGGAATGTTTCCGCTAATCAAGGCGGAAAGCAGGGGCGTGGGGGCTGCTGCCCGGCCCCCAGCCCTGTACCCCGACCACCTGTCCGGCCTGGGAAGCAGTTGGGCAACGCTAGGGAGAAGCTCCCAGACCCAGGGGACTCCCTGCTCACTCCACCTCCCCCGCATCTCCGGTCAGGCACCAGTCGCCTGCCTCAGGTCCCCTCTGGGTCCAGGGTTCAGCCCAGAGGACGCACCGGGACATGGAGGGGTTTGGAGTGGGGAAGTGGGACATGGGGTGTCTGGGGGAGCGCAGGGTGGGGGAGTGTCTGTCTTCCCAAGCTTCCTCCTCGGGAGCCCCCTGCCCCGGGCCAGCCCTGCCAAGGGCGGCCCCAGGGTACCCTCCCCCTCTACGGGGTCATAGAATAATAGACGCCCAGAACAGTCAGTGATGGTGGGAAGTTATCCAAACAGGGAAACTGCGGTGGGCCCCAGGTCTCAAGGGGGTGGCATGGTCCTCCCAACCCCAGGGGTCCTGCCCACGGGCCACGTGTTCGCCCAGCCCACCGCTCTGCTGCTGGCTGCTCCTGAAGCGATGGGCGGGGTGGGGTGGGGCGGGGAGGGGGCGGCAGATAACATGATCACCCAAACCCGTGTGGTCCCTGCCTCGGTCTAGGTTCTGGCCATTCGTCCGTGAAACCCGGCGACTCCCTCCCTTGTCTACACACTTGCCCATGGGGGATGTGGTCCCCGGATGAGGTCAGGTGGGGCGGGGCCCAGTGGTGTCGGGGATGGTTGGCTGCCAGTCTGAGTGGCCACCCCCCAACAACTCCCTGGGCAGCCATGGTTGGTGCCCGTCCTGGTATCGTCCTTCTCCCTCCGTGTCCAGGCCTCCACACGGGCCGGTGGGGCTCGTGAAGGAGGGAAGAACTTGACCTGGTGACCTGCCTTGCTTTCTAAGCTGGCACAGGCAGGCCACCCTGGAGTCCTACCTCTAACCCTGGCCTTGACCCTGGCAGTCCTGGACCAGAGCTGTAGGATGGGGTCACCCCCCTCCTGCCAGCTCTGTGTCCTGCCCAGCTGTGTCCCAAGTCACCTTCTCAGGTTTGGCTGTGACACCTCTTCTCCTTCTCCCATTCCCAGTCTCCCCATGAAGATCAGGGAGGCGGGAGGTGCCTGTGAGTCACCCTCTGACTCAGGGGAGGCATGGCCAGGGCTGTGTGTGTGTGTGTGTGTGTGTGTGTGTGTGTGTGTGTGCCTGTGTTAGGGGGAGGAGCCTGAGCGGGGGTCTGGGACACACCTTGGCTTTCTCACTGTTAAAGTCTTTCAGCTCAGCCAGGCTGGTGTGGCTCAGTGGTTGAGCGTCAACCCATGAACCGGGAGGTCACGGTTCGATTCCCGGTCAGGGCACATGCCCAGGTTACAGGCTCGATGCCCAGTAGGGTCGTGCAGGAGGCAGCCGATCAGTGGTTCTCTATCATGGATGTTTCTGTCTCTGTCTCCCTCTCTCTGAAATCCATTCACAAAACGTATTTAAAAGACCTAGCTCATTGTAGCTAGACCTTCGCAGAGGGAGTCCCTTGGCCACAGCCAGGACAGGTTGGTCGCCTTCAGCAGATGGGTGCCAGCTCTGTCTTGACCCGGGGGTGCTGACTCTCTAAACGTGGGGGCCAGTGGCTGCCTGGATGGCTCTCTGGGGAACACTGGATTGGTCCCCAGTGGGAGGCCCCGGCAGTGAAAGGTGCAGGAGCTAGAATTTACTTAAACATTTTACCGATTGACGAACTCATTAATTGAGCCAATGCGATTGGGCTGGGTAGGGGGACTGGATTCTGTGCTTTAAGGCAGGGCTTCTCAAATATTAATGTGCAAACGAATCCCCTGGAGATCGTATTAGAATGCAGATTCCGGTCCAGCAGCCTAGGCGGGGCCTGGGACTCTGCATCCTACCAAGCTCCCAGGAGAGGCCAGCAAAGAGTGTTTGGAAGGGAAAGTTCTGGGTCAGCTCAGCCAAGTTCCTGGCCAGTCGTGACTCTTCCGGGCAGGTCCTGGACCAGAGCTGTAGGATGGGGTCACCCGCCCCATGCCAGCTCTGTGTCCTGAACCTGTTTCCTGAAGGCCTACTGTGTGCACCTGAGAGACATGAGTTGAGTTGGGGGGAGTCACAGAGCTGAAGTCTGGTAGGAGAGAGCATGGAGTTACTGTTGAAAGGGACCCTGGAGGCTACCACCCTGTTCCCATTATACAGATGGGGAAACTGAGGCTGCAAAACTAACTCCAAGTCTCAAAAGTAAATGGTGAGGCCAGGACTTGAACCCCAGCCCTCTTGCTCTTGGGGCAAGATTCTTTCCTTCTCCATCCCAGACGAGAGTGCCCGGGAGGAACAGGGGCCGTGGTGGAGGAGGTTGGGAGCGGGCTGGGTGACCCTGGGCCTCATGCAGGTCCAGAAGGGCCTGAACACGTCCGTTTGGCTGGGCCTTTGGTTATATTGAAAACATGGAGAAATACCCAAATAGGATTAGGGACGTCGTGCTGTGCTTTAGGTATTTGACTTTGGTCAAATCAGTGCCTATGACACAACCTATTATTTGTGGATCCTTATTTGGAAATAACCTGCAAAATCAAAGTAGGTCTTCCCTGAATATGAGGCACAAGCTCACAGGCCTCCCGACCCCCACCAGCAACAGGACCCTCCGTGTGGGACCAGGAGGCTCGGATGAAGGATGGAGGTGGGAGAGCAGGATGCCGGAGGGGACCAGTGTGAATGTGGCTGTGAAGGGGAGGTGTCTGTGCCTGGTTTGCTCGCTGCTGTTCCCCAGAGTCTAGAACGGTGCCTGGCTCCCAGGAGGTTCTCCGCCTGCATTGCTGGGTGAGTGGGGACTGAGCCCGGGTGTGGTTGTGGGGACGAGGAGAGGCGGCGAGGCAAGGGACTCTGATGATCATTCCTCTGTGTGCAGAGCGGGAGGGTGGGGGTGGGGGGCTCTCTTTCCTCCAATTCTGACCAAGTGAAGCCGGGCGGAGAGCTGCTGCCCGGGTTCGGGTCCTGGCCAGCTCCCCTCTCTCAGCATCAGCACTCCTGCCTGTAAAACGGGGGTATGCCACCTTCCACCTTCCAGGGCTCAAGGCAGCATCAGGCCATTCTCTGAGGTCCTTTCTAGCGCTAGGACCCAGAGGAACGATTGAGAAAGGGGAATTCTGAGGGGGGAACAGACCAAGGGGACAGAGGGACAGTTTGTGGCCTCAGTACGAAGCACCTGGCAGATGCAAGGAGTTTCAGGGTGATGACGAGTGAAGAGCATGTGTGTGGTCCCGCATCGACCAGCACACGCAGTGCATGGCTACGGTTTCCCAACCATCCCCGCAATTAGATCACACGCATTCGATCCGTTATACCCCAAGAGCTGGGCTGCTGGTGAGCTCCAATTCCTTATCTTCACATAAGGATGTCTGAGAGTAATGTTATTTTTAAAAAAATATTTTTATTGATTTCGGAGAGGAAGGGAGAGGGAGAGGGAGAGGGAGATAGAAACATCAGTGATGAGAGAGAATCACTCATCAGCTGCCTCCTGCACGCCCCACACTGGGGATAGAGTTTGAAACCGGGGCATGAGCCCTGACTGGGAATCGAACTCTGACCTCCTGGTTCATGGGTCGATGCTCCACCCCTGAGCCACGCCGGCTTGCGTGAGAGTGATGTTCTCATGCTGTATGTCTCCACATAGAGGGTCCCTGGGTCCCAGCGGGCCTGTGCAAGCCCAGCCTTTGTCCCGCCCCCTGGACTGCTCCTGAGAGATGGCCGTGGCTCCTGTGGTTTACACATCCTCCCTCCCCCTTACACATTAGCCCTCTCCCCCCCAGCCCTCTCCCCCTAGCCCTCTCCCCGCTAGCCCTCTCCAACTGTCAGTCCCCGCCACCCTGGCAGTCTGCCAGGGCTTATGTCCAGCTCTGCAGTGTCTGTTTTCTGGTATCAACAGGTCCCTCTTTCTGACATTTGAAACATTTGCTTGCCTTTAGCACCTGGCTCCACCCCATTCTCTAAGTTTCCTCAAAGGTGACGCAGTGGTTCCTGTGCCCCGGCGCCCCGGCCCCCCGGCTCCCTGGCCCCCCCGGCTCCCCGGCCACATCTGGACTCCCCAGCAGCCCGATCCCAGAGGCTGGGCATCCACCACAACTCTCATGGAATGGGGGCTGGGGTTGGGGAAGGCCATTCTGGCTAAATGTCTTTTTAAAATCAAAATGTCTTTTGCTTTTGAGATAACTGTCGACTCACCTGCAGAGATCCGTGCACCTTTTACCTGGTTGCCCCCGAAGGGTACATCTTGCAAGGCGAGAGCACAGTATCACATCCAGGATATCTGCAGGGACATGGTCAAGACACCACCAGGACCCCTCACCTTTAGGGCCACACCCACTTCCCGTCAGTCCCCACCCCCTCCTGAACCCCTGGCCAGCACTCATCTGATTTCCATCTCTGTAGTTTTGTCATTTCAAGGATGTTACAGGAATGGGATCCTGCGGCGTGTAGCTGTGGGATTGACTTCTCTCACTCAGCGTAATTCTCTGGAGAGCCATCCAGGTTGTTATGTCGATCAGTAGTCACTCCTTTTTATTACCGAGTAGTTTTCCACAGTATGAACGCCCCGCCGTTTGCTGAACCATTCATCCGTTGAAGGACAGCTGGATTGTTTCCAGCGTGGGGCTATTCTGAATCAGGTTGCTATAAACATTCCTGGGCAGGTTCGTTTGTGAACCGTCTTCATTTCTCTGGGATAAACGTCCCGGAATGCAATTGCTGGGCCGCATGGTAGTCGCACTTTTAATTTTTAAAAAGAAATTGCCCAGCTCCTTTCCAGGGTGGCTGTACCGCTTGATGTTTCTGCTGGCCACGTATAAACGATCCTGTTCCCCTGCATCCCTGCCAACATTTGAGGTTGTCACTATTTTTTATTGTAACCGTGTTGATAGGTGTGGAATGCTATGTCATGATTTCATTTGCATTTAACAAATGGTTGATGGTGTTGAACATATTTTCTAGTGCTTATCTGCTACCTGTATCTCCTCTTTGGAGAAATGTCTCTTCATGTGTTTTGCCCATTTTCTAATTGATTTTCTCTCTCTCTCTTTTTTTTTTACTGTTGAGAGTTCATTAAATGTTGTGGCTACTGGTCCTTTGGCAGAGAATTGGTTTGCAGATATTTCCTCCCAGTCTATAGTCTTTTCATCCTCTTAACTTTTTCATGAAGGAAAAGTTTGACACTTCGATTGAAGTCCAATTATCCATCTTTCCTTTTATGGGTCATGGTTTTGGTGTCAAGTATGAGAACTATTTGCCTAGCCCTTGATCCCAAAGTTTTTCTCCTGTGTTTTTTTCCTAAAAGTTTTATAATTTTACATTTCAGCCCATGGTCCATTTTGAATTGATTTTTGTATGAGGTGTGAGACTTAGGTCAAGGTTATTTTTTGTTTTTGTTTTGCTTATGGATGTCCAGTTGTTCCAACACCATTTCCTTAAAAGTCTGTCTTTCCTGCACTGAATTACTTTTGCATTCTTATAAAACATTAGTCAGGAACATTTGTGTGGTTAATTTCTGGGTTCTCTAATGTGTTCCACTAGTCTATGTGTCAATCACTCTGCTAATTGCTGTAGGTATATAATATGTTTTATATGCCTTGTACATAAGCTTTATAATAAATCAAGTAGACTGATTTCTCTCATTTTGTTCTTTTTAAAAATTGTACAATGATTCTGGTTCCTTTGCTTTTCTACTTAAAATTTAGAATAATATTGTCTATATCTACAAAAAATCTTATTGACTTTTTTTTTTTTTAAGAAATTGCATTAAGTCTGTATGTCAATTTGGGGAGAATTGATATCTTTACTATGCTGAGTCTTCTGATGTATGTTTCTCCATTTATTTATCTTCTTTGATTATTTTCATCAGCATTTTGTAGTTTTCAGTATGTAAGACCTATATTATGGTTTGTTAGACTCAGACCTAAGGTTTTTTAAAAGAATAGCTTATAGATTTTTAGAGAGAGGAAGAGAGAAACATTGATGTGAGAATGCAACATCGATTGGCTGCCTCCTGTATGCCTGCAACCAGGCATGTGTCCTTGACCAGAATCGAACCAGCAACCGCCTGGTGCACTGGACGATGCTCCAACCAACTGAGCCACAGTGGACAGGGCTACACATAAGCATTTTTAAAAAGTGATTGTAAATGATATTTTAAATTTTGATGACCATACACACTCATGCTAGGGCCGTGGTCGGCAAACTGCGACTCGCGAGCCACATGCGGCTCTTTGGCCCCTTGAGTGTGGCTCTTCCACAAAATACCACGGCCTGGGCGAGTCTATTTTGAAGAAGTGGCATTAGAAGAAGTTTAAGTTTAAAAAATTTGACTCTCAAAAGAAATTTCAATCATTGTACTGTTGATATTTGGCTCTGTTGACTAATGAGTTTGCCGACCACTGTGCTAGGGTATAGAAATATAGTTGATTTTTTTGTATACTCATCTTGTATCCTGCCACCTTACTAAACTTACTTACTAGTTCTAGGAATTTTTGTTTTTGTACATTTCTTGAGATTTTCTATGTAGACAATCACATCACTTGTAAATAGGGACAGTTTTACTTTTTCCTTTCTGATCTGAATGTCTTTTATTTATTTTTCTTGCCTTATTGCATAGGTTAGAACTTCCAGTATTATGTTGAATAAAAATGTGAGAGCAGATATTCTTGCCTTGTTTCTAATTTTAGGGGGAAAACAGTTAGTCTTTCATAACTAAGTATAATGCTTCCTGTAGGGTTTTTGTAGATACTCTATCAAGTTAATGAAGTTCCCCCTTCATTCCTACATTTTTTAGAGAGTTTTTTTCCCTTGAATGTGTGTCAGATTTGTCAAATGTTTTTTTCTCTCTATCGATTGACATGGTCATGTGATTTTTCTCCTTTCATATCTTAGAATAATGGATTACATTGATTGCTTTTTCAAATATTGAACTGGTTTCACATCCCTGGAATAAACCTCACTTGGTCATGGTGTATAATTCTGTTCATATATTGCTGAATTTTATATGCTCATATTTTGTTAAGGATATTTACATCTATATTCATGAAAATAATTGGTTTGTAGTTTTCTTTTTTTGTTCTCTGTCTCATGTTGGTATCAGGATAATACTAGCTTCATAAAATGAACAGGGAAGTTTTTCCTCCTCTTCTATTTTTCTGGAAGAGATTGTGTTGGTTTGATATGAATTCTTTGTTAAACATTTGGTAGAATTCTCTGGTGAAACATCTGAGTCTGGATACTTCTTTTGGAGGAGTTTTAAGATTACAAGTTCAAATGATCAATTTCATATTGAATGAGTTGTGGTAGTTCGTGTTTTTCTAGAAATTAGTACATTTCATCTAAGTTGCCAAATTTATGTATGTAGAGTAGTTCATAGTATTTCCTTATTATCCTTTTGATATCTATATGATCTGTAATGATATCTACCCCTTGTTTTATTCTGATATTGGTAATTGGCATCTCCTTCCCTCCCTCCCTCCCTCCCTCCCTCCCTCCCTCCCTCCCTCCCTCCCTCCTTCCTTCCTTCCTTCCTTTCCTTCCTTTCCTTCTTTCTTTCTTTCTTGCTGGAAGTTTATAAATTTCATTAATCTTATCAAAGAAATAGCTCTTTGTTTCATTTATCTTCTCTACTAGAGGCCTGGTGCATGGGATTCGTGCACTGGTGGGGGGCGTGGCCTGCAGGGATCACCCACTGTGGGAGCGCAGCTCATCCCAGTCAGCCCAGTGGCTGTGGACCTGCCCTCTGAGTAGCTGCTCCCTGGTCCGGCATCTTCCGTGGAGCCAGAGCACTTGACTTTCCAGGGGACTTGGTCGGGGCCGGGGCAGGGACAACAGCACCGAGAGGTGGCGGAGTAGGCCTCAGTCCCGTGGTGGCCACGAACCCGCCTCCCAGCCTCCGGGGTCAGCTCTGCGAGCCGGGCGGCAGCCTCCAGGTGTCCGGAGGAGGCAGTAGGGAGTGAGGAGGAGGGGCCTGTGGTGAGGAGGTGGTGATCACAGCCTGGGTTCCTGCTCATCAGCCCGGGTTTGCGGGTTTGCAGCGGGAGCAGCCCTCATCCCAGTCAGCTGAGTGGCGCTCCCACCGTGGTAGCACACTGTGTTGAGTGTCTGCCCCCTGGTGGTCAGTGTGCATCATAGTGACTGGTCGACCAGACGTTCTGGTCCTTCCGCTGTTCAGTCGCTGGACTTTTATTATATAGGATTGTTTTTCTGTTTTCAATATCATTGACTTCTGCTTTCATCTCTATTATTTCATTGCTTTGCTTATTTTGAGTTCATTTTATTTTTATTTTTCCTAGGTTCTTGAGATGGGATACTTCGCCTCTTTTCTAGTGCATTTAGTGGTGTAATTTCCCTCTCAGCACTACTTTAGCTATGTCCCACAAATGTTGCTATATTTTATTTTCATTTTCATCCCATTCAATATATTTTTGGAATTCCCTTGAGACTTCCTCTTTGATCTGTGGATTAGTTAGAAGTGTTTTTGTTTCGTTTTTAAGTATTTGAGTCTTTTCTTGTTACCTTTCTGCTATTGATTCCTAGTTTGAGTCCATTGTATTGAGCAAACAACTTTGTATAATTTCAGTTATTTGAAATTTACTGGGTTTGTTGTTTTGTTTTTTTAATGATCCAGGATGTGGTCTATCTTGGTATATGTTCCAAAGGCACTTGAAAAGAATGGGCTGTTACTGGGTGGAGTGTTCCTATAAATGTTGATCAGATCCTGTTAGTTGATGGTGTTATTGAGTTCTTCTATATCTTTGCTGATCTTCTGCCTATTTGTTCTATCATTTATTGAGAGACAGTGTTCAAGTCTCTAACTGTATTTGGGGATGTGTCTATTCCTCCTTTTAATTCTATAAGTTTTTGCTTTACATATTTTTGCAGTCCTATTATTTGGTGCATACATGTTTAGGATTGCTATGGCTTATTGGTGGACTGGCCTTTTTATCATTATATAATATTTCTCTTTCCCTCTGGTAATTTCCTTTGCTTTGAAGTCTACCTTATCTTGTATTACTATAATTGCTTTTGCTTTTTTGTGATTAATGTTTGCGTGATGCATCTTTTTCAATTTTTTTTTACTCTCAACCTGCTTATATCATTATATTTGAAGTAATTTTCTAATAGATAGCATACAATTGAGTCATGTTTTTTAGTCTACCCTGCCAATCTTTGTCGTTAATCTGTATACAGTGTTATTAATGTAATGACTGATGTGTTAGGGCTTAGTTCTGTCATTTTATTTCTTTGGTTTTCTGTTTGTTCTGTATTTAGCCGTTTTGGGTACTGTGTTATGAGACTGTGTCTTATTACACTTTCTTTAGCCGGGTTCCTCTGATGCCACTGCAGCAGGGACGTGGGGATGCTGCCTCATTACTGCCAAATAAGGTCAGGAGTCCAGTTCCTCACGCGGCCTCTGTTGATGCACGAGGTGGTGGGGTTCTTATTACTGCTTCGGTGGGGAGAAAAGTCCTAGCTCCCTCCGTGGCTTCCTCTGCCAGCACCTTGGCAGGGACACTGGAGCGCCTTGTTACAACCTGCTGAGGGTGGAAGTCTAGGTTTCCCGTTTAGTCTTGCTGGCATGGATGGGGCCACAGACTTTTGGGAGGTGTTTGGCTAGAGAGGAATAATTATTGTCTTAAATGGTTCTGTCTTGCTAGCTGCATCTTTTCTGTTTTATTTTTTTTTGGGGGGGCGGGGGGGCTAAAGAGAGAAGGCTTTTGATGTTCTGGCCCTTGGCATTGCCAGCTCCAAGTGTGAGATGTACGAAACAAATTTTAAAAAATAAATCCGGTAACGCATACCATGTTGTTTCTTGGATCCTGCAATCCCAGCTAATCTGCCTTCTTCTCTCTTTCAGGGTCTCCTGATGCTGGTTTTATCAATTATGTCTACAGTTTTCACTTGTACTCGGCGGGAATAGGAAAAAGAGCCTGTATGTCTACTACATCCTCCCAGAAAGAGTAAACTTTTAAAGCATAAATTTTACTCTTTACCTCAAATGAAGATTGTTATTAAACTCCTTGATTTTTAGTACACTTTCACCGCCCATGCAAGGCCCTCACTTATTTTATATAAAGAATATACATGTGTGTATTTTTAAATAACTCCCCTCATCCCCAAACCCGCTCCCTCGCTCCCTCCAAAGGTCCCCCTCTAATGTATTCAATGTAGGCCCTTAAATATATGTGTGTCCTCAACAAGTACGCAGCTTTTTGGGGGATGTATATGTGAGCTTTGTGTTTTACGTTTACAAAAATGGCATCATGTCAGGCGTCCCATTTTATGTACTTCCCTTTTTCCTTAAAACCAGGTCTTCTGGGTTTGACCCACATTGTCCTACAGATGGGCTACCTTCTAACCGCCATATGCACCCTTCACCCTTCACTTACTCCGAGGGACGCCCGAGCCTCCTCCAATCTGCAGCCACTGCACACCGTGCTGCCAGGAACGCCTGGGGCGTGCCCCCTGCCAGCCCGGTTGGAACGTGTGCTAAGGTTTACTCCGAGGCGTGGGGTTGCTGGGTCACGGGCACATGCCGTCATCATTGCTTCAAGTCCTGGCATATTGCTCCTGGGCGGGCAGCCCCGTGTATGCTCCGCTAGCAGCATCTGGAAAATCCTGTTGGGAGAACAAATTAAGATAGTGTTAGGAATTCTTTGGTAAAGCGGATATTATTTTAGCAAAATGAACAACTGCCCCCTAAATCATGTTTGGGTTTATCAATAACTAGGCAACATCACTCCAGGTTCCCCCTGGGTTTCCCCTGACGGCCAGGGGGGAGTCCTGCCCGGTCCAGTGGAGGGGACTGAGATAGGGGTGGGAAAACATTCGGAAGCAGGGAGAGACTTCAATCCCAGAAACGGAAATAGCCGCTGGGCATCTGGCGTGAAGGGAGGTAGAGGGGACAGCCCCTAGGATAGGCGCCCCCCACAGTGGGTGTTGCATTAATATTTACTGAGTGAGTGGAGGGAGGAGCGGTTGGTTTGCGCCTCTGCACGCTTGTGCGTGAGGAGGTCTGTGCTGCTGGGAATCCCAACCTTTCCCCCTGCATTGGCTCTGCCAGCCGGGGGTGCACACCTGTGAAGAGACAACCCGTGTCCTGGAGGCCCCAGACCCCGGCCTTGGCCACCCTGCCTGCCTCAGGCGGCCTCCTGTCATTCCCTCATTTGTAGAATCTGCCCAGACACCTAACAGGCCAGGCCCTGGGCGAAGCTCCTGGGGAGTCCTGTTCTCCAATTGATTGTGTGACTTCGCCTTTCGGACATTTGTTGCAATTTGTCGATGCCTTTTTCATCTAACCTGCTTTATTCACAAGCGTAGACGTTTGGCACATAGCAAGTGCTCAATAAATACTGTGGAGCCGAAACCTATTTGGCTCAGTGGATAGAGCGTCAGCCTGCGGACTGAAGGGTCCCAGGTTCGATTCCGATTAAAGGCACATACCTTGGTTGTGGGCACATCCCCAGTGGGGGGTGTGCAGGAGGCAGCTGATCGATGTTTCTCTCTCATTGATGTTTCTAACTCTCTATCTCTCTCCCTTCCTCTCTGTAAAAAATCAATAAAATATATTTTTAAAAATAAATAAATAAATAAATACTGTGGAGAGAGCGTCAGATGGATAAAGGGTGAAATGAAGGTGCACATGGCTCCCGAGGAGGGAGTGACCGTCTCTGTCTGGGGCCAGGAAGGAGGGCTTCCTGGTGGTGGTGGTGACCTCACAGCAGAGTGTTTGCCAACTGAATACGAGAGGCCCAGGCGGAGCGAACTATCTGGCATATCCAAGGAGCGGAGCGTGAGCTGGTGGGAGCCAGCTGGAGGTCTTGTGCAATGTACAATACATGTAAAGAAAAGTGCTCATGTCACGTGTCTGGCTCAATGAATCTTCACAGGCTCCATTCACCTGTGAGACAGGACATGGCCAGCCCCCGGGATTCCCCCGGCGCTTCCCAAGCCTTGTTTCTCCTCTGCCCCCAGCAGGAGCCACGGCCCTGACCTGGGCATGGCGGCACGTGGTTTCGAAGTTCACATACATGGAGACACCAGTGTACACCCCTGTGTGTCCAGCTTCTTCTTCTCAATGTCATGAGATGTGTCCAGGTGGTTGTGGGGCACGGACCTCAGCCGCTCTCCTTCCGTTCTGCTGCTGATGGACAGGTGGGTTAGTTCTGGGTTTGGGCTGCTCTGAATAAAGCTGCCACAACTGGTCTGCATGGGCCTTTCTGTGGACGTGGGTGTGACTTCCTGTCGGACACATACCCGGGAGTGGAATTGCTGGGTACAGGGAGAGCTTACGTTCAGCTTTTGTAGACGCCAAGCAGTTTCCCAAAGTGGGTGTACCAGGTTGTACCCCTTCCGCAGCAGCGTTCGGAGCGCTCCCGTTGCCCCACATCCTCACCAACACTTGATACTCCCTGTGATGTTATTTTTAGCAATTTGGGTGCGTGTGTGGTGGTATCTCGTTGTGGTTTTATTTTGCGTTTCCTTGATGACTAATGATGTTTTCATGCATGTATAGGCCATTTGAAGATCCTCTTTAGTGAATGGCTCGTTCAAAGTCTCTTGCCCCTTTTCTACTGGTTGCCACTCTTTTTTTCTTATTGATTTGTAAGCGTTCTTTATATATGTTGGATCTGAGTCCTTTGTCAGGTACATGTTTTGCAGATTTCCAGCGAAGGATTCAGAACCTGGCGCTGATGTGGCTGAACTGTGTTTCTAACAGCTCCCCCTGGCCGCGGGACGCAGGACAGACTGACGCTGAGACAGGAAGGAGGGTGCGATGGTCACGGTGACAGGAAGGAGGGTGCGATGGTCGCAGTGACCAGGGCAGTGGCTGGGCAGCGGGATCTAGAGATACTTCAGCAGCAGAATTGACAAGCAACATCTGCCATGTCATGTCATGACAAAAACAAGATGCGTGCTGTGACAGACAGAGGGGGCGACAGGGCTGACTGCCAGGTCTCCCCGGCTGGCTGATGAGCTGACGCATTCTGCCCGCCTGGCCTTGGGCAGCCAAAGGCAGCTTTGTCCTCCCAGGCTCCACCCAGGCCTGTTGGTTGGAGATACTCTGGGGTCACCGTCGGGACACTGGAGAGAGCGCCCAGTGTAGAATCTGAGTCTCCCCGGGCAACCAGAAGACAAACGTCCCCCCAACACGCACATGGCTGGGCTGGTCCAAGACGACCCCATACCCCAGATGGGTCGGCAGCTGCGGGATCTGGGCCCAGCGGGGATGGACAATGACCCCCTGTCTGCAGGCTCCTCACCCCTGCTGAGCCCAGGCTGGGGGTGACAGCTCTGGCCCTGGGAGTGGGTGGGAACATCCTGCAGTGTCTGGGCTTCTGCTGAACAGTGGGGGCCACCCTGGAATGGACCCCACGCCTGTACCCCTGGTTCACTTCCTGTTTATTTGATTTATTGATTTTTATTGATTTCAGAGAAGAAGGGAGAGGGAGCGAGAGATGGAAACATCACTGATGAGAGGGAACCATTGATTGGCTGCCGCCTGCATGCCCCCTACTGGGGACTGAGCCTGCAACCCAAGCATGTGCCCTGACCGGGAATCAAACCGTGATCTCCTGCTTCCTAGGTTGATGCTCAACCACTGAGCCACGCTGGCCGGGCCCCTGGTTCATTTCTTGACAAACGTCCCTACTCTGTGTCTCAGCGCGTACTTGGGAAGACCCTGCCTTCTGCCTCTCACACGTGGGTTCAGCCATCTCGGCGCTTCTGTGCTGGTGGGGTTGAACCTTGCGCTTCCCTTCCATTGCACCACGTGCCACACTGTGCTCGCTGCTTCACCGGTGGGCTGTCCGCCCGCCTCCGGTGACCTCCAGTAGACGCATCTGTCTCTGCATCTTGTCAATGGACACTGACTTGCCCAAGTCCACACACCCTGGTGGCAGGGGCAGGATCTGAACTTGGGCCAATTGGACGCTGCGGCCCCTGTCTTCTCTCTCCCTGGGGATTTGAACGCCCTCTGAACCTGTGGCCGCGCCATGTCATTACTCTGCGTGCGGGAACGGGCCTGACCCTGCGGCTGTGGGGAGGGACAGTCCTGAGAGAACTCAGGTTCATGCCCGGCTGTGCCCTACCCTGCCGGCTCACCTTGGGCGAGTCACTTTCCTCAGGGCCTCCGCCTCCCCCCTGAGCAATGGGGCGATCCCTACCCAGCCTTGCTCCCAGGTTCTTAGGTGAGAAAGGCCCGGAAGGGCCCGGATGGAAGAGGCCATTGGCTTGGTCACATGCTTCTTGTTTGGGTCCCCCGGTGCCTAAGCTGACCTTTTCTGTTCCCTTTTTGGTGTCGGGGAGAGTCCGATCACTCCCCCCACCCCCAACCCCCATCCCCGGCCCTCTCCAGCCTGCACTTTTCCCAGATTAATCAGTCTGCAGCTGCCCCGCGCCCCAGCAGGCCTGGGTTCCGGCCAACGGCGGCCGCCCCCATCCCGGGCTCCAGGACTGCCAGATGGGCAGCTGGTCCTGCTGCTGGAAATAGCCTTGAGGGGAGATTTCCCGCTTTCCGGCGCTCAACCACTTCCTCTCTGACGGCATGCAGTCTCCAGAAGCTTCTGCCGGTGGCCTGGGGTCATGCCTTGGGTCTTTGTCTGCTGTTCTCGCGTGTGTCTTGTAGCAGCAGATATTGGGGGGCCGCCTCCTTGATATCCATTCTCTGATGGGACCCCAAGTTTCCCAGCCCATGGCTGAGTGGGGGAGACACAGCCCCAGCTCCAGGTGGGCTCTGGTTTAAGCCGATCCCTAAATCCCATCTGGGGCTGGCTCAGGGATGGACACATGACCCAGGACTTGAGGTCTCCGGGAGGTAGACTTGCTCTCCCTACTGGATGTGAGGAGAAGCAGGTGGACCCAGACCTGATTGGGGCCATTCTGACACCCCCAGGGGAGGTCAGGCTGGAAACGGAACAAAAGAGATTGAGGCAGAGAAACCGGGTCCTGTCCATCCGTCTGTTTGCACGGCGGGGCGAGGCTTCGCTTGAAATCTCAAATACCCCTGTGCTTGTCCGTTGCTGCACAGCCCATGGCTTTCGGTTTTCAAAGCCAGAAGGTGACTTAGAGGCTTTAGGTTCCAGGCCTTCGCTGTGCAGATGGAGCACGGAGGCTCACCACTCTCCACCCTTGTCCCAGCCCACTGGCTGCGGGCCCCAGGCTCCGGCCCATGGGAAGGGGGTGAGAACCCAGCTGTGCCCAGAGTCCCCAGGCCCAGACCTGTGGCCAGGCCTCTGGGGGATCTTCCTCCTCCCCCACCCAGTCCATCTGAGAAGGCGGCTCTGCCTGTATTGCTAAACCCAGGGTGGGCCCTGCACGTGCATGGACTGGAAATAGCTCTCATTGGTAGCTTTCAAGGTCAAGTCCAAACACCTGAGCCTGACATCCCAAACCCACTCCCCTCCCCCTTCTCTCCTTCATCCTCTCTACTCATCCCTTCAGCAAGAGAGGGAAATTGTGGCCACCGTGCAGCCCCTCAGTCCTGAAGCAATGTATGAGGCCAAAGGGATGTGTCACTTTAAATTCACAAGCGTGGCTCAGTGGTTGAGTGTCAACCTATGAACCAGGAGGTCACAGTTCATTTCTGGGTCAGAGCACATGCCCGGGTTGTGAGCGTGATCCCTAGTCGGGAGTGTGCAGGAGGCAACTGATCAATGATTCTCTCTCATCATTAATGTTTCTATCTCTCTCTCCCTCTCCCTTCCTCTCTGAAATCAATAAAAAAAAATACATTAAAAAAAATTCACAGCCATGAACCTCAAATTGGCCCTGGGTATCTGTTCCAATTAGCTATTTCTAGCAAAGGCTTCAGGCAACAGTAATTTCATGATCTCTCATGGATTCTGGGAGCCACAGGCCTGGGAGGGGCTGACTTGCTCAAGGTCTCGCAGGGTGGCAGTCAGGTGGGGGCTGAGGCTGGCGCATCGGGTGCCGTCTCTCTCTCTGGGGACTCAGAGCTCCCCGCGCGCTCCGTCTGCCCGGCTCGGCTGGCCTTCCTCACCTCCTGGCGGCTCAGGCCCAGCAGGAGTGGCCTGCACGGTGGCAGGTTTTCTCGCGGGGCCTCAGAAGCGTGGCGTCCCATCGGCCACACGTGAGCCCCAGCCTGCCCAGGTGACGGGAGAGGAATCAGACTTGACTTCTGAGTGGGGGAGCAGAAGGTTCCAGAAGTGCTTGGGGAATGGGGGGGAGATGTTGCCACCACCTTGGAAATGCTGCCACCGCTCCCTGGTCCACTCGCTCCTCTCCACCCCAGAGGCTCCCCCACGCCTTCCCCTCTCTCCACGAGCCTCAGGGGCTTTCCTCCCTCACCAGGAGCACGTGGCCTTGCTGCCTTTTCCCTGAGGTCACGGAGGATCACGGGAGAACTCCCACATGCTGTGGCCCACACCTGCTGGGCTCCGCACCCCCAGCCCCGGTCTCGTGGATGGAGCATCTGTGCGTCTCCCTAAGGCAGCCCTTCACCTGTGCCCTGGACCAGCTGTCCCTCCTGTAAGCCACACCCCGTCCTGCACCACCAATGTCTCCTCTGGGGACAAACCAAACACCAAACCGAGCAAAAACCATCCCTGCTTCACCCCATCGGCCAAGTTCTCTGCTCCCAGGTCAGCTCTTACCTGCAGGACCCGGGACAAGCGTGCAGGCGGCCCACACACTCTGCTAGTAAGTCTGAATATGGAAATGGTATAGACACGACACCCAGCTGTTAAATCCAATGTCTCCTCTCTTCCCGTTGAGGGTTTGGAGTTAGACTTCTCCTACTTCCGGCACCTGGCGGCTTGGGGAGAGCCAGCCCGGGCCCTGGTACCCTTCTTTCCTCACCACCACCACCCCCACCCCCCCCCCACCCCCCCCCCCCGCACACCTTGACCAGCCTTGAGCTCCTGTGTGCGGACACCCAGCCCAGCCGAGCGCTGTCCAGCGTCCCTGGAGAAAACAGCTGTCCCTCGGCCACAGTGTGGGCGGGGCACCCCTGGGGCCCTCCGGCCTCCTGCTGCTTCCTGTCCAGCGCACCCCAGGGAAGAGCTGCCTCGATGGCCCTGTTACTTTTGAATCCTCATCTGAGGGTATGTTCATCGATGTTTTTTTAAAAGGTAATTTTATTTATTTATTTTTATTGATTTCAGAGAGGGAGAGAGAGAGAGAGAGAGATAGAAACATCAATGATGAGAGAGGACCACTGATCGGCTGCCTCCTGCACGCCTGTCGGCTCCGCACCTCCCCGTGGATGTCTCGGATTCGTCACTGGGGAGGTCAGCCCTCACCTGTCCCACCTCAGCGCCTGCTCTCCCTGCTCCCGCCATCTTAAACCTGCCCTTCCCCAGCCGGCCCATTCTCGCAAGTGCTGGAGCCCAAACCGGGAATTGACCTTGATCCTCCTTTTTCCTTTACCCTCCCCCATCTAATCCTCTGCAGACTCTGCCAGCTCCTTCACTACCTCTCACCACCTCCAGCTGCCGGCCCAGCCTGGCCCCACCTCTCTGCAGCCTCTCACCGCCCCCACCCTCCAGACGCTTGGTGCCCTCGCCAGGCAGGGCTGCGGTCCCCCTCTGCACACAGTAGGTGCACATTTGGCTTAGCTTTATGTTTTCCATTAGGCCTTGGTTTCTTCTCTTTTAAATCATGTTTATTTGTTTTTGAGTTCGTCTTTACTTTGTTTTTATTGCATTATTTCCCTCCTTTTTCTGATTATAAAACTAAAACGCGCTCATTGCAGAAAATGGTGACAATATGTAAGAGTACAAAGGAGAGAGGAGATTACTCATAGGTTAGCAATCCAGAGATCCTCATTATTAACATCTGATGTATTCACTTCAACTTCTTCTGGGTGCACAGTTTTTCTTTAACAAATCTCTTACGGTGACCATTTCTTATGTCTGGTCTCCAAAGACATCCTACCTCACGGCTACATAATATTCCACTGTGACAGTTTATTGGAATTTACTTAACAAAGCATTCTACATACAAATGATCATGAGACACGCACCCCCTCGCCATCCTACACACACACACACACACACACACACACACACACAGACCCCCACCCCGTCTCCCTCAAACACACCAGCACACACTCCCGGGGTTCCCGGCCGCCACAATAGAGGTGACTTCCCAGCAGAGGGTGACCAGCGCCCTGGCCATGTGGCCCCAGCTGGGTGGGGCTGCAGCCTTTTCCTCTGACTGTTCCTCAGACAGACAGATGTCGAGACAGACACAGACAGGACAGGCAGACAGGGAGAGCAGGAAGTAGGCCGAGGGGGGCCAGGGGAAGGAGGAGGCAATGGCTTTGGGGTGTTGAGAGGGATCAGGTGATGGGGAACGTGGGGCTGTTGGGAGCAGGCCCCAGACAAGGGCAGGCGACAGAATGGGGTTCCCTCTGCTCAGTTCTCCAAAGGGCACGCAGAGGGCGGGGCATGGTCACAGAACCGAGAACCAGAAACTCAGCATCCTGGGACCACCGAGGGGCTGCGCGGGGCGGGCCAGGAGGGACCGTCTCGTGGAGCCGTCCGATGATGGTCAATGCAGGCGGGGGCCCAGGGGTCGGGGCCTCTTGGGGCTCCTGACTTGAGCGAAGGGGCTTTTCTGCCTCCCGTGTGGCCTGGCCCAGGCTTCCTTGGTCTCTGTCCCCAGAGCCAGGGCGAGCTCTTGAACTACGCAGCGACCTGGGCACTGGGTGCAGGCTGCCTGGAGGGTCTCCAGGACTGGGCAGAGGGGCTGGGGTGGTCCTTGAGCTGCCAGAGGAGAGAGGGAGACTGGCATCCCAGACTTGACCTCAGGTGTGTCCTACTGGCCCCCACCAGGCCCTGAGCGACGCCTCCAGGACCCTCAGCTGCACAGGGCAGCCTGGGGGAGAGGCGCAGGGGCCAGTGCCCGGGGCCACCTGCATCCTGTGGAGAGGTCTCTGGGCAGACCCCTGGGGAGCCGCCCTGGCCGGACTCCTTCCCAGAGTGCACCGGCTCTCCCGGGGCTGAGGCCCGAGGCTGCAGAAAAGCAGAAGAACGAACTCAGCTCTGGTGGCTTGGGGAGGAGTAGCAAATCCATGGAGCCCAGAGTCAGCCGGCCTGGCCAAGTGGGATCTTGGACGAGTCATTTCCCTCCCGGAACCCCCCAGCACAGCCAGGCAGGAGGCTCCGGAGCCTGACCACCGGGACTGCGGTGTTTCCCGTTCTCGGAGCCTCAGAGCCGGCAGGCCACGGCTGCGGAGGGAGCTGGCCCCAGATAAACAAACAGCGGGAGCCACCGTAACCCGCGTCAGGCCGGGCTCGGCGCAGCGCAGGGCTGGGTGTCTGCCCTCGGTCCGGGAAGAGGCTCTGCAGAGAGGCAACTACCAGACGGTGACCACCGTGCAGCAGCGCTGAGGAGGGAGACACGCCTCCCATTTTGCAGATGGAGAAACTGAGTCCCCGAGAGGAAAAGCAGCCGTCTCACCCTGTCCCCTGGCCACTTTCCAGAGCTGGGGGGGGGGGGGGGCAGGCTGGGGAGCCCTACAAGGTAGAACCGAAAGCAGAAACCCCTCTCGTGTTGATGGACTGCTCCCAGGCCCCCCAGTTCTCTCCTTCCGGATTGGGGTTTGTCTGCTTCTGTGATAGCTCGGGTGAGTGGGACTGGTAAGAGCGTGTCCCCTGTCCCCCCAAATCCAAGGAGCACCCCAAGCGGGATACTGCTCTGCCGCCAGGACAGAATGGCACTGGGCCAGTGCCCCGAGCAGGGACAGCGAGAGGCAGCTGGCGGGGCTGCCGCCAAGAATGCCAAGAATGCGGAGCCAAGAATGCGGAGCGGCTGTGTCCTTCCCGCTCCTCTTCCTCCCCCAGCGGGGGAACAGGATATTCCCTGTGCAGGGAAGCCCGAGCCCTGCCCCCTTATGGGAAAGCCTCGGGGAAGGGGGCTCTGCTCCTGCCCTGGGAAGGGCACTCAGTGCGGGGAGCCCGGGGCGGGGGCTGGCACTGCTGGGCACAGCAGGTCGGTGTGGGTTCCGCACGTGCTGAGGACCTACTATGTGCTAAGTAGTCATTCACGCAATCTCTCAGGCGTGGGAGACTCTGTTTTACAGGCCGGACAGTGGAGGCTCAGAGGGGCCCAAGGAACTTGCCCGAGGGCAGCAGCTGGCAAGTGGCAGAGCCAGGCCTGATCCAGGCCAGTCCGACTCCGATGCTCTTCGCCATCAGGCCGGGCGGCCTCAACGCCACTGAGCTGCTGGGGCCACCCCCGGCACCCCATACACCCTGCAGAGGATGGGCAGCTGGTCTGCCTGGCAGTTGGCAAAGGGTCAATGTGGGAGGTCTGTCTCTGAGCTGCGGGGGCTGGAAGCGCAGCCCGGGCGCCCTCCCGTTCCCGCAGGGTCCCGGAGCTTGGCCAGAGCTCCTGCGGGCCCTCGGTGCCGGGAGGCCAGGCTGTCGCTCGAGGAAGGGGCCCAGGGAGAGGGAGGGCGGGCTCTGGAAGGCTGAAGGGACACGCAGGGGCGGGAGAGAGCATGCACCCAGACTCCAGTCCTGTGATTCTAGGGGTCTCTCTGTGCCCCCAGCTCTGCACCCATCTCCTCCCTCCTGGCCCCGGCCCTTTGCTGGGCTGCGCCTCTGGGGTCACCGGGCAGGTCTCCCACCCCTCGACTGACCGGGCCCTGCTGGCAGGTGGGCGGCAGACAGGACTGCAGGACCTGGGCTGTGCTGCGGGGGATGCCCGAGACCCAGGCCCGCCCCAGACCAGGCCTCGAGTCACTGGAGAACAAGGGCCATCTGCACGGGTATTAACCCATTAGAAACAGGGGGACCCCCCCCCCCCCCCCCCCGCCGCCAAGAAAGAGAGAAACAGAGGACCCAGGCTCACGGGCGCCAGGCCACCTGCTCGCAGCCGCAGAGCTGTGATTTAAGTCTTGGTCTTGTCTCTGGCACCCACCAGCCCTCAAGGGGGTCAGGGCTGGGCTGAGCCCCGGGCCCCTCACCTCCTCACCTCCCCCTGGTCTTCCCGCCTGGCCCGGCCCGAGCCCCTGGCCCCGGCTGGTCCTGTTCCAGCGTGCTGTCCCGCACTGGCTCCGGGTCCCCTGGGGAGGCCTGGGTCAGGTAAACAGGATCCCAGCGCTCTCCCTGACCTTGTTTACCTCCCGAAAGAATGTCAGGGCATTCTTCCCCTTCCCCGCCCGTGAGTCACCCCTCAGCAATGCCAGGCTCCCGCCGCTGCCTGCCCGGCCCCCATTCGGCCCCTCTGGACCCCGGCCCCTAGCCTCCTCACCCGGTGATGTCAACCAGGTCCCCCTTCCCCCCGCCGGGGAGCCCACTGGGCCTTGGGTCGCCATGGCGACAGCTCACAACAGGAAGCCAGCCCCGCGAAGGCCTGCGCTGGGCCAGAAACACAGGAAGCAGCGCCGAGCACTGCACAGCATTGTCAGCCCCATAAAAAACAAAACAGAACAAAAAATTTAATGAGAACAATTAGCCCGAAGAAAAAGGGGAAAAAAATAGGCCAACAAAACAAACACAGCCAAACCGCCTGAAGGCAGGAGGCTGGCCGCGCTCCAAGGACCCCGTGTTTCCCCTCCCAGCACAATGTCGGTTAAATAATACTTCCTTCTCCGAAGGCTCCTGGGGTGTGGGGGTGAGGGGTCCTTCCCAGCAGCTCCTGTGCTGAGCCCCCCAACTCCTGAGGCTCCCCAGGCTGGCCCGGCTCTCCTTGGCTCCTCCCAGCAGCCCTGGCCCAGCCAGCTCTGTGACCTCCACTGCAGGCTCTGGGGGGCCAGGTGGGCTAGTCATCCCCCCACCCCCAGGCATTAGTGCTCCCCAAGGCCTGCAGGGGGCGGCACCCAGCTCAGTGGGGAGAGCACAGGCGCTGGGCGCAGATGGTCCCACTGCTGCCCGGCTGTGAGACTGTGCGGTGACCACTCTCTTGAGCCTCAGTTTCCTCCCTACTTTCCCATCATCACCATCGCCAGCACCATCCGCCCCACCCCACTGAGGTCTGTGAAGCTTAAATGAGTTGGCGCATGAACTGGCATCAACTCCGTGGCTGACGGAACTAGAGAAGGAATGAATGAACCATGAACCGGCAGAAGTTCCGCAGTGGCGAGGTGCAGCTCAGCATGGATGCGCTCAGACAGACACCACGCCCTGGGGAGACGGCGCTCCCCGTCAGCACAGGAGGGCCAGCAGAGGCTGGGAGACTGGGTGGGCTCTTTAGAGGGGCTGAGCCCTGGAGTGGGGGTGCAGCGGAGAGTCCTCAAGGCTCCCTCTCTCCCAGGAGTTGAGGGCTCTGGCCCAGTGATTCTGCCTGAATAATACAATCTAGTCTGGTCCACGGCAGGTGTCTGCCTGTGGCGGGGGGCCTGCAGCTCGGGGGCCAGCTGGAGGCAGAGAGACCCTGGGCAGGACCAAAACCTCGGACAAAGCGGGCTCTGGGGCAGAGGAGGCCACCGTTTAAGTCCTTGGGAACGCGCTGAAGATGGGTAACACCCGTGGGCCGGGGGCAGACGGAGGCCATCGCTGCAGCCGGGGTTGATCCAGCACCGCTGTTGGCCTGCAGCTCCTGCCGACGGTCAGTCAGTGAGAGAAGCAGGCACTCCACCAGCAGTGCAGGCCGGGGCTGGGCGCGGGAGGCTGGGTGCTTCAGGACCAGGTTGACTGCGGTTCAGATCCGGCCCCAGGCAGTCCGGGAGCCATGCGAGGAAGCGGGCCAGGGAAAGCTGATGGGCGTTTGTGGAGCAGCTAAGGAAGGGGTAGGGAGCTGCTCGGGGGACGGCGCGTGCACAGGGGTGTCGGTGAGAAAGCCAGCCTCGCCTGGCATGGGACCTGGGCCCACGTGGCTGCAGTGGAATTTGGTGTCACAACATTAAGTGGAGACCTGATGGGAAAGGAGGAGTGGAGAGCCCGACCAGGGAAGGCCTTGAATGCCACATCCAGGAGTCCGATCCTGATGCTCAAGGCACCAGAGGGCCAGGCTGGTGTCTGATATTTCTGGACAAATTAGGAATTGGACGGCCAGGGGTGGGGGGAGTGGGGGGGGGGGCACACCGGGAAAAGCACAGGAATGGAGGTCAGGCAATCTGGGGTTTGCCGACTTGGTTTCTTTTCTCCAGTAATAATGACACATGATAGGTGCTCAGTCAGTATTAATTGACTGAATGAACGATAATCACCTTATACTGAGATATATGTTTGTATACATTGTCTTATTAATTCCCACCTCAACCCTAGGAAGTAGGCCTTATTCTTCCCTGCTTCTACAAATGAGAAAATGGAGGCTCAGAGAGGTTGAGGAAGTTGCCCCAGGCTGCACAGCCTGCAATCCTGGAGCCAGATTCCAGCCCAGCGGGCTCCACCTGCCATCGCAGGCATGGCACACTGCAGTGTTTACCCTGTGCCGGCCCCCGGCCAGGCCTGGGGGACACCCAGCTATGCCTCTGAGGAGCCCCCGAGTTAGTGGCCTCAGTTTCCCCAGCCGTGGACTGAGAGATGGTGGAGGAAGCCCCCGGCCCCTCCGAGCTCTCCCACCACGGGCCCCGGGAGCTGCAGGGGTGCGAGCACAGTGGAGACCGTGGAGAGCAGAGTGGCTCCCAGGCCCCGCTGGGGGAGGGAGGGCCGAGACTGAGGGGAAGCCTGAGAAGAGATCGGATAACTGGGGGCGGGGCGGGGGGGTCCCTGCAGGAGAAGAGCAGAGCCAGGGCTTAGCAGGGGGAGGAGAAGCAGATGTGGTGAGGGGCAGGCGCAGGGGCAGCCGGGGCGGGAGGAAGTCATCTCAGTCCCAGGCCCCGGCCCTGGGGCCCTGGGCCTGCTCAGCTGGAAGCCAGGCCCGGGACACAGCGGGCGGGGGCGGGGGCCGCACCTGAGGGCTCAGGTGCCCGGAAAGGACGTGCCTGCCCACACCGTCCTCCTGCCTCCATCCGGCGCCCCGCACGCACCTGCCCGGGTGGGGAAGGACAAGGATCCCTTCCAATCCGGGTGGAAATCCTCGTGGGGGTGTGAGATGGGCTGCAGGAAAGGGGCATGGCGCGTGGGCGGCCTGTGTCTGCAGCAGGTGAGGGACAGGGAGGGGCCGCTGGGGGCCCGATAGAGCGCGGGTCTCCTAGGACAGGAGCTGAGGAAGGGCCCTGGCCTTGCAGCCGCCGAGCCGAGTCCTCCTCTCGCTTCTGCTCCACTCGGGGGTGGGGACTCCGTGGAGTTATTCTCTCTGGGCCTCAGGGTCCTCACCTGTGGAATGAGGGGCTCTGACTGTGGGCAGAGGCAGCAGGCGGTCTATGCCTACGAGCGTGGGTTGGCAACTGGACTGTCAGGACGCAGCCACATCAGACAGACCGTGGGGAGGCATTTTAATAACACACGGTGCAGCCTGGCCGGCGTGGCTCAGTGGCTGAGCATCGACCTATGAACCAGGAGGTCACGGTTCGATTCCCGGTCAGGGCACATACCCGGGTTGCGGGCTCAATCCCCAGTGGGGGGGCGTGCAGGAGGCAGCCAATCAGTGATTCTCTCTCATCATTGATGTTTCTATCCCTCCCTCTCCCTTCCTCTCTGAAGTCAATAAAAACATATTTTGAAAAACAACACACGGTGCAGTGTGGTCTGCAGAGTGGGAATGTTCTGGCTCCTTCACTCACCAGCTGTGCAGCTTGGGCGGGATGCTCAGCGTCTCTGTGCCTGCCTCCCTGTGCAAGAAGAGGATTGCAACAGCGCCACCTGCTGGGCTGCCGGCCGCGGAGTCAATGCACCTACCACCTACTGGGCAGGTTGTGAGTGCCCACAGAGCCATCCTAGGGTGCTTCTCCCTGGGGGTCCCCGGAACAGCTGCACTGCCAGCCCCTGTGTCCGCCCTGGCCCTCGGGACAGAGACGGGAGCAGGAGGAGGAGCCGGAGGGAAAGTGGGAAACTGGCCCACCCAGAGGTTGGAACTGTCGTCCTCGCCTCTGTCTCCTGGCCCTGACCTGGTCTCCTGGGGTTGGGCCCCGGGTCCGTGTGGCTTTGTCCGCCTCTCTCCCTGGACTGAGCGGCGCGGCCTGCAGAGGAGCTGGCTGGGAGGCGCAGGCCCCAGGGATTGTGCGTGGCCTGCGTTTCTCAGGAGGCACTTGACCCCTCGGGCTTCAGCGTGCTCCTCTGTCAAAGGAGAGCAAGAGGCCCGGGGACATCACACAAGGGGGGCTGCAGGGCCTGCGCCCAGGAGGTGTCCCCAGTGCTCCTGACCCGGGCCTTCCCTTCCGGAGTCCAGCGCCTCCTCTTCCACCCGCTGCGCCCTCTACTGGTTGGCCCCCAGCAGCTCAGACACAAGCTCAGTGTCTACCCTAAAGGCCATAAAGCAAACAAGCCGGGACCCCCAGTTCCCACCTATGCTTCTCCCCTCTCCCCTTTGTCCACACGTCCTCTCCCCGTCTTTCCAATGTCCTCTCCCCGTCTTTCCAACGCCACTGCAGTTGCTCCGTAGCTGTCACATCTCTCCCGAGCCTTCAGCACCTTCCGTGTCTCCCGCCCGCGTGGCCCCAAGATGCCTCCTCCTCATTCTCCTCCGGCCCTCGTGGCTCCTTCTCAGTCTGGTTGGCTTCCTCTGCCAGCTGGACCCTCTGGCCTTGTTCCTGGGCCTCTGCCTCCACCCCCTTCCCTCCTCCCAGTCCCAGGCTCCGCATCCACAGCTAACCCCTCTCCGGCAGGATCTTGTGGACCTGAGCCCACCTCCTCGCTGTGTAACTCTGAGCTAGATACTTAACCTCTCTGTGCACCAGTTTCCTCATCTGTAAAATGGGGCCAGTAGTGGTTCCTGCATCCTACGGCGGTGGATGGGGTTAACTGAGTAACAAAAGCACCCAGAATACGCCTGCACACAGCAAGACCGAGTGCCCACGTCACAGCCAGTACGTGGCCGAGTGGGAGCTTGAACCCAAGCATCCCAGATCCAAGTCCCATACTCCATTTTTTCCTTTTGCTTGTTTGACCCTCCTGTCACCCAGCACACTCTCCCCTGAAAGGTTTTGCAGTGTAAAGCTGGCATCCCATCTCCTGTGGTGGGAGCTCAGGCACAAACAAGCAGATGGAACACGCCCCCCTGAGGACTCGACGTGACATCAAGGGCCAGCCCAGAGGGCCCCTGTTGTGCTGCTGCTGCGCATTCTGCAGGAGGCTCTGGCCTCCTTGGGACTCCATCCCAGGAGGGAAGCTGGGGACACCTGGGAGTCTGGCGCCACCTGGTGGTTAGAGCGAGTCCCACTGTCCTCCTGGACTCGCCCTGGGAACTGGGGCGCCCAGCATCCTGCAGCCAGCCCTCTGCAATGGTTTTCCCAACCCTTTTAACAGCAGTCCCACCTCCTTCAGCCCCACCTTGTGCCCTCTTCCCCGGTGCCTTGCTGAAGGCCGGCCTCTCACTGAGCATTTGTTTATTCACTCAACAAACACTAACCCCTCTTGTGTGCCTGGCCCCAGGCAGAGCACCAGGATGGTGAGGTGAGATGAATAAAACCTGTTCCCTGTCCTGGGGCGCTCCCAGTCTGATGGGGACACACACACGGACTGACAGCTGAACCAGGACTGCGACTGAGAGAAGCCCAGAGGCCTTGCTGGAGGCAGGCAGAAGGGTAATCCAGGAGGCTTCATGGAGGAGGAGACGTTTGGAGGCGGGGTGGGAGGACTGCCAGGAGAACAGACAGCATGAGCCGTTGAAGGGTGGCCGGTGTGTGTTTTCCAGCGCCACCAAGCAAAAGTCACCTCAACACAGACTCGGAGGTAGCCAAAGGGGTTCGTTATGAATATCAAGACGCCTTTACCACTCTTAACACTTAGGCACGTCCAAGGGTTTTAGGAGCTCTGTGCTACAAATGGGGAAGAAGAATATATATATATATATATATATATATATATATATATATATATATATATATATATTAGAGGCCCAGTGCATGATTTAATCATGCACCTGGTGCACCAGCGGGCTGGCTGTCCTCTGGTGCCCCAGGCCTTCCGAAAGCCTCCGGCGCTGCGGAGGCTTTCGAAAGGCCTTGCGCCAGAGCAGACAGGCGGCCAGGTCCCCCGCTTTGGCCTTTGATTGCGGGGGACCTGGCCGGCTGTCCGCCGGTGCCCCAGGCCTTCCGAAAGCCTCCGGCAGCCATGGTACAGACGCTGAGCTCGCGGCGCCACTGGCGAGCTCAGCGTCCTGCTGGCCCAATCAGCTACCCCGGCCACCCTGAGTCCCACCCCCTGCGCCTCCTGCTGGACCAATCGTGGGCGTAGCGGAGTGATGGTAATTTACATATTACCATTTTATTATGTAGGATATAATTTTTTATTATAATCACAATAATTAGTATGGAGCGATGCTGTCACTCTGGCTGCCAAAGCTGGATGGAGGAGGTGGCAGGGACTGAAGAGAGAGGTGCTGGTGGCTTGATCTGCAGGGGGTGGGGGGTGGGAGGTGGGGGTGGTGTTGACTCTATGGGTTGGGAGAAGGGGATGGAATTGAGAGACGGGTGGGAAGTGAGCCAGAGGAGGATCTGGGACACCATTCAGGGTCTGAGAACCTGTATGTTTATTTTTAAAAATCAAACTTTAAAAGAATAATTTTATTCTTGATTTTAAAAATCAAATGCTAACTCACCACTAATTAACTGAACAATACAAAACATATGATTGTCTCCATAAACTCAGGAAAAGCATTTGACAAAATTCAACACTCTGTTATAATAAAAACTCTCAGAAAACTGGGAATAGAAAGAATCTTTCTCAATCTAATAAAGGGTGCCTACAAAAAAGCTGTAGTTATAGATGATATCAAAACTACTGGTAAAAAAAATGAGTGCTTTCTCCCTAACATCAGGAAAAAGCAGGGATGTCTGCTTTCAATATTTAAGGTCCTCGTTGTGCTGGAGGTCTCAGCCAGTGCAATAAGGAAAGAAAAAGAAAGGCATATGGATTAGAAATAAAGCAAAACTATCTTCACAGACATGAAAACCTGGGTGGAATTTACAAAAAAAGCTGATAGAACTAATCAATGAGTTTAGTGATATTGTAAGATATAAGGCCAACATTAAAAAATCACATTTGGGCCCAGCTGGTGTGGTTCAGTGGTTGAGTGTCAACCTATGATCCAGGAGGTCACGGTTTGATTCCCAGTGTGGAGCGTGCAGGAGGTGGCCGGTCAGTGATTCTCTCACCATGGATGTTTCTATTGCTCTTGCCCTCTCCCTTCCTCCCTGAAATAAATAAAAACATATTTTTAAATAATCAAGTTTGGTTTTATTTAGTATTCATAAAAGTTGGAAATTAAAATTTTAAAATTCTACATACAATAGCAACGGAACACTTATGTATAACTCTGACAAAGGTGTGTGGCAACCATACTCCCCAAACTACATGGCTGAAAGAATTAAACGAGGACTAAATGTCAAATGTTCCTAAATGGAGAGTTAGGACATTTTCACAGATTGGAAAATTCAATATTGTTAAGGCATAAGTTGTTTCCAAATTGAGCTACAGATTCAACATAATCCCAATAAAAATTCAACCAGTCTTTTCTTTTAATATATTTTATTTATTTTTCACAGAGAGGAAGGGAGAGGGATAGAGAGTCAGAAACATCGATGAGAGAGAAACATTGATCAGCTGCCTCCTGCACACTCCCCACTGGGGATGTGCCCGCAACCAAGGTACATGCCCCACCTAAATGTAAGAGCATTTGTCTTTTGAAAGATACTATTAAGAAAGTAAGCTCTATAGGTTTGGCTTAGTGGATAGAGCATCAGCCTGCAGACTGAAGGGTCCCGGGTTCGATTCCAGTCAAGGGCCCATGCCTGGGTTGCAGGCTCAATCCCCAGTAGGGGGTGTGCAGGAGGCAGCTAATCAATTATTCTTTCTCCTCATTGATGTTTCTATCTCTCTCTTCTCTCCATTCCTCTCTGAAATCAATAAAAATATATTTAAAAAAAGAAGTCCTTTTTTTTTAAAAAAAAGAAAGAAAATAAAATACAAGCCACAGTATGGGAGAAAATATTTGCAAAACATATATGTGATAAAGGACTTGGAATATATAAAGCATTCTTATAACCCGAGAATTAGAAGACATACAACCTGATTTTTAAAATGGACACAAGATTCGAAAACACAGTTTGTCAAAGAGGATATATGAATGGCAAATAAGCACATGAAAAGATGCTCACCATCACTAGTCACTGGAGAAATGCAAATTCTCTACATTATATCAGTACGCGTGCTATAAATAGTTAAAATAAAAAAGGCGGATGGTATCAAGTGTTGGCAAGGCTACGGATCACCTGGAACTCTCAAACAGTGTTGATGGGGAGGTAAAAGAGTCTGGCCATTGTAGAAAACAGTCTGACAGTTTCTTTATTACTATTAACGTGGACATACGATATTTATTAGTTTCAGGTGTACAAATTGTGATTCAACATTTATATAACTTACGAAGTGATCACTACAATTCTAGTGGCCTTCGTCACAGTACAAAGCTATCGCAACTGCCTCATAGGGATCTCATGTACAGCACAGGGAATCCTATATAATAAAAGGGTAATATGCAAATAGACTGAACGGCAGAACAACCGAACAACCAATCAAAGCATAATATGCTAATGATATGCTAAGGCTGCTCAACCGCTCACTATGATGTGCACTGACCACCAGAGGCAGATGCTCTGACCAGTAGGTTAGCTTGCTGCTGAGGTCTGGCCCATCGGGACTGAGCGAGATGGGCCGGACACTCCCTGGAGCCCTCCCGGCCTGATAGTGCACTGGTGGGGTCCTTCAGCCTGACCTGTACCCTCTCACAATCTGGGACCCCTCGGGGGATGTCGGAGAGCTGATTTCAGCCCAATCCTGCAGGCCACTCCCCTTGGGAGGGTGCCAGGGGCAGGGCTCATGGCTGGCAAGCGCCGGACTGACTGGGTGGGAGCCCACAGCAGGCACAGTGGGGGCAGGATGAGCGGGAGCAGCAGGTAGGAGCTGCAGGAGGCGTTGGGCTGCGGGTTTCAGCCCGATCCCTGCAGGTCACCCAGAGGGACCCCACGTGTGCACAAATTCGTGCACCGGGCCTCTAGTATAGTTAATAATATTGCAATGCTCCTTACGAATGTCTTGTTAGATGAGGAAAGCAGCCTCCCATTTGTTGAAGGCACTACGTTGTATTTCCGGTCACAGAGAGCATTTTTAACTGGCCCACAAGGTTAATTTTAGATTCCACGTAATTTCCCTTAGCATTGGAAGGACTTCCTCTGCTGCCTCTGCCCTCTCTGTTATTGGTGATTCCAGACTAATTCCTGTTCCTCTCTTTGTGATTTTCTTTAACAGAAAGCTTTTAAATTCGTGTTCTTTTTGTTCCTGATAGTCAGACATTTCTTGGTGTGTCTAGGTGTTGGTCTTACAAAAAGTCCATCCTGCCCATCACTGGATAAGCTTTCCAGTTTGGTGTCCGCGTCCCTGTTCAGTTCTGGGACATTCTTCCCACCATCTCCTCCCCTTTGTTCTCCCACCTTCTCTTTCTGAAACTCCTGATAGCAGATGCTGGGCCGGGATCAGTCTTACAGAGTTTTTGTCTTTGCTTTCATATTCTCCATCTTTGTGTTCTATACTCTAGGGTCCACTAACTCGTCTATTAATTTTTAAAAATTCAACAATGTTTTTAATGTTCAAGAACTTGTACTTTCTGCTTGTTCCTTGCTCATAGCATCTCGTCCTTATTTTCTGCACGTGATGTCTCCTAAAATAGCTCTGAGGCACTTTTACTGCAAAGTTATCTTTTATATCCTGAATTATATATATATATTTTTTGAGTCAGTTCCCCCGCCCCCCCCCCCCATTACTCTTAGTACTGGTATTTCTCTTTCAGCTACAGTTCAGTTCTCCCTCAACTCTCGGGTATTTTTAGGATAAAGACAAAAACCCTTAACACAGCTGAACATGCTCTGTATAGTCTAGCTCAGGCGTCCTCAAACTACGGCCCGCGGGCCACATGCGGGTGTTTTTGCCGTTTTGTTTTTTCACTTCAAAATAAGATATGTGCAGTGTGCATAGGAATTTGTTCATAGTTTTTTTTTAAACTATAGTCGGGCCTCCAACGGTCTGAGGGACAGTGAACTGGCCCCCTGTTTAAAAAGTTTGAGGACCCCTGCTAGACCCTAACTTTTAAAAAAAATCTTCTTCAGAGGATATATTTTTTATTGATTTTAGAGAGAGTGGAAACGGGGGGAGGAAAGAGAGAGAGAGAGAGAGAGAAATACAGATTGGTTGCTGGGGACCAAACCCACAACCTGGGCCTGTGCCCTGACTGGGAATCAAACCGTGACCTCCTGGTTCATAGGTTGATGCTCAACCACTGAGCCACACTGGCCGGCCTGCACTCCTGCCTTTTTGTTCCAATAGGTTGTCTGTCCTTCTTATTGACTCCAGGGATGCTGTCCATGGTCTCCTTGGTCAATTTCTGCATGTTTACAATGTCTTCTTTATCTTTTACCCCTTTGTAGTCCTTCGATAAAAGAAGCTTATAATTTTAATGTACTCACAGTTATCAGTGTTTCCATGCTCTTTGCTTCTTGTGTCAGAATGATTCCCTAGCCTGGCCAGCATGGCTCAGGTCAAGGGCACATGCCTGGGTTGCAGGCTCCCCAGTGTGGGGCAGTCAGGAGGCAGCCGATCAGTGATTCTCTCTCATCATGATGCTTCTATCTCTCTCTCCCTCTCTCTTCCTCTCTGAAATCAATACAAATATATATTTTTTTAAAAAAGAAATGATTCCCTAGCTCATGGTAATAAATATATTTTAAAATGTCATCTAAAAGTTTCAGTTTTGCCTTCCACATTGAAGCTTTGAAGTAATATGGAGTTAATTTGGGGGATGTAGGAGGTCAAATTTCAACCCCCGCCCCAATATATCTAACTAGTAACTCCAGCACCATTTATTGAAAAGCTCATACCCACTGACCAGCAGTTTGTCGCTCTCTGTCTCTGTCTGTCTGTTTCTCTCTTTTAAGGGCTTTCACTTCTGTTTCATTGTCCTATTTGCCTATTCTTGTGTCAATAGTGCACTGCCTTATTTGCTGCTGCTTATCAAGTCTTGGTATCTGATAGAGACGATGCCATCACCACCATCTCTCCCTCCTCCTCCTCCAGGAATTCCTTGGCTAGTCTCAGCCCACGCACTTCCACATAAAGTTTGCACTCAGTTTATCCGGTTCCCCCAAAATACCTGGTGAGTTGCATTAGGATAGTCTTAACTCTATAGACCAATTTAGAGAAAACCGGCATGGTTCCCATACTGAGTCTTTCAATCCATAAATGTGGCTGAACCCTCCACCTTTAGATCTTCTTTAATGCCTTATAATAAAATTTTATGGTTTTATTTCATAAAGACCTTGTACATTTTCATTAGACTTACTCCTAAGTACTTTACATATTTTATTACATTATAAGTGATATCTTTTCTTCATTATAAGTTATTTCTTTTTGTTTATTGCTGGCATAGGGAAATACAAAACAACCCATGTTTGTATATTGATATTTTAAATTGACTAGTTAATAACCTGAAGATTTTTTTTGGATTTTCTATATAAATCTGAAAATAATGACAGTTTTGCTTATTTCTAATCTTTCCACCTTTGTTTTATTTTGTTATCTTACTGTCTAAGACAGCTCTGTCCATATATGCAGGCCACATGTATAATTTGAAAATTTCTAATAGCTACATTAAAAAATTAAATAGGCAGGTGAAATTAATTTTTATGACATATTTCATGTAACCCTATGTATCAAAAATAATACTGTTTCAATATGTAATCAATATAAAATTATCAATGAGATTTTTTAGTAGTTTTTTTTTCAGACTTAAGTCTTTAAAGTCCAATGTGTATTTAATTTTGCTCTTACATCTCATTTCGGACTAGTCACATTTCAAGTTCTCAGTAGTCACAGGTGGCTAGTGGCTACCGTATTGGGCAACACAGGTCTGGGATACCCGGTGCAATGTTTAATGGGAATGGAGTTTGTAGCCATCCTTGCCTTGGACCGAGCCGAAGGGGAATGCTCTTACCGTTCATTAGGAGTGTCGCTGTAGGTTTCTTGTAAGCACCTTTACTGGATGAAGACATCCCTTGTAGTCCTAGTTTGCTACAAGCTTTAAAACACAAACAGATGTTGAACTTTTCCTGCATCTTTTGAGGTGACCATATATCTTCCTCCTTTAACTTGCAATGTGGTGAGTTGACTGATTTTCAAATGTTAAGTCAACCTTGCATTTCTGGACGAGACCCGATGTTGCCACGCTGTGTTACCATTTTTTCTAGACTGCCAGATTTGGTTTGCTAATGTTTTGTTTAGGAGTTTTATATCTATGTTTATGAGTGATATTGGCCTATAATTGTTTTGGTACTGTACTTGTCCTAGAGAGAATTGGGAAGCATTCTTCCTTTTTCTATTATGTAGAAAAGTTGGGGTAAGACTGGAATTATTTTTTCTTTAAATAACTTACAGGTGAAGCCCTCTGGACCTGAGTTTTCTTTGTGGAAATTGATGGTTCGATTCCTTTAATGGTTATGGGAAGGCTTGATACTCAGCTCACGCCACAGAACTTCAGGTTGCTAAAGTACCCCCATAGTTTCATACCAGTTGGTACAGAGCCACGCCTCCCCACCCTTCACCCCCAGACCTTCCACTGAGGAGATCGAAGAGTTAATGCCAGGCATAGCCAGGGGCCTCTTGGGCTCTGCGTGGGTACCATGACCAGGAACGATATGCATTCAGGTCTTCTTTTCCGTTTTGGTAAGTTATACTTTTTTAGGGATTTGCCCATTTCATTAAAAAATTTAAGCTATTGTAACAGTTTTTCATAATATCATTTATATATATATATATTTGCGATGTTGGCAGCCTCTCTAGCTTTTCATTCTTGATATTGGTTAGTGGTGCCTTTCCTTTTCTCTTGATCAGTCTCATCAGAGGGTTATCAAAACTATTAGTCTTTTCCTGGAAATATTTTTTGGTTTTGTTGGTCACATTTCATTCTTTTCTGCACTTACCTTTACTCTGACTTTTGTTTTCTAGCTTCTTGAGATGGGTGCTTACTTATTGCTTTCAGCCTTTTCTTTTTTTCTAATACAAGCATTGCAAGCCAGAAACTTCCCTTTAAGTCTTGCTTTAGTTGTACCCCACATTATTTTTTTTTTTTAATATATTTTATTGATTTTTTACAGAGAGGAAGAGATAGGGATAGAGAGCTAGAAACATCGATGAGAGAGAAACATCGATCAGCTGCCTCTTGCACACCCCCTACTGGGGATGCGCCCGCAACCAAGGCACATGCCCTTGACCGGAATCGAACCTGGGACCCCTGAGTCCGCAGACCGACGCTCTATCCACTGAGCCAAACCGGTTTCGGCGTACCCCACATTATTTTAATATGTAATACTTTCACTCCCAGTCAGCTACAAATATTTTATAATTTCCATTATGATTTCTTTTTTAATCCATCCGTTATTTAGAGATGTATTTCTTAATCCCCAAACATATGGGGCTTTTGAAATTAGCTCTGGCTTATTTGTGTTGTGGTAAAAAAAAAATATATATATACATATATATATATATATATATATATATATATATATATATATATACACTATCTGATTTCAGGCTTGAAATTTCTTGAGATTCACTCGTTTCGTAAATATTCCACACATCTTGCGAAGGAGAGTATTCTGCAGCTGAAGCCAGGGTGTTCTAGAAAAGTCCATTAGACAAGTTTCTTAATCATATCCTTATTGAATATGTATCTGCTTATTCTACCAATTACAGAGGAATGTGTTTTAAAATCTCCCACTATAACTGTGGATTGGTCTATTTTTCTGTGTTGTTCTCTTCGTGTTTCTTATATTTTAAGACTATTTGCATGCAAATTTGAAATCGTTCTATCTTTCTTGTGAATTGGACTGTTTTCATTATGAAGGGACCTTCTTTATTTCTATGACGGTTTTTTTCTGACATTAAAGAACTGCATTAGCCTTCTGTTGGTCCGTCTTTGCACGCTCTTTCCCCATCCGTTTGCCGTCCCTCTTTCAGCAGCCCTGTGTCCCGGAAGTGTCTCCTGTGGGTGTCTCTTGCAAATTGCACACAGTTGGATTTTATCCAGTGTGAGAATCTCAGTATTTTAACTACAACATTTAGTTCAGTTGCATTTATTGAATTATACTATATATGTCATCTATCTGTCCCATCTATTTTACATTTATTTTTCTCTCCATCCTTGCTTACTTTAGGATTGATTGGGTTTTCTCATTCTAGTTTTTGCCCGCTCATAATTAGGATAAACATCATACACTGCACTTCCATTCTTTTCATGTTTACCCTGTAATGACAGTTGCATTATTAACTCATCCAAGTTTACGTGTATTTGAAATCTATCTTCCCTTTCGTCGGGAAGAATATAAGGAGCTTAGAACACTAACTCCAGTCACCCGAGTTCTATGCCATTGTTGTTGTGTAGTTGAGCTCTATTTTTATCCAGAAGACAAGGTTATTGTTTTGTATTTTCAATATTCTCCATTCCCTATTGCATTAGACCTCTGTCTGTGATTGGCTTCCTCCTGCCTGAAGTACCTCCGTTGGAATGTCCTTTAAGGAGAATCTGCTAGTGATAAAAATCGTAGTTTTCCTGTTTGTGAATGTTATTTCCCTTCGTCCTGGCAAGATATTTTCACTGGGTATCTAGTTTTTGAAAGAAATTTTCACTGGGTATAAACTTCTAAGATGATGGTTATCTTCTAATTCCTCTGCCTTCTGGCTTCTGATAAAAAAGTCAAATATAAAGTTGTCCCTTCTTTTTTCCTGTGGCCCAGACAGAAGCGTTTGGACTTGGTTCCGAGAGGAACCGGGAGCCAGGAACGTTTTCTAAGCTCTGGGCTGACCCAGTGCGATGCGCCTTTTGGAAAGCGCACTCTGGCATCGCGCGGGCGCCGGCTGGAGGGGGCAGCTGGGCGCGGGTCGCGGCCGCAGTCCGGAGACGGGCGAGGGCGGAGGGCGGAGGGAGGAGGCCCCGGAGGCGGGGCCGGGGATGGGCCGCCGTAGGCGCTGGGAGCCACCCGGGCACGGATGACTCCGGGCTCCTCGCGAGGATGAGTGGCGGTGCCGGAAGGAAACAGAAGGGGTGGTTTGGAATGGATGGTTAGAACGAGTCTGTCCCGAACCTCAAGGTCCATTCATTCCACCAAGAGCTGAACACCTAGTGTGTGCCGAGCGCCCTTGGGCTGCGTGGCAGCCAAACCCGTTCCGTGCGCACCTTTCATCCGCCGCGGCCGCACCTGCCGCGGATTATTGCTTCGCCGGGGGCCCTCGAGACGGCACCCGCGTCCGACCCGGACGCGTCTGCACTACCGCCTACGGGCCTACGGACGGACGGACGGATGGATGGAACGATGGACGTGGCGGGGCCTGCTCTGCGCTGGCCAAACGGTGCCTCTCCGCAGCTTGGGTTTAGGGAGACCGCGGTGCCGCGACAGGTGGGGAAACCTGAGCCGTGCCGCCCCCGACAGCGCGGGGTCCGCGGCCCCCCTGCTCCTTAGTGGGAGGACCCCTGCCCGCTTCCTCATCGGTCCAACCCGGGCCATGCCGCTTCCGGCCCATCAGCGTCCCCGGGAGGATTTTAGGAAACGCGTCTCGGTGTTAAGACCTCGCCCGGGCTGGGGGCCGAGTGGAGCGCGCGCCAAATAAGTTCCGCGGGCTGGCGGCTGGGGGGCTGCGTGGACCCTGCCTCCCCGGCGGGCGGGGCGGGGCCAGGGATGAGGGGCGGGACCAGGGATAAGGGGCGGGCCGGCTTGGAGGGAGGGGCTCCCGCGGGGCGGGGCCGGCGGGGAGGGAGGGAGGGGCGGGGCCTGCCGGGAGCGAGCCGAGGCCCCGCCCCGCCCACTCCCGCGCGCTCCTCCGCTCGCTCGCGCCGAGGAAAACGTTGCGCAGGTTCAAAAATGGAACGTCGTCGGCGTGAGGGAGCGCGAGGGGGTGTGCGCGCGTGCGCGTGCGCGTGCGCGCCCGGGCGAGGGTGACCGGGACCCCGCCGCCGGCCCGAGCATCGCGCGCCGCAGCCGCGGGCCCGCAGCTCCGCCCCCGGCCTGGCCCGGCCCGGCCCGGCCCCGGGCCCGCTCGTCCGCCGCCCCGCATGGAGCTGTCAGCCATCGGCGAGCAGGTGTTCGCTGTGGAGAGCATCCGGAAGAAGCGCGTGCGGAAGGTGAGGCTGCCGGGGGGCGGCTCCCAGGACCCCGGCGGGGTCCCCTCGTGCTCCCAGCCCCGTCCCCTCCACGCTGGGGGCGCGGGGAAGTGTGTGGTGGGGGGCCCAGGCGGCCTCGCGCGGCTGGGCTTGTCTCCCCAGCCGGTGCCTCAGTTTCCCCCGGCACCTGGCAGGGCGAGTGGAATAAAAGTTGTCGCCCCGGGATGCCGGGGGCCGCTGAGCCCGCCCGAACTGGAGATTAGGATCGGACTGTAGGGATCCTGGTGGACGCCATCCTTCCTCACCCTCCCCCGCTCCTAAACGTGGGGAGACTGAGACCCAAGTTGAGGAACCGGCTTGCCTAGTGCGCTCGCGTTGGAACTGGGTCTCGAACACAGGACTCTGGACTCTTGGTACCAAGACCTTTCAAGTTGGAGGCGGGGCTCCGGAACGGCCTCCAGCCTCCGGAGCCTACCAGCCGGACTTGGACCTTCTCCGCTCCTCTCTCCACTCCCACCTCCATCTTTCTCCCTCTCCCCAGCGCACACCCCTCGGCTCTCCCCACCTCAACTTTCAGCCCCGCCCCTGGGCTCGGCCGGGCCGCCCACGGCGCGCGGCTCCCTCGAAGCTCCTCCCCCTTCGCCTCCGTAACACCCACCCCGCCTTGAAGGAGGGTTCCGCGGGGTTCGCGTCCCGCGCCTCCCGGCTGGACGCGTTTGCAGAGCGGGTCGCCCCAGATTGGAGGCCGGGGTTGGAAGTCGTGGGGGAAAGTCCCCCTCGCGGCACTCACCGCCAGCCTTTTCCCTGCTCCTCTCTGCAGCCCCGTGGGAGGCTCCCGGGCGGGGTTGGAAGGGTCTTGGAGGCCACAGCCTCCCCTTGGGCTGAGGCTGAAACCGAGGCCCAGGCAGGGGAAGTGAACTGATCAGTCACAGGAGATGGCGGTAGAGCGAAGAGCCCACATTGGCTGATGGCCAGCTCCTCTTCTTTTGGGAGAGAGAACGCAGTCTTGGCATCTTGGGCTCAAGGTCAAGGTGGTCCATGAGCTTCTTTTCTTTCTTTTTTAAAATTTATTTTTATTGATTTCAGAGAGGAAGGGTAAAGGAGAGAGAGATAGAGAAACATCAATGATGAGAGAGAATCATTGATCGGCTGCCTCCTGCACGCCCCCTACTGGGGATGGAGCCCACAACCAGGGCATGTGCCTTTGACCGGAATCGAACCCCGGTTCGCTTGAGTCCGCAGGCTGACGCTCTATCCACTGAGCCAAACCGGCTGGGGCCATGAGCTTCTTTTCTTCCCCATCTCTGATGGGGCTGAACCCTGTCTTCAGGTTGGGGCTGCCCTCCTCCTTCTCCCATCCTCCAGCATTTCCTCGATTTTAATTTATTCCCCAGAGCCCAGGGCTTGTCACGGAGCGTAGCCCAAGCAGCTACAGTGATTGCCCTCTTCAGGCCAGGCCTGAGGAGTAGTGCCAGAGAGCGAGGAGCGTCATTCTTTCAGCCATTCATTCAAAACAGATTTATTGAGGATCTGTTATGTGCCAGGCGCCATTCTAAGCCCCAGGGCGGGATCACCCCTCCCCTCACCGAGCTGGCATCCTGGCAGAGGAGGCACACCGGGAATGAGGAAATTAACACAGATGCCCGCCAGCAGGCTCTGTGCTGCACACCGTGAGGGGGAGGGATGGCATCAGAAAGGGTGGCATCTTGGCCTCAAAGTTCCCGTGTGGAGGCCTTCACCCATTGGGTGGGGCTGGGCCGGAAACCTTTAAAGGGCCCTGTCAGCTGTGAGGAAGGGAGGGGTCTGGCTCTGTTTTCCAACTACTGCGGAGTGACCATCGTTTCCGCAGGTGGAGGTTTTGTCAGCTTCTCCGGGGTCCTGCCAGGTCTTTTGAGCTGAGAGACTCACTGGCCTGTCCCCTCTGGGTCAGAGGCAGCCTCTCCTGGGAAGGGCTGGTGGGATTGGGCTGAGGAGTTTTCTATGACTTGGAGAGTCTTCTGATCTAAAAATGGTCTTAGCACTGGGATTCTAGACACTGGATCTTCGTGGATGCACACCCCCATGTGGTCTCGGTTTCCCCATGTGTGACATGAGCGCCAAGCTCATGGTGTCTGGGGCCAGATGCACTTCTGTGCTCTAGTAAGGAGGGCCATCTGGGTGGTCATACAGCAGCCAGAGCTTGGGGGGGTCTTTGGGTTGATGGGGATCTGATGGGGGATCTCTGTGTACGTGTTAGGGGACATCTATCTGCAGAGGGGTTAGGCCTTACTGTCCTGTGGGTGGTCATCGGGGCAGCTGTGTATCTCACTGTGTCTGCTTCTCTCTCTTCCCAGGGCAAAGTCGAGTATCTGGTGAAGTGGAAAGGATGGCCCCCAAAGTAAGGTCCTTTGTGTGTGCGTCTGCCTGCCTGTGCCCTGTGCCCCCTCTCCTGCCTAACTTCTAGCTCCAGCTGCTCCAGCTTGGCCAGCAGGCCTTGATTAAGTCATCTTCTCTAGCTTTCAGTTGCCCCTCTGCCAGCTGGGGGGCTTGGAGCACATGAAGGTCAAGGCGGGCCCCAGTTGCCCTTCTCACCTGCTCCCTCAGGTTAAGTTCCATCTCTGGTTGGAGGCACCCCTCTCCCCCTCTTTCTGGCTTTTCTTGGCACCTGGGAGGTGAAGGCCCAACATCTAGGGTTCAGAGATGCCTGCTGGCTGAGTGGAGGGGCTGGGCAGGGGTTTATGAGACTGGGTAAGACAAGAACTAGGGACAGTCTGAGCCCACCTTGCCTTTGGACAGCTCTCTCCAATCTACAGAGCAGGTTCCCATTCAGTCTTGTGAGGCAGGTGGGGTAGTAATCTCTAAAGATGTGGAAACATGCTCAGAGAGGTAAGCAACTTGCCTTAGATCACACAGAAAGTGGGGTCAGAGTTGAACTAGGCCTCCCCATTTTCAGGTATCTCCTCTGTGCCTCTTCCATCTCAGAGTTGGGGGGCAGGGAGCTGGTCTAGGACCTCTCCCAGTCTCTCCACCTCTCATGCTGAGACCCAATTAGAACCTTCACACCAACCAATCACCTCCCAGCAGGGAGTTATGTGAGGGGGTGAGGAACGAGAGAGTCGTGGGGCCTTCCCATTGGTCTGTAGGTGCCCCACCTCCCTGCCCTGCCTAGTAGAAACTGACTCCTGGAATCCCCCTCTACCCAGGCACTCTCTGCAGTGCTGTGCTGATGGTGCTGGGGGTGGGGGGGAACTGACCTGTACTGGGTCCTGGAAGTGTCTTGGGGGCGTGGTGGAGAGAGACAGCCGAGAGGATAATGGCCCATGGTGCCGTATGTGCAAAATGGGTTCAATAGTCCCCCCACCCCCAGCCCCCGCAGGCTTCTTTGCCTTGTGGGACATCCTGGTGATGGGAGTTGGTGGCTGTCCACTCCTCCCGCCCGCCTCAAACACTCCAGGACTGAAGGGGGGTCCGTGCTCCACTGGGCAGGTGAGACGTGGACTTCCAGCCTGGGTGCGGGAGGACTAGAAGAGGGTGCCGGGGGCAGCAGGAGCATTGGCTCCCTGAGCACTGGCGCCCCTGGCTTCTGCACCGGAAGGCTTTGCATGGGAGTGTGGTCCCAGCCCAGTAGCCTTCAAGGCACTGTTGGCTATTTTTCCTCCTCTAGACTCCATCTTTTGAAAGATTTCCTTCTTTAAACAGAGGCACTTATCAAAAGCTCCTTATCCCACTTTTATTAATCCCAAGTGAATATGTCTGCCCACCAGAGCTTCCATCGGCAGGAAGGACCAGTGCTCTAAGAGCAGTCCCTCCCTGTTTCTGCCGGCTGAGCCCCGGCCCTGGGGCCCACTTGCTTCTTAACATGATGGGACCGCTGGATGGGCCTTCATCACTACCTTTTATGACCCCTCAAGGGGTTCTGGGAGCTCTGTTTGACCAGATGACAGGTGCGCTTCTGGCTCCCCCACACTTTGGTCCTGGGTTCCTATCCACCTGTGAGCCCCAGGAAGGTAGTTCCTAGGAGAGGTCCTAAGATGTAATTGCCAACTCCATGCAGCATGGCCCCCCTTCATGCCATCCACTGTGTCACCCACTTCACTCGGGGGAAACAGAGCTTCAGTCAGGGAGAAGCAGGAGGCCCTTTGTAACCCATTTGGTCCTCCGTCTCCCCTCGCCAGGGGGTCTGGCTGGGAGCCGAGGCTGAGACAGCAGGTGGGGAGTGGGAGTTGGGCAGGCTGCAACCTGCCGGCCTGGGAGCCTTGGCTAGGGCAGTGCCAGCCTCAGCGGGGAGGGGATCCAGATCCTCCTGCTTCTCACCCTGGCCAGGGAGGCCTACATTAACAACAGAAACAGCAGAATGCTCGCTCTGCGCCTGTTAAGCCACATGCTTTGCCTGTTTTCTCTCCAAACGGCAAACAAATGACTGCCCTTCCTGCCCAGCAGGTGGGGCAGAGGAGCTGTCTGGCTAGTTATGGCAGGTACAGCAAACAGCACGGAGTAGGGCTGGGGACACAGGGAAGGGCTGGCGTCACAGGGCAGAGGATGTTAAATCAGCTGCAGGTGCTCTCAGCCCCGAAGAAACCCTCAGACATCCTACTCTCATTGCAATCTGCTCAGGACTGGTCCTACCTTCCGCTTTCCCTAGTGAAAGCTACCGCATCTTCTAGGGTGACCGCCTCCCTGGAGCTTTCCTAATGATATTGTCAGTGGGCACAGCAATAACCAGGCTGCTCATCCGTAAGTCCCTAGTATGATCAGACATGGCCTATTTAACTGTCTTATGGCCACCCATTTTACAGATGGGAAGACAAATCCTCAGCAGAGGAGCCCTTGCCCAGGGTCATACAGCTGGGATGATTTGAATTACGGCATGCCTGACCCAGGGCCTGCAGGTCTAGCCCCTCTGATACACAGTGGGCTCTGGCAAAGGTGACCCAGGATGATGGGCTGATGGTCCACTCAGTGGGGCGTGCTCAGACTGTGGAGCCAGACCAGTCTGCTTTGAACTCTGTTCTCTGTATTTAACAACTGTACGACCCAGGGCAAAGCCCTCCATCTCTCTGCATCTCCATCTCACTACTTGTAAAAAGGAGGCCCAGCCCAGCCGCACAGAGGCCGCCACGGGCTGCCCAGACCGCACAAGGTTCCGAACGGTGTCGGACGCGGAGAGGGCGCTTCTTTCTCCTCCAAGACGGTTCGGGCAGTAGCAGAGTCCAGGATTCGGGCCTGGCAGCTTTTGGTGCTCTCTAGGCTTTCGAAATTGCTTTAATTAATGCTTATTTGCTTTTATTACGTACCATACTGAACTAAGTGCTTCACAGGCTTAACACAACTAACAATCACATCAACCCTAGGGACTATTTTGGTAGCCCTCCTTCACGCAGAGGTAAACAGAGACCTGACTCACTTGCTCAAAGCCACCCCTGTGGGCTGGCCCCCCAGTCCCGCGGCTGCATCTCAATTGAGCCGCATTATATTGGGGTGGGAGGCCGGAGCGGGCCTGGGTCAGTGGGGCGCCCCGCCCCCAGCACAGCCGGAGCCTGCGCACAGCGGCTGGAGCTACTGCCGCTGCCTGTTTACCCAGCCCGGGCAGGGCTGCCGGTCACGTGGCCGTGTTTACCTCTCAGCGGGCACGCGCCATCCCCGCCCTCACCCCCCATTGGCTGGCCTGGTCATCCGGACGCGCCTCTCCTGCGTGCGCGCGCGCGGCTCCGGTGCGGCGGAGAGAGGGCGGACGGGGCGGGGCCGAGTGGTCCCCCGCCTCTCACGGAGCGCCCTGCTCCCGCCCAGCTCGTACCCTGTCCCCAGCCCGCCCCCTGTCGCCTAGGTTGTGGACCCTGACGCCTCCTGTCCTTGCGCCCGGCTGTTCTCGAATCGGGTTTACCTCTGGATCGCCACTGAGGAGGGGCACTGGTGGCCTCCATTTTGGGGGAGCCCAGGGTGTTTGACAGATACTTGTGCAATCCACCTCCCCTTGCCCTCCCTTCGCACGCAGCAGGGCCAGGCCTCCTGCTGCCAGGTCTGACCTTGTGCTATTGCCTCAGATCCCACTGATGGATGCCCCAAGCTAATAACAGGCCCCTCTGAATCTACCAACCTTTTCCGGGCACCTACTGTGTGCCAGGCCCCCAGGTCAGACACTGAGGACTTGGTTAGTTAGGCAGTGCCCCTCTCCCAAGGACATCCCAGCTCAATGCATGACATGTGAGGTACCCGAAGGTAGAGCATGGCCGAGATTCAACTGAGTTCCAACCACAGACTGCCCACTCACTGTCACAGTGGCCTTGGCAAGATGCTTACCCTCGGGCCTCAGTGTCTTCATCTATAAAATGGGTCACCTACCTCATAAGGGTGTTAAGAGGAATGGATGAGTCCCCGGCAGTAGTCTGCTCTCACTCCTTGCTGTTAATGTCTGTGGTGCTGCTAGTGATTCTAAGATGAGGAAACTGGGATCTAGAGAAAATTAGGGACTTGCCAGGAACTGCACTGCAGCAACATCAACAAAAATGGGTAAGGAGGTGGGGAAGTGGGTAGGGCAGAGAGGACTAGAACAAGGCAGGGACGTTTCAACAGCCAGAGAGAGAAGGAGGCAGCCCACAGCAGGAACCAAAACTCCCCTTATAACTAGTTTCAGCTGAGAAAACCCAACCTTGAGGAAATCAAACTATGAGCCTCTGGTTGGTCATAGTTTGGGTTTTTACCAAAATATACATATAACCAGTTTTAGTTTCACTTTTCTTTTTCTTTTTTTAGTTTTACATTTCTTCGGGGTGAGTGAAACTGCAGTGGCTTCGAGAGCCATTCCCAGAGCACCTGGGGGCTGGGCCTGGGCTGAGTGCTTTGGGGAGGGGTTACGATCTGCCCAGATCTGCCCACCGGGGCGCCAGCTGCATCATTCATCAGTAATTATGGCAGGTGCCAAGGGCAACGAGGGAAGGGGATGGTTCGCCCTGCTGGGAGCGGCACAGCTGGGAGAGGATCTACAAGAACCTGGCCCTTAAGGGATGAGTCGAGTCCTCTGGAGGGACCATCCAGGCGTACCGCATAGCATGTTCAAAGGAAGAGAGGTGTGACGTGCCTGCTCAGGCTGAGCCCGTGGCACTGGGTACGGGCTATGTGGTCCTCAGGGCATGGCCCTCCGTGGCTGAGTTACGGGGCCTGACGGCCGACACGCAGCAGCCGTGCAGCAGTGTCGGTGGAGAAGGGAGCAGAGGGTTCTGTTCTTGGGCAGCTTGTTTGTGTCTAGATGGGACAGCTGTAGGCTTCACAGTCCCAGGACCGTTTAAGGTGCAGGTTTCAGCTTAGCTTGTTTGGAGGCCACAGGGCAGGGGCCATGCCCAGCCTCTTCCTGCTTCCTAACACGTCCCTGAGACCCGCTCCCCTCCCTTCTCATCCAGCGGAGCTGGTGCCGCCTCAGCCAGGATCATAGTCCAGTGCTTAGGTTTCGTCTGTGCATGTACATGTGCACATATACCCAAAGACATAATTGTATGTTTGCATGTATATTTATTTGTATGCATACACATATGCACACATATATGTTTAACATTTTTAATTTATAAGCACTTGCATCTGTTTATAGTGAGTGGTACTTTTTTTTCCAATTACAAAAATCATATACAGTTAGTTTTTTTAAAAAATTAAATAGATGAAAAAGTGAGCTGCTTAAAGGCAGATTCTAAGTAAATAACGGAGCGTGGAACACGGGTGGCTGAGCTCAGGAAGTGCTGCACTGTCTCAGTCCAGGCCTGTCCCCACAGGGAACACCCTCTAGTCCGGGAGAGGAGGAAGATCCCCTGGGGAAAATCCTAGCGGGTCCTCGCCCTATGACCGGTGCTAAACATTTACCAAATTCCTGCTGTGTGCCAGGCCCCGACACGAGGGCACTTCAGACCTGGCCTCGATGGCACAGATGTGTGCCCAGAAGGGAGGGAGCAGCTCAGCCTGGCAGGAGAGGCTGTGCTGGGGCTGGGGTTTGAGAAAGGAGCGGGAAGAGCAACAGTGATAAGCACAGAGCACTTCTGTGTGCTGGGCCCTGCTCCAAACCCTTAGACACACAGGTGCTTTTTCCAGCAGAGTCTTTTGCACATGGGGAAATCGAGGCACAAAGACATTAGGGAAATTGTTCAAGGTTTTACAGCTTCCAAGGGCAGAGCTGGGATTTGAACTAGGCCCCTGCCTTCACCACAGGCTCTTACCTCTTCTCGGAAGGGCCTGTGGGACGTACCACCCTGCCCTCTCCCAGGTCCCCTGAGCTGCTGAGGTGGACATAGCGTCTCATCACACCATCTGGAGGTGGTATGATGAGTGCTCAGAATGAGGTGGGTTCTGGTGTCATTGGAACCCCTAGGAGGCCCTGACCTCGTGGCTGGCCTGGAACAGCTCCGAGGAGTAGGTGACAATTTTCTGGACCAGAAAGGGGCGAGGGCCTGCAGACAGTGGGCCCTGGCGGAGCAGCTGTGGCTTCTGTGAATGCAGGGGAGAGCGGGGCAGCTCTGACCTCTCGTTTCTCTCCCAGGTACAGCACGTGGGAGCCAGAAGAGCACATCCTGGACCCCCGCCTGGTCATGGCCTATGAGGAGAAGTAAGGGGCTCAGCCTGCACGGGGCCGGGCTGGTCCACAGGCAGGCTCAGAGGTTTCCTGGGCAGCCTGCTCTGCCTTGGCTCTGAACAAGGCCCGGGCATGGGCGCGGGTGGGGTCCTGGCAGGGACACTCCGGTCGTGTCTGCAGCTGGGGGAAGGTGATGGGCACCAGCTCCAGGGCACTGGGGGCCCTGGTTACTTTCCTGTTGCTGGGTGATGTTGGCCACTTCCCTCCCCTCCCCAGGCCTCGGTCTCTCTGCTGCAACGGGGCCACCCCAATAACTCCTGCTGCGGCTTCTCCATAAGGTAGGGGTTTCAGTCACTGTGATGAATGTAAACATGTGTCCTAGTGATGCCCTACGTGTGAGGAGCAGCAATAGCAGTAATGCCCAGGCAAGCCGTGGCCGAGAGATCAGAGACACACGCCCTGGAGGTCCCTTAGCAAGAGAAGACACCTGATGAAGCTCAGGAAACGCCTGTGGGAGGGGCGGCTTTGGAGCCTGGGCAGCTGGTTCTGGTCCTCCCCACTCTGCCCCCTCCTAACTGTGTGGTCCTGGGCAAAGCCACCAGGGTCTCCGTCTCCCACCTCTGCCAGCGCTCTGCTGAGATTCCAGGTGGTTAGTGACTGGCAGCTCCTCCCATACCCACGAGGACTCCTCTCAGCGGGAAGCCTTGGACAACATGTCCTCTCTGCTGGTGTGGGGCCCTGTGCGCAGAACCCAGCCATTCCCTGTGCTGTGTGAGGCCAGAGTTACTGAGCTCCTGCCAGCAGGCAGCCCGCGTCCTGCAGCTTCTCCCCAAACACTGACCTGTAAGGTGCGGACCGTCTCCTAAAATCAGTCCCTCTCGTCACCTCCTGAGGCAGGGATGAGGGTCATCTGACAGATGGGGAAACTGAGGCTCTGAGGAGCTGTGGGACTTGTCCAGGAGCCTCCCAGCTGGGAAGTAGCCCGAGCCAGGCTCCTGACTGTACGTGGGAGGCCCTTCCTCTGCCCCTCGGGCCCCTTCTCATCGAGTCTCCCCCAGGACGTCTCCTGCTGCCGCTTCAAAGGACCGGTTCTCACTGCTCCTGCCTTTAAAATGAGGGTGTCCCTGTCCCACAGCTTCTTTCCGGTCTCCAGTGCTTGTGCGGCCTTGACCAAAGTGGTTGTGACCCTGGGAGAGAGTTGGGCAGCATCACAGGCCTGGTTAGAATCCTGGCACCTGGCTCTGCCACCCACCAGCTGTGAGGTGTCAGGCAAGGCCTTGCCCTCGGAGCCTCGGCTTCCCCATCTGTGCGATGGGTATAAGGTGCTGACCTTGTGGGGCTTGCTAGGGAAGCAAAGGTATGTGGAAGCACTCTGCAGACCGAGAGTGTGGGCAGCATCTTCTGAGTGTGAGTATCTTCTGGGGGTAATTAGGGGTCAGCTAGTCATTCTTTGGTTTATTCAGCAAGTCTTGATTGAGATCACAGTAGGTGCCAGGCACTGTTCCAGTGCTGGGGTCCCAGCAAGGCACAAAGGCAACAAACATCCCTACCCCCTGTGGCTCACATCCCATGTGGAGACCCGTAATTAACAGTGCTCTAACATACATGTACCATATCAGAGGCCGATCCCTGCTGCAAAGATAGGGTAGGGGACAGGGAGGGAGGGGGTGCTGGTTTCCTGGGGAGTGAGCTGGGGGTGTTTGAGCAGAGACCTGAATGAAGTGAGGGAATGAGCCCAGTGGGTACATAGAGAACGGGGGTGAGGCACAGGGAGTGCAAAGGCCCTGGGGTGGGGGCCTGTGTTTGAGGAGCAGCATGGAGGCGAGTGTGGCTCTGAGTGTGGCTGACTGGAGTGGCGTGAGCTGGGAGGCTGTGGGTAAGGGGGGGTGGGGCAGTGTGGGAGGCAGGGGCATCTGAAGGAAGGGGGTGGCACCGTTCAGGGAGGGCAGAGTGAGTCCTGGTAGATGATAGGTGTGCTATTTTGAGTCAGTTAAGGACAAACTCGGAGACTTCTGCAGATCCACTGTGTGACTCTCACTCTGTCTTGGTGAAAAGGAAGTAAAAGGGAGTGAGGCCCATTTAACACATGCTTTTAGGGTTTTAATAAGACTCAGGAGGCCAGCGAGGGGGCTCCACTGGGAGGGGTGTCCCTGCACACCAGGGGGCACTGAGAGGGCACTGGGCTTGCTGGGGCCTGACTCTGTGGCGGTCTCAGCTCTTTAGCTCTGGACACAAATGGTCAGAGCGTCTGACAGATTCCAGGCTCTGAGTTGGTAAGGGCTGGACAGAGTAAAGGCCCCTGCCTCACCCTCTCACCTGCACTCCCTGGGGAGGGGCTGCATATTAGAAGCCAGAATCATGGCCTGGGCTCCAGGCCTGTCCTGATCCTGACTAGGACCCTAGGCCCGACCCTCCCAAGGTTTGGAGCCAGAGCTTAGCATTTTCACCAGTGGCGGGAGGTGTAATAATTTGCCAACGTGTTACTCAACCTCTCTGTGCCTCAGTTTCCACAGCTATCAAATGAGGGTAGTAATAGTACCTCCCTCGTAGGATGGTGTGAGGGTTAAAGCCTTGAGAGCAGTGCCTTGTACAGTGTCCAGTATGTGATCATCATCATAAATAAGTCAGGTAAATGTAACTAACATATTATTTTCCCCCGAGGCTCTTCTCTTTCCCTCTCTCTGCTTCCTCCCCCTGCTCCTCTCTCTCCTTTTTCTCCCCTCTCTCTTCTTCCTCTTTATTACTTTAGCCTTCCTGCTTTCCATTTTCATAAATACTAGGGACATCTCTCACTCCTTTAAGAGCCTAGTGATGAGCTGAGAAGGGAACCTCTTGCTCCAGACAAGGACCCTGAGGCCAGAGAAGTGACCGCCACCGTCTCCGGTGGCCAGTGCAGAGCTGGGCCTGGAAGGGGTGCCTGGCACCCAGCACTGGGCTCTGAGAGGAGCTTCTCAGCGTGCAGGCCGGAGGGCTGTCCTGTGAGCCGCCGGGAGCGGTCAGCGCCCTGTGCTGCTCCCAAAGGCTGCTTCTCGGTCCCCAGCGCCGTGGGAGGGAGGGCTCCCCCACACATGCAGGATGGGCGCCCGCCTCTCGTCAGCTGGCCCGGCTGTCACCAGGCTCACTGCTCGGGTCTCCTTCTCTCACTCTCCGGCCGGCCACTGGAATTTAATTCACAACATCTCAGAACTCTGCTCTTGTCAGGGCCAGCTCCTGCCCTCACATTCCTGCTCCGACCACGTGGCCTCTTCGTTCCAGTCACCCTCAGGAAGTGTGAATGGAAGGAGGGGAAATGGGCAGAAGGAAATGACTGGATTTTCCCACCACTCAGGCACTGCTGTGGGCAGCTCTGTGGTGACTTCTGGGGTGTGTGTGTGTGTGTGTGTGTGTGTGTGTGTGTGTGTGTGTGGCTTTGTTGGCAGCCTCAGGGTGTACCTCTGTTTTGCATTAGGGATTTGGAAAGGCCCCCAGCAGTCTGTCATCTCCTAGGGACTCAGTACAGGCTAGTTTTCTCCCCGATCGGGCCTTACAGAGAGGTGGGCGCTGTTATCCCCACCAGTCAAGCAGATCCCAAATGGGGGGCCCAAAGGAGGGAGGGGTCCTTCCCATTCTCACCAGGGCCCTGGGGCATTCAAGGCAGACTTGACTGACAGGTTCTGTACAACTCTCCTAGGAGTGGAAACTGGAAGTGCACTCTGGGGGGAGGTTGCGCCCAGTAGCATGTGGAGCAGCGCTCTGGCATGACCCTGGGCCCAGGAAAGAGCCACATACTTTTGGAGATACCACCGGAGTCCCACCTCAGCAGGGGGCCCGTGGCTGTGCTGTTCCTTTGGAAGCTGGGAAGACCGAGGCTTCGGGAGTTAACTTGTGACCCCGTTGTTATGGCCTAAAGAGAGCAACAGGGAGGAGCTTCTATCCTGGGACTGGGGGGTGGTCTGTGAAGGATGCCCCCTCCCCCATAGACTGCAGAGGGCAGGGTGGAGGATCCCTACTTTCCCTTAAATGTCACCAGTGTTTTCTTTTCTTCTCCCATCTGCTTTGCACCCCAGGGAGGAGAGAGACCGAGCGTCGGGGTATAGGAAGAGAGGTCCGAAACCCAAGCGGCTTCTGCTGCAGGTAACCGGCCAGCGTTGGTGCCCACCCACAGGTCCCCATGCTCACCCCCAATTGCCCAGCTAGTGAGCTGAACCACTCCCCTCCTCAGCCCCGCCCAGGGTGCTGCGGGCGGGAGGCACTTGGTGGGTGAGGTCCAGTGGAAGTAGCTGGGAAAAGTCGGAATGTGGGGCTGGCGCCGCAGGAAGTGGGAGTTGCTGTGGTGGGAAGGAGAGTGGATATATGGCTCATGGGCTCCTAGAATTTTAAAAGCTTAGAACTTTGTAAATGAGTCTTTTTGATATTCAGAATCCCTAAAACACACAATTGTAATATTTGAGGTCCTTCGAGACAAAACTTTAGAACTGAGGAAACATGAGAGCCTGGAATTTTAGAATTCAAGCGAAGGAGTCTCGGCATTCTGGACCCACAGTCGTGGAATGTCCTAGAAATGTGTCATCCTTTCCTGGTTCTCTGCCACAGGTGGGTCTAGACGCCGTGGCATCCTGGTGCCCAGGTCTTGGGGGCACTATGCCCACCTCACTGCTTTGCTCTGAAAAGAAGGTGGAGTCTGAGTAGCGCAGTTTTGTGATTTGAGGCCATCATGTTAGGTGATTGGCTTCTCTGAGCCTGCGTTCTCCCCTCCGTAAAATCGGGATGGTAGGGTACCTGCTCTCCTTCATGTGTAAGGCCCATCCAGGGATTGGGAACCAAAACCAAGTCTTCTTGGTCCACGTGCAGGTGAGTCCTGTCCAGCCTCCTGTCCACTCTTGCTTGTAGATCGCCTGAGGCTTTGGCAGACAGATGGCCTCCCTCATGCACTGGGCGTGTTCCCTGGGGCTTGGTGTAAATTGGGTCCCAGAAAGGAAAGTGACGTCTCCATGCTCAGCTCTGTGCTCAGTGCTCTTCACCATGGACATAAACCTCTGGGGAAGGTGTGAGATCATCTGGTTCTGTGTAATAAGTCCCCCCTAACTAAGCACCTTGAAGCAACAAACACGTGTGATTCACATGGTCTCCGTGATCAGGAGCTCAGGAGGGCATTCGCTAGTTCAGTGATTCCAGTTTGGGTGCAGTCATGATGTCGGCCAGGGATCCCCTGCTCTGCAGGCGTGATGGGCTGGGCGACCTGCTTCCAAAGAAGGAAGGTCGCCCTGCTTCTGTCAGATGCTTCTGTCAGATGCTGCAGGGGCTGTTCCTTCCCCTGGGGACCTCCCCGAGGGCTGCTGAGGGGCCTCACAGGGGGCCACTGGCTTCCCCCGGAGTGGGCGATCCAAGAAAGAGGGAGGGAGGAAGGAGCACAGCGTCTTTAACGACCTCGCCTTGGCAGTCCCACCGCAGTGTTCAGTCCCCCCGCGAGGGACTCCATGGGTGTGAATTCCCAGGGCGGGTATTGTTGGGGCCATCTTGGAGGCTGGCTACTACAGCTGACGCTCAGGGAGGCCGCTAGCTTACCCAGAGTCAGAGCTGTAAAGCCCAGATCTGGCTCTGCTGCTGCCGGGTCCCTGTAGCAGTGCTCTCCTGGTGAGGCGGAGGACAAAGATGAGCCCATCTTGCAGAGGGTTTACTGGGCTTGTGATGGCCTGCAAGCCAGGCGGAAGGGTTTTGATAAAGCTACATATAGGATAAGCCCTCCGAGCATGGCCGTATTTTCCCAATGCCCTCCCAGTTCAGCCCTCCTCCCATCCACAGGACAGCCTGCACCCCACGCCCCCTGATGGGCATTAGCAGGTGGGACTAGAACGGAGCCTGCACATATGATCTTTGCTCCCACCTGGAGATGTCTGGCCACAGGTCCCATCTGATGGCCTCGCTCTCTTCCAGGGAGCTCTTGGCCTCTGGTGAAAGGTGGCAGTAGAAGGTACTATCCCAGAGTGATCTAGGTCCTGCCAACATTTTAGCACCAGGATCTTTCCTGGGCTTGTGTAAGTTACCCCAAAGCAATAAGACAAGTCCTCAAATTGCAAAACACCAGCCGTGAGAAGTGGCAGAACCTTCCTTTCAGCCCATTTGAACAACAATGAGGCAGGGCGTCAACAGAGGCCTAGGCCTGCATAATCACTCTGCTTCATGAAGCCAGATGGGTTTCTCGTACCTCCTGTACGTTCCTCCGCTGTGTACCCAAGACGTGCCTGTGGCCTCCGTCCTGAGCCCCTCACAGCCCCTAGGGAGCTGAGGCTGCCCTGTGGGGCTGTGGGGCGGGGACTGGCTAAGAACGGCTCTCTAGGCTGGGCTGGGGGTGGGGTGATGGCTGCCTCTGGGCCACGAAACATGGGGAAGGGCACTCGGGGGGGAGGAACGGCATGAGCAGAGGCGCGGCAGGGGTGGGAGGGCCGGGCTGACCCGCCGTGCCCTGGCTTGCCCCCGCAGCGGCTGTACAGCATGGACCTGCGGAGCTCCCACAAGGCCCCGGGCAAGGAGAAGCTCTGCTTCTCCCTGACGCGCCCACTCGGCAGCGGGAGCCCCGAGGGGGTGGTCAAGGCGGGGGCGCCTGAGCTGGAGGACAAGGGCCCCTTGGTGCCCACCCTGCCCTTCCCGCTCCGCAAGCCCCGAAAGGCCCACAAGTACCTGCGGCTCTCACGCAAGAAGTTCCCGCCCCGCGGGCCCAACCTGGAGAGTCACAGCCATCCACGGGAGCTCTTCCTGCAGGAGCCACCGGCACCGGACGTCCTGCAGGCCGCCAGCGAGTGGGAGCCTGCCGAGCAGCCCCCCGAAGCGGAGGGTAAGGTGGCCCAGGCCCAGAGACCCTCGGGGCTGGAACGATCCCTTGAGTCGTCAGGTCCAGTTGGCCTATTGCCCAGAGCGGGCACGGGGTGCTCCGGAGGCCATACAGCCGGCAAGGGCCCTGGCGCCCGCCCAGGGCTTTCTGTGGTCCTGCTCAGGATGGTCTGGTCCTGCCAGGAAAGAGAAGTGTCATGACCTCCTCCCATTGCCCAGTCCTGCGCTGGCCTGGCCTGGCTGGAGACTCAGAGGACAGCCTGGTGCGAGGGGTGGGGAGTAGTCTGCATGCTGCCACCCGCTCCCACCTTCCCCGCCTGCTTGTCAGCGCTGTCCTCCATCTGTCCGTCTGTCTTTCTCCCCTGGCAGTAGCAGATGCGGACCTGGCCGAGGGGCCCCCTCCCTGGACACCCGCGCTCCCCACAAGTGAAGTGACAGTGACAGATATCACCGCCAACTCCATCACCGTCACCTTCCGCGAGGCCCAGGCCGCTGAGGGCTTCTTCCGAGATCGCAGCGGGAAGTTCTGAGGCACCGTTTTTACTTCTCTTAGACTGCTTTCTTCAGGGCTTGGGGTGGGGACTTCCAAAGGTAGGGAGGGGTCTGGGGGGTAATTATTTTATTTAAAAATATGAAACGGGAGGAGGGGGAAGATCCCAACACTCCCACCGTCCTCCCCTTTCTCTGTGGGTGATGTTTACAGAGAGGCCTCCGGGTCTGTTTCTGGCAGGGGGTGGGTACCATCTCCAGAGCAGAATGGGGACAGGGCCACCCCCCGGACACCTCCATCACCATTCTCCCCAGACCCAGCAGCTGCCCTGGGAACTAAGCGCAGGAGGCGGAAGGCCCGGCCCCCTGCGCAGCCCCCAGCCCCGGCCTGATTCTGCCTTTGCCTCTGGAGGAGGGGTCTGTCTTTGTCGTTGCACTCCAGCTTGGTGGGATGGAGGCTGCCTTTGCCCAGAGGGCGGGTCAGAGCGCAGGGGCCAAAGGAAGGGTTAGAGATGGCTGCAGGCTCCTGAGTCTACCCTTCAGAGCGGTCTACTTTCCCTGGGCCGGCGGCCAGCAGAGGCCTGCTGAGAGCTTCACCAGTCCCCCTCACAAGACACCTCCCCCCACCCCGCCCACCCCCGCCACCCCAGCTGCACCGTGTGCACGCACCTTGCCCTCCTGCCCCGTGATGTGTGCATGTAACTGTAGACATGTGCGACGGGTCCTGCAAATCTCCTGTTTAGAAACCTGATCAGGTGAATGTGAGGTGATCACAGCACAAAAGAACTTGCCCCGGGCACCACACACTCACCCACCTGGCATGGCCGGTCACATGACCGGATCTGGCCCTACTCCCTTCGTTCCCTGGAAGCTGTCGGCAGGGGTCTGGCATGGCAGGTGGCCTCTGCTGCTCCGGGCACGCATGTGGTGTGTGGCTTCGCCCGGCCAGCTGCAGGCGTGGCAGCGTCTGCGGGTGGGCCTGCGCTTCGTCCTGAGGGGCTCTGTTCTCTCTGACTCAGGTGACCTTTCAGCCCTTCCCACTCCCCTCCTCTGCCCTCTCCTCAACTCAGCCAGTGGTGGGTGTGCGTGGTCAGGGAGGGAGGGAGTCCCACCACCTTCTCAGGGCAGCCTCAACTCCCTCCATCCCGCCTCCTTGCATCCTGTGCCCCCTCTGCACCCCTCCATGCCGAAGCTGGGCTGGCCTGTGTCTTCCTGCAATCAGGCTGCGGGGGGCGGGGGGCGGGGGGCAGGCTGTGCACAAGCCCCAGGCCGCCCTCCAGCACAGGCTGTGTCTGCCAGCGGGAGGGCACTCGCTTTCTAGTTTGCACCAATGTGCCTGTGCACTGGTAGCTCCCCTGGCAGTGAGGAGTGGCTTCTGCCCCGGCCCAGCCCTGTAGGCAGAAACCGGGGTGGGGGGTGGGGGGAGGGGAGTGCAGGAGGGCAAGTACAAGCCTGGCCCTCCACCCTTCCACCATCCTGCCTGCCCTCCAGGGCCGCCCTCCCCCTGTGTCCTGAGGCAAGGATAGGGCTATTCCTTCCCAAGCCCCCTCCCCAGTTCCCAAACCAAAGACACCGCACCCCATTTCTGTGTTGGGTGCCCTGCTGGCAAGATTCTCAAATCCCTGGTCTCCCTCCCCTTCCTCATTTCTTCACTGTCCAGGGTCAATTCAGTGCTTCCATTGGGGACAGCCCCCTGCGGGGTGACTTGATTCACCCCAGCCTGGGGAGTTGAATCTGGAGGCTTAAGTGGGGGTGGGTCAGGGGAAGGAGGGGCAGCTGCGGCCCTGGGAGGGAAAGGCAGCTGGAGTGGGGGACCTTCCCAGGACAGGGGCTCCCAGCCGAGGCGAGGCGCTGGAGGGGGGTGGGCTGGGAGGTCTCTAGTTGAATGCTGTTTGCTCATGGCTTTGGGACAGGCTGGCAGCTTCCAGTCTAAGTCACACTCATTCCCCAGGGGACACAGGACCTCCCAGAGAGTGTGTTAGGTCCGCACCACCAGGAGCCAGGCCAAGAGACAGAGTTTAAGAAAGTTGAAGTTCTCGCAGCGGGCTGAGCCCGGGTGCCGGTGTCAGCCGAGGGAGTGCTTGTGCTCCCTTACACAGGCCGCGGTCAGGGCTGCACCCGCGCAGGGGAGCCGCCTGAGCAGGATGTCCTTGGAAGATAGCAGGGTGTCTGGGGGCGCCCCAGTCGGCAGGGGAGTGTATCTTATTTTGCTTCTGCAGGTGCAGGCTGTTTGCTTCGAGCTATGGGAAAACACTTACAACAATATATCTCAGAAAACATGTCCCAGGAGGGGCCGGCGCGTCCTGATAAGCTGTCTGTGCAATTTGCAGAATCGGGGCTTGGGGGCCTGTTGTGGAATGAGGCAGCAGCAACCAAACCCTTCTTGCCTCTGACTCAGCCCTTTACGGCCCACAGGTGTCCTGTGTCCCAGAGAGGGCTGACCCCCCCCCCACCCCCCCGCAGAGCCTGCTCCCTGGGGGAAGGGCTGTGGCCTGTTAGGACCCCGCCCCCAGCACATAGACCTCTATGAGGGGTTGGGTGTGGCCTCCTCCCAGCCCTGAGTGTCCCCGCCTCCCACCTCGCCTGGCTTCCACACTGAAGGCCAGTACAGGGAGTGGATGCTTCGAAAGATTGGACCTCTTGCCTCCCTTGCCCACCCCCACCCATTTGAATGTAGTTGGTACTTTTTTTCACTGTGGGTTCGGGCAGGAGATTGTCCTCCACCCCTGGCAAGGCCACTCCTAATGCAGCCGCCAGCCCATGATCATCACCCCATCCATCCCATTGCCAACTTCCCCTCCTCCCCTGCGGGGGAGGGCGCTATGCTTCTGGGTAGCTTTGGCTTAGAAGTGGCCAGCCTGGCCTCCAGGTCTCAGCACAAGAACGCTTCCTTTGCACAGAATGAGCAGTGAGCTTTGTTCAGACGAAATGAATGTATTGGGAGGGGCTGGCGTGAGCCGTCCCCAGCACGTGCCTCCTCTGAGCGGGTGTGTGCTGGGAGAGCCGGCGTGGACGCAGATCTCGGGTCTATTTTTGTACTGATGTTGGTAGCAGACTGTATAGCATCTATTTATTTAGATGATTTATCTGGTAAACGAGGCAAAAAATATTAAAAACACATTAAAGATGATTTTTAAAAAGGTGGCTGGGCATTCGTTTCCTCCTTTGAGGGTGTCACAGCTATGCCACCCTCAGGGCTCAGCCTGGGGTTAGGTCCCAGGTCGCCAGCGGCTGAGCATGAGCTTGGACAGGTCAGTTTCTGTGACTTCAGATGAGAGTGAAGCGTAGATCGGTAATGGGGGGAAGTGGTTGGGAGCTGGAAATGAGTGTATGGCCACTGCATGGCCACCTTTGTGGTCAGGGTTCAAAGGAGAGGAGTGGGTAGGTGGGTTTGCCAAGGGTGTGCTTCCGTGCCCTCTTAGTTCGTGGCGGGTGGGTGGGTGGGGCAGCGGCTGGCCTTGCTGGCAGCTCCTAGATGACTCCCTGTAGAGAGTGGGGACTTAGCATGCCGTGGCCTTAGCTTTGAGCGTTGCCCCTAATTTTGGGTCCTCAAGAAAAGTCCCGTGGGCACCCTGGTACTAATGCCCACCCTGCCCCTCCGGCATGTTTCCTGGGCACAGCCTTCTGCGCGGGCACAACTGCATCCGTTTTCCTGGCGTTTCGCAGCGGTTAGGGCAGCCGCTGGCCGGAGACAGTGCTCTGCGTCCTCAGCGCTTGTCTCCTTGTAGGCGGGAACTCCAGCCGGAGACAACAAGCAGCAAAGGCAGGTGCACCTTTCCCTGCAGGAAAGGAATGCCCTCAGATAGTCTTAGCGGGCAGCACAGCCAGCCGCCAAAACCAATCTAGGTGCCCCGCTGAGGGGGGGGTTGTGGAGTTTATACCCCTAGGCTGGAATGTCCCTAAGCAAGCCTTCCCCTCCCTTAGTTCTCAAAAAAATATACACTGAGTGGCCAGATTATTATGATCTCTGAACGCATAATAATCTGGCCACTCAATGTATATCCTATGTAATAAAAGGCTAATATGCAAATTGTCCCCTGCCAGGAGTTTGACCAGCAGGCAGGCCGGCCAACTGCCCATGTCCCCTCCCCCTGGCCAGGCTGGCCGGACCCCACCCATACACGAATTCATGCACCGGGACTCATATATATATATATATATATATACACACATATATATATACACACACTGAGTGGCCAGATTATTGTGCGTTCAGAGATGATAATAATCTGGCCACTCAGTGTACATCTCCAGGCGATGAGGCTCCTTCGCCCAGGTGTGCTGCACTGGTTAGGCCACATCCCGGAGGGGCTCACTGCTCTCCTCACGGACGGGCCTGTCGCCTTCATTATCTCATTTTGGTGTGTCTTGTCTCACACGTATCCCTCCCAGCCCCAGCGCCTTACCCGCTCTAACAGGGGAGACAAGTACTTAGGTGATAGTTGGTTACTCCAGGCCGCACAGCCAGGAAGTCCTGAGCCAGGGATGTGAACCGTGTCACCTACAGCAGCCTTCTTATCCACAGCTTTACTCCCATGGCTCAGTTACCCACAGTCAACCTTGGTCCGAGAATAGTAAATGGAAACTTTCCGAAATAAACAAGTCATCTCGGCTGGTGTGGCTCAGGGGCTGAGCCTCAACCCATGTACCAAGAGGCCGCCGATTCGATTCCCAGTCAGGGCACATGCCCAGGTTTCGGACTCGATCCCCAGCAGGGGTCATGCAGGAGGTAGCCAATCAGTGTTGCTCTTTCTCTCGCATCGATGTTTCTCTCTGTCTCCCTTCCCTTCCTCTCTCTCTCAAATCAATAAAAAAATACTTTTAAGGAAAGAAATAAACAATTCATACACTTTAAACTGTGTCTTTCTGAGTTGCGTGATGAAGTCTTTGGCCTTCCCTGAGTGCCATGCTCAGGACACGGGTCACCCCTTGGTCCAGTGCTTCTGCCCTGTGCAGGCAGCAACCCTCCCCCACACGTGAGTCACCTGGTTGTCTCCATGAGTGTCCAGGACTCCAGGACATAGGCCTGCTGGGAATGTGGCCCCAGTAAGCCCAGTGCCCTCTCCGTGCCCCCTGGTGTGCAGGGACCTCCCCGCCCCCTTCCCCCCCCCCCCGCCCCCCGCCAGAGCAACCCCCTCACCAGCTTCCTGAGTCTCATTAAAACCCTGCAAAGCATGTGTTAAATGGGCCTCACTCCCTTTTACTTCCTTTTTACCAAGACAGAGAAGGAATGAGAGTCACACAGTGGGTCTGCAGAAGTCTCCGAGTTTGTCCCTAACTATTGACTTCTGACTTAAAATAGCACGCCAATCATCTACCAGGACTCACTCTGCCCTCCCTGAACGGTGCCACCCCCTTCCTTCAGATGCCCCTGCCTCCCACACTGCCCCACCTCCCTCACCCACAGCCTCCCAGCTCACGCCACTCCAGTCAGCCACACTCAGAGCCACACTCGCCTCCATGCTGCTCCTCAAACACAGGCCCCCACCCCAGGGCCTTTGCACTCCCTGTGCCTCACCCCTGTCCTCTATGTACCCACTGGGCTCATTCCCTCACTTCATTCAGGTCTCTGCTCAAACACCCCCAGCTCACTCCCCAGGAAACCAGCACCCCCTCCCTCCCTGTCCCCTACCCTATCTTTGCAGCAGGGATCAGCCTCTGATATGGTACATGTATGTTAGAGCACTGTTAATTGAGTGTCTCCACATGGGATGTGAGCCACAGGGGGTAGGGATGTTTGTTGCCTTTGTGCCTTGCTGGGACCCCAGCACTGGAACAGTGCCTGGCACCTACTGTGATCTCAATCAAGACTTGCTGAATAAACCAAAGAATGACTAGCTGACCCCTAATTACCACCAGAAGATACTCACACTCAGAAGATGCTGCCCACACTCTCGGTCTGCAGAGTGCTTCCACATACCTTTGCTTCCCTAGCAAGCCCCACAAGGTCAGCACCTTATACCCATCGCACAGATGGGGAAGCCGAGGCTCCGAGGGCAAGGCCTTGCCTGACACCTCACAGCTGGTGGGTGGCAGAGCCAGGTGCCAGGATTCTAACCAGGCCTGTGATGCTGCCCAACTCTCTCCCAGGGTCACAACCACTTTGGTCAAGGCCGCACAAGCACTGGGGACCGGAAAGAAGCTGTGGGACAGGGACACCCTCATTTTAAAGGCAGGAGCAGTGAGAACCGGTCCTTTGAAGCGGCAGCAGGAGACGTCCTGGGGGAGACTCGATGAGAAGGGGCCCGAGGGGCAGAGGAAGGGCCTCCGACGTACAGTCAGGAGCCTGGCTCGGGCTACTTCCCAGCTGGGAGGCTCCTGGACAAGTCCCACAGCTCCTCAGAGCCTCAGTTTCCCCATCTGTCAGGTGACCCTCATCCCTGCCTCAGGAGGTGACGAGAGGGACTGATTTTAGGAGACGGTCCGCACCTTACAGGTCAGTGTTTGGGGAGAAGCTGCAGGACGCGGGCTGCCTGCTGGCAGGAGCTCAGTAACTCTGGCCTCACACAGCACAGGGAATGGCTGGGTTCTGCGCACAGGGCCCCACACCAGCAGAGAGGACATGTTGTCCAAGGCTCCCCGCTGAGAGGAGTCCTCGTGGGTATGGGAGGAGCTGCCAGTCACTAACCACCTGGAATCTCAGCAGAGTGCTAGCAGATGTGGGAGACGAAGACCCTGGTGGCTTTGCCCAGGGCCACACAGTTAGGAGGGGGCAGAGTGGGGTGGACCAGAACCAGCTGCCCAGGCTCCAAAGCCACCCACCAGACCCAGCCTTTCTTTTTTTTAAATATATTTTTACTAGAGGCCTGGTGCATGTGCACCAGGGTCCCTCAGCCTGGCTTGGGCCCTCTTGCTATCCAGGATGCACCCCAGCCAGGGAGTGACCATGTGAGGGCTCCTGGGTGTGTCTGGCCTTCTTGCCCAGTCCCCAATTGGCCAGACCCCAGCAGCAAGCTACCTACCGGTCGGAGCATCTCCCCCCTGGTGGATAGTGTCATAGTGATTGGTCAAACGGTGGAATGGTCAGACACTTAGCATATTAGGCTTTTATATGTACAGATTGATTTCAGAGAGGAAGGGAGAGGGTGATAGAAATATCAATGGTGAGAGAGAATCATTGATCAGCTGTCTCTTGCACGCCCCACACTGGGGATTGAGCCCACAGCCTGGGCATGTGCCCCTACTGGGAATTGAACCCTGATGGTTCATAGGTTGATGCTCAACCACTAAGCCACGCTGGCCAGGCCCTAGCCTTAACAAATTACCACAAACTGGGTGATCATATGCTAGGGGAGGGTAGGTTACTCTGGGGACAAGGTTCTTGTTTTCCCGGTTTTCCCCTTGCTAGGTATTAGGGTTTTGGCTGGTGATAATGCAAGCTGTGGAAGAACTCACAACTGGGCGAAGGAGATAGATACAGAGAGAGAGAGTTTATTTAACTTTCCCCGAAGGGAAAGAACTGGTGCATTGCTAATCAAAACAAGGGCAGGTAATAAGCACTGGCCTGCTCTTTTAAAAGGTACTGGCTGCTGTTGTAGGTGACAAGGAAGCGGTGGTGGGGAGGTGGGGGTGGATTTGGGGCTGGGACAGTCTGGCAGCTATCTTATTAGTATTTTTCCCAAACCTGTAAAACATGCTTAGAGTAAAAGTTATGAAAAGTTAAAAAGAGGCTTGTTTGAAGAAGAAGGGGGAAGGGAACTTTCTACTAACTAGTGACTTCTTGGTGCAAATTATCCTGGAGTTGTAAAAACAGCAGGGAGGAGGGGTAGGCAAGAATGTAGCCTTGAAAGTAGCTTATCTTGTCTTGTAGTTTGAACAGAGGGCTGTTTGGATCAGAGGAGCTAACAATCTTGGGGTTTAATTACCAGGTGCTTCTCATTAGTTGTGGAAGGCCACAGCAAGGGCAAAGAGGCCTTTATCTTGTCCTCATATGCACACTAGGCATCCAGGGCTTTCTTCCCTGGTGTTTCTATACCCGGACCATCATCTTCGCTCTGCTCATGTCTGTCTAACACCATCCCTGGTGGCAGCTCCTCCAGAGCTACCCCTCTGGCAGCAATTTGGGAATGCATAAGGGAGGAGTAGAGTGAAGGTGGTGTGTGATGAGGACAGGGTGAGAGGGGCTCCTGGGGAAGCAGCCTGGAATGGAAGCAGGTGAGTCAGGGTCAGGTTGGACATAACCTGGGAGACAGACACACAGGACAAGGCTCATGCTTTTCCCACACCCATTCACTCAGAAAGGTCCTTGGTCATTGTGTGGGCTGAATTGTGTCTCCTCGCCCCAAATTGATATGCTGAAGTCCTCAGAATGTGGCTATCTTTGAGACAAGGCCTTTAGAGATGTGATTCAGTTTAAATGAGACACTTAGGGTGAACCCTGATCCAATCTGACTGATGTTCTTATAAGAAGCGGAAGTTGGGACACTTAGAGGGACCTGAGGGACTCACCAAGGGTCATGCACAAAGGAAAGACCACGTGAGGACAGAACGAGAAGGCGGCCATCTGCAAGCCAAAGAGAGAGGCCTCAGGAGCAACCAACCTGCCGACACCTCCATCGTGGCCTTCCAGCCTCCAGAACTGTGAGGGTCTAAGTGTCTGTTGCTAAGACCCTCCCCTGTGGAGTTGCTACTGAATCACCTCCCAAAATTCAGGTTTGTGTGCCCGATGTGCTCGTAGCCAAAACACAGAGACACCAGTGCTTGAAGACAGAGAAAGGTTTATTCGATTTGGCCAAAGAAGAGGACAGCGAGATCTCTCAAATGTGTCCTCTCCAAAAAGCTAAAGTCGAGGGTTTTTATGCAGCGAGGGACTTGGGGGGAGGGGAGCTTCAGAGAACCTGGAGAGAAATCTGTGCTTCTTCAGTTTTAGATAGGGCTTTTCCATTCCAGCTCCGGGGAGCCAGCCGCTTGGAGACATCTTTCCATCCAAAAACAAAGTCATGAATTCTCCTCAGCCTCTGAGGAGACAAAAACACACACACATTAGCAACTTGCGAGGACCTTCCTGAGAACAAAGGGAGTTGAGCAGGAAGAGTTTTACCACGTGGAAAAGGCCTAATTAAGTATAGCTGCTCAGCCCGACCAGTGTGGCTCAATGGTTGAGCAGCGGACTCTGAACCAGGAGGTCATGGTTCGATTCCCCATCAGGGCACATGCCCGGGTTTGGGCTCAATCCCTAGTGTGGGGTGTGCAGGAGGCAGCTGATCAATGATTCTCTTTTATCATTGATGTTTCCATCTCTCTCTCCCTCTCCCTTCCTCTCTAAAATCAATATATATATATATATATATATATATATATATATATATATATATATATATATATTTTAAATAGCTGCTCAAAAGACTAGGGGCATTAACACCACAGGGGCTGGGCTACAGTTTGTTACTAAGGAAGCCCTAGCAACCGAATGCAGTCATTCTCTGTCTCCTCAGTCTTCTGATGGCCACACTCATACACATTCATGACCACTTGTGTTCGGTTTAGTAACAACATTTGGTTAATGTGGTGAGATGGGAGGCCCAAGGAAGGGGGGGAGCACCTTTGCTGGGGGAGAGGGAGGCGCTGAGGGGTGGAGGGAGGAAGGGTCGGGGTGGAGAGGCACCTGAAGGAGCAGAGAGGCCCAGAGCTCAAGTGAAGGTCTTGGGAGGTAAGGGGTGTGTGTGGGAAGGGGGGAGGGGGGGAGGAAACCCATACCAGAGGATTTCATCAAGCTTCTCCTGCAGAATATAATAATTTCGACGAATTTTCTTCCAGTAGTTAAAACGCCTTCCCCAGTGGTACACGAAGTTATCCCAGCAGTATTTAAAGTCTGCAGTAAAGAGGGGAGAAAGCAGGCAGGTCAGCCTAGGAGCCTTTCTCTCCTGAGCCTCCCCTGGGCAACCCCACTCAGGGCCCAGTTTCCTCCTTGCCAGGTGTCATCACTCCGGCCTCAGTTTCCCAAGTTCCCCTGCCACACTCTCCCTAGGGACCTCTACCTGCCCCCCGCCCCCCACATTCCTGCCCCAGCTCCCTCTGCTCTCACCCTCTGGAGCCATCATGGCCACCTGCGCCCCTGCATCAACCAGATCTCGGAGCCCCTGGTCATCTTCGTTCTCATAGTAGAGGCGGGCGGCGGAGATGCACAGGTCCACGTTCCTGTTCTCCTTCAGGAAGTCAGCCACCTGCTCTGCACACTCGAAGCAGGGGCTCCAGGATATGTACCAGGTGACACGGTATTGCACATCAGGACACAGAATCTCATCCGGAGACAGAACCACATCACAGAACCAATCCAGGAAGCAGAGTTCTGCGTGGCCAGGATACAACTGGGAGAGATGGAGAGAGAGAGAGAGGGGAGACCCTCGTGACAGAGCAGGCATGTGACAGAGCAGGCATGTGACAGAGGAGGCATGTGACAGAGCAGGCATGTGACAGGACTGGGGGGTGGGCACCAGGGGACAGGGAGCAATAGTCTCAGGGTCATGTTGTTGATTGATTTATCCCCATTTTATTTTTAAAAAATAAGTTTTTATTGATTTTTATTTTTTAAAAATATTTTTTTATTGATTTCAGAAAGGAAGGGAGAGGGAGAGAGATAAAAAACATCAATGATGAGAGAGACTCATTGATTGGCTATCTCCTGCATGTCCCACACTGGGGATCGAGCCCACAACCTGGGCATGTGCCCTTGACTGGAATCAAACCCAGAACCCTTCAGTCTGCAGGCCTCTATCCACTGAGCAAATCAGCTAGGGCTGTTTTTATTGATTTTTAGAGAGAAGAAGGGAAAAGAAGAGATAGAAACATTGATGCAAGAGAAGCATAGAACAGCTGCCTCCTGCACGCCCCTCACTGAAGATCAAACTTGCAACCTGGACATGTGCCCTGAATGGAATCTAACAGTGACCTCTTGGTGCAGGGGTCGATGCTCAACCACTGAGCATCATCACAGAGCAATTCATCCCTTTGTAAACCCCTCCCCTCCCCAATGTTTTATTGACTCATCCCTTCCCACACGCATCCATGAACTCCAACATCCTGAGGGCCTGCTCCAGGCCAGGCCGCTGGGTCCAGGCTTGTTCCCTGGGTGCTGTCTGCCGGGGAGGGCCCAGAGCCGTGCTGCCCACAGGGAACCACTAGCACAGGTGTCTACTGTGCTCTTGAATGTGGCTCGCCTGCATTGATGTGTGCGACAAATACGGAATACACACCTTGTCTCCGTGTCGTAGTACGAAAGAAGAAGGTAAACTATCTCATGAAGAACTTTTATATGAACTACTGGAGGTCTGATGCATGAAAATTCGTGCAAGAATAGGCCTTCCTTTCCCCGGCTGCTGACACCGGCTTCCCTCAGGCACCCAGGACCCGGCCTTCCCTCCTCCTCCGGCTGCTGGCAGGCACCTGGGACCTGGGCGGCTTCTCTCGGGCCCCAGCTTCGTCTGGAAGGACTTCCAGTCTAATTAGCATATTACCCTTTTATTATTATAGATATGTTGAAACAATATCTTAGATGTATTACAAAGTACGTTATCAACATTAAATTGATCTATTTCTCTGAAAGTTTGAACACTGGGTACTAGAGAAGGTTAATGACCTAAGCGACCCCGATTGCCCTCCCACAGGGAAGTACTGCCACAGAGACACCCCCTCCATCCCATAAGGGCTCTGAATAGTCTGCAGTCCGGGTGCAGAGGGAGGGCTGCTGTGTGGCGGACATTTCACAGGAGACAGTGCTTGCTCAGAGCGCCTGGGGGCGCACAGGATGTGGGTGTGGGTGCTCCCCTGGGGGTCCACATCCTGGGCCTGGAGGGGGCAGGAGGCAGCTGGGGGAGGACACAGCCAGCAGAGCACTTCCGAGGGCCCCATAAGGCCCTGCTGCACAGCGGGCCCTGACTGTCCTAGACCTGCTTTCTTTTCTTTTCTCTCCTTTCAATCAACATTTTAATAACAACGATACTATTTTTAACGTGGTCGAGTACACTTGGCTAAGTCCGGATTTTTAAAAACAGAAGTATCTAGCCCAAGAGTATGACCACATACCTTTGTACAGAACATTCCATAGGTCAACAGAAAATACATTTGAGCACAAAAATATTTAAAGAGAATCTCTAAGCAGCATTTTATTTCTGCAAAACAGACATATATCTTGTACTAATTAAAAAGCACTTGTAGATAAGTACATATAGTCTTAATAGACTAAGTCATTAACAATGACCTGGTAATCTTTCACTCCGATTTGAATGATTCATAAGCTAAATCTTACAACCACAAAAAGGTTTTTTATTTGCATTACGATGTTATCACTTTTGACAAAAAAAAGCTTCAAATATTTTATATTTCAAAGGAAAATCAGCAACACAGCTGTACACTGTACTCTACGGTGGTTTTGTTTCACGTGAGAGCCACTCTACCAAACACTGATGCTCGCCGGGGCTGCCCCACCCGAGGGCGCAGCAGGCCCGGGCTCCCTCACGGGCGCGTGTGTGGACCACAGCTTCATAAGGACACGCAGGCCCCACCCCCGTTCTAAAACGCACAGCAAAAGAAAACTGACCCCAAACAACGTGATGCTGATCCCATTACATTTCCAATGTGTCCAACCCCTGCTCCAGCGGACCGACGTGGCGTCTGTGGATAAATAATCTGTTTGCTAACTCTACTGTTGCCCAGAAACATTTAATCATCATTTGTACTAGATTCATTTCTTATTCCACGAAGCCCTGGAAGATGGAAGAAAACTAGATCTTCTAGGTGTAAAGATAATGAACATTGAAAAGCATTGCTGAACAATGTCTCAGAGCTGGCTCCTAGGAAAAGGGGCATGCCAGACACACAGACACCTTTAAAAGAGCATTTAAAATTAAATTATTTTTAAGTGTAATTTCATAACTTTCTGAAAAGGAAGCGCGCAAGCATTTTAAGTATTTGAAAGCACAGTAAAAGACGAAGAAGAAAACACACGATAAGTGACAACCACATTACCCTGGGAAGAGAATCACTTTTCAATTATTGGGAAAATGCCATTGCTGTAGGAAAACAATGGTGAAACCCTTGTAATGCATATTTAAGTACATTTTAACGAGCTTTCAATCTCATGTTTTTCCATCAAAACTCTGCTGAACTAGGTCTGTCAAGTCAATCCAGCATTGATTGGTCATTTTCTGCTTTCAAAGGGCTCAGAGTCTCTAGTATCTACCTAATAAAAGAGTAACATGCTAATTGACCATACCTTCGTGATGCCCACCAGCCAATCAGGAGTGAGTATGCAAATTAACCCAACAAAGATGGCGGGTTAATTTGCATGCACGGGCGCCGAGTGTTCCGCACCACCCCTGGCCGTTCTGGGCTTTTGAGCAGTGTAGGAAGGCGGAAAAAGGCTCCGGCCAGAGCGAAGGCGGTGCCAGCAGCCAGGGAAAGGAAGGCCCATTCTGGCACGAATCTTAGTGCATCGGGCTTCTAGTATTTAATATTTTTCAATCCTTTATATGCCAGATCTGGCAGACAAGCTATGTTCCTTAGTGTGTGTGTGTGTGTGTGTGTGTGTGTGTGTATCTTCATTTATAAGTAGAGGCCTGGTGCATGAATTCATGCACGGGTGGGATCCGGCTGGCCAGCCACCTTTGGGGCCGATCAGGGCAGGGCCGGCTGCGGGGAGGGGCCATGGGAGGTTGGCCGCCCACACTCTCATTTATGGTAGTGGGGGCTGGGAGCTGATCGGGGCGCAGTGTGCATCAAAGCAACTAGTCGTTCCAGTGTTCTGGTCACTTGACTTTTATATATATATATATATATATATATATATATATATATATATATATATACTAGAGGCCTGGTGCACGTATTCGTGCACTGTTGGTGGGGTGTGGCCTGCGGGGATCGACCCACTGTGGGAGCACACTGACCACCAGGGGCATCTCCTGTGTTAAGCGTTTGCCCCCTGGTGGTCATTGTGCATCATAGTGACTGGTCGACCAATCGTTTTGGTCATTCCGTTCAGTTGCTGGGCTTTTATATAGAGAGATAGCATTTCACGTTTTTGTGGTTCTAATCCAGGTATTTAACGTTATGGCAAACACATTCATTTTTGCAATTCTCCTACAACCAACATCTTGAATATCAAGCTTAGCCTGTGGGAAATTTCTTATGATAAACCACAGCACATAACAGAGGCTTACGTACAGCCTATCAGAGAACCTTCAGGATGTGAGCGTTACCTCTGAGGCAGCCCACAGCCTGAGCTCCCAAGAAGAATGGTGTAAGAAGAGTGCTTACTTTGTTGTATGTATGATCTAGATCTGAGACCCATTTTGCTAATTGGATTAGTGGCTGAATTCTAATAACAATAGAGCAATCACTGAGAAACAGGACAGGGAGGTGAAACAGGCCTTTATAAAAATTTTGCTTTTGAATATGGAAAAAGCATTTATGTATGTGAGTCCAATCGAATATACTCTTTTCTATACAAATAAGCCTGTCAGCACTTTTACCCAAGCTTAGACGCCCTTTCCTCCAAGATGGCTCAAGGCCTATGGACGAGGTAGCCACTGAGGGCCAGCAGGTCCCCTAGAGGAGGCCTCGTGGGTAAGTCAGATGCCACCGTCTATGGCAGCAGTCACCAACCTTTCAGACCTCACAGGCCACCAGTGCTCCATGGACCACCGGTTGGCAACTGCTCGTCTATGGCAATTTGTGAGGGTCAGGCAGGGGCATCCAGGGCTAAAACGCAGGACAGTGTTGTGGGAAGAAGCCGCTGGCATTTTACCTATTATCATCTCCCCACATCCTTCCCTGGCTTAGCTCCTGCCTGTGATGACCACATCTTGGGGCACATACCTGGTTTCGAAAGACACCATTTTGAGAGTCAAGAAATGAGCCATTCTCCCATCTTTCCACTTCGAAGCAGAGGAAGGTAGACTTCCGCCCATAGGAATCTATGTTTTGGAAGTTGAAGTCGAAGGTCTTAGGATATATTCTTCTCATGCGATTGCAGGGGGCAAGAGAGAAAACCGAAAATTCAGTGTTCCCTCGAGTTTCTCCCATCTGGTGACTCCTGAACACCATGGAGAGCCTGGGCGCCCTGCCTCCCAGTAACCCCTTCCCTTCAGCATTTCCTGGCACCTCCAGACTGGAAGATGGGGGACAGGAGGAGGGCAGGGAGGGGGAGGAGAAGAGGGGGCTCCTGTGCTCTCCCTTAGGGCCTGACTCTGCTGCTTCCAACAGCACACGCCCACCCCCCACCCACAATCATTTCAATACTGAAATGAGTAATAAAACTGCCTCCACCCCCAAACATTAGATTTTCATATTAAGGTGCAATTCATGACTGACCTTTCACCTATGAAAGTTTATTATTATTTTTTAATGTCAGGCTAACACCTAAATTCCCAGGTTCTGGCTACTGCTCTAAGAGCTCCTTGAATCTGAACCCCTCTATTCCTCCCCAAATCCAGGGGCCTCACCCCATTTTACAGAGGAGGAAATGGGGCACAGGGAGGGGAGTAGCTGCCCAAGTCACAGGGCTGCTAAGTGACAGAGCCGGTCCCTTGCCCAGGCAAAGCCATGCCCCGCCCTTGCAGAGGTCAGCTGGCAGCGGTGGCCCTACTGGGTGAGAGGGTCCTTTCTCCTCGTTGTAAACACAGCATTCCCCACCGGTGGGTGCACTATAAACGCCAGGGCGGGCATGTCTCTGGGGACAGTCTGACTTTGCTCTTCTGCTCACAGGATTTCCCTTCCTCTCAGCGAGCTCCTCTCACTCTGTGTGGATAACGGGGTCGGTAGCATAGAGAGTGGATCCCAGTGCTTCAAACCAAATGCCCCCAGTGCTCCGCTCATCCTTCAGTGCGATTGTGACGGTCAGGAGGGCACAGGAAAGGCCACAGAGCAGGGGCCCCACAGCGGGGGGCGGCGGGGGAGACAGCCAGCCCCACAAGTGCAGACTGAGAGGAGGACCAAGTGGACAACAGCCTGGGGGAGACCGGGGGAGCCATTCAGGAGCAATTGTGGGGGCATCCCCAGAAGAGGGCAAAGCCCCCATGGAGTGGGACCTGCAGAGAAGGTGCCCAGAGAGGGAGAGAGGCCAGGCTGGACCAGGGGAGGACAAGGCTGAGGACAGAGACACCTCAGGGCGCCCAAGTAGAAAGGGCTACAGAGAAGGACAGAGTGCGGCAGTACCTGGGCCAGGGCACCGGAGTGAAGAATTGGTTCCTGTGTTGCTGCTGCATTTCTGCTCACAGGCCCAGGGTTTAGGAAAGTCCCTTGATGGAGAAACTCCCAGCCTTCTCAGCTGAGGCCCCACCTCCTTCCTGCTTTGGCAGCAGGGGTGGGCGGGCCCTGGGGTGTGGTCTTCCTCAGCCTCAGACCCACCTTCCCTCCTCCTCTGGGGCCCGCCCTCTGGACAGAGCTGACCTCTGCTGGAGACAGGCTCCTCTGTGCAGCAGGACCCAGGCTTCCTGCAAAGGGAAAGTGAAAGTGATGATGGCAGAGAGAGGGGATGGGACAGGCCCTGCTCCCCTTGGAGGGCCAGGCTGGAGCCCTCCCCACACCACCCTGCACCCAGCCCAAGCCTGTGCCCAGTGCACGCTCTCCACCTGCCTGTTGAATGATGGGAAAGTGTGGCCTTGGATCAGGACAGATGTGCGCTGAGTTCCTCGTTCTGGGCTTGGTCCTCTGCTCAGGTCCCTCCGCCTTCACAGGGTGGGGAGGACACCGCTGGCAGGCCCTGTCTCGCTTGCTTTAGGAGAGCTTTAGACAAGCTGGACAGTGACCCTTGTCAGTTACATTGCAAATGCTTTCTTTCAATGTGTGGCTAGGCTCTCGCTTCATGAAGTCTTTCCATGTATACATGTCTTAATTTTTAATGTTTTCAAATGTGTTAGTTTTGTCATATATGTACATAGACATGACATTTTAATTTTGTATTGGATAGCCAATGCAAGGACATTTAATGACTTTCCTTCCATGTCATTTTGTCCTACTGATGTGCAATGTCACAACCCTAATGTGTGTGTGTGTGTGTGTGTGTATGTGTGTTAGTGCGTGTGTGTTAGTGTGTGTGTGTGTGTGTGTGTGTGTGTGTGTGTGTGTAGGTTGTCTTTGACTCTCTCATATGCTCCATTGCCTCACTGGTCCATGCCTTGGCGACTACCACGCTGCTCTGCCAGGGCTTCAGGTAGGTCCAATATCTGGTACGCCGATCCACCTTAGCTTCACCTTTGAAGTAGTATTGGCCTTGTACAGATCTGCATGAATTTATGGGCAAAATTTCCTTAAAGGATGTTTTTTAAATTAATTTCACAGAGAGGAAGAAAGAGGGAGAGAGAAAGATAGAAACATCAATGATGAAAGAATCATTGATTGGTTGCATCCTGCATGCCCTTACTGGGAAAAGAGCCCCCAACTCAGGCATGTGCCCCTGCATGAACCTCCTGGTTCATGGGTCCATGCTCAACCATTGGCCAAACTAGATGAGCGATGGACAAACTTTTTCCTGTTTCATGAGATACCCTATTATTAATGTGTAGCTCAATCTTAGCAGGCATAGACGTCTCTGAGACTATCCATCCATGAACATGGTATATATCTCCATATCTATGGGCCTTCTTTTATGTTCTCAGTGAGTTGAAATCAAGTAAAAGGGAAATCTGGAAGGGAAGGAAAGAGGCAGCCACGAGGCCAAAGAAGAGGAAAAGGAGCACGGGGAGGAAGGAAGAGGATGAAAAAGGAAGACATACCACTCTGGGCAGATGGAGAGAAGTAAAGCAGCGTGGAGAGAGGAAAGAATGAAGGGGGGAAAGGGGCAGAAAGGGAGGGTGTGAGTCCGGGCTTCTCCTTGTCCACCTGCAACCTTGGGAAAAGGGAAAAAGAACTTTGCCTCAGAGCAATATGGTGTTGAGTAGTCATTCCCTGCTCTGAGAATTGGTGCATTCTGGGCAAGCTTGGGAATCAAGGGGCTTCGCTCAGGTCCTGAGACACGGTGAGTCTGCACCAAAAGGCAGAGGTTAATTTAAGGCAAAGGGAATGGAGGCCCCTCTCAGTAGGTCCTGCTCACTTGGGCATGGTGCCGTCACTTCTGGGACTGGCATTCTCCCTGGCACACCTGCAGAAGGGACAGGAGGAGGGGTCAGGAGCAGGGGTCAGCCCTGTCCTCGGTCTCAACGTTGACCACCTACTGAGGCCCCCAATACTGCTTGTCACCACCTCTTCCCAACACCTGGCTGCACATGGTGTGAGCAGACACGGCTGGAGGACTGAAGGATTATTTGTAAACAGATTGATTTATGGAGCCAGAGACTTCCCTCTTCTTTACAATAACCTCATCCTTTGTTGAAGACTATCTCAGACTTTGTCCCAAGTGCCCGACATTTAACTGTCACCACAGCCCCGAGGTCAGTCACTGTTCCTCTCTCCGTGTTACAGGCGGGGAATCCAGGAGGCAGTCCTGTTCGCCCTGCCACACCCACAGAGCCTCCAAAGGAAGGAAAGGCCCCTGGAATCGGATTTATGGGCCGCCCATCAGCTGCCCTTCAGGGTCGGTCCCTGCTATTGCCCATCGAAAGGATGTACAGGCTTGAACGTTCTGTGGTTGGTCCAGTCCCCTCTCTGCCCCCTGGGAAGGAGGCATGATTGTGGAGGTGGGCCGCCATCTTGGAGGAGACCAGCAGGAGAAGACCACCCCCAGAGCTGAGTTGGGGTCCGGGGGGTGGGCCTGATTCCAATAGTATCGCTGAGCGGCTGAGCCAGGCCCACACTGTCCTCCTGCTCCCACAGGTCTTGTCCTGGGAAACAAGCTGACTTTCAGCCCCTCAATGGCGGCCACAGTCCCCTGACAACCCAGCCTTCTGCCCTGGATCTCCTTCCTGCCCCTTGTCTCCCACCATTGGCCCTCAGCCCTGCTTTGCCCCGCCCCGCCCCACCACCCCTCTCCTGTCCCTTTCCTCCATCTCCTCAGGTCACTTTGTCTATCAAGTCTTCCCTCTGGCTTGTGTCCTCCTGACTCAGTCCCTTCCTACTGCTTTGGCCACGAGCATCACAACTGTCCTTATTCTCTCTCCCTCCAATGTCTCTCACACTAAAGGGTTCAGTCCCAGTCCCTCACATCCTGTGTGAGGCTGAAGCAGGTGGTCCGGACATGTGAGCGGAAGCCTGTGCTGAGAGACCTGGGAGCCCTGGTTGCCGGTAAGGCCTTGTGCAGGGTGCCCAGCTGCCAGGGGCTCGCTCAGCATGGTTCCGGCTCCACAGAGACACGGCAGGACAGACAGCTGCTGCCTGCATCCTGCGTGGCCCAGGTCCTGGCAAGGGCAGAGGGGTCCTCTCTGCAGGGAAGCCCCTCCCCCCAGCGTCCTCTCCAGGGAGGGAGTTGGAGCGGCCTGAGGACTGCAGTCCCCCCAGCCCTCCCTCAGCCAAGCGTCCACTTCAGTTGCTCTCCCCAATAGCGACACTGAGTCTTCCTCTTCTCTATGGCACGGGCTGTCATTTCAAGGCCGCCCTCCTCTCAGCGTGTCCTGGTCGATGCCTTTAGGCTTTTGACTCTGAGATTCCGCTCCTGTAAATATTACTGACGTCACGTGACCAGTGGCAATTAGCGTGACCACTGCCCTCCCTGAGGTGCCCGCAGAAGAGAAAGGCGTTTTCACGTTTGCAAGTGCGTATTGAACTGTTTGGACTTCACGGAACACTTACAGAGGAAAAGACATTTTCTGGAAGATTCTTACTCTTTCATGTTATTGTTTTGGATTCAAAATCAATGTAAATAATTAATCCTCTAAATATGATTCTGATAGTAAGGAATAGAATGTTACCGGTGTGTATTTGGAACATATCACTGATTTTAAATGAAAAGTAAATCAATCAGATTTTTAAAAAATTCCTTAGGAGCTCATTCATTGCCTTTTGCTGGTTTCTTTCGATCAATTTGGAGATGGTGGCAAGTGATGAGTTTTTATTACTTGTTTTTATTTTTAGTTTTTATTGATTTCAGAGAGTAAGCGAGAGGGAGAGAGAGATAAAACATCAATGATGAGAGAGAATCATTGACCAGCTGCCTCCTGCTCAGGGGTCGAGCCTGCAACCCCAGCATGAGCCCTTGTCTGGAATCAAACCTAAGACCCTTCAGTTCACAGGCTGACGCTCTATCCATTGAGCCAAACCTGCTAGGGCCGTTTTCACTTCTTGAAGAAAGTGTCTTGTCTCCCACCATTCGTCGTTCACCAGAAGACCTCCGAGTGCTTAGAGACGGAAGTCCACGCTTCAGTTTTCCCGATTCTGGATGGAGAAGGAGGAGGTGGAGGAAGCAGGGAGTGAGGCAGGTGGGAAGGTGATCAGAGCAGAGTCTGGGGCAGTCACAAAGGCAGGAGGGGGGACGCGGGGGGGGGGGAGGAAAAGGGGCTCAGGAGGGGAGAAAGCAGAGGGAGTTGTGAGACCTGAGAGGAGGGATGGAGCTGGGACCCAGGAGGGTCAGGTGACTCAGAGGGAGAGACAGGCCCAGGGAGACAAGGGGAGGGGGGATGCCGGCGGGAGCGGGGGGGGGGGGGGGGGGGCAGGAGGGAGGAATCTCACCCTGAGAATGTCGTCCAGACTCTTAGATAGGCTGCAGCTGTTTATATATATTCCTTTCCAGTACCGGAATGGTCGTAGGGGGTCATCCACAAAGATGTCCCAGCAGAAGGCAAAGTCTGAAAGGGACGGGGAGACCGTGGTGCGCTTCAGCTCCGGAGCCGTGAGGGGACTCACAGAGGCTGACTCCTAGGGACACATCTTCCCATCCTGATCCCACACTCCTTTCTCTCTCCTTCCAGGACTTCATTGTCACTCCAGTTCCTTGTCTCCTGGGAACCAGCACGCCTCTCCCCCCTTCTGGAAGCCTCCTTCTTGCACGTGTCCTTCACCTCCCTCCCCAGCCTGGACCACCTCTCTCCCCTGAACTTCTTCTCCAGGAGGCTCCCCGACTCCCCGCCTCCACCTCCACCTCCACCTCCACCTCCACCTCCGCAGGCAGCTAAGGGGGTTCTCCTTCCTGCCTGGGGACTCTAGGTCCTTCCTGCCTGGTCCTAGTCCCCCCCAGTTCCTGCCCGGGTGCCCTGGGCTCTCACCAGCTGGAGTCATTATTGCCACCTGGGCCCCTGCGCCTTGCAGGCTGCGCAGCCCCTGCTGGTTCTGGGGGCTCCTGGAGTAGTAGAGGCGGGCGGCGAAGATGCTCAGCTGCACGTGCTTGTGGTCCCTCAGGAACGCCACCACCTGCCTCGCGCATTGGAAGCAGGGGCTCCAGGACATGAACCACGTGACATGGTATTTCTCCTCACGGGACAGGTTCTGGGCCAAGAAGGCTTGCTGGGTCTTGAACCAATTCAAGAAGCAGATTTCTGTGTGGACGGGCTTCTTGGGATAGAACTGGGAGAGACGGAGAGGGGGAGGGGGCCCTCTGGGCTGGCAGAGCAGGCAGGTTGCAGGGCTGGAGGAGTAGGGACCAGGGGACAGGGAGCCAGAGTCTCAGAAGCATGTGATTGGTTGATTGGTTGATTGGTTGATTGATTGATACCTCTTTAAACGTCTCCCCTCCAGGCTGTTTTAGTTTAGTCATCGCTTCCCACCCTCATCCATGAACTCCAACACCCACCCTCCCATTCTTTCATTCTACGAGCATCAGGGTGCCTGCTCCAGGCCAGGCCGCTGGGTCCAGGCTTGTTCCCTGGGTGCTGCCTGCCGGGGAGGGCCCAGAGCCGTGCTGCCCACAGGGAGCCACTAGCACAGGTGTCTACTGTGCTCTTGAATGTGGCTCGCCTGCATTGATGTGTGTGACAAATACTGAATACACACCTTGCCTCCGTGACGTAGTACGAAAGAAGAAGGGAAACTATCTCATGAAGAACTTTTATATTAACGATATGTTGAAACAATATCTTCGATACATTACAAAGCACGTTATCAACATTAAATTGATTGATTTCTCTGAAAGTTTGAACACTGGATACTAGAGAAGGTTAATGACCTAAGCGACTCTGATTACACTACCACGGGTAGGACTGCCACAGTGACACCCCGTCCACCCCATAAGGGCTCTGAGTAGTCTGCAGTCCGGGTGGAGAAGGGAGGGCTGGTGTGTGGTGGACCCTTCACAGGACACCTTAGTCCTTGGCTGCAGGGTGGGGGCTTGCTCTGTGTCTGCTGAGGCTGCCGTCCTAGCCCAGGTGTGTACCTGGCGATTCAGGAGGGTCAGGCAGGGCCATCCAGGGCTAAAACGTACGACAGTGTTGTGGGAAGAAGCCTCTGGCATTTTGCATATTATCATCTCCCACATCCTTCCCTGGCTTAGCTCCTGCCTCTGATGACAGCATCGTGGGGCACATACCTCATTTTCAAAAACCCCGGTGCCCACGTCCCAGGACAAGCCCTCCTGTATTCTTTTCACTTGGTAGCAGAGGTAGCAGCCATTCCGACCTTTGGGGTTAGGCCAGTTTGTAAAGTGAAAGTAGAAATAATCAAGACTTAACCATCTCATTGGGTTCCTGGGGGCAGAAGAGAAAAGAGAAAATGCAGGGTTCCCTCCAGTTTCTCCCATCAGGTGGCCTGGGATACCTGCCTCCCAGCAACCCCTTCCCTTCAGCATTTCCTGCTGCCTCCAGGCAGGAAGCCGGGGGAGAGGAGGAAGGCAGGGGCTACAGGGACAGCGGGGGCGGGGGGGGGGGTGAAAGGAGGGGGCTGGGGAGAAGAGGGGGCTCCTGTCCTCTCCCTTAGGGCCTGACTCTGCTGCTTCCAACAGCACACGCCCACCCCCACCCCCAATCATTTCCATACTGAAATGAGTAATAAAACTGCCTCCACCCCCAAACATTAGATTTTCATATTAAGATGCAATTCATGACTGACCTTTCACCTATGCACGTTTATTATTATTTTTTAATGTCAGGCTAACACCTAAATTCGCAGGCTCCGGCTACTGCTCTAAGAGCTCCTTGAATCTGAACCCCTCTATTCCTCCCCAAATCCAGGGGCCTCACCCCATTTTACAGAGGAGGAAACGGGGCACAGGGAGGGGAGTAGCTGCCCAAGTCACAGGGCTGCTAAGTGACAGAGCCGGTCCCTTGCCCAGGCAAAGCCATGCCCCGCCCTTGCAGAGGTCAGCTGGCAGTGGTGGCCCTACTGGGTGAGAGGGTCCTTTCTCCTCGTTGTAAACAGAGCATTCCCCACCTGTGGGTGCACTATAAACGCCAGGGCGGGCATGTCTCTGGGGACAGTCTGACTTTGCTCTTCTGCTCACAGGATTTCCCTTCCTCTCAGCGAGCTCCTCTCACTCTGTGTGGATAACGGGGTCGGTAGCATAGAGAGTGGATCCCAGTGCTTCAAACCAAATGCCCCCAGTGCTCCGCTCACCCTTCAGTGCGATTGTGACGGTCAGGAGGGCACAGGAAAGGCCACAGAGCAGGGGCCCCACAGCGGGGGGCGGGGGGGACAGCCAGCCCCACAAGTGCAGACTGAGAGGAGGACCAAGTGGACAACAGCCTGGGGGAGACCGGGGGAGCCATTCAGGAGCAATTGTAGGGGCATCCCCAGAAGAGGGCAAAGCCCCCATGGAGTGGGACCTGCAGAGAAGGTGCCCAGAGAGGGAGAGAGGCCAGGCTGGACCAGGGGAGGACAAGGCTGAGGACAGAGACACCTCAGGGCGCCCAAGTAGAAAGGGCTGCAGAGGATGGAGTGGGGACAATACCTGGGCCAGGGCACCGGAGTGAAGTGTTGCCTGGGCCTTGCCCTTGGTCCCCGGCGCTGGCGCTGCATTTCTGCTCACAGGCCCAGGGTTTAGGAAAGTCCCTTGATGGAGAAACTCCCAGCCTTCTCAGCTGAGGCCCCACCTCCTTCCTGCTTTGGCAGCAGGGGTGGGCGGGCCCTGGGGTGTGATCTTCCTCAGCCTCAGACCCACCTTCCCTCCTCCTCTGGGGCCCGCCCTCTGGACAGAGCTGACCTCTGCTGGAGACAGGCTCCTCTGTGCAGCAGGACCCAGGCTTCCTGCAAAGGGAAAGTGAAAGTGATGATGGCAGAGAGAGGGGAAGGGCCTGCACATCAGGAACAGATGTGGGTTGAGTTCCTCGTTCTGGGCTTGGTCCTCTGCTCAGGTCCCTCCGCCTTCACAGGGTGGGGAGGACACCGCGGGCAGGCCCTGTCCCGCTTGCTTTAGGAGAGCTTTAGACAAGCTGGACAGGGACCCTTGTCAGTTACATTGCAAATGCTTTCTTTCAATGCGTGGCTAGGCTCTCGCTTCATGAAGTCTTTCCATGTATACATGTCTTAATTTTTAATGTTTTCAAATGTATTAGTTTTGTCATATAAGTACATAGACATGACATTTTAATTTTGTATTGGATAGCCAATGCAAGGATATTTAATGACTTTCCTTCCATGTCATTTTGTCCTACTGATGTGCAATGTCACAACCCTAATGTGTGTGTGTGTGTGTGTGTGTGTGTGTGTGTGTGTAGGTTGTCTCTGACTCTCTCATATGCTCCATTGCCTCACCTGTCCATGCCTTGGCAACTACCACGCTGCTCTGCCAGGGCTTCAGGTAGGTCCAATATCTGGTATGCCGATCCACCTTAGCTTCACCTTTGAAGTAGTATTGGCCTTGTAGAGATCTGCATGAATTTATGGGCAAAATTTCCTTAAAGGATGTTTTTTAAATTAATTTCACAGAGAGGAAGGAAGAGGGAGAGAGAGAGATAGAAACATCAATGATGAAAGAATCATTGATTGGTTGCATCCTGCATGCCCTTACTGGGAAAAGAGCCCCCAACTCAGGCATGTGCCCCTGCATGAACAGCCTGGTTCATGGGTCCATGCTCAACCATTGGCCAAACTAGATGAGCGATGGACAAACTTTTTCCTGTTTCATGAGATACCCTATTATTAATGTGTAGCTCAATCTTAGCAGGCATAGACGTCTCTGAGACTATCCATCCATGAACATGGTATATATCTCCATTTCTATGGGCCTTCTTTTATGTTCTCAGTGAGTTGAAATCAAGTAAAAGGGAAATCTGGAAGAGAAGGAAAGAGACAGCCACGAGGGCAAAGAAGAGGAAAGGGAGCACGGGGAGGAAGGAACAGGAAGAAAAAGGAAGACATACCACTCTGGGCAGATGGAGAGAAGTAAAGCAGCGTGGAGAGAGGAAAGAATGGAGGGGGGAAAGGGGCAGAAAGGGAGGGTGTGAGTCCGGGCTTCTCCTTGTCCACCTGCAACCTTGGGAAAAGGGAAAAAGAAATTTGCCTCAGCAATATGGAGTTTAGGAGTCATTCCCTGCTCTGAGAATTGGTGCATTCTGGGCAAGCTTGGGAATCAAGGGGCTTCGCCCAGGTCCTGAGACACGGTGAGTCTGCACCAAAAGACAGAGGTTAATTTAAAGTAAAGGGAATGGAGGCCCCTCTCAGTAGGTCCTGCTCACGTGGGCATGGTGCCGTCACTTCTGGGACTGGCATTCTCCCTGGCACACCTGCAGAAGGGACAGGAGGAGGAGTCAGGAGCAGGGGTCAGCCCTGTCCTCGGTCTCAGCCTTGACCACCTACTGAGGCCCCCAATACTGCTTGTCACCACCTCTTCCCAACACCTGGCTGCACATGGTGTGAGCAGACACGGCTGGAGGACTGAAGGATTATTTGTAAACAGATTGATTTATGGAGCCAGAGACTTCCCTCTTCTTTACAATAACCTCATCCTTTGTTGAAGACTAACTATCTCAGACATTGTCCCAAGTGCCCGACACTTAACTGTCACCACAGCCCCGAGGTCAGTCACTGTTCCTCTCTCCGTGTTACAGGCGGGAATCCAGGATGCGGTCCTGTTCGCCCTGCCACACCCACAGAGCCTCCAAAGGAAGGAAAGGCCCCTGGAAACGGATTTATGGGCCGCCCATCAGCTGCCCTTCAGGGTCGGTCCCTGCTATTGCCCATCGAAAGGATGTACAGGCTTGAACGTTCTGTGGTTGGTCCAGTCCCCTCTCTGCCCCCTGGGAAGGAGGCATGATTGTGGAGGTGGGCCGCCATCTTGGAGGAGACCAGCAGGAGAAGACCACCCCCAGAGCTGAGTTGGGGTCCGGGGGGTGGGCCTGATTCCAATAGTATCGCTGAGCGGCTGAGCCAGGCCCACACTGTCCTCCTGATCCCACTGGTCTTGTCCTGGGAAACAAGCTGACTTTCAGCCCCTCAATGGCGGCCACAGTCCCCTGACAACCCAGCCTTCTGCCCTGGATCTCCTTCCTGCCCCTTGTCTCCCACCATTGGCCCTCAGCCCTGCTTTGCCCCGCCCCGCCCCACTCCACCCCACCACCCCTCCCCTCTCCTGTCCCTTTCCTCCATCTCCTCAGGTCACTTTGTCTATCAAGTCTTCTGGCTTGTGTCCTCCTGACTCAGTCCCTTCCTACTGCTTTGGCCACGAGCATCACCACTGTCCTTATTCTCTCTCCCTCCAATGTCTGTCACACTAAAGGGTTCAGTCCCAGTCCCTCACATCCTGTGTGAGGCTGAAGCAGGTGGTCCGGACATGTGAGCGGAAGCCTATGGTTAGAGACAGGGAGCCCTGTTTGCCTGTAAGGCCTTGTGCAGGGTGCCCAGCTGCCAGGGGCTCGCTCAGCATGGTTCCGGCTCCACAGAGACACGGCAGGACAGACAGCTGCTGCCTGCATCCTGCGTGGCCCAGGTCCTGGCAAGGGCAGAGGGGCCCTCTCTGCAGGGAAGCCCCTCCCTCCAGCGTCCTCTCCAGGGAGGGGAGTTGGAGCGGCCTGAGGACCGCAGTCCCCCCAGCCCTCCCTCAGCCAAGCGTCCACTTCAGTTGCTCTCCCCAATAGCGACACTGAGTCTTCCTCTTCTCTATGGCACGGGCTGTCATTTCAAGGCAGCCCTCCTCTCAGCGTGTCCTGGTCGATGCCTTTAGGCTTTTGACTCTGAGATTCCGCTCCTGTAAATATTACTGACGTCACGTGACCAGTGGGAATTAGCGTGACCACTGCCCTCCCTGAGGTGCCCACACGTTTGCAAGTGCGTATTGAACTGTTTGGACTTCATGGAACACTTACAGAGGAAAAGACATTTTGAGGAAGATTCTTACTCTTTCATGTTATTGTTTTGGATTCAAAATCAATGTAAATAATTAATCCTCTAAATATGATTATGATAGTAAGGAATAGAATGTTCCCGGTGTGTATTTGGAACATATCACTGATTTTAAATGAAAAGTAAATCAATCAGATTTTTAAAAAATTCCTTAGGAGCTCATTCATTGCCTTTTGCTGGTTTCTTTCGATCAATTTGGAGATGGTGGCAAATGATGAGTTTTTATTACTTGTTTTTATTTTTATTTTTTATTGATTTCAGAGAGTAAGCGAGAGGGAGAGAGAGATAAAACATCAATGATGAGAGAGAATCATTGACCAGCTGCCTCCTGCTCAGGGGTCGAGCCTGCAACCCCAGCATGAGCCCTTGTCTGGAATCAAACCCGAGACCCTTCAGTTCACAGGCTGACGCTCTATCCATTGAGCCAAACCTGCTAGGGCCGTTTTCACTTCTTGAAGAAAGTGTCTTATTCGTCGTTCACCAGAAGACCTCCGAGTGCTTAGAGAGATGGAAGTCCACGCTTCAGTTTTCCTGATTCTGGATGGAGAAGGAGGAGGTGGAGGAAGCAGGGAGTGAGGCAGGTGGGAAGGTGATCAGAGCAGAGTCTGGGGCAGTCACAAAGGCGGGAGGGGAGAGGCGGCGGGGGGGGGGGGAGGAAAAGGGGCGCAGGAGGGGAGAAAGCAGAGGGAGTTGTGAGACCTGAGGGGAGGGCTGGAGCTGGGGCCCAGGAGGGAGCAGGTGACCCAGAGGGAGAGACAGGCCCAGGGAGACAAGGGGAGGGGGGATGCCGGCGGGGGGGGGGGGGGGGGCGGGCAGGAGGGAGGAATCTCACCCTGAGAATGTCGTCCAGACTCTTAGATAGGCTGCAGCTGTTTATATATATTCCTTTCCAGTACCAGAATGGTCGTAGGGGGTCATCCACAAAGATGTCCCAGCAGAAGGCAAAGTCTGAAAGGGACGGGGAGACCGTGGTGCGCTTCAGCTCCGGAGCCGTGAGGGGACTCACAGAGTCTGACTCCTAGGGACACATCTTCCCATCCTGATCCCACACTCCTTTCTCTCTCCTTCCAGGACTTCATTGTCACTCCAGTTCCTTGTCTCCTGGGAACCAGCATGCCTCTCCCCCTTCTGGAAGCCTCCTCTTGCACGTGTCCTTCACCTCCCTCCCCAGCCTGGACCACCTCTCTCCCCTGAACTTCTTCTCCGGGAGGCTCCCCGACTCCCCGCCTCCACCTCCACCTCCACCTCCACCTCCACCTCCACCTCCACAGGCAGCTAAGGGGGTTCTCCTTCCTGCCTGGGGACTCTAGGTCCTTCCTGCCTGGTCCTAGTCCCCCCCAGTTCCTGCCCGGGTGCCCTGGGCTCTCACCAGCTGGAGTCATTATTGCCACCTGGGCCCCTGCGCCTTGCAGGCTGCGCAGCCCCTGGTGGTACTGGGGGCTCCTGGAGTAGTAGAGGCGGGCGGCGAAGATGCTCAGCTGCACGTGCTTGTGGTCCCTCAGGAACGCCACCACCTGCCTCGCGCATTGGAAGCAGGGGCTCCAGGACATGAACCACGTGACATGGTAGTTCTCCTCACGGGACAGGTTCTGGGCCAAGAAGGCTTGCTGGGTCTTGAACCAATTCAAGAAGCAGATTTCTGTGTGGACGGGCTTCTTGGGATAGAACTGGGAGAGACGGAGAGGGGGAGGGGGCCCTCTGGGCTGGCAGAGCAGGCAGGTTGCAGGGCTGGAGGAGTGGGGACCAGGGGACAGGGAGCCAGAGTCTCAGAAGCATGTGATTGGTTGATTGGTTGATTGGTTGATTGATTGAAACCTCTATAAACGTCTCCCCTCCAGGCTGTTTTAGTTTAGTCATCCCTTCCCACCCTCATCCATGAACTCCAACACCCACCCTCCCATTCTTTCATTCTACGAGCATCAGGGTGCCTGCTCCAGGCCAGGCCGCTGGGTCCAGGCTTGTTCCCTGGGTGCTGCCTGCCGGGGAGGGCCCAGAGCCGTGCTGCCCACAGGGAGCCACTAGCACAGGTGTCTACTGTGCTCTTGAATGTGGCTCGCCTGCATTGATGTGTGCGACAAATACAGAATACACACCTTGTCTCCGTGACGTAGTACAAAAGAAGAAGGTAAACTATCTCATGAAGAACTATTATATTAACGATATGTTGAAACAATATCTTCGATATATTACCAAGTATGTTATCAACATTAAATTGATTGATTTCTCTGAAAGTTTGAACACTGGATACTAGAGAAGGTTAATGACCTAAGTGACTCCAATTACGCTACCACGAGTAGGACTGCCACAGTGACACCCCGTCCACCCCGTAAGGGCTCTGAGTAGTCTGCAGTCCGGGTGGAGAAGGGAGGGCTGGCGTGTGGTGGACCCTTCACAGGACACCTTAGTCCTTGGCTGCAGGGTGGGGGCTTGCTCTGTGTCTGCTGAGGCTGCCGTCCTAGCCCAGGTGTGTACCTGGCGATTCAGGAGGGTCAGGCAGGGCCATCCAGGGCTAAAACGTACGACAGTGTTGTGGGAAGAAGCCTCTGGCATTTTGCATATTATCATCTCCCACATCCTTCCCTGGCTTAGCTCCTGCCTCTGATGACAGCATCGTGGGGCACATACCTCATTTTCAAAAACCCCGGTGCCCACGTCCCAGGACAAGCCCTCCTGTATTCTTTTCACTTGGTAGCAGAGGTAGCAGCCATTCCGACCTTTGGGGTTAGGCCAGTTTGTAAAGTGAAAGTAGAAATAATCAAGACTTAACCATCTCATTGGGTTCCTGGGGGCAGAAGAGAAAAGAGAAAATGCAGGGTTCCCTCCAGTTTCTCCCATCAGGTGGCCTGGGATACCTGCCTCCCAGCAACCCCTTCCCTTCAGCATTTCCTGCTGCCTCCAGGCAGGAAGCCGGGGGAGAGGAGGAAGGCAGGGGCTACAGGGACAGCGGGGGCGGGGGGGGGGGGGGGTGAAAGGAGGGGGCTGGGGAGAAGAGGAGGCTCCTGTCCTCTCCCTTAGGGCCTGACTCTGCTGCTTCCAACAGCACACGCCCACCCCCACCCCTAATCATTTCAATACTGAAATGAGTAATAAAACTGCCTCCACCCCCAAACATTAGATTTTCATATTAAGATGCAATTCATGACTGACCTTTCACCTATGCACGTTTATTATTATTTTTTAATGTCAGGCTAACACCTAAATTCGCAGGCTCCGGCTACTGCTCTAAGAGCTCCTTGAATCTGAACCCCTCTATTCCTCCCCAAATCCAGGGGCCTCACCCCATTTTACAGAGGAGGAAACGGGGCACAGGGAGGGGAGTAGCTGCCCAAGTCACAGGGCTGCTAAGTGACAGAGCCGGTCCCTTGCCCAGGCAAAGCCATGCCCCGCCCTTGCAGAGGTCAGCTGGCAGCGGTGGCCCTACAGGGTGAGAGGGTCCTTTCTCCTCGTTGTAAACAGAGCATTCCCCACCGGTGGGTGCACTATAAACGCCAGGGCAGGCATGTCTCTGGGGACAGTCTGACTTTGCTCTTCTGCTCACAGGATTTCCCTTCCTCTCAGCGAGCTCCTCTCACTCTGTGTGGATAACGGGGTCGGTAGCATAGAGAGTGGATCCCAGTGCTTCAAACCAAATGCCCCCAGTGCTCCGCTCATCCTTCAGTGCGATTGTGACGGTCAGGAGGGCACAGGAAAGGCCACAGAGCAGGGGCCCCACAGCGGGGGGGCGGCGGGGGAGGACAGCCAGCCCCACAAGTGCAGACTGACAGGAGGACCAAGTGGACAACAGCCTGGGGGAGACCGGGAGAGCCATTCAGGAGCAATTGTGGGGGCATCCCCAGAAGAGGGCAAAGCCCCCATGGAGTGGGACCTGCAGAGAAAGTGCCCAGAGAGGGAGAGAGGCCAGGCTGGACCAGGGGAGGACAAGGCTGAGGACAGAGACACCTCAGGGCGCCCAAGTAGAAAGGGCTGCAGAGGATGGAGTGGGGACAATACCTGGGCCAGGGCACCGGAGTGAAGTGTTGCCTGGGCCTTGCCCTTGGTCCCCGGCGCTGGCGCTGCATTTCTGCTCACAGGCCCAGGGTTTAGGAAAGTCCCTTGATGGAGAAACTCCCAGCCTTCTCAGCTGAGGCCCCACCTCCTTCCTGCTTTGGCAGCAGGAGTGGGCGGGCCCTGGGGTGTGATCTTCCTCAGCCTCAGACCCACCTTCCCTCCTCCTCTGGGGCCCGCCCTCTGGACAGAGCTGACCTCTGCTGGAGACAGGCTCCTCTGTGCAGCAGGACCCAGGCTTCCTGCAAAGGGAAAGTGAAAGTGATGATGGCAGAGAGAGGGGAAGGGCCTGCACATCAGGAACAGATGTGGGTTGAGTTCCTCGTTCTGGGCTTGGTCCTCTGCTCAGGTCCCTCCGCCTTCACAGGGTGGGGAGGACACCGCGGGCAGGCCCTGTCCCGCTTGCTTTAGGAGAGCTTTAGACAAGCTGGACAGTGACCCTTGTCAGTTACATTGCAAATGCTTTCTTTCAATGCGTGGCTAGGCTCTCGCTTCATGAAGTCTTTCCATGTATACATGTCTTAATTTTTAATGTTTTCAAATGTATTAGTTTTGTCATATAAGTACATAGACATGACATTTTAATTTTGTATTGGATAGCCAATGCAAGGATATTTAATGACTTTCCTTCCATGTCATTTTGTCCTACTGATGTGCAATGTCACAACCCTAATGTGTGTGTGTGTGTGTGTGTGTGTGTGTGTGTGTGTGTAGGTTGTCTCTGACTCTCTCATATGCTCCATTGCCTCACCTGTCCATGCCTTGGCGACTACCACGCTGCTCTGCCAGGGCTTCAGGTAGGTCCAATATCTGGTATGCCGATCCACCTTAGCTTCACCTTTGAAGTAGTATTGGCCTTGTAGAGATCTGCATGAATTTATGGGCAAAATTTCCTTAAAGGATGTTTTTTAAATTAATTTCACAGAGAGGAAGGAAGAGGGAGAGAGAGAGATAGAAACATCAATGATGAAAGAATCATTGATTGGTTGCATCCTGCATGCCCTTACTGGGAAAAGAGCCCCCAACTCAGGCATGTGCCCTTGCATGAACAGCCTGGTTCATGGGTCCATGCTCAACCATTGGCCATACTAGATGAGCGATGGACAAACTTTTTCCTGTTTCATGAGATACCCTATTATTAATGTGTAGCTCAATCTTAGCAGGCATAGACGTCTCTGAGACTATCCATCCATGAACATGGTATATATCTCCATTTCTATGGGCCTTCTTTTATGTTCTCAGTGAGTTGAAATCAAGTAAAAGGGAAATCTGGAAGGGAAGGAAAGAGACAGCCACGAGGGCAAAGAAGAGGAAAGGGAGCACGGGGAGGAAGGAACAGGAAGAAAAAGGAAGACATACCACTCTGGGCAGATGGAGAGAAGTAAAGCAGCGTGGAGAGAGGAAAGAATGGAGGGGGGAAAGGGGCAGAAAGGGAGGGTGTGAGTCCGGGCTTCTCCTTGTCCACCTGCAACCTTGGGAAAAGGGAGAAAGAACTTTGCCTCAGAGCAGTATGGAGTTCAGGAGTCATTCCCTGCTCTGAGAATTGGTGCATTCTGGGCAAGCTTGGGAATCAAGGGGCTTCGCCCAGGTCCTGAGACACGGTGAGTCTGCACCAAAAGACAGAGGTTAATTTAAAGCAAAGGGAATGGAGGCCCCTCTCAGTAGGTCCTGCTCACTTGGGCATGGTGCCGTCACTTCTGGGACTGGCATTCTCCCTGGCACACCTGCAGAAGGGACAGGAGGAGGGGTCAGGAGCAGGGGTCAGCCCTGTCCTCGGTCTCAGCCTTGACCACCTACTAAGGCCCCCAATACTGCTTGTCACCACCTCTTCCCAACACCTGGCTGCACATGGTGTGAGCAGACACGGCTGGAGGACTGAAGGATTATTTGTAAACAGATTGATTTATGGAGCCAGAGCCTTCCCTCTTCTTTACAATAACCTCATCCTTTGTTGAAGACTAACTATCTCAGACATTGTCCCAAGTGCCCGACACTTAACTGTCACCACAGCCCCGAGGTCAGTCACTGTTCCTCTCTCCGTGTTACAGGCGGGAATCCAGGAGGCGGTCCTGTTCCCCCTGCCACACCCACAGGGCCTCCAAAGGAAGGAAAGGCCCCTGGAAACGGATTTATGGGCCGCCCATCAGCTGCCCTTCATGGCCGGTCCCTGCTATTGCCCATCGAAAGGATGTACAGGCTTGAACGTTCTGTGGTTGGTCCAGTCCCCTCTCTGCCCCCTGGGAAGGAGACATGATGTGTGGAGGTGGGCCGCCATCTTGGAGGAGACCAGCAGGAGAAGACCACCCCCAGAGCTGAGTTGGGGTCCGGGGGGTGGGCCTGATTCCAATAGTATCGCTGAGCGGCTGAGCCAGGCCCACACTGTCCTCCTCCTCCCACTGGTCTTGTCCTGGGAAACAAGCTGACTTTCAGCTCCTCAATGGCGGCCACAGTCCCCTGACAACCCAGCCTTCTGCCCTGGATCTCCTTCCTGCCCCTTGTCTCCCACCATTGGCCCTCAGCCCTGCTTTGCCCCGCCCCGCCCCACCCCACCCCACCACCCCTCCCCTCTCCTGTCCCTTTCCTCCATCTCCTCAGGTCACTTTGTCTATCAAGTCTTCTGGCTTGTGTCCTCCTGACTCAGTCCCTTCCTACTGCTTTGGCCACAAGCACCACGACTGTCCTTATTCTCTCTCCCTCCAATGTCTGTCACACTAAAGGGTTCAGTCCCAGTCCCTCACATCCTGTGTGAGGCTGAAGCAGGTGGTCCGGACATGTGAGCGGAAGCCTGTGCTGAGAGACCTGGGAGCCCTGTTTGCCTGTAAGGCCTTGTGCAGGGTGCCCAGCTGCCAGGGGCTCGCTCAGCATGGTTCCGGCTCCACAGAGACACGGCAGGACAGACAGCTGCTGCCTGCATCCTGCGTGGCCCAGGTCCTGGCAAGGGCAGAGGGGTCCTCTCTGCAGGGAAGCCCCTCCCTCCAGCGTCCTCTCCAGGGAGGGAGTTGGAGCGGCCTGAGGACTGCAGTCCCCCCAGCCCTCCCTCAGCCAAGCGTCCACTTCAGTTGCTCTCCCCAATAGCGACACCGAGTCTTCCTCTTCTCTATGGCACGGGCTGTCATTTCAAGGCAGCCCTCCTCTCAGCGTGTCCTGGTCGATGCCTTTAGGCTTTTGACTCTGAGATTCCGCTCCTGTAAATATTACTGACGTCACGTGACCAGTAGGAATTAGCGTGACCACTGCTCTCCCTGAGGTGCCCGCGGAAGAGAAAGGCGTTTTCACGTTTGCAAGTGCGTACTGAACTGTTTGGACTTCACGGAACACTTACAGAGGAAAAACATTTTGTTGAAGGTTTTTAATCTTTATTGTTATTGTTTTGGATTTAAAATCAATGTAAATAATTAATCCTCTAAATATGATTCTGATAGTAAGGAATAGAGTGTTACTGGTGTGTATTTGGAACACATCACTGATTTTAAATGAAAAGTAAATCGATCAGATTTTTAAGAATATTTAGCAGCCCATTCGATGCCTTCTGCTGGCTTCTGTGGATCAAGTTGGAGATGCGGCACGTGATGCGTTTTCACTTCTTGAAGAAAGTGTCTTATTCGTGGTTCAGCAGAAGAACCCCGACTGCTTAGAGAGACGGGAAGTCCATGCTTCAGTTTCTCTGATTCTGGATGGAGAAGGAGGAGGTGGAGGGAGCAGGGAGTGAGGCAGGTGGGAAGGTGAACAGAGCAGAGTCTGGGGCAGTCACAAAGGGGTGGGGGAGGAAAAGGGGTGCAGGAGGGGAGAGAGCAGAGGGACTCCTGAGAACTGAAGGGAGGGATGGAGCTGGGGCCCAGGAGGGAGCAGGTGACCCAGAGGGAGAGACAGGCCCAGGGAGAGAGAAGGTGGGGGGAGGACACAGGGCGAGCAGAAGGGAGGAATCTCACCCAGAGAATGTCCTGCAGTATCTGACACTGGACTCGTATTTGTTCGTCCAGTTCAGGCCAGGGCTCGAACGGCTTGTTCTTGTCCACGAAGGTTTCCCAGCAGTGCTGGTGCTCTGATGGGAACAGGGAGGGAAAGGTGAGCTCCTTCTAGAGCCCAGGGAGGGCCCAGGTCTGACTCTAGGGACACACCCTCCCCATCAGAATCTCCCTGCCCCCTTTCTCTCTCCTCCCCAGGACTGAGCTCATCCCTCAAATTCTCTCTTCCACTGGAATCTGAGGCAGCGCCTCCCCTTCTACCAGGAAGGACCTGGGTCCTTATGGCACAGGGACCCACCTCCCCTCCCCAGGACCCCTCTGTCCCCTGAACTCTCTCCTCCAGGAGACTCCATCCTCTGCAGGCAGCTGACAGGCGTCCCCACCCCATTCTCCTCCTGCCCCCTCTGTGCAGCCATTCCCCAGCCTCTGTGCCCGCCCCCCTCCCGCCCTCAGGAGTCTCCTGCTGACCTTTGAGGGTCATGATGGCGAGTTGGGCCCCAGCGTCCCGCAGGTCACGCAGTCCACGCTGATATCCACTGAACGTGGTATGGATGCCAGCAGCGAAGATGCGCAGGCTCACGTGGCTGTTCTCACGCAGGAATGCAGCCAGTTCGGGGGCACAGACAGGGCGGGGGCTCCAGGAGATGTACCAGGTGAGTCTGTAATGCTTCGTCCTATCCAGGCGCCAGGAACGTACCCGATCCAGGAAGCACAACTCTGCATGACGACGGCGGGGTTCCTGCGGATTGTCATCGTCCCGGAAGCGTGCCTGAGCACAGAGGGGGCGAAGAGGGATCTGTCACGTGCTGTGAACGACGGGGGGGGGGGGGTGTTGGGGGGGAGATGGATGGGACCAGCCAGAGGCAGGTGAGGCACTGCACTTGTGGGGACCAGCCGCCTGCCAGGCTCTCCCAGGAGGGACTGGAGGGCGCACCAGGGGAGAGTTCTGGCTCCTTGGCCAGCGGCTGCCCGGGCGGGGCCCGGGGAGAGCTGACCCTTTGTCCAGGTGTCTTCCCTCTGCCCTGACCCCTCCTCAGCGGCACAGCAGGAGGGACAGGCTGAGCCTGGAGGCCCTGGGACACTGTGGCTGCTTCCTTAGGTGTGGCGCAAAGCTGCCAATCACGCAGAGCTCGTGCTCCCTGGCTCTGGGCCCCGCCACAGCAGCTGGGGGGCCAAAGGGACAGTGCTCAGAGGACACCCCGCGGGCATGGAAACCTTCTCCCTGAGCGTCCCGGGTGCCCTACGGGAGGTGCCCGCTCACCAGATTGCTCAGGATTCCCTGGTGCTCCTCCATTGGGGCCCAGGCGTTGCGTCTCCAGACCTCCACCTCGTAGCACAGGTATGTTTGGTTCACATGTTTGTTACTGAAGTTGTTCCTGTAGGTGTTTCCGTTGATCAGGGCTCTGTGGGCACAGGCAGGAGGAACCCAAGTCATGGGGCTCCTCTGGGGATCACCCCGTTCTCCTGCCCTCGGCACCCCACATCCCAGCTAGACCCACAGAGGATGGGCGTCCGCTCACTTCGTTGGAGCCACCTAACCTCCCTCTCTGACCTCTTTGGGGGCTCCTGGGGAAGTCAGCCCAGTCCTTTGGTCAGGGTCCCCCGGGGAGCAGTGCAGGGGCTCAGAGCTGTGACGGGGCCTCTCCTGGCACCACCGTCCTGCCCTCGTCCCCTGACCCTCCCCTGCCTGGTGCAGGCCAGTGGGGCTCTTTCCTCTGGTCTGGGCTGACCCGAGCCCACGGAGCATCAGGGAAAGGGTGGCCCCATCGGGGAAAAGAGATGCCGAACTGGTCTTCTCCTGATATTTCCCTTCTCGTCATGAAAACAATCATGCCCTTTACAAAACGAAGACATAAATCTGACCGTGACCTCCTAGGGCCTCAGTTCAGAGCAGAAAGAATAGATTTCACGGGAGACGGAGGGAGAGGAGAAACAGGGACTCTCAAGGGTGACCTCCCAGATTCTAGCCGGAGGCCTAGGGCAGGTGGGTAGGACAGGTCAGCTGGGCCTCAGCTGAGGGGTCCTGGCTGGACACAGAAGGGCCATCAGGAGGGACGGGAGAAGCAGGGGGTCCCCTGGGGAGAAGGCAGGTCCCCTTCAGGGAGCCAGGAGGAGGCTCGGAGGCTGGGCTGCTCCAGGGGCGGGGGTACCTGGCACGGGGTGCTGGGTTGTCCGCCATGTCTCAGCTCCGTCACCTTCTCTCTGGCCACGGCCCGTCCTCCTCCCGGGACGCTTTCAAGGACTGAGGTGCCTTATATGCCATCAGAGCAGCTGGAACCTGCTGAGCCCCACCCCTTCCCAAACTGAAGACACTCATGCCACCCACATGGAGTCACGGAAGAGGGAACTTTTCTGCCCAAATGTCTCATCAATGCCCTCAGGGGCAAGTTAGGTTTTGATTTCTCTGTTCTGACAACGGCCCTCCCTGGACTGACTTTGGGCCAGTGAGCTCCCAGGAGGCGGGGGTCACTCTGGGCAGCACGGCACAGCCAGGCAGAAGGCGAGAGCAGGTGAGAGGACAGGTGTTCCTACCTGAGGAAGGTCCGGGCCCGGACACAGCGCCCCCACAGGACAGGCCCCGGATGCCCACCCCTGCCTCTCCCACGGCCGCCAGGGCAGGGCATGGCCGGGCCCAGGGCAGAGACCCTCGGGGCTGAGCCAGGAGGGACTCTGCTCTAGAGGAAGGGCAGGCGGGACCAACGTGAGCGGAGCTCTCCTTAGGGGCCACCCCGTAAGGGGCAGAGCCTGGACTGGGAGCCTCTGTCCGCCCATTACACAGAGGGGAACAGAGAGGCTCCCTCAGGGCTCGGCCAGGATGGCCTGGGAGCAGAAGGAAGCAGGTGCGCCCCGCCTCACGAAGGGGCCACCGCTCGTCCTCTCCACCCCCAGCCGCGGGGAACGGGGGACTTTGTGTTCCAGGCTCAAGTGTGACCTGAGCCCCAGCTGGTAGAGGTGGTCCCCGAGGGGATGCGCCTCTGTCCCACTGACTGTCCATCCGGCTCCTCTCAGACCCTGTGCCGGCCCCACGCCCCCTCCAGGGGACGTGCCCACCGCAGCCCTAGTTCTGTCCCCATCGCACTCCCGCTGCATGCTGGCTCTGTGGCTGTGGCTAATGTCCTTGCTTCCAGCTGGCGGTCCCACCGCAGGTGCCACAGATCTGACAAAGATCGGGCTTGGCACACGGCTGTGCCTGGGCAACGGGCCGAAGGCTGCCCTGACTCACCAAACACAGACACACACACACACATACGCAAGCTGATGACAAGCAGGAATCTCCTAGGTTCTCCAGACACACCCACAAGCCTCCGTCTGAGGGGCAGGAAGCAGCGGACGCCACCACGCCCCAGGCGGGTTTGCAAGAGCCTCGTCATCGAATCAGAAGACACGTCGTTGTATGTTTCTTTTTAATATATTTTTATTGATTTCAGAGAGGAAGGGAGAGGGAGAGAAACTTAGGAACATCAATGATGAGAGAGAGTCATTGATCGGCTGCCTCCTGCACCCCCTCATTGGGGATCTAGCCCACAACCCGGACATGTGCCCTGACGGGGAATTGAACCGCGACCTCCTGCTTCATAGGCTGATGCTCAACCACTGGGCCACACTGGCCGGGCAAGAGGTTGCTCTGTATGAGGCCCAGGTCTGCCCTCCTGCGGGTGGCCTTCCGGTGGGAGGACAGGCTGACGTGCGAGCCCAAGGCTCAGCCGTGTCCTCAGGCTGTGAGCCACCCTCTCCGAGGTCTCAGTCCCTCGTGTCATGGGCAAAGCTCTGAGCCCGCGGGCCCGGGGTGACGGGGCCCTGGGAGCTGGGGGTCAGGTCTGCCTGGACCTGCATGTGACAGTGCAAACAGTGGGGACCCCTCTCGTCATGTAAGACCCGTGTCTTCTACCCGCTCGTCCGCTTTCCCAGAGTGACTGACAGCGTCTTGGTCACTTGCCTCCAGGAACAGAAGTGGGGGCTCTTGCCAGAGTCCACGAATCGAAACCCAAGGAGCTGATTCGATGCTGAGGCTCTTGCAAACCCGCCTGGGGCGTGGTGGCGTCCGCTGCTTCCTGCCCCTCAGACGGAGGCTTGTGGGTGTGTCTGGAGAACCTAGGAGATTCCTGCTTGTCATCAGCTTGCGTATGTGTGTGTGTGTGTCTGTGTTTGGTGAGTCAGGGCAGCCTTCGGCCCGTTGCCCAGGCACAGCTGTGTGCCAAGCCCGATCTTTGTCAGATCTGTGGCACCTGTGGTGGGACCGCCAGCTGGAAGCAAGGACATTAGCCACAGCCACAGAGCCAGCATGCAGCGCGGAGTGCCCTGGGACAGACGCGGGGCTCACAGCCCTGCCCTCTCAGGCCCAGGCGCTGAGGTCTGTCTGCTCCCGGAGCCTCTGCTCCAGGCTGGGCCTCTCCTCGGGGGGACTGGAGACGGCTCTGCTTCCTGGTGGCTGCTCCACCCCCAGCCCCTCTGTCTGGACACTGCCCTGGGCACCTTCCCTTCTCCGTTCCTTCCCCGGAGCCGGCCCTGCCCTGGGTCTCAGCACGCTGCTCTGCCAAGGCCTCCCCGGGGCCTGGCCGCACGTGCCTGAGCGCTGGTGGGCTATTTGTGGATTGAGGGATTTACCACCAAGGGATTTCCCCCTCTTTCTAAACGAAAAATCATCGTTTGTTGAGGGATAACTATCTCAGACTCGGTCCTAAGCCCTTGACGCTCACATTGTCATTTAACTGTCACACAGCCCCATGGTCCGTCACTGTCATCATCCCCGTGTTTGAAGGGAGGAGCCCAAGGCCCAGAGGTGAAGTCAGGTCCGCGGTCCCTGAACACGGAAGAGGGTGTGTCCAGAGTCAAGTCCACGTCCTTTGGACCCTAGAGAATCCCGGTAGAGACGTCACAGGACAGGCGAACACAGCTGCTCAGACACGGGGGGGGGGGGGGGGGGGGCAGGGAGCACAGGAGTGGCTGTGGAAGGAGGACCCACTCAGGAAACTGAGGTGAGGAGTCTGGATGGGGAGCAGAGAGGAGAGGGGGCAGGACCAGATGCAGAGAGAAGGGCCTGCAGAGAGGAGATGGGGGGGGGGGGGGGCAGCCAGGGCTGGGGATGCCCAGACGGAGGGGCAGGAGGGCCTCAAGGAGGACAAATGGGGTCTCAAGCCCCCGTTGGAACTGTGAACTTTTGGGGTTCCCTCCGTCATCCTCATGGTTGACGACTACACCTGTCACCAACAGGACGTGCGGGCTCGCAGGCCTGGGGCGGGTCCTATGTGCAGGTGGGCAGCCACTGGGAGTCTGAGGACACCAGTGGAGAAGACAGGCACTGAGTCCCCAAGCATCTCGGACTTTATAAAATGGAATGTTCGGCCCTGGCCGGTTTGGCCCAGTGGATAGAGCGTCGGCCTGTGGACTGAAGGGTCCCGGGTTCAGTTCTGGTCAAGAGCACATACCTCGGTTGCAGGCTCCTCTCCAGCCCGGGTCCTGGTTAGGGCTCATGCAGGAGGCACCCAATCGATGTGTTTCTCTCACATTGGTATTTCTCTCTGTCTTTCCCTCTCTCTAAAAATCAATGGAAAAATATCCTCGGGTGAGGATAAAGAAAAAAAAAAAAAAGGAATTGTTGATAAAAGGTAAATAAGGGCGTGTGCGAGGACTGGGCACGGTGAACGCCCAGGCCACTGTGGCTGCTGCGATGAGCTGAATCCTCGCCCGAGAGCTGGATGGAAGCCAGGCTCCTCCATCCCCAAAGCCCTTCCATCTCCCCCAGAGTCTTCGCAAGTCGTTGAGTTTGCACACACACTGAGCACCTACTGTATACACGGCAGAGGGAGCTGAGAGCGACCAGAAAAGGATCTGGGGGCTCACACTCCCGAGGCTTCTGTCTCACCCCCAGGAGGAGGCGCCCTGAGAGAAGAGAGCCACACCCTCCCTCCCTGGCCCAGAGCCAGTGACGGGGGACAGAGGACAGACAGCTCTCCGGGTTGTCAGACCTGAGGACCAGGGCCAGCCTCCAGCCACTGTCCTCACGGGACTCAGGGGAGTCCGGGTCCAGGGGTTCTAGGGAGCAGAAGCGGGTTCTGCGGGACGGATCGCAGGCTTCCCTCTCCCTGCCTGCGGCTCTCTGGAGCAGGTGGAGGTTGGTAAAGTGAAGAACAGCAATAATAGACTCAATTGTCACGTGTTGGTTCTGTGCGGAGGGTCCCCTCGCCGACTGGCCGGCTCGTGGCAGTCAGGATGCAAACCCAGCAGAGGAGGATCCTGGGCCCGGGGACCCCCAGGGAGCAGGGGCCCCACGCCCTTTCCTCGGGGCTGTGGGGAGGCCGCACCTCGTGCCCGTCTCCAGGCTGTGACCCTGATGTGGTGATACCAGCCAGCTCCTCCCAGATTTCCCCAGAACCTTAAAAGCCACAAATATGCCAAGAGCAGGCCTCACCCCCACTTGTGCCTGGGCAAACCGGCCCAGCCCATCCCCGGCCCAGACCAAGGGGCACAGACTCGCTCACTCGTGACAAAAAGGAACCACGTCAGGGTCCCCGGACACACCCGATGCCTACCTCCTCTCGGACCAAAACAGGAAATGTGGACACTTCCCAAGTGTGTTTTACGGGAAGAACCTCAACATGGCATCTGCTCCTTCCCTTTTGATTTCTGGGCTCTGACAGACGCCCCATCTCCATTTCTGGGAATAAGTGACCAAAAAATCCACAAGGTGCCGTGTCTGGGTGGAGGGCACCCCGAGCAGAGGACAGGTGGTCTTACTGAGCTGCCGCACCCCCACCTCCCGGCCCCCTCTCAGAGCTCTGCCCGTGGCCCAGGGCCTGAGGCCTGCGGAGGGGGCGGGACAGCCTGGGCACACTGCTGAGGCCGGGGCTGGGCTGGGTCTCAGGGGCTGGGCTGGGTCTCAGGCTGGGCTGGGTCTTGGGGGCTGGGCTGGGTCTCAGGACAGGACGGCAGACCTGAGACCCCCAACAGAGCAGCCTGCCCTGACTGCAGACACACCCAGGTCATCCATCCCAGGCCCAGAGCGACGGGGCAGTGGGCCCGCCTGGCTCTCTGACCTCAGCCTGGGCTTCCCCGGGGCGCCCGCCCTGTCCCCAGTCTCCCTGACAAGGGGACAGCACACATCCCAACACGGCTTGCACCTGCTCAGGGGCCGCTCCCCCGCACCCGCGCCCACCCTCTCCCAGGGGCCTGGATCCTTCCTCTTGTTCAGAATTTTGCACATTTCGGTGGAAAACTCCGGAAGGATGTAGGAATTGCTTTACATTTTTCAATCAACATTCCAGAGATAGACGTGGGGAGGGACTGTCCTTCCCCAGAAAAGACAGGATTCCTTTTCTTCTTTCTTCTCACCGCACGGACCGAGGGGGAGGCATGCTTCGCGCTCACCAAGTCGCTGTGGGCCAGGCCGCTTTAAACCAGTTCAACACGAGGCTCTACCGATGCCTGTACCGCACCAGGTGCTGGCCTGGCCGAGGGAGACCGGGAGGCAGAGCAGGTGCCCCCGCCTCTCCTGCACCCAGAGGGCCAGGCTCCAGGGGAGAGTCTGAGAGAGGATGCCTGAATGGGGGGCCCTGGGGAGGGCAGGGAACCAGAGACGGAGAGGTGAGGGCTGCCCAGGCATCTCCTCTCCTCCTGCCCCTTGGAGATTTGACTCAGACAATAACACAGACATGAAACCCTGGGAGGAGGTCCACGCCTCTTACTCGTGGCGGCCTGGTCTTCACAGGGCTCTCCCGGCCGCCTCTGTGCTCGCCACTCACTGCAGAGCGGACTCGGCCTCCCGGCGTGAAGACAAGCCGGGCCAGGCTGGTCCGCATTGCGGAGGGGCAGCCAGGCGTCAGCAGGGAGCAGCTCAGGGCTCCTGGCTGAGGGGAGAGAGGTGTGGGAGGGAGCAGGACCTGGGGAACATTCCAGAAGAGACCTCAGAGCTGCTGGCTGAGGAGCGAGCCTGGCGGTGAGACCTGCCTCGGGGACGGGGACGGGGGAATGGGGGGACAGACCGCTCTCCCTGTGATGATGGCCCCTCCTTGGTCCCATAGACTCCCCAGAAGAGCCTTACGCGCTCCAGCGGGCAAGCCATGTGGCGCTGAGCCCAGGGCGGCTGCCCTCCGGCTGCAGGGGCACCTGGGCAGGGGCGGGGAGGCCTGGGCGCCACCTTTCGAGGGACCCCAGGGCACAGGGTTTGTGCCAGGAGACCGCCCTCTGGCGTCTGGGTGGGGTGGGGACTCAGAAGCGCTTTGTGGGCTGCATGACAGGAGGAGACTTTGGGGTGCAGGAGAGTGGCCTGGATCGGAACACCACTCTCTCTCTCTGGGGCAAGATCTGGGGGCCGCGCCCGGGAGATTCTCAGGGACCCCAGGCCTGGTCTCGGGAAACTCCTGGGTGAGGACCGTGTGTCGGGGTGGAGATCGTGACCAATGAAGTAGCAACACTAGCAGAACCCACTAACACACCCGGTGCGTCTGTGCTCCAGGCCTGCAAACCCCTGGCCTCCAGCAGGACAGCGTGGCTGGCCCAGGGCAACCAAGGTCGAGAGGACACAGCAGGTGGGCGGAGTCTCCGTGCAGAGGACACCATGTGCAGGGGCGCCCACCCCAGAAAGAGGGGGGCCTGTATTACAGGTTCCATGTGAAGGATGTGAGGAGCCAGCTGAAAGGGAGCGGCCCGGTTCTCAGTGCGGCGGCCAGGGTCCCACTCGGCGGGGCTGGCCCCGCCCTCCCCGAGCTGGGCACGTCCCCTGGAGGGGGCGTGGGGCCGGCACAGGGTGGTCTGAGAGGAGCCACATGGACAGTCAGTGGGACAGAGGCGCATCCCCTCGGGGACCACCTCTACCAGCTGGGGCTCAGGTCACACTTGAGCCTGGAACACAAAGTCCCCCGTTCCCCGCGGCTGGGGGTGGAGAGGACGAGCGGTGGCCCCTTCCTGAGGCGGGGCGCACCTGCTTCCTTCTGCTCCCAGGCCACCCTGGCCGAGCCCTGAGGGAGCCTCTCTGTTCCCCTCTGTGTAATGGGCGGACAGAGGCTCCCAGTCCAGGCTCTGCCCCTTACGGGGTGGCCCCTAAGGAGAGCTCCGCTCACGTTGGTCCCGCCTGCCCTTCCTCTAGAGCAGAGTCCCTCCTGGCTCAGCCCCGAGGGTCTCTGCCCTGGGCCCGGCCATGCCCTGCCCTGGCAGCCGCAGGAGAGGCAGGGATGGGCATCCGGGGCCTGTCCTGTGGGGGTGCTGTGCCCCGGGCCCGGACCTTCCTCAGGTAGGAACACCTGTCCTCTCACCTGCGCTCTCGCCTCCTGCCTGGCTGTGCTGTGCTGCCCAGAGTGACCCCCGCCTCCTGGGACCTCACTGGCCCAAGGTCAGTCCAGGGAGGGCCACTGTCAAAACAGAGAAATCAAAACCTAACTTGCTCCTGAGGGCATTGATGAGACATTTGGGCAGAAAAGTTTCCTCTTCCGTGACTCCATGTGGGTGGCATGAGTGGCCTGAGTTTAGGGAAGGGGTGGGGCGCAGCAGTGCCAGCTCAGCAGGTTCCAGCTGCTCTGATGGCATATAAGGCACCTCAGTCCTTGAAAGCATCACAGGAGGAGGACGGTCGTGGCCAGAGAGAAGGTGAAGGAGCTGAGACATGGCGGACAACCCAGCACCCCGTGCCAGGTACCACCGCCCCTGGAGCAGCCCAGCCTCCGAGCCTCCTCCTGGCTCCCTGAAGGGGACCTGCCTTCTCCCCAGGGGACCCCCTGCTTCTCCCGTCCCTCCTGATGGCCCTTCTGTGTCCAGCCAGGACCCCTCAGCTGATGCCCAGCTGACCTGTCTTACCTGCTTCCCCTATGCTCCAGGCTAGAATCTGGGGGTCACCCTTGAGGGTCCCTGTTTCTCCTCTCCCTCCGTCTCCCATGAAATCTATTCTTTCTGCTCTGAACTGAGGCCCTAGGAGGTCACGGTCAGATTTATGTCTTCGTTTTGTAAAGGGCATGATTGTTTTCAGGACGAGAAGGGAAATATCAGGAGAAGACCAGTTCGGCATCTCTTTTCCCCGATGGGGCCACCCTTTCCCTGATGCTCCGTGGGCTCGGGTCAGCCCAGACCAGAGGAAAGAGCCCCACTGGCCTGCACCAGGCAGGGGAGGGTCAGGGGACGAGGGCAGGAGAACGGGGTGATCCCCAGAGGAGCCCCATGCCTTATGTTCCTCCTGCCTGTGCCCACAGACCCCTGATGGACATAGCCACCTTCAAGGAGAACTTCGGTGAGATATGGGCGAAGCAAACATACCTGTGCTACGAGGTGGAGGTCCTGGAGGGCGACGCCTGGGCCCCAATGGAGGAGCGCCAGGGCTTCCTGCGCAACCAGGTGAGCGGGCACAGCAGGCAGGGCCCCCCACCAGGACGCTCAGGGAGAAGGTTTCCATGCCCGCGGGGTGTCCTCTGAGCACTGTCCCTTTGGCCCCCCAGCTGCTGTGGCGTGGCCCAGAGTCAGGGAGCACGAGCTCTGCTGTGATTGGCAGCTTTGTGCCACACCTAAGGAAGCAGCCACAGTGTCCCAGGGCCTCCAGGCTCAGCCTGTCCCTCCTGCTGTGCCGCTGAGGAGGGGTCAGGGCAGAGGGAAGACACCTGGACCAAGGGTCGGCTCTCCCCGGGCCCCGCCTGGGCAGCCGCTGGCCAGGGAGCCAGAGCTCCCCCTGGTGCGCCCTCCAGTCCCTCCTGGGAGAGCCTGGCAGGCTGGTCCCCACAAGTGCAGTGCCAGCTGCACGCAGCCCAGGACGCCTCCTGGGTCCCCAGGGACCACCCACTGCACCAGGGCTCTGGGCTAGCACCGTGGCCTGACTCCCTCCTCTTCCCTGAGCCCCTGGTTGAAAATCCTTCCCTGGGCGGGTGGACAAATATCCATAACCCTGTGAGCCCCAACAGCAACCTCTGCTTTGGTGCCCCTCATCTCTGCCTCGGTGCCCCTCACCCCTCTTCCCCGCAGAGTTGTATCACCGTTGTGCTCAGCACCGGGGCGGGGGCGGGAGGGTGGGGGTGGGGTTCGAGGGGGAAGACCAGAGTAGAAGCTTGGTGCACCGGACAGAAGACTGGAGGAAGCACCCATCTCTGTGGCATCAGGCCCAGGACCTTGGGGCTCAGCGGCCTCCTCCCTCTGTCCCAGCTCTTCGTCTCCTCCCTGCAGGGTCTGACTAGGTGCAGCTCCTGAAGGCATAGGCTTCAGCCACAAAATAGAGGGGCTCCAGGAACTCGCAGATCAAGATGAATCATAATAAAACTAAAAACTAATGGGAATCCCATGGTGAATGAAATATCAACAAGCTCAGTGAAGACTGGTCAGTCACAGAGCCAGGGGAGCCGGGGTGTGTGGCTGTAGAACAGGCCTCACTGCCGATGTACCCTTTGTAAACGCTGATGTTGTGTGATTCATGAGTTGCCTTGCCTTTGACGTGTAGATCCTGTGTTGAAACAGCATTCCTCTTGACGCTGAGCTGTGCCCCTCTCATTCTGTGCTGGAGGCCAGTGCCTCACCTGCCTCTGGCTGGTCCCTCCCTCCCCCCCCCCCACCCCATTCACAGAACGCGACAGATCCCTCTTCTCCCCCCTCTGTGCTCAGGGTGCGGACACACCCTGGGAACCCCGTCGTCATGCAGAGTTGTGCTTCCTGGATCGGGTACGTTCCTGGCGCCTGGATCGGGGGAAGCATTACAGACTCACCTGGTACATCTCCTGGAGCCCCTGCCCTGACTGTGCCCCGGAGCTGGTTACATTCCTGCGGGAGAACAGCCACGTGAGCCTGCACGTCTTCGCCTCTCGAATCTATTCTTTCTTCAGTGGATATGAGCGTGGGCTGCGTGACCTGCAGGACGCTGAGGCCCAACTCGCCATCATGACCCTCAAAGGTCAGCAGGAGACTCCTGAGGGCGGGAGGGGGGCGGGCACAGAGGCTGGGGAATGGCTGCACAGAGGGGGCAGGAGGAGAATGGGGTGGGGACGCCTGTCAGCTGCCTGCAGAGGATGGAGTCTCCTGGAGGAGAGAGTTCAGGGGACAGAGGGGTCCTGGGAGGGGAGGTGGGTCCCTGTGCCATAAGGACCCAGGTCCTTCCTGGTAGAAGGGGAGGCGCTGCCTCAGATTCCAGTGGAAGAGAGAATTTGAGGGATGAGCTCAGGGCCTGGGGAGGAGAGAGAAAGGGGGCGGGGAGATTCTGATGGGGAGGGTGTGTCCCTAGAGTCAGACCTGGGCCCTCCCCACACTCTAGAAGGAGCTCACCTTTCCCTCCCTGTTCCCATCAGAGCACCAGCACTGCTGGGAAACCTTCGTGGACAACCAGGGCCAGCCGTTCGAGCCCTGGCCTAACATGGAAGAAGACATACGAGCCCATTCTCAGGAGCTGGAGCACATTCTCAGGGTGCGGTACCTCCCTCCTCTCCCTTCCCCTCTTTCTCCCCCCCCTCCCCCCGCCCCTGCCCCTTCTCTCCCTGGGCCTGTCTCTCCCTCTGGGTCACCTGCTCCCTCCTGGGCCCCAGCTCCATCCCTCCCTTCAGTTCTCAGGAGTCCCTCTGCTCTCTCCCCTCCTGCACCCCTTTTTCCTCCCACCCCCTCCCCTTTGTGACTGCCCCAGACTCTGCTCTGTTCACCTTCCCACCTGCCTCACTCCCTGCTCCCTCCACCTCCTCCTTCTCCATCCAGAATCCGGAAAACTGAAGCGTGGACTTCCATCTCTCTAAGCAGTCGGGGTTCTTCTGCTGAACCACGAATAAAACACTTTCTTCAAGAAGTGAAAACGCATCACGTGCCGCATCTCCAACTTGATCCACAGAAGCCAGCAGAAGGCAACCAATGGGCTGCTAAATAATCTTAAAAATCTGATTGATTTACTTTTCATTTAAGATCAGTGATATGTTCCAAATACACAGCAGTAGCATTCTATTCATTACTGTCAGAATCAGTTTTCACTTTTGGGGAAATAATGATTTTTTATTGATTTTAAATCCAAAGCAATAACATGAGAGATTAAGAATCTTCCACAAAATGTCTTTCCTCTGTAAGTGTATCATGAAGTCCAAACAGTTCAATAAACACCAGCAAAGTGCAAAGGGCTCTCTCTTTTGTGGGTTCCTTCCTGGGAGGGCAATGGTCACACGAGTTCCTGCTGGTAACAAACTCCACAATGTTGATGGGATGTGAGGAGCCAGCTGAAAGGGAGCAGCCCGGTTCTCAGTGCGGCGGCCAGGGTCCCTCCCCGAGCTGGGCACGTCCCCTGGAGGGGGCGTGGGGCCGGCACAGAGTCTGAGAGGAGCCACATGGACAGTCAGTGGGACAGAGGCGCATCCCCTCGGGGACCACCTCTACCAGCTGGGGCTCAGGTCACACTTGAGCCTGGAACACAAAGTCCCCCGTTCCCCGCGGCTGGGGGTGGAGAGGACGAGCGGTGGCCCCTTCCTGAGGCGGGGCGCACCTGCTTCCTTCTGCTCCCAGGCCATCCTGGCCGAGCCCTGAGGGAGCCTCTCTGTTCCCCTCTGTGTAATGGGCGGACAGAGGCTCCCAGTCCAGGCTCTGCCCCTTACGGGGTGGCCCCTAAGGAGAGCTCCGCTCACGTTGGTCCCGCCTGCCCTTCCTCTAGAGCAGAGTCCGCCCTGGCCTGGAGGGGCGGCAAGGCAGGGCGTTTCTAGAAGAAGAGGGGAACGTGGGGGAGGCAGCACCAGCTTCCCTCTCTGCACAGAGTCCCAGGCCCAGGCCCCCCAGTCTCAGCCTCCCGCACTGTCCTCTGCGGGTCTCCTCGGACGCCCGAGGGCCGCTCACCTCCCATGTCACGTCTCATGGGGGCGGGTGGGGGGGGGCGGCAATGGGAAACCCCGAGCTTCTGAGCCTGTGCACCCTTTCAGCGGACGGGTGTCCTTACCCCTGAGTAGGATGGCTGCTGGGAAACCCACGAATTCACTGTTTCTACAGCGGCTCATGTGGAGACTCCAGGGGCCCGCACTGGGGACAGGATAGACCGGAGGGACAGGAAGGCAAAGCCCTGACACAGACATTAGAGGCCATTTTCCCGTCCTCGCCGAGGGAGGGGATGAGGCCAGCTGTGGGGCAGGAACAGGGTGAGGGGCCGCAGAAGGGGACAGAGGAGGGGGTAAACCTGCCAGTGAGCGCTGGCCACCGCTTCAGTCCTGCCTCTCCCTCCCCCGGCCTGTGGTGTCTGGTCACCCAAGACAATACATGGTGGGTGTCATTTAGCGGGTGGCATTGTCCTGCTCTGTTTGTGGTGGTTTTTAAAATACATTTTTATTGATTTCAGAGAGTAATGAAGAGGGAGATAGAGATAGAAACTTCAATGCTGACAGTCATTGATCAGCTGCTTCCTGCACGCCCCACTCTGGGGATCGAGCCCGGAACCTGGGCATGTGCCCCGACCGGGAATCGAACCATGACCTCCTGGTTCATAGGTCGACGCTCAACCACTGAGCCACACGGGCCGGGCAGGCTCGGTTTCTCTGAGAGCCCTGGAGGCCACGTCTCCCGTGTGAGTCCGAGACCTGGTGTCACAGGGCAGTGGACGAGGTGGGCATCGCAAATTCACTCCTGTTCGATGTAGCTAATAAGACTGTGATTTTAAACATGCCCCCTCCTCGCTGCGGAAAATGTGCAGGATCGGGTGAGTAAACATTACAGTCTAACCAGCATACAATATGTGTCATTTAGCAGTAAGCCTGGCCACTTCCCTGTCATTCCAGACTCTACACAAACACGAACTTGGAGTGCAAGGACAATTTGAATTTGCCAGTGCATTCGGAGAAGCGAGTACATGACCCTCAACTTAAACCGGAACCAAGGGTTCGATGAGGGCCCCCAGCCACGTGCCGATCTGGGGAGGGAGGCGTGTCGGCTGGTGGCAGCTGTCCTCGTGGGAGGACGACTGGCTGAGGCCGGACAGGTTGTTGGAGATGTTTTGTGTGTTTTTCTCCTCCTCACAGGACCCTCGGCCTCCAGGGAGCGTCAGCTGCATCCACAAAGACGATGCTGAATGAAAAGTCCCGTCTCGAAGGAGTCATGTTGTTTGATCCCACTTCTATGAAGTCCAAAGTCAGGCAAAAGCCAACCTGTGGTCCTAGACGTGCTAACCCGGGTTCCCTGCGGACGGGGGACAGCTGGGAGGGGGCAGGAGGGACTCCCCATCTGGGATACTGGACAGAGCCCCACCGCAGTCTGGGTGATGGTTATACTGCCTGGAATCCTAGGCCCTTGCACTTCACGGTAAGCTATACCCCAAGGAAACAATGATCGAACAAAGGAGGGCTGCACGGCTTACGTTTTCGAGGAGGAACACGTTTTCCTAAAGGGCATAGAGCATCATGTCCCAAATGAATTCCCAGGTGAAAAGGCAAATCAGATCCAAGCAGGTTCGCCGGGATTGCTCTTGGCTTTGTTGCTGTTTTCATGGGAAAAGAAATTTAAGATTTTAAACCATTTAAATCCGAATGACCGGCTAGATGTGGTCGAAAGTGAAACCGTGAAGAAGAAATGAGGAAGTGAAGCTGTCCTTGCAACATAACAAGGACTAGAGGAGCTGTTACAGCTACTGTCATCGGGCGTGTGGTGTGAGTCAGGGACTAAGCGAACCTGTAAGTGTGTTTGGGAGCCTCGCTGATGACAAAGGTGGAGTTGCCATTGTGGGGGGGGGCGGGGCGGGGGAGGTAGCATCAATCCTGTTGATGGCGGCAACTGGCCGAGATGTGTCATCTCCGTGGGGAAGCGAGACGGCCCCGCTCCTGCTCCGCTGCCCCCTTCGGACTCTCTCAGCCCCAGCTAATGACCCCCCAGCAGAAAGGACCCCTCACGTTCGCCTCTACATCTAGAAACCTGCCTCCTTTTAGACTCGCATTCATTCATTCATTCAACACACGTCGTATTGCGCTCCTCTGTGCCGGGCGCGATTCCAGGGGCTGTTCAGTCTGTGCGCTGGGGTTTTCACAAACAAAAACTCTCCTTTCAGTCGTTTCTCCCTCCATCCGCTTCCCGGAAAAGTAAAGCCTCCCTTTCTAGAACATGAAACATGTAAAAACTGCCTACATGTTCTACCCTCCTTTCCTGCCTCCCGCTGGTTTTCATCCCACAACCCGACCCCGTGCTGCTGTGTTGGGAGGAAAGGGCTCTTTGTCAGGCCTCGCCCTGCCCCTCCCCCAGCAGCAAGTGACATAACTGAGCACAGCCTCCTCCTTGAGCTGCTCTCCTCTCCCGGTTGTTGGCGACACTCTCATTCATTCATTCATTCATTCATTCATTCAACACACATCTTACTGAGTGCCTCTGTGCCAGGTGCTATTCGTCCCCTGGTTTTCCTCCTGCTTCTGCTCACCCCTGGCTCCTCCTCTCCTCCTGGGGCTGGGTCCTCCCCTCTGACCCCCACCACCTCCCTAGGAGGCAGCCTGCCTTCCTCCCACCATCCCCCAGGGCACACAGCCCTGTGCCTCTAGCCCTGCTGCTGCCCTGAGCTTGACGCTTGGACGCCAGCTTCCTCGGAGACACCTGCCCTCAGACGGCTCCTGGCACCGCACACTTACCTTCCAGAATGGAACTCCTCATGGGGTGTTTTCCCCAAGAAACTTACTTTTCTCAGATTTCCCCAACTGCATAAAGGGCACTGCCATTTACCCCTGAGCAGTGAGCTTGAGCCCAAACCCAAAGACTTACCTTGATTCCTCTTTCTCATAATATCCAATTCATAACCACGTCCTTCCAGTCGATGTTACTTCCAAACCCACTCCCATCCGTGCATTAGTCTCCATCCCACTGCCTCCCCCATCACCTCTCGCTGGAGGATGGGAGAACCTTCCGGCTCCCACTCTTATTCCCTCATTCAATGTCCACACAGGGTCTGGTGCTTATCTTCACCTCTAAACTCCTGCCTATGACCAAGCCCCACCACCTCCCCGCTCCCACCCTGTGCTTTGCGGGCGCGCTTCTCTTCTCGCCTCCCTCCTGCCTCAGGGCCTCGGCGCTCGGGTTAGCTCGGTCCACGGTTCTCCCAGGCTAACCCTTTCCCATCCTGTCTGTCTCAGTACAGAAGTAACCTGCCTGCGCTGAACACTCTATTTAAAATCGCTGCCACCACCCGTCAGTCTCCATGAGGGCATCCTGCTCATTCCCTTCCAGCAATGACCTTGATCTGAAGTTCTCTTACCCACCCTCATCGTTTCTTATTTCCTTTCTGTCTCCCTCCCCCATGACATAATCCCCTGGAGGTGTGGAGCCCCCCGAACCTCACTCAAATGTGTGCCCCCAGTGCCTTGGAGCAAGCCTCCACACAGTAGGTGGTCAATTAATATTAGCCAAGAAGTGAACAAATAAAGAGATGGGAAGTACTTTGTGTCCTAAGTATTTCTTTTTTTCATAATATTTTATTGATTTTTTACAGAGAGGAAGAGAGAGGGATAGAGAGTTAGAAATATCGATGAGAGAGAAACATCGACCAACTGCCTCTTGCACACCCCCTACAGGGGATGTGCCCGCAACCAAGGTACATGCCCTTGACTGGAATCGAACCTGGGACCCTTGAGTCCGCAGGCCGACGCTCTATCCACTGAGCCAAACCGGTTTCGGCCTAAGTATTTCTTTCTCTGCAGAAGAAGGAGATTAGGGAAGGGTGGGGCGGGGGTGGTGCTGAGAGAGAGACTCTAAACTTTCCCGGGAGATACCTCCGTATTATTTGACTTGTTTCATTAAGCAAATACTTCCTGAATCTTTGAACAAGAATGAAGTCACTGCAGAAGGAGAGGTCTCCAGGTGGACAAAGACAGGGAGAGGCAGGCTCCGGCTGCCAGGGCCAACGCCCAGGTGGGCATCAAACACCAGCTGGGCGAAGGAACCCTGTCCAGAGCGGGGCTCAGAGCCCTACGTGGGAAAGTGGCCACCGAAGCATTGCCTCACCCGGGGACGCAGCCAGTCTCACTCCCAGGCCCCGGCTGAGGGAAAAGCAAAACAGCACAAGGCAAGGGATCTGCGAGGCGGTGGGAGATGGGCCCCAGGAAACGGGGCCAAATGACAACAATTCAGGGGTGTCCCCCGTCCCCGCCAAGGCTCTGCGGTGAGCCCAGAGTTGAGTCTGGCCTCCAGAGAGCATTTCCACATTAGCAAGTCCAAGCTGCCCCCCTCCCAGGGCCTGGCCCCTGTGTGGGGAGATGCAGGGCGCAGGATGCTGCAGAGAAGAGGAGCTAGGGGTCACGGAGGGGGCTGTGGTGAACACCAGGCCTGTCTCGGCGAGTGCTGGTGATGAGGAGAGAACCGGGTACTGTCCACGGGGACCCTGGGCAAGATCTGAACTCAGGATATTCTGTGTGTCTTGTGAACTTTTACACCCACATTGGCATCCTTTCAGTTCTGCTTCGGGTGACATTCCGGAAGGTGAGCGCACCCAAGGGCTGCCCGGACAACCGCGTGCAGAATGAGGAGGACACACCTCCGTGTGGCCGTGACGGGAAATACCGAAGGCCCAGGAGCTTCTGCAAAGGCGAGACCAACAGGTGTGGCAGCCCACGCAGAGCAGACCCGGGCGATGCACGAGGCGCAGGCCGGGAGCCTGCAGGGCTGGGGCTCGGAGAAGCCCGTTTGGGGGTCTCGGCAGTGTGGGCACCTGCAGGGCCTGGAGGGATGGAGCCCAGAGAGAGGGTGGGGGGCAGGGCCCTGCCAGAGAAGACCCCGGGGGACCCTTCAGTCCGCAGGTCGACGCTCTGTCCACGGGGCCAAACCGGTCAGGGCAGCAATCGCATTTTGTAAAGGTCTTGGTTCTGCACCCCTCTGCGCAGGCGGCTCCCTGGTTTTCTCCGGACGCCAGTCGCCTGGAAAACCTGCCCTCGGGGCACGGCCAGGCTCCACCCTCCCTGCAGCCGCACCGCACAGCCCGAGGCGGCGGCCCGTCCTTCTCTCGCTGCTGTTCCGGCCGCCACCCGAGGGGGGCGGTGGCGAGTCGGGGCGCGAGTGACGCGCAGAGAGCGGCCCGGCGGGTCCCCGGGTGGGCGTTCGCTCTCTCCAGGGAGCGGTGGTCCCTGCATCCGGCCCCCGCCCCGCAGCTCCCCTCCCCCGCAGACTCCCCCTTTCGCTCGCGACCCCTCCGCCGCCGCCCGCACAGAGCAAGGCTCGCGCCCCGCGCGCACGGCGAGGCGGAGACTCCGCGGACCGCACCGCAGCGCCGCGCCCCGGAAATCCCTGCATATTACACCGATCCTTGTACTTCCATCACCGCGGGAGGCTTAGGCCCAGCATTAGCTTCAGTGGGTGTTTTGTTTTTTGAATACTTTGGGGGATTATTCTTGTTGAAAATCCGTACCAATAAAGGGCTTACTGAGAATATTCCCGATTTTTGGTGTGTGATTGGCAAACAAACAAACAAAAAAAAAAAATGAAAGAATGGCGACTAGGGTCATGAGAGCTTGAAAATACACGCGCCCTTCAGGGTGCAGGAGGGCCGTGGGGATGGGGACAGGCAGGCTGGCGGGTTCTGCTGGGTCTGATCAGTGTAGGCTGTCAGGAACCGGCCCGGAGTCCACGTTCCTTATTTATGGGGGCCCTACCTGTCCTGGGCAGAACAAACAGTCCCCGCGGTCTCCGTGGCTTACGTCCATGGCACCTTTTTCCTGCTGATGCTAACTGTCCATGTGGGGCTGGGCGGGGGGGGGGGGGGGGGGGGGGCGGGGGCGGCGCGGTCTGACCGGAGCCTCCACTGGGCCAGGCCCAGCAGCTTGGCAGGGGCCGGCGATCGGCTTCTAAAGTTCTGCCTGGAGGGATGTGTCACATTTCATTGGCCAAAGCTAATCCCAGCGGTGCTGGGAAGTGGAGCTCCACCATGGCCCCAAGGAAAGAGAACCAGAATGTTCCCAAGCAGCCCTCCTGCCCTCCATCACCCATCCCCTCCTGCTGATGTATCGGTCAGAGCCGGTCAGTAAGCCCGGGGAAAGGAAGAGGTGTGACCATTGGGAAGAGGCCACGTAGGCCACGTCTGGCAGTGTTTCCAGGGCGTTGTTCTGTCCTGCTCCACTTGAGAAGGTAGGGGTCTCACCCTGGCGGAACCTGGCCTCAGTGTCCCAGCTCAGCACAGGTGTGAGTCTGTGCTCCCTACCAGCCTCCTGCAGGCCGATGAAAAAGCAAAAGGCTCCTATGCAAAGGCGAGAACTGAAGGGAAAAGACTTAAGTATTAAAGGCCTCACAATCCTGCTATATTTTTTTCAAAGACCTGCCCGCTCTTACCCATCTGCTTCTTACCTCTCCCCCCGTATCTGTCTATCTCACCAAAAACTGCCTTTGTAAGGCTTCAACATCAAGAGCAAAAATAAAATCTTGAAAGCTACCAGTTAGACGAGATATATTACCTAGGAAGGAACAAGAATCACACGGACAGAGCTTACAAGTTGTTTTTGTTTGTTATTTTTAAAGCTTTGTGGTTCCTATTATGTTGCATTGTATCTCCAGTTCCCAAACATGGATCAATAGCGGCAACCAGGTTCTTCAGGATGTAGTGATGAAGATAGCAGCATAGCTCCTCAGAAGAGCACCATAAGCAAAATGAATGAACAGTTCTCCAGCGTAACTATGAAATATGAAACTGCATATTCTAGGACAAAGGGATTCTTGGGTAACGAATTTATGCATGTCGCCATAAATGAACATTGTGAGTATAAGTTCAATGAGAGTCCGACCGATGTGGCTCAGTGGTTGAGAATTGACCTATGAACCAACAGGTCACGGTTTGGTTCCTGGTCAGGGCACATGCCCGGGTTGTGGGCTCAATCCCCAGTAGGGAGTATGCAGGAAGCAGCCAATCAATGATTTTCTCTCATCACTGATGTTTCTCTCTCTCTCTCTCTCTCTCTCATCTCCCTTCCATTCTGAAATCAATTAAAAATTTTGTAAGTTCAATGAGAGATATTTGAAGTTTTCATTTATCACACTAGCAGTCCATTTGCCCCTAGTCCTCAATATGTTAAAATTAAAGCTTTGCCGAAACCGGTTTGGCTCAGTGGATAGAGCGTCAGCCTGCAGACTGAAAGGTCCCAGGTTCAATTCCGGTCAAGGGCACGTGCCTTGGTTGCGGGCATATCCCCGGTGGGGGGTGTGTAGGAGGCAGCTGATCGATGTTTCTAACTCTCTGTCCCTCTCTCTTCCTCTCTATAAAAAATCAATAAAATATATTTTTTTAAAAATTAAAGCTTTGATAAATAGTCGTCCGAAGCCATGAAACAGGTCTTCCATGACCTTCCAAATAAGCAATCACTCCATTTTTTTTTCAGAAGAAGTACCAAAAAAAATGCTTTCTAATGTGAAATTAATTATTCTTGTTACTAAAGGTGCAGTGGAGACCAAAGCTACAGAAGCATCATTCTAAGTTGCTCCCTCTTAAATGCACATAAAAGTCAGTCATACAATTACCAAGAAGACTGCAAACCAGCTGCAAAAATAGTGATAAAAACTTTGCTAGGAGAGAAAGCCAAAAGGACTATTGAGCCCTAACCGGTTTGGCTCAGTGGATAGAGCGTCGGTCTTTGGACTGAAGGGTCCCAGGTTCAATTCCGGTCAAGGGCATGTACCTTGGTTGCAGGCACATCCCCAGTAGGGAGTGTGCAGGAGGCAGCTGATCGATGTTTCTAACTCTCTATCCCTCTCCCTTCCTCTCTGTAGAAACATATATATATATATATATATATATATATATATATATATATATATATATATAACTCCTTTATCAGATGACACTGTTGCACGTTGCAAGCATCAAGACTATATACGCAGTAGAAAAGCAATCACGGCATACACATGCCAGGGGCTACTGTGCTTTAAGCAAGCCAGCACTGCACATGGGTGAGGCATACAGCAAGCCCGTGGCACAGTGGGGCTCTAACACGAAGGGGAAATGCTGCCCGCCTTGCCATTTGGCTTGTCATCCCAAAGCACGACAAGAGGCTTTTACTTATAGATTATGTTCCCTGTGAGTCATGGGCTAGGAATGGGCCTTTGGGCGGGTGCCAGAGGTGGAGTGGCCGTGACTGCCAGGAGGAAGGGCTCTGTGAATGAAAGGTGGCTCCGCACGCTGCTTAACCCACAGAAAGGAGTTAATGGTCAACAAAATGCATCTAGACCGTGGCTGGGGGTTAGAGGAAGTCATAAAAAAGATACAAATAGCATCTAACCCTGACAGTTAAGTGCACACCTTTTCAGCATGCTGTGAGAAAAAAACAGATAGGACACAGCTCAGGATGCGTTCCGTGGGGACAGACACCCGGTTCCAGGTGGATTAAACAATGACTGGGCCTAATGAGGCCGTTTTTACGTCAGGGCTCTGGCTCCGTTCCGCCGCAGGCACCCTTGTGTTGGCTTCTTTTCAGACCAGCTCCCTGAGGTAGAAAAATGCCCTGGTTGAGTGGCTCAGCGGGTTGGAGCGTCCTCCCCTACACCAAAAGGTTGTGGGTTCCATCCCTGGTTGGGGCACCTATGAGAGACAACCGATCCACATTTCTCTCTCTGAAATCAGGTTTTATAAACCATTTTTAAAAAAATGCTTACAGCAGCACCAGGCCCCACATGTTCACCACACACCATCCAAACCAATGGTGTGTCCCAGAATTCCCAGAAAAAGTTCAGAGGTTCACACTGATTGGATGGATGTAGGTCACATGTGCACTTCCGAACCAATCATGGTGTGGCTGGGGGCGGAACCCACTGATTGCCCCGCCCCTACCATAATGGCAAAAAAACTGCAAAACAGACAAGGAGGGCAGGTGCAGGGACAGCTCACTGATATGAAACTATTCTTAGCATTTAAACATTGAAAATACTGTCTTGCAATTTAAAAATCACTGAGGAAACTCTGCCTTTTTATTTTCTTTTTTCTTTTTGCTACAAATTGGTGATCTGTGATGTGAATGAAAACTTTGAGGAATTGTGCCTTAAGAAGATACTGCGAGGATCTAATACCTAAAGCATACCCCTTGCAAATCCACGTTCTTCTGTAGCAAATGCTTAAAACAGTTATACATGCCTCCTAATAAAACTCTTCATCCTCTCCCTTCTTAGGGGATGGGGTCGGTGAATGGCAGGGAGAGAGCTGAAAGCATCAAGCCAGACTCCCTGTGGTGCCACTGACTCTGTGCTGACCAGGCACCAGCCCCCCAATGTCAGTGTTCCCTGCAGGCTGACCTCACCAAGGCAGCGCCTGTCTCTGCTCGTCCTCTCTCTTTCTACTGCTCCTTCTGCAGTTCCCTCATTCCATCCCCCTTGTCGGTCTGGTTTTTCTGTTTGCACGGGACTATCGTGCATGTCCCAAAATAGGCCCCTCAGCCCCAGGTCTTCCTGACCTTCCAGGTCCGAAGCCAAAGCTAATCTAGAAGAACCACGGCCTCTCAGGTCAACAAATGCTTCCAGACCTTGGTTTGGGGTTAAAGGACGTAATTAAAAAATCTCCAGAAGAGACCATCTCATTGGTGCCTCTTGCATCAGGTGTCCACACCTGGTCCAATTAGCCATAGGCGCCTGAGGGGCCCATCAGTGCGGGGAGGAGAGAGAATATGGCAGCCAATGGAACACACGTATTTCAAGGCGTGTCTACAAATCCTTTGGAAGACGCCCTCACGTCCTCCTCTAAGTGTACCTTTCAAGGACGGTTCATCATAGCAAAACAGACTATGCTGCCCGATCAGTGAAGAGCATCACTCAAGTAGACCAAGTGGAGTCAGGATAAGCACCCAGCAGACTAGGAAAAACCCATTCCCTGGCGACACTAGGAGAGAGCTGGCTTGACGCGGATCCAGAGCTGGCTGCTCCTCTGTATCTGATTCAGGTCTGGGTGGCAGCCAAGCTGATTCATCCAGGAGCTGGAGGAACAGACCTGGCTGTGCCCCAGACCAAATCTCATACCTCGTCACCTGAGCAGTGTCTCATTCCCCTGCCAGAGCTGTCTTTATTGGCGATCCTACTGCCTTCTTCCGTCGTCAGAAGTTACTCATTGCTGTCCAAAGCTGGGACATCTACTAGTATGAGGTGTTGAGATGGCAGGAAACCATAGCCTTGCTGGGGTTTCGGCCCATTTCTCTTCCCCTCTTCAACCATAGACCTAAGCTTCCGGCTCCAGACCCTGATCAGCAATAGTTGCCGTCACAAAATTAGCTTCTCCTTCTTACTAACCTTTTTTACGTGATCTCCAGACATTTTTACATGTATAGTACAAGATCATGTTTCCCTTATGGAATGTGTGTCTCTTTTCCTGAATAAGGAGGAATTAGCTGGTGGTAGTGAGGGAAATACGGCCTTTGGGATCCTCAGAACCTGAGTTTGAGCCCTAGACTCAGCACACAGAGCAATGGGGTATCACCCAGGAGACTTGCCTTGATGAGCCTGATTGTTGACTGGGGAATTTGTGATAAATATTGCCTAAGGATGAAATTTTAAAATCTAAAGTCAAATAGCTGACACCGTTGAATCTCAAATGTTAGCCCCTTTGTCCTCCATCAGGGCAGGGATGAAAACAAAATTTATTCCAAGTACTTCGTTCAGGCTCTTTCTCTCAAAATCAACATTTTAATCAATTCAACCAACACTTATTGACAACTACCATGTACACTGGCAAGAAATTTAGAGTCTTTTGCCTTCGTTATCATCCATAAACTTATCATCAGAGGGAAATGGTGGGATCATGTGCTTTCCAACTTCCCAGAGGTCTTGGTGACTGTAAAACTGTGTAACTAATGTTCACAACTAATGTTCTCCTCTCTGAAAATGTCTCAGCAGTAGGCTCTCCAAAGAACTCAGTATGTTTTCCTCTCCTCTCTCTATCTCTCGTGTTCTGGTTCATTTGATTCCCAGCTCCTGGGAGGGGTTGAACAGGAGTCACCACTGCCCCCATGGAAAATGGAATAGCAGTGCCATAGAGACCAGAAAGTACGGTTCAGGACCACGGACAGCGCCAGATGGGCGCTCCTGGCCCGAACAGGTGAGTCCTATTAGCCCCCGGCCTTCCTGCCCTGTACAAGAGTCAGTCTGACAGAAGAGCCTTCCTGCTTCTCATAGGTTTGGTTCCTGCTGCTGGAGTAACTGGATCGACACCAGAGCTATGAACTATTACAACCCTCCCCTCAGAGCTGGAAGGAGGGTCTGAAAACCAAAAAATACCCAGGAACACTTTCCATTTGGACCCAGGCATGGGAAAATGGGAGGTTCGGCTGTCAGTTTCTCGGGTAAGCAGATGTAAAGGGACTGGGCATTTGTGGGTTTTCCTAAGAGCAATTTCTAAGCCAAGTCACAATGCTTTTCTGCTTCAAGCCTCCTATTCAAGCCAGTCAATGGCTTTCAGGCACAAGAGTGTCCTAACAAGGGAAGACCGGAGCTGAGCCGAAAGTATGGCTGACCCTTCCCTGCTGGCCTGTCTGTGACACCTGGAGGGGTTGACCCTTCCCTCCTCAGTACCCCACTTTTAAAGCGATTCTCCTCACATCAGAACTCCTTGATTGACAGTCCTCCCTCCTACCCACTCCCCTCATTGAAGGCCTTGAACAACAAAGTCTGGACCACTCTGTTTGTGCTCTCCCTCTGTCCTCCTTTCCTTCTGTCTCAGCCTCAGGTTTCACTTCCCTGTCTTTGCCTCCAAAATCCGCTTCACCATTCTGGATTCTTAAATTCCAGTTCCTTAAGCTAGCAAAGTGGACTCACCTTCTATTCTTCCTGACCCTCCTCCCCTGTTAAATCCTATATAATAAAAGTGTAATATGCAAATTGTCCCCTAGGGCGGTCCTTGGACCAGGAGTTCAACCGCTTGCTATGACGTGCCCTGACCACCAGGGGGCAGCACAGAATATGGTAAGCATCAGTGACACGGCACTGGCAGCGGGAGGCAGTAGAGGCGCTGCTGGCCCCAATGGGCCCCAAAGAGAGCGGGACCACGGCGGGATGGTGGAGCAGGAGAGTGCGCAGTGTCAGGTCAAAGCAGGTGTGAGCAGCAGGCCTGATCAACCTGCTGATCACCCTGCAGAGGCGGGATGGTGGAGCAGGTGAGGGGGCTGTACCAGGCCAAGGCGGGGTGCCAGGCCGAGCTGTGGGGCTGCCAGGCTGGGGCCACAAGCTGGGGCAGAGAGGTTGGGGGTGCGAGCTGGGGCCCCGATCTCTGCAGGCCACCCCAAGGGACCCCAGCCATGCACGAATTCATGCACTAGGCCTCTAGTCTGCTAATAAAACTTTTTATGCTTTCATTAGAAAAAAGTCTCTAAATCAGTTAGTTACCCAATATTTTCTGAACCAAAATATATGTAGGCTGAAGAATAGGGTCTTATTTTTTCCATATAACTAAACCTGCCATATTACTGTATTCTGTATAGTTGTATCTCATGCGTTTCTTTTTTTATCTGTATTTTTGTTACTAAAGCATAAGTAGAAGCAAAAACAACAACAAACAGACAAAACCCACTTACTTGTATTGCTCTCCTAAAATATTCTTCCCAAACTCTAAGGTGAGTTTGTTTGTTTTTTTCTTTTATTCCCCTTCACCCCCCTCCACCCCCTCCCCTCGGGCAACTGTCAGTTTGTTGTCTGTATCTACTGGTCTGTTTCTGTTTTGTTGTGTTTATTCATTTGTTTTATTTTTAATATTCCACAGGTAAGTGAAATCATATGATTTCTGTCTCTGTCTGACGTACTTCACTGAGCACAACACCCTCTCGGTCCCTCCATCTGTCACAAGAATAGGGTTTTAAATTACAGTGCTTGCATCGATGAGGTGACCACATGCATCAGCCCATCCCCCAACGTAGACCCCTCCAAGACGATAGTAAAGAATAACAAGGGAATAAACCCGTAATTAAAAGAGAGAGGAAATGAAATCATAGGGAAGAACGTAATCTGAAAGGCTGAAAACAGATGGAAAAGAGGCAAGTGATGATGCTGAGAGTATGCATGGAAGGAACTCCAACCAAGGAATGAGCTGGTTTGCCCCCCAAGACAGCTCACAAAATGAAGGACAGGGCCCAGGCGCACTGTTTGAGGTCCCCTGCTTGTGAAAAGATTTGGAAGCTTAGGAGTGGGGGCGGAGGGCACACACAAACCTGTGACCAGGGGCAATGCCAACCTCCCACTGCTGAGTGATCAGATCAGGAGTAGCCCATGTGACAGCAGAACAGAACCCCCCTAAACTTCCACTGTGAAATGGGATCGAGATCGGGGGCCCGAAAGACCCAGCAACTGAAAACTTTGGACCAGGGAGGGTGATGGGGTGAGAGGCAGATAGAAACAAAACCAAGGCCGTTTCCTTTCCAAATAAGTCTGCAAGCCCAAGTTCCCACAGCCTGCAGCGAAATCTAATGCTAAGAAAGGAAGCAAGAAAATCAGCGCATGAAGTCACTGCAGACTAAGGAATCTTATAGAACCCTACGACAGTGACCTTAGAGCAGGAGACTGAGAATATCCACAGATCCGAATGCCTGCACTGGCTCGAGGCAGAGAGGTGGGGTGACGGACAGACCCCACCCTGGAACTATGGCACATGGTGTGAGACTCCGCTGCCTTTCACCACGCGCTGGACCCCTGCCCTGGAGAAGATCCCAGCAGGCTGGTCGAGGAAGATAACGGAGGCATCCCTGCAGCCAGAGGGAGGAAGATCTGAACGATTAGAGCACGTGCCTGGTGCGGTAGGCTGAAAAATGGCCCCGCCCCCAAAAGTGTCCTTGCCCTAATCCCAGCACCTGTGCGTATGCTACCTTACACAGCAAAAGGCACTTTGCAGATGTGTGAAAACGGAGGATTTTAAGATGGGGAGAGTATCCTGGGTTACTCTATGTCATCACAGGCTCCTTATGAGAGGGAGGCAAGAAGAAGAATGTGTGACAGTAGCCCCGAAGGTCAGAGTGGTGTGCTGTGACGATGGGGGAAGGGGCCATGGGCCAAGGGATGCAGGGACCAGCCCTACTGACACCTGGCTTCAGCCCAGTGAAACTGACCTTTGACTTCTGACCTCCAGAACTGCAAGGTAATCAATGCACGTTGTTTTCATTCATTAAAGGTGTGGTAATTTGTTACAGTAGAAATCGGGAACCAATATATCTATAAAGTGCAAGTGCTTACTTGTGTTACTGGCTTAAAAAAAAAAAGCTGCTCATATAGTAAATCCCCTTCCTATGTTTTAAATTTATTCTTCATCTGAAATCACGTTTCCTTTCGACAGTATATGGTTCCACCTCCCTGTTTCCTGACAGTCTTGCTAGAGGCCTGTCAGTTTTATGGGTCTTTTCAAAGAACCAGAAGTTGGCTCCGTTAGTCACGTCTATGTTGTGGTTGTTTTCCATTTCATGTATTTCTGCTGTTATCTTTTGCGTTTCCTTTTTCATACTTTCTTTGAGTTTATTCAGCTGTTCTCTTGATAACTTCTTGTACTGAATGTTTGGTTTACTGATATTCAGCCTTTTACCTCATATAAGCCTCTTATACATTCTGATATGTGGAATTATTATTGTTCACTTCTAAGCATATTCTCAGGTCCATTATGCTTTCTTCTTTATCCACTAATTATTTAAAGGGGTCTTTTAAGTTCTATTTTTTGGTTATTGACTTCTTCTTGAATTACATGGTGGTCAGAGAATGTTATTTGTTCAACCCAGCTCTTTAACATTAACCTAAGATTGCTTTTTGGTGGGATGGTCAATTTTCTTTCTTTTATTTTTTTTTTAAGAATAGTTTATTGATTTTTAGAAAGAGAGAAAGTGAGAGGGAGAGAGAGAAAGAGAGAAACGTTGATGTGAGAGCATAACATGGGTCGGCATGTCCCCTACTGGGGATGAAGCCCAAAGCCAGGGTATGTGCCCTGACCAGGAATTGAACCAGCAACCTTTCGGTGCACAGGATAATGCCCAACCGACTGAGCCACACAGCCAGGGCTTTCCCCTTTTATACATAGTACATAGCTCATCAAGCTTCAAAGTCACCATATTTGTAAACTAAATATGTTAGGTTTATAAGAATTGCTTAAGTACCTGAGAAGGCTTGTCAGCCAATTATACTTGGGAAATTAAGCAAATCTATATGTAATGGATAATGGAATATGAAATGTTTAAAGGAGTCTAAATTGGTAAATGAGACCAAAATTAATCAAAGCCTCCTTAAAAGTGTTGGCTAAAACTTCCTAGACCTAGAACTAAAATAAGTTACTTAAGCTGATAGTAAGAGCTTTAGGATAAACTAGGCTTTTTACTTTTATGCATGCATTTAACAAATTGGATATTATTAAAACCTAAGGAAACATCTGAATAGTCTTTTCTGCACACAAAAATGACTTTTAAGGGCATCGAAAAACAGTCACGTTAATGTGTCTATGTGTGTGTGGGTTTGAGGTCATTTGACAGTCTTGTCACCTTGCTTTTCTGCGTGTGTGGAGCCAAGAATATGACAAATTCCCAGCAGGGCCCTTTAAATTCACACGGGAAGTGGACCTGGGTCACCATTCCCCTGCCCTACGTGCCCATCACAGGCTACAGGTCACACGGGACCCAGAGGACAAATGGGACTGACGTTGTGGCTCACGGTGTGCCCGAGGGGTGTCCCATCTCCGTGTGAGAGACCGTGGCGTGCCCACAGGTCCCACAGTCTGCGGCTGGGGTGCCCCTGGACTCCTGCTCCTCCAGGGCTCAGAGCATAGAGATCAGGATGGATTCTCTCCAGTGGAACCCTCACGGGCACCTCCGGGGGAGGCCCGGTGCCAGAGAGCAGGACTGCCGGGGGGGTGGGGGGTGTCCACAGCCATACACACAATACTAGAAATACCCTTTATTTATTTATTTTATTTTTTCCATCACCGTTTATCCCCTCTATGTCCCCTTCCACCTCCAGCCACCAGTACCCGCATCACCACACTGTTGTCCATGTCCATGCGTTCTCTCTCTCTCTTTTTTTTTCTTCTTTTTTGCTCAATCCCACCCCCCAAGTCAGCTGCCTGCTCTCTGTCTTTGAGTCTATCTTTGTTTTGCTTGGTAGTTCAGTTTGTTCATTAAATTCCACATATGAGTGAAATTATATGGAACTTGTCTTTCTCTGACTGGCTTATTTCACTTAGCATTATGTTCTCCAGATCCATCCATGCTGTCGCAAAAGGAGAGGGGGAGAGAGAGAGAAACATCAATGATGAGAGAATCATTGATTGGCTGCCTCCTGCACCCACCCCCCCCTTACTGGGAATCGAACCCTGAACTCCTGGTTCACGGGTGGATGCTCAACCACTGAGCCATGCTGGCTGGGCCGGAAGTTTCTGTTTTAAAGCCATCCCAGAACTGCTGGGTCACCGGAGGATGTGGGTCTTGACTCCCACTCACCTGAAGGGGCTCCCTGCAGAGGAAGGAGATGGGGAGGAAAGGAAAGGTGATGTGACAGTGAGAGTGTCTCCTTCTCAGTGGGACAGCTGGCCCCGGGCAGGCCAGGCGGCACTGGCCCCCACTGTGAACAGGAGCAGGGACCAAGGCGGCGATGCTGGGGGAGCAGACAGCAGTAGCCTGCTCTGTCCCTCTGGGGCCCGTGGCTCTAGGGCAGGGCCTCACTGCTTGACAGATGGGACTCGTGTCACGGTTCACCCTTTCTCGGATGTAGCCTCCCAGCACCCGCCTGCCAGGTGCCCTCACCTGTCCTCGCATAAAAGAGTCAGGAGAGCCGCCCAGTGTGGCTCAGTGGTTGAGCATTGACCTATGAACCAGGGGGTCAGGGCACATGCCCGGGCTGCAAGCTCGATCCCCAGTAGGAGGCGTGCAGGAGGCAACGGATCAATGATTCTCTTTCATCATTGATGTTTCTGTCTCTCTCTCCCTCTCCCTTCCTCTATGAAATCAACTTAAAAAAAAAAAAAAGAGTCTGGAGAAATTAACACCTCCCACTCCTCCCTAAACAACTGAAAAGTATTTGGAAAGAAAAAGAAAAGTTTCCCAGCAAAACAGGAAGAGCCGGAAGAGGACAAGTTTGCACAGAGCTGGCTCCGCTCTGCGCTCTGCGGGGAGATGAAAGCAAACAGCCGGGAACTCTGCGTTCCTTCTCATCTGTTTCACATTCGCTAGAGGAGGGCGGGCTCGGGGCAAAGGGGCCCCCAGGAGCCAGAACCGACCCTGGGTTTTATCTGTGATTGCTCAGCAGTCAGCGCTCCCAGCCGGGGCCTGGACCCCCGCCATCAGTCCTGCTGGCCTCGCTGGGGGCCACCAGCCTCCATAGCCAGACTGTGTCAAAGGCAGAAACCAGTCACTGGATTTTGGGGTGTCTTTGTACAGAAGCTTAACATTTGCCCAAACTAACTGGCAGACCAGGGGGGTGTCTTCCTCCTCCCGGCTCACCTCTCTGTTAGAGGGGCCCAAGGGTGGAGATCCTAGACACAGCTCTTTCCACTTAAAAAAAAAAAATGTTTATTGTTGAGAGTGTTACCCATGTCCCCTTGTCACCCCATTATCTTAACACATTTTTAAAAATACTTATTTTTATTGATTTCAGAGAGGAAGGGAGAGAGAGAAACATCAGTGATGAGACAGAATCATCAACCGGCTGCCTCCTGCACGCCCCCTACTGGGGATGGAGCCCACAACCCAGGTATATGCCCTCACCTGACCGGGAATCGAACCACAACCTCCTGGTTCATAGGTTGATGCTCAACCATTGACCCACACTGGCCGGGCTCTTCGCCCTCTTCTTCGCAGCTTTCTGCCTCCTGGGCATCCGTGGAGGCGGTTTGGCCGTGGCGGACTTGAGAAGCAGCCACCGCTGGGCACTCAGCACCTCCCCACCATCCTCCGCTTTGGCTCTGGATCAAGCTCACCTACCCGGTCCCTTCTCCTCTTGGGGTGCGTTCTCTCCCAGAGCTTCGTTTCAGCACCGAGCCCACGCTCTCCTCCATGACCTGTGAGGCCCTGCACGTGGGCCCCTGCCCTCCTGGCAGACCTCCGGCTCCCCACCCTCCATCCCAGCCCCGCCGATCTCCCTCAGACCCGCCGGGCATGCCCAGGGCCTTGGCACTTGCTGCTCCTTCCGCTGAGAAAGCTCCCCTCCCAGATCTAGGCATCTGACTCCGTTTCCGGGTGCAGGTCTCAACTCAGATGTGGCTCCTCAAACGACCTGCCCTGACCCAGCTGAGCACCCCATCCATAGGTTATAAAAACCCTAGTTAGTCTTTCTGTAACAACGTATCCGGCCTGAAAATCATCGTTTTGTGTGTTCATTGTCTGTCTGCGTCCTCATAAGAATCTGAGCTTCCTGAGGACTGGGATCTGTCTTTTCTCTGCCATGTCCCCAGCGTCTGGAATCACGTTGGCGCCCAGTAAAGATTAGCTGATTGGATACCCAGTGGCAGGGAGCTGAGAGGCCCTGCCCGCAGGGAGCTCCTGCTACAGGAGGAGAGGACAGTGACCAACCAGACCTCTCCTGTGCTCCCGGAACTCTGCAAACACCACAGGGGGCAAGAGAAGGCTGGCCAGGCCTGCCTGGGCGCCAGGCGTGGCTTCATGCAGAAGGACATCCCAGTACTGAGTTTTGAAACACATGCAGGTGTTTCCCAGGGGAACCCAAGGGGCAAAGGTGTGAAAAAGCAGGGACCATTCAGGAAACAGCAGGCATTTCCATGAGACCAAAGGAAGGGGTGGTGGGATGGGGGGGACCCGTGTGGCTCAGTGGTTGAGCGTCGACCTATGAACCAGGAGGTCATGGTTCAATTCCCAGTCAGAGCACATGCCCGGGTTGTGGGCTCGATCCCCGGTGAGGGGCATGCAGGAGGCAGCCGAGCAATGATTCTCTCTTTCATTGATGTTTCTATCTCTCTCTCCCTGTCCCTTCCTCTCGAAGTCAATAAAAACCTATGCAAAGGGTTGTGGGATGGAAGTGAGACTGTGAGGAAGGCCTCCTCCCGGGAGAGGAGCTTGGGCTTCCTCCTAGAGACGTTGATGAACTTGAGAGGGGATTTCGCCCCCTGCTGACATTCTGGCTCCTTCCAGCGTTGAAGAGTCTTAAACAGAGGAATGGCTCGGCGGAACGGCCTTTCCCAAAGGTCCCTCTGCCAGAATCGCAGCTCCCCATGTCCCTTGCCCAAGTATGACCGTGTTCAGGCATATTTCCAAAGGACTCGACTGCCCTCCTTCTAAAAATAGTTAGCCTTCCCCTGGGGGCGCATAATTTCACAGCACGACGGTTCAGAAGGAACTACGCGTGGTTCGTTTCTTTGGGACTCCTGTTGTCACCTGACTGCACGCCTTCAGCTTTTATGCCCATAGCTTCCTAAGTCAAATGACATCACATGGCAGATGTCGTCGGGGCGCGGGAGGAGACGAAGGGGGTCCGATGGACAGAGAACGTGTGTTCACCTCAGCGTCTTCCATGTTTGGGTAGAAGCCCAGTGTCCTCAGCAGTGAAGGGGGATAATAGTAGCCGCCTTGTGGGATTGTTCTGAGGATTAAATTGGTGAGTGTGGTCTGTGAAACACTTGGAAGACTCATAGAAACATGACGAGTGCTATGTAAAGTGTTTGGTGTTATTTTTGACCAACGCTTTTTCTTTTTTCTTAAAAAAAAAAATAGGAGTCATGCCTTTCTTTTTCTTGTTTTTAAAAATATATTTTTATTGACTTCAGAGAGAGGAAGGGAGAGGGAGAGAGAGAAACATCAATGATGAGAGAGACACATCAACCAGCTGCCACCTGCACACCCTCCACTGGGGATCGAGCCCACAACCCAGGCATGTGCCTTGACTGGGAATTGAACCCTGACCTCCTGGTTCATGGGTCAACACTCAACCACTGAGCCACACCGGCTGGGCTGACCAACACACTTTCCATTTCTACAATTAAATCTGAGTTTTAGTGGAAGAAAAACATGTAAATATATACTGTGTGTGTGTGTGTGTGTGTGTGTGTGTGTGTGTCCATCTCTCTTTAGCTGTGAGCTGCCGGGGACATGTGCACACATACATACACTTCCACTATCACAGTGAAGAAGGCTGATGGAAACAAACAGATTCATTTGGAATATGGTGTTGGAGAAGAGCTCTACGGATACCCTTGGTCACCAGAAGACAAACAAGTGGATTGTAGAGCAAATTAAGCCTGAAACATCGCTGGAGGCAAAAATGGCAGAAGGGAAGCTGTCCTATTTCAGGCACAGCCTGAGAAGCAGGGTTCTTTGGAAAGAATAATCATGCTGGAAAAAAATAGAAGGCAGCAGGAAAGGAGGAAGACCAGCTAGGAGATGGATTTTGACTTCACCCATTAAACAGCATGTAACACACACAACAGGAGGTCCGTCGGGGGCGGCCAAAGGAAGGACAGGAGTGCTGCAGCCATGAGCCGAGGAATGCCCGCAGCTCCCAGAAGCCGGATGAGGCAAGGGGCAGGTTCTTAGAGCCGCCGGAAGGACCCAGCCCGCGGATATCTTGACTTCAGCCCAGTGACACTGATTTGGGACTTCCGACCTCCACAGCTGTAAGGTAACAAGTCTGTGCTGTTTTAAGCCACTGAATTTGTGGTGATTTGTTATAGTCGTCATAGGGAATTAATGCACCCTTATTCCAGCACCCGGACCTCAAGCCTGGGCAACTCTGTTTCTGAAGATTTAGCACAAAGCCTTAACAGGGGCTCACAAAAGCCGCTGAATGAACTAACAAGTGGATTAATGCTTATCCGCTTCATTCAGCTGCCTGTCTCCCCCCCAGCCTGAACACACACACATACACACACACACACACATACACACACACACACACACACACAGCTACACAGCTCATCTGCCCGTTCACCCCACCTCCCCCAGGAGGGCAGCTCTGTTCTTACACCCAAGCCCACTTGAGGCTGGCCAGCAAACAGCTATTTCTCAAAAGGGTGTTGATATTCAGGGGGGAGGGTGATTTCTTCCAAGGTAATAATTGGACAAATCTGCAGAGATGCAGGGACGAGAAGTGGAAATTTTAACATGGTTGGTTTGAAATCTCAAGAACTGGTGTTGCATCACAGAAATGTAAAAACCATCTTCTCTGACACAACAAGTAATGGCAGCAAGAGCCAGCCCTGATCCTTACCACTTCCTCATTCCTCCCCACCTCCATTTCAGCCCCATCACAGCCACTACAATGATAGTGACATCTGTATTTAAAGACACCAAAAGAGGTCTACTTTATACCATTAGGGAAGAGAAGCAGATTCCAGACAGTGTGGATCGCGTGGTCCCGTTTTGTTAAAAAGAACGAGGTCAAATGTATACGTGTGTTTATACAGGCACAGAACAGAGGCCAGAAGAAGATTCGTGAAGATGGGAACACATTTCGACGGAGATTATGGACAGTTGCTTTTTTAAATCTCATTTTAATTTACAAAGAACAAGACTGCTGGTGTAATAAAAATAAAGTTTAAATAATTCAAAATAAAAGAAACGGAGCGTTTGTGTGGCGGGGCTACTTTGTGTCCATTCCCGGGCAGCCCGGGTCTCTCAGCCCCGCCCCGAGTGGGCAGCTGGGTCCAGTCTGCCCCTGAGTCATGGCGGAATCCTTAGAAAAACTGCGGGAGGCAGGAGAATGGCGTGGCCTGGGGACCTGGGAGTCAGAAAACATAGACAGCAGACATGATCACGAGGGTGGTTTCTACCGAATCATCCGAGGATGACCTGCTTCGGGCTCAGTGTGGGGTGTGGGGAGCCCGCGCTCACCCCGCGCCCTCTCTGCCCTCCCCCTGTCCCCGCACCGTCCTCCCTGCGGTCTTCACCGGCCGGCTGGGTGAAGGCAGGTGCCGCCCAAGATCTCGGCCTACGGACAGAGGCACCGGACCAACCCGGCCGGCCTCGCTGGGCCTTATTCACCCCACCCCGCCCCTTTCCTGCAGTGGCGTATTTGTTTTAATTCATCGGAACTGGTTACAAAACCACACTCCCACGAATACATAAATAATGGATAAGGTGTGTGTGTGGGGGGGGGGGGGGGGAGGGAGGGCAATGTTTTAAAGAAAATCCCGCAAGGCCTGGCAAGGCAATAGCAAATGCATTTCTGCTGCATCACATTTAACTGTTTGCAAACTTCTGCTGGGAAGGAAGATGCGCAGCGGGGCCCATTGAGACTTGCGTTGGGGGGGTAGGGTTAAAAGGAGGGAGACGTTGTCGGCTTTCCGGGGCCGGGAAGATGGAGAGGGGAATGGGAGATGTAAGACTGCAGAGCCCAGCTTCCCACAAGCCCAGCATCCACCCGACTCCGTGCCAGGGCTCCCGCAGACCGGCGAGGCCCCTTTAAGAGCCAGCGCGCGCCCCCGCCCCGCGTGCTCTCACTTTCCATAGCAACGGCCCCGGGGGAGGGGGAAGTCCTGGCAACGGCGCGCCCGCCCGAAGGGTCACGTGACGGTCCGCAGCTGGAGCGCGAGCGCGCGCCCCGCCGCGCGCCCGCCCGTCGGGGCCTGTGCGCTGCAGCGCGTGCGCGAGCGGTGCAGCACCGGCCGCGGGAGCAGGGAGTATTATGGGCTGTGGGTGCCGCTGAGCAAGATGGAGCTGTCTGCAGTGGGCGAGCGGGTCTTCGCGGCGGAATCCATCATCAAACGGCGGATTAGAAAGGTGAGCCGCCTCCCGGGGCGGGACGCCGTGTCCCACCGCCGCTGGCCGGCCCGCGGGCCATCGGGGCGCTGCGGTCCCGCTAACCCGGGCTCCCGCGCCCACCCCCACGCCGGCGCCTCCTCGGGTCCCCGCATCCTCCCCACCCCCACTTTCCCCTTTTCCCCCCCTGTTTTTCAGGGACGCATCGAGTACCTGGTGAAATGGAAGGGGTGGGCCATCAAGTGAGTGTCGCGGGGTCCAGGGACGAGGGGGGAGGGGAGGCAGGGTACGCCAGGCCTTTTTTCCGGGGCGGGGGGGGGGGGCGCTCACGTTTGCTCCCTCGCATGTGCCGCTGCCTCCGGTCCTCATTTGCATGTTCTGCATGTGTGACTCGGCAGGTACAGCACTTGGGAGCCCGAGGAGAACATCCTGGACTCGAGGCTCATCGCCGCCTTCGAGCAGAAGTGAGTTTGGGAAGCTGGCAGGGGCGGCGGGGCCGAGGCGCGGCCGGGGCGCCGCGCGGGGGAACGGGGCAGCCGGGAGGGCAGCACCGAGTGGGGCCCGGGAAGGGGCTCTTTTTAACCTTTTGCGTTTCTCCGCCGCAGGGAGAGGGAGCGTGAGCTGTATGGGCCCAAGAAGAGGGGACCCAAACCCAAAACTTTCCTCCTGAAGGTAACCTGGCCCAGCCCCAGCAGCCCCTTCTCGGGCCTCTAGCCCCGGCGCAGCGCGGGGCCTGCAAGGGAGGGAGAGATCGGCGGCCGCCCAGGCGGGCGGGCCTTTCCAGACGGGCCCCAGCTGGGCCGGGGGTGGTTGTGAGCCCCTGGCAGCGACCCCGGCCTGTTCTGGCTTCAGCCAGAGGGTTGTGGAAGTTGGGAGCCGGGAGGGGGATCGTCCTCGCTGACAAAATCAGGCTTTGGGGAGGCCAGCAGGGCTCCGGGAAGGAGGTGGGTGAAGCAGGTGGGGGCTGCCCACCTGAGCTGGTGGCAGGGAGGCCCCTTCTGCACCCGAGAGCCTTCCTCTTCCCCAGCCTGGAGCCATCTCCTTGCGCTCCGCCTGGAGTGAGACCCCAGGGGGAGAATGAATGTGGGCTCCCTCATGGCAGGGAACAGGGAGAGGCAGGGGAGGCCACCTGCCCCCAGCTTCCCTCTCTCTCGGAATTCGTTCTGCATGCCTTCCCTCCTCACTGAGGGATTCAGCTTGAATTTGACCTTAAGTCACTTCACTTTTGAGTTCATCCCCCAGGCTGGGCCACTGGCTTCGGGGCCCTGAGCCTCAGTTCCTTCCTGCCTCTGGCTCTTTCTGGAGGCCCTAATGAGAACTGAGAGGAGGGGAGTGAAAGCATAGCCCAGGAGCCTTGGCAAGGGAGGGAGACCTAGCTCCTGAGGAAGCCATCTTAGTTTGGGGATATTTTATTTTATGTTATTTTTTTGGTGAGAAAGAACAGAGTCTGGAAAGGGGAAGGCAAGATGGCAGGCAAGGCTGCAAGTGGGCTTCCCTGGGCAACGGCCGTCTCCGTGTTAGCGCTAAGATCGTCCCCGGGCCCCTTCCCACCCTGACGGCCTGCGACTTCGTGGCGGTTGGTACAGGAAGGGCAGTGAGGACTCTGCAGAGGAGAGGTGTGCAGAATGCAGAAGCTCAGAATCGCCCATCTATCCAAAAGGCTCACAGCCCAGCCAGCGTGGGGTGGGCGTCTCCAGCCCCGCCTCCCCACCCAGAAGGACTTGTCTAAGGACTTGCTTGGGATTTAAAGCAGAAGTGAAAGAAATGTTGGTTTCCAGAATGACATGTTTCTGAAACCCCGGGCCCCTGATCTACACATGTCTTGGGGGGTCCATGAAGCAGCCTTAACCCTTGATGCTTCTTAGGAGCAATTATGCAGAGTAGCTAGAGGGCTGGTGTGACCGCCTCTCAGCGCTGCTGGAGCACCCTCTAGCGGTGAAGCGAGTAATGACAAATACTGATTCACAAAATGCCTTTTTTTTTTCTTTTTAATAGTTTTAGTTCCTGAGCTGGCTGTGGGCCTAATGCAATGCTGAGTCCCCACATGGATTGTCTCCTTTAATACTCTCAACACTCTATGAAGTGGGGAGTATTATCTCCATTTCACAGATGAGAAAGTCAAGGCCCATGGAGGGGAATTGACTTACCTGAGATCCCATCACCCAGCTTCATAACTTCATCCTGTCCTTTTCTTCACCCTGTCCTTCAGAGAGTACACATCAGAGTAAGGGGCAAGGTGGGAAAGCACACACAGGAAACCATGAAGGGACGGGGTGCAGAAGCGGATGAGAAGGCCTTGACTGGGTGACGGAGATCAGCTTGATCTGAACCCAATGCCCTGTGAGTCACTGAGAGGCAATGTGTGTAGTAAGCCTGCACTTTCTGAAGGGAACAGGAGCCCAGGAAGTAGATCACATTATCCCCATTTACACACAGAAAACAGGCCAGAGGGGTTCCTCCGAGCCATGCCTGTCACCCGGTCAGAATACTATAAACACGGGACGTCGGCTGTGGTTGCCATTTTTAAAAAAGAAAATTGTACTTGGTGGGGCAAAAGTAGATTTACAGTTGTTCATATGGAAAATAATACAAAAGTAAACTTTCATATAGTCACAACTCTGAACCCACTTTTGCCCTATCCTGTATTTAGGAATTATAAAGGAAGAAATGTTTCTCACAGAAAGTTTGGGAACCATACCTTATTGCTCATCAGCACAGATAAATTAGTATTGATTACTTGCTGCTTGCCAGGCGCTGTGCTAAGCAGGTAACATCAGTGATGGCCAAGGAGCCGCTGTGGTGGGCCCTGCTGTGACTGCACAGAGGGAAAGAGGCCCGGGAGGCCCACTGAGCTGGGAGTTCATCCTGGAGCTATGTTTGCCCACACTCTTAGCCACTCCCTAGGGACTGTCCGTCACCGCTGGACTCTGTCAGAACCATTATTACAGAGGTCCAAGGGCTCAGGCGATATGCAGAGGGGAACCGCTCCGCTCTGGGGGGGATCAGGCAGAGCCAGGATCCCCTAAGCTCCAGCGGGGTTGAACCTGCAAAAGGCCCTACTTGCTTTCCCCTGCCTTTGTCTGGGAATGGCTCTAAGGGAACCGGGTACTGGCTGGGAGCAAGTTGCTGGTAGCCCTGGCAGGGGAAGGCCAGGCGCTGTGTGCTGCCACCTAGTGGCTGAAAGGGTTGTTGACCAAGCAACACGGCAGGCCCTAAGTGTCTGGGAGGGCCTGGCGTTAAAGTGTACTTCTCCCGCATTTTAATGAAAAATACATCCTTCCTTACTCAGCAAGTAAGTCAGAAAACACCTCTTCGGGGGTTGTGGTCAAATACAACGTAGTCTTGTGTAAGGGCGGTGCAGGCTACCTCCCAGGTACTGGTTAAGCATCCAGTGGTGGTATGTGGTGAGGTGAAAGGACCCCAAACCACAGATCCCGCTCCCAGGGAGCTCACAGACTATGGGAATGTGGCCTTTTCTTGGCCACCACCATCTCCCACCTGGATGAATGCAGTTACGCCCTAGAGTCCCCTGCCCCACTAGGAGCTGGGGTGTACCCCTGAAAGAGCCCCCTGTCCTACCAGGAGCTAGGTGTCTGTAGGATACAGACCAGTCAGCCACCTCCACCCTCTCTGCAGCCATTGCTTTCCAAAGGCAGGGGAAAGCAAGTAGGGCCTTTTGCAGGTTCAACCCCGCTGGAGCTTAGGGGATCCTGGTTCTGCCTGATCCCCCCCAGAGCGGAGCGGTTCCCCTCTGCATATCGCCTGAGCCCTTGGACCTCTGTAATAATGGTTCTGACGGAGTCCAGCGGTGACGGACAGTCCCTGGGGAGTGGCTAAGAGTGTGGGCTCCAGGATGAACTCCCACTCTGCACCTCTCCCTGCCGACTCTGCCCCCACTGTCTCACAGCGCCCCTTCAGCAGGCCTCGGGCCCCTGCAACCACCTGGGGCCCAGTCAGACTCGAAGGACCAGGGCGCTCCTCAGGCTTCGTCCTCCAGGACCTGGGCCCCTATCTGCTTGTCTGGGCCCACACTTTATTGTATCAAGTCCCTGCAGCCTAACTGCCTGTAACGTGTCTTCCCCGAGGAGCCAGCCCCCTGGTGGAGGCTGTGCGTTCCTAGTTGTGGCCCCACTCAGCTGCACGTCCTCGTCAGCCCTCCCCAGTGGAGGAAGGATAGACGGGCCACGGAGGTCAGCTGATAGGCCTTGTGAGCCCCTTGCTCTGAACCTGGGGGCTCTGGGGCCCTGCCACGCCCACGTGTCCCACGATGTACAGGGGAGCTGCCGCAGAGCCCTGGAGGGAACAGGCTTCACACCGGGGGGTGCAGTGGCTGGCTGCCCACAGACTGCTCAGCTGCCCTGCGCCCACCATGTTAGTGCAGAGACTGTGAAGTGGTCTGTCCCATGCAGTCCAAGCTGGCGTGCCGCCTGTTCAAAGGCAGCGGGACCATGGGAATTTGGGACCCTGCGAATAGATCACGGGCTGGGGTGCAGAGGGAAGCGGGGGGGGGGGGGGGGGCCTCCCTCCTTTCTGTCCCCAAGAATTGGTGCGGAGAAGGGCCGGGCCGGCTGGGCTCCTTCACAGAGCGGGGTTAGTCCAGGGCTTCCGGGCAAAAGGCTGTTCTCTGTGCAGTGTCCCAAGTGTTGACACTCCTGTCAGCAAGGGCAGCCCCCACCGCCTGCCTCCAGGCCCAGGCCGGGCCCCTGGCTGAGCTTGCCCACCTGGTGTGGGTCTCAGCCGGGGCTGGACTAGGTCCGATCTGCCCCCGGAATCGCGTGCACTTGCTTCCCCTGTGAGTCTCCTTTTGTCTCTAAGGTGGGTCAGGAGCAGAGCGATGGTCCTGAGTGCTCAGGGTCGTTTAATGAGCCCGTTTGTGTGAGTGGCTGGCGCAGGGGTGTCCAGAGGAGGGCAGCAGGAAGCTGAGCCGCACCAACCCCTCCCTGTACCCACAGGCGCGGGCCCAGGCCGAGGCCCTCCGCATCAGCGATGTGCACTTCTCTGTCAAGCCCAGCGCCAGCGCCTCCTCGCCCAAGCTGCACTCCAGCGCGGCCGTGCACCGGCTCAAAAAGGACATCCGCCGCTGCCACCGCATGTCCCGCCGCCCCCTGCCCCGCCCAGACCCCCAGGGGGGCAGCCCGGGCCTGCGCCCGCCCATCTCGCCTTTCTCGGAGACCGTGCGCATCATCAATCGCAAGGTGAAGCCTCGGGAGCCCAAGCGGAACCGCATCATCCTGAACCTGAAGGTCATCGACAAAGGCACAGGCGGAGGGGGTGCTGGGCAGGGGGCCGGAAACCTTGCCCGACCCAAAGTCCCCTCTCGGAACCGAGTCATCGGCAAGAGCAAGAAGTTCAGCGAGAGCATCCTGCGCACGCAGATCCGCCACATGAAGTTCGGCACCTTGGCGCTGTACAACAAGCCGCCCGCGCCCGGCCCCCTGCCGGCCCCGCCCGCCAGCAAGGCCGACCTCGCCGCCCCCACCGCCCCGGGGCTGCTCCTGGCGGCCCCCGCTGCCTCCTATGATGCCCGCAGCTCCAGCTCCTCCGGCTGCCCCTCGCCAGCACCACAGTCCTCCTCTGACCCTGACGACTCACCCCCCAAACTGCTCCCCGAGACCATGAGCCCATCTGCCCCCGACTGGCAGGAGCCAGAGGTGCTCGACCTGTCCATCTCTCCCGAGTCGGCAGCCACCAGCAAGCGAGCCTCTCCCAGCGCCACTCCATCTGCCAGCCAGGAGCCTCCCCCCGCCCCCGAGCCCGCGGGCGCCTCTGAGCCGGAGGCTGGGGACTGGCGCCCTGAGATGTCACCCTGCTCCAATGTGGTCGTCACCGACGTCACCAGCAACCTCCTGACCGTCACTATCAAGGAGTTCTGCAACCCTGAGGATTTCGAGAAGGTGGCTGCTGGGGTAGCAGGCTCTGCTGGTGGGGGCGGCAGCAGTGGGGTGAGCAAGTGAGGGGGCTCCAGCAAGGAGGAGGCTTGGGGGGGCCCTCCTGCCAAAGGTCACACTCTTGCTCCCACCCCCACCCTCAGACACCTGCCTGTGCTTTGCTTGTTTCCAGTGGCTCAATGTTACCCCTGGGATGGGTGGGCAGTTGGAACCCCTGACGCCCAGTGGGGTCAGTCCTGGACCAGATTAGGGCTGCAGTGGGGCAGAGGCACTGGCAAGTCCTCTTGTCACGTGGCACCCCTCTCCCCATGCACAGTGGGGCCCACTGGGCGGCTCCTAGGATGTCCCAGAACCTGGGGTTCAGCTGCCGCCTCCACGCCCTGCCCTGCCTCCCCAGCTTGCTTCCAGCTCACGCGCGCAGCATCTGATTTCTCGGTGCTAACCGGGCAGCCGAGGGGCCCCTGAGGAGACCCCTCCCAGCATGGGCACCATTCCTTTCCTTCCTCCAGGTGCCCGGGCAGAAGGGCAGGGATGGCAGAGCCCAGACGGGTTGAGGAGCCCAATGAGGGTGGCAGTGCCCAGAGCATGGGTCTGCCCACTTCTGGAGGAGACTCCAGCTCCTTTAGGCCCCACCCACCTCTCTCCTAACCCCTGTCTGGCAGGACCTCACCTGCCTCAGCCTCCCAGCGGCTAAAGGCCCCTTCAGTTCACGACCAAAGGTGCTACCAGAACCTGCCGGACACTTCCAGCCCTGCGCGTGCGCGTGCGCGTGCGCGTGCGTGTGCGTGTGCAGCCACTTGCTGTGCGTGTGTTGCCGTGTGTGCACCGGCGCGGGTCCAGGCTTTCCAGGCGGCACTCGGGTTCCTCAGACAGGGTCGTCGAAGGCCTGGACCTTCCCTTGCCACCAGCTGGGCCTGTGGAGGCCGCCAGGCCTGCCTCCCGGCCCGGTGTGCTGGGGCGTGCACCCCACGCCCTCTCCCTCGGGGGGTCAGGCTGACTGGCCAGGCCTCTGGCTGCGCACGTGGCATGGTGGGGCCTGGAGTAGCGAAGGGAGACCCCGTCCGAGCGTCCCCGTCCTCCTGGGTGCTGTGGGGGAGGGAGCCTGGCACTGTGTTCCGGGTCTCCCGCTCCTCGCCCCCTCTCGCCTGCTTCTGACCACTGAGGCTTTCACGGCGCAGCCTGCTCGAAGCAGCGGGAGGCCTGTGCCCTGGGCAGCTTTCTCCCGCTGCTGCCAGGGCGCTGCGGCGTCCGTGCCAGTGGCAGAGACCAAAGCCCAGTTTTAATCCAGACACTGGGAGGACAGGCAGGCCGAAGGGGGGCCTGTGTTCTTCGGAAGAGCAAGGGTTTGCAGGGCCCGGGGTCTGGTGCGCTGGGGGAGGTGCCTGGGCCACTGGCTGTCACAGTTCGGCATGAGGGGCACGCCCTGTGCCCTGTGGGAGGCTCGGTGTCGCTCCCTGGTGTGTGCGGTGACAGGTGTCAGCTCTGAGCGTGATGGCAGACGGTAGGAGGAGGCAGAAAGGGAATCCAATTAGGGAACAGGAAGTGTGGGAGGACTCGTTCTTTCGTCTCCCACCAGGGGCTACGGCCTGGCCTCTGGCCCTCCCCACCCCAGGGTGCAGAGCGAGGCCCTCAGAGGGTTTGGGGGGCTGGCACTCCCGGACCCTCCCACCTGCCCTTAGTGTTGGCTCTGTGGCTGTCCAAGTGCCAATTGGCTGCCCCCCAAATAAGGGCTGGTTTTCTCCTCTGTCCTTGGAGGTGATTCCCCGACCCCGCACCCCAGGTGAGCGCCCACCTGGGTGTCAGTTCCGGGTGTCCCCAGAGACCATAGAAATGTGTTTTCCTGAGAGTCTGTGTCATTCGTGACTTTTTTTGTAAAGAAGTTGTGTTTTCAGAGGTGATTTTATGACAGGAAAGTGAAAGAATTAGTTTTGCAAAAAACAAAAAAGAGGATAAAAAAGAAATAGAAAAAAATATTGTGGGGTTCCTATGGGGCTGGGGAGGGAGGGGAGAAAGATATTTAAAGAAAAACTGGTAACGCAGTGATTGCACAGGTGAGGTGGCAATGTGAGGGCAGGAATGGGGGGCGGGCCCACTGTGGCTGCTGCCTGCCTTCCTGGTGAGGCAGTGAGCCCTCCCCCTGGCCCAGACCCAGGCCTGCCCTCCTCCAAGGAAGGGGTGACAGCTGGTTCCGAGGGAAGGAGCCGAAAGCTGCAGGGGCCAAGCACATGGAGCTGAGATTTGGGGAGGGGGGCAGGCAATGGGGCGTCCCACCGTCGCCGGGGCCCACCGTTGGCGACTTCTCCAGGAGGCTGGTGAGAGGTGCCGTTGGGTGTCTTGCTCTCCTCCGTTCCTTCGCTTGTCGGGCCATCCGGTCCCTACCACTCCCACCCCATGGGGGACGTCTCCCTCCCCATCACCCAAAGACCAAGACTCCCCTGCGCTTCCCTGGCCAGGGTGGGGGTACGGGCTTCAGGAAGACAGAGCTGTGGACTCTGGGAGACTTAGGTGGTGACCCTAAGGGATTGGGGGTTACCATGGAGAGAAGGGAATGCCTACCCCTTCTCTTTCCACTGGTGGGTGGGTTGCTAGCCTGACCCCTAGCCTTGCAGAGGCACGCATGCACACTGCTCGGAGATGAGCAGCTCCCTGGGGGCCCACGTGGGCGGTGTCACGAGCAAACAGCCCTCCTTACCTCCCTCCCGGGGTGGCTGGGGGCAGGGGCCGGAAGCACCCACACACTCTTGCACGGATCAGCCTCCCATGGGCCCTCCCCCCTTGCTGCTTTCCCACTTGCCTAATTACCAAGCAGAAGTTGCAGTCTGGTTTGCTTTATTTTTACATGTGAAATACCCCCACAGCCGATCCCCCATGTTCAAGTATCGGCTGGGGCATCGGTCATGTCCCCTTAATGCCACCCCTTCCTACCCACATGTCATAGGAAACAGGTGAGGTTTGGTGTCTCTGGTTTGAGATGGGAAGTTGGGACCATCCCTGTGTTCCCCTCTCTGACCCTCATTTGCCCATCTGTGAAATGGGTGTATGGGGAGCAAGGCCTCTGTAAAGCACGGCTGGTGTCCAGGCAGCGGCTGAGGGTTAGGTAAGTGGTGGTTGAGGTTGCTGGCCCTGGGCCTCCCGCCTCCCACAGCCCCTTTTGTTCTCACCCTGCAGAGGGGTCAGGGTCACCCTGAGTTCCGCCCTTCCTCTGCTCCGGAGAGGTGACGGTCAAGTCCCCAGCCTCATTGTGAGCTGGGCAGGGTTGGAGGGATCGCCCCATTTATGGAAACGGCTCCTAGAGGCAGAGATGCTTCATGGGGCTGTTCTGGCCTTTGGCATTTTTAAAGCCCCTTTAAATGCTGGGCCCTGGGGCCACCAGAGAGCTGGCAGGCTGCCCCTGAGCCAGGGGTCCTGGGTGAGGGGTCGGCCCGGAGTAGGAAGTGTTGGCTCGGGCGTGAGTGTGGAGGTGAGCCGCCACCAGCCTTCCTGGGCTCTGGGACCCGGGTGAGCACGCCGTCTCCCACCTTTGGGGTCATGGGGTTGGTTTGGTTTTGCACTTGGCCCCCCGGACGTGGAGCCCCACCTGTCAGCTCCACGCGATGCACTAGCCCACGGCAGCTGGGGGCTTGTATGGTTTAGGAATCACTTTAAAAAAAGGAAAGTGTTTCAAGGTTTTTGTTTTTTCTATCTGCATCTCCTCTCAGACTCAGAAAGCCCAGAACCACGGCCTCAAACTGCAGGAGCGGGTCTCCCAGCCTGACCCATCTTGCTGACAGTCACCAAGATCCAAATGGGCAGCTGGATGGGGACTGAGAACCCACCTCCCAGGCCTGCAGGTGCCCCCCCCCCCAAGGAGTCAGCGCCTCACTCCAATAATGAGTGAGCCCCTACTGTGTGCAATGCTTCCGCCAGGCAAAGGGGGGCTGATGGTAATGGGGGGCTGATGGTAATGGGGGACCCTTCACAAGAGGCCAGCATAGAAGGAACGGTTCTGGGGCCCGCCCCCGGCTTTGGCCAGAGTGGAGATGGAGACTTCTTTTTGGTTTTAATTTAAAAACACAAAGGCCTAAAGAAATGTATCTTATAATTTTTTTTAATTTTTGAAAAGCTCATTTAATGAATTGTGCACGGATGAATTCTATATATATAAAATATACATATATAGCTCTATATTTGGGGAGGGCACTCTCTTTTCTCTTTCTCATTTTAAAAATGAAGTGTTGTTGCCTTTGTCTGTGGTTCAACCATCCAGCTCCCAGCTGGCTAAACTTTGCTCCAGTGGTTAAAGAGAGGAAACGGGGAATCGGCAGGCCCCCCTGCATGAGGGGCCCCCGTCCACCTGCCCCTGCCCCAGAGGCTGCGGGGGGAGAAGACGGCCTGTTTCGGGTGTGGGTTTCGGTTCTGTTCTGGATTCGGTTGTTTCTGGGTTGGGGGAGGGGGGTTCGTGCTGATTACTCTCGTCTTGTACGTTTTGTTCTGCTGCTCTTTGATATTGTATCAATGCCAGGAAGGGGGGTGGAAAGCTTCTTGCTCCCCAAATAAATTGTCACATTCCAGCGCTGAGGTCTGGCCCCTGGCTGGGGGTGTCTGTCTCATTTCTTCCTCTGACGGGTCTGTGGAGAGATCGGCCTGCCTCCTGCCACAGGCGACGGGCCGCCCCACTCCCTCTGCCTCACAGCCTGGAGGGAGCTGAGCTGGCGGTGCGTGCCCATCACGGGTGAAACCGGTGCTGCCACCTCCTGGCCCCTGGAGAATGCCTACTAGGCAGGCCCGTGGAGGGTCCGCCATTGCCTGCCCCCGCCCCCCCCCCCCCCCCCCGTTGGAATCGCATCACCACAGAGGGGGCTGTGGGCGGGGTCCCTGGCGAGCTTATCACCCAGAGCCCGGAGAGCAGCCCAGCAGGGGCATGGCCGCCCGGGCAGTGGCTCCCCAGTTGGGCACGATGTTTTGCTAACAAGGAGGTTGGGAGAGACGTGTCTCCTGGCCCTCGTGTGCCGCCTCTGGTCGGACGAGCCCTCTTCCCTGCAGGTGCCCGTGGCTTTACAGGCAGCACCGGGCACCCCCTCCTCAGGCTGCGCTCTGCCCAGAAGCTGACCCTCTATCCACTCACCAGGCCTCGACTGGGTGTCCCGTCCAGCCCCCCCCCCCCGACCCTCCCCCTTCTCTCCTCTCCCCACATCTCTCCGCTCCCCGCAGGTCCCACCCGCCCTCCTTCCTCAGAGCCTCCGTCTGCCAGGCTCCAGCCTCCTGCACCAGCCCTGCCTCAACCTCTAGAGAGCCCCCCACCCTCAGGGTCCTGTCCTCCCTCAGCCTGGCAGCCCGCTCGGGGTGCCTGCCCCCTCCCTGCCCCGGGGGTTCTCTCAGGTGCCCCTCACCGCCCTGAGGTCCGGTCCCTCCCTGTCCCCAGTGCCAGCAGGACACATGGGAGCCTGGCTCTGTCTGCGACTGGTCCTAGACACGGGCCCAGGATCCGGCAGGTGGGTGGGAAGGCGGGCGAGGGGCTGGAGTCCAGCCGTGAAGTCAGGGCCGGCCCTCCTCACGGCACCTGCCCCAGGTCCCCCGCCCCTTGCCTCCCCCTGCTCATCGTGCCCAGCGTTTGTCCTCCACAAATCCTCACTCAGGGCTGCTTTAAGCGCCGGGAGCACCTGGTCACTCCTCCCCCACCCGTGCCCAGTGAGGCCTGGAGTGAGGAGCCGTGTCAGGAGGGTCACGGTGATCAGCTCACCTGCCCGAGGTGACACGGGGCACTCAGGTGGCCCCCAGGCCCCCGGCTCTGGGCCTGAGCACGTGGGACTGCCCTTGTCCGGTGAGTGTGCCCTGAGGTTAGAGTCACCTGGGTCCCTTACCACAAGGCAGGCCATTGCTTTAAGCAGCTACATCTGTTACTGGTTGCGGGGGAAGGAGTGAGACCCAGGCAGCTTCGTGATGAGGGTCAGGGGTTTGTGAGGGGGGCCAGGCAAGATCCTGCAACTCGGCTCAGAGAGCCTGACGCCACAACACCCCGTCTGAAGTGGGTCGGTGGGGTACACGCAGCTGCTGCTGGAGTCCTGGGGTCCACCTGCCCTGGCCCCATCCCTTGCCTCACCCTATTCCTGGGCCTCACAGGCTACAGGTGAGCTGTGGGGTGAAGCTCAGGAGTGGGCAGGTAAGGACCAGGGCTCGGGATGGGGTGAGAATGACAATTTTGCAAAATTACCTGGTCATTTTGTAGAAGCTGGAAATTCCGACCTTGTCAAGTCGTGAATTTTCATTAACCACACGGTCTTAGAACTCCCAAGTCTGGAAATTAATACAAAAGGCACCCACAGAGCACGTGGCAGCACCAAACGCAAGCCTCTCTGGAGGGCCTGCCCCACAGTAAAGGCCGCACGGGATTCTCACACATAAAACCCTTGGAAGCATGAGCTCACAACCCAAAATTCCAAAGCATACAAACCTCAAGACATAAAGACAAACAGCTGAGCCACAAACAGTATCTATAGAATCCTGCCCCCGACTCGTTATTTTCCAGCACACGATGATTTCCAAAAATCATCATGTACATCACGTAGAAGGACATAACGCAAGTCCCAATAAATTTCAAGAAATTGGCATCGTGGATCACGTATAATTAAGTTGAAAATCCAAAAACAAAAGGATAACTAAAAAGCAAAACCTCATGTATTTGGACAGCAGCCCAGGTCTCTCTTGCCTCTGCATCTTGCTCCCTCCCCAACCTTCTGAAGTCTCCAGAACAATGAGCTTCCAGGAGGGATGTGGACATGCTAACGGGCGGCAGACACCCAGGAGGTGCCCAGCAAATCAGAGTGGAAGCTCAATGGGAACAGATCTCCCTCTGGTCCCCCTACAGGGGATGTGACCTTCATTAGAACAAAAGGCCGGTTTCTTCTGTCTTTTCCGAAGGATGAGCTCAGAGTGTGACAAAGACAGGAGCCACCATTTACACGGCAGGCAGCCGCCAGCCCTCAGCCTTTATGAGCCAGAGGGTCTGGGAGGCCTCCGTGCGGGGACAAGGTGGGCTGATGAAAATGGGACAGAGCCCGTGGCAGGGGGTCTCGGTGCTGTGACATAAAGGCAAGCACCCTGCCAACCTCCCCCTGCCTACCTTGCCTGATGGTCTAAAGCCCCAGCATGAGCAACACGCTCTTTTGGGGTGGATTGGGAGGTCTCTAGGGGTTCTGTTAAGGATTGATGCGCTCATCTGTGCACAAGGAGATGAGACACACTTTGGAAAAGGCAAACGTGGACTTTGCCCCCCACGGGGGCTCATTAAAATGACCGTCCTCTCACAGGCCCCCTCGGCAATCCCCGTGGGCACTTGGGCCTCAGTTTCCCCGCAGTGGCGACCGAAAGGAGGCTTGCTGGCCTTGTCATCCCTGACCCCTCCCCACTTCTCGTCCGCCTGCGTGCCTACCTGTCACACCTCAGACACCAGAAAGAGACCCCGGCCAGGTTCAGGTGGCCAGGTTTGAGGCTGCTGGGCCACTTGCCCACGTGGGGCTCGGAGCTCCTTGGCAGTAAAGGAGCCAGGACTGCCTACGTGGCAGGTAACTTGGGGGGACTGAAGGTGATGGCTGTGAAAGGGGGCAGCTCACGCACAGCAGGGGGGTCAGAAGAGGCGTCTTCCAGGTCTGCGCACCCAGCCCGCTCCCCTAACTTCCCAGGCTGGGTGTCCCAGCTGTGCTCACCCCTTCTTGGTGCCTTCCTCCCAGGAGACAGCTTAGTAGAAACACCGTGGAGGCACCCAAGCTCTGCCAGCTGTGTGACCCCAGGCCAGCCAATCACCCTCTCTGGGCCTCTGTATCCTCTTCTGTAAAATGGAAGAGAGGGCCTCCTCTAATTACCCTTCCCAACTCAGAACTACCCTCGGAAGGATAACCAACCTGCGCAGAGTGGACTTCACAAGGATTCGCTCATTAAACGCTCAGCCAGAGAGGGCAGGACCCACAAGGTCTAGATGAGGGGACTGAGACCCAGAACAGTGAGGTCACTTGTTCAGAAACCCCTACAAGGCAGAGGCAGAATGTGATCCCACTGTGCCCGCATCCTCCCTGCAGAGCGCGGTGGGCGAGGGCACAGTCCCTGGAGCCGGACTGCCTGTCCATGTGAGACCCTGGGCAAATAGTTTATCTCCGCTGTGCCTCAGTTTCCCCATCTGTAAAATGGGGGATGAGGGTAACACTCCCTTCCTCGTGGGATTGCTCCGCTGCGTGCTCCACCAGCCAGGCTCTGAGCCGCACACGGGGTTTGACTGTGGCATTAGCCCTCCCGTGGAGCAGCCGGGAGAACGGGAGAGAGGCTGAGTCACTGGCTCTGGGGGGGCCCTGTTAGGAAGTTGTGACGCTGGGATTGAAACCCAAACGCCCGGACTTCAAAGTGCCTGCTCCCAGCCATCTGCTCCACCTGCATGTGACGGCCTCCAACTCCACGCTCAGAACCCGTCTCCCACTGCACACCGGCACCCCACCGGCCGCCTGACTCACCGCCTTCCTGAGCGGGCCTGAACCCCGCGCCGGGACTTTGACTCATCCTTTCCCGGCCAGTCACCGCGCCAGTGACTAACTGACCCCTTAATGGAAATGCCACTCAGACCCCCTCCCTCCTCAGCCCTGCTGCCCGCTACCGTCCAGACCCCCCCCCCCCCCCCCGAGCCGAGGACAATGTCACCAAGTACCCCTGTTCCAAAGTCTGGGCCAAAACCTCAGCCCTCCAAGGCCGTGGCCGAGAAGCCGGTGGGAGGTGGGCGTGGGCCTCGCTCCCCAGCCTCAGCCCAGAGAGCCCCAGAGCATGGCATGTGTCCCCCGGAATTTGGGAGGGGAGGTGACTAGGGACAAAAGTGGGGGGCGGCTAGAGTTACCCGTTTCCAGCAGGCAGGGACCAGGCAGCTTTGGGCACAGCCGCACGCCCAGCATCCTGGGCCCAGCGGGAGCCGTGCCGAATGTGGCTGGTTTGAGGTCATGTTGAACTAGGGTCCTGCCCCAGGAGAACTGGGGGGCAGGGGGAGGGGGCGCCACGTGATCCTATGAGAAGAACCTGTGTTGGGCGGACCCAGAAGACAGATGCTCAGTTGGGTTGCAAGCACCTGCCTGTCGGGATGCTCTGCCCAGGCAGGACCTGCAGCGGGGAGACCTCTAGTGGGGAGGCAGGCGGGGTCTCTGAAGAACCCACCAACGTGTCCCTAATGAGGAAGAGCCAGTTTCCAGGCACCTGACCCTCCTGAGTGCACCTGACCCGGCCAGTCACCCGCCACCTCTGTCCTCCCTGCCCCAAGCTGCAGCCCTGCGGAGACCAGAGGCACCTGTGGCGGGGGATGTGGGGGGAGCCGGGCCCGCGGGCCGCCCTCCTCATAACCAGGTGTTTGCATTTAAGGAAGACTGGGCTGGGGGAGAGGAGAGGCTTTGGATCGAGCTTAAAGCTTGGCTATCAGACCAGGCTAGTTCGGTATCTAAGAAACAAGGTAAACTCCAGAGTGACTGGGAAAGCTATGGGCTCGGCCCGAGACTTCGCCCAGAGGCAGGAAGGAGCGGGCCAACAGAACGAGGTGGCCGCTGGGGAAGGGGGAAATGACTCCTGCCCGCGGCCCGCCAAGCTCCGCGCTTCCTGTGTCCCTTCACGGCCTCCTCCTCCTCGCGGGCATTCTGTGTTCCCTTCTGCTGGGCCTGCCCTCCCGTCCAGCCCCGTCCCAGTCCGTCGGGCGCAGGCCCCCAGAACAGCCTTCCCGGACTGTGTCTCCATCCAGAGACAGCACATCCTCCTGGCCGTGACCTTGGATGTCTGGGTCGGAATCCCAGCTCCTCAACGTGGCGGCTGAGGGACCTGAAGCAAGTTGCTCAACCTCTCTGTGCTTCAGCGTCGCTATCTGTAGCGTCGCGATGGGGAGAGCGGCACAGCGATTCCCCTGGGGCCTGGGAGGCTTTCCGTGGTTACACGTGGAACGCTCGGGAACATACGAAGGACCTCTCAGTGTTGGCGTTCACCTCCGGCTACCTGGCCTTGGGCAAGTCCTTTTCCCTCCCTGCTTCTCAGTTTCTGTATCGGAGAAAGAGATCATTCCGCGTGGGGGTCATTGGCTGGTGGCTGCAGCTGATGCTGGGGGCAGGCAACCGTCTCTGAGCAGAGAGACCCAGGCCCAGACCCCCGCCAAGCTGGTCCAAGCTTAGGGCTGGCGGGCTCCGCGGGCAGGAGCAGGGAGCTTCCCACCATCCGAGCTGCCTCTCCACCTGGTCTCCTGCACGGCTCTCCTGCCAGCCTCTGGGAGTCTCCCCAACTTGCCACTCTCCTCCCCTAGGGGTCGCCTGGGGTACATGAGCCAGACCGCCTGGGGTACGTGAGCCAGACCGGGAAATCCCTGGGATTTGAGGGGCTCGGTGCCTGACGGACACACATGAGCGGCTGTCCACGGAGCTCCCGGCCCTCCCCTTGCCCTAGCCCAGTGGTCGGCAAACTCGTTAGTCACCAGAGCCGAATACCAACAGGACAACGATTGAAATTTCTTTTGAGAGCCGAAAACCGACTTCTGCGCATGGACCACGAAGTTTCAATCGCACTGTACGTGCGTGCCCGCACGTGGTATTTTGTGGAAGAGCCACACTCAAGGGGCCAAAGAGCCGCATGTGGCTCTCGAGCCACGGTTTGCCGACCACTGCTCTAACCTCATCACAACCCTCTGCCCGGCTCTGTCCACCTCCCCGGCTCTCCTCCTCTCACAGGCCTTTCCTCGTACCGCGGGCAGCACAGGGGTGCCCACACCCACTTCACAGACCGAGGCAGGCAGGTCCCCAGGGCCCGAAAGCCCAGCTTCCTGCCCCCGAGCGCAGTGTCTGCAGATCCTGGGGGTCGTCAGAAACCGCCTCTTCCGGAGACCCTGGTTCCGTCGTGCACAAAGGAAACGCCCCCCGAACACACATCGGGTGCCCGTGACCCAGACAGGACGCAGGCGCAGTGCCATGCATCAAGGAGCCCTCAGCCTTGCGGGGAAGTGACAGGTCAGGGCGATGGACGCTGGGTGAGGGCAGGTGGCGGGGGGGGGGCGGGGGGCTGCGGTGGCCAGTGGGTGTAGGAGGATCCTGGGGTCGGGGAAGGGCCTGGAGAAGGGTGGCCTGGGTCCAGGGCAAAGGGAAGTTCCAGGAGGAACTCGGCCGCCTGGTCACGGGGCAGGGAGTGAGAACACAGGATGTGGAATCTGAGAAATTCAATCCCAGGTGTGCAGCCCCCGGACCATGGGACCCGGGCCAACCACTGCCTCTCTCAGAGTTTCTACTTTCTTCCTGAGAAACAGGGATGAGGGTAAGATGGGTTCCAGGTTGCCACAGGGAGGGTCCGGCAGAGGAAAGGTGTGGGAGGGGAAGGAAGGCCTGATGGCGGGACAGTAGGCACACCGGCCCCGCCCTGGCAGCCGCAGAAAGAGGCGGTTCCTCGGCAGCCACTCCTTCCGGCTTCCTCAGCTCGGCCTGGACGCAGGCACACACATGGCAGCCAACTCCCAGGCTCCCTGCAAGGAGGACACCCGCTTCCTCCCCGGCTCTCAGCCCTCCTGAGCTGGGAACAGATGTCCCGCTTCCTGCCGGAGCCCGGGAGCGGGCTGGCTCCCGCTGCTGCTTCCAGGGAAGCAGAAACCCTGGATGGAAACCTCCGGGCTTCCCCAGAGGAAAGCTCCCCTGCCCTGGCTTCTGCCCTCCCCGCTGGCCTGGCTCCTGAGCCCGGATCCACTGCTAACGGGCAAACGTCTCAGGCCCGGCCGGAGCCCTGCTGCCCCTCGGAAGGCCCCAGGCCGGGCTGGGCTGGTTGAACACATATGGGAGCCTTGGTCTCCATGATGCCCAACTCTGCCCAGAAATGGGATGGGAGCCCTAGCTGGTGTGGCTCAGTGGATAGGGCGTCCGCCTACACACTCAAGGGTCCCGGGTTCGATTCCGGTCAAGGGCACATGCCCGGGTTGCAGGCTCGACCCCCAGTAGCGGGCGTGCAGGAGGCAGCCGATCAATGATTCTCTCTCACCGTTAATGTTTTTATCTCTCTCTCCCTCTCCCTTCCTCTCTGAAATCAATAAAAATATATTTTTAAAAAACAGAAATGGGATGGGAGGAGGAGACAGCGAAAGGACAGAGGTGTCTTTCACTGGAGGAAGGCGCTGTAGGCACCTGCAGAATAAAAGCAAAGAAGTAAGAAAAGGAAAAGGAAATTAGCATGTACTGAGCCCCTGACATGCTAACATCAGTGTGTTAACTAGCCAGTCAGCCAGTATAATAAGGAAGGGTAGCAGGCATTGAGCACCTACTAAGTGCTAGACACTGTGCCGGGCCCTGGGAATACAGAGCAGCCTGGGAAGAAACGGTCTCTGCCCCTGAGTGCCCGAGAGACCTCACCTAGGGCGCCTCCTTGGTCTTACCCACGTCTCATTTCAACCCTGTGCGGGAGGGGCCGTGACCCCATTTTATATCTTTTTTTTTTTTTATGAGTTTATTTGAGCCAAACTGACAACATAGGCTTGGGACCAAGATCCCAAACGCTCCCGATCCCATTTCATAGATGAGGTGGCTGGTCCTGGGCACTCCCTCTCTGGGTACAGACTGGACCCTCAGGATGGAGATGTCCAGGAAGGACACCCCTGAAGAGAGGGGGTTCTTTGGCTCACAAGCACACCCCAAAGGGGTTGTCTTTACTCGCTGGGGGGTCTGAGTGCCCACATGCGCTGGCCCTGGAGACAGGGGGATGGGGATGACGCAGCCGGGCCCTGCCCTGGGGGAGCCCACTGCCTGCAGGACTCGGTAAAGCGGGAGAGGCTGCAGTGGAGGGGAGCAGGGGGCTGGGGGCAGGACGAGGGAGTCAGTGCGTTGGATAGCTGCTGTGTACCAGCCCCGAGCGAGTGCCGTTTGGAGATGGTTAGGGTGACCAGCTGACCCCCTCTGCCCGGGACTGAGCAATTCCCAAGAGGCAGGACGCTAGTGCTGAATCCGGAATGAGGAGGTCACCGGAGGTCAAAGTCTGTCTCGGGCAGGTGCCTGTGGCTGAGCCTTCCAGCCCCCTAGAGAGAGAGAGAGAGAGAGAGAGAGAGAGAGAGAGAGAGAGAGAGCACCCGTTCTCTGGTTCTTTTAGAAATGACGTGGTAGTCCTGGCAGGTAGCTCAGGTGGTTAGAGCAGTGGTCGGCAAACGCATTAGTCAACAGAGCCAAATATCAACAGTACAACGATTGAAATTTCTTTTGAGAGCCACATTTTTTAAACTTAAACTTCTTCTAACGCCACTTCTTCAAAATAGACTCACCCAGGCCGTGGTATTTTGTGGAAGAGCCACACTCAAGAGGCCAAAGAGCCGCATGTGGCTCGAGAGCTGCAGTTTGCCGACCACGGGGTTAGAGCATTGTCCCACTGCATCAAGGATACGAGTTCGATCCCAGTCAGGGCACATACAAGAATCAACCAATGAACGGATTAATGAGTGGAACAACAAATCTCTCTCTCTCTCTCTCTAAATCAATACATACAAATTTTTAAAAAAGAAATGACTTTATAGCCCTAACCCAGTGGTCGGCAAACCGCGGCTCGCGAGCCACAAGCCTAACCGGTTTGGCTCAGTGGATAGAGCGTCGGCCTGTGGACTCAAGGGTCCCAGGTTCGATTCCGGTTAAGAGCATGTACCTTGGTTGCGCGCACCTACCCAGTAGGGAGTGAGCAGGAGGCAGCTGATCGATGTTTCTAACGCTCTATCCCTCTCCCTTCCTCTCTGTAAAAAAAATCAATAAAATATATTTTTAAAAAGAAATGACTTTATAATGGTCTGAAGGTTTTCCCTGCTCCATTCTACTCCCTCCCCCCTTTTTAAATGTATCTCATTTATTGAGTAGGTATGTTGTGCCATGGACTTCACTAGACTAGGGGAAGGAAAGAATATTCTCCCCCCGCTTCTCAGCAGAGGTGTAAGGGAGGCATGGGAACCCGAATGGGTAGTGAAGAAGGAGACAGCGAGTACCGCTCGGGACCTGAGACCAACTGCAGGGATAGGGGCCGAGGTTCATCCCTAACCCGCACATGGAGCTGTCCCCTCAGGAGGAGAGGCCCAGGGGGACCTTGGAGAGCTGCTCCCTGGGGGAGGGGGGGAGAAGTGGGTCTTCCTGGTGCAAGGAGTGGACTGTGGCAGCCCTGGAGGGGCACGCTCAGCTCCGCCTTCAGGGACGAGCTTGCTGCTCCGCTGCACATGCAGTCAGTAGACACCCTCCCCTGCAGGGCCTTCAGGACCCACCCCAGCTTTTGTTTGCTTTCAGAGCAGTTTTAGGTTCACAGCAACGTTGAGCAGACAACAGACGGTAGAGAGATGACACCCCCGTCCCCCTACACGTGCACAGCCACCCCACTACCAGCATCTGGTACCAGAGGGGACATTTGTTACAACTGATGAACCTACACTGACAGGTCATCATCATGACCCAGAGCCCACAGGTCCCATTAGGGATCTCTCCCGCTGGTGTACGTTCTGTGAGTTTGGACAAATGAATAATGACATGTATCTACCATGATGGTGTCTTAGAGAATAGTCTCACTTCCCTAAAATCCTCTGTGCTCTGCCTCTTCATCCCTCCCCCTGCCCCCCCATAACCCTTGCAACCACCGATCTTTTTGCTTTCTCTATAGAGAATACCATAGAGTTGGAACCATACAGCATGCAGCCTTTGCAGGCTGGCTTCTTTCACTTAACACTGTGCATGTCCGCGTCCTCCATGCCTTTTGATGGCTCGATAGCTCATTTCTTTCTGGTGCTAGTACATGTGGCGAATACTAGCTCCTTGCCTGGCTGGGCCAGTTTATTTATTCATCCATCTACTGAGGAATATCTCGGTTGCTTCCAAGCCTTGGCAATTATGAATGCAGCTGCTATAGACATCTGGGTGCCGGTTTCTGTGCAGACATCACCCCAGCTTTTGAGGGGAAGCCGCCTTCTTCTGGGGCAGCTGAGCAGGAAAAGGGACTAGGGACTGACATGTGTGCAGAAGTTCCCTAACAGACGTTCTCGGCCCCAGAGCTTCCTGGCGGGTCGGCCACGATCTGAGGTTTGAGGCTCTCCTGCCCCGCTCTTCCTCCGCCCCTTTTGTCTTCCACAGGCCTTGGCCCCCCATCAGCCCCTTGCCCGCCTGACCCATCTCAGGGCTGCTTCCTGGAGGACCCAGCTGACAAACCTGCCTCTGCACTCAGCCCACAGTCCATCCCGTGCTCGCCGTCATCATGGCCTCCACGCCCCGTCCTTTCCCTGGAGGTTGATGGCCCCTATCTGTCCCCCAGGGCTGCTGCCTCCTGAGGAATATTCTGGTCTCCCCACCACCAGCGCCGTCCAGAGCCCACACGGGAGCCACGGCGGTCCAGGGCCCCAGGCTGCAGCTCCGTTCAAGTCAAGCGTGTGGGCTTGGAAGGGAGACAGGCCTGGGCTCGGGCTGGCCTGGGCGGGGCGCTGGCCGGTGACTCCCGTGAGCCGCAGCCCCTCTCCTCTCTCCCAGGCGGGGGAACATCCACAGCCCCTGGGGCCCTTCCGGCCCTGGGAACCCTCTTTGGTCAGGAAACGCCTCCTGGGAAATTGCAACTGGGGGGCGTGGGATTGTGAAGGAGGGTAGGCTTTTTTTTTTTTTTTAAGTTTTTCGTTGCGAAGTTAATTTGCAAAAAATATATATAGACATTTTTGACAGGAGCAAGTAAAAGGCTCCTCCACCACCCCCACACCACATCCCACTCCCATTCCTGCTGTTCCCTCCAGTGCCTGGCCCACATGCCCACCGGGGTCCGCCATCCTAAAGCAGGCTGCGGGGGGGCGGGGGGGGCGTCTTCTCTCTCCGTGGTCCGTGGCCCCACAGAGGCAGGGGAGGAACTCTGCTACCCTTTGAGATCACAGAAAGATATATATAAAATTATTATTATTTCAGAGAAGAAGGGACAGAGAGAGAGATAGAAACATCAATGATGAGAGAGAACCACCAACTGGTGGCCTCCTGCACGACCCCCACCGGGGATCCATCACAACCCCGGGCATGTGCCCTTGACTGGAATCGAACCCAGGACCCTTCGATCCTCAGGCCAATGCTCTGTCCACTGAGCCAAACCAGCCAGGGACAGGAAGATTTTTTTTTTAGTGGGGGTGGAGGGGAGTGAACTCTGCTCCCTCAGGAGGTTGGGGGTGGGAGGTTAGGTCAAAATCTCCGGTCCCCTGCCCCCAACACTGGTCTCTTTTCTTCCTCTCCCACACCCACCCAGGACCATCCCATAGTGAGCGTCCAGTCAGATGAGCCTGGGCCCCGAGGACCACCTGTGTGACCCTGGCTAGCGGCCTGACCTCAGTGGGCCTCGGTTTCCACATTTCTATTATGAGCATTTCCACGGTGAGGCTTGATTGGGACTGAGGTCGTGGCTTGCTCTGGACAGAGCTGGACACGGGGGTGTAAGGGGCGGGGCTACCGGTTTGGGGAGGGGGCCAGGGCCCTGGGAGGGTGGGGTGGGGGTCGCCCAGGAGTCCCGCGGCGCGGCCCTCGAGTCGCCTCCCTCTGGGACCGAGGCCGGATAGAGCTCTCAGCGCCGCCACCTGCCCCTCGCCGCATCCCGGCGGCACCCCACCGCCGCGCTCGGCGCGGAAGGGGTGCGGGGCTGGGCCAGGGCTGTCCTGGGGGACCGGCGGGGCGGGGCCGTCGCGCCCGCTCCCCCTCCCCGCCGCCTTCTTCTCCTCGCAACGCCGGGGTTCAGAGCAGCGGCAGCAGCGGCCGCGGCCACATCTCCGGCGCCGGCGCCTCCCGCTCCCTCTCCGGCCCCGCTCGGCCCCGCGCTCTCGGGCCCCGCGCCCCGACCCCGCCGCCGCGCCTGCCGGGGGCCTCGGGCGCCCCCCCGCCCGCCTCACGCTGAAGTTCCTGGCCGTGCTGCTGGCCGCGGGCATGCTGGCGTTCCTCGGTGCCGTCATCTGCATCATCGCCAGCGTGCCCCTGGCGGCCAGCCGGGCGCGGGCGCTGCCCGCGGGCGCCGACAACGCCTCGGGCGCCGCCGCCGCCGCGTCCCCGGGCCCGCAGCGCAGCCTGAGCGCCCTGCACGGCGCGGGCGGCTCGGCCGGGCCCCCGGCGCTGCCCGGGGCGCCGGCGGCCAGCGCGCTCCCGCTGCCGCCGCTGCCCCTCTTCGGCCGCTTCCTGTGCACCCCGCTGGCCGCCGCCTGCCCGTCGGGGGGCGAGCCGGGCGACGCGGCGCCGGGCGAGCGCGAGGAGCTGCTGCTGCTGCAGAGCGCGGCCGAGCAGCTGCGCCAGACGGCGCTGCAGCAGGAGGCGCGCATCCGCGCGGACCAGGACATCATCCGCGAGCTCACGGGCAAGCTGGGCCGCTGCGAGAGCGGCCTCCAGGACGCCGGGCCGCGCCGCGACACCATGGCCGACGGGCCCGGCGACTCGCCCGTGCTCTTCCTGGAGCTGGAGGACGCGGTGCGCGCCCTCCGGGACCGCATCGACCGCATCGAGGTGAGCGCCACGCCCCGCGCCTTGCCGTCGGGGAGCAGGCGGGGTGGGAGTGGCCGGAGGGCGCCGGGGTTCTGGCCGCCACCGCCGCGCTGAGTGAGGGACCCTGGGGAGGCCGCCTGCTGGGGTTTGACCCTCCGGTCTCCCATCTCCCAGGGGATGGCGGTTCCTGCCCCCAGGCCAGAAGGAGGAATCCCCTTAGGGCACGTGGGTCGGAGGCTGACCCTGTGGCTGAGGCTGTCAGCCTCAGCTTATGTGTCTGTAAAGTGGGTATAACAGCGTCCACTTGCAGAGAGGACTGATGAAAACGTAGGTGTGCAAAATGCATGGCACGTACTAGGACCTCGTTCAATGTCCATTTCATCTTCTTCTTTCAGACATCCCCAAAGCAGCCCACCCACACTCAGTCCTAGTGGTCAGGGGACAGGACTCGGAACCCCCCTCTCCTGCCCACCAGGGAGGAACAGAGTCCCATAAGCCATACCCACCGGGGCTGCACCTGGGACCCAACCTAAGGGCACAAGCTCAGATGGTGCCCTCCCAGCCAGGACGCCTGGAAGCTGGCAGCTCTGGGGTGGAGACCGAGTGGCGAACGGGGTTCCTCCTCTCCCACTCGCCTTTCTCAGACATCCCTGGCTCAGGCTGGGAGCCAGATACAAGAGCTCTGACCCAGTAGCCCACTGTTGGCAGTCATGTGATCCTGGGCCAGTCATTTCTGCTTTGAAGCTGCCAGACCCCTGGCTCCCTGTGAGACCCTATTTAGGACCTCCAGGAGGGGGAGCTGGGCGGACTAGGCCGGACAGGCACCCGGGAGACACTGACCACCCCCGGCGGGTCAGGCGCAGGGAAGGGCGTTAGCAACAAAATTGGGCTGTGAAAGGAAGGCAGGAAAGGAGGCCAAAGCCCCGGCTGCCCCTTTACTCCTCCCTCCAAACCGCGTGCCCCTGGCAGAGGTAGAGAGGAGAGAGGCTGGAAGGGAGGAAACGCAGGGACTCCCCTCCCCGCGGCTCTCGGTGAAATCTCTGGCTCGGCAGCACAGGCCATGGCACCCGGAAGGTGGGCCGTGCCCCTGGCCCCGTGAGGGACCCTCCAGCAAGTCTGTGCTGGTGTCAGCACCCACCCCACAGGGTGTCCGAGTGCAGCCAGGGAGCCGTCACAGACGACCCTCTCGTCTTACAGTGAGGAACGTGGGTCTCAGAGACCTCCTACGGTGAGCGACAGAGGCAGGAGGAAAGCTTGGGGGGGGGGGAAGGGCTTGTCTGCCAGGCCAGCACCCCCTTTTCCCACTCCAGCTCTGGGGTATTTCTAGGATGAGAGCCAAGTGCAAGAAATAATAATAACAACAACGATAATAATAATAAAACGCTGAAAGTCAGCAGTGAAGGGGAGTTGGGGAGTCTCAGTTTTCCCACCTGTATAATGGGGACAATAACAGCACCTCCCTCACTGGGGTGTTAGGAGGAATAAGTGAGATAATCTCCGTGAAGGGCCCAGAACAATGTCGGCGGAGGTGTGCTCAGCCAGTTTGAGTGACTGCTATTTTTAACACTAAGCTATCCCTTTGCTAACTTTTTAAATAGCCAAAAATAAAAATGGGAACAAACCCTCCTTTTAGGAATAGATTTTATTGATGTAAAAAAATTGTTGGTTTCCAAATAACTTCCTCTTGCCTGCCCCAGCCCCTGCCCCCACACCCAGATGGCACCGAGGCTCCGCCCATGTCTGGGGCTGGCAGGCTGGGCTCGCCTGGACCTGTTCCCCCAGCACCTGCGCCTTTGGCAGGGTGGGCTCTGCCTTAGCCTGCTGAGGTCGGGGCTATCCTGGCGGCTGGGATTTGGCACCAGGTCCGCCTCTCGGGTTGGGGGAGCTCTGGCTTCCCTACCCACACCCCTCCTGCTTTCTGCGTGCAGTGGACATGCGGGGAGAGGGGCCGGGGCCGCCTGCCCAGCGGTCTCCCCGAGGCTGGCTGCAGCCGGGGCCTGTCTCCTCGGGGTCTCGGGAGGAGCTGGGGTCTGGAGTCGGACTGTTGGTCTCAGCTGGACTCATCCCCCGTTAGACACTGTTTCGTTTCTCTCTTCTCTTTTCCTCCAGCATCCGCACAAGGATGCCTCCAGAAGGTCAGGGTCTACTTTCTCGCCACACACCTCTTCCCCGCGGCACCTGGCGGCACCGCTGACGTCGATAAACTGAATTAAACGTTTCAGTCCTTACCTTGCTGGACCCCTCTCCGACCTCTGACCCCACTGATCATTCCTCCTGCAGGCTCCCGTGTCCTTGTCTTCTGGACTCCCACGGCCTCTCCTCCCGCTCGGGGTTCTCCTCCTCTAACATCTGCGCCCCTCCTGGCTCTCACCTCACTTTCCCTGGGTGAGCTCAGCCACGCCCTCGGGCTTCCAACCTCCATTCCGCTGTGATGCCCCAGCTTCCTCTCCAGCCCAGGATTCTCTCCTGAGCGCCTCCCTCTGGATGTCCCACCAGCCAGCCCCCGCCCCTCGTGTCCCCACCTGAACCCCGGTCCTCTGCTTCTCAGGTGTGCTCTGAGAAGGCACGCTGGGGTCCTCCCCTCCCTCCTCCTTCCACTTGGCCTCGTCTCTCTGTGGCCACTCACAGCAGCCTGTCACTGTTACCCTCCCCCAGGCACATCCTTCCACCCACCCCCCCTTCAGACAGCCCCAGGGGTCCTCCTCGGGCCACCATGGGGCTCCCCCGTGTTGCAAACTCCTCAGCCTGCGTCCCTGCCATTTGGGATCTGGCTCGTCTCCCAGTTCCTTCTTGCCTCTGTCTAGGTACCAGCTCCCTTCTCCCTCCCCCTCCCCCAGCATATCCATCCTTATTATTTAAGAGTGTTCTGAGACACCTCTTCCCAGGGGCCCTCCTTGATCGCACTCTGCCCATATCATCCCTTCCCCACCCCACAGGCCACCTACCAAAGGGGAGGGAAGGTCACGCTGGCCCCGCCTCTCTCTCCAGGCCTCAGGTGGGAGGAGGACTTGGGAGAAATTGTTTGTCTTCGTGTTTTTATTTTTGTTGTTATGGCTGTTGCTGTTAATGGAAAATGTCAAAAGTATTTTTTTGGGGGGAATCACATCCCATCCCACCATTGCATTTGTGTTGCAGCTTCCTTTCGGTCCTTTATCCCCGTGTAGGCGTTGTTCCTGCGCTGCCCGCACTGCAGGTCATCACCACTTAGTGGCGCCATAATATCCGGGGTCCGTCGCGGGCTCTGCCATCCATCCTTGAGCATCTCTTTTGTTGCTGGAAATGTAGGTGGTTTCTAATTCTTCTTCTTCTAGATGCTCAGTGCGGGATCCACGTGGGGCAGAGAGCTGTGTTTTTTCTCTTTAAGTCTGCTGAATGGTTTCTGCAGGCTGAGTTCCCAGGAGGGGGATTGCTGGGTCAGAGGATATTGACTTCTTGTGGCTGCGGCCAAGAACCGCTTTCCAGAAGGGCTGAGCCGTTTATGTGGACGCTGGCCAGGTACACGTGCTCCGGTGTTCCGTTTCTGCACTAATGTGTCTGTAAACGGGAACTTCAGGATTCATTTCAGCAGTAATTCTGTGACACACACCACATCCTTCGCCCAGCCTACCAAGCTGGCCGCCTCCTTCCGCCTTGGAGCGGGAGCAGGGTAAGGAACACGCTGATGGCCACAGAAGACCCTGGACTGAACAACAAGTACAGCTCACGCCAAGCACTTCCCGGGTAGCAGGCACTGTACATTCTCCCTTCATCCTCATCCAACCTCTATGAGGGGGGTGCTCTTCGATCCCTTTTTACAGATGAAGAAACCAAGGCACAGAGAGGTTAAGGAACTGGCCCAATGTCACACAGCAGTGGCACCTGGATTTGACCCTGACATTGGCTCCAGAGCCCTTGTTCTTCATCATCAACTCTAGATCCATCTGGAGGGGTCAGACCTCACTACCTTTCAGAGAGTGACAAGGGCAGGCAAGAGCAGCGGCCCTAGCTGGGTAGTGCCCTGGCCATTGCTGCCTCAGAGCACCCAGAGCGAGAGTGATGAGGGTCAGTACTCAAAGGCTCGTCCTGCTGGCAAGATAACCAGGAGGATCGTGTGAGAGCCTCGGTGATAAGAAGAACAATGAGAAGTAGCCTTGATGGGGCACCTGCTGCATATGAATGAGCTTATGCAGTCTTCAGCCCGATGGAGCAGGCTGCACACACTCCTCATATAGATAAGGAAGTGGAGGCTCAGAGACTCTGAAGGAACCAGCGGCAGGCAATCCCCAGCCCCGCTCTGGGTTCCCCTCTGTCAAAAGATACAGGGGGCCAGATGCTCCCTAAACACCTTTCAGCTGTACATTGTCTCAGCAATAGGAAGGCCAGGGGGCAAAAAGCTGAGCGCTTCTTGCTTGCAGCTTTAGGCTAATCACTTTTCCTCTTTGGGCCTCAGTTTTTTAATCTTTAAAATGGGGAGAAGGAGGGGCTAGGTTCGGTCCAGGCCCTTGGGTCTTTAAATGATGAGTTCTTGTGCATATGCACCCAGATTAGGAGTTGGGGGGCGGGGGGTGCATATGTGTGCAGCCCCCAAGCTTCCATTCACCCACTCCCAGGCCTCCAGCTTCTCAGGGAAGTCTGCAGATAAACACAGTGACTTAGAGAATCTACCGGTGCCTTTTCCAATGTCTATCGGTTGCTTTTACTTTCCTCTTATATTGGTACTCCTTCTGGAAGCTTCCGCTCTCTGCGGGCTGCTTCCCCTGACCCAGCCTCTTGGGCCATGAAGGGGGCCAGCAGAGCATGGCTGGAGAGGTCCTGCCCACTGGCCTTCTGTTTGAGGACGTGGAACCTCGTGCCCTCCAGCCACCGGCAGGCCCCATGCCCCTCTCCCCGTGGCTGGCAGGTGGGGTACCTGCACGGGGAAGTCCTTAACCCCTGCTCCTGCCAGTGTGGCACCTTCATTCTAGCAAGAAACCTGGTGTCTTGAGCCCCAGCTCTGCCACCTGCTGTGACCTCAGAAAATGTCTTCTTCTCTCTGATCCTCAGTTTCCCCATCTGTCAAATGGGAGGGGTGGGCAGGACCCTCTCGCTCTGTCATTCTGTGCCCCTGAGGCCTTTCATCCCTGGCAGGCCTTCACGCAGGAGAGGAGGCCTGCTCTTCCGAGCCGGGCAGGGCCTTGCTTGGGGGACTTCTTTTTTTTTTTTTTTTTAGGTATATCTTACATTCACGGTCTCTGAGAGCTCACATATCTTACTTACGAAAGACACAAATCTTAAATGCACAGCTCAGTGAACGTTTGATGTATGGGAATACCATGAGAGCACCACCCAGATCAAGCATCAGAACATGTCCAGTGCCCCAGCAGGCTCCTCTGTGACCCCCCAAATCTGTACTTCCCAAAGGCACCACGCCTCGGCTTCTACCTCCACCCCTCCCTCTAACACGCGTCTGAACGCCCTTCCCGTGGGCGCGGCTGTGTCCCCATGTCTGGTATTCTCGCTTTCACTACGTCTGACGTTCACTGGGTCCGGGTGCGTGAGTCCGTGGGCCGTTACTTTTCGATGCTGTGTCGTGTCTTTGTGGATATGCCTGCATTGACTTACCCGTTTGCTTGGACGTTTGCTTGTTTCTGGTCTGGGGTTATTACAAATAAAGCAGCCTGTGGCATGCTGTGGTGGCTGGAAGCCCTCATTTCTCCTGGCTACATCCCCAGGAGTGGGGTGCCCAGGCCCCGGGAGAGGCATATATTTAGCGTCAGGAGGGACGTATGCCAAACACTTCTCCAAAGTGGCAGCGAGCGTCCACACGCCCACCTGCGTGCGAGTCTCGCCAACCTAGGTTTGGTCATTTGGAAGACGCTCCTTGTCCTGGTGGGCGTGAGCGCACTCACCGGTTTTAATTTGTATTTCTCTCATGACTCATGGAATGGCGCACCTTTTCTATGATTACTGGCCGTTTTGTGAAGTCCTCGCCTGTGGGAGGTGAAGCGAGGTCAGCGACTGAGAGTGTGGTGGGGTTTCCCCAGGACAAACTTGGGCACATGATCCCCGCTGGACGCTGGGGACACAGATTGCAGCCACCAGCCCCCCGGGGAAGCACTTACGCACCCCACACACCCTTCATTTGACTCAGGGGAAGTGAAGGTTCAGAGAGGCTGAGTGACTTGCTCCAGGCCACACAGCACAGCCGAAGCTGGGCAAAGACCACAGCCAGGATGTTCTGTTGAAATGGGCTGGGGGGAGGGGCCTCACTTTGCTGTGTATTTTTGACCGGGCCCTGCAGGTGTGTGGGCAGGCAGGGCCTGAGGGAACTTGGTGGCTTCTCAACACATCAGCTTGGCAGGGAGTACGTGAAGGGGGAGGCGAGCGTCCCTGGGGTTGGGGGTGTCCTATCACGTACTCAGGGGCTTCAGGGAGCCGTCTCCCCATCTCCTGCCCTCTTCGTCCTCACCACGCACCCCGACTTGGCACCCTGGTGCACAGAGGCCCATTTATCTTCTTCTTCTTCTTTTTTTTTTTTTGGTGTCAAGCCTCACTCGAGGATATTGTTCCATTGATTTTAGATAGAGAGGGAGGGAGGGAAGGAGAACCATCCATGTGAGGGAGATACATTGATTGGTTGCCTCCCGCAGGGGCCCTGACGGTTGGAGGGCTTGGGGGAGGAACCCAAGTACGTGCCCTTGACCAGGAATCGAACCCATGACCTTCGGTACGTGGGCTGGTGCTCTGACCACTGGACCATACCGGCTGTCTTCTTTTTATTACAGCTCCAAATTGGCACAGGGACCAGGACCGAAGATCCGTGTGCCCCACCCGGGTTAGGTGGAGACAGCCTGGGTGGGCCGGCTCCTGGAGGGGAAGACAGGGCACAGGCCAGGCCAGGCTGCGAGTCCTTCCCTGAGTCACCTCGCCCCTGTCCCCCTGCCCCCCCTGCCCGTGGCTTGCAGGTGCTCTTGCTGTCACGGGGCCCAGACCGCCGCCAGCGGAGGGTGCTCCGGCAGCAGGCACAGCCGGCCTTTGCACCTCTGGAGCCACAGCACCTGGCGCTTACAAGAGGCAGCAGGGCTGAGCGCACCCGCTGTGCCAACCTGTTCTAGGGCCTTAAACGTTAGTCCCACAGGAGCCGTGGTGCCATTACTGCCCCCGTTTCTCAGGTGAGGAAACGGAGGCTCAGAGAACCTCGGAGCCCCAGGCCCTGGTCAGTGTGGCTCAGTTGATGGAGCACCGTCCCATCGATTCCTGGTCAGGACACATGCCCGGGTTTCAGACTAGATCCCCGGCAGGGGGGGGAGGGGGGGCGTGCAGGAGGCAGCCGATCATATCAATGTTTCTCTCTGTCTCTCCCCCTCCCATCCACTCTCTCTGAAAATCAACGGGGGGGAAATATCCTCGGGTGAGATTTATGGTTGGAGATGGAGAACAGTTGGTTCCTTCCAGAGATATTTAAGTATATTAATGATGATAATAATACTGACATTTACATACACTTCATGTGCCACCTCTACTCTCAGTGCATTCTGTTAACTCATTGAATTCTCACTGCAATGCCATGAGATGTCATTGCCCTGCCCTTCTTGCTGATGGGGAAACCGAGGCACACAGCTTTACATCACAGAGTCACTGGGCTGTGGAGCCAGGCTGTGGGCCCAGGCAGACTCCGCTGCTGCCTGGGAGCTGGGCCCCGTGCTGTCCTGGGCAGGGGTGAGCTGTGCAGAGGGTGGGACCCTGACCCTAAAGCCAGCACCTTCCCTCTGCTCCCCGAAGGAGATGAGGTGGGTGGGTCCTCCCCACATACACCCAGCCTCTAAGCCACCCCGCATGGGCAGGTCCCTCCGATCCCGTCCCTCTGTGAAGCTGCCCCAAACCATGGTGACACAGCCTGCCAGGCCCTCCCAGGCTCCTCACGGCCACTGGAACCTTCTGCTGGCCCTCCAGGCAGGCAGGGCGGCCGGCACTGTGCCCTCTTGGCAGACCGACAAGCTGAGACCCAGACTGGCGGGGTAGAACCGAGGAACGGAACCAGGTCTAGAATCAGAAGGGCCTGGGCTGGGGTTTGGCTTTGTCACTTCGCAGCTCTGTGACCCTAGGCAGGCGACTTCACCTCTCTGAGCCTCAGTTCCCTCCTCTGTAAAGTGGGCCTCCTGGTCTCTCCGTCGAGAGGGGCCGAAATGTTTGCACAGCGCCTCCTCAGTGCGGGCCTGGCACGCAGAGCGTGACGATGGGGACAGCCGCCGCCGCTGGCATTCTTATCAGGAGTGCTAACGAGCCCAGCACACGGGCGCGGAGCGGGACTAGAACCCTGGGCTCTCCTCCAGGCTTCATGCAGTTACAGCAAACCCCACCCGAATCCCAGCACGACAGACGGTGGGTTCCGAGCCCCCATTTTCCTGCCTCAGCGGGACCTGAGTGGGGGTGATGGCATCATCCTCTCCCCCACCATCTCGGGCGTGGGGCCCACTTGGCATCCGGCTTGGAAGCCCACGCGGCACAGCCTGCACCCGCAGCAGATGGGGAAGTGGGGGGCGCAGTCATGTTCTTCTGATTCAGACTCGGCGGGGAGGGGGCCACACACGATCCGGCGCGTCCACCTCCTCCCTGGCCTTCCTGTTGGCGGCAGAGCTGGTGGCTCTGACAAAAGAACAGCTTGCGAGCCCACCTCCCCCCGCCCGCACGGCTCCCTCGAAACCCTGTCTGTGTGAGTCGCCAGCACTCGGCGTCCCGCTCCTGCCTGCCAGGTCCCTCTTGCTCGGAGGGAGCAGGACGCTTTGTAGAGAGAGAAGGCTGTGGCTCCAGAGGTGGCAGCTTTGCCCCGCCCATCGGAGAAAACTCAAAAGGACTCCTGCCTCAGTTTCCCTGTCTGTGAAATGGGGACACTCACAGTACCAACAAAAAAAAATGAGCTGTAAGGATTCATGAGTAAATACGTGTAAAGTGCCAAGGATGGGACTGGCACACTCATTCAGATGCGTGCCCCTCCTGCCAAGCTTGGCACAGTGGAAGGGGGAAACTGAGGACGGAGCAGGGCTGGGACCGAGGACCCCCGGCCGCGGCCCGCCAGCACCGAGGTGGAATGCTCTCTATGAGTTGCCTCCGCTCATAGCTTCCGGGAAGTCCAGCCACTCCCAACGCAGTGTGTGGCTGGCCCTGGCCCTGGCCCTCCAGCGGCTGTCTGTGGTCACGGGAAGATTCTGGAGGTGGCAAGCTCCCTGTCTGCTGATGTGTTCAAGCCCCCCAGTTTGCATTCTGCTTTTACAGCCCACGCGGGCCTTCACTTCCTTTGATCTAACCTGGGGATGAACAGAGAGCAGCCAGTGGTCCCTATTTACAGAAGGGGAGACTGAGGCATTGTGTTTAGTCAGGATTCCTAGGACCCGGGGGGTGAGAAGGAGCCTTCTGGATAGTGAAGGTTAGTATAACAGGGGTCAAGGTTAGCCCACCTGCCCCCGATCTCAGGGTGGCGTGGCAGAACGGAGTATCAGTCCCTCCAACTCCTCAGCCCCAGACAGGAATTGCAACAAACAGGCTCTGCTCATTGGCATTTACACTTACTCGTCCCCACAAACCTTCTCAACAGCGACAGTTGCCCCCATGTTGCATGTGAGGAACCAGGGGCTCAGAGAGGTAGAGGCATTTGCTCAGGGTCACACAGCAGGTTGGCTCTCGAGTTGGATTTGAACCCTGGGCTGTCTGACTCAGGAATCTGTGATCTTAACCACATTCCACCCAGATGGCTACAGCACTGGAGCCCTGTCCCAGAAGCCCCTGGGTCTGCCCCGTGCCCAAAGCTTGGCAAGGGAACAGGTGAAGACGAAGACAGCCTGCCCTTCAAGGACCCGTCAGGGGCAGCTTCAGTCATGAAGGAGTGTGCTGTGGCCATCACCCCCGACTGCACATTAGAACCGCCCAGGGAGCTTCTCCCTGCCAGCCCCTCTTCCCGTGTGCCCCCCGCCCCCGCCATTGGCTGAGAGGTCCTTGAGGGCGGGAGCCAGCCTGCCCTCAGCTGCCAGCACACACCAGTCTGACTACAGTCGAGTTGGATTTGGATCCTGAGCTGTCTGACTCTATGATCTTTATTGTAAAGTATATTTTCATTGATTTTAGAGAGAAAAGGAGAGGGAGAGAGAGAGACAGAAACATCAATGATGAGAGAGAATCATTGATTGGCTGCCTCTTGCACGCCCCCTACTGGGGATCGAGCCTGTAACCCCGGGGCATATGCCCTGACCAGGAATCGAACCGTGACCTCCTGGTTCATAGGTGGACGCTCAACCCCAGAGCCACGCCAGCTGGGCTGAGTCTATAATCTTAAGATGCTTTGCTGGACACCCAGTTTGTTGCTGGAAGCTGGCATTGCTGGCTCCATTCTGCCTGAGGGAAGCTGGAGCTCACCTGGGGTCACTCTCCGGGGTGGCGGGGGTCTCTGAGGCCCGCGTCCCTTCTCTTCCTCCCTCGGAGTGACCTCACGTACCCCTTTCTCTGCCCCGAGAGCAGCAGGAGCTCCCAGCCCGGGTGAACTTCTCAGCTGCGCCCGCCCCTGCGCCCGTGGTGCCCACCGCCCTGCACTCCAAGATGGACAAGCTGGAGGGGCAGCTGCTGGCCAAGGTGCTGGCCCTGGAGAAGGAGCGCGTGGCCCTCAGTCACAGCAGCCACCAGCAGCGGCAGGAGGTGGAGAAGGAGCTGGACGCCCTGCAGGGCCGCATAGCCGGACTGGAGCACGGTGGGTCCTGGGCCCCGTGATGGGCAGGGCAGGCGGGGCCTTGGTCCTGGGCTGGGGGCGGGTCAGGAGCGGGGAGTCACTGGGAAAACATCCTCATGCTCTCCAGAAGCTGAAGAGAGAACAGTGGGAGGAGCTGGGAAACGCAGAGGGAGAGAATTGCTGGCTACCATTACCATTATTTTTTATCATTATTATTTTTTATCATTACCATTATTTTTTATCATCATTATTAAGTTTGTATTTTCTGGCACCTATTCTATATTGGGAGTGAGCTAAGGACTTGACACATCAGCTGTCAAGTCCTTGTGGTTTAATCTTCACAAACCACAGGGGGGTGGTACTATTGTTATCCCCATTCCACAGATGAGGAAACTGAAGCTCAGAGAGGTCAAGTGACTTACCCAGGGTCACACAGCCAGTGAGTAGTGGATCTAGACTTCAAACTAAATCCGATTCCAAAGCTCATGCATTTAAGCACCCCACAAAATGTCACCTTCAATGAACCAGAATTTTGTCATTTGTTTAACCCCTGGGCCTGGCATGCCACGGTGACAGAGAAACGTGACGTAATGGACAACATACAGGTATGAGCATCAGGAGACCTAGTTCCTGGTTCCCCAGCTGTCACTGACTTGCTCTGTGACTTTGGAAGTTTGCTTCCTTTACCCAGGCCTCGTTTTCTTCATCTGAAAAGTAGAGATTTAGGGTTCATAAGCTCTCAGGAACCTTTCATCTCTGAAACCTTGCGAGGACCACCCATAGGGGATTATGGACAAGTTGGGGATACCAGGGAAAACCATGAGCTGACCTTTAGCTGGGACTGGCTTAAATGTAGGTTAGGAATTCTGGAGGAAGAAATCTGGGAGGCTTCCTGGAGGAGGTGGGCCTCAAGTTAGTCCTTGAAAGCCGAGGTGGAGAGTGAATTGTGGAGTGAAGGGGCCAAAGCAGGGGCACAACTGAAGAGAAGCATAGCAGGTGCCTAAGGACTAGTACAACCCCCCCCCCCATTCTGGAGTATGCTCTGCCCAGCACACCCTCATCGGTGTCCATTGACTCCCACCTTTTCCACCTTGCCCCACCCCCCGCCCTCCGCAGGGTCCTCAGCCTACAGCCCTCCCGACGCCTTCAAGATCAGCATCCCCATTCGCAACAACTACATGTACGCCCGCGTGCGGAAGGCGCTGCCCGAGCTCTACGCCTTCACCGTCTGCATGTGGCTGCGGTCCAGGTCGGGCAGCGCTGGCCAGGGCACCCCCTTCTCCTACTCGGTGCCGGGGCAGGCCAATGAGATCGTGCTGCTGGAGGCCGGCCCCGACCCCATGGAGCTGCTGATCAACGACAAGGTCAGTGGGGAGGGGCAGACCACAGGGATGGGGACGGGGCCACCCTTCCAGGAGCACCACACTGTGCTGGCCCCACACAGGGGGGCCTTTCCATCCTCTCGGCTCAGCGTATGCAGCACACCTGCCGTGCCTGCTGCCTGCCAGGCTGGGCTCTGGGGCACAATGACAAGCCAGAGCTGGGGCCGGCTGATGCGGGGCTTGAGTCCCAGAGAGGCTGTGGGTGTGGGGCTCCCATTTACAGGGGAGGCAGGGGAGGCTTAAGGAGACTCCATGACTTCCCCAGCGGCCAGCTCTAAGAGCAGGGCTGGACGTGTCTGCCTCGGGGTCCTGCTCATTCTCCTGGACAAAGAGAGAGGTCCCAGGACCCCCCTAATGGAGAGCCCTCCCAGGACCCAGCAGAATCCTGCTCAGCAGGAGGTGCTTTTTATGGGCGTCCTGGAAGCGGAGGAAGGAGATGGGCCCAGGGGCAGTGAAGTTTTTCTGAGACCCAATAGGTCCTGAGAAGACCTGGGAAGGTGGACGACATCTAGATCCTGCTAACAAACCATGGTCCCTTCACCCACGCCCTGGCTGCCATCCTTGGCTCTGCCCAAGTCAGCACTCACTTCTTAGGACTTCAGCACCCTGGACAGGGCACAGGGCAGCCCCATTCCAGGAACCTCCCCAGTCCTTTGAGCACGGACCTCACAGGCCCCTTTGATGCCTCCCTCCAAGCCTTTGCTCCTCTGTGCTCCCCCCTCGCTTTGCCTCGCGTGGATCTGTCAGAGTCTGTAGTCATCCGGGTGTGTTTAGACTCCATCCATGTCTTTGTTCCCACACCCCCTCCTCACTGGGCCTTTATCGGCTCTGCACCTCCCAAACGGCCGCTGCGTCATTTTGTCTTGTAATACTGTTCCCGAAGCCCTTCCCTCGGGGCAGACTCCGCTCCCTTACAGCTGGGACCAGAGTCTATCCCCAGCACAAGGCCTGGCACCACGTAGGCCTCGGCAATGTTGCACTGAACTGTGACCTCAGAGAACGAGGCGATGAAAGAGCCTCTGGGAGCTCCAGATCCACAGGCAGCAAATGCCTTTCGCCTCACAGGCCAGGGCTAACCAGTCAGCAGTGGCTTCCGAGACCAAGTCTCGGCTCGTGATTGATTAGCCGTGTCTGCCTTGGGGGAAGGAGGCGGAGGTGGCTGCATGTTGGCCATTCCTCGCCTGACCTCCTCACTTCACAGATGAGGAAACCGAGACCAAGAGGAAGGTGCAGACCCCCCAGGGTCCCGGCGGGGAGTGGGGGGGGGGCGGTTTGGCAGAACCAGGGCCGATGCCAGTGCCCCGCCCGACTGCCTGCACTTTCTGAACGCCGTGTGAGGCGTTCAGGGGAAGGTAGGATTGGAGATTCGGCTCTCACCCACATGACCTTACAGGCCTGTGAGTGAACAAACTACCCGGAAACAAATGAAAACCAGCACTGACTAGTCCCGTGGGGCCTGGGTGAAGCCGTCTGGTTAGGTCGCGGGGAAAGAGGAAAGAGCGTGGGGAAGACGCTGGCTGGGAGGAAGGAGAGGGCCAAGCCTTGGGTCAGTTCCTGGAAGGAAGGGCATGGTGCTCCTGGTCCCCCCCGCCCCCAACTGCTCCAGCCTTGGGCCTTGTGACCTCTGACCTGGAGCTGGGGGATCTGTGTCCAGGTGGCCCAGCTGCCCCTGAGCCTGAAGGACAACGGCTGGCACCACATCTGCATCGCCTGGACCACGAGAGATGGCCTGTGGTCTGCCTACCAGGACGGGGAGCTGCGGGGCTCCGGTGAGAACCTGGCTGCCTGGCACCCCATCAAGCCTCATGGGATCCTTATTCTGGGCCAAGAACAGGTAAGGCTCAGGGTGATGTCCCAGCTTGAGGCCCAAGTAGAAATCCCACCCACCCAGGGCCCTGAGGAGGAGGGGCTGGGCAGAGGGTCCCTGAAAGCACAGCCGTGATCACTAGGTCTGACCCAGCCATTGGAGGCCTGCCCAAGGCTAGAACCTTAGGGGCGGGGCTAGAAGCTTAGGGGTGGGGCTAGAAGCTTGGGGGCGGGGCTAGAACCTTAGGGTGGGGCTAGCAGCTTGGGGCGGGGCTAGAACCTTAGGGGTGGGCTCGAACATAGGGGCGGGGCTTCAGCTGGGTCAGGGCCTGCCCATATCTTTTTGGCACCCTCACTCCATGTCCCTCTCCTTTTTCTCTGCTCTCTCGGCCCAGGATACTCTGGGAGGTCGATTTGATGCCACCCAGGCCTTCGTGGGTGACATGGCCCAGTTTAACCTGTGGGACCACGCCCTGACATCTGCCCAGGTTCTGGGCATCGCCAACTGTACTGGGCCGCTGCTGGGCAACGTCCTTCCCTGGGAAGACAAGCTGGTGGAGGCCTTTGGGGGTGCAACGAAGACCGCCTTTGATGTCTGCAAGGGGAGGGCTAGGGCATGAGGGGCCACTTCGTCCAGGGCCCCTCCCTTGCCTGCCAATTTGGGGACCTTACAGGAGGGGGGCACATTCCCCCCTCAGCCTACCCACACACTGGCCTCCCCTCCTGCTCACTCCTGACCATGTCTCTCTCATTTCCCCCACCTACACCCACTCCTCCAGGATGCCTGCCCTGATGGCTGTCCCCTGATCCCACCTGGGGTGAGTCCAGGGCCTGCAGGGGTGGTAGCAGTGCCCACCCTCCTGACGTTTTACCACAGCCCTCTCTTACCCCCACCACACCCTCTTCCATTGACCACATCTGAATTCACTGATGTCAACAGCATCCCATGGGGCTGTGTGTGGGGGGAGGGCCCACTACCCACCGATGGTCCCCATGCAACAGGCCTGACCCTTCCCCCTCAGGGCTGCAGAGCAGTCCCTGCTGAGAAGGGAGGGCAGAGACCTAGGAGACTCGGACTCCCCCTCCTCCCCTCTCCTCCAGCTGCAGTCAAGGGCAGCGGGATCTCGATGGACCCTCTACCCCACACCCACACCCACACCCCACCCCACCCCTCCTCCTCCTCTTTCCTCGTTTCTTTGTGTGCAGTGGATTGAATGTTGGTTCCATGCCTGTCCAAACCCCACCTCCAGGACATTCCCTTCTCAGCTCTGGCCTGGAGGGTTAGGGGCCAAGACCCTAGGAGTGGCACGAGGCAGAGGCCCTGTGCCCCAGGGGACCAGGCTCTGGCAGAGCCCCATTACCGCCCTCTCTGAGGAGGGAAGAAGCCCCATGAGCAGCAGAAGCATGCAGTGCTGTGCAGAGCATCGCATGAGGAGGAGCCGCCCCTGGTTCCCAGCCAGCTCTGCTGTGTGGCCTTCTCTAAGTCCCTGCCCTCTCTGGGCTAGCCTTCCTCGTTTGTGAGCATTTGGGATGGTCTGTGATTTCTGGTGAATAGGATGGGGCAAGCCTGAGAACTTTCCTGGCGACCGAAGGCATGGCAGGGGCAGGTCCTGGGACGGGCAGCACCTGGGATCTGGATAGGCACGGGTCAGGGTCAGCAGCTGGCTCAGAGAGTCAGAGGCAAGGGCAAGGGGCCAGACAGCCCCCCCTCATGTGCATACTGTAAACACCAGCTCTTCTGGGCGCCCCCAGCCTGGCACTCTGGCCTGTCTGAGTGTGTCTCAATGGGCTGGTGGCTTCCTGGTCCCCGCCCTGGAGTCCTCACCAGCTCCCCCTCGGGCGTGGAAGAATGTCAGAGCTGAGAAAGCCACCCAGTCGGGTCCCTTATTGGTGCAGATAGGGGAGAGCTCAGAGAGGGCAAGTGACTTGTACAGGATCACCCAGCACAGTGGGGCAGAGCCAGGACGAGAACCCACAGCATCCTGCCTGCCATGAGGGTCTCTGAGTCCAGCCTACACCTGGAGGGTGCACACCTGGCAGGTGGGAATGCTTTCCCACGTGACGGCCTGAACATTGTCCTCCCTGAAACTCACCTTGGCAGCCCCTACCTCCTGGGAGGCCTGGCCCCTGGCACTGTGGCAGGAACGGGGAGCGGAGGACACAGGTGTCCCTCCCTGCCAGTCACCTGCCGGGTCTGGGCAGCTGCACGCTACCTGACTCGAGTGGGCCCTGGTGCCTTTTGCCCCACTTTTTGTTCCTTGTCTCGCCCCCCCCCCCCCCCCCGCCACTGCCACGTAGCTTGAGGCATGACGTAAGAGCTGCGGGCTGTGGGGGCTTTTCTGAGACCGTGGCCGCCAGCCCCCAGATCCTTGTCCCCATTTAGAGAGCACGAGTAGACCTTTCGGCACCGCTCCCCCTGGAAGAACCCAGGAGAAGGAGCGGTGATGGCGTGCTTCAGCCAGAACCTGCTGGGATCTAGGTTGCCCTGGTAACAGCCAATGACATCAGCCCAAGTACTGGGTCAAGTATCTCCTAGTGACATGCGCTGTTGCTGGGGTGACGGCGGAATTGGGAACTTGGACGTCAGGGGCCCTGGACACTGGGCTCTGTTGGGTTTCTATTTTTGTTTTTTAAGGAAGCCGCTTTTGTGGAGGCCCTGGGGGAGAGAAAGGGTCTTAGGATGGAGGTGACAGAACTTGCTTGGTCACTCGAGCCCACCCAGAGGACATCCAGGTCCCGAATGCTTTGTCATGGTGATGAGACGCCTGATGCACCCTGGACAGCCATCCAGGGGGAACAGGACACACAGGGGGGCAGGCTCTGAGTCTGGGCCATTGGTGAGTGGCCTGGATCCCACTTCCATTCCAGGAAAATGACAGCCCCCAAGTCCCCACCCTTCATACTTGGCCGAGTGCCTGCCGTGTGGACGTCAGCTTTGATCTGCAGCTGCGCCCAGGCACAGCCCGGCAGGAAGAGGGTCTAGAAGGGGGACTCAGCGGCGTCCCAGAGCGATGCTGGAGCCCGCGTTTGTGACGTCATTTTAAGTGTCAGGCACTGTGCTGAGCACACACACACCCCACCCCCGGGCATCACCTCATTTACCCTCACAGCTGGGACTCCTCATACACGAGCACAGAGAGGCTAAGTAACCTGCCCAGTGTCCATCAGCCAGCGAGTGATGGAGCCCAGAGTTCAAACCAAGGCAGGTTCCCTCGAGGGCCCACCCTCAGCCCCAGGGGACAGTCATCCCACACTGCGGGGTAGGATTTGGGCACCGTTGCTCCCAGTGGGTTTCAGCCTGAAGGGCCGTGTCTGGCCTTCTCCTCCCTCCTCCTCCCCCCAAGTTTGAGGTGGAGGAACGGAGGCAGGCCTGGGCCACCCGTAGGCCCAGGGTCCCTTGGTGAGGCTGTGTCCCTCTGCAGCGCGCCCACCCTTCCTCCGCTGGCGGGAGATTCCAGGAGGCCTGAAAGGTACACTGCCCCCCAAGAGTCCCAAGCAGGGGAGGGGAGGGGACAGCCCAACTCCTGCTTCGGCCAAGCCCTGCTCCAGGTGCTCACAGCTCTTATCTGCCAGACTTCCCCACCTCTGTGGCATGTTGTGCCCTGTCCACCTCCCTAGGGGCCAGATCACCTCACCACAATCACGCATGCCCTCGGGCCACAGACTCGGGCAGAGGCTCTTAGAGAGATGGAAGCCTTCATTTTACAGATGAGGACACAGGCCCACAGTGGGCAAGTGGCCCCGAGGCCACCCACCTGGGACAGCGGGAGACCTGACTTTGCGTTAAGTGCTCTCTCCCCAACAGGGACCCCTCTCCCCGGAACTGGTCCCCACTTTTCTGTTTCCCTGCACCTTTGCCCTGAGCAAACTGGGGAAGGGGCCCCCTCCCAGAGGTGGGACCATTTTCTTTAACCCCTTTGTCCCAGCTGCCTGCCACCCTAAGTCCCCTTGATCCCTGACCCCTGACCCTGCTGGGTGGAGAAGAGGCTCACGTGGGCCCTGGCTGAGCAGTGAGAGAGCCTGTCGAGCTGTTGGACACTGAAATTAGTGCATCCTACTGGTGACCCGCCCCCTCCCGTCCTCCTGGCCCGATTTTGTATATAGTGACGTGAGGTGCAACGTGTGTGTGTGTGTGTGTGTGTGTGTGTGTGTGTGTGTGTGTGTGATATGTCATGGATTTTGTCACTTTTTGGTTTTTGTAAATTTGAATGTTGAAAATAAACATGATGTTTACTGAGGCTCTATTTGCAAGGCTGGGGCTGCGGGCGGGGCAGGGTGGGAGAGGGGGCAGCAGGCAAAGACAGGAGGTGCCACCTTGGTGCCCCAAGGCCTCACCCAAAACACTATCCCCCCAATCTGACGGGTTCTGCCAGGCCCCAGGTGCAGATGTACCACATTTCCCAGGATGGACGTAGACGAATGTAAAGAACACAAGTCCCCCGTGGAACGTGTCCCAGTTCTGATAACCGGCTTTGGCTTCATTCCCAACACCCCATCCCCATCTTGTGCCCCAGTTCTGGGAACCAGCTCCCTGACTTGTTCCCTGAGACCCAATCTGCCTGAGTCACGTGCCTGGACCCCCGAGTGGTGCCTCCCTGGAGTCCTGGGAGATGGGGGAGGGGAAGGAAGTTGGCCCTGGTGTGTTTCAACCCCTCCGCTCCCCATGGTCTACCTGGACATCTCTGACTTGCTTGGCAACTAAACTGGACTCTGACAGTCCCCCATCCACCCCTCAGCACCCACCCATCCCTGGGAGGCCTTGGCCTGGTCCCCAGCCTCCCTGTCCACACCATCTTAGGGACACAGCCTGCACCCTCCTGCTCCATCTATAGCGTCATGGATCTTTCCTCAGCCGGCCTCTGTGAACTGCCAGGGCGCCAATCAGAGGTCAAGGGTCACACCAGCGAGACAAGCCTTCCCTGACCTTTCCAACGCTTCCCACCTTCCAGCAAGAGTGAATGCATCCCATGAGGACCAGCGGTATCGCTGGAGGCAGCACTTCAAACAGAAAACCATATTTGAAGTCTACTGACTTCGCTGAAAACTCATGTGCTTTCTTCGTTCTACTCCAGGATGAATCCAGATTTGTTTTTAAATATTGTTTTAATTACTTACCACTGAGTAAAATTAAGCTGCAGGCAGCTATGCCTTGCTTATCCTCTCTTGCTCTGATTTACTTACAAACTCCCTCCCTCTCTCCCTCTGTCCCCCTCAGCTGGCAACGTCCAGCCCCAGTTAAATCCTGCTGTTCACCTGCTACCTCTCCCACCTGCTACCTCTCCCACCTGCTACCTGCCCACCTGCTACCTCTCCCACCTGCTACCTGCCCACCTGAGCACTGATGTGGATGAGCACAGGGCTCTGATGTGTGCTGACTCACTTCAAATTCATGGCCAGAGATCTCCGAAGGCGCTTCTCCCTGCCTTGCAGCCTTAGCACACTTTCCTTGTGTGAGGGTTTGCTCTCCAAAATGGCTAAAACCTCCTACAAACCTCCTACAGCCTTCCAACCCCACCCCTGAAACCCCGCTCAAGGGTGACCTTACTTCATAGTCCACCGAGGAAACAAAGCGATCATCACCTCCCCACCCAGGCTGTCTGCCAACCTGCCCGACCCCACATTCTCTGGCTTCCCTCCTGCCACTCGGCCTAACTGTGCCTGCTCCAGTCAGAGGCACCTGTGTGCTGGGCCCGTCCCGTCCCTGCTCCTGCCGGGGGCCCCGGCCCCTCACCTTCTCAAGGTCCTCTCTCCTGAATTTCCAACTTCTTTTGTTTTTTTAATATATTTTTATTGATTTCAGAGAGGAAGGGAGGGGGAGAGAGAGAGAGACACATCAATGATGAGAGAGAATCATCAATAGGCTGCCTCCTGCACGCCCAACACTGGAGATCAAGCCCGCAACCCAGGCATGTGCCCTGACAGAATCGAACCATGACTTTCTGATTCAACTACTGAGCCACGCCGGCAGGGCTGAATTTCCAACTTCTTGTCCCTTTTATCATTCTGACCACCATTCAAATGTGCCCTAGTTCTTCTCACACACCCCACCCCCACCCCAGCCAACTCCTTCTCCAGCATCACCCACTTCTCTGCTCCTTTCGGGGCAAGGCTTCCTGAAAAGGCAGGTGTGAGGGTCCCCACCCGCAGGTGCTGATTTGCTGGAAGGACTCAGGGAACTCAGAAAAGCTGCTACACTGGTGGTTACGGTTTGTTACATCGAAAAGACACAGGTAAAAGCAGCAACGTAAAAGGCCGATGGGCAGGTCCGGAGACCAGGAGTGAGCCTCCAGCTGCTTCTCCCAGCGCGGTGCGTCCGGGCAATGAGGTGTGGCACCCGTGCCGAAAACTGAACCAGGACCTGAGCCTGGGTGTCCAGGGCTTGTATTGGGGTCAGTCACATAGGCAGGGAGCGCTCGCATGGGGGACCTTAATTCTCGGTCTCCATCAAAGGCCAAACTGAGCATGACCCCGCATGACCCCGGGTCCTAGACAGATGAAAACGGGCATTTCCTATACATTGCTTCATTCGCATAAATGAATGAAGCGATGTATAGGAAATGCCCGTTTCAGTTGCTCAAATCAGATATGCAAGTATTGTCCTTGACATCGCGCTTTCTCTCACCCACCCTATTTAACCCATCGCCTTCTGACTCTACCACAAACAGGACTCTCCAAGCTGTTCGCTCCTCTCCATTCTGCTACCGCTGGGTTCCAAGCCACCACTGGCTCTCAGTCATACGACTGAATGGCCTCTTTGAAAACCCACTCCCTCCTAGACAATATTCAGAACGATCACGATGCAATAAAAGCATTGTCATCCCCTTCGCTAAAACTCTCCAAAGCTTCCAGAACACTTACTAATAGAATAAAAGCCCGATGTGATCTGGCCCCGGTCCACCCCTCAGATCTCATGCAGTAACTCGCTCCTTCCCTCCCGTTAGCCTCTGGGACACGCTGAGCTCTGTCTGTTCCTCGGACCAGACTCAGGAACTGACCCCTGTCCTTCCCTCAGCCGGGGATGCACCTCCCCTCGTTCTCGGGAGACTTGCTCCTTCTTGTCTTTCAGTCTCAGCTTGACACACCGACGTTTTGCTGACCCTCCCACCCTACCCAGCTGCCTGGTCACTCTCTGCCTGTCACCATGGCCTCTCCATGACCTCAGAGCTGGCAGCCAAGGCCTTCCTCCTCATCCGGGACCCAAACCTCCGGGGCATCTGCTCGATCATCCTTTTTCTTTTTCTTTTTTTTTTTAAATATATATTTTATTGATTTTTTACAGAGAGGAAGGGAGAGGGACACAGAGTTAGAAACATTGATCAGCTGCCTCCTGCACACCCCCCACAGGGGACGTGCCCGCAACCAAGGTACATGCCCTTGACCGGAATAGAACCTGAGACCCCCTCAGTCCGCAGGCCGACGCTCTATCCACTGAGCCAAACCGGTTTCGGCTCGATCACCCTTTTTCATTCTCTCCACGGCACACCCCTCTCTTTGATAATAAACTTGCTTACTTTCTTTATTGTTATTATTACTTACTTTAGAGAAAGAGGAAGGGAGAGAAACATCAGTGTGAGAGAGTTGATCGGTCGCCTTTGTATGTGCCCCGACCAGGAATCAAACCTGCAGCCTGGGGAGGTGCCCTGACCTGGAATCAAACCCATAACCTTTTTGGTGTGTGGGACGACGCCCAACCAACTGAGCCCTCCGGCCAGGGCTACTTACTTCTAATTGTAAGGCATTCGGAGTGTCAGCTCCAGGACAGGAGAGCCCATATTTGCCACCTCACCACCGTGTTACCCCAGCACCTGGCACAGAGCAGGGCTTGGTGTGTATTTGCTGAATAACAATGACAATGTATACCGGGCACTTACTCTGTGCCAGGCACGCTTGGCTCTGATCACGGTATATCGTAGTTTATTTAATCCTGTGAGGGGAGTCCTGTGAGAAAACAGGCCTGGAAAGGTGGCCACTTATCCAAGGCCACGTGGCTGGGAACTGGCAGCACTGGAGTTTAACCCAGTCCGACTCCAAACAAGCACTCACATGCTGCACTGTGTCGTGTGGGGTTTCAAATTCCCCTTAGCCCTTCAGGGATGTCAAAACTCTGGTTTGAGCCCTGGCCAACGTGGCTCAGTGATTAGAGTGTCAGCCCACAATCTGAAGGGTCATGGGTTCGATTCCCAGTCAGGGAACCTGGCCAGATTGCGGGCTCCATCCCCAATATGGGCCGTGCAGGAGGCAGCTGATTGATGTTTCTCTCTCACCAATGTGTCTATATCTCTCTCCCTCTCTTCTTCTATCTCTAAAAATCAATACTAACATATTTTTTAAAAAAACACAATGGAAAAGGGGGGTGGTAAGAGATCAATCAAAGGACTTGTATGCATGCATATAAGCATAAATCATGGACACAGACAGTAGGAGGGTGAGGGCATGTGCTGGGGGGTAGGAATGGCTGGGGAGAGGTCAATGGGGAAAAAGGAGACATATGTAATACTTTAAACAATAAAGAATTAAAAAAAAAAAACAATGGGAAAAATATCCTCAGGTGAAGCTTAACAAAAACAAACAAACACAAAATACTGGTTTGAGAAACAAAGGTGATGTAGGAGATTTCTGTTGCTGACCAACTCTCCCACTAGGAAAAAACCAAACACCATATTTCAAACATCCCATGAAGGTAGCAAGATAGGTGAGAATTGAGCAACAAAGACCCCTTAGAGAAGTGCAGAGCGGTGAGCCTGATTTTGGGGCTCCGTTTTCCTCGGGGCACCTGTCCACTTACAAACGCCTAAGCTGAGTAGAGGGCAAGAGCTGAGCAGCTGGTTAGTATGTTCAAGAAATTCTATGACGAAGAGATGTACAGATTCCAGCTAAAAATTGAAATTCATGATGAGGGCTCGGTAAATGACCCAGACTTGCAGTGGGGCCCCCAAGGGTTATACTCGTGGAGTAGGGTGAATTGGAAATATTCCAGCCCTCCAGAAACGGAATCTCAGCATCTAACCCTTTCACTCATTGATTGAATTAAGGTGTCTGCCTCTTCACTAACATCCTGCCAAAGGCAAAAATAAATTCTCTCTGGAGGAAGATAACATCATTCAAACTCTCACATTATGTATTTGGTACAAAGGATTTGGAATTCAATAAAAAAGTATTAGACATATCTGGGGACAAAACTGAATGATTGACAGTGAAGAGAGAGAAAACATTAATGGCCAGTTAGGCCTACACATATGTTAAAATTGCATGGAGATAAATAAACACACACAAGAGCACACACACACACATGAAAACTGTAGAAATCTGAATAATAAGGTTTCAGTGTCAATGTCCTGGTTGTGATATCACACTATGGTTTTGCAGGATGTTACCATGGGGGTAACTGGATGAAGGGCACATAAGATTGTTCTGCATTATTTCTTACAACTGAATGTGAATCTGTAATTCTCTCAAAATTAAAAGCCCAATTTTTAAAAGATCTCTATAGGAAATCCATATGTGTGGAGTGAGACACAGACTTAAAAATAATTGTGGTTAATATATTTAAATTTTTAAATGATAAATAGAATTTCAACAGAAATGCCAACTATAGAATATAATCAAATGAAACTTCTAGAACTGAACATGTGGACTCAATAAATAGGTTTAACAGCAGATTAGACACAGCTGAAGAAGGAACTTGTAAATTCTATCAGAGAGCTCAAAAGAAATGATCCAGAATAAAGAATTAGGGAAAAGAGCATTAAGTACGGGGGGAAATGTAAGATTAATATGGACATAGTGGGAAGGTCTAACATGTAAGAAGCCCCCAAAAAGTGGAGAGAGCAAGTTGGACAGAAATAATATTTGAATAGAAACTGAGAATTTTCTAAAAACCATTAAAAGACATTAAGTCACAGGTTCAAGAATTTCAGGGAACTCCGAACATGAGGAATGAAAAAAAAAACACAAAAAAAACCCACAACTAGGATTTTGATAGCAAAACAGCATAAATCAAAGACAGAAAAAAAAATCTCAAAGGGTCTCAAGGAAAAAGGATGCATTACTTTCCAAAGAGCAATGACAAGACCTATAGTTGACTTCTCAGTAGAAGGACAGAAGAAAGAAGACAATCAGAAAGGGTTGTCAAGAAATATTAAACGTGATGAAACCCTGCTGACATGGCTCAGTGGTTGAGCATTGACCTATGAACCAGGAGGTCTCAGTGCAGTTCCTGGTCAGGGCATATGCCCAGGTTGCAGGCTCGGTCCCCAGGATGGGGAATGCAGGAGGCGGCCAGTTCTCTCTCATCATTGATGTTTCTATTTATCGCCATCTCTCTTCCTCTCTGAAATATATATACTAGTAGTGATGAAAAGCAAGGACCTACAATCAAGATTACTCTACCCAGAAAAGCTATCATTTAGAATGGAAGGATAGAAAAGAAAAAGCTAGAGTTTATCATCACCAAACCAGTATTACATGAAATGTTAAAAGGTCTTCTAGGAGGAGGAGGAGGAGGAGGAGGAGGAGGAGGAGGAGGAGGAGGAGGAGGAGGAGAAATATGAATAAAATTGCAATAAACACATCTATAAACAACTGAATCTAAAAAGCAAAATGAACAAGCAAGCAGAACAGAAACGGACTCATAGATACAGGAAACATTTTGAAGGTTTCCAGATGGGAGGGGAGGTTGGGGGGATGGGTAAAAAGGTGAAGGGATTAGGAAGTACAAATTGGGAGTTACAGAATAGCCATGGGGATGTAAAGTACAGCATAGGGAATATAGTCAGTAATATTCTAATAACTATGGAAGTTGTCAGATGGGTACGAGATTTATCGGGTTGACCACTTTTAAGTTATATAATGTCTAATAATTAGGGTAGATACCTGAAATGAATATAATATAACTTGTCAACTGTAATTAAAAAATAAAAAATCACAAAAAGAAAAGAAAAATAACATCTTCAAAGTGCTGAAAGGAAGCAACTGCCATCCTAGAATTCTGCATTCATTGAAAATTTTTTAAAAAATGAAGATGAAATTCAGACAAAGCAAAACCAGAATATTCATCACACATGGTTTTTGTTACCAATAGAGCTTCTCGAAAGGACAGACGGGAGCAAGTTCTTTAGGGAGAGAGGAAATGGTCCTGAAAGGAAGCATGGAAATTCCAATGAAGAACAGTGGAAAGTAAATATGTGGATAAGTCTAAGTTAATATTGATTGAAAAAAACTAATAACAATGATGTCCTGTGAGGTTTAAAGTTCATGACGGCAGCAGAATAAAAGGTTGCAAGAGGTATATGCAGTTAAAATGCTTTAATGTCCCTGCATGGTCCCGGTAGTAGTAATTGTATTATTAATATTACATTAGACTTTAATAAGTCTGGGATCAATATTATGTTTTCCTAAAGTAATCACGGAAAGGATTATAAAAGAATATGTAATTAACAAGCTACTACAGGAAAAAAAATAGAATAATATTTGCATCCCACCACTGCCACCAAATAATAATAATAATAATAATAATAATATAATAAAAATAATTCAAAAGAAGCCCCCCCCCCAAAAAAAAAAGAAATAAAAAGGAACACAGGAAGGGTGGGATAAAAAATTTAAAAAGTAAGTTAATTGACTTAAACCTAAATTTAATGTAAGTGGGTATTTACATTAAATATAGTAAGATAGATGTGCCACACCAGCACAGCCAAGGGTGAACCTGAGGAGAGGCGGTGAAGGATTGAAGAAAAGACAGACAAGAGAATACAGCTGGGGCTCGGTGGATCTCCCATGTCTGGATGAGGACACAAAAGACCCAGCCTGCAAGCTGATGCTTTATTTTATAGTCTGATTAAAACAAGGGTAGATTAACAGTATACAAATGTTCTTGTTTTGGCAGCACTTGCTTCACCTCCCATAGCGCATTAGCTACTTAGGAAGGAATTAGGGAGGGCTACAAGGTCAGGCTTAATTATGCTAGGAGAGCTCTGTACTCCAGGCTAGGACTTGTTTGTGGCCCTGCCACAGGTCAGCCTGAAGCTTGACCCTAGAGCTGCTCCCTATAGATAGACATTCTAATTAAAATATTAATGTTGCATTTTAAAATAATTATACCATATAGAGCCCTAACTGGTTGGGCTCAGTGGATAGAGCACTGGCCTGTGGACTGAAGAGTCGTAGGTTGGATTCCAGTCAAGAGCATATACCTGGAAGCAGCCAATCAACGATTCTCTCTCATCACTGATATTTCTATCCCTCTCTCCCTCTCCTTTCCTCTCTGAAATCAATAAAAATATATATTTTTTTAAATGAAAAACAACACTTCCCCTCAGTTTATAAAAAATAAAATAAAATAATTATATAGAAAGGTGAAATTAAAAGGATAGAAAAATATGTACTATGCAAACACTAACTCAAAGAAAGTTGGTGTAGCTATATTTAGTTTATAGTAGACTTTAAGACAAGAAGCATTGTCAGAGTTAAAGGGACATTAGGGTTAGGGTTAGGGTGATAAAAGACCATTTCTTAGGCTATAACAATTATAAAGGTGTGTACATGTATTAACACAACTTCATAATATATAAAGTAAAAACTGCCAGAACCAAAAGGAAAAATTGACAAATCCACAACTGTAGTGATATATTTTCTTTTTCAAGGTGGGCTTATATAAATATATATATATATATATTAGAGGAATTCGTGCACGGGTAGGGTCCCTCGCGGCTGCCTGCTGCCAGCTGCCAGCTGTAGCCTCCCTTCCCACAGTTGCCCAGCCGGCCCTGCCCACTGGTCAAACTACCGGTCAAGGGGACAATTTGCATATTAAGCTTTTATTGTATTAGTAGAGGCCTGGTGCATGAAATTCATGCACGGGGGGGGGGGGGGGGAGTGTGTGTCTCTCAGCCCAGCCTGCACCCTCTCCAATCTGGGACCCCTCGAGGGATGTCCAATGCCCTGCTAGCCTGATCAATGCCTAACTGCTCCCTGCCTGCCTGATTGCCCCTAACTGCCCTCTCCTGCTGGCCTGGTTACCCCTAACTGCCCTCCCTTGCCAGCCTGGTCACCCCTAACTGCCCTCCCCTGCAGGCCTGGTCGACCCCAACTGCCCTCCCCTGCTGGCCTGATTGCCCACAACTGAACTCCCCTGGAGGCCATCTTGTGTCCACATGGGGGCGGCCATCTTTGACCACATGGGGGCAGCCATCTTGTGTGTTGGAGTGACAGTCAATTTGCATATTACCTCTTTATTATATAGGGTGTGTGTGTGTGTGTGTGTGTGTGTGTGTGTGTGTGTTTCCCCCGAGAGAGAACAGGAGAAGGAGAGCTAGAAACATTAATGAAGAAAGAAACATTGTTTGGCTGCCCCTGCACGCCCTCTACTGGGAATCCAGCCTGCAACCCGGGAATGTGCCCTGATCACGGGAATGGAAACGTGATCTCCAGGTTCATAGGTCCACTCTCAACCACTGAGCTATACTGGCCAGGCTGTAGTGGAGTATTTTTTAGCACATCTTTCTCAATAACTTATAGGGTGTTAACGTAAAAACATTCAAACCTGTGAAGAATTTTTGTGAGTTTATTTGAGGCAAACTGTCAACAATTGCCCGGAAGCAGAATCTCAGCAGATTGGGATAATGCTCCAGAGAATGGTGGTTTTTTTCATCTATTTTTTTAATATATTATTTTATTGATTTCAGAGAGGAAGGGAGAGGGGGAGAGATAGAAACATCAAAGATGAGAGAGAGTCATTGATTGGCTGCCTCCTGCACTCCCCCTACTGGGGATCCAGCCCGCAACCCGGGCATATACCCTTGACTAGAATAGAACCCAGGACCCTTCAGCCCACCAGCTGACGCTCTATCCACTGAGCCAAACCAGCTAGGGCTAGATCTATTTTTATACATTGCAATCAAAGGAGAGGACATAGGTGGGTTACATGAAATCCATTAGTGATAGATTAGAGAGGTGGGAGAAAGCAAAGGGGAAAACCTCTGGGATTGGATAAAGAGTAAAATGATAGACACATACTTCTTTTACTTAGGTGGGTACAGGATAGCCAACAGTCAACAATTGACATGATAACAATAACAATGAAGGAGTTTGTGGTATCTCTTCTGGCTCCCAGGCACATTAGGTTGTGCCCCAAGGGGTCCGGAAAAAGGGAAGTTACAAGTTACTATTTCAAGGATATGTTATCATAGATGCAAAAAGACAGATAGGCTCAGCGAAGGTAAAGGTTGACCTTGTCAGTGAAGATACCAGCCTAGCACGTAACTACCCACCATAACTGCTTTTAGTTAAAGTTTCATTTCAGACCATCCTTTGTGGTGACTTTAGGTCTCTGAGTTTGCAAGACCGCCATGCAGGCCTCCCCTGAGCTTGTCAGGTTAGCATGTGGCCCCTTTCATCCACAAGGGATAGAAGATAAAAAATTCAGTATGAATATAGAAAATTTGAAAAAATGATTCACAAATTTGTCTTAACAGAGCAACTACAGAATTAGACATTCTTTTCAACTAAGTGCAAAAATTTCACCCAAACTGACCATGGTAGGTTGAATAATGGCCCCCCAAAGATGTCTACATCCTGATCCTCAGAACCTGTCACTATGTTTTGTTACATGGCCAAGGGAAATAAGGTTACAGAAGGAATTCGGAAGTACAAATTGGCAGTTATAAAATAGTCACAGGATGTCAAGCACAGCATGGGGAATAGAGTCAATAGTATTGAAATAGCTGTGCATGGTGCCAGGTGAGTAATGGAAATATCAGGAGATCACTTCACAAGTGATATAAATGTCTAACCATGGCGCTGTACTGAAACTAGTACAACATTGAATGACAACTATAATTGAAAATTTTCTAAAAATTAAGTATGAAAAAAAAAAGATTGCTAATCAGATAACCATGAGATAAGGAGATTAACCTGGGTTATCTGGATGGATCCAAAGTAGTCACGTGTCCTTAGATGTGGAAGACAGAGGGGAAGAGTCAGTGTCAGAGGGATGCGGGAAGTCTCTAGATGCTGGAAAGGGAAGGAAACACTTTCCCCTAGATCAGTGGTCAGCAAACAGCGGCTCGCGAGCCACATGCGGCTCTTTGGCCCCTTGAGTGTGGCTCTTCCACAAAATACTACGGCCTGGGCGAGTCTATTTTGAAGAAGTGGCGTTAGAAGAAGTTTAAGTTTAAAAAATTTGGCTCTCAAAAGAAATTTCAATCATTGTACTGTTGATATTTGGCTCTGTTGACTAATGAGTTTGCCGACCACTGGCCTAGATCATCAAGACGGAACTAGCCCTGGGGACACCTCGATTTTAGCCCACTGACTTCTGACTGCAGAGCTGTAAGATAATAAAGTTAGGTTGTTCCAAGTCACTGTTTTTCCAATCTCTATTACTTGCAGCTGATCCAATTGCCACTGTCAGCAATTTTAAACAGCAGGAGCAGCCTGGCCATTGTGGCTCAGTGGTTGAGCGTCGACCTATGAACCAGGAGGTTAACAGTTAGATTCCTGGTCAGGGCACATACCCGGGTTGCAGGCTCCATCCCCAGTAGGAGAAGCGCATGAAAGGATGTGGCTGGAATGTAGCCTGTCTTGGGGACTGACAAGAGTGGAGTCTGAAGAAGTAGGGTAGGACCCTATGCACCTCATTCATCCACTCACACATTCATTCATGAAACATTAACCAAGCACCTATTCTCTGCTGGATCCTGTGTGGCACTCAGGAATGTAGAGATAAATAGGACAAGGTCCTTGCTCTCAAGGAGTTCACAGGGGAAGAGAGAGAATTAAACTCAAGAACAAAACACTGGAGAAGGGCAGAGGCAGGAACATGCACCAGATGAGCTGGAGCACAGAGACTCTTCTGGTTGCAAGGTGCACAAGCTTTGACCAAAAGTGCATGGGCTCATATAGCCCAAAGGACGGAAGGGCAGAGGGAGGATGTGGACAGAGAGGATGCGTGAGCAAAGGCAGGCGGTGAAAAACAGCATGGAGCCTGTGGAGAGCCATGAGAGTTGGCATAAAAAAAAAAAAAAAAACAGGGGAAGAAGCAGCAAGGAGACAAAGCCGCCCACAGGCTACACCATGGGGTCCTTGAATGCCAGGCAACAGCATCAGATGTCCCCGGAGAGGCAATGGAGAACTGTGGAGGGAGGGAGGGAGTAGTTTGAGAGGATTGCAGTGGCGAAATTTGGGTTTTAGAAGGGTCACATTGTCTGTGGTACAGAAGATGGGCAAGACCGCAATCTAGGAGTCCCATTAGACAGTTATTGCGATAATGCAGATGGAAGGCAGGCTCTGTGCACATGCAGAGTGCCATGGACATGACCAGATGAGCTGTAATCAGGACAAAGTCAGAATTAAGAGCCAGAATTGGCAGGCTGGTGATTGGCTGGAGGTGGGTGATGGTGGGGAAAGTGTAAAGGATGAGAGTCCCTGGTTTCTGGTGGAGGCAACTGGGTGGGTGGTGGAGCCATTTACTGAGGTGGGAAATGCAGGGAGAGCAGATTGGAGGGAGGTGATCAATTCTGTTTGAGACAGATGGAGTTTGAAGGGTTTGTGGGATATTCTGGTGGAGATGACCAGGGAGCAGTTGGCTATTTAGGTTTGGAGCTCCAGTGAGAAGCCTAATATGGAGAGAGAAATACAGGAGTTATCAAAATCTAGGATATTGACAGTAGAACCATGGATGTAATCCTCAAGGGACTATACATAAGGCAGCAATTCTCAACAAGATACGCATAGGGTGGCATAACTCCTGGAGAGAGTATTTGTAATCACCGGAGAGGCTTTTCCAAAGTCCATACCCAGCTCTCAATTCCAGTAAATCCCCAGGAAGTGTGACCAAGGGAAATTCTCACTGATGAGGTGACTTAGATAGGAAGAAATCTGAGACCATTGATGAGAAACAAAGAGGGCCAAGGTGGGCACAGAATGCAGAGGAAGAAAAGCACAAGAACGTGGGTAAGGAAGAGGCTCAAGGAAATCCAGGAGAGTTAGAGGTGCCCCCAATGTTAGGATAGAGCAGTGATTCTCAATTGTGAATAGGCACAGGGTGCTTGTGAAAAATACAGATTCCTGCCCCTCACCATTCTAATGCTGTGAGACCCTGGAATCGGGCATTGAAGGCGCAGAATTTCAAGAAGATGGGTGTGGTGAACAGGCTATGCCAGCAGAGAGGATGGGTCCAGGAAGATAAAGACTAGATGGTTCTATCAGATTCTGCTCTTCAGGAGGTCACTGGTAACCATGGAAGAGAGAATTTTGGTGGCATCGTGGGAGTGGAAGCCAGATTGCAGTGGGCTGAGAAGTGGATGGGAGGTGAGAAAAAGCAGACAGCAAATGTGGACCCCTTTTAGAGAAATTTGGGTGAGAGGCGGAGGCATGCGCTTCATCCCCCTCAAAGGCCACCTCCCATCTCCTGGAGAAAGTTGGCAAAGAGACTTCGGGAAATGTGGAGGCTAAGCCAGACATTTCAGGACCCGCAGAAGGCACCAGGGAGGCCAGGTGGGAATCGGCAAGGGGCTAGCACACCTCAAGGTGCCAAGTCTCAAAGTTAACCCCACGGTGCTGTCTTCTGTCTACCGCTCCGAGTCCAGTCCACTATCTTCACCACCCAAGTGATCTTTCCACAACCCAAATCTGACCACATTGCTGCTGGCCTTGAACCCCTCCAACAGCTACTTTCCCCAACTCTCACCTCACCCCGGGGAACACCCACACCCCTGGCATTCAAAACCCTCTGGCTTTTGTGGTCCCTGCTTCACCCTGCATCTTCACCCCCACCCTCTTCACCATCCCCTCCCACGTGTACCACATTCACCCTTCACCCAGGCCACCAAGTTCCCGTGTGTGTGTTCTCCACCCTCATTAGCCTGCTGGCCATGTACAGACTCAGCCAACTCCAGCACCACCTCTCCTGAGAGTTAGTTACTCCCTCCTGGAAGAGAACCAGCCCCTCGCCCACACCTCTGCCAGAGCACAGGCAGAATGAATGATTCTGTATCCATTTTGTTGGCACAGCTGTCCCCTCAATGGACTGTGCCTTCTCTGGAACCAAGATCCTCATCTTCTTCCTCTTTAAATCCCCAGAACCTGCCCAGGGCTGAGTTCCCAGGAGGTGCCAATGAATGTGAAGTACCCACCATGAGGAAGTCAGTGTTTACATGATGGAGTACCCCACTGAACCTTTGATCCGCCAATCAAATAACTGAACATGCAGGTTCTTGTCCCTTCCATAGTTGCATTAATACTTTCAGATTAATTTTCCCTCCGAAGGGGGAAAAAGGCATGGTCTGGGCAGCTGTGTCTTTAATTAGATGTACAATGTCCCCTGAGGACTAGGACTGGCAGCTCTATGAGGGTGTGCTCCCCTGGAAAGAGCCCTCGGGTTCATTCTTTCCTTGATTCTTTCCTCTAACAAGTTACTTAGCCTCCCTGCACCTTCGTTCAGGTGGGGTTCCGAATCCTACTATCTGAAAGAATTGTGGTGAATATCAGGAGAGATATCATTGTAAAGCCCTACGTAAATAGTAGCAATTATTGGGCTTTGGAGATCCTCATAAAGTAACACCTCCGTGTCACGACGCCAACAAGTTGCATTCGTTATTCCAAATGACTAAAAGAAACTCCCAGGGCAATACTGCTCTTAAAAGTTTGTTTCTCTGAAATAAGAACTCCTGTACGTCCCGGCCTCCTCAGGCCCACTGAAGACGACTATACGTTAAGCCCCGCCTCCCTAGGCTATAAGCCACGCCCCTTTCGTTCAAACCTCTGTGTGAAGGGCCCTTCAACATTGAAGGACACTTTTCTTCACCAATAAGAAGTAAAAATGGTGTCAACGTCCGGTGAGGGGCGGGACTTCCTTGCTGTTGCTAAGACACTCTTGTTTTGCTCCCTGACAACCCTGGCGGGGGTGCGCTAGCTGCGGCCGGGCTGCAGCCCCCGCGGGAGCAGGTGAGGCCCGGGGGCTGGGCGGGCAGCCGGGTGGGGAGGGCCGGCCCGAAGGGGAGCCGGGAAGCACCGCGGGGCTGGCGGGGCCTCGCCCACCGCGGAGGCCCCACCTCAGTCTCCTCCCTGCTGGTCCCCAGCCTCAGGTCCTCCCAACCCCCATCCTCCCACTTAGCAGACCTGCGAGCTTGGTGGTGACAGATTCGCTGTCTCGCGATTCTGCAGACCGCTTCTCCCCCCCCACCCCCACCCTGCCCCCCAACTCCTCCATCAAGGCCCCGTCACCTTTCGCGCTCCTCCAGACTCCCTGACCGAACCCCGCTCCCAGAACTTTGGACACCCCCCCTCCCCATACAAGGTGTAATTCCCCCCTCTGGCGGCTGGGCCTGGGGTCGCCAGAGTCTTGGCCCGTTCCTCTTGACTTGGACAGTAGGCGACGTGCTGGGACTCCAGGCTGGTTATTTCCCTCTTTGGGCCTCAGTTTCCCCATCTGTAAACGAGAAGTTGGGCTGAATGATCTCTAAGGCCTCTTGGACTCTGACGTTCTAGGATGTGATTCTTTGGCCCACAGCAGGCTTCCCTGAGGACGTGCTTCCCGTTGGAGGAATCGGGTGTAGTTCAAAGAACTCGACAGACCTGGTTTGGGTTCCCAGTAGCAGGACCCCAGCAAGTTACGTAATCTCCCAGGGCTCGTAGAAAGTCAGGATACACAGCGCATCTCCTTTGGGGATTCTGAGGATAACATGAAGTATAAAGAGTCCAGTCCAGTCTCGATTCTGTATTGGTTACTTTCCTTCCTTTGTCTCTTCCCCACATTTTTCCCCTCGGAAGTGCCACCAGCTCCCTTAGTGTGAGCTGTCATTTCTCCATTTGACCCCCAAATCCAGATCTCCAGCTCTGCTCTTTCTCCTGGGTTTCCGTGGTTAGAGACACTTTGGGGTGGCGAGGTGTGTGTGTGTGTATGTGTTAGAGATGGATGTGTTGATTGATGTGATGGTTGGATTCAATGGCTTCTCTCCTGCCCCTGATGATCCATGACTCGGTGATTACCTACTCTTGCGGAGACACCTCCATTTGCACATCTCGCCAGCGACTTAAGTTCAGTCGCTTTAAAATCAGACTGTCCTCTCTCCCTATCCACCGGTCATACCTGACTTCCCCTGTGTCTCTCAGGGGCATCACCATCCTCCTGGGGCATCGCCCATCATTGGGCCATGACCATCCCACTCTGGCAGTTTGTCACGTGGTTTTGATTCTGCCTCAGCGGGATCTCACATCCCTTCCCTTCTGAAGCCCCCACCCTGGTTCACATCTTTGATGTCTGTCACCCGGGCCATGGCTGTCGCTTCCTAACTGTCCCTTCTTCTGGTCCTTCTTCCTGTTAACTCCATTATATGAACTGTTAACTCCATTATATGAACGAGAATAATTGCCCAAAACCACAACCAACCCCCAGGAGCCCTCCAAAGGGCTTCTCATTCCCCACTAAAAACATCCACCCTTCTGAAGCCCGGGTTTTAGGGCCCTTCTGCACGTCCACAGCCTCACCCCCCTTTTCCCCGCCTTCTTTCTCCCTTCTCCTTGCCAGCTTCTGCCCTCCAGCCACGTGGGCCTGTTGGACTTTCACAGAAAACGCTTGGAGCTTTCTGCTCTGACATCACCGTGTTTGTTCCCCTTGCTTTCCGGAAGCTCTTGTCCACCTGTCGGGATTCCTACTGCCTTTTAGGGTCTGACTCAAAGGCTGCTCCTGCCCTCCAGTTTTTCTTGCTGTCCTCTCCCTGGCCACCTGGCATTCTCCTCTTCCCTCTAGCTCGGCTTCTGTCTTGTGGCACTTACGCTCTCTGTCCTGAGCCCGTTAGTTCCTTGTGTATGTGTGTTGGTCTCTCAGGAGGTAAGCTTGAAAACAGGGACTGTCTCTTGCTTAAAATGGAGTCGTTGGAAAAGCATAAGCTTGAGGTCATATATACTTGATCGAATCCTAGCTCCTCTATTAATTAGCCAAGTGGAATGTCACTTTCCTTTTCTCAGCCTGCACGGTCATCAGAAAAGTAGGGATAATAGCGCCCGTCTGACAGTTGGGGGGCAGGGGTGGTGGTTCTGAGACCCTGTATACAGAGCACCCATCCTGTTGCCTTGCTTAAGGTCAGTACTCAGTAAGTATTACGGATTAAATTTGGTATGTCCTCTCCCTTCCCAGGGGGCAAATGAAATACGATTTAATTACAATTTAGATATTTGTTGTTGTTCTGCGTGTGCCAGACACTGGACTTGGTGCTCTGGAGCATCTACACCAGAATAGATAGTCTTTCAGCCCCTGGTGATGGTCTGGACTCCTGATGCACTGCTAAGTCATGACTGGTTGTGAGATGTCACCAGTAATGAGCTATTGTGAATGGCGTTTTAGCCCAGCCGGTGTAGCTCTGTGGTTGAGCGTTGACCTATGAACCAGGAAGTCCCGGTTCAATTCCCGGTCAAGGCAGCTGATCAATGATTCTCATCATTGATGTTTCTATCTCTCTCTCCCTCTCCCTTCCTCTCCGAAGTTAATAAAAATATATTTTTTAAAAATTATTTTTAAATAAGGCCTTTTGGTTAAGATGAAGCATAGGTATCTGCTCTTACCAGTTCATCGTCTGATATGTCCTCTCTCCGAGGACAACATATTTTTTAAAAGTGCTAACTTCTACTTCTTTCTATGATGTCATTCTTAGTCTTTTATGTTCAACTCTGTTCTCTTGGGTGGGGAAGGGGAGGTGGGAGCTGGGTAACCCACTGTCTGTGGTCAGTAGGCAGCTGTTCTCGGGCAGAGCCAATAGCTGCGGCGGTTATGACTTTGGGTTGTACTCTGTATCTTGACCAGAATGTTTGTGATTTCATCCCAGTCTGTACCACGTGAGTCCGTGTTATTACATCATGTTACACATAAAGAATGCGTCTTGATCGAGCACGCAGAGGGGCCCTTGGCTGAAGAGGAGCGATAAGGGCAGGAGAGAGAGCAAGGCTGCCTCTGGCCTTGGGCGGGCCCTGGACGGGTCCAGCTTTGGTACCCAGCAGGTTCAAGTACGCCGGCCATGGGCACACTTACATCATTAACGGGCTCTCTCTTAGGTCTGATGGGCCTCTCTGGCCTGGAGCTGTCCGGTGCACACGCGTTTGCATGGAAGATGGATCAGGTTATTAAAACCTCTAGTTCTATTTTTGGCAGCATCCTTTCAGCAGGGTTTTGAATCGTGTCTGAATGACTGTAGCTATACTCAAACGGTACAGCATCATAGAAAATTCTCCTGCCTTTCTCTACTTGGAAGCACCATCTGTAACTTGCTTTTCCTTCTTTAACTCTCATCCCTTTGGTACCTGTAGTGGTTATGAAAGCTATTTGCCGTCATGTTCTTTAGTAAACGTGGTTGAATCATGTTGGCAAAGTCCTGGCTACTGTCACACGGGTAGGAAGAGCCGTGCGAGGATACAGTTCAGAGCTTTAACATTTCTGAGTGCGCGTGCATGTCCTTGGCGCCTGCGCAGCCTTCCGAAGCTGGGATGGTCCTGTTTCACAGGGGAGCAGACCCCGCTCCGGTGAAATCACTTGCCCACGGCTGCAAAGCAGGGCAGAGGGAAGGAGTCATTTCAGTTACAGAACTGCTGTTCCAGCCCAAAGGCTCCGCCTCCTGGTCCGGCACCTTCTCTGCTGTGCAGGATGCTGACCCTCCCCCTCCCCCTCACCCCCAACTCCCAATGGCTTTTCCCCTTTGTTCTTGAAGAATAGGCTTTGTGACCCTTCCCAAGTCTATTTCATCGGGATTTCGGATGCTGAAGGGTCCCAGTTGTCACCCTGCCTGCCCGCAGGACAGGCGTGTGCACAGCGGCCTCCAATGCCCTTTCCGGCCCGCCATGCTGGCACTTTAGCCCGAGGATGAATTGACTCAAACTGAAATATTTAGGTGGAAGATGTGTTAGCAGCTGCTTCAGCATTTTAAGTGGTTCCCCCTTGAAAAATCTCGGGAGGTAAACAAGCCTTAAAGCCCTTATCCTTTGATCATCAGTGTCGCCGCCACCTGCCGTCACCCCCTTGGTAGTGTGGAGGCGGAAGCGATAAAGTGGCCTGTAATAGAGCGAGAGGGACAGGATGGGATTGGGGATGGGCCGTAGGTTAATGAGCGGAAGACAAAGGGATTCACTGGATTTTGTGACAGAAGAAGCACGAGCCGAAAGTACAATGAGTTGTGCTTGCTAACTTGCCAACTTTTATGTAGAGCCAAACAAAAACTACGAATATCTGAATGGTGCAAGTGCCCAGGATTGGTAAGAGGAGCCATCTGCCCACTGAGGAGTCAGAAAATGCCAGTGTGGTGGGATGCTGGAATTGGTGCCAGGCTGGGGGAGCCGACCAAGTGGAATGGCGCTGAGGGCGTCTGAGGCATATGGGGGGGGGGGGGGGGGACACAGTCAGAAAAGCGCACGGTACGCTCAGTGCTCGGCCAAACAAGGGCAAGTTAGCGTCCGAACAGCAGACACGGAGAGGGAAGATCCAACGTTATCTCCCGCTGGAACCCGAGAGCCGCGCACTGGGGTCAGTGCTGTGGGTGCCTACTGCGTGCCAGTGCTGTGAGAAGGCCTGAGGAGGGTCAGGAGTGCCCACGCCAGAGACGGCCCAGACTCGCCCCAGCTCTGCTGCTCGCTGGCGGTGCCCTCCGGTCAGCTGCGTAGCGGCCCGGGCCTCTGTTGGTGCAGGACCGGACTCTTGGGGTGTTGCAGCACTTTGAACGCTGGAAACCTGTTAAATGGCACCCTTCGTTACCTGTTCGTTACTACGCTAGGCATCTTGGGGGTTCGGTGGCTATGCCATGAGCATAACTTCGTTCGGAAATGTCTGAAATGTTGGAATAACGTGTCTGTACTGTATTTGTTTGAAATGGACGTTAAAAAGGGTTTAACAACATGAGCACAGCCAGAAAAGGGCACTTATTTATAGTAGCACTTCTTCTGAGTTAAAAAAAAAAAAAGTCTTTGAGTTATCGGATAAATATAAAGAGAAACACCGGGATGTCCAGCAATGCCCCTGTCATTTAGGATCCAGGCCCATCTCTTTAGGAAAAGCCCATCTGTAATTAGATAACTAGACGCGAAAAGGAAAAAACCTGTGCCTGTGTCTCCGGCTTTATAGCTTCCCGGTCACGGCCACGTGCATTCTCTGATTCCCCAGGAGCCAGAGGGAGGCAGGACAGTGCACGGATGCCGGCCACGTGCCTGGCACTGTGCTCGTTGCTTACGGACGTCGTCTCATTTGGTTCTCATAACAAATGAGCGGGACGCTGACTGCCCTCGTGTAACTGAGGAGGAGTCTGAGGCCGAGGCCAGCCGGGGGTGCAGTAGAAGCAGCACTAACGCCCAGGCCTCCAACCCCTGGGCCAGCCAGCCAGGACATGGCGGGGGAGAGAGCCTGGCATGCCAAGAGGAAATGGAACCTGTTCCATTCCTTCCGCAGGCCAGGGACCTAAGGAGGAGGCCCTCGCTTTCCCATAAGCCCAGGATTGCCGATCGTGACCCGATCCTAACTGTTTCATCACGTCTGCTGAGAAATAGGACCACGTTGGCCGTGGGCATGCAGGGCTCTGTCTGTTCATTGCTGGCTCCAGCGCCATCGTCGGCCTGGCCCGCGTTCAGTGTTTGTCTTGAGAACGGCGGTGTGGGCTGTGGCACCGCACCATGTGCTCCTCGCCAGGTCCCAGCATCTCGTGGTGACTCATCGCCCGTCTGCAGACTTGCTGGCCATTTGGAAGCGGATGCGGAGGAGTGACGACTGGGGGGTGTCAGGTTGTCGCTGAGGCTTTGCTAATTGGCGATGCGTGGTTTTAAAGCCAACTCTCCCTGGTCTCCCTGTTTTCCGCAGCACCCCGGATAAGACGTTTTCTGCTCCCATCAAGCTGGCAGGGCCTGCGTCCTGAGTCTCCTGGGTGTGTCCTAACTGCCCGTCTCGGCACCTCCTGAAAGCCCCCCTCGCCTCCAGTGGTCACGGTGGAAGGATCATGGGAGAAGCAGAAGGGAAGAAAGATGAGGCTGATTATAAACGCCTGCAGACCTTCCCTCTGGTCAGGGTAAGCCCCAGGGAGGGAGGCAGGGGGCCAGCAGGGCCCACGCAGCCTCGGAGGGAGGCAAGAGGCAGTGGGGGAAGGTGAGAGGGCTTAGCTGGCTCAGAACTAGAGATTTAGAAGTCAGCGGTCATTCATTCATTCACTCATTCACTCATTCATTCAACAAGTATTTATTTAGGCCACCCTGCATATCCTGGGCTGTTCTAGGCTGTGGATGTAGTTGTGAACCAGACAGACGAAGGCCTGGCCCACAGGAAGGAAAGGTTTAAACAACGTAGTTTCCGTTCCTGAGTGAGGGGAGGGGAGGGTTATGGGGAAAGGCGGGTTGTCTTTTTGACATTGGAGTGAGGTCGTCAAGTAGGCAGTTGGATGTAGGAGTCTGGAGCCGAAAGAGAGATTAAAACTGGGGATGAAATTGTGGGACCCACCCCGCCCCAAATATAAGAAGTAAATCCTCGGAACAGGCTGGGGCCCCTGGAGAGCAGAGAGCGAAGAGGAGGAGAGGGTGGAGCCAAGCCCGGGGCCCCCAGCGCTGGGACTGGGAGGGGATCCCGCCAAGTGGACTGAGAAGCGCAGCCCAGAGGCAGGGAGAAGCCAGGAGCCGCGAGGCCGCGCTGTCCCCGGCTCCGGGGTGAGGGCTGCGGTGTCCGAGGGCGGCAGCCCGTGAACCGTTTTCTGAGCCGGATTCACTCCTGCCTGGGCGGCCGCCTCCCACGTCTGTTGGCTGCAGGGGGTGCGACGAGGCCTCCAGAAGGCAGAAGTGAAGGCAGAAGGGCCTGGGCCTTGGAGCCACGTGGCTCAGCTGAGGCCGTGCCCCCAGTTCCCAGCTGTGCGCCCCAGTCAGGAGGTGCCAGGGCACTCACCCAGCGTCCGTGCCGAGAGCCTGGGACAGAGAGGCCAGCCCGAACCCAGGCCGCGGCTGAGCCCTCTCTGTTTGTCCCCCTGCCCTGTCTCTAGCACTCGGACATGCCAGAGGAGATGCGAGTGGAGACCATGGAGCTGTGTGTCACGGCCTGTGAGAAATTCTCCAACAACAACGAGGTATTGCCATTGGTGCAGGCGCCTCTCCTACCTTTGGTGACCCCGTGGGTGAATCAAGTACCCCCGTCGGCACAGCCAGCTCCAGAGGGTCCTGCGGGACAGGCTAGAGCATGTGTAGCCGGGGAAGGGCGGTGAGGGCAGAGGCCGGTGCCGTCTGTGGGCACTATTCTGGCGGTCACGCCCAGCCCTTGAGGGAGAAAAGCCAGAGGGGTCCTGGTGACGCCCCTGCCCCTGCCCTGTCTCAGGGGGGCTGCTGGATAGGGCACCTGCCCTGGGCTCCATGCCAGGGGAGAACAGGCCCGCCCAGGCATTCATTCGCATATCCATTCATCCATTCAGAGACGTTAGACCCATCTCCGTGCCGGCACTGTCTAGGGCATCCACACGGGACTGCTGTTATCAGTCGCTACAGGTGCTGAGAGAGAGCAGTCGGTGTCATGGCAGCTGGCGGGGAGGCAGACCCTGGCCAATGAGGGCCGGGGCTCTGGGCCAGCCAGCCCCCAGCTGAAATCCCACCTCCAGCCCTTCCTAGCTCCTTCACCTTGGATGAGCCATTTCTCATCTCTGAGCCGTTCTAGTCTAGAACTGGGCAGTGGTGAGGACCAAGTGCTCACATGGCACCTGGCCCTGCGGCGGGTGCTGCTGGTGCCCGGCAGGTGCCCGCACCTGGGACTTGTCCCACAGAGCCTGGGCCTCGCCCTCCCCTAGACCCCTGCTTGAGAGAGTGAGCACAGGAGGAGGGACGCAGTCCAGCTCCTCTTCTGGGAGCCGTGAACCCTTCAGGGAACAGCCTTTGTGTCCCACAGGTAACCCGACGCCTCGCAGTGACGATAATTTCCTGTGCAGTCAGCCTCCAGGGCGCTCTGGGCCTATGACTCACAGTTCTGAGAACAGCCTGGTACTGACCCAGAAACAGCTGACCAGGACTCTGTGTCCAGCCTGGGGCCTGCTCTGCCCCCTCGGCCATCTTCCTGACGGGGAGGGAGGTCCGGGCTGCCCTGCGTGGTGACCTGGCGGGAGGGGGCCTGCGGCACCGTGGTGGTTCCGGGGCAGGACAGCAGGGCCAGGAGGCAGGCCTTCTCCTGCCACGACTTCGCTTCCCACAGAGGGAGCCGACGTGTGCGCTGCCCCTCCCACCCCTCTAACGCGCGCCCCCTCGTTCCAGAGTGCCGCCAAGATGATCAAAGAGACGATGGACAAGAAGTTCGGCTCCTCCTGGCACGTGGTGATCGGCGAGGGCTTCGGGTTTGAGATCACACATGAGGTGAAGAACCTCCTGTACCTGTACTTCGGGGGGACGCTGGCCGTGTGCGTCTGGAAGTGCTCCTGACACTGTCCCTCCCCTGCCCCTCCTCCGGATGGGGCGCAGCCCCAGGCAGGGCCGAGTTTTCTGAAGGAGAGCGTGGGGTCTGTCTGTTGTCCTGTGTACCCGTGTCCTGAGCCAGGCCCCATGTGTGAACTTAGCGACATCTCTGTCCCCGGGCTCCCAGCCATCTCACTCTGAGTGCCAGGGTGTGAGGGCAGCAGGCCGTGGTCTCCATGCAGGGAGGCCGGGCACGTGACAGGGTGGGAGCGGGGGGAGGTGGACGTCTCCCGCGGGGACATGCAGCCCCACGTCTCTCGGGGCTACCCCCTCACATCCGGAGCCCCCTGCCTTCCACCCAGGGCCGCTGGCACGTGACCCCTGCCCTTGTCTTTATGGACCGTATGCAAATGGCCCCAGGAAGGAGCCTCCCTTCCAGGGGCACCGGCAGCTTCTCTCCTCGTCCTCCGTCCTCCGGGGAAGTGGGGACTCCCCAGAAGCCCCTTCCCCGAGCTTACCCCCGGCTGAGCGACCACTGCATCTCACGGGCCAACAGCTCCACAGCCCGTTTCGGCCTGCGGACCAAGCAGCCTTCCCCGCCCCCTGCCCCCCAGCCGCCAGGCTTCGTCAACCTTTTCCACTCCCCCAGCGTGCAGCTGGGAGCCCGCGGCGAGGGCGTGGGAACTGCTGCCCGGCAGTTTGAGTGTCACTGAGCCTCGGCGAGCCTCCTGGGCCAGGAGTGCCCTCGCCTCGGCCGTCTCAGCAGGGAACCTGGCCTGCCAGCTACTCTCATCAGGGACCGCATGCTGATTTGTACTTCTTCTCTCTGCTGGGTTTTCTAGATTCTTTTTGAGTGTGGGGAGAGTGTTTTAGTAGAAGGATGAATCCTATTTTACATAGCGGTCTTATTTATACAAATGTCTTGGTTTTTACAATTAAAATGGTCAAAAACTGACTCCGTCTACAGCCTCTCGAGGTTGGGGGGAGACGTGTTCAGGATCCTCAGAGTGTGGTGTATCCCAGGCACCAAGAGGCGACTGGCCAGACAGCGAGGCTGTGGAGCCCTGTGCCCAGGCACAGCCCCTGGCCCTGCCCAGTCCCTCTGGTGTTCGGGCTGAGTGCAGTTGGATGGGGCCATGGGGACACTGACTGGGATGCCCTTGGTGGCCAGACTGAGCTCCTATCAAGATGTTTTCAGTCTCACGTGATTTAATTCAGTTCAAAGATGTTTATCCCACAGCTATCGAGTGCCAGGCCCCAGGGGTGCGGATGCCAAGATGGAAAAGCCACAGAGCTCGCCCTCTGTGAGCTCACAGCCAGTCAGGAAGGAAACTAAACCCAGTCACCCAACCGAATGGAAACTGACGGGATAGAAGTTAGGACAGGGCATTCTGGGAGGAGGAAGGACAGGCTGCACACCCAGCCTAGGGAGTAGGGAGGGCCTGTGGCAGGTGAGGCCTCAAGCCACCTCCTTCCCTCCCTTCCACTCTCCCCGCCCCCCCAAAAAAAGAAGGGGGGGGTATCCGCAAGTGATGATTAGCAAAAAAAAAAAAAAAAAAAAAAAGTGTAGCCACGAGCCAATGCCCTGTTTTCCTTTTGTTCTCATCCGGTATTTAAAGCAACCACCTCCACTGCCAGCTGCTCTCTTTCATCCTTAGAAAGGCGGGGGTGAGGGCGGGGTGGGGGTGGGCGTGAACCTGAGGCAGATGATCTGAACTGGTATTAATAATATTCTCAAACTATTGGGTGCCTCCGTGTGCCAGGCACTTCACTGAGCCTTTTGCTTACATCACTCTGTGGGGAGACCAGTATCCCCCTTTGTTCAGACGAGGGGTTGTGGCCCAGAACCCAGCTCTACACCCTCTCCAGGGTCAGCCTGCCAGCTGGGACAAGCCACTTACTTGCTCCTCCATCATCTCAGTTTCTTCAGCTGCAAAACAAGGTTCAAAGCTCCTGCCCTGTCTCCTTCCCAAGGTTACTATAGGGCACTGGGGAGGTGGTGGCCACAAATGTGGAAGTGCTTTAACGTGGATGGATAGATGATGGACAGATAAATGGGTGATGGGTGGGTAGATGGATGATGGATGGGTGGGGTGGGTGGATGAATGGATGATGGACTGATGGATGGGTAAATGATGGACGGACAGATGGATGGGTAGGTAGATGATGGACAGATGGATGGATGGATGGGTAGATAGATGAGGGACAGACAGGTGGGTGGATGGATGGATGATGGATGGATGGATAGATAGAAGATGGACAGACGGATGGCTGGTGAATGGATGGATGGATGGATGGATGGATGGATGGATGGAAGTCTTTTCTAGGAAGCTACGAACATGAGGGTACATGAAGCAGGCACTCCTCTTTTCCCCCATCTCTCGCTGAATGCTGCATACACCATTGGGCCCTGGAATGGCTGGAGACGGCCAGTCCCTGCCATTCCACAGTGTTCCCTACCCACTGTGACCTTGGCCACAAACCCAGCTAATGTGGTGAGCGCTGAGCTCCCATAGGCTGGGGGTGTCAGGGAGAGGCCTCGATGCCCAGATTGCCCGGAGGGCATCTCGAAAGAAGTGACATTTGAGCTGGGCCTGAAAGGGATTTCCTTAGGCCCCAGGGAAGTGAGGAGGGGTCAGGGCGTAGCAGCCAAAGGAGCTGTGGGCGGGGAGTGGGCAGAGCTGAGGCTGGGGCTGGGTGGGGCATACTCATGCTGCCAACCAGCGGCAGGGAGCCCTGGAGGCTCCTGGCAGAATTCGATGCCATAGAACCAGGAACACAAGTCTCCTTTCCCGGCATGGAGGGCTGATGGGAGACAGCCAAGGGCCAGTCGCCTGCTCTGCTGGTCAAGCATGAGCCGGACTGTGAGCTGGGGTGCAGGCACCAGGGAGCCGCCTCCTAACCCACCTCCCCACACACATCTTTTCATATATATATAGATTTCAGAGAGGGAGGGAGAGGGAGAGAGAGAAAAACATCAATGATGAGAGAGTCATTGATCAGCTGCCTTCTGCACGTCTCCCACTGGGGATTGAGCTCACAACCCAGGTATGTGCCCTGACTGGGAATCGAACCATGACCTCCTGGTGCATAGGTCAACACTCAGCCACTGAGCCACGCCGGCTGGGCCCCACCCACATCTTGCTCACCCAACAGTAACCAGGAGGACCACGATGCTCCCAGGTAACCCCTGCCACGTAGTTTGCCCACTGCCCCAGGATAAAGCCCAGTTTCTCACCCGCCTGCCAGGCCCAGCCTGGCCTCTGCCTCTCAGCAAGGCCCGCTGCCTGGGCATCCAGGGCCAGCCCTGACCCTTGAGACAGGAGTCCCAGGGTCAGCAAGGGCCAAGCAAGTGGGCAGAGCTGCCAAGCCAGACCCCTGGACACCTGCCCCACTGAGAACACTTCCCCATGGGCATGCGCTGTACACCAGCGTGACCCCTGGGCCCACCCTGATGGAGGAGGATCGTGGCCTTGGGTCTGGCCAACACCACCACGAATCCCATACCCCAGCCCTGCTCTCCTGGCCCCATGTCTGCCTTGCAGTCCAGAAGTCCGGGGAACCCAGGCAAAGCTAATCGTGACCCCAAAATGACAGGACCTCCCTCAAACGCATGAGGTGAGGACCTGGGAGGGAACCTGTCAGCTCTGCCCCAGGCTGGCTGTGTGCGGAGACCAGCCACCCACTCTCTGGGCACATCTCCGCTGACCCAAGGGCCCTCCTTGTGGTGCACCTTTCAGCCACCCCTGCACATGGTACAATCCTCCAACCCCGCTCCCCGCATCCTGCTATAGATCCTTGCTCTACCACTAGGCGGCCCGTCTCCTCCTGACTGGTGGCGTGGGGCGACCTCTTGTGGCCATATGTGGGTATAACATGGCTCACCAGCAACTGCTTTGGCCAGGGCCTGCTGGAGGGCGCTGAGGGCTCTGCCTGCACCTTGCTCCTCTCAGGCCCAGCAGACCATAGGCCACCTCTCAGGTTCATCAGGCCCAAGTGGGAAAAGGTGTGGGGGCTTTGAGTCTGTCAGACCTGACTTCCTTCTGCTCTTCATTAGCAAACGTATTGAGCACCTACTGCGTGCTCTGCCTGTGTGCGTACTGGGGCAGCAGGTCCCCACCCTCACTGAAGTTATGGTCCTGCACCTCCACTTTGCACTCTGAGCCCCATGTCCCCTCCAGTGACTTTGCCTGCTCAGCAGTCCCCGCCTCGCAGGGCTGCCGTGAGGATGGAGGTCCAGGTGCTCAGGACCCAGCTCCTCAGCAGGCCACCACCCACTCCTCCTCCCCTGCGCCCCCCCCTGCCCCCTCCCGAGCTCCCAGAAAAGCTCCAGAGTCCGTTGTGGAACCAGGGCTTGCCGAGGAGGACGACGGGAGAGGGCTCAAGGCAGACTGCCCGGCAGGAGGAGATGGACCCCGAAGCGGGGAGGGGGGGGGGTCCCAAAGGGAAGTGTTTAATCCTAGAAAGGGAGGCAGAAGGGGCGCGGCTCTGAGGAGTGGGAGGGAGGCTGGCGGTTAGGGCCGCGGTGGGGCGTGCGGTGGAGGCAGGGACCTGGCTCTGAAGGATCTGAGGTGGGAGCTGTGGGCTGGGCCGAGGCCGGAAGAGGAAGACGGAGAAATTGCCTCAATTACGAATAACCACAGCCCCTTGGCCCCAAGAGCAAAGCTGTTGAGAATCAAACCCAGGAGGATGGGGTAACCGAGCAGAGGAGTGGAGGGCAGGCCAGGGATGTGGGGAGAAAACGAGAGTTTGGAACACTCCAGACAGAAAGGAGAAAGGATGGCGACCTGAGGCCCCTGGAGCCTGTGTGGCAGGAGAGTGTGCAGGCAGCCAGCAGGAGAGGAGGAGGGACGGTTAGAGCAGGCATCACTCACACACACACACACACACACACACACATACACACACAAACATATCACACACATATCACAATACACACACCTACACACACAACACACATATCACACACACATACACACACAAACATATCACACACATATCACAATACACACACCTACACACACACACACCTACACACACATATACACACACCTACACACACGCGCGCACACACACACCCCTACAGAGCTGCCCCGGCCCCTGCGGCAGCCCCTGGGCTGGGTGTGGAGCCAGGGCGTGTCCTGGGGGCTGGCCGGGTTCAGGGAGGGCCACGCCAGTGGGAGGGCTGAGCCGGCCTGGGCTTTGGTGGGGACCGTGAGGCAGCTCGCTCAACCCCTGCTGTGGCCGGAGGAGCCCTCTGCAGCGTGCCCAAGGTCATGTCACTCCCAATGGCAGCCCAAATCCTCTGTCTGTGCTGTACACACACAGGCATGTACATACATGCACACACACACGTGTACACACATCCCAGCGGCAAGAGGGGAGTCCTCTCTTGGGCCAGGGGGATGAAGGGGGCAGCCCCAGGCCACGCCTCGCTGATGCCACCCACGTTCCCACCTTTCAGCATCAAGAAGGCAACCCTCTGGAGCCCACAGTTCCTGACCACCAGGCCCTTCAGCCACCAGGCCCTTCAGCCTGTCTCTGAGCCCCGGGGGGCCCTGGCTAGAGGCAGGGCCCTGCTGGAGCCGATGCCCAGGTGCACGGCCCCGGCCCTCAGAGGCGCTGCGGGAGGGGCTCCCCGGCCGGTGGGGCTGAGCTGAGCCGATGAGCACATTTAGCCTGGAAGTCCTGCCCGCCCCAGGTGTGTGCCATCAACTGTCACCCCGACTCCCCCCACCCCTGCACCCTCTCTGGGGATCGCGCTGAGTGACTCACGATGGAACACTCTTCCCATGAGGCTGCAGTGCTGATAGCTGGGTGCTGAGTGAGGAGGCCCCTGCGTGGGAAAGGCATGTGGCCACACCAACACTGACTCTGCCGGGGGACTGGCCGCCTCTGTGCGCCTCGTGCCGCACCTTCCCCCAGGCCCCGGAGAGCTCCCGTCTCACCACCTCATCTGTCTCCACGGCCGGGAAGGGCTGCAATTACTGTCCCCATGGCGCGGGTGGGGAAGTGGAGGCTGGGCAGGGGTAGTGTGTGTGGATAGAGCGGCACTCAGGACATGGGGACACGATGCGAGAGCCATTCCTTCTGCCTCGGATACTTAGGGGCAGGGAAATCTGAGCTCATCCTTGAACGTTCTTAGAATGTCAGCAGCCGAGCGAAACGGGGAAAGGGATTCCAGGCCACGAGGATGGGCCGTTGAAGACTGGGAGCTCGTCAGGCAGTTCGTTGGTGCATGGGGAGCGGCACTGCAGTAGGTGTGGGGAGCAGAGATGTCGGAGGCACAGGCACCCCTGAGAGCCTGACCAGGAGTGTGCACGGTCTGTCCCTGACCCTGGCGGGCCCACGTAGTGCCTGGACCCAGCGCTGCCCCTCCTGGGACTGGACTTCCTCCATAAATGGGGCTTACCTGCGCTTGCCACCCGTGCCCGCTCTGAGCCTGCAGATGAAAGAGCGCCGCCGGGCTGGGCAGGGCCCACAGCACATGCCCACGGAGGCAGAGAAACAGCCCGAGGTTGCGGGGGGGGGGGGGGGTGCACCCGATCCCCTGAGATTACTGCCTCTCCATAGCTGCCAAACCTGTTCCTCAGCCAGGAAGCTTGGTATTAAAGGCCCCCACCCCCGGCCCCCACCAAGGATTCTCCGCTGTGATGGTCTAATGACAGACGCCAACACGCTGACGGCGGGGAGGAGGGCGTGGCGGTGGCCTTGGCTGCAGGGAGCTGGCAGTGTCCTCACTCGTGTGGTCATTTGACACAGGCACTGAGGACCCCCTCGGACCAGTGCCCGGCCCACGTGTCCGGGTCCATGGGGGAGGCAGGCAGGTACACGGGTCATTCCACCACCACGTGGGGGTGCCATGGGGACACCCTGGTCTCTGGAAGCACAGAGGAGACACCTGGCTTGACTAGGAGCCCAGGACAGACCAGGCCCAACGCCCTCCCCCTCCTCCCGATGCCCTGTCACCTGCCCTCACACAGGAGGAAACAGGCCCAGGGCCACACGGCAGACAGGACAGCTGTTGTCACTCACATGGTCCGGATGGGACAGGGCTGAGAGGTGCGGTGCTGGCCCGGCTCACGAGCAGGCGCTGCCCCTGGCCTGGAGCCAGGGCTACAGATGCCGCGTCCTCCTCGCTGGTCACACAGCCACTGACCCGGGACGGCCTGCCGCCGCCGCCGCTGAAGGCAGAGGGAGGGCCGGGCCACCCTCTCTGCGAAACAGGGCAGACACGGCGTCCAGGGTGCTTTGGGGGCACACCGAAATGTTTTCATCTTTTAAACTCAGAAGGAACATTAAATATCCTGATAATGAATTATTACAATGAATGAAGCCTAGACTACAGCCATCTTCCTACCAATGTGGTCATAAAATATAGTTTTTAAAAAAATTTTTATGAAGGAAGGGGCTGAAAGGTTTGCAACACAGGAAACAAGACACAGAGTCCAGGCCATGGAAAGGGGGGAGGTTTTAATCTTGCGCTCCCAGGCGAAACTCACCGGTCCGAGAGTGGGCCAGGGGAGTTCGCGCCAAAACGGGGCTTAGGTACTTCCTTTATACAGCTGTTTAGTGAGGGGAGGGTGGAGGGCATGAGAGGTGTGGAATTCCTGCCTCGGGCAGGGGTCTGGGAAGGCTGGCAAGGGTCTGGGAAGGCGCCAGTTATCTTTGTCACCATCTACCTTGTGGATGCTTGCAGGGCTGTGGTCTTTCCCCCCTGCCTCGACCTAACAGGGGCCACTAAGGCAAAAGTGTCCAGCAATGAAGAAAATCCTAACGTGGCCCCGCTGAGGTGGCTGCCCCGTCAGCCACCACGACCCTGTTCCAGGTGGGGCAGAGCCGCCACCCCACCTGCCCCTGTGGAGGGAAGGACGGTGATGGAAGAAGGAGCAAACATGGCGCAGTGAAAGAGAAGAGTGGGCTGGGGGAAGAGCAGCCAAAGGAATGGCGGCCAGGCCGAGGGAACCCGGAAGGGCGGAGATGCTGAGCGAGCAGATGGCAGGGAGATGAGGGAGGAGGGGGAGAGGTGGGAGACAGGGATGTGTGTGGTCTCACCAGTCTGATGCAGTGTCCGTGAGGACAGCCAGGACCGAGGGAGGGCCTGTGTGTCATGGAGCCTTAAACAAGCATCTCCCAGGTCCTTTTCCTCTCCTGTAGCTGCTGTAGCAAATTACCACGTGCGTGGTGACGGACAGCAACAGAAACTTACTCTCTCTTGCCGAAACCGGTTTGGCTCAGTGGATAGAGCATCGGCCTGCGGACTCAAGGGTCCCAGGTTCGATTCCGGTCAAGGGCATGTACCTTGGTTGCGGGCACATCCCCAGTAGGGGGTGTGCAAGAGGCAGCTGATCGATGTTTCTAACTCTCTATCCCTCTCTCTTCCTCTAAAGAAACTTACTCTCTCGCTGTTCAGACGGCCGCAAGTCCAACATCAAAACCATTGGGCAGAAAGCAAGCTGTCGGCAGAGCCGTGCTCCCTCTGGAGGCTCTCGGGGAGCATCCATCTCTCTCCCAGCTCCTGGTGGCGGCCAGCGTTCCTGGTCTGTGACCACATTCTCCGTCTCTCCCGCGGTGGCACACTGCCCTCTCCTCCTCTCCTCCTCTCCTAAAAGGACTTGTGATTGCATGGAGGGCGCGCCCTGGTAATCCAGGATAATGTCTGCATCTCAAAATTCTTCGTCTAACTGAATCTGCCAAGACTTTCCACGTGTGGCCATGTTCACAGGCGCCAGGGATTGGGACCTGGTGTCTTCGGGGCCCATGCATGGAGGCACGCAGCGTGCGAAGGGCCTGCCTCCCACCGGCCTGTGGCCACGCCCTTGCCTGGACCAGTGGAAGGCACATGGCCTCCCGCTTCACAAACGGCACATCCTGGGAGGGTGGTTGTTGGGCCAGGACCCTGGGGGAGGAGGGGCGCAGGCTCTGCGAGGGAGATGGTGGGATCTGAAACTCCACTGGAATCGGCGAGGACAGAAGGGGAGTGAAGCGCCCTGGCGAGGAGACGGTCAAGGGAGAGCCCTGCCCTTCCTGGACGCTGCCCCTAAATCTGACTTCCCAGCAGGTACTCAGACACGAGCCAGGCGCTGTGCTGGGTCCGACAGAGCCAGCCCTTGGCCTCAGGGAGCTCTCCGTCTAACCCAGGCCAGCACCATTGTCTTCAAGATGCCCTACGTACAGGTGAGACCCCTATTTTCCAGGTGGGGCAGTGCAGGCCAAGGGCGGGCGGAAGGTCGGTTTTTGTACGTAATCAGTACAAGGGCTTCAAATGTCCTCAATGCCCTATGGAGTACCCCCGGTCCTGTCCGGTGATTTTGTCATCTCTCGCCTCTTCCTCTTGGCACTTTAAAGTGAAATAGCGACAGCCTGTTCCGCCTTCCCCTAAAGAGCTTGCAGAGAGGAAGCGACTCCTCCCAGGCTGAGTCTGTGGGGACCCAGGGCACAAGACCGCCCCCCCCCCCCCCCCCCCGGCGGGCGCAGGCAGCCTTTCCCCAGTTGGCATCTATCCACGCTCCTCTCAGGCAGCCTGCCTCCTAGCACCAGCTCCCTCCTCAAAACGGAGAGAAGCTTCCGCAGTGAGACTAGGGGGCCCTGGGGACAGATTGGGCAATGGCAGAGCCTCCTGCCATGTCTGAATCCCCCAATCAACCTAGAATGGAAAACGCGGGCTTGGATGTGAAGAGAACCTTCTAATCTCGATGTGTGACTGGAAGCAAATCACTGAACACCTCTATGAGCCAGTTTCCTTATCTGTAAAATGGGTGTAGAAAGGCCTGGCTAGGAGGACAATTACGCAGGCGCCTTGGATAATTGTTGAGAGTTCGCGGGGAGCTCACTACTCACTCCAGTAGGCGAGAGTCTGCTCCCCACGCCCTCGGGCCATCCCCCGGAGGCTGTGCCCCCAGCACCCATGCCTATAATCGGCTGGCATTCCCGCCTTGTCGAGTCCGCTGGCGGGGCGCTGGGAGGCCGCGGCCAGGAGGCCACGCGAGGTGTGCAGCGCGCGAGGGAGCCCTCGGGTTGTGACCCACTGGGCCGGAGTCAAGTGCGCAGCGACACCCAGCCGACCGCCACCGCCGCCTGCAGCTGAGTCCTCGGCGCCCAGACGTCGCCCTCGCGCCCGCGTCTCCCACGCGCGGACTCCTCACTGGGCGCGCCCGGCCCGCGGGGCCCACGCGGCGGGCGGGGCCAGCGGGGCCTTTGTGTTCAAACCGCCCAATGGGCGGCGGCGGTGGGCGGGGCAGCGGGCGGGGCCTGGCCAATGGGCGGCGGCCTGTCAGGGTTGACAGACAGGCGCACACATACACACTCGGCCACGCGCGCACCGCCCGGCCCCACTCGCGCCGCGCAGTTGTGCGCGGGCCGCATTGTCCGCAGCTCCCGTCCGCCGACCTCCTTCCGCGCCGCCGCTCCCTGCGCCCGGGCCCCGCACCGAGAGCCGTCCCGGGATCCCGACGCGAAGGGGGCGCGCCCGGGCGGCAGCGCGGGCCTCGCACGCCCGGCCCCGCGCGGAACAGCAGGTAACAGCCGGCCGTGGGCCCCTGGCGGGCAGACGCGCGGGGCGAGGGTGGCGGCCGGCCCTGTCCGCCTCCCCGCGGGCGCCGGGCCCCGCCTGACCCCGGGTCATCCCTGGGCCGCTCCGGCCATGGCCGAGCTGCTGGCCTGCTTCTCCTCCGGGCCAGGCTGGGCCCGGCTCCAGCCCCGCCCGGCGCACGCCCCTGGGCCGGTCGGGAGGGGCCGCGCCGTGCCCAGGCCAGCGGGCCGCCCTGACTCACCGCGGCGGGCCCCCGCCCCCAGGGCTGGCCGCCCGCTGGTCCCCCCGAGGGCGGATGTCTCCAGGCGGGACTTCCCGGGGCAGAACCTCCGGGAGGAGGAGAGTGGAGACCCGGCTGCCTCCAGCCAGCCCCGGGCAGTGCCCATGTTCTCGTGCCAGGCGGGCCGCTTCCAGGGACAGGCAGTTCCTGCCTCTGCCTTTCACAACTGGGAATAGGAGCAGGCCCGTTTGGTCGAGTTCTAAAAAGAACCCAAACAAGGAGGGGGCGGGAGTGCGACTGGGAGCGGAGCAGCAGGGGCGGCGTGCGGTTGTAAACATCGCTGCGGGTTCTGGGAGGGAGGGGAGTTCGCACCGGGAGCGTTTTGGGCCCCGGGAGGGAGGAAACGCAGTGGGGAGTGCCCCGCGTGGAAATGGCCCGCGGGAGGTACCCAAGATCTGCGTTCAGTCTGGACACGGGGCAGATAGTGTCCTACAAGTCTGTGATGGGCATGGAGGAAGGTGGCGAGGAGAAAAGGATGTGGCTCAGCTCAGAAGTGGGGAGGCATGTTTTAGTTGCAGGTTTCTTAACTGATCGGTGTTGGGGGCGTTGTCTACTCTCCTATGCAAAAGACTTGAGCTTCTAGGCTTATCTCCTGTTTTGTTTCGGAGGAGGAAGCCTTGACCTTTTTCCTCTTGTGAAACCCAAATTCAATTGCAAACTGTTTTGAGATCCCAGCGGGCCCCAGGAACGGCAGGCCCCTCGGGGAGGCTGAAGGACTGACAGTTCTCAGCACACCCCCCCGCCCTCCATGTCCATATGAATATGTATGTTCTGGCCGCCCAGGCCCTCAGTATTGTGTAAACACGTTGCTTTGTTTCTGTCCCACAGTGGAGGCCTCCACTCTGCGGGGCGGGAGTTGAGAGGAGGGGCTGTGTGGGCAGCTGGAGCCTCAGGTGGGGAGGGCGGTAGGGGAGGGAGTCACCATATAAGGAGTGGAATATAGACCAGAACCCAGGCCCACTTCCTGCTTCGGCTACTACCATCAGCCCTTTACCAAGCCCGGCTAGAGCCGGAGGGAGATGTCAGGTGAACGTCCCACCCCAGAAGACGCCAGTGAGACAAGACGTGAGGCTGCTTGTTTTTCAGAAGAGAACTTTCTAGAATCCGCCAGCTGGACTAACCAGACCTTCTGGTTTCCATAGCCTGAGTCGGATGTGTTAGGGAGAACTAGTCATTTACACATCAACCAGGCGTCTTAGAAGTGATAGCAGGTGTCAAGGACAAGGACCTCTCGAGTGGGCCGAGGTCGCTGTGACTGTCACATGGGCTGGCAGAGGCGGCGTGTGGACGGTGACACCTCACGTTGTCACCCGAGATTTTGAATTTGGGTTTCTGGAGCTTATTAGTCCTCGGGTGGCAGGACCACACGTGGGTTTTTTGTGTTTTTTTTTAAAGAGAGCTCACATTTGTTCTCTTTTGTTTTGTTGTTGTTAATCCTCACTGAGGATATTTTCCATTGATTTTTAGCGAGAGTGGAAGGGAGAGAGACAGAAACATCCATGTGAGAGGGGCACATCAAATGGTTGCCTTCGCACATGCTCCATCCAGGGCCGGAGCCTGCATCCGAGGTACATGCCTGTGACCGGGATGGAACCCGGGACCCTCCAGTCCGCAGGCCGACACTCCTTCCACTGAGCCAGACCGGCCAGCGCAGAGCGGGCCTTTCCCCCGGACCTCCTTGGCCTCAGCAGTTCCAGAGCCCTGGTGTCCGCCCCTGTGTTCCCACACCGCTGCTCCACGGCCCGTTTGTTAGTTAGCAAATATCTGTTGTGTAACAACTTTATCTGCAGCCTGTTCTGAACATATCTGAGGCTATGGAGACTCTAGTTGGGGCCACACAGCACACTCCTGAAACAACCTGAACCCTTCCGGTGGGGTGGAAAGAGCCAGCCCTGTCACATGTCAGATCTGAGCTCAAAACCCGGCTCAGTCACGCAGGGGCTGGGTGGCTGTGGGCAAGTCACCCATCAGCGGTGTCCCAGGCTCCTCCGCTGCACGATGGGACTAATGATGTCTCCCTTGCTTGCAGGATCAGAAATGGGTTTGTAGGAGCCAGGTACCTAGGAGGCTTTTACTAAGTGTTTTATCATCACCATGACAACGAGATGTCCTGATGCGGCGGGGCAGTAACTAGCCGAGGGGACACAGCGTACAACCCGTGTTAGAGTTGCAGGGGGCTGGCCAGGGAAAGGGTCCTGGCGTCACAGTGTGACTGGGGCCCTGGTCAGTGAGCAGAGCTACAGGAAAGAAAAGGAAAGCGTGTCCCCCCAGGGAAACGGCTAGGATGAGAGTGGACCCTGCTCTGGGGAGAGGGCAGTGCAGTGGAGCCAGGCGGGCGGGGCTGTGCCGGGCGGCGGTGATCAAGGCCTTCATTCAGCATCTCCTGTGTGCCTTGCGTGTGCCTCAGGCCAGAGGCTGCGGAAGGCCAGTTCTGGCTCTCCCGGAGCTCAGTGACAGATAAACCGAAAATTAGCAAACCTGTGGAAAGAGGCTGCCGGGCACTGAGTGAGCCCAGGGCAGGTGCGGGCCGCAGCAGGGGTGGGGGTGGGGGTGGGGGGCTGTCTCCCACATCGCAGGCTGTTTTGAAGGAGAAAATGCCTGGTCTCTCCTCCGCCAGGTAGAGTCTACCACAGCCCCAAGCCTCACCTGCCCTCCTTTCTCTCCCAAGACTCTCTTTAGGGGAAGGGTCCCCATCCCACCTCATCATGTCTCGTCGAAGCCAGCGCCTCACGCGCTACTCCCAGGCGGACGATGACGGCGGCAGCAGCAGTGGCGGGAGCTCAGTGGCGGGGAGCCAGAGCACCCTGTTTAAGGACAGTCCTTTCCGGTAGGGGATTGCCACCCCACCCCCACACTTACCCCCACCCCCACCCCGTGGATCGTGCTGCAGCACAGAGCAGCGGGCTGGGCATCCCTGCACGGCCTCTCCCTGTCGTGACCTTCATGGGCAGAGATAAGACGCCCATGTCCAGTCCAGGGACACCCACTCCTATGAGGAGGCCAGGATGAGTACCACTTCCCCCTCCTGTGAGCCAGGCTGTGGCCTTGTGCTCAGAGAACAGGAAGTGGGGAGAGGCAGCTTCAAGAAAAAGCCAGGCCGGAAACCCGCACCACCAGCTGGCTCACAGGAACCCCTTCTGCTGTGAGGGGCAGGCCCCCCCCCCCCCCATCACGGCCCCCGGACCTGCACTCGTGTGTCTCACCGCGTGCCGGGCCTCGGGCCTCCGGAGGGCCAGCCACGCCTCCGAGGAGAGGAGGGGGTCCCAGGGCACCAGGAGATGAGTGAGGCAGGTGCCCCCCTCATCCTGCCCCCCTCACCCTGCCCCCCTCGCAGACATGAGCCCTCAGAGCAGCCCCTGAGGCTCCTGGAGGCCAGTTGGGCTAGTCTGGGTTTTCAGTGGGTTGTACAAATTACTAATCATTAAGAAGCGTGAGAAAAAAAGCCTGGCTTTGAAGTTAGAGACCTAGATTTGAATCTCATCACCTTGACCATCTCCCTGCTGGTGAGATGAGGAGATAATGGGAGCGGAGGAGCTACCTGTGCTCTGCCCGTCTGAAGCCCCGGGGCTGTTAGTTGCCTAGCAACAAGGCCAACCCACTCACTACAGGAGTGCAGAGCCTGGCTTCCTGTCCTAGTCCCGACCTGGCTCACCTTCCTCTCCCCCTCCTGCTGACACCTCAGGACCGTGAAGAGGAAATCCAGCAGCACGAAGCGCCCCTCCCCAGCGCCCCAGCTGGGCCCCTCGGACACACACACCTACTACAGCGAGTCCGTGGTCAGGGAGTCCTACTACGGCAGCCCCCGGGCCGCCTCGCTGGCCAGGAGCTCCATCCTCGATGACCAGCTGCACGGTGACCCCTATTGGAGTGAGTGGAACCTTTCTCCTGGGCTCTGCCTCCTCTCAGACAAGGTCCCAAGAGCCGGCTCCCTCACCCAGGGTTCCTGACCCTGCGGGGCCAGGGGGGGCTCCCAGGTGTCACCTCCCAGGTCCCTGCAGATGATGAAGTAGCCACGTAGCGGCTCCGAGCCCAGGAGACAGAGGGGCTGGGCCCGGCTCACCCTCCCGGGAGAGGCCAAGGACAGAGTCCACCAGGGGCTCCCCACAGGGCCCCCCGGGGTACCCTCCTCGGCATCTCTGTGCCCTGAGAACCCCGCCTTCTTCCCTCCTCAGGCGAGGACCTGCGGGTGAGGAGGAGGAGAGGCACAGGGGACACCGAGAGCAGCAAAATCAACGGGCTGGTGGGGGCCAAGCTCTCCGAGGACTTCCCGGGGTCCTCCTCCGGCTACTCCTCCGAGGATGACTACGTAGGTAGGTGACACTCAGCCTCGGACAGACCCCCGGGCTCCCTGACAGCTTGAGGGAGCCTGGTGGACAGGCGCCTCTGCGGATCCTCTGGCGTCCCTCCCGTGCCTGTAGCACCCTGAACCCCAGCCTGGGGTGTCCCTCAGCACCATGGGCCGTCCCTGCCCCACTAGGCCTACGGTCAAGGTCAACTCCATTGTTTGCTCACTTCCAGCAAACAGGCTTCACGCTGAGGAGGTGCCTGACCCCTGGGTCTGGTTCTGAGCAGTGGGTGAGGGGAGGGGGGCAGGCAGGGAGCTCAGGGGAAGTGAAGTGTCAGAAACCCGTCGAAAGCTCCGTCAGCAGACGCGTACTGGCCAACGGTGTGGCACTGGGAATGTGGGGAGTGGTGCGGGTCCCAGTGCACCGTCTAAGGGAGAAGACCGAGGCGGGCAGTGCCCGCCCCAGGCTCTCCTGAGAGAGGACAGACGGAGCCGCTCCCTCCCTGCAGGGTACTCGGAGGCGGCCCGGCAGGGCGCAGGCTCCCGGCTGAGGGGCGCGGTCTCTCGGGCAGGCTCCTTCTTCTGGACGGTGGTCACCTTCCCAGGTGGGTGCTGGCTGTTCTGTGCACGATCGATCGTCTCCGTTCCCTGCAGCAGCCCCTTCTCGCCCATCTCTCCGCCGGTGTCCGGCCCACACAGAGGGGCTTAGGACCATCGGGAAGCTCTTTCTGGAATAATCACAGGGGCCCGGAGCCGTGGGAACATCCTCGCGGTCGGAAGGGCAGGAGCGGCTGTGGTGCAGGCCGTTGGTGGAGTGGGTGGGGGAAGGGGAGGTTAGGGGGACTGGTGGCCAGAGGACGGGACAGAGGTGCCCGGCGGGGGTGGGGTGAGGCAGGAGAACCGCAGTGGGGGAGAGGGGTGCTCTGCAGGCCCCGCCCCTCAGGGCGGCACTTAGGCCTGATGGCCCCTCTTCAGGCCGGCTCTTCGGACTCCTCTACTGGTGGGTCGGCACCACCTGGTACCGCCTGACGACGGCTGCCTCCCTCCTCGACGTCTTCGTTTTAACCAGGTGAGCGAGACTCCTCCTGGACAGTGAGTCAGGAAGTCCCAGGCTGAGTCTCAGACCAGCCGGGCCCTTCCTGCTGGGGGGGCCTTGGGCTCTGGCCCAGCAGTCAGTCTCCCTCCGGCCCGTGACGGCCTGGACCCCAGGTCCCGCCTCGACTCCAGGGCTGCCTGAGGCTGTGGGTTCGTGCCGGGCTTTGGGAACGGGCCCATTGGCAGAGGAAGAGGTCGAGGCCGGAAGTCAGGGTGGCTCTGGCTGTATCCTGGTTGGAGTGGGGCCAGCTATGCTGAGAAGAGGGGCGAGGATGGATTCATGGCACCGAGAAAAGTGTTCCCATTTTTCTAAAAAGAAAATGTTGTTTAAGGAGTTCCATACTTTTTTCTGTTTGCTTGCATAGAGGACCTCTGTATATGAAAATTCTAGTGTGTTTTTTTTTAAAGACTCCACTACTTATTTTTAATAACATCAGTAAAACTCACAGGGCCATCATTGTCCCCGTTACGTTAGCACTCAGAAAACAATCTCCAGGGACTCCGGGGGGACCGAGAGGCCCTGAGCCTCTGACGTGTCCGCCTTCCCTGCCCGCCCCACCCACCCCTGGTCCAGGCGCTTCTCATCCCTGAAGACGTTCCTGTGGTTCCTCTTGCTGCTGCTGCTCCTGACCGGCCTGACCTACGGTGAGCTGACCCGCCGTCACAGGAGACGGTAGGACAGCAGCTGCCGAAATGGGGCTGCGGAGCCAGCAGCGCAGGGCACTGTGGGCGGAGGCAGGGCTGAGCAGAACTGAAATCTAGAGGGATGGTGATCACCGGCTAGAAAAGGGAGGCAGGACGAGTGGGTCGGACCGGGCCCGGACACCTGCGCCCAGAGCCCCAGGCCACGCCTGTCTGGCTCTCCTGGGTCCTCTGCTGACCGACGCTGCTGCGTTCTCAGGGTGTCCAGTGGGTGAAAGGGGAAATGCCCCCACCCGCTGATCTCGTCCTCAGTTGGGGTAGCTACACTGGACTGCCGGGCCTGTCAACAGGAGCCCTGGAGCCACCAGGGCCCAGACATGGCCTAGTACAGGAATATTGGGGTGAAAATCAGGGACTTCAGTGCCATTATTATTAGTGGTCAATTCCCTCCATTCCAAATCAGGACATAGTCTGGGTGAGTGAATTTTTATTCCAAGATTAAGTTCAATCGTCAGCTATCTTTAAGATCAAAACAATGAAGCAGTAAAGAGAAGTAAGTGCGCCTTTTACAGCAGGTGCCTGTCATCATGAGGTTGTCCCAGTCTCTGTCATGGGAACCACACAGACACACACACACACACACACACACACACACGTGTGTCAACTTTTCATTTGACAGTTTCACGTGAGTTTCACAATTCCACGGGTTGCCTCCATGGCCCCCAGGCTCAGTTTTAATGACTGTACCAATTTACAATGAAAGATCATGTTTTGTTTTGTTTTTTAAAGAGTTGGTTTTATAGGTTGAGCATCTATTCAGCTTGTATTTCTTTTACCAATACCAGGGTAGAACCTTTTCCCAAGTGTTCCATTTCCTTTTCGTTTCCTGTTACAAGAACAGCTTGTTCATATCCACTGGGAACGGCATCGCCCTTAAAGTAATAGCACCCTGTGTAGTTGTGCAGCGTTTGTTCAGGGAGCACTGTCCCAGGAGGTAACTCCGTTTACTTTGCGCTTCCCCCTCACCCTGTGGAGCTGGCGATGTCTTCCTGACGCATCCCCAGGAGATGCACAGTGCGAGTCTGAAGGGCAGAGGGCGGGCCCAGGAGCCTGCTGGGAGTGCAGAGCGTGAGGGCGTGTCCAGAGGGCCTGACTCAAAGCCGGGTGGTCACGTGCTTCCCGGCCGATGAGTGACAGGTGTGGCATCTGCTGGATGGAGACTCCGCAGCCAATATGGCTCGCAAGGATAAGACCAGCTACGGATAGCGGATAGCCGACACTGAGTAGGTGGAAGCCCCAGCGTGTGCGCCTTCGCGCTCACGGCCCCCGCCAGGTAACCAGCCTCTCCCCTGTGTCCAGGTGCCTGGAATTTCTACCCCTACGGCCTGCACACAGTCCACCCCACCTTGGTTTCCTGGTGGGCAGCGCGGGGCAGCGGCCAGCAGCATGAGGTGTGGGAGCCCAGGGACTCCTCCCCACATTTCCAGGTGAGTGTCTGAGCGCGCAGGCTCCCGCCGCCGCTGTTCGCCGCTGGTTTCCCTGCACTTAGACTGGCCCACCTGGACCTGGCACACATGGCTGAGAGTGGTGCCACCCTAGCTGGGACACTGCCCCTCCCCCGGGCACCCCTTTCTCTACCATTCGGAGTGGACGTATTGGGAGGCAGTCTGCTCAGCTGTCACTCAGAACTGCCCCACAGTTCCCACCATCCTGAGCACAGAAAACAGAGGAAACGGAATCAGACAAGTCGTCTTATTGCTGTATTCCTTCCCACACAATTTCACAAGTACAGGGTGGGCAAAAGCAGGTTCACAGTTGTTCATATGAAAATAATACAATAGCCCTAACCAGTTTGGCTCAGTGGCTAGAGCGTCGGCCTGCGGACTGAAGGGTCCCGGGTTTGATTCTGGTCAAGGGCATGTACCTGGCTTGCGGGCACATCCCCAGTAGGGGGTGTGCAGGAGGCGGCTGGTCGATGTTTCTCTCTCATCAATGTTTCTAACTCTCTATGCCTCTCCCTTCCTCTCTATAAGAAATCAACAAAATATATTTAAAAATAATAATACAATAATTAATAAGTAATACAAAAATAAATTGTTTCGCGTACTCACCACTGTAAACCTCCTTTTGCCCCATCCTGTATTTACTGAGCACTTCTATGAATAAGGTGATATCCTGGTCAGTTATCTATCAGCACAGATAAACCACCCCTAAGATTAGTGCCTTAAAGTACAAGCGTTAGATTCGCTGTGCGTCTGCGGGTCCGCTGGCTGGCCCTGCTGCTCCGAGCAAGGACAGGCTGGCCTCGGCTGGGCTCCCGAGTGTCTGCGGCTGGCTGCTGGGCCAGCGGGGCGGGCGGGGTCCCTGCGCCTTTGTTGTCCAACAGGCTCGCCCGGTTGTGTTCTCAGCAGCCGTGCAGGGTTCCGAAGAGCAGAATCAGGCCAGGCCCTCGGAGGCCTCGGTTGGAACTAGCATCCTCCACATTGTGTTGGCCTCAGCAAACCGCAGAGCCAGTCTAGATTCAAGCAGGAGACAGGCTCCGCCTCTCCATGGGGCACCTGCCAGGCCACGCCCCACAGGTGCACCTGCCGGCAGGGAGGACAGGGGCCACTCCTGCAACCTGCCAGGGGCAGGTGAGACAGGCCCAGGTGTCCCTCAAAGAGCCTGCAGTCTGTGTGTGTGTGTGTGTGTGTGAAGTGCACAAATAACCAGACTGTGTGCGCAGGTCCTGAGGGCCACAATGAAAAATTAAAACTATTATAGTTATTTAACTTTGCTTGTATCTTGCTGAATTTAATTTGATGACATTCTGGCATTTATAAAACTTCCTTTTTTAATCATTAGTAAAGACATTAAATATGATTCAATTTCAGAACCACCTTTTTTTTATAAAAAAAAAAAAAGAAAGAAAAGAAAAAGTTACATTTGCATAAAGACACCAATAAAAATAGTTGCCTCGTTTGGGACGGGGTGGTGCGGGCACTGGTGGAGGGGCAGAGGTTACGAGCATGACTTTTTACTGTTTGTTTGCTTTTTGAGTCATGCCAAGAAATGGAATTTTTGAAAATCAGACTTGACCTTTGTACCCAGTGGCCTTGCCGTTTGGTAGTCGACAGGCTGTGTTTACGCTTTCTCTTGGCAAAGATTTTCATGGTGAAGCCAACAAGGTTCTCAAAATTCATGGCACGCTATCAAATGCCACCCTCACGTCCAAATGACTTGTGTTCTGTCTTCTCTGTGGGGCATCCAGTTCCAGAGGAAAAGAGCCTTTTCAGATGGCGTGGTCTCTTAGCCGCAGTCACCGATGGGGGAAGTGGGAGCTACTGACAGTCAGCTGAGCCTATTAGCCCCACGCTCTCTGGCACACGTGCACCGTGAGAGGGGTGGGGGGTGGGTTCACCAGCCCCTGTGGCCATCCATTCGGACCCTCTCGGGGAGGGCACTGTGTCCCCATCTCCTGTCCCACGTGCACTCCTCCTTGGGGATCAGACCCCTCCAGCCGCTGTGTGTCCCGTACCCTGTGCTTCGCTGTCACCGCACCCCCCGAACCCATTTGGCTGCTGCAGGACTCGCCACCCGTGGGGCAGAGACTGGCCTGAGCGCCTGGGACCCAGCAGGTGTTCACATCTGGGCGCGTCTGAGACTCCTTCCCGTTCCTCCAGGGGGCACTGTTGTGGCCGGCCTCACCTCTGCTGTTCCCTCTGCCCTGCAGGCTGAGCAGCGCATTCTGTCCCGGGTACATTCCCTGGAGCGCCGCCTGGAAGCCCTTGCCGCCGAGTTTTCCTCCGCGTGGCAGAAGGAGGCCATGCGCCTGGAACGCCTGGAGCTGCGGCAGGGGGCTGCTGGCGAGGGCAGTGGCCGCGGCCTGAGCCAGGAGGACACGCTGGAGCTCCTGGAGGGGCTGGTGAGCCGCCGAGAGGCCGCCCTGAAGGAGGACTTCCGCAGGGACACCGCCGCCCGGATCCAGGTGCGGGAGGCGCTGTGGTCTCGGGCTAGAGCTGAGTGCCGCGCGGGGGTGACACCGTGGGCGTGCGGGTGGAGGGGGAGACCCTGCACACCCTGACGTGCGAGAGGCAGTCTTAGTTCTCTCCTCTCTCACATGGACGCTCTCCTACCTGCACCCACGCCCCCGCTCGGCTGGGGGCACATAGATCACAGTGCCTGGCACCCGTGGGTGTGCAGTGAAGATCGAGGGGCGGCTTCACGCTTCCAGGAAGCACGTGGCAGAGAGGCCGGAGTGAAGGGTGCCATCACATAGGCCTGGACTGGATTGCAGTCACCCCTCTCACTGGGGCCAGGGGCCCTCTGAGCGCAGCTCCCTGAGACCCGCCCTCCCGCTGTGCCCACAGGAAGAGCTGGTCTCCCTGCGAGCAGAACACCAGCAGGACGCAGAAGACCTCTTCCGGAAGATTGTCCGCGCCTCCCAGGTGGGCTGGGGCACTGGGGCCCCCATGGGCCCTGACCGTTGAACCCACCTGGGCTGGAATGTCTCGGGGACACGCTGGGAGCCCGCGGGGGACAGGAAGGGGCACAGTCCAGGGGCCGTGGTGCTGGGTCTAGCATGCTGAACGAATGCGTGGTGTAGACATGCCTAAGCGCTCCAGATACGGGGAGACTCGCCCGGGACCTTGACCCGGAGGCAGTGTGACATTTGCTGGAGCAGCTGGGAGACCGGGGAGGGAAGTGGTTAGGCAGAGACACCCCAAAGGGACAGATCCTGAAGGGCAATTGCTCTGAGCCTGACATCGCTTGCGTTCCTCCCTGTGCCTGCAACAGGAGTCTGAGGGCCGACTCCAGCAGCTGCAGTCCGAGTGGCACAGGTAATGGCCTGCCCCTCCCCCCGCCCTCGGCCTCCCGCCCCAGGCCGGACTGGGGAGCAGCGCCCCAGAGCCGAGATCTGACTGTTTTAAGCAGAGAGCGGGATGGCTGAAAGCCAGCTCAGGACCCCGTGCTTCTAGGCTGTGCTGGAGGTGCAGTGGAGGCTGGGGTGGGCCCTGCAGGAGAACTGGGATTGGTGGGTTCATGTAGACACCATCTCTGCACACCCTCACACGCTGCCTCCCCTGCCCTGGACATCTGCGCACGGGGGAGCGAGCGGCAGAGGCCGAGTGAACAATGGATCTGAGCTGAGAGGGGGCGGGGAGGAATGAGCTCGCGGGTCAGGCAAACCTGGCGCTGTGCTCACAGCCAGGATCTCCACGAGCAGGCCTGCATCACCTGGGTGCGTGGGCACGCACACATAGGAGCCAGGGAGGGGTCCTCTTGTTCCCCAGCGTCCAAGGCTCTCTCCTCTCTCTGGGACTAGGATGACGCAGGAGGCCTTCCGGGAGAACTCCATGAAGGAGCTGGGGCGGCTGGAGGGCCAGCTGGCAGGCCTGCGCCAGGAGCTGGCGGCCCTGGCCCTGAAGCAGAGCTCCGTGGCGGACCAAGTGGGCCTCCTGCCGCAGCAGCTCCAGGCCGTGCGGGATGACGTGAGTCCGAGCCGTCCGGTCCCCGCCGAGCACCCGCCCTCTGAGGCCCTCTGTCCTTGGCGTCTGTAGCGGGCAGTTTCCTGCCCCTGCAGCCTTAGTCCCCCGAGCCCTGGCCCTGGACTTGACACAGATGTTGTCTTCCTGGGTTGGGAGACAGGGATGGGTCATTCATGACCCTCCCATCTGTGTGGCCCGAGCAGGCACATGCTGGCCCTCCCTCACAGGCCTGCACCCCCTCCCTGCTCTCTCCCCACCAGACTCCGCCCTGCCGGCTTCCCAGAGTGAGACCTCTTTTCGGTCCCTAGGTGGAGTCCCAGTTCCCCGCCTGGGTCAGTCAGTTCCTCCTCCAAGGTGGGGGCGCCCGCACGGGGATCCTTCAGCGAGAGGAGATGCAGGCTCGGCTGCAGGAGCTGGAGGGCAAGATCCTCAGCCACGTGGCCGAGATGCAGGGCAAGTCGGCGAGGGAGGCGGTGGCCAGCCTGGGGCTGAGGCTGCAGAAGGAAGGCGCGATAGGGGTGACAGAGGAGGTGAGAAATTATGCCCCGGGACTCCCACTTATGTATACACACTGCTTTCCTCCCCGGAGCCACAGACCCGCACGTCCCCCACTGCCACCTCCCTGGTGCGGGCCCTGCAGGAGGCGCAGTGGTTGCTGTGGGGCGGGTCCGGGAGGGTGGACTATGCCTGGGTGGCACGTGTGGCTGGACCAGCGTGGGGCAAGCACAGAAGGGCCCGGCAGGGGAGGTCCGAGGGCGGCCGAGGCTGCCTCCCGCCACCCCTGCTCTGGCGCCCGTTTTAGGAGGTGCACCGCATCGTGAACCAGGCCCTGAAGCGCTACAGTGAGGACCGCATCGGGATGGTGGACTACGCGCTGGAGTCCGGAGGTGTGTGCGCGCGCTCCTTCCGCAGCCGAGCCTGGTCCCCGCACTGGCCTCTGGCACCTGCCGGAGCAGCCGTGTGCTAGGCAAGCAGGGCTTATCAGAAGTCACCCAACCCAGAACTCACCACAAAGGCCCGCGACGTGCCGGGCGCCATCCTTGGCTGGGATGAGGCTGTTGACAGCTGCCCTGTGGTCTGGGTTGGGGGTACAGACCGGGCCTGGGCCTCTGCCCTCCATCCCCAGAGAGGACACGGCAGTAGTGGTCCCCCCTCGGGCTGCCTCAGCCCTTTCAGCCGGGGTCCTTCTGGCTGCTGAGCTGGTTGTCTGGTCTCCCTCCCCTGCCCCCCCGGCCCCAGGCCCCCACACCTCTTTCTTTCCTGGGTCAGGGGCCAGTGTGATCAGCACCCGATGTTCCGAGACCTATGAGACCAAGACGGCCCTCCTCAGCCTCTTCGGCATCCCCCTGTGGTACCACTCCCAGTCGCCCCGCGTCATCCTCCAGGTGGGCACCAGGCGGGGGCAGCAGGGTCCTGCGCAGTCTCCTGTGCAGCTGGGCGGCTGTCCCACCCCAGGTCAGGCAGAGCTGCACTCGGGGCGGCTCTGTCCCCCGCCCTGCCCTGACCCGCTCTTCCCTTCCAGCCAGATGTGCACCCAGGCAACTGCTGGGCCTTCCAGGGGCCCCAGGGCTTTGCCGTGGTCCGCCTTTCTGCCCGCATCCGCCCCACGGCTGTCACCTTAGAGCATGTGCCCAAGTCCTTGTCACCCAACAGCACCATCTCCAGTGCCCCCAAGGACTTTGCTGTCTTTGTGAGTATCCCACTGTGTGGGCCCGAGGAGAGCTGCGGGAGGACCTGGGGGTCTCTACTGAGGATAAAGTTGGGGGTCGTTCTTTGGCTGGGGGCGGGGAGCAGATCTGGAAGAGATGGTGCCAGGGTGGGAAATGGGACTTGGATCCCAGTTGTCTCAGGCTTCGGAGGAAAAAACAGAGGCCCCAGGAGCAAAGTGACTTGTCGGTCACAGACCCCACAGCAGCCCTGTTCCCGGTGCTCAGATCCCCTGCGGTCCACCAGGGGGGGAGGGGACGGTGGGCACAGGGAGGGAGTGATTGGGGTGACAGAGGAGGCGCGTGTCCAAGAGCAGGCTCCTCCCTCATCCTGTGCTCTTCGCAGGGGTTTGATGAAGACCTGAAGCAGGAGGGGACGCTCCTTGGCCAGTTCACCTACAACCAGGACGGGGAGCCCATTCAGACATTTTATTTTCAGGTACAGGATTCTGTGGTGCCAGCAGAGGTGGCATACTCACTTCCCTACCCACCACCCTGCGCCAGACCCCAGGGTTCAGTTAGGAAACCACAGCGCCCGCCCTCCCGCAGCCCAAGGCATGGAACAGGACAGCTGTCTCAGTGACTTCCCAGAATGCAGAGCCCCAGGCTCCCCAGGAGGTTGATTCCTTGGGGCTGTTGATTCCAGGGGCCCGGGACCCTGCAGCCTCCACCGGGGGTGAGGATTGGAGTCCACTAGTGTGAGGGCGGGGGTGCGAGGTGAAGGGACAGTGGCAGGAAGAGAGCTGGACACCAGGCCGAAGAGTTTCAGCCCTCAGGGTTGGTGGAAGGGGGTGGGCAGTGCTGTGTTTTAGGCAGAAGAGGTGACAATATGATGTGCAGCATAATATCACTGTGGCCGTGTGCATGGTGAGTCCAAGGGGGACAAGCCTGGAGCCAGGGAGACGGTCGGGAAGTGGCTGTAGGAAAGCAAGCCAGAATTGACGATCAGGTGTTCACCCGGAGAGTGGAGAGGTGGTGGACACAACAGGGAAGGGGAAGGTGGAGAGGGCAGCCAGGAGGCTAATGCAGACGGGGGCAGGCTTGGCCACCGAGTTTGAGGCACCTGTCAGACGGTCCGTGGAGCTGTCACCAGGCCTGACATAGACCGAGCGTGAGCTCCAGGCCATCACGAAGCCATGGGAGTAGCCGGGGTTTCTCAGGGTGTGTGTAGACTGTGCCTTTAGGAGCGGGTGGAGGACAGGAGGCTGGAGGGGAGAGGAAGAGCAGGAGACACTGTGCCGGGGCATCGAAAGCTGGCTCAGAAACTGGCTTTTTGAGCATAGAGGACAGAGGCCTGATGGCAACTTGAGAAAGAAAAGAAATTCTGCTTAATTCAAAGAAAAGGGATTCTTTTCCAACATCGACACAGAGCAGCAAACTCCGTGAAGGCAGTGCTGCCGTGACCAAGCGCTCCTGCGGGCTGTCAGTGTGGGATGAATTGGCCGGTGCTCAGCCACAAGGCCATTCTTCTGTGGCCCCGGCGGGTGGCCCCAGGAGGACCTCTGGAGCCCTGGAGCCCCTGGGCCCACCAGCGGGACACTCCTGCAGGGTCTGAAGACAGGAGCTGTGGAGTCCAGGCCGCTCAGAGGCCCCAGGGCCGGGGGCCTGGCCCGAGGGGTGGCACCTCCCCGCCTGCCTGCTGCCAGTGAGGGCTGAGGGCTCTCCGACACTCTTACCCTCTTCCTTCTACATCCAGGACCCCAAAATGGCCACATACCAGGTGGTGGAGCTGCGGATCCTGACTAACTGGGGCCACCCCGAGTACACCTGCATCTACCGCTTCAGGGTGCATGGGGAGCCCGCCCACTAGGCCTCCCGGCACTGCTGCCAGCAGCGGGGAGGCCAGCCACGCCCCCTTCTCTGGGAGTCGGGGAGCAGCACCCCTGCACTTCCCCCACATGCTTGATCAGCGCACTGACTTCCAGGAGCAAGAACCCTTGGCCCAGTGGACACAGAGTGTGCCGGGCTTGCCCAGCAGCGGCAGCTCCAGGGGCTCCGCTGGCTCCAGTGTCTTTCCATCCTTCGTTCTCATACCAGGCACGGGGTCTGCTTCCCCTCCTGGGAGGGTGTATATATGTAGCATATCATGTGGGACTGAGAGGCAGGAGCGGTGACGAGTGGACGTGTCCAGCAGCCGTGGGCAAGACCTGACTGACTGCCCCTTGCCCACGGTGGAGGGGCTGGCACCCAGGAAGCTCTGTTGGGAGGTGTGTGGTGTGTGAATGATGCACATGCCGGAGCCACGGGGGCACAGCTAGGGCTTGGGGCAGGGAAGTGAGGCCCCATGGGAGGAGGGTGCTCGCAGTTCAGGTTGGGATGGGCTGTAGGCAGGAAGCTCCTGGGAGTGGCGGCTGGGCTCCTGCAGAAGCCAGTTCCATCGGCCCAGGGGAGCGTGGCCCACAGGGTCCTCCAAGGGCTTCTATACACTGTGTGTCCTGGCGTGAGGTGGGCCGTGGGGCTTCTTGTACCCTAGGTCTGCTCCTGTGAGCCTCGGGGCGGCCCAGGCCAGCCCTGTAGGGTCCCCTCTGCTGGGGACGCTAGTTGTTTCTGCTCATCTTTGCTGGGATGGGGCCTGCCTGTCCTTAGCAAGTTGCCACATCCCCCAGGGTGCAGGGAGCCCAGACCTGCCCTCTGAGGCTGTGCGTCTGGGGTTAGCTAGAAGGGTGCAGGCAGAGGACTCCCAGGCTCCCCTGGTGGCCCAGTGACGATGGTGATATTCAGGGTATCATGGTGGGAGGACTGTCTGACTTGTGCCCCATCTCAACCAGGCCCCTGGGTAAGGGTCCCTCACCCTCAGCACCCCCTCAGGGCTCTTCCAGCTCTTGCTCAGTCGCTTCCTTTCTGGCTTTTTCTATGGGGGGTGGGGATGGGAGGGCAGGGTTTTTGGACTCGGCTGGCCCTGCTGTTACTACGTGAACACTTTTCAAGGTCGTTTTTTAACTGAAAAGCTAAGGGCTTGATTCCTAGTCCCGTTCTGTGGGGTGCTGGGTGATTTCAGTTCCTTGTAACCCGGATGTCAAGAGGGGCTGCCATGCAGGCAGGCGCCCTCCGGAGGGCCAAGCCTCCCGGGCGGAGCTGGGCTGAAGGCCAGGCCCAGGCCCTCCCGTGCTCCTCCAGCGCTGGCCCTGCTCACCTCTGCCCCGCTCTTCTGTCACAAATGCTGCACTGTTGGGTTCTTACTTTTTTTATCTCCGGATTCTAATTTATACCTATGCAAAAAATAAATTATGCCCAGGACTAACGTAATATGTGTTTTCTTGTGTTTTTTTGGGGTGTGTGTGTGTGTGTGTGTGTGTGTGTGTGTGTGTGGAGAATACATGGTTTTTATCTGGCCATTGCAGGGAATCTCTTTTGGGAAATTAGAATGAATTCTTGGCCAAAACAATGCCTCAAAGACTTACTCCTGCTTTAGAAACCCAGGCCTCTCAGCTAAAACCCAGCTGTGGTGAGAGGTGGGGCCTGAGCAGGCCCTGCCCCAGTGATTCTGGGCTCAGGGATTGGCAGGAGAAAGTGGGGCGGCTTTATTAACCGACCTGACATCATGTTAGGAAGCACCTCCTAGGGCCGTATGAGTTACCTGCCTAACTAGTGACCACGGCTGCCTGCAGGGCTGCGATCTCCACGGGAGTCAGACATCTGCCCCTTGAGCCTGGGCTGGGCTGGCCACGGACGTGCGTGTCCTGAAGAGCCAGAAGCTGCCAGCTCAGGTCCTGGCCCTTCCCCTAAACACTTCCCGAGTCCATGTCTCTAACGAGCTGCTCAGAGAGCCAGGGGCCGTGCCCAACTGGACCCTCCAACACACGCCTCGTTGACCATGACACCTGGCCCAGGGCCAGTCCCCATCACCGCTGAGAAAATGAAGGCAGGAGCAGGTCAGCAGGGAGGGGCTTGGGGGAAAGTGCCACAGAGGGTGCCTGGTGGCGTGCAAATCCAGCCCCGAGATCCTGGGCCAGTTCAGAGCCCCTCAGCTTCGGGTCCCAGGAAAGAGCTCGTCCTACACAAGGCTCGTCCCCCACCGCTGCTCGCTTCTCCCTCCCGTTCCGCTCAACACCTGCTCTGCAACTAGCACCATTTTCAAGAGGAGACATCCCTGAGCAGGAGCCGTCAATGAGTCCCTGGAACTTACCAGTCACAGGGCTTGGGGCTTCTCTCGCCCTCGGGCCAGGCACATACCCTCTGCCTGTCTGCACACGTTCAAATCCTACTGGCCCCTCACGGCACAACTCACCATCTTCCCTGTGGTACATCCCTTAGCCCCAACCAACGTGCACTCCCCGCCCATGTCACAGTCCTGCTGCCCTATGCTGTGCCGGAGGCCAACAGCGGGACAGTGATGTGACGGAATTAAGATGCCACCAACCCTACCGCACACACGGAAGGGTCAGGATTTGCCACTCGAGATGACCAGATTAACAACTTTATTCTTCAACTACAAAAGGGCTGGTGTTTCGTTCCAAATGGAGAGTTGGTAGGCTGAGGCCCACAGGGAACTCGTGTGGTCCCTGTGGAGGACAGTGAAACGCTGCACTCGGTCGGCCCCTTTAGCAGGTGTGGCCTGCGGGCCACACAGATCCAAAGCAGCCTCCTGAGCATCTGCGGACAGAGGCCGGGGGCGGCCACAGCTTCCAAACATCCAGTGGTTATGCTCCCAGGGGCCGAAGAGCTCAAACAAAACGGGGCACCACCTGCTCGGAGGTCTACCACGGCCGCGCCCAGGGAAACACCAGTTCCACAGCTCCTGCCGGGGGCAGAGCAGGGCCGCTCAACACTGGGGCCCTCTGATTACGAAGGGTTCCGTGGGCAGTAGCCCCGTAAGCAGAACGAGCCAAAAGCAAGAGGGAAACAGCCAGGAGACAAAGGAACAGGCGGGGGCCGAAGGACGCAGCAGAGTGGGAATGGCTGGGCCAGGGGCAGGGTGGGAACATCCCGCCCGCTGGTGGCACCGCTCCTCTGAGCTTGTGTCCCCAACTAGGACAACGGCACTACCACCACCTCCCTCAGGCCATGAAGCGAGGGGACACCTGGCACAGCCCCAGCCACACGACAGACCTGTCAACGCCACCTCTCTCCAGCCTGTCCCCAGCTCTGCTATGGACTTGGGGACCAGCCGGGATATAAGCAGCGTGCTGGGCACACGAGGCCTCACATACATCCTCATTAATTCTGACCACCGGAGGCATTCACCTCTCGCGTGGAGGCAGCTTGTTCAGAGAAGGCTGAACTTGTCCCGCGTCAGAGCTGGTGGGGGAGCGTGGGTGGTAAGGCCACGCCTGCCTCCCCGAAGCTGGGCCCCCCTCCCCCGCGCCCTGTTCTCTAAGACCGGGGCTGGGGCAGGCAGAGCACCAGCGTTCTCAGTGGCAGCTCCTCCTCCCGCCAACGTGGACAAGCTTCCATGTTGTGTGCTGGTCTGCTCAGTCGGTGGCCATGGGCCGGTGGTAACTAGAAGCAGCTGGGAGAGGGGCGTGAAGGGACCAGCAGTCTGGGAGCAGGACAGGAGGAGGGGTGGGGACAAGAGGGAGGCAAGGCTGAAGAAGGACCCAGCCAGCTGGGTGTCTGCCCCGGCCAGAAAAAGAACACACCTCTGCCCATTAGTCCACCCTAAACGGAGGGCTCCAGTCCACAGCTCAGCCAGGCTGGTTCAGGGCCCACGCTGCCTCTGGGGCCTGACACCCCACCCCGCTCCAGGCAGTGATGCTCCCAGAGGGCTTCCTGCTCTGTGTGGGGCCTGCACCTGCCTCCCCCTATCCCAACCGGGGCTTCCAAACTTGGGGTTCAGGTCATTCCGTTGTGCTCCTGCAGCAGCCACGCTGGGGTGATGTGGCGGAGTTATGGTGGGAAGGAGGGGTTCCACTCCCAGCCTGGCTCAGAGGAACACCCCACACCCCACCAAAAGGAGGTGCTAGTGAGCATGACCCTGAGCCGGTGACACCCGTCTAGGTCATCAGTGCCCCAAGACCCAGTAAGATTCAAGGTCCAAGCAGGAGGCAGCTCGGAGGCTCGGCAGAACCGCAGAGCAGGAGTTGCCCTGACCAGCCAGGCAAATGGGATTGTCGCCGGGGAAGGAAAAGCCACCAGCTGTCTCTGGGTCAGTGGCATGGGTTGGCGTTAAGGGCAGGGAGGGCCCCACAATCCAATCGCCTCTCCCCTCCACCATCTACAGGTTACAATGTAAGAGCTTTTGGCATTCCTGTTTGCGGGTTTAAGGAGAAAGAGGGAGGGAAAAGAGGAAGCCAGCACTGTCGACCCTGCCAAAAGCCCCAAGTCCCAGGAGGAGGCTCGGGCACAGAGCAGCACTGGGAGGGGCCGTCAGGTCCTGACAGCCCCTGAAGTTCTCACAGACACACGCGGACGGACAGCTCCTGGGGGCCGGGGCCAGCCATGGAGGAGGAAAGGAAGAGAAGAAAGATGGCCAGGGCCCTGAGTGGCCATACTCCTGCGCGCGCGCACACACACACACACACACACACACACACGCACACACACGCGCACGCACACGCACACACGTACGAGAGAAAATAAAAAGAATACAAACTAAGGGCCCAGATGTACAAAAACTGAGTGAGGAAGAAGGCGGGCAAGAGGGCGGGAGATGGTAGTGCTCCGGGTCTGCCGTCGTCCTCGGCCTATAAATTAGAGCCCCGGGAAGCAGGGCTGGGGAATGATGAGGCTCCGGCTGTGGCCTGGGGAGGGTGGTGGCTGCTCTGGCCCATCGGATGGAGCGTGGCCAGAGCATGAGAATCCCTTGGGTGGGAAGGAGAAATTCAGCAGCCACTGGCAGGAGTCATGCAGGCCCCCTGGTTCTTCACCTTGTGACGCTGGCCCCCTCGCCGCCGGCCCCCACTGCTGGGCTTGAGCTGAAAGAGAAAGGAGCGTGAGGAGCAGCGGGCCACGGGGAGCAGGGAGGGGAGCAGGGAGGGGAGCAGGGAGGGGCAGGGAGGGGAGCAGGGAGGGGCAGCAGAGGAGCAGGGGCAGCAGACGACGGGCAGGCAGTGTGGTCCCAGCCTCGCCTGAGCATGGCTCTGCTGGTCAGGTGGAGCAAGGGCCTGCTCTGCCTGCCTGCCGGGCAGGTGGGTCACGTGGCAAGGGCATGAGAGCTCAGAGAAGCACAAAGGAAGCAGGAACCACACCTGCCACCACTGATAGGAGGGAAGAGAAAGGAATGACGGAGCCAGAGGAAAGCTATGGGAGAACAGAAAGAACAGGTGCAGCAAAAGCTTCCTTCCCCAGAGGCGGGTCGGCTGGAGAAAGACTCTGAAAGGGAAGAACCCGGGACAGAGCTGGCAGGGGATGCTGAGTGACAGCCACGACACAGGGCCAAGGCCACCGGCCCCTCGGTAGGTGTCATGCTGGGGGAGGGCACAGGAGAGCCTCTAAGGCAGAGATTTTCAAACCTTCTGGACACGGCACCCTCACCCTCACACATCTATTCTTACTAGGAAAGGGGACTCGGAAATGTGGGAAACTCTCAAATGCTCATCAGGACCAATGAAATTGCTTCTATGTAGGCCACAGCTCCAAGTTTGAAAAACGGCGCCTTCAGAGGCCAACAGCGCATGCTCAGAAAGCACCTGCGCCTGGGGCTGTGGAACCCGTCTGTGCACAGACGTGGCAGCAGGCAGAGGCTGCTGGGGCTCTCACACGTCACCCTGACTCTGTGACAGCCACACCCCATCGCCCTGCCTGCACCCGCCCGAGGTGGTCAGGGGTCCAGGACGGCGGGGAGGCATGCTCACCGTTGGCTGGAGACTGCTGGACGCAGCTGACTGCGCAGCCGCCAGGGAGCCCGCTTCGTCTCCAGGGGGAGGCACCCCTACGGACGGCCCTCCAGGGGGGCCCCCATCTTCTCGTTTGGTCAGGGGGCCTTTTTTCGTTGACTGCATTTTAATCTGCTGAGGCTTGGAGTTCATCGGGGAGTTGTTGGTGGTCTGGAGGAGCTGCAGGAGCCAAGGGGTGAGGATGAGGCTAGAGCTGCAGGCAGTGCCATCAGCTCAGCGGCCGGCTCCCCGCCCCCTCAGGGACTGCTCACTCCCAGCCTGGCTGGTCCTGGGGGAGGGCCTGGCTGGTCCTGGGGGGGCCCAGGTGTTCGCTCCCCATCCAGAGCTCCATCTTATCCCCTGCTCTGGCTGTTCTTCCCGCAGCCAGGGATCCTCAGCCCCTCCCACTCAGCCCAGCTCCCAGACGGGGCCCTGCCTGCCAGAGCCTGGTGAGCTGAACTCCAGGCTCCCATACGGGCTGACTCCTCAGAACATCAACTGCATCTCCAGCCCTAGGACCTTGCGGCCCCTGGAACCAGAGTCTGGGCAGGTTTTAACCTCAGGCCCCAGCAGTGACTGTCCCAGCAGCCGGAAACATCTGAAGCGCGGCTCTCACCCGGGAGGAATGCCCTGGTCCAGCTCTCCTGAGGCAGGGACTGGAGCCTAGGCCCCCGCCGGTCAGGAAATCCGCAAGGCCTCTCCAGAAGCCCCTGCTGTGCTTGCGGGCCAGTGACCCTGGTGTCTGCTGGGGGCAGGTGAGGTCTGCTCAGCCATACCTTGGTGATGGTGCCCACAGCCTTGGTGCGGCCTTCCCGGAACACCAGCCGCTGGTCTATGTGGAGGTACTCGGGGGTCTTGATAAAGCGGAAGTGCACCGTGGCCTTGTCCCCAGTGCGTAGACAGTCCTTGTCCATGCTCAGAATGGTGGCCGTCTGCCTGATGCTCCCACAGTGCACTGCCAAGGGAGACAGGGCAGACAGGCTTGAGCCACCATTAGCCTCGGGGCAGGGAGGCAGAGTGAAAGCATGAAATACGCTTGAGCTGCAGCAGGCTGAGCCTGGGCAGGCCAGGGGAGCCAAGTGAGCGGAGGCTGCACTGAGATCTGATTGTGCCTCGAACTCACCTACCTTGTCCTCCAGTTAGACCCACCTGCCCCTGGGCCCATGGTCCTGAATACAGGGCACTATGTTTGCATGTGTCTCTCTAACCTGCTGGCTTCCTGAGGGCAGGGCCCTTCCCATCTGGCCTTTGTCCCAGCACCTGGCAACACCTGACACAGAAGCGTTCAGCAGACACCGAGCAGGCACACAGCCGGCACTCGGTTTGTCTGCAGGACTGAATAAACGCTACAGCCGTGGGCGGAAAAGGGAGCATCACTAAGCAGGAAGGAGACCTCCTGGATGGAGTTGAAACTTTTGGGTTCGGGTCACTGGAGCACTTTGTAAAGAGAGCCAGAGTGGGGGGGCCTCCTGGGCTGGCAACCCCTTTAGACACCTACCCATGGCCTGGTAGCGTGGGCTAATCGTGGTGGGGTGGTGGAGGACGAGGATCTCGGCCTCAAATTCCCAGGATGCTTGGGGATTCAAACGCGGGGAAACCATCACCATGCCCTTCCGGATGGATGAGCGCTTAATCTGAAAGAAAGCGGAACCCCAGACCTCAGGCACAATGTGCCTTCGGCTGCAGCCCCTGGCTCCCAAGGACGAGCCGACCTTCTGGGAATGAGGACCGCCCACTCGGCCTTGCCCTCACTGCACCGGACCACGGCCTCCCAGGCAGCTTTTAGCTAGTCAGGGTCATGCAGGAAGCGGCATTTCAGCGGGGCCATCAAGGATGGGTAAGAGTTAAGTGGGTGATGAGAGAAAAGGCAGGTAAGCAATGGGTGGAAGGAAGGAACAGGGCGAGTATGACATGACTGGGGGGGGGGGGGTGTAGAGAGAGCCTCATGTTGCTGGCTAATGTGGTGGGCGGAGAAGGTAGGTGATCGAGAGCTAACCCTCACCCCATTCCTGGGGACAGGAGGCGGAATGGGAAGAGGCGTTGGCATGGACCCCAATGGCCCTCAACACAGCAGGGAGATGCCTGTCTGACCTCACCACTGAGCTCAGGACACCCTGCTCAAGCACTGGAGGGAGAAACAAGCTCAGGAGGCAGCAGGCCTGGCTCAAGTCCCAGCTCTAGCACGTACCACCTGTGCACTCCTGGGCATGTCCCTCAGGCTGGCTAAGCTCCGTTCCTCCTCTGGAGGTGAGGCAGTAAGCCCTGGCTTGCAGAGCAGCCATGAGGACCGGAGACAGCCCCGAGCCTAGTAAAACATGGGCTCTTAGGGGAGTTAGAGTATCATCGACACTCACCTTCTTCAGCGCAAAGGAGGCTGTCTGGCCCCCCCGCACCTCCTTGACAGGCATGCGCTTGCGATGGATCGATTTCACAGCAATGGACAGGAAGTTACCCAGAGGATCTGGGCCCAGCAGCAGCGTGTCATTCAGCTTGATCAGGCCCCTGAGTGTTGTCCCTGACACCACTGTCCCCACACCCTGCAGAGAAGACCCTGGCCCAGTGAGTCTATCCCCACTCAGCCCCTTTCCACCACACACCCAACCCAATGCCCCTTGTGGGAAGTGCCCGCCCAGCCTCTCGCCCTGCTCGCCCAGAAGCCACGCACCGGCACAGAGTAAGTGTCATCAATCTGAAACTCAGCCGGCTCCTCCTCCCGGTAGCTGGTGCGGGGGGAGAGGAGGTTGAGGAACATCTTCAGCAGATCTAGGTTCTCGCCCGTAACGTTGGAGATCTGGAATATTGGGCACATCCTACGTGGCGGGTGAATAAAAAGAAAGACAGGAGCTCAGGAGGCCAGCCTGCCTGACAGGATGGGAGTAGCAGGAGGGCTCCTGGGAGGCCCACGGCCCCTCATCCGCCTCCCCGGGCTCTTCCCCTCTGGCCCAACTCTCAGGCCTTCTCCTTGTACTCAGTTTTGTCTCTAAAATCTGTCCCCTCTCTCTGTCCCTCTACCACTGCCCTATTTCAGGCACTCACAACTGCTTCTTCCTAAAGTGCATGCATGCTTGCTTAAAACCCTCAATCCTCTTCCCATTACAGAGAAAACAGCCGGCATCCCTCCTCGAAGCATTCTGCAGGTTTATTTCTCTTAAATTCCTATATTCCAGCCAGACCAGAGGACTTACTTTCCTCTAAAAGCTTGATTCTTTTATGCTCCCTTGTATTTGTCCACTCTGGTCCTCCTGCCTGAATTGCTTCCCTCTTATCCAACTACCAAGTCCTCTCATCCTTCAGGGCACGCCCAGTGCTGCTTCTTCCAGGAACCCCTTCCCAGACGGGCACTCGACTCCTCTCAGCTCTTGAACTTGTGTCTCTGTTACACGTAACTATGTCTGACTTGCGGTCATTTATCTCAGTGGCCTCTGTATCTCCTATCCAGGGTTAATCAAACTCCTGGAGATCAGGAATTATATATCCCCATAGCTCTTAGAATAGTGCCTGCACAGAACAGGCACCAGAAAAACTCAGTGAATTAAAATGGGGGCAGCTGCCCTGGCTGGTGTGGCTCAGTTGGTTGGGCATCGTCCTGTGCACCAAAGGTTGGTTCGATTTCTAGTCAGGGCACATACCCAAGTTGCGGGCTCAATCCCAGGTAGGGGATATGCAGGAGGCAGCCGATGTTTCACTCTCACATCGATGTTTCTCTCTCTCCCTCTCCCTTCCTATCTCTCTCTAAACACACACACACACACACACACAATTTTTTAAATAAGATAAAATGGGGGCAGCTGAAATGTACCCCCTCTGCTGGTCAAATGATGGTACTGAAGACACTGTCATGGCAGAGCAACAGGCCGAATGCCAGGGTCCTGTACTACAGACCAAGCAAGAAGGCAGATGGCTCTAAGCAGCCCAAGACTCTGGGAGAAGGAACAGAGTTAACAAAGTTCAAAGAGTATCTCTGACCAAGGAGCTGACCACCTTGAAGACAAGGCTAGTGCCCGAGTCAACTCTGAAACCTCAATGCTGAGATGAAGAGCCTGGCACACAACAGACATCCAAATATATTTATAGAATCACAGGATCTGTTAATGAGTAAAGGCCTAAAATGACTTGTGATTCGAGAGTTTTTGAGAAACAACAGTATAAAAATATAGAATAAGTTATAAAAATGGCAGTTTTCTATTACACAGGAGCCAGGCACAGTGCTAAGTGCTTTCCATGAGCCATTTCCAACCCTTACGAGAGCCCTATGGAGAAGGGAACATCATTCCCATTTCACAGACAAGGACACTGAGGTCTCAGCTGGGATTCCAACCTCAGCGAGGCTAGCTCCTCAGAATCTGAGGACCTGCCAGCCTGGGAGACCTTGTGCTGAGACCACGAGAGTCCACTTCACGCCGTCTGTGCCCGCCAGAGTGAGTGCTCTCTACCTCTTACCTCTCAGAGCTGAAGTTGGAGGCGGTCACGATCACATCATCCTTGCTCTGCACCAGCACGGGGATCTTCCGGCAGCCTGGCGACTTCAGCAGGCGCTGTAACAGCTTCAGGGTTTCTTAAAGGGGGGAAGGAACAGAATTAGGGGACACAGGCTTCTCTATGGCCTGGCTTTTAGGGCAAGACAGGTCCACTCATCACTACTGCAAGCAGGAGACAGAATGTTAAAAGCCACAATGCTGGAGAAGCAAAAAGGAGGATCCAAACTTTGGGGGATGCGTGCTTGCTAGAGTAGAAACAGAGCACGATGGGGCCTGTCTGCTGAGGTTACGAGTCTGAAACCCATTGGGTTTCTTTCATCTCTAGAAGCCCCGCATCCTGTGAGTAAGTGATGGGGGAAGGCGAGAGGGGTGGTGGGGGCGTCCATAGGGACAATGTTCTTCTCAGAATGCTCTGCTTCCTGGGGAAAGAAGCATCTGACAAAAGGATCTCTAGGCCATTCAGCCACCTGCAGAGTCCTCATGAGGCCCTCCCAAAGGACCGCTCTCCATTTCTCTCCTCCCATCTGCAGCAATGAGGGAGAAATGCACGAAGGCCTAGTCCTGCACCTGTTTTGAAGCCTTTGGTGCTAAAACATTATCAGCCTGGCCGGTGTGGCTCAGTGGTTTAGCGTCGACCCTGAACCAAAAGGTTACCAGTTTGATTTTCGGTCAAGGCACATGCCTGGGCTGCAGGCTCGATCCCCAGTAGGGGGCGTGCAGGAGACAGCCGATCTTTGATGTTTCTCTCTCGTTGCTGATTCTATCTCTCTATTCCCCTCCCTTCCTCTCTTTGTAAAAGAAATCAATGAAAACATATTAAAAAAACAAACAACAACAACATTACCAGACCCCCTGCCCCAATGTTGCCACATACATCCAGCTTACATGGTAAAACCCAACCCCTTCCGTCTGAGGCCATCTGAAAAGAGGTGCCAGATTAGAGGCCTCAAGAATCCTGCATTTGGAACCAGAAAGAACAAAGTGCAGGGGGTGATTCCAGGCTATGCTCAGACCAAGAGCTGAGCAGGGAGAAGGCAGAAGGTTCTGGGCTGATGGGAAACTCAGGCGAGGTCTGAGCACAAGATAAGGAAGCTGAAGGCTCTGGGCTGAAGCCCTGGCAGCAGACCACCAAGGAGCCACAGGGCGGGCAGCCCCAAACAGACTGCTGCTAACTGGAGGCTTCACTTACCTTGCAAGATGTTAGCAGGACACATATCAATCTTGGTGACCACCACAAAAACAGGCACATTGAGTGCCAATGCCAAGCCCAGGTGCTCCTTGGTCATCCCCACGATGCCAGCATTGCTGCCCACCTGCCCCAACACAGAAAGAACTATCAGGGCAAGGGAGACAGAGGTTGCTGCTGGTGGCACAGAGACTTAACGACCGCTGACGGGAGAGCGCGCCCATCTCTGAGGCCGCATCAGAACTGGACACAGGGGCACAAGTCTCAGGCCAGGAACTAAACGGCTACAGATGAAAGCTGGGCTCGGCACAGATTGCTTTAACCCGATTCAACACTGTGGGCTATCAAAATCTGAGGAGACTTGGAAACAATAAAAGACAAGTCCACAGAGTACGGAATCTCGGAGTGAAGGTGAGGGAGGGTGGGTGGGAGGGAGATAATCAACCAAAGACCCTGTATGCATATACGCATAACCCATGGACACAGATAATAGGGTGGTGAAGGCCTGGGGGCAGACTGGAGGAGGTCAACAGGAGGGAAAGGGGGGACATATGTAATACTTTCAACTATAAAGCTTTATTTAATAATAATAAAAAAAAGACAAGCCCAGACAATCTGGGAAAACAACAGTCTAGGGCAGGCGTCCTCAAACTACGGCCCGCGGGCCACATGCGGGTGTTTTTGCCATTTTGTTTTTTTACTTCAAAATAAGATATGTGCAGTGTGCATGGGAATTTGTTCATAGTTTTTTTTAAACTATAGTCCGGCCCTCCAACCATCTGAGGTACAGTGAACTAGCCCCCTGTTTAAAAAGTTTGAGGACCCCTGGTCTAGGGTCATCGAAGTGAATTCAGTTTAACAACCCAGGCTCTCAGTGTCCCCATCTATAATTGGGGGGATAATATCCACTTTAGAGGGTCACTTGAAGTTTAAATGTCATAACATGTCAGAGGTCCAGCACACAACTAGCAGGTGCTCAAGCAAAGGCTGCTGTTATTACTGTTACTATTCCTTCCCATAATAAAGGTTTTTAAACATCACCACAGAGGCTGGTTAAATGAATTAGGGCACATGCACAAGTGGGCCGGCCGTACCAAAAAAGAGGAAACTTACCTACTTGATGTGGGATAATCTCTAAGATATGATTTCAAGGGGAAAAAGCAAGATGTATATAGCACCCTACCATTAAAAAAATGGTGAATGGGTTACTGTTGAAAAAAGCAGATGTACGACATTTGGGAAACATCTGAGAAATATAAATACTTCTGGACTAGATACTGGGTGATTTAGGGAGCCCTCATTCACCTTCTTGGTTGCAGTAACAGTAGGAGCCAGTTGTTACTTTTAGGAGCTGTGTGCTGAAGTACTTGGGGGCAAAGAGTCGATATGTCTATAATCTACTTTCAAATGCTTCAGGCAAAAAAACACACACACATCCATCACATGTACAAATAAGTATAGCAAAATGTCAATTGTTGAACCTGAGTGGCGAGTTTACAGTATTCATTATACTATTCTTTCAACTTTTCTGAATGTTTGAAATTGGAGGAGGAGAATATACACACTTTTGCTGGTATGATTACGAATATCTCTGGATACATGAGAAACTGGAAATACTACTTGCCTCTGGGTGGAAACTGGACTGAGTGAGGAAGGGAGACTTTTCACTATAAGCCTTTTGGTACCTTTTTATTTTTGGATCACATAAATGTGTTACTAAAACAAAATAAAATTAAAATCGTCATGAGATTTGATCATGCCAGTTCACAGATGAGCCCAGTGACACAGATGTCCCATACCTGTGCTTTCACCTACAAGACACTGCCCCCATCTTCCCTCCTAATTTTTCCCACTCCCTCCAACCTTTCCTGTTCAACCCAGACTTGCTTTAGTTCTGCCCAACCTGGAAAAGAGAGAGCTCTATTGCTTTGACAATCCCCCTACTCTCCTGGAAATAGACTGCCATACAATAATAACAAAATATTTCATTATTTTCTACAGAAAATTTTAATATTTATATCTGGCCCAAAAGTCAGATATTTAACATTTCATATGGGTGAAGATGTTTCCAAAAATTGGCCTTTCTCACTGTAGCTGTTAGAAAAGTGCTCATTTTAAACTGACTGATGTCTATACCTTTCTTTTAAAAAAAATACATTTTTATTGATTTCAGAGAGGAAGAGAGAGGGAGAGAGCGATGGAAACATCAATGATAAGAGAGAACCATTGAACGGCTGCCTCATGCACGCCCCGCACTGGGGATCAAGCCCGAAACCTGGGCATGTGCCCCTGACCGGAATTGAACCCGGGACCCTTCAGTCCACAGGCTCACTGAACCGGCCAGGGCTATACCTTTCTTAATACCACCCCTATATGCCCTAAGGACCATCCATTGAAACCCCTTCTTGGAGAGCATGTTTCCTTAGCCCAGTCCAGGCTGGTAATGGCCCCTTGCAATGATCAAAGATACAGAAAATAAAATCATACTGAGATCCCAAGAAGCCTGGGCAGAGAGCCCACAGAGTGTTCATCCAGATGCCCCGCCTCTCTTTAGTCTCCAGTCTGGGGAGGCTTCGCCTGAGAACCTGTGTTTGTGGGACAACTTGATCGAGTTCGCTCTGAACAGATGCCTGTGTTTACTACACTTATTAATGCAAGCAGCTGGAGGGCCTGGGATTTGGGGAAGGGCTTCGAGGACCTGCCGAAGGAAAACGTGCTTGCTTGTTCTGTCTGTGAAAGCTGTGAAGCTGTCACCAAGGTTGTGGGCCTCACAGAATCCCACTGTCCAGGCAGGAAGATCAAAGGGACCCAAATACAAGCTTAGCACCATGATCCAACACAGGCCTCTGCTCCCTTTCCTTTTCAGTTCATCTACATACAAGAGCTGCTCACAAATCTATTCCTGCCAGGCTGTGAGCTCTCCGGAGCCCAGGCCGGCCCGTTCACTGCTGCATCTCCAGGCCGGCACGGTGCCAGGCACACAGCATCCTCTCAACAAGCACACTCATTCCAGGCTCCGGAAGAGGCCACCTCTCAGGCGCCTCTTGACTGCTGTTTGTGCTCTCCTCCATTTCTTCCTCCTGGTCCCCCTCTCTGAGGGTTCCACCTGGTGCCACCTCCTCAAAGTAACCCCTTGAGATGACTGTCGAGCTCAGAGGACCCTGGCAAAACTTGTCACCCTTACCCAGTGTCAAAGCCCCAAACCAACAGGCTTCAGCCTCGGAACAATTCCAAACCCGTGCACATAGCCACACCCTCCACGGTCCCGCGGAAGCCCGCCCGGGAGGGCCGCACTCACCATGAGCATGCAGAAGTCAGGCAAGTGGCCCGTCATGCCGAAGACCGTGGTCTTCAGGTACTTCTCGTGGCCAGCCAAGTCGATGAAGGTAATCACTTTAGTGGATTTCTCACAAATCTTTGTCCACTCCAGGCTGCCGCCGTGGCTATCTGGCTTGTTCACCACATTGCCTTCGCTGTCAAAGCCCAGAATGTCGTTGCCCACACTGCTGGTGCGACCAGATTCGATCTCATGTTTGTGGCGGAAGAGTTTCTGGCGGGCAAAGCCTCGGCCATTGTCCAGCTCCCCGTGTGTCAGGACCCCCAGAAGCGTGCTTTTGCCAGCATCCACGTTGCCCACTACTGCTACCCTGCGAGTACAGGAACCCAGACATCCACGTGAGAGTTAGTGGGCGAGTGAAGGGAAACCCACCAGCGGAGTCTGTAAGGACAGGCTTGCTCCTGAGCCTCTCCAGCTCATTGCTCCTCCTACTCCTGGGTAAGCCCGGGGGAACGTGCCTGGAGGTATTCTCCAGGGAGCAGAAAGGGTTATTCAGGAGGAACTGGGCTCCCACCACAGTGGCTTTCTCCTTAACTCCCACTAGCTACCCCAAAGCTGCTGGAGAGGGGCCCCAGAGCCAAGAGAGGCACAAAATGCCTCCTCCATCACCCCGGTTTCTAGACTCACAGGCCAATAAGAAAGAAAATGCAGCCCACAGAACGAATGGCTGGCCTCTCTCCCACTCTTCCCAATGGAAATATTAGGGATGGGGAGGTGCAGAAACAGCGAAAGGTGCTATGGTGTCTCTGGACATGCTTTCCATGACTCAGAAGGGAAGGGGATGAAGCTGACAAGCCAGGTGTCAGAGGCTCCATCACGACTCATACTGAGGCCTCCTCACCTGACCTCCAGGAAGTCATTGTCTCCTACTCGTTTCCGGACCAGGTAATCACGCACACGGCCCCCAGCTTCTTGACGTTCCCGCAGGAGGATGACGTCGGCCTCTATCTGTTCTGCCATGCTTTTCACTGTGGCGTAGGAGGCCTCCATGTCAGCTTCACTCAGCCCGTACTCAGTCCCATCTGGTGACAAGAGCCCAGACATCAGTGTTCCAACAAGCCAGACAGTCTAGCCCTAACGAAGGTCCCACCCTAGGCAACAGAGAACATGGCTCTCTCTAGCTGACACTTTTAAAAAACTTGGGCACACGCAGAGTTAATAAATAATAGTGCCACAGGCCTCCCCATTAAGCAGGACACTCATTAATTCATTCAATAGTAATCACTGAGACTCTTCCTGGGTTTTATGCCAAGCCTCATGCTGAGTCCTGGGAATACAGGTGCCCTTAGCGAGCTCACAGCCCAGTGGGAGAGACAGGAAATTAATTAATGGCAATACAACTTGAATATTATACTATAGAACTGTACAAAGAGAATGTAAAGTTTGAGCAACTAGACTGCCTGGGGAAGCGGAGGGCAGCTTTGCAGGCTGCTGGGCCGCCAAGTGTGAAAATGGGCTTGCAGGGAAAGGAGGAAAGGTGTCCTAGGCAGAGAGGCTAAGCATGGAGCATGGCAGGTCACAGCACATTCAGGGGCCAGTAGCAGCTCGGTGTGCTGGGGAGCAGGATGTCAAGTGGCAGGAGACCACAGAAGAGGTGGAAGCGGTTAAGCAGACAGACATTAGCAGCAAAACACATTATGCACCAGGCAATGGGAAGCCTTGGGGGTTTAGGCAAGGGAGTAACATGACCCGAAGATCTCTTGGGCAGCGGTAAAAAGTGTACACCGACAAGTGAGAGACCGGAAAGGGGGAGCCCAGTTAGGAAGTCATTCTCATAATCCCGGCAAGCAATAATGAGGACAGGAGACAAAGGAAAATGGGGGAGAACTTAAGAATGACTTTAGAAATAGAATCTTGACTGAGGTAGCTCCAGTGAAATGTCCAGCAAGTAGATGGAAAAATGAGTCTGAGCTCAGGATGAGGAAGGGAGGAACCAATTAACCAATCACTTATTGAGAGTCTATTTATGACAACTCCCATCAGTGCCTCCACTTGATGTCATAATTTCCACAATCACTCCTTCAGCTTCTCCTCCAGCCTCTGTCTAATCCGCCAGCATGGGCCTAATCTCTTACTGCCTCCCAAACACCTCGAAGCACCTTCTCGCACCCTCTCTTCCTCTTCCTCCTACCTCTCCCGTATGGACAAGCTCAGGCATTCCTAAATTAGGAAAAGGAAACCCATCCTCACTTCCCCTGCTTATCTCCTGAGCGACCATCTCCTCTGTTCCTCTTACCACCGAGCATCTCAAAAGAGTAATTGAGACTTGCTGACTATCACCGTCCTACCCTGAATCTTATAACTCTAGAAGAAACTAGTTTTCAAGTCATCAATGGCTGTCTAACCCCTCATCCGATGCCCCTTTCTCAACCACAACAGTATTTAACACTGCTCGCCTCCCTCCACCCTGCTTGCCGATCGCATGAACTCTCCTGATCCCCCTCCTCTCTGGTTCCTTTCTGTCTACTCTGTGGCTCTTCCTGCTCCTGTCCTTAAAAGCCAGGCTTTCCCAGTAGTCAGGCAGTGGCCCTCTTCTCTATCCTCTGAGCATTCCCCTTGACTATCCCACACTATGGCTTCAACTGTCATTTAAAAACCTACAAAAAATATAAATAAATAAACCCTTTCATTTCTAGCACTGTCCTCTTCCCGGGACTCTAGAATGAATGCCCAATTGTCTGGATGACTCTTGGAAGCCTGATGTCTAATCTCAACAACCCAAGCCCCTCCCTTTAAACAACAGCACAAAAACTAACACCATTAGTAAGTCACTTTAGTCCTCACTGCAACCCTATGAGGGCATTCCTCTTCCCTTTTAACAGCGGGGTAAACAGAACCCAGAGAGGACTCAGAGCTGGCAGAGTGCCGAAGGGTTGTGTGAGCTTAGGTCTTCTGATTCCAAACCTAGAGCCTTTTCCTCTGGCAAGGGTTCCTCTTAATGCCAGCCCAGTTCCTCCTCTTGCCTTCCCTATTTTTGAAGACAGCACCGTCCTTCTAGTCACCCAAGCTGAATGCTCCACTCCAGTCCCGCTGATTCTAGCTTTATACCTGCCCTTCTTTCTTTGTCCCTGCTCTACTCTTTTGGCCAACCCAACGCCACAAGTCTGATTCAGGCCCTGATTCTACCTCAGTCACCACAACAGACCCCTAACTGGTCTTAGCAAATCCAGTCTCTGTTCCTCCAACTCATCCTGCGTAGACACAAGTCCATGCTCCTAGACAAAGAAGCTCTAGTTGTCACGTCCTAGTCAAAGCCTGGGAATGGCTTCCCAGCCCCAGCAGGTTCAGTTTCAGTTCCTTAAAGGCCTCCCCACTGATTCCACGCCCCCTCCTCAGTTCTGTCCCAGTGCAAGTGACCTGGTCACCATCCCCTCCCCATGTTCCCTGCACTTCCCCAGCTCCACACCTTTGCTTATGTATTTCCTATCCTACAAAACCCACCAGCACATCTCCTACCTATTCTGCTCGCGTACGGCATTTCCCACACACTACATCTTGTGGAACAGTGTTCTAGATGCACGTCTTCCCTCACTCTACATAAGCATCTTCAGGAAAGAACTCAAACTCAGATATTCCCTGGATCCCCCATGTGGGATGCCTTTCCTATATCAAGTTCTCAGTGTTTGTAAAATGCAAACCACATGAACAAAGAAGGAGCAGTTGGGCTGAGGAGTTTCTAAATGCATGGCCAACTGAGCTCTGGACATCTGGGCCAGAGAAGAACTTGCTGGAAGTGTTCCTTGGACAAGGCCTGCTAATCCTGCCATTCTTGCCAGATCCCCAAATTCTAGCCACCGTTTCTTGATTCTGACACAACAAAAAGCAATGTTTTCAAGTCCTGTTCCACACCTGGGGGCAATGACCAATACCACCTTGTCCATCCAGAGCTCCCAGATGGTACAACGCCCCGTCATACTCCCCTGCTCCAGCATGCACTGCAGTCCTCACTCGGTAGAAGTGGAGACAAAGGCCAAGGAGAAAAGCCGCAGCGGTCCAATCACTAAAGGCCACTGTTCACCCACACCTGACCCTCAATGAGACTTCAGTGCTGCCATCTGACTTACCTTTTCTATATGCACTCTCCTGCTCAACGTGATGCAAAGGTTCTCCGAACTTTTAGGGTAAAAGCCTAAACTCTTTGGTATGGCATTCAAGGACCCTCCTAACTGGCACTCCCAACCTCACACGCTACACTCCTACTTTACTGGATCACCACTGGCCCACCACATCCTCCACAATGGCCACTGCCTCTGTGCCTCTGTGCCTGTGGCTTCCTCCGCTCACTCACTCTGCCTTCCTTTACCCAGAAAACTCCTACCATCTTTTACAACCAATTCAAGGGTCACAGCCTCTTTGAAGCTTTTCCTGACTCTCCACCAAGACTTAATACTCTTCCTTTGTTCCCTGAACTTTTAATACAGTCCCTGGCTCTTAGAAAGTTGTAACTTAATATCTGACAAATTAACAAGATTCTGCCCTAACCGGTCTGGCTCTGTAAATAGAGCATCAGCCTGCGGACTAAAGGGTCCCGGGTTCGATTCCAGTCAAGGGCATGTACTTTGGTTGTATGCTCAATCCCCAGTAGGGGGTGTGCAGGAGGCAGCTGATGGATGCTTCTCTCTCATTGATGTTTCTAACTCTCTATCCCTCTCCCTTCCTCTCTGTAAAAATCAATAAAATATATTTTAAAAAAATAATTAACAAGATTATCTTTGAAAGCAATCTCATGGTAAATCAACTAAGACCTGGAACCCTTAAAAAGTTATTACTGCAACTATTAATAGTAGCTAACATTTATATAATGCTTACTATGTGCCAAGTGTTAACCTTCACCATGACACTACGACTCTCCCCTTTTTAGGATAAGTTAGAGCCAGCAGGCAAATTCAGACCTGCCAGACTCCAGACCCTGAACTAACTACTGGGCCAGATTGCACCCTTTTATAAGGTCAATCTTAAATTGGGAATGTATACTTAAAGAGCACATTCCTCTATACTGCTTAGAATGTTTAATGCCTAATTTATTCATACAAAATTTCTCAGAGGAGGGTGGGGAAGGATGTCATTATCCTCATTTTACAGGCAAAGGATGTGATAAACAGAGGTGAGGCGCCAGGCACACACAGGAAGCAGATGCTGAAGCCGACCCCTGGGCCTTGCATCTGGTTTAGTCCTCTGTTTGATGTTCAGCTTGTTTAACTAGTTATGACCTCGAAATAATTCCAGCAGGAAGGAGTCACTGTGAATCTAATAACACCCAGTTGATAGATGCAAAGATAATGCCTGGGTGTGGAGATGTGTTAATGAATGTTTGACATCTTATGCTTTGTCATGAACGGGTTAATTAGTTGTCAGCTGCCAGGGTACGGGAAAATTCACCAAGAGTCCACATTAAAGAACTGGGGGCAGAGGAGGGTGTGTTAGGAATCTGGGTCTTCAAAGAACAGTCCCACCACTTGTCAAAATTGATCTAGATGTGGTTTCTTCAGTTCTACAAGCATGAAATGGTCTCTGATGGTTCATCCTATCACAGCAGGCATAGTGTGTACCTGACACAAAGGTTTCAAAAGGCTGGCAATGATCCCCTAGTCACCAAACGAGTGGCTTTTCCTGAACCCAACTCTCCTTGCTGTCTCTCTGGCACCTGACAATGCTAACCAACCCTCTCCCTTTCTTGACATGCAAAGGGTGATAAGCCCAAAACCAAGCGGTGGCAGCAAAGATGGAAAGGAAAGGATAGATAAGAAAAACATTTCAAAGGAAGGCACAGCAGTAATTGGAGATCAAGGCCTTCTTCTTTGTGTCACTTTTGAGCATTTCTAAATATTGTTCTCTACTGAGGTTATTTGTATATATGCTATCTTTCCTCCTTGGGACAGAGACCAGATTTTAGTATCCAAAACTACTTTGCAACAGTATCAAGCCCTTAGAAGAGACTTAATAGGTATTTGCCAAATAAAGAATGATATTGAGATCTTCTCCATCTTAAACTCAGTCAACAAAAGAATTATTATCTGCCTTTACAAAGCCTACATTCACAAAGAGAGCTGTTCCTTTAATGATGCACCAAGCCCTACTGAGGCTTCCTGCAAAGATGACAGACAAGTTCTGGCACAGGCTAAATTCATAATCATTAACAAGCCCCGCTGTCATTTCAGCACAGTGTCATAATGAAGATGAAGGAAGTAGGCCTTGTATTGCAAGGATAAAGGAGGAATGACTGGGGGGGAATACCCAAGCCATAATGTGGGATTCTGTTAGGGAAGCTGCCTTCCTCTACAACAGCCCCATTACAATGGAATAAGCAGGCTGGAGTACAATAACCAGTTCCTTCCAGAATGCTACCAAGTCTACATGTCTGATGGGATCTCACAGGGAGAAGAGAGGGCTTGTTAGCACAACCATCCCCACTGCGTGGTCAGTGTGCCAGACTGAGTGGTCAGTGTGGTGTGGGGCAAGACAGCCTTGCTGAAGAGAAGAATTCCGGTGTCTCCTTCTTGCTGACATCAAGAAGGATCACGTAAGTTCTCTGCTGAGCAGACAATGAGCAGCAATGGGCTCTGTAAAGTGGGCTGGAGGGGAAGACTGAATTCTAGGCCTGTGGCTTGCTCTATACCTGGGACAGGAGTTCCCTTGCTTTGTGCTTCATTCCCCTTTATGCAAATGGAGGCAGAAAAGAAGCATCTGTAAAACCGCTTGGAAAGTGAATCTTTCAAGTCAAGCATATTATGACCAAAAAGGTGGGAATTAACATTATCACATGATACTTTTATATCCTCCCAAACAGTTCTGCAGACACTGATCAAGAAAATGGGTAAAAGATGGGAAATGTGCTCTAAATAATTTTTAAAAAATAAAGTGAAAGGAAAACTATGCTCACCTGATCCCTGCCCAATGACATATATGGTCTCTCCGCATCCCTCGTCCATCCTCTCCCACATCTGCCGAAGTAGGCTGTCATACTGCTCTGATGTAGGGCTCACTAGAACCAGCTAGAAAAGAAACCAACAGCCTTAGGACCACACTACAGCCAAAGGCCCTGACTGAACCCCACGGCACCCTAATCTGAAATAGCTACAAAGCCCCCTCATGCCCTCTGCCACTCCTGAAATAGCCTTTGAGCCGAAGGCCTTATATGAGTTGAGTTTTATAATGTACTAAAATGACTAGTCTGAAACACCCCACAGAAAAGAGGGTGTGAGCAGCCTGCCTCCAGCTGCTCAACAGGAGGGGAAGGACCAACAATGACTGAGAACCTGACATTGTGGGTAGAAATTGATGAGCAATGCTTCACACCCACATGCCAAAGTCTTCTATCTACAGCTTGCAACTCATAGGACAAAGCTCTCCTATACTGCCATGCCCTCCACCCTAGACCAATGGTTGCCATAATAACAAAAGAATTCTGTTCCATTTTGCCTTGGCTATCTTGTTATTTTTTCTTCATCAACAAAACACCATTACCACTAAGATGGGCATTAGCACGATCATTTTACAAATCTGTGACAATAACATTAAAGTATCCACCACTTATTTGGGGAGGTCATTTAACAATAGCCATTCTCTAACCATTCTTGTGTGACCTTGGACAAAGAGCTTAATCTCTCTCAGTCTCATTTTTTTCAATCTACAAAATGTAGATAATACCACCTGCACCTTTAGGCCACGTCACTGTAAAGACCAAATAAGGTAACATGTAAGCATCTAGTCCAAAGCTCAGTAAGTGGTAAGTACAGTTTTCTTCACAATCATTCCAAAAAAAAACACCTTCTTGGATGAAACTAGCCACTAATTATTTCTCACTTTGGAAACTTTCAAAGCCTTAGATCTCCACATATAATTATAGCAAGTGCAGAACTTACAGCTTCTAATCTTTCCCTCAAGACTCAATCTATCAACTCATTCCTTTTCTCTCTCTAAATGGCCATTTTTCTTTTCAATGTCACCAATATTTATATACATACAGTTTCTCAACTTTAAGATAATGAGGTGGACTTCCCCAGCTATGTGATGAAGAACCACTTCGCTATTCTGGAACATTAAAGAAGGTGGCCAGGAAATGAAGATATTACTCTCTTTGCAACACTACCCTGCAATTTCCCACTGTTTTCAGGTTTCTTCAGCAACCTGACCATGAATTGACATCCAGCTGGTCTGCTTGAGTCAAGCACATTTACAACTCTCCAGTTGACTCATCAGAGCTTGTACTTGTAACCTGAGTGCTGCCTGGGTCTTTTGCATCTTGTCACACTGCCTCCCACACATCCCCAGACCTTCCCTCTCTCCCAGCGTGGCCATCCTCCTTATGGCATTAGAGGCACCAGATACGACCACTGGCTTCTAAGAGCTCAGCTGCCACTAAAGAGAGAAAGAGCAATTGAAACTTGGTTGCTGAGGTTGCAGGGGCAAGTTTTCTCCAGTATGGGCCAAGCTTCATGCATTTTTGCCACCAAAGACTGTGTAAGGTCACAAACATCTCTATTGCAATTTTCCAGCAACAGGTAGGAGGGGGTATTGGTGTTCTATCTTCCATCCGCTGCTATTAAGCTGCATAGGGAATGATCAGTTCTTCAGTTCACTTCATTTACTGAATAATTATGTATTAGGCACCATACTAGGTGTCTTATATGCATCTCTCACTTTTGCAACCATCTGTATGTAAAAAATCATGTAGCTGAAGAACAGAGAAGCGAAACTTTCCCAAGGTCACAGAGCCTTTGTAAGTGGCAAGGCAGGAAAAGAATCTGTTAAAAAACAAAATTCAACCAAATAAACTTAAAGATCTAATTGGCTTTATGAGTGATTCATGAATTGTGCAGCATCCCACCTAGTAAATAAGAGACCTGCTCTGAGTAGTACAAAGTGGAAGATTCTTATAGGAAACTGGGCCAGATAAGAAAGTTATTAGCACCCCTTGGCAATGGGCAAGGAGACACATGATTGGTGGGTTGTTGCTCTTATATCAGTCAGGGACAAAGTTAGTTCATCCTAGCTTGATGCCTGTGTTGGTGGCCAGAGCTATTCATGCCTGGGGCACATAAAATTATATGTATATATAAAGTTATTAGCAAAAGAAAAGATTGTTTCAGGCCAGTTGACCAATGTTGGTGGGGAAGGGTGGCAGGGGGCTCTTATGCAGGTTGCCTGTCTAGTGTCCAGAAGGAAATTACAGTCCAATATTCCACACCTAGGAGGGGCTGAAACTGCAATTAAGTCTTGTTTTACTGTCAAGGGAGCAAGTGACACCCCCCCCCCCCCCCCCCACCTCAGGCCTGTTTCTTTTTCTTTTTCTTTTTTTTTTTTACCAGAACCCAACCTTGTCTGGCTCCCAAGTTAGCATTCTTTCCCTTCAGCGCCTTCAAAACACAGTCACATCTTATACTTAATTTTCACCCCCCACAATGCCAAGCAGAAGGTCAGACCTTAACTCCTGCCCACCTTCTCAAGAGCTCAGAGGACACGCTTTGAAACGTCCTTCATTATTGCATTCATACAAGTTGTGGTTCCACTCCCAGGATGGCGAGGTTATAGGTCAGGTCCATCTTTCAATTTTGTTTTGGGTGGATGTGCGAAGTAGACATAGCTCAGACATCCTTCTCCCCGACTGAGCGACTACTTTCTGTTTCCTTTCCCGACACCAGGAAGAGACGCCTCCCCGCTTCGCTCCGGACGACCTGATCCGCCCGCGCCTCCACTCCCCCTGCCCAAGCCACCGCCGACGCTCGGCTGCCCTGGACAGTCCAGAGGGCCCTCTCGGTATCGGAGAGGTGGCACCGTGCGGGGCGCTGCCGGTGTCGGGCACCCGAGTTCCACGTGGCGGAGCCGCGGGGTTGTGATCTCCCCGGGAGCCGGACGGCGGGAGGCCGGGTCGGAGCCGCTGGGAGAAGGACGGCGGTGCGGGGCCGCACGGGGCCACCCATCGCCCGGGAACCCCCGGCTCTGTCCGCACCGGCAGGTGGGCGGGCTCGGCCCCTCCCGCCCCCGCCTCCGCAGTCGCCCGGGAAACGGCTCGGCCCACCTCCGGGTCCCCTGGGCACCTGGTCCCATTTAGCGCCGCTGCCGGCGCCCGGGCCTACCTTGTTGGTGAGGTCCAGCTCCGGCTCGCCATTGAGCGCCTCGCCGTCCTCGCTGCAGTCCGAGTCGAAGCCGTCGTGGAGCCGGGCGGCAGCCGCCGCGGCCCTGGCCGCCCCCGGGGAGCTGGGCTCGGGGGCGAACATAGAGGCCGGGACCGGCGAGTCCATCGGGGAGCGACTCCGCTCCGCCGCCATCTTTAATAACTTAGGCTAATTCGTACCCGGCCTCCCGGCCCTCCCCTGCTCATTTGCCTAATCTATGCGTGGCCCCGCCCCGCACCTCATCGGAATAATTTATGCGCAACTTTTTCGGCCGCGTAGAGGGCGACACCTATCGCTAGCTCAGAAACAATCGACCGGGCTTCTTAACCACCAATCGCTGCAGCCCTTTCAAGTACCTAGTGAATAATTAATGAGGCCCAAACCCCAACAACAAATATCTGAGACGTCACGCGCCCGGATCGCTACTTGGGCGGGGCAGCACTGTGTCCACGCTACCAGCCGGGAGCCTTCCCGCCAACGGGAGCAGCGGAGAGTATGACTGACACAGTAGCCATCCAATGAGGAGAAAAATACACACAACGTTTACCTTCACCTATCTTCCCTCTCCTCGTTTCCAGAGGCGGTGCTCAACTTCCAAATCCTACGGCAAAACAGTCGGCGCCAGAGCCTTCGGATGATGGACAGGGCCAAGGCCCAATCCGGTCATCGGATAGGTCCCGCGCCTTGGGCCACCGCCCACGGAGATAGTAAACTGCACAAGGCGCGTCCCACTCCACTCGGTGACTCAGGGCAGTCCCTGGAAGACCTAGGTCCGGTCTGCTGGCAATCTCCAGGCAACTTTGATAGTAGGGTTGGATCGATGCCTGGAATACTATAGCAGCCAGAGCGAGGCAATTCATGAAACGCTGACCTTAGGGAGAATTCTCCATTCACTGTCTCTGCGGAGAGAGCAATTACGCGACCAAAAAGAGGCAGCAAGCTTAACAGAAGCCAGAAGCACCTGTTAAAAAAGAAATAGACCCAAAATGGAGTCACTGTGGTAAGCTTCACCAAGACTCAGTATGCAGTTTCATTCTCTCCCAGGAGTGGAATTTTATTTTTATTTATTTTTTAAAAATATATTTTATTGGTTTTTTACAGAGAGGAAGGGAGAGGGATAGAGAGCTAGAAACATCGATGAGAGAGAAACATCGACCAGCTGCCTGCTGCACACCCCCCACCGGGGATGTGCCCGCAACCAAGGTACATGCCCTTGACCAGAATCGAACCTGGGACCCTTGAGTCCGCAGGCCGATGCTCTATCCACTGAGCCAAACCGATTTCGGCAGGAGTGGAATTTTAAATCAGTCTGCAACTTCCTGATCACTGGTGAGGTAAGCTGCCTTCTCCCAAAGGAAGGTGACCTAGTCTGAAACAACCCATTCTTTTAACCCTCCTTGACCCACCCTCCTGCCTATAAAAACCTTGCGTTTTGTACAACTACTTGGGGCTCCCTTCTGTTTACTAGATGAGATGCTACTGCCAATTCATGAACCATTTAATAAAGCCAATTAGACCTTCAAATTTACTCGGTTGAACTTTTGTTCTTTTTTTTAAAATATATTTTGATTCTTTACAGAGAGGAAGGGAGAGGAATAGAGAGCCAGAAACATCGATGAGAGAGAAGCATCGATCAGCTGCCTCCTGCACACCTCCTACTGGGGATGTGCCCACAACCAAGGCACATGCCCCCGACCGGAATCAAACCCGGGACCCTTCAGTCCGCAGACCGACGCTCTATCCCGACGCTCTATCCACTGAGCCAAACCGGTTTCGGCTGAACTTTTGTTCTTGAACACACCTCACCACATTTATGAACTGTGGAACTGAGATCTAGCTAGGGTCTGTTTAAGGTAGTTTCCTATGGATGATTTTTTTCAGTATCACCACTTGTGGAAAGCCGCAATCCAAAACACCACCAACCAAGTTTTAGTATCTTGAATTCCTGTTTCAAAAATCCGAAAAGCTTGATGGAATTAGGGATTAGGCCACTGGTCCCAGGGAGCAAGCAAGAAAGCAGCCACTTGAGAAGGTAACATGTCCAAGATTTAGGGTTTGGAACACAGGATTTAGTGAACAAAAGGCAGGATTCAAAATGGCTTTCAGTTTCGGTAAGGAAAGCGGCAACCTCGTTTTGTTCCTGTTTTCAAGTCTTATGTGTACAAACACCGCTGGGAACCCTGGACAAGAAGTCGTCCAACTCCAAATGTCTTGGTACTAGTTCTTCGAATGTGTTCTTTCCTTTGTGATTGGCTAAGCTGCTCACCACTGTCCCATGTATTTCTCTATGAGGTAGTTACAAATAAAATCTTGATTTGTCAGAAAAGCAAACTATCAAGACATTGTACTTTAGAATAATAATTGATATTTAACATTTTACTAATAAACTGGCTTGTCCAGAAAGAGTTCACATTCAGAATGTGCTGAGACATGATGGGATACTAAAAATCATGCTCTTGCCCGGCAGGTGTGGCTCAGTGGTTGGGCGTCAACCCATGAACCAAGAGGTCACCCTTAGATTCCCAGTCAGGATACAGGAATGAGTTTAGGGCTGACCCCCAGTAGGGGGCGGGCAGGAGGCAGCCGATCAAGATCAATGATCCCCATCATTGATGTTTTCTATTTCTCTCCCCTTCTCCCTCCCCCTTTTTGCAATCAATGGAAACTTTTTTTTTTAAAGCATGCTCTTCTTGCCAAAACCAGTTTGGCTCAGTGGATAGAGCATCAGCCTGCGGACTGAAAGGTCCCGGGTTTGATTCCGGTCAAAGGCACGTACCTTGGTTGCGGGCACCTCCCCAGTAGGGGGTGTGCAGGAGGCAGCTGATCGATGTTTCTCTCTCATCGATGTCTCTAACTATCTATCTCTCTCCCTTCCTCTCTGTGGAAAATTAATAAAATATATTTTTTAAAAATAAAACAAAATAAAGCATGCTCTTCTCATCATAGGGCTCTGTCCTATTCGCAGAGTAGGCGCTTCTCGAATAGAGAAGTCTAAAGTCACATTTTATAAAGGGAATTCCCTACCCATCTTGACATCCTTTTTCTAAAAACAGGTTAGAGCCTGGGTTCCAATTTGGATCCACTATTTACTAGCTATGTGACCTAGAGCAAGTTAATTAACCTGAGCGTCAGTTCTCTCCTCTAAAAACAAACTACCTACCTCACAGAATAGTTACCAGTAAGTTTGTTTGTGAAGCACCTAGAACAATGCATGCAAGCCTCAATAACTAATCTTGTGTAAATGTATCTGTAACCCTTAGCAGGCTTACAAATTACAAAAATTTAAGGTAATCCAAAAGTTATCTGGAGGACTCCAAACCACATAGTGGGTCCTCAAACGTGTTAAGTAATAACTCCGTTGAGTGTAATGGTGTTGAGTGCTGTTTAAGCAGGGTTAAAGAAGTGACGGAATTGTAAGTGTGATTTTTTTTCCAAATATATTTTATTGATTTTTTTACAGAGAGAAAGGGAGAGGGACAGAGAGCTAGAAACATCGATGAGAGAGAAACATCGACCAGCTGCCTCCTGCACACCCCCCACCGGGGATGTGCCCGCAACCAATGTACATGCCCTTGACTGGAATCGAACCTGGGACCCCCCCAGTCCGCAGACCGACGTTCTATCCACTGAGCCAAACAGGTTTCGGCAATTTTATTGATTTTTTTAGAGAGAGGAAGGGAGAGGGTTAGAGAATTAGAAATATCGATGAGAGAGAAACATCGATCAACTGCCTCCCGCACACCCCCTACTGGAGAGGTGCCCGCAACCAAGGTACATGCCTTTGACCGGAATCGAACCCGGGACCCTTGAGTCCGCAGGCTGATGCTAGGGCGTAAGCGTCATCTCTTATTGTTTTTCCAATTTTCTGAACAAAAATCCAAAAGGAGGGCAGCTAAGGTGGATAGTGAATATTTGGTGATGCCTTCCACATGCCCTCGGGGCAGCCAAAGGGGGGAAAATCCACGCGGGACTGAGTTTACCCTCCCGCACACAATGCGGACAGACCTTAAGAAAACCCAGAGGAAAGCTCCAGGCAGCGCCGGGAGGACGAGAGACCTGGGCTGTGGGCAGTGAACCCAAACAGGACACCGAGGACCCGAGATCGGACTCTTCCCTCTACTGGAACGGGACTCAGCCTCAGCGCTCCCGGGGAGCGTGGCGCGGTCGGGCCCCGGACCTAAGAGAACGTGCGCCCGACCGGTGACCAGCTCGCCGGACTGACACGAAACGGTCAGCGCAGGAGGAGCTGGGCCGGGTGGGCGGGAGCGCTCCGCCTACCAACCCCGCCCAGCAGGAGGGGCGGGCGGGGAGGGCCGTGAAGTGCACCCGCAGGCTGGGTCACCGCCCGGGGACGGCGCCGACGCCCGGGGGAGGGGCCGGCCTGGGAGCGGCGGGCGCCGAGGCGGGTCTCCCGCAATCGCCCCGCCCAGCGAGGACCGGAGCGGAGAAACCCCGCACCAGCTCCGCTCGCTGCCGCCGGGCCCCGCACCGACCAGGTCTCCCCACGCCACTGGAGCCCGGTCCACCGGCGCGCGGCGGCCGCGGCCCCCACCGCTGGCGCCGTGGACGTCAGGCTGACCTCAGACGTGACGCCGCGTCGGGGCGGGGCCGAGCGGCGCAGGAGGGCGTTTCCGGAGCGCGCGCTGGGCGTGGGCCGCTGACGTTGGGCTCAGGTGCGCGCGCTCCCGGAGCGCGGCCCAGGTGGCGGCCCGCAGTTCCAGGGGGCGGCCTGCCGCGGTGAGGGCTGACTCGCGGCGCGGACGCGAGTCGGCGCGGGGGCCGGGACTAGGGGAGTGCGGGAGGGCCCCTCGGCTTGCACTCACGTGACCGGCGGGGAGGTTTGGGTGGGGGCGGCGAGACGGGTGGGCCCCCGAGGGTGCGGAGAATTGTTGGGCTCCACCCCTCGCGGGTCGGCCCGTCCCAGCTCAGGACCTTCCCTCGGGCTGGGGCCGGACCCGCCGCGCCACTTCCCGGCCTGCCTGGTCCTCTGCGGGGGCCCGTCTGACCGCCGGAGCTGACCGGGTTGTCTCCCCCGCAGGGCCGCGGCGAGAAGGTGAGAGTCCGCGCTGCCCGAGGGAGCCGCGCCCGCCTCGGCTCGCGCCCTGCGGGCACCCACCGCACCCGAGGGGATGGAGAGGCGCCTCGGAGGCCCCAGCGCTGCCCGCCATCCCACGCTGGCCGGCCCTCGCTAGCTGCGCGAATTTTGCGTTTTGTAGACCACCTAGGCCTTGTCTCCCGGGTCAGTGGCGTTGTGGTTCGGAAGAAATGGAAGAAAAGGAGCGATGTGACCGATTCCGTTCTGTCTTCCTGCATTGAGGCCTGGTTGGCTTTTACAAAGGAAAACACAGCAAGAAAATCGTGGGGTTTTTTCCCGAGGGGGGCGGGTGGGGAGGGTGGGAGAAGGGAACAAGGTCTTAGGTTTTTCTATGATTTTTTTAAAAAAAATTCTGCACTTTGACATTAGTGGTGGAAAACACTAATTCAAAAGTTATTTTTCTATTGAGAAGAGGTGGATTGTTTTTCCTTTTGATTCCCATCTTTTCTCCCCGTGACAAAGCATAAATCATGGACACCAGAAAATAAGGTGGACCTCAGGAATCCTGAAAGAGACTCAGAAGCTTACATTCTTCCTCAGGAGGGGAGGGTGGGGTGTTTTTTGCCCTCTCTGGAACCCAAAACGAAAAACATGAGTTGCGTGCCATGGAAAGGAGACAAGGCCAAGTCGGAATCCTTGGAGCTGCCCCAGGCGGCACCCCCGCAGATCTACCACGAGAAGCAGCGCAGGGAGCTTTGTGCCCTGCACGCCCTCAACAATGTCTTCCAGGACAGCAGTGCGTTCAACCGGGAAACGCTGCAAGAGATTTTCCAGAGGTAGGGGACCCCTTCTTCTTGGTTTCTGGATACTTTTTGCTATTTCTGAATTTCTGTGGGTGGAGCAATGTCTAGACCATTTCCATACACCTTCAAACCAAAAGTATTGTTAGCTAGATGCTGTTAACAGGAATAAGGGACACAGAAGTGGAAAGATAACCACTACCTTTTATTGAACACTTATGGGCTAGGCACAGTGCTAAGAGCATCAACAATGCCATGGGATACATGTTATTTCCATTGCATAGATAAAGACAGGGCTCAGAGAAGTTCAGTGATTTGCCCAGGTAACAGACGTAACAAGAGATGGAGCCAAGTTTGAATTCAGGTTTGTGTCTGTGCTGTTGACCACTGTGTTATAATGCCTCTCAAGTCCTGCCCCTAAGGACTTGACAGTCTCGAAGGGGACAAGATAAGTACTCAGTCACCTGCCGTCAGAGATGGAATGTTGTGGGTTCTATAGAAAGGTGTCTACACAGTCCCACTGGCGTGGCTCAGTGGTTGAGCACAGACCTATGAACTAGGAGGTCCGTTCGATTCCTGGTTAGGGCACATGCCTGGGTTGCAGGCTTGATCCCCAGTGGGGGACATGCAGGAGGCAACCCATGAATGATTTTCTCTCATTGATGCTTCTATCTCCCTCTCTGAAATCAATACAAAAATTTTTTTTTTTAAAAAAAGAAAGAAGGTGTATACACCGTGCTCAGCCTTTCTTTGAGACCATGCGCTAGCTTTTGTACTTTCCATGTATTATTTTGTGTTGCCCTCCCAACAGTGGTCTACTGTTTCTATTTTACTGATGGAGAAACAGGCAGAAAGGTCAGGTAATTCGTCCAAATAGCTTCTAAGTAGCAAAGCTGTGATATGAAGCTGACTCTTGATCCCCTCCCTTTTTTACTTCATTCTAGATACCCTTTCTTATCCACTTTGCCAGATGCTACATGACAGGTTGATAGAAGTTCAGCTTTTCTCTCTCTGCTTTGATGTTCTAAAATTCTTTTATCAAAGGGTTTTACAGGGAATGGGGCCCTGGCAGGTGAGATAATATGTCTCAGATCACCAGGTCTTATCAGCAGGTCTGCAGTCCACAGCAGGGAGCCTGTCTGATTCCTCCAGCTAGAAAGTGTGAAGGCCTACTCAGTTCTCGGTGCAGGTAAAGCTGAAGAATTCTTGAAGCAGTGCATATTGGCAGTTTCAGAAGACCCTTTTCTCCCTTTACTCAGATAAAATTATTGCGCCATAAGGGCCTGTATTACAACTGGAAACAATCTATTTTGGGGTGAAAGTCCATAGGTGTAGACTTTTTACCCTGAAAGAACCATAGACCTCTCTTAAAGGAATGTTAATCCCAGGGTGTTGACAAAATTATAATGAGAGTAATTGTTTTTCTCTGCCAATAATAACCGTAGTTATGCCTTAGCTGTGCAAATGTGTCATTTGCATTAAGGCCATTACCTGGCAAGTAGAATTAATTCTCTTCAGGAATCGGGCCCTGGCAGGTAGATAATTTGTCTCAGATCATCAAGTCATGTAACTGAGAGGAGTAGAAAGGAGGCCAATCCATTACACTGCTTCCTCTTCACCAGCCATTCATATTTTTTTTAATTGGATATTTGCGAATTATTTTCTAACCTAAGTCTAGGGAGAAGGAAAGGACTCACAGTGAGTAGTTGAATGTGCTTTGTACAATACCTGGTAATATGTAGCAGTCTTTTTTGTTTGTTTGTTAATCCTCACCATTGATTTTTTTTTTTTTTTAGAGAGTGGAAGGGAGGGAGAGAGACAGAGAGAGAACCATCAGTGTGAGAAAGATACATGGATTAACTGCCTCCCACATGCACCCCAATCAGGGCGGGTGATCCAGCATGCAACCAAGGTACATACCCTTGACTGGAATAGAACCTGGGACCCTTCAGTCCTCTGGCAGAGGCTCTATCCACTGAGCCAAACCGGCTAGGGCAGTGGTCGGCAAACTCATTAGTCAACAGAGCCAAATATCAACAGTACAACGATTGAAATTTCTTTTGAGAGCCAAATTTTTTAAACTTAAACTTTTTCTAATGCCACTTCTTCAAAATAGACTCGCCCAGGCCGTGGTATTTTGTGGAAGAGCCACACTCAAGGGGCCAAAGAGCCGCATGTGGCTCGCGAGCCACAGTTTGCCAACCACGGGGCTAGGGCAATATGTAGCAATCTTGCAGCAACCTTATAGTGATCCAAGGATTCAGTTAAATTTGCCCAGTTTCACTCACTGGTAAATTTCAACAGTCAAGATTCATTCAGAAGTTTTTCACCTCTATAAATTTGGCCCCGATCTGAAATGATGACAATCACTAACACAGATGAGCACTCACTCTGTGCAAAGCACTGTTTCCTCGTGTTAAGTCATTCCTCACATTGATTTTAAAAAATAGATTCTGTTATTTCCCATTTTTTCAGATAAGAAAATCCTGGCACAGAGCTATTAATGGCAGGATTTGGACCCAAGCTTTGTAACTCCAGGGCCTCCTAACTGCTCTGTTGCTCCCTAAGTATTGGAAAGGCACGTCAGAACAATTACATCATCAGTAGCTGTTCACTCTGCTAGTAAGTTGGCTCTCGGTCTGAAGATGTGGACTATGATTGTAAACTAAATAATAGTGGGGCTGTTTTAGCTGTGTTTTCCCTGAGTGAAAGAATGCTAAATACTTGCTAAACATTAACATGGAACCAGAGTTCTATTCCTGGCTTTAAAGCTTGAGCAAGTTGTACTACACTCCCCAATTCCCTAGCAGCATAGTGTAAAGATCCACCTTAAAGTAATAGCAAATCAGTCCACAAAGAGAATATACTCTGTCCCCACTCCAAGAATTCTATAGTATAGTATAGACTATTTTGTATGGAAAGGTTCTGTGTGGATGAATAGAAACAAACAAACAAAAAAACATGAAAAGGATCCGAGGAAAAAGCAAAGGAGAAGAGGTGGGAGAGAAAACATGGAATTTTTTAAACAAACATTTACTGGCTGCCTGCAGTGTGCCAGGCACTGCTGGACACTATAGAGAAAACAAGTTGAAAGGGACTCAGCCACTGAGAGTACATCTCGGAGATACACATTGGCCAGTCTTGAGAACAGACTCAAGTAAACTTAGAAGCATGGAATTTAGAATAATGTAAAAGGAAAAGATTGATCTATTTAGGTCCTAACAGAAAGAACAGTAAAGTTGACAGATTTACCTAGATAATTTTAAATTCCCAGATCTAAAGTTCTTTGAAGATGTGACTAATGAATAGTAGAAATGAGAAAAAAAATTGATTAATGTTAATGCCATTTGTTGAGAAGGAAGTTCATCCTAGCCGTTGAATTTTAGCCAGATAAAGGAGAAATACAAAAGCAGGGTGGAGTTTCAGTACAGTTGTGCCTATGAGATGACTCATGTTTGGAATAAAAATGAGTAGGAACTTAGAAAGAACTAAGCTAATGACTTGGTAGCAACAAGGGGACGAGGAAGAGAGGAGTCAGAGGTGTGGCAGGCCGGGTCCAAGATTTGGAGATAGTGGTAATGTCTACAGTGAGAGCAAAAAGGCACGAAAAGGGTCAGTTTTCAACATGGGAAATTAGAGAAAAGATAGAAATAGTGTTCATGTGGACATTTGATCTCATACATTTTATCATGTACGTCTATGCTTTGAAAAGAAAGGACTTAGGAGTTAAATGATACGGCAGCAGCTTTGCAAGGTTATTTTGAAAATCCTCAGGTCTCAAACATTTTCACTAGATTCATCTCAATTTTTCAGTGATCAAATGTTCTTGCAGCTAAGTATGTGTTTCCTCTCAAAATAGCTGCTAAAATCTAAACAGATGTTTAGATTGGTACTAAGGGAAAAATCTAATGCAACCTGGAAGGGGCAAAGATTGTAGATATTGGTGAGCAACCAGCTTTCTCTACTATAGAGGGGAAGTCCTCCTGCCTTCCTAGTAAACGGTCCCTGAGCCATTTAATAGGAAGGAGCCACATTTAAAGGTTTGGTGATTGTGCCCTGGCCGCTGTGGCTCAGTTGGTTGGAGCTTTGTCTCATACACCAAAGGTTGGGGTGCATGCGGGAGGTAATTGATGTTTCTCTCTCTTTCTCCCTTCCTTCCTCTTAAGATCAATTAAAAAAAAGTAAAGGTATGGTGGTTGTAAACTGAGAAAAGATGTTAAGTGTTAACCTCTAGAGATTTGAATTATCTCATCTAAGGGCCAAACATCATCACCGTCACCATCATAGCCAACATCTACTACAGAGTACTCCTGTGATCTGTACTTTACATTTAATAATTTAAAGTCATCAGGAAGTCATACTTTCTAATGTCGCATCTCTTCAGACCTGATAAAAAGGAAAATAACAATTATGGGAGAAAAGGAATATGAATGAATGTCTCCACATCTACTTTTCTTTAAAATCTGAACTCATCAGCATAGCCAGACACAGTGGTAACCATGAGAGGATCTGGAACTTATCTGAGGTGTGAGACCTGGACTAGAGCCTATCTTCTCACTTGTAGATCACTTCAAATCCAACAGCCTCTTGGCTGTGACAACAGTGAGGAACCTGCTTTGTGGTCCAGAATTTCTAATGAAATTAAGAGAGTCAGTCCTGAACAAGAATTTGCCAGGGAGTCCCAAGAAAACAGTCCATTGAAACAGAACAGGATCTTACGGAATTCAGTGGGGTCAGTGTATCGAAATATCCAGGAGGCTGTTTAGTGTAGCCTTAGTTCTGTTCAGAGTTAGGAAGTTGAATCCTAGCTCTGCCCCTCACTAGCTATAGATGGCTGGGCAAATCACTGTAACCTCTTTGACGTATGTAGTTTCCTTATTTACACAATGGGATTAATCTCTATCTCAAGATTGTTGGGAGGATTAAGTGATAAAGCTTATAAAAGTAGCTAACACAATGGGCACTAACTATTACTAACATAAAAGCAAGTGCTAGTGTCGTAGGTACACTGGGTAGACCCACTTGTTCAGACAACCACTCTGGGAATGAGGTGGAAGCCATCCTCGGCATTTCCTGTATTGATCGGTTTGACCAACACACGTTGACTCAAATTGCCAGTGGCTAGCTGTGAGGGATAAGAGTAGAAGAGCCATTTCCTTTCCTTCAGGAATTTACTATTTGTTTGGACATGTATGAATAAAACGGCATTCTTCAACGGTCCTTTAAGATAGGAATCATTCCCATTTTCACAGATAACTAATAGGCATGGAGATTAAATCTCACCATTAGCATGGATGCTGCACGGAAGTTCCTCCCAGTCTCCCTCCTTTTTCTGTTACAAAGGAGCCAGGAAAGATTCCATGGAGGAGAGAGGATGTGAGGATGAGCCTAAAGAAGCTTTAGGATTTGACTTGGACAGAAAGTAGGATGAAAGAGGAGAGGCCAGAAATAACGTTTGTGTGGTCAAACATGTTTGGGAAATGAAAGATAAACGCCGTCTCCTCAAGACTCAAGGTGAATACTAGCATATTAGGGGTTCCAAGAAAACTTGCAGGAAACCTGTTTTCTTGTTTCATTCAGCCATTGTATTGAATGTTTTCTGTGATCCTCTGGGAACACCCTTGGGAAAGCTCAGCTCTGAGGTTTGAGCCTGGTAGGTAGGGACTTAGGTGGTGAAAGAGGAGGAAGACTCAGCAGTTTCTTTGTCGAAGTCTTCCTGCATCCACTGGCTAGAGATGTCACTAAAAGGATGAGACGCTATTGAAAAACTAGTGAAGGGAAAGGAACTGGATCTATCTTGAGCTGGGCTTTTTTCATATGTTTTTGCATTTAATCCAAGTGCCCAAGAACCCACTGAGAGCCTTTGTCCTATTAAGCTACATTTCAAGCCCAGGCCCCAGGGGCTCAGCTGGCCTTTCCTCTTATCAACCTGCTGCCACCACCACTCTGGTCTTGGGTCCTTGCTATAAGACAGGCACAACTGCCCAGCTGGTGTGGCTCAGGGTTAAGCATCGACCTTTGAACCAGGAGGTCATGGTTCGATTCCTAGTTGGGGCACATGTCCAGGTTGCAGGCTCAGTCCCCAGTGTGAGGCATGCAGGAGGCAGCCAGTCGATGATTGTCATCATTGATGTTTCTATCTCTCCTTGCCCTTCCTCTCTCTGAAATTAATAAAGACATATTTTTTTTTAAAAGGCACACTGGATTCCAACAAATCTGAGTTTGAATCCTCGTTCAAACTTGAAAGATCAGGGATTAGTCATTCAAACTTTAGTTTTCTAAGCCTATAAAATGTAAATAATTCGTAGCCTCATGGGCTTATTGTGAGGATTAAATTAGATACATATGAAAGCATGTCATGGGCTTGGCACAGAAGTTTCCAATAAATGGTAGTTATTACAGAGAAAACAAATTTTGGTTGCAGAGTGGAATTTAATATCTTCAAGTACCCTTTACTAGTTCTGGAGACAAGCACATAGCTCTTTTCATTTTAAGGGTCCACTGCTATTTTCAGGGAAAGAGATAACAAAATAAATACAGAAAGCATTTCAACAACACTCCTTAAGCACCTATCCGGTGCTAGGCACTCTTTGGGCCCTGGTGAGGTAACATTCACAGGATAGAGAAGGCCACTGCGCCCCCTGCCGTCATTCTAGTGTGGGAAAACAGACAAATCAGAAGACATGTCCAGTAATAACAAGGGCTGTAATTAAAGCAGGTATATATAAGAGGAAGTGACTGGGAGAAACCTAAGGATGGACTGTCAGAAAAGGCCTCTAAGGCAATAATACTTGAGACCCAAATAATGAGCAGACCAAGTGACGATCTAGGGCAGTGATGGCGAACCTATGACACACGTGTCAGCACTGACACACGTAGCCATTTCTGATGACACGCGGCCGCTGAGGCGGCCGCATGCCGAGGATGAAACATTTGCTGCTCCTGAGGATGAAACATTTGCGAAATAATGTTTTTTCCTCAAAGTGACACACTACCCGAGTTATGCTCAGTTTTTTGGCGAAGTTTGACACACCAAGCTCAAAAGGTTGCCCATCACTGATCTAGGGGAAGAGTATTCCAGACAGTGGCAGCCGTTGAGTACAAAGGCCCTCAGTGAGAAAGCTTGTGTGTTCAAGTAGCAGAGAAGGTCTGTGTGGTAAGAGGGGCGATGAGGTCAGCAGGACCCCAGGGCCTTGCAGGCCAGAGGAAGTAGTGTAGATTGTGTTTGGGGAGCCATTAGAGGATTTAAGCAGTGGCAGGAATATGTTTTATATTGAAAAAATGATCTGGTATGTTTGCTGTGTATAGAGAAGTTTTTTACTTTTTAAAAAAATTTAAATTCTTTATTGTTTAAAGTATTACATATGTCTCCTTTTCCCCCCATTGACCTCTTCCCGGCCGTTCCCACCCCCCAGCACATGCCCTCACCCTCCTCCTGTCTGTATCCATGGGTTATACTTATCTGCATGCATACAAGTCCTTTGGCTGATCTTTTACCCTCCCCTGCCTTCTCTCTGAGGTTAGATGATCTGTTCCATGCTTCTATGTCTCTGAATCTATTTTTGTTCATCAAGTTTTTTACTTTTTATAAGGTTATTCTTAAGTTTTTAGAATTGACTTAAAAGTCTCCATTCTCTTTTGGAGATGGTATTTATCGGCTCCTAGACATCTCTGCTTTTTGTTTGTTTGTTTGTTTGTTTGTTTTTTTGTTAATCCTCACCTGAGGATATTTTTCCCCTTGATTTATAGAGAGTGGAAGGGAGGAAGGGGAATGGGGAAAAGAGAGAAAGAAAGAGGAGAAACATCAGTGTGAGAGAGACATATTGTTTGGTTGCCTCCAGCACTCACCCTGATAGCCCGGGGATCGAACCTGCAACCCAGGTATGTGCCCTTGACCAGGAATCGAACCCAAGACTATTTGGGCTGGCGCTCTTAAGCACTGAGCACCACTGGCCAGCGTGACAGCTCCACTTATATCCCACACTTCCCTTCCTCCACACGTGCTGCCCTTCCCTTCAAGATGGCCTTTCCTCAGGTCCTGGCCTGACAAGCCTATGAAACAAAGTATAGGACTGGAAATGCCTTCTGAACTGACCTTGCCTTGAGGTGAAGGAGTGGCTAAGAGGCCGGCCCAGAAATGTCTTTCACTGGGTGAGCAAACCAGACTGCAGTTTTGTTTGGTACAAAAATTTCTTTCAATTGATTCTTTTGTTTTTATTTTTAAAAATTCTTAAGTATTTTACACATACACGTGTATATTTGGAATGCTTTACGTGGGTCATACATTGCAGTTTCATTTAGGCCTTACTACATTTTATTGCTTTATACCTGGCCCCAATTCATACATTTATGTTACCTGCCTGGGCTCCTGTAGGCCTTTGAGTGTTAAATGATTAATGATTATCAAGTGTGTAAGCTTTAAATGGAAAGCATTTAAATGTAAAAAAAAACAAGAATAACCAATACTACCCATGCAAATGAAAATATCATATACTATTTTCCATTGTATCAGGGCAGAGAAATCAGCAAGGAAAAAGCTGGCAGAAATGGGAAGGCTGGGGATAAATGAGACTCCTTCATGGAACACTCTGTGTACATTGACTTCATTGTAGACACACTTTTTAAATGACAGGCAAATAGGCTCCATCACTACTGAATTATTATTGTTTAATTTTTTAATATATTTTTGTTGATTGGGGGGGGGGGGGGCGGGGAAAGGGAAGAGAATTAGAAACATCAGTGATGAGAGAGAATCATTGATTGGCTGCTCCTGCACGCCCTCCACTAGGTATGGAGCCCGAAACCTGGGCATGTGTCCTGATCAGAAATCGAACAGTGACCTCCTGGTTCATAGGTTGACACTCAACCACTGAGCCACACCAGCCAGTCCTGAATTATTATTTTGCATCAAAAAAGAAGTAACCCCTGGACAGTAAGAGCCCAGACTACAGAATACTTGGTTGAAAGCTTGGTTTACTTGAATGGGGTAAACAAACCTTTGGGGGGCAGTGGCCTAAAGTGCTCTCTGTCTCTGGTAGTGCAGGCTGAGGAGGCGTTAGGCAGATCAACAAGTCTCAGTCCTCCTTTCACATCTTTAGGTTGTCTCCAAACACCATGGTGACCCCCCACAAGAAGAGCATGCTGGGAAATGGGAACTACGATGTGAACGTCATTATGGCAGCACTTCAGACCAAAGGCTATGAAGCTGTTTGGTGGGACAAACGCAGGTAATCTGAACCAGGCTTGACTTGATGAGAACTGGCACACAGGGAATGAGTGGGGGGGTAGGTGGCCCGTTGTGTGATAGCCAGGCAACCTGACACCGTTTCTCTTCTGCAGGGATGTCAGTGCCATTGCGCTCACTAATGTCATGGGCTTCATCATGAACCTGCCCTCCAGCCTGAGCTGGGGTCCACTGAAGTTGCCTCTCAAAAGGCAGCACTGGATCTGTGTTCGAGAGGTGGGCGGTGCCTACTACAACCTTGACTCCAAACTGAAGATGCCCGAGTGGATTGGAGGCGAGAGCGAGCTCAGGTGCGTGTGGTGGCTAATGTGCTGGGTGGGCTCCTACAAGCTCATCTTTGGCTGTTGGACAAAGGAAAGGAAATTCCTAGCTTCTTGGCCTTCTCCCTGCCTCTCTTAGAATCATAAGGTCTCAGATATGAAAGACCTGAATCTTTGATAGTCCATGAAGCTCCAGCTCCTGGGATACTGACCTTCTGGTCTGGCGGGGCTGGCCTTGTAATTTTATCTACACTCAGACAACTGTGACAGCGTAGCTGCCAGTTCAGGGGAAGGAAGACATTCAGGGCAGAGAGGACTAAACGTCTCGAAGAAGAAACTTTTTTTCCCCCTACAATTTGAAGTCCTTTGCTTTAGAGTTCTTTTGGCTGGTTCTGTTTGTCACAGAACTAGCTATTTAGGCAGTAATATGAACAGAAATTCATATTGGAAATATTAACTAGACACATTGAGGGGTAACCAAAAGTGGAACCCTCCAAGAGCCGATCACTACGGAAGTGTTTTTTAGGATTGCCAAGGGTATAAATTAATGAGGTTACTGGTGAATATATGGCCCCAAGACTGGAATTTGCCATTTTAACAGCATCTCATTCTCTCTTATATTTTTCCCCCATAGGAAATTTCTAAAACATCATTTGCGAGGAAAGAACTGTGAACTCCTGCTGGTGGTACCAGAAGAGGTGGAGGCCCATCAGAGTTGGAGGGCTGATATGTAACAGTTCCGCCAGCCTTCCCTCACCTCGAGCCCCTAAATCCTCCATGATGTGCTGTGGCCTATACAGTGGGTCTGCCCTTGCCACTTCCCCAGACATCTCATCGGGTTTTCCCTCAGATTGGACAGTGTGCAATAGGCCAGAGGGGTGAAATGTTACAAGAACCAACCAGCGTTACCCATTCCTGGGAAAGGAAGGTAGGAACTCTGTGCTTAGGACAAGCAATAGAAGACCCTTGTTTTATTTGAAGAGACAAGGAAAAGGGGGGGGGGGGGGCAGTTCCTAGCTTATTTTTCCCTCTCCTCTGAGGACTTGACAGAGGCTCTGCTGGAGTTCACTGCTGCTCTGACTTACCTGGAGATGCTGCCTCCATTTCCCCTTTCCTGGCAACTAGTGGGTCTGAAGACACAGGACATGCAAAGCTGGTGTGACTGGTTTGAAGGACCCAGAGCAAAAGGCCTCTCAGGAAACCATCTCGAAAACCCCAGCAGCACTACATCATGCCATTTGCAACCCTCAATGCCATCCCTTATCCTGTTTTTAAGGATGGTTTATGGCTATCCTTGTAGTTTTATAATGAAAAGTTCTCTAATATTTCACACTGAGTGGTTGAATCCTGCAACCTTCTAGCATGACAGGGTGAGCTAGATACCTAAGAGGACATGGCCAAACCAGGTGGGCGTGGGCAGCCTGCCTGCCTCACTCCAGCAGTGTCCCTGCCATTTCATTAAGTTAGGAGGCTCTGGGGCACAAGATAAGCAAAAGGGCAGTTTTCCCTGTTGGCCCACTGACCAAATCAGGAAAAAATGAGCCTGCCTTCGACATCAAATTCCACTAGTTTAAGACAGTTGGGTGAGGAAGTATTGTGAAGAGAACAGCTGGAGTCGAAGTCCTAGGCTGGGAGTCACTATAGTGAGCAGAGTCCTCGAGCTTGGTGGTTATGTGTATTATGTTAGAGGACTTGGTTCTGTCATCTTTCTCTAGTTTCCTTTACAAATCAACTAAGAATTGATCCGCCCCTACCTCTTTAAATAGTCGTTGGCCACTTTTCTCCTAACTCTGGAAAACACGAGAGGAGGAGGAGGGGGAGCACTGCTTATCTCCAAAGTGGTTGTAATTGCCTCGAGGCAGGTGGGCAGGCAGGGATGGCCCCTCCAGGCCTTTCCGATCAATGGTCTTGGCAGGCCTGAGAGCTGCTCCACTAGCCAGACTTCTCTCCAGCAGCAAAGCCAGCCTGGGGCTTGCATGTCAAACCTGAGCAAGTTGAACAGGATGAAGCTGAGGCTTTCTCCTCCCCACTGTGACTGGAGTGCATGTTTACACCAGCACTTTTTCTGCACATTTATCTTCAATCCAACAAGGCCGTTTTTTATGCTGAGTAACAGAGGCCACCAAGCGGCTACTGCATTACACTGTCTGAGCAACTGACTGCAAACTCTTGCACCATTTTCTACATCAGACTTGCTTGGCTCCACAGACAGCTCTGTATCCCTGCACAAGACATTCCAACCACCACCAGCCAGAAGTTACCGCCAGCCTTGCTGACTGTCATAAGCAGGAGCTTGGACCCATTGGCACTGTGATAGATAGTAAGCCATTTCCTGAGAAGAGGAGGAAACCTCTCCAGTGTGCTGGGGCCTGTGCAAATGGCACTTCAGAGGAGTCCCCATGTACTTGAGTCCACGAGCCAATGGGATATGCAAAGACGCTTAAACATTTCAGGGCTGGTTTCTCTGTTCATATCCAATTCTGGTGCTTAGGAACAGGGGCCTGCGCTGATGCCTAAGGGCAAAAAGCCCTATTTCCTTTAAGGAAGGGAGCAGGCGTGACCCTGATGCCCATAAGGGGTGACCCTAGGCTTTTTGTTTTTCTTGCTTTTACCCTCCCCTACCCCCAATTTTGTTGGCCTTGTGCTGGGTTTGTTTACAAAAGATGTATTTTGTTTAACCAAATATTAAAAATGGAAAACTCCGTACATCTCATGTCTGCCTAAATTCTGTAATTATGTACATAAGGGGGGGGGAGGTAAACGAGTATGATGCTGCTTTAGAAGGAATTCACTAAAATCACAATTCACCTTTGAAAGAGATGTTAGGGTTTGGGGCAGTTCATGTCTTTGTCCTTCTCATATGGTCTAAGTTTGAGGTGCATATCCACTAACACATGCTTGACACTTGGTTGGAATCATTTTAAACATTTAATTATAAAAGTAAGCACTGACTTTTTTTTTTCTTTTAGACACACACACAGGTCTAATGGCCAAAATGTGCAGAGGAAGTGAGCTGCTCTGCCCTCCACAGAACCATCCTGCGGGTAAACTGCTGCCGCCCCCCTCTTCTCCAACATACATAGACATTCACAGTGGCTGCTTTTCCACCACAGCAGCAATGCATTTTGTATTTCATATAGTGTGCATGACAAAACAGAACCGTCGTTAATGGTCAGCGATACATCCTTCCCAGTGGCATCAGTTCATATTCCACAATCAGACACTGAGGAGATCTTCTGGTTAGGAGTAATTTAGTGAGAGGCGGGATGGCCGGAGTTGGGAGTGACCATCTGCTTCGGTGCACTCTGGTGTCAGAGTGAGGAGAGAAGTCAGTCAGGAAAGCTTGGAGGGCACAGTTGCAAGTTGGGAGTCTCCATGAGACAATGAAGGGGAAATTTTCCCAAACAAATTGTTTTGGTGCCAAAAAGAAAAGGGAAAAAAATCAGCAGTTCAAACAGTATTGAATTTTCAAACTTCTCCCACCAAGACAGGTCAAATGTAGCAGTAACAATCTAGATCTTTCCAGGAAGTGAAGGTAGAGCCCCTGGCATTCCTCCTGACAGCCCTGTGTTAGGCCCTAGGAGTATCTGGAACAGAAAGGAAAGATGTAAGGCACCACACAGAGCTGGGGATCTCATTTTTCATCCTATCTACTAGGGGGCAGACAAGGTCTACAAAAACAATGCTGACCGCACAATCAAGTGCCTAAAAAACATGGGCCAGACCCAAGCGCTACCCACACACTAACTGCTGGTCTACTCAGGTGTTGTCTGAGCTCACCTGCCGCTGCTGCAGTTGCTGCTGTTGCTCCATTTGCAACTTCTCTGTCTCAAAGACAACAGGAAGAACCAGGATCATGAAGGAAGTTGTCCCAATCCACAAGGCTGCCCTGGAAAACCTGCAAAAGGGTTGTGAGCATGATGGGAGGCAAAACCAGACAGCTGCACCAAAAAGGAACCAAATTCCTCATGCCACCGATGCAATGTTTTTGAAAAACACGCTACCCAACTCTTGCACCATACTCCCACCAGAAACAGGAGCAGCAGTTCTGGTAGCTGTGTATCTAGTGACAGCAATGTTAACATTCTCCTGAGTTCTTACAAAGATACGGATACGTTAATTATCTCACACAATCTGAAATGAGCCTAACAAGAATCCCCACTTATAGACAAGGAAACTGAGACTAAGAAAGGCTAAGGTACCAGAAGTTCAAGGTCACTCAACGATCTAGGTGACAGGCCGGCTCCCAACCCAGGTAGCACCCTTCCAAGGCCCGCGTGCATTCATGGCACCCCAGGCACACCCCAGTGTCTTTGCCCTTGTCCCTTACCTGTACATTTTTTGAGCCACAAAGAGGGAGAGATCAAAAGTGGCTCCGGCCGCGGACCGGATCCTCTCCGGAAACATCTCCGTCAGACCCCAGAGTCTCTCCGACAGGGTCTCATCTGGCTGTGGTGGAGGAGGCCGGGGTCTTGGACGCAGCAGCGGTAAGCTCCCCGCGCGCCGGGGCACGCCGACCACCCACGGAGCTCGGGCACTCGGGGCCCAGCGGGGCCCCTAACTCCGCCTCCGGAGAACACGCCTCCGCTCCGACCTCTCCAGGCCCCACGACGCGCCAATGCCCTGATCCCGCAGCACGCGGAGCCCACACCCCCGGGCGGGACGCTCCTGTTCGGACCCCCGCTCCCGCCTCGCCCCGCTGGGCCCCAGTACCTCGTCGTCGTCATCCTCTTCCAGCTCCTCCTCAGTCTTCTCCGCATCGCCTTTCGGAAGCAATTCGTCCGGGGGCAGGGGAGCACCTGGACCGGGGGCAGCGACGACGGCGGCCATGGCTGTAGGGGGGAGGGAGGGAGGGACACCGGAACCGGAAGAGAGGAGGCGAATGTAGCGCAGAGCATAGAGCGGCCCTTCCGGGAGCTGGAATCAGGAGGGCGGGGGACAGCGACGCCCTCTGGCCGGCAGTCGTCATCCGCCTTCAGCCAAGTCGGACGCGGCTGAGAGTCCAGGGAAACAAACCGGGGGATTTGCTCAAGTCCGGGTTCTCCCGCAGGAATTCTGTTCAGAGGGTTCCGCGTGGGCCCAGAAACCTGCATCTTAACAAGCTGCCCAGGGATCGCCCTTAGAGAAACACTAATCTAGTCTCAGTTATCTGAGTGGTGTGCTGTTTGAGAATAAGTTAGAGATTTGAAGGTTAATTGGTCTTTTGGGAAAACATCAAATAAACAGACCCAGTATTCTAAAACAAAGGCCGGAGTTAACGCTTAAGGAGCGGGCATTGTGTGTATGTTGAGGTACTATTTTCCCTATCTTCGAAATAAAGAAATTGAGGCACAGTACAGGGTTACTGTATTTTTGGAGGATAGATTTCTGGAAGTGGATTTGCTACCACAAAGTATGACATTTAAAATTTTGCCAGGTATGAGCTCATTGCCCTTGAAAGTATATACTTCCACAATAGTGAATGAAGTGTCCTTTTCCCCACACGCTCCCCAGAATTAGGTATTAACCGTATTTTAATATTTTGCCTATATGATAGATGAAAATGCTTCTTTTTTATAATGTGCCCCACAGTTATTATATACAAGGATAATTTGATCTACGTCGTTAGCCAATTGACCATGGAATGGGAGAATCTCAGAACTGCACCATCCAAATCCTTATCTGCACTTGCCCATTCGGGAGCAGGAGAACTTGCACTCCCCCCAGATCCGGGCCTCAGTTTCACTCATCTATGGACTGGGCAGCTCTGATTACAAGAAGTTTTCATGTCACAAAGGGTGCCTACTGTATGATTCTGTTACATAAAGTTCAAAAACAGGCAAAGCCTATCAATGGTGAGAAGGATAGTGATCCCTTTGAGGAGAAGGGGTTAATACTTGGGAAGGGGCGAGAGAGTAACTTTTGGGGTGCTGCTGATAAAGTTCTTGCCCTGGGTGGTGTTACATGGGTGTGTTCATTTTGGATAATTCATCAGGCTGTATACACCTATGAATTACATTTTTGCATGTTAACCTTTTTATTTTTTTAAGTAGGCTAGATCTACATCAAGCATGTCAAACTCGAGGCCGGAGGGGCCGCATGCCTCACTTAAGCGTGTGGCCCCGCCTGGCTGTGAGCTTGACATGCTTGATCTACATCAATGCAAGGGCAGCCTAAGAACCCAGTGCCAATGGCTTTCGATTCTTTTACGGGCTCTTTTAAGAAATGTTGGAAGACCAATATAGCAAAGGCAATCTTATGTGGAAAGTACAGACATCAGTGACTTCAAGTAGAAAGTCACAATGCTAACGAAAAGAAGTTTTAGGAAAACTTTAACCAATTAATTTTGTTTATAGTATTCACAAGAGCAACACATGATTTTTTAAAAAATCCTATGTTTAAGGCTAAAGAGCTCTTTCAACAATTAACAAATTGCCTTGGGATAAGGAAAAAAGAGAAATCAGGCAGTGCAGAGTATTCAAAACCTCGGGAGTAGATGAGATGGTCTAGAAAAGGCAGAATGGGAAGAGAAGACAGAGGACAGAGTCCTGTGAAATCAGACATTTAACCTTTTGCACTCGGATGTTGAATGTGACTCGACACGGTTAGCATCGGTAGCAGCTCGTATGTCGAATTGTATTGAATGTATCAATAATTTGAAATATAAAAAAATCCAAATAAATAAGTTTGTATGTAAAGAAACTCCAGTTTTTTATTCTACTGCCGCACTTTGTAAAATCTGGGGTATTTAAAAAATTAAATCCCGAGTAGAATAAAGGAATCGAGAAAAAAGCAAGCGAGTGCAAAGGGTTAAAGGTCAGCAGAGCCAGTGTGGCTCAAGGGGAGGGCATCATCCCATGCACCCAGAAGTCCCGGGTTCAATTCCCAGATTCCTGGTGGAGACATCTGCCCGGGTTTCAGCCTCAACCTCCAGTAGGGGGCCTGCAGGAGATGTTTCTCTCTTCTTTTCTCTCTCTCTAAAAAAAAAGAAAAAAATCAATAAAAAATATTTTTAAAAAGGTCATCAGAATACTTAAAATCAAAGAAAGAAGAAAAGTGGTTGCCAGGGGCTGGGGGGAGGGGAAGTGGGAATTAGTGAATAGAGTTTCAGTTTTACAAGATGAAAAGTCTTCTGGAGATGGATAGTGATGATGGTTGCACATCATGCATGTACTTAATACCACTGAGCTGTATACAGGAAAATGGTTAAGATGGTAAATTTTATGTTGTGTATTTTTCCATAATAAAAAAATTTTAAATATATTTTATTGATTTTTTTACAGAGAGGAAGGAAGAGGGATAGAGAGTCAGAAACATCGATGAGAGAGAAACATCGATCAGCTGCCTCCTGCACACTCCCCACTGGGGATGTGCCCGAAACCAAGGCACATGCCCTTGACTGTAATCGAACCCGGGACCCTTCAGTCCGCAGGCCGACACTCTATCCACTGAGCCAAACCGGCCAGGGCCATAATAAAAATTTTAACTAAAAGCCTAGTCATACCTAAAAACACTTTTTTAAAGGTGTGGGAGGAGGGGAGCCTCTTCCCCCACGCCAGGAGGCCCAAGGAGCTGCTGGAGAGGAAGGAGAACCAGGGAAGGGTGGCTGCACGGAGGGTTTGGAGGAGAAATGCTCAGTGGCAGCAAAGAATTCGGATGGATTGATGCCAGGCCACGAAATTAAGGGCTCAACCAAGTGAGATGATGCCCCGTGCCTGGGGACATGTGACTGCCTTTGCATGAAGACGGGGTGTTCTAAAACCCCACCCCTGAGCTCTTCCCAGTCCCTATCCCTCAAGTCCAGATTTCCACCATCCCTGTTTCTGTCCTGTTAAATTTGAAACGGGTAAAATACCTCTTAATTTGGGTTGGTGGAGGGCAGAGATCCCTTTGAGAAGCTTAGAGAAGATAGAAATCCCCACCCCCCACCAATAGAAATACACACTAGCTCTTATCCGGGTAGTTTGCACAGGGAGCCCTGGCTAGGCCTCAAGCTGTAAAACTCCCTGAGCATTGCCTCCCGTCCTGCACTCACGCCCCCTCACACCACCAGGACTTCCTACCTCAGCTCTTCCCTAACAATTCTTCCCCAATCTGACACTCGGCACAGAAAGTCATGAAATTGTTGTAGTGATTACAAGAGATAATAACTGTCAATTGGATAGCACTCTTTACTCGGGTGCCAGTGAGCAGATTTGGTTAATAAAGGCTTTGAGGAGGAAGAATGTTAGCCAGAACCTGAAGAATGTATCTGCCTAAAAAGGTAAGATCTTGGAGGTATATAGCATCTCAATCAATGGGGGGGGGGGGGGGGAGGTGAGAGTGGTGATATGGGTAACTCGCCCTCCTCCACTTAAGGGACTTGCATCAATAGGGTTATTTTTGACTCGGCTCACACCCCACAGCCCATCCGTGGGCTCCACCTTCAATACGTGTCTCCAGTCTGCCCACTTCACTTCCTCTCCTGCCACTTCCCCGGTCCGGCCTTGCCCCCTTCCGTCTGTTCTCACCAGAGAAGCCAGAGGGAGCCTTTGGAAACCCAGTTGGTCACAGCATTCCTCTGTTCAAACTCACCAACGGCTTGCTTCCTCCATCACTCACAAGTCCTTCTTCCCTGCAGAGTTGTCCCACATTCCGGCTCCCGCCGTCAGGTGCCCGTGGTGGTGAGCCGGGGGACCCACCTCATTGTGACACCCAAATCTGCTCTCGTGATTCCCAAGGTTTAGTCCCAGCTCTATCCCTTCCAGCTGTCACCTTCTGGGACGCTGTCTTCAGCTAAAAGCAGGGGATGATACGATTGACGAATTCTCGTGAGAATTAGAAATAGGTGCCTGGCATCAAGGGTGCTCTTTAAATGTTTGCTAACCTAGTGGCCTAGGAATAAGCAAACTCACTTGCTCCATTGCCTGCACCTGGAGATTTAGGCCCTGTGTACATTTGTCTCCTACGGGCTGGAGCTTCTACCCATCCCCCATCGAGTGGCCAGTAAGGATGAGCTACAAGCAGCAGCCTCAGGGCACCCCCACCTAGCTCCTCTTCCACTGTGGCTGGGAGGCTATGATGCTAACAGTTTCTGAAACTCCTGCGGTTCGGTTCCTTGTCTGCAAACAGGCATGCTGCTAGTCTGTGCGCCCAGGACTGAGCTGAGGAGGAAAGGTGTGTGTGTGTGTGTGTGTGTGTGTGTGTGTGTGTGCAGGGGCCCGAGCCCCCGCCAGGCATGTACCTGCCGCCCACGGACGTCACCCCTGGGCGCTGTCTCCACCCTCAGTGCCCTCCCTCTTTGGGAGCTGAATCCCTCTACTGACTGGCTGGCTCCTTTCTCCAGCCAGAGGCGCTCAGCTCGGTTCAGACTCAGGCACAAAACTCCCCCTCTAGGATTCCAGCCCCACCCCAACTCCTTGGTCCCTGCCAGAACCAGGATAGTCCCAATTCCCCAGGGGAGAGCAGGGAATTGGGGAAGACAAGACAGTTTTCTGTCCCAGGTCAGCCTCTGCCAATGCCCCAGCAGCTGGAATGCTTCCCCTGCCACAGGGACACTTCCCACGACCTAAAAATTCTATCTTTGGATGGAACAACAGCTCAGACTCCAGGTTCCACTTCTTCAAGAATTGATGCTCTTTTCACTCTGGTCACGGAGATTATGTAACATCATTTAATTTAAAGAAGTAGTGTGGCTCAGTGGCTCAGTGGTTGATCATTGAGCCATGAACCAGGAGGTCAGAGTTCAATTCCCATGTCCGAGTTTCAAACTCAATCCCCAGTAGCGGGCATGCAAGAGGCAGTCAATCAATGATCCTCTCATTGATGTTTCTCTCTCTCCCATCCTCTCTCTGAAATCAATAAAAATATATTTTACTTTTTTATTGATTAGAGAGAGAAAGGGAGAGAGAAAGAGAGAGAGAAACATTGATGAGAGAAACATCATCAATTGGCTGCCTCCTGCATGCCCCCAACTGGGGATCGAGCCTGAAACCCGGGCGTGTGCCCTGACCAAGAATTGAAACTCGACCTCTTGGTTTCTGGATCGACGCTCAATCAATAAGCCATACTGTCTGGACAATAAAATATATATTTTTAAAGTACACTTTGTTTTTATTTTTTAAATCTTTATTGAAAAACAAGGGGGGAAAAAAGGTAGTGTAAACAAGAAAGTCACACAAAAATATAGTGTTGCATAGAAGACTGGTGATTGCTGCTGAGAAACTGAAGCCAGAGGATGTGGATTTGGGGAACAAACACTCTTTAAAGCACAGAGAGAGTGGCCTGAAGGGCAGAGGTCAGGGCTCTTTAGAACAACACCAACGTGAGGGGATGCTGGGATGAACTCCAGCTGCTTCTCCCAAGAGTCCATCCAATGAGAGTGAACCTGGGACAAGTGCATTTATATGTTAAGTGACTTGCGAACACCCAGAGTCTTAGCATCGCCCCAGACTTCAGCGGGCCCCGCTCACAGCCTGGCCTCCCTGTGCTGAGCAGCCAGAGGACATTGCTATTTACTGCCCTGGCCTGGAATCCTGGTTTCCTCCAGGATGCCATCACCTTTCTATTGCCAACTCAAGGGTGCCAGTGCCTTTGGCCCCATTTGTGGTACTCTCTCCCAGGGCCTAACCTACTATTTTAGCTTTAAAAACCCTCAGCTATATTCCACTCCTCTGACCAGTCGAGTTCTCCCTCTTCTCCTAACCAACGTCTTGAGGTCTTCATTTCCTTCTCCGGTTGACACTCTTCAGTTCTTCCAGTTCCTTCTTCATTATCTGGAACTCGGCAGTGGTCTCAGAGAACTGGAAGGAAAGCAGCGGACTGTTAGAAAGGAGGGCATTCTGGGCCGCGTTCAGGTTTGTGAGGCTAGCCCGGCGCACCGGTAAAGGCTCCTGGTATTTCTCTGCCACGCCTGCCAGCCTCGGGAAGGAGCCCTTTGTAACTGGGCAGAATGTCACCACCTCAAGTACTGAAGAGCTCTCACAATCCACTCTGTCGGCGTTTTTGGTCACTGGGATTGCACGGCATTGGCCTTGGTAAGGACGGCAGGCCTCCGGGAAACAGAAGGCTGGGCGCTGCCCTCCCCGCCGCCCCTTTCCTCCGGAGCACCGCCGTGGCCTGTCCCTCTCCCCAGCTCCAGGGCCCTTCCTGTGCTCCTGTCACTTGTGTCCTGAGCCTCCACAGCCCCGCCGGCTCATTTCTACCTCCGTAAACTTCTAGATAAACTTGCTCTTATAATTTGAAAAAAAAAAAAAAAAAGAAAAGAAGGCTGATACTGGTAATTCTAAGCTAAAGGATTGGTTGCTTCTGAGCTGCAGCTCCCATAATAATGGGGGGGGGGGGGGTGCTTAAAAAAAGAACGCCACCTTCCTCATCAGGATCTTCCAATGGACGTATATTCTCGACAGGGACTGAGATATAGTCTCTAAAGGTCAGCTTGCTGTGAAACAGGAGCTACCTCCCTGAGCAGTCCACTAAAGCCCCCAGCGCTTTGTTTATTAACTTCACAAGGTGCAGCCCGCCATCACGTCTGTTTTACTGCTGAAGACACGAAGCTCTTCACGCACATCAGGTAAGTTACTTGCCTAAAGACACACGAGCAGCGTGGAGCTGGGTGAGGAGCCAGGAAGTTGAGCTCCAGAGCGCATGCTCTAAACCACTCCAGTGTACGCTCTCCTGCCTCTCAATCAACCTTCACATGTACCTCTCGGCCCACCAGGCTGCTGGGTTCTTAACAGCCACAGGAAGCAGACGCCGATGCAGAGTGTGTGTGGGCAGGTGCCGCCAGGCACTGAGGAATGCGTGTGGCATGGGACAGCTCCAATTCCGGAGCAGACGGCCCTTCCTGGACTGCCTCCGCCCAGCCCCAGCCCTCCTTACTGCTCCACGTTCAGCTCAAATATCCCTTCCTATGTGGCGCCTTCTCTCTCGACAGAGTTCCTCTCCATCACGTGCTGCAACCAGCCCTGCTCAGACTCTAACTGCTGCCCTCACTACGAGGCTCTGGCATTGTGCTTATTGTCCACCGCCCCCGGCCTGTGAGTGCTTGAAGGTAGGGACTGTGCCTGATTTGCTTTTGTAACTTTGAATTCAAAGCAATGTTCCTGGGCAAACGGGCACTCAGAAGGCACGAGCTGGATGAACTGACTCGGGGAGGAGCCTCCCGCCACAGGAAAGGCTAGGCAGCCCCCCATCACCGTCCTCACCATGTCCAGCAGGACCTCCACCTTCACCTGCAAGAGATTGTTCTCTTCCTCCAACTGCTGGTTCCGCCTGCGGAGGCGCTGAGCCTCCCTCTGGTCCACACCTCCACTAATGCCGGTCTCTGGTGGAAAGACAGAACCAGCAGTTATAAGGGGGGGGGGGGGGGGGGGGGGCGGGTCCTTCCATCATCTTGTTGGACAAAATGGCAGGAAATCGGCCCACCTGCTACCCAATGGCCATTTTCAAACTTCAGGTTTTGTCCCGCCAGGTTCATAGTGGGGGTTCCATAGTCGAGGCCCAGCTCCACTTCGCGGGTGGACCGATCCAGCTGTGGGGAGACGCTGCATGCTAGCATCAGAAGGCCCCGGCACTCTCAGCGCCTCTCCTAACTGCAGGACCCCAATAACTCACTTCTTTCCTCTAGTCATTACCCAGCACTTCTAATATTTTTAAAATCAGAAAATCAAGTAAGGTACGACAAAAAAATTCTAAACTGTAAGAAACATACTGCTTTATACACCAGATGTTTTCCAAAAAAGCTATTTATGTATTTTTAATGTATTTTTCTGATGTTTCTGCAACTCACTGAGCACCCACCCGCATCAGAACCAGTCCTGGGCATTCAGAGAAGAATGTGCCCCGCTCTGCCCGCGAGGAGCTGAGAAACTGCCTTCCGATCGCCATTAACGTGGCAAACGGCATCCTTTCAGAACGATTTGATGCTTAGACATGACTAAGTCGATTCCCGGCCACGTCCTGGGACTAACGTGAAGTCAAACTGGATAGTATTTAGAGCCAGAAATCATAATGAGGTTGACTGCTTATTAGGTTCCTGAGCAAGTAGGCGTTAACGCTGATTTTAGCAATAGCAACACGAATGAAAAGGATGCTCTCCTACTTGCATGCCCCTGAGAACCCCACTTCCCAACAGAGACCTGACGGCGCGGTCACAGGCACAGGGTCTGACCCTGGTGCTGACACTCACATTATGCAGGTTGGAGAGCGAGGCAGACTTCCGAGGGGGCGTCTTCTTCGGACTGAACGTATTCCCAAAGAGAGGCATCTTCGGCCTGACGAGGAGAGGTCAATGCTCCCTGTCAGGACAAGTCAGGGGTACAGACGGGTCAGTGATTTTATGTCCCTGTCCTAAAACCAGGAAAACATACATCTGATGTGGCTATTCACAATCCTGGTAATGGCTCCCACGTGTGGATTGCCCGCTATGTGCCAGGTAGGCAGTATGCTAAGCCCTTTGCATGTAGTATCTCAAGTCTCGCAATCCTTTGCTTAGCTCCCATTATCCCCATTTGACCGATCAGGTTTAGAAAGACTAAGGTCCTCAGCTGGAGCTAGATTCTGAACACAGCTGTGTGTGGCTCTACAGGTTATGTTATCCACAGGCAAGTGCCTCACTTGCCGGTCTTAAATTTTGTCACAAGTTGACATCACCAGATTTAGTCTGGGAGCAAGGAATATATTCCCATACACCGGTGAGAATCACACTACGCAATAGCCACTGCATAGACTCCATTTTATTTTTTCTTAATTAAGAAAAAAAAAAATTGAGAGAGGAAGGTCAGCTTGCTATGAAGGAGGAGCTACACTTCCTGAGCAGTCCACTAAAGCTCCCAGTGCTTTGCTTTTATTATTATCATCACAAGGTGCAGCCCGCCATGTCTACGCAGATCGGGTAACTTGCCCAAAGACACACGAGCAGCGTGGAGCTGGGCGAGGAGCCAGAGATAGAGAAATATCAATCGGCCCACCAGGGATCAAGCCCACATACCTAGGTAGGTTATGTGCCCTGACGGGGGAATCAAACCCTGGACCTTTCAGGGTATGGGACGATGCTCCAACCAAATTAGCCACACTGGCCAGGGCTTTCCTATCATTATTTTAGCATTCTGGTAGATATGTGGTGGTATTGCATGGTGTTTCCTTTGCTTCTCCCTAGCTAACTGGACATGTGGATACCCTCTTTTGCGACATGCTTGTTCAAGTTTTTGCCTTTTTTCTTTTGGGTTGTCTATCTTTTTTATTTTATTAATTTGTAAGGGTTCTTTACATATGATGAATATGAGTCCTTCGTTGTGTATATAGGGAATATTGAAAATATCTTCTCCCAGTCTGAAAGTTGCCTTTTTATTTTATATATATATATATATATATATATATATATATATATATATATATTATTGATTTTTTACAGAAAGGAAGGGAGAGGGAGAGAGAGTTAGAAACATCGATGAGAGAGAAACATCAATCAGCTGCTTCCTGCACACCCCCCACTGGGGATGTGCCCGCAACCAAGGTACATGCCCTTGACCGGAATCGAACCTGGGACCCTTGAGTCCGCAGGCTGACGCTCTATCCATTGAGCCAAACCCGTTAGGGCTCTTATTGGTTTCTTTTTGATGAAAGAAGTTCTTAAATTTTAATGGAATTTAATTTACCATGTTTTTTAAAAATGATTAGTGTTTGTGTCCTATTTTAAGAAAACCTGCCTACTCCAAAAATGACATTTTCATAGATTAATTTTTATTGTTTAACTTTCCCACTTAGGACTGTGATCATCTGGAAATAATTTTGTATACTGTGTGAGACAGGGGTCAAGGTTCATTACTTCCCGTACATTACCCAGTCTTAACTCATAACACACAAATAGCTTAAAAATATCCAAGAAACTGTAGACAGACGATAATGGCAGTGAAAGCACAAGGGAGCAAAAGTCACAGAGCTCTCCCTGCCCTAGTCCTAGGTCTGAGGCCTTCTTCACCACATTATGAGATAATCCTATCTGACAAGAAGCTGACCAAAAAAGAAGGCAACTTCAAGACTATTTGAAACAAGGTTTTATATCAATTATCATTAAAAAACAACTCAGCCCTAGCTGGGTTGGCTCAGTGGATAGAGCATCAGCCCACAGACTGAAGGGTCCCGGGTTCGATTCCAGTCAAAAGCACGTACCTGGTTGGGGCATGTGCTGAAGGCAACCAATCCATGTCCCTCTCTCATATATTTTTTAAAATATATTTTTATTGATTTCAGAGAGGAAGGAAGAGGTAGAGAGAGATAGAAACATCAATGATGAGAGAGAATCACTGATTGGCTGCCTTCTGCACACCCCTCACTGGGGATCAAGCCTGCAACCCAGGCACGTGCCCTTGACCGGAATTGAACCTGGGACCCTTCAGTCCGCAGGCCAACGCTCTATCCACCGAGCCAAACCGGCTAGGGCTGCCTCTCTCATATTGATGCTTCTCTCTCTCTGTCTCTCCCCCTCCCTTCTACTGTCTCTAAAAATCAATGTAAAAAATATCCACGGGTGAGGATTAACCAAATAAATAAATAAGTAAATAAATAAATAACGCATAGTATAAATCCATCACAAGTAGCAAGACATGTTTTCAATGAAAACATGTAGAAAAACTGCTGTTTTCAGTGACGGAGAAATTAATATCATTAAAATTAATGATAAAAGTTTCTTTGGACGTTTTACAATATACAATACAGAGTATATGTATATCTGATTTATAAATAAATAAAGGTATTTAGGGGGGTGTGCTCATGCGAGTTTTACTGGTAGATGTGTGTTTGTGATGAGAAAAAGCAGTAGACACACAAGCTATGGAATGAAGGCCCTGGGGCCTGGGCACAGCACTTGAGGACGTGGACAAACCAGAACGCTTCCAGCTTGGTGGTGGACGGACAGCAGTGGGACCAAGGTGCTGAGGGCGTTTTAAGCTGTGCTACCACGTCATCCAAAACACCGTGGAAGGCCCTGGCATGGCTTCTGCTGCAGAAAAGAAAACAAAATGGGTGGAAGAGGGAAGGCAATTAATTTTATGTCTGTAGAGGGCACAACAGGAATGAAACAGGAATATCCAGAAAGAAAGATTTTAACTCAAAACAAGAAAAGGGCACAGTAACAAAAACTAACTAGTATTACTTCCTGCGGATCCACTATGGCCGGGCCCAATGCTGGATCTCTTGTAGGTAAGCAGCTGAGGAACTTGCCCATCACACAGTGGGAAGGTGGGGGAACCGGGCTTCTAAAGACGGCCTAGGCCTCGGCGCTGGTGCCGGCCACCACTTCATCGCTGCGCAGTGCCGTACAGTCTGCAATGGGCCACGAAGTCCATTGCCTTATTTTAGTCTAACAAGAAGGCGAGTCTCTGGCTTTCATCGGATTCTCAAAGGGATCCGTGTCTCACCCCCGCCCCCGCCAGCTCAGCGCCAGCCAAGCAGGTACCTGCCCCACAGGGACAAGGCCGCCCGGGGCTGGTGGATTCAACTGACGGCAGAGAACTAACGTTCCCCGGCTCGCCCTTCACAGCCACCCTAAAGGGAGTGGTCACACGCGGCCGGGGTGGCTCAGAGGTTGAGTGTTGATCCATGAACCAGGAGGTCACCCTTCCATTCCCGGTCAGGGCACAGGCCCAGGTTGCGGGCATATTTCTACCTCTGTTGCTCCCCCTCTCCCTTCCTCTCTCTGAAATAAATTTAAATATATATATATATAGGGGCGGTGACCACCTGGGGTGAATCCGTCCGTCGCCCGCCGTCCGGCTCCAGCTGGCCGAACACGCCGGCCCCCTGGGGAACGCCCGGCCTCGGGCCCTGGGGAGACCCCGGGGTCAGAGACGTACCTGACCCGTCGCAGGAGCGAGTTCCAAATAAGCGCCGGCACCACCCGCCGGCCCCGCCGCCACCGCCGGCCTGCGCGTGCGCAGCCCCGCCCCGGGCTCTACCACCGGGAAAGTGGGGGTGCGCGGCGCGGCGCGGTCCACTACACGAACCTTCGCGAAGCAGCAGAAACGCACGAGGGCTGCCCTCGCTGTGTCAGAGGGACTGCACCAAGGGACTGTCTCCTGGAGTCACTTGCAGGCGCCCCTGACAGAGGACAGGGCGGGAACTGCACTCGCCTCCCCACCGACCCGTTGGTCTGGTCTCCCCAGGCCGCAGGGGCCGTCCCCATGGTAACCGCGTCTGGCGGCGGCTCGCGAAAGTTCCATTGTGTGGGGCAGGGGGACGTGGTGGTTGCGCCGGGCGTTGCCTGGAGAACCCCAGGACTCACAGTAGCAAAATGGGCCTCTCTCTGTTTGCCCCTCCTCCCCACAAGACCACAAAGCAAAGGGCACCTCTTCCTGGTGGATGTGGGGGCCACGCGGGTCGACTGTCTCACCCAGAACCTCGCAGGGTCCCTTGAGGGGCCCGGGACGAAACCTGCCCCCGAGTTCGTCGGATTCCGCCCAAGTCTTCTGGTGAGACGGACAGAAGAACGGTAACCCACCCCGCCCGCCTCCCCACACCCCAATCTCACCGGTTTCTACAAGCAGGGGAAACTGAGGCTCAGGGGCCGCTTCAGGGTCTCCCCGTGAGCAAGGGGCAGAGAGCTCCCCGAGAACCAACTCTCCATCTCCCAAGTCCTAACCGAGTGTATGATTAGATAAATGAAGAAACTCAGGGTCATTCAGGGGATGTTTGCGGGGTGCCTAGCAGGTGCACCGGCAGGACCCAGGGGTCTCCGACTCCAGTGGTAATTTCCTTCCAACTACACCTCCCTGCATTGTCCTAGAGCCAGAATCTGCACGGTCTAGCCCGGCACTGCCCAATGGACACATAACGTGGGCCACATGTGTCATGTAGAATGTCCTGGTAGCCATACTATAAAAAGTAAATAACAACAACAACAAAATCAGGTGATGTTAACTTGAATGATACTTTATTTAGCTCCAAATGTCTCAAATATTCTCATTTTTACATATAATTAATACATTCAGATTTAGGCTGCTTCATTTTAAAATTAAAATAAAAAGTTTAGTTCTTCACTCACATTAACCAAATTCCAAGGGGTGATTTGTCACATGTGGTTAGTGGCTACTGTGATGCACAGGTCCAGCCTTTTCCTACATTTCCCCTCTTGCTCCCCTCTGCTTAGAGGGAGTTTCCCACTTGGCCGTATTGACTAGGTCAGTGGTCGGCAAACTCATTAGTCAACAGAGCCAAATATCAACAGTACAACGATTGAAATTTCTTTTGAGAGCCAAATTTTTAAAACTTAAACTTCTTCGAACGCCACTTCTTCAAAATAGACTCGCCCAGGCCGTGGTATTTTGTGGAAGAGCCACACTCAAGGGGCCAAAGAGCCGCATGTGGCTCGCAAGCCGCAGTTTGCTGACCACTGGACTAGGTCAGTGCCCACTCTCGCGTCATCTCATAGCTCTGAGAACCTCCCTTCAAAGAAGTGGTCAGAGTTATCATCCACAGTTACTTAATTGTTTGATCAGACATAAGCTCCATTAGGGCAGAGATCAAGTCTGACTAGCTCACCATCCTATCCCCAGTAGGAATGAATATACTGCTGGCTCTCAGTAACTAGTCCTTGAATGACCAAAGGTTAAACTGAACAAAAGCCAGCCTGTTTAAGGTAGAATATGTTAACTGTATTATTATCATTATTTTTAATCCTCACCTGAGGACATGCTTTTATTGATTTTAGAGAGAGAGGAAGGGAGAGGGAGAGAGAGAAACATCGATGCGAGAGTGAAACATGGATGCACAAGTTCTGACTGGGAATTGGTCCCACAACATTTCGGTGTACGGGACGACACTCCAACCAACTGAGCCACTCGGCCAGGGCAAAGCGTGTTAACTTGAAGCAGTCACAGTCCAGCCTCGGCTGCCAGAACATGTGCTCCCTGAGGGCAGGCAGTTTCTCATTCTTCTGCTCATCTACCCCCTGGACAGAGCATGGTGCTGGGCACAGGGTAGTTATTCAATTAAGTTAGTTCCCTCCACGTCCTTTTTTCCTCCTTTAGTACTGACAATAAAAACGCACCATGTTTCAGAGAATACTTAACCTAAAATAGTCTGCTGAAAATTCAGAAGGGAACAGAGAATGTATTTTAAACATTTCTCTTAGAAAGCGTAATATTCAGCTTTCCCATTAGGCAGGAGTAATAATGTTAAACTAAAGCAAGAGGCTTTGTGACAAGGTCGCCCTAAGCCTGCTTGTCAGAGAACATGCAGTTTGCCAGCCATGCTGGGGAGTGAGGAGGAGGAAAGTGAGAAGCCCTGCAATGCACCTGCCGCCTCTCTGCCCTCCCCCCCCCCCCCCCCCGGCCTGTTTCACTAGAGGCTAGGAGCAGGAGGGAGGGCCTGGGTCAGCTCTTCCTATATCCAATTGGCTTGGGATAGCCCCAAATGCATAGCCTCTTTGGCCTAGAAAGAAGCGTGGTGAGTGAGTCTAAAATGGAAACAAGTATGGAGTGAACATAATCTCTACGGAGTAATTTGCCTAATGGAGAAAGCCGTAGAAGCAAAGAATTCCCGTTCAGTATATTAAGTGCTGTAAGAATTCTGGGCTTCGGGGAGGACAGGTGGCACTAATTGCCTGGAGTAAATCAAGAAGGCTTTCCAATAGGGCGGTGAAGGCCTGGGAGGGGGGGCAAGCTGGACGGGGTCAAGGGGGGCGAGGGGGGACATATGTAATACTTCAATAATAAAGATTAAAAAGATAGAAGGTTTTCCAAAAGATGTATCATCTGGCTGAGCTTTGAGTAGAGAGAACAGCACGTGTAAAGGCATAAAGGCACAAAGCAGCCGAAACCGGTTTGGCTCAGTGGATAGAGCGTTGGCCTGCGGACTCAAGGGTCCCGGGTTCGATTCCGGTCAAGGGCATGTACCTTGGTTGCGGGCACATCCCCAGTGGGGGGTGTGCAAGAGGCAGCTGATCGATGTTTCTCTCTCATCGATGTTTCTCTCTATCCCTCTCTCTTCCTCTCTGTAAAAAATCAATAAAATATATTTAAAAATATATATATAACGTACAAAGTATGTGTTAACCGACTGTTTATGCTCGTGATAAGGCTTCCAGTCAACAGTAGGCTATCAGTAGTCAACTTCAGGAGTCTAAAGATATGTGTTGATTTTCAACTGCATGAGGGTACCCTTACCTCATCCCCATATTGTTCAAGGATCAACAATTTTCAGTGGGGCTGGGGGTGGGCATCAGCAGATAGAAAGATCACGTGTACACGCCTTGAAATTCTCACTTGACAATGGGCTTCTCAGACAAAAGCCTTTATCCCCGCCTGCCCGATGAGCACGCTTGTGTTTTCTAAGACAGTTCTGTGCTGTTTGTGATTCCAGGGGGCTGGTTGAACAGCGGACAAGATCAGAGTGAGAAATGAGAGGCTGTTAGCAGTGGAAACTCACTATTTGTCAGTTTGCAAGAAACTGGACAATGGCTTATTTCAAGAATATGGATGTCGTCAATGTCACCGCCTTGCCAATGGTGCCCGTGGAGGAGGGCCTGGCACAGGGTGCGAGGCAGAATGCCGCGAGGAGTCATCTGGCAGACCACGTGCCCTGTATCCTTCTGTGATGCTGTTTACAGTTGAGACCAAATACTAGTACACCTGCCCCGGGGCGCCACCTGTGCCGAGTTTACAACATGCACTACTTGTTAGCTCGTTCCTTATACATTCATTACTTTTTTCATTACTTACGTTCTACCTACCCTCTAAAAGAATTTGAGGCTGTTAAGGATTATTTGACTTGAATTTGTTTTACTGAGATAATCAGAAAGAACTTAAAAGGAAAAAGTACTGGAAATATTTGTTGAAAGAATCAGGAAGAAGAGAAAAAAGCTCTTTTTTTTTTTCCATTGCCTCCTCCTTTCCCTTTTATCTTCCAAAAAAAAATGACAATTATAGATAGCAACTAAAAAGTCATTGTCCAGCCCTCTAGCCTCAGATAAGTAAACTTAAGACCCTATTTTAAAAATTATTTTAAGACCCTATTTAAAAAATTATTTTAAGACCCTATTTAAAGGGCTCACCTGCCAGCCCTTTTGCCTGTGCTCAGAGGTGGCCCCTTCTGGCACTATGCAGGCTCTACTAGCATCTTACTTCTCTGGTCCTGCCTTCGTCGATCCTCATCTCACTTCTCCCTGAACTATATCCCAGGGACCCACAGAATCCCGTCTCTGGAGGACTTAGAGTTCATCCAGCAAATGACCCTCTCAGGTTATAAATAACTGCAGGTCTTTTCATCTCACACGGAGCTCATGCACCTTCAAGTCAAGCTGCTGCCGGCCCAACGGCACTCACCCGTCTGCGTCCCCTTCTCTGCACGCCTCTCAGCTCCTCAAGATGAGCCCCGGTGAGCCCACAGGACCTGCTTCAGGGTCTGGCTTCCATGGGCCATTTCTTTCTTTCTTTCTTTTTTTTTGTGTGTGCACCATTCCCGGAGATACTGCAATACCGGGTTGATGCGTGGAGTGGACGGAGCAAGCTCCTATTCCATCTCCTCGCTCCAAAAATACATTTAATATAATGTCCTCAGATAGAGGACGTATCAGATATTAAACTGATAAGAACAGATACTACACTTGATCTTAGCCAAAAGGCCGAGAAGCGATCCATGGGCCATTTCTAACGTCCCCTCTTTCTTCATCCCACACTCATCACAGCCTAACTGACCCATTGGAGTTGTCATGTCCCTGCTTGGCGTCTTCCTTTGCCAAGTACCCTCCGATCAGTAAGAACACTTGAAGATAATGGGAGAAAGCATGGGCCTTGCTTTATGTGAAGGTGGCGAGAGGAGTGAAAGGATTATGGGGCTTTTACAGAGGATATGTCTTAGGCCAATTGTAGCTCAGACAGACAAATTCAGACAGAGCGAGGGTGACAAGATGGGCCACTGAACTGAGCAGAGATTTCAAAAGCGATAAGCAAGGTTGAGATACACTGTGATCCAGTCATCTGTAACCTGAAATCTCCCTTAAAGGAATAATCCAAAATATGGAGATAGAGCTTTGTGTGACTATGTATATAATTTGCAATGATTTATAATTGCAAAAAGTGATAATTTAAATATCTATAACCAAGGAACAGTTAAGTGTATTAAGGTACATCCTCTACATGGATTCATATAATGCCGTTTAAAATATTACGAATATTTATTTCGCTTTATGGAAAATGATCATATTAGTGAGTGGAAGAGAAGTCAGAGTAGTAAAATAGACATACACTGAGATTATAATTATGTGCAAAAGGCGGCACGTGAAAAATCCTGGAAGGAGATCTCCCTAAATCCTAATGAGTTGTTATGGTGGTAGCATCATGGATTATTCTTTCCATATTTTCCAAGGTATTTAGAATAGAATTACCACTTACTATTTATAAATTAGCTAATTTAACACAAGACAGAGGGCGTGTTGAATGTTTGGAATGAAGATAATTAAGTGGAGAGACAGCACAGAAAGGGAGTGAGCCTGTGTCCTTGCCAGGCTAGCTCATCCTGTCTGTGTGTAACTGCCACCCAGTTTCCTTAGCGGACCCTCCTCCCAGCGTGTCTTGTTGGCTCCATCCACCAGGTGAACGAAAGGATTGCTGAAGTAGACCTGACCCCCAAACCACTGGACGACATCCTGGTGAGCTATGGACGTTGGGCTGAGGCCAGGCTTCCAGGAAGAAAGGGCTCTGGAGAGCCCTCCATTTATTTGACAGCACGTTTGCCCAATAGCGGCCTCAGATAAATATATACTAGAGGCCCAGCGTGCAGTTGAAATTGCGCAAGCGTCCACCTGACTCGCAGCGTCCCCCGGCCCCCCCCACCTGTATCCGCTCCAGGGCCACGGGGGGCCAGGACCCATGCCTGACTCACAGCGTCCCCTGACCCCCCTGCCTGTGTCCGCTCTGGGGCCGCGGGGGGCCAGGACCCATGCCTGACTCACAGCGTCCCCTGACCCCCCACCTGTATCCGCTCCAGGGCCACGGGGGGCCAGGACCCATGCCTGACTCGCAGCGTCCCCTGACCCCCCTGCCTGTGTCCGCTCTGGGGCCGCGGGGGGCCAGGACCCATGCCTGACTCACAGCGTCCCCCGGCCCCCTGCCTGTGTCCGCTCTGGGGCCGCGGGGGGCCAGGACCCATGCCTGACTCACAGCGTCCCCCGGGCCCCCTGCCTGTGTCCATTCTGGGGCCGCCCCAGCTGCTGCGCCGGCTCGGGCAGGCCCCCCTGCCTCTGTCTCCGTCTGTGCTCTGGGCCTCACCTGTGCGCGCAACCTCCTCCTGTCTGGTCGTGACCTGTTATGGAGTCCAGGCCTAATTTGCATATTACCTCTTTTTTGATAGATAGATAGATAGATAGATAGATAGATAGATAGATATAGATTGCAGAGAGGAAGGGAGAGGGAGAGACAGATAGAAACATCAATTATGAGAAAGAAGCATTGATTGGCTGCCTCCTGCACACCCTCTACTGGGGATTTAGCTGCAACCCAGGCATGTGCCCTTGACTGGAATCGAACCCAGGACCCTTCAGTCCGCAGGCCGACGCTCTATCCATGGAGCCAAACCGTCTAGGGCTATATTTTTTAATTAATGAACTTTATTTTTTAGAGCAGTTTCGGGTTCACAGCAAAATTGAGCTGAAAGTATGGAGTTCTCGCTTATCCCTGTCCTCGCATGCACAGCCGCTCGTCAGCACAGTGGCGCGTTGTAACTGAGGAACCTGAATCGGCACATCATCGTCACCCAAAGCCCATCCTCTACATTAGCGGTCTCTCTTTGAGCTGTACATTCTATGAGTGTGGACAAATGTGTTTCAGCATGTACCCACCTTTGTAGTATTGCACAGAATAGTTTCACTAAAAATCCTATGTGCTCCTGTTCATCCCTTCCTCCCCGCCAGCCCCTGATAACCACAGATCTTTCCAGAAATGTCATGTAGTTGGAACCATACATCATGTAGCCTTTTCAGACTGGCTTCTTTCACTTAGTAGTATGCATTTAAGGTTTCTCCGTGTGTTTTCCTGGCTTGATAGGTCATTTCTTTCTTTTCTTTTTAAATATCTTTTCATTGACTTCAGAGAGGAAGGGAAAGGGAGGGAGAGATAGAAACATCAATGATGAGACAGAATCACTGATCGGCTGCCTCCTGCATGCCCCACACTGGGGGTCAAGCCCACAACCCAGGCATGTGCCCTTGACCGGAATCGAACCCTAGACCCTTCAGTCCGCAGGCTGACGCTCTATTCACGGAGCTAAACTGGCCAGGGTGATAGGTCATTTCTTTTTAGTACTGAGTAATATTCCACTGTCTGAATGCACCACAGTTTATTTCTCTGTTCACCTCCTGAGGGACATATTGGTTGCTTCCAAGCTTGGGTAATTATGAATAAAGTTACAATAAATATCCATGTGAGGGTTTTTTGTGGACATGGTTTTCAGCTCATGGGGGTAAATACCAAGGAGCAGGACTCCTGGGCCATATGTTGAGTATGTTTATGAGTAAGAAACTACTAAACTGTCTCCCAAAGTGGCTGCACCATTTTCATCTCTCCCAGCAATTGAAGGATAGTTCTTGTTCCACATCCTTGTCAGCATTTGGTGCTGTCAATGTTCTGGATTTTGGCCATTCCAATTGGCACATAATGATCTCATTTTTTTTTTTAAATTTGAAATTCTCTAATATGTGATAGTAAACATCTTTTCATATGCTTACTCGCCATCTGTGTTTTTCTTTAGGGAGGTGTCTGTTAAGGTCTTTGCCCCATTTTTTAATTGAATTGTTTGTTTTCTTATAGAGTTCTTTGTGTATGTTGGATTTCAGTCTTTATCATGTATGTCTTCTGCAGCTATGTTCTCCCAGTCTGTGTGGCTTGTGTTCTCATTCTCTTGACATTGTCTTTAGCAAAGCAGACATTTTTCGTTTTAATGAAGTCCAACTATCAATTGCTTTGGTGTTGTATCTAAAAAGTCATCGCCATACCCAAGGTCAGTTAAGTTTTCTCCTGTTATCTTATAGGAGTTCTATAGTTTTACATGTTATATTTAGTCTGTGATCCGTTTTGAGTTCATTTTTATGAAGGGTATAAGGTATGTGTCTTGGTTCACTTTTTTGCATGCGGATGTCCGGTTGTTTTAGCACCATTTGTTGAAAAGACTGTATGTGCTCCATTGTACTGCCTTTACCCCTTCGTCCAGGTTCAGTTGCCTGTTCTTATGTGGATATATTTCTGGGCCGAGGTTTGCCCCGCCCTTTACACACCAGGCCTGGATTGTGTGGCCGCTGCTCCTGGGTCAGCACCTGTAGTCACACTGGTTTCTCTAGCCTCCGTTCTGCCCTGTTGGATGCACCTAGCCCGGTGCCTGGTGAATAAGAAGGGCTTAATAGATAAGCACTAAACGTGAGTGGGCCACCTCCTTTTGAGGCCCAGCTCCTCCTCCTCCCATCCTATTCTGCTCCTTCTCTCAGGTCCTAAGTGTGGGTCTCCCTCCAGGCTCCGGCCAGGAACCGTGCGTGGCTCTTTTTCCAGTCCCCCCGAAAGCTTGTTCGCCCACCACTGCACTGTTCCCTCCCATGGCAGGCTTTCCTTCCTCTGCCTGCGGGTACCTGCCTCCGGGAAGGCCTTCTCGGCACTCCACCCCAAGAGAGTGTGGATAGCTCTTCTGGGCACCCTCCTGTCATCCTGTCCTTCCCGACGGCAGCGCCTCTCCGCTCTGATCATCAGCTTCTCCCCACTCGTCTGGGAGCCCTTGTAGGGCAGGGATGGCATCCTCAACATGGGCACAGTGTACGGCTTTTAGTAGGTGCCCATGAAATATTTGTGGAATGAGTAATGCGTTTGCAAATTGTGGCTTCTCACCTGCATTTTGGGCTCATGTTCCGGCTACCCAGAGGAGTTATACCTAAACCTAACTAATCGCCTGGCTGCCCTGGAGCCTATTAGAAACTAAAAGTGGAAATTGCAAGGTGTGGGACCGTGTGCGTGAATGCTCCCATTTGAACCAAATAACTCTGAAAGGCGGTGAGAGAACTAAGGGTGTTGGGCAAGGGGTGGGAGGAAGACTTTTTACTGTGCTATTTGGCTTTGTACCATGCAAATTGCTCTGTGTGTGTGTGTGTGTGCGCGCGTGCGTGCGTGTATAATTTAAATAGAAAACTATCCAGGAGTCACAATAAACAATTCAGGACCCAACACAGACCTAAGGAATAAGCCTCTAATGAATCGGAATATCTGAATAATCCCCTGCGATGCTGGTCATCAGCCAGGCACAGCCCCACTGGTAGGTCCTGCTGTCGCTCCAGTGCAAACTCAGCCAAATGCCAGTCTCATCATTTCCCCCCTCAAAGTTGCTTTCCTCCCGATGTCCAGCTGCCCTTTCTGTCCCCTCCGTGTGCAGGTCTGTCCCTCCTTCCAAGGCCCTGACAGTGTTGGCTGCAGTGGCATCCTGGGAGGACCAGGGACCTTGCTGTTCTGCTACATTGGCACCCAACCACCGATTCACCCATCACGCCTTATCCCTGTGCACTCTGCTGGAGCAACATGTTCACACACATACACCTTACCAATGTGAGCCCTTTCCCCACGTACACGCACCTGCACACGTGCCAGTTCAGGAGAAAGACAGGGGAAGGCCGAGAGGCACTTCGCCCTTTAGCAAGCTGAGGCCACAGGTGCCGCATCATTTCCCCACTCCTGTCCCGCCTCCTTCAGGCAGGCCTTTTTGGCTGCTCCAGCTCACATCGATCTCACTTGGTTGAATCCTAAACTTACCGGTTTAATTGTCCCACAGGTGTTGACTTCGCTCTCAGGATCGATTGTAAGTTCCTTGAGGGCAAGAACAGAATCGTACTTCTTTGTTAACCTGGTTACCTGGGCACGGTGGGCTCAGGGCTAACCGTCAGTACAACTTGTCGGGTCACTGACATTCATGTTTCTTTCCTTTTCAGGAGGGCGTGGGGGGAGGAGAGGAGGAGTCAGAGATCAAGAGAACTTTCTGAGCGGTCAGGGGTATGATGACCAATCATAGTAATAGTTTACTGAGCAGCTCCCATGTGCTAGCCTCGGTGCTTGTGTTTTAAGATGCAGTAAATACTTTATATCTGGTCCTTGTAAGAACCCTGAAAGGTAGGTATTATTATTCATACCCTTTTGCCGAGAGATTAAACAGTACCTTGTAACCACGATTGGATCCGCTCCAAACCCTGTACTCCTCAGAGGCGGAGCCCTGAGGTGCCGCTGGGAGGAGGAGCATCTTGAGAGGGGCAGGGTTAGGGGATGTATTAGTGGTGACACTGAGGATGAGGCCAGTGGCCACCAAGACCATACACCTGGGGGAAGACAGCAAAGGCTGTCACAAATTTTGTTCCGGGCCTTTTGCACGCCAATGGCGAATGGCCTAGACTAGTGGTTGGCAAACTCATTAGTCAACAGAGCCAAATATCGACAGGACAACGATTGAAATTTCTTTTGAGAGCCAATGTTTTCAAACTTAAACTTCTTCTAACGCCACTTCTTCAAAATAGACTTGCCCAGGCCGTGGTATTTTGTGGAAGAGCCACACTCAAGGGGCCAAAGAGCCACATGTGGCTCGCGAGCCGCAGTTTGCCGACCACAGGTAGTCCCTGACCCCCGCCCTGCGCCAAGATTTGCATCACTCCCTAATGCCCCATTTCTTTTTGGTTTTTGAAGGCATTTGAGAGATTTGAGTTGGAGAAGAAGGCTTTAAAAGAGAAAAGCTACCGCAGCTCGGAAGACAGAGGCAAAATCCTTTCTCATAGTGTTTTTGTGGGGTTTGGTTTTGTAGGATCTGAAATGCATTCAGTAGGAATCCAGAGTTTCAGATGGGGATATTTTTGTAATCTTCTGAAGGAGTCTTAAATCTGACTTCTTGGCATTGGGCAACAAAGGAGGGAAGGACAATACCATTCAGAGGCCACCTACTATGTGCCACACTGCATCAGGCAGTTTCATTTTCCTGCTAAATCTTCATAATGCCCCGACTAGTGAGGTTGGCGCTACTGAATATATTTTATAGATGAGGAACAGGCTTGGGGGGAGTGAGGGCTTAATAAGTCAGCAGCACGGGTGGGATCTAGTAAGACTAATACTGTGAGTGTCATCAGGCAGTTCAGGTTGAATGAAAAAATCCCAGTTGTAATTACAGCCCAGCGGTGGACAGACCCTGCGGTTTCTCACATCCCATTTCTCTTCTTCCATTCTTCTGCAGACAGAAGTCAAAGGAAATCACCAGAGATTTGCAGTGGCTCAGAATTCAGGAATGTCAGATCTATCTCTATTAAAAGGGTAAGGGATCCTGGGTGTGTGTCTGACTGGTTTCTGCTAGGCATGAAATCGATTTTATTCCTGGGAGGGGGGCCGGGGGGCGGGGGGAATAATTGGCACCTGGATGGTGATGGTGCAGGAAAATCGCTCCCTTTATAGAGGATCTCAAAGTATTTTGACGATGCTAGAATTTCTCACAACACCCTGGAAAGAGCAGAATGGGGGGCGTTCCAGAGGCATTTGTCTGCTTACCTGTAGAATGCAGATGTTTGCTCCTGGGAACAAGGAGTCCAGATTCAGCCCACACAGCTCTGTGCCACCTTAGCTCCAAGGGGTGGTCACACAGCAGGGCTGGTCCATCAGTCCCTGCAGATGCCCGAGAATCTGGGATTCAGTCGTTGGATGACCTGTCCACCGTCACGCAGAGCTGATGGCAGAGCCCCACTTCCTGCTCAGATCCTGGGGCCCACGGCCGGACCCCCCCCTCTCCAGCAGCCACCCCCTTAGGATTCTCCTAAGCTTGCGCTTTAAACTACTCAGGTCATAGGTGTTCAAACCCTTCAAATATTGGAGAATAGGAATAATACAGTATTGTTATCCTCTCTTCACCTTTTAGCCTAGGACAGTGGTCGACAAACCGCGGCTCACAAGCCACATGCGGCTCTTTGGCCCCTTGAGTGCGCTAACACCACTTCTTCAAAATAGACTCACCCAGGCCAAAAACCGACTTCTGCGCATGGGCCACGAAGTTTTAATCGCACTGTACGTTTGCGCCCGCACGTGGTATTTTGTGGAAGAGCCACACTCAATGGGCCAAAGAGCTGCATGTGGCTCGCGAGCCGCAGTTTGCCGACCACTGGCCTAGGAAATGCCCACACAGCATAAAGTCCAGCAGTTGAGAGTCAGCACGGAAACTGTCGTATAACCCATGATGCGGCTGAGCAGAATGAAATGTCCTGCCCACGGTGGCACAGCTACTGAATGGTGGAGCTGACGTCTGACCCCAGGTTGTCCGACTCAGAGTCAGTGCATTTAGTCACTGAGTTCAGCCACTGTCAAGGCCATAGTCCAGTTAGAAAGCAATTCAGTCCCTCCAAATGTCTCCAGTAGGTGCCTTTGGGCAATGGCAATTTAAAAAAAAAAATTTTATTGATTGATTTACAGAGAGAGAGAGAGAAAGAGAGAGAGAGAGAGAGAGAGAGAGAGAGAGAGAGAGAGAGAGAGAGAAACATTGACTTGTTGTTTCACTTATTTATGCATTCATTGGTTGCTTCTTGTATGTGCCCTAACGGGGGATCGAACCTGCAACCTTCACCTATCAGGACAATTCTCTACCCACTGAGCTATCTGGCTAGGGCCAAGTGATGGTAATTAGTTTCCTCTTTCTACTTTTCTGTATTTTTACATTTTTATAGTTATATTTTATTTTTATTCTAAAAATCCATTTAATGATGTATATTAAGAACCATAAGGATAGTCATATTCTTTGACCTAATATTGCCATTTTGAGAAAGTCATACTAAATAAATAACCCAAAGAAGGGGGAAGCTATATGTTCCAAGTTATTACTAATTTTAAAAAATATAATGGCACCCGGCCTGGCATGGTTCAGTGGTTGAGCGTCAACCTATGAACCAGGAGGTCACGTTCGATTCCTGGTCAGGGCACATGTCTAGGTTGCAGGCTCGATCCTCAGTGTGGAGCGTGCAGGAAGCAGCCTATCAATGATTCTCCTCATCATAGATGTTTCTATCTCTCTCTCCCCCTCTACCTTTCCCTCTGAAATCAATAAAAAATATATTTAAAAAAAATATATATAATGGTAGTAGCATTAATTGGAAGTAATTAACTTAATTAAATTATAGCCCATCTTATTGATGGGATATATTATTATAGATGAGAAATTTAAAGACAGTGTAGCAATGTGAAAAATCTAAAGTTAAATGGATAGAGCAGGACATAAAAGTGTGTGTGTGTGTGTGTGTTGTAAATGAAGTTTCATAACACATTTGTATACATGTGCTCCAAGCCCGAAAGGGAAAATAGAAATCATGTGAGTGGGTGTTTGGTGGGAGGTGCCGGGATCATGGACGCACCCTGCTTTCTCTCAGCACTCTGTAAGGTTGTTTTATTGTCTTGATGATATAAAGGGGAAGATACCCTGTTGTCTTAAACTGTCGAAATGATGCACCCCATTTTCATATCCTGCTCTCTTGCTTCAGAAAACAGCAGATAAAAAGCTGCTAGCCGAGCTCTACCAGTACCCCGAGTTTAACGACTCTATGCCGAATGAGCTCCCGAATGGGGTGGACTTCTGTGACATGGTGGCCAACGTGGTCCGGTCCGAGAGGAACCCCTTTACTGGCAAGGTAAGCAGGAGGTGCAGCTCACCTCTGTGCCGCCAGCCGCGGGCCGGCTGTGCCCCAGCTATGCAGCCACCCCTGCAGCAGACGCAGCTGTCCCAGTCACACCCCGGGAAACAGAGTCAGGGCGTTTGAGTAAGTCACCGAGGGCCACACGGTCTGAAGTGACTTCGCTGAGATTAGACCCCAAGCCCGTGCTCCCTCCAAAACCTAGACTCTGCCTGCAGAGCGCTGGTCTCCGGATCGTTGTGACCATGTATTCCATCAGCAAAACATTGAGTCCACACCCTCACGATACATGCTTTAAAAATAGGGTATACATGCTCTGCTGTCAGTTGCCACACTGTCTATCAGTAAACTTAGTTTCTTTTTTTCTTGGACATTAGTTAGAACAGTGTCTTCCCGTGGTAAACCGTGGGGTGAGTTACACCTGGAGAGCAGCCCGCACTGGGCTCCCAGGGAGGGAGGGGGGAGGGAGCGTGCCGAGGCCCAGAAGAACCCCGTGCACACTACCTCCACCCCTGCTCTCCCCCACCCTGCTCTACCCCCACCATGGCTCTCCCCCAACCCTGCTCTCCCCACCTCTGCTCTCCCTCCACCCTGCTCTCCCCCACCTCTGCTCTCCCTCCACCCTGCTTTCCCTCCACCTCTGCTCTCCCTCCACCCGGCCCTCCCTCCACCCGGCCCTCCCTCCACCCTGCTCTCCCTCCACCCCTGCTCTCCCCTCACCCCTACTCTCCCCTCACCCCTATGTGAAATAGTCAACGTTCACATGGCAAGGCAAATAGTCAACATTCACTCTAAAGTTGACTATTAGAGTTGGTGTTTGTTATTTTTTTTAAGTTAACTCCAAAAATGACTGGTGGGAAACGCTGTGATTATAACAAGGTGTGGGACCCAGGAGGGAAGGAAGGTTTTGAGTGGAGATGATTATGAATCTGGCGGTGGCTCCCGGTGAATTAAAAAACAGCAGCAACATTAATAATGTGAATTTTGTTTCTTTCAAGTCTTTCTGTTCACATAAAGATTTAGAGAAGTTTCTCTCCTCTCCTCCTATACGAGCCATCTGGCTGGACAGCTTCTGGTGGATCTTCCATGAGAGGTACCAGGTAAGTGCAAACCGATGGCTGCTCTCCCCTGCTCAGGGCATGTTCCTGTGGCCCTGATCCTGACCCCTTCCCCATGGGCTACCCGCCCCTCTGGCTCCACGCACTGCCTCTGCAGCCCATCCTCACCCTCCCCTCCCTCACCCACGCCTCTCCTCATGCCTGTGCTTTAGCCATTCCCCCGTGCCTTGCAGCTGCCCTGACTTTTAGTAACTATTCCATGTCACATGCTGGTCAGGGGCAGGGCAGGAGGAAGTCAGGACCTCCTGGCTCAGAGTTAAGGTGCGTTCTTCAACACTCTGCCCTGCTGTACATGTTTCACAAATCCTATAAAATGACTGTGTTATTTCCTAAATGTTAATAGGTTAAACATCTTGAGAAAATTAATTTTTTAAAATGAGAGAAAATTTTATTTAAGAATCTCAGCCCTTGGCTGTTTCAACAGGGACTCTAATAATTCCTGCTCTATTTTTATTCCTGGTAGCAAAACAGAGAGGTCCAGAATAAGCTGTTCGACCGGATAGCCCAACAGTATGCTTGGCTTTTGTTTCATGGGCCCAGACCCCACTCTGAAGAGGCTATCTTAAAAGTGAGTATCAACCACTGTTTAGAAAAAAATCACATGAGGGAATAATTGGTAAGCTCGATATATTCATACACTGACTTGTAATGCAGCAGTTAGGAAAATGAGGTACGTCTGTATATACAGGGTGGGGCCAAAGTAGGTTTACAGTTGTTTGAGTGGAAAATAATACAATAATAAATAAATAATAATACAATAATAAACTGTTTCAGCACATTCAACTGTAAACCTACTTTGGCCCCACCCTGTACTGATTGGGAAAGATTTTAAGTGAAAAACAAGGCAATTTATACAACTCTATGTTAAAATATATATATATACTAGCATTCCCGTTGCAGGAAAAATCCTGCAATAGGGTTTCCTGCTGCACTCTACCCCGCCCCGCCTGCTCTCCTCCCTTGTCCCCCGGCCCGCCTTCTCCGCCAGCCTGCCCCGCTCTCCTTCCTTCTCCCCCGGCCCCGCCTCCGCTCCTCCCTTCTCCTCCCCCGCCCCCCCGGCTTGCTTGCTTCTCCACAGCTTTGCTCCCTTCAGCATCTCTTGGCTTCTTTCTAAGCTGTCTTGATATGCAAACTAGCCGCCATCTTTGTTGGGGTAATTTGCATACTCGTCCTGATTGGTTGGTGGGCGTGGCTTGGGCGTAGCGAAGGTGCAGTCAATTTGCATATTTGTCTATTATTAGGCCTACCTAATTTTATATGTTCCTATGAATAGAAAAAACTCCAGAAAAAAATTTACCAAACTTTTAGTAATGGCTATATTCTGGGAAATAAGGATATAAGAGACTTTCTTTTCTATTCTATATATTTCTATAGTATTTAAATAAGCATATAATTTTAAAATTAAAGGTAGAATATATAATAAACAAATAAAAGAAAAAGAAAAAAGTAGAATATACATATTTATTTTTTATATATGAGTATCTATCCTATATAATAAAGAAGTAATATGCAAATTGACCCTCACACCCTCGCATCACAAAGATGGCTGCCCCCATGTCATCACAAGATGGCTATCCCCACATCATCACAAGATGGACGGCAGGGGAGGGCAGTTGGGGGGGCACCAGGCCTTCAGGGGAGGGCAGTTGGGGGGGACCAGGCCTGCAGGAGAGGGTAGTTGGGGCAACCAGGCCTGCAGGGGAGGGCAGTTGGGGGTGATCGGGCTGGCAGGGGAGCAGTTAGGTGTCAACCATGCCAGCAGGGGAGCGGTTAGGTGTCAATCAGGCTGGCAGGGGAGTGGTTAGGGGGCTATCAGGCTGGCATGCAGAGTGGTTAGGGGCAATCAGGCAGCCAGGCAGGCGAGTAGTTAGGAGCCAGCAGTCCTGGATTGTGAGAGGGATGTCTGACTGCGGGATCAGGCCTAAACCGGAAGTCAGACATCCCTCGAGGGGTCCCAGATTGGAGAGGGTGCAGGCTAGGCTGAGGGAAACCACCCCCAGTGCACCAATTTTGTGCAGCGGCCTCTCATATATATATAAAAAGCCAGCAACCAGAATGCCATAACGACTGGAACAACCAATTGCTATGATGCCCACTGCAGCCAGCAAACCACCTGATCAGGGGGTGGGGCCGGCCAGCCAACCTTCTGCAGCCCCTCCCCCCAGCCGGCACCACCCCTGATCACCCCCCCTACCCCAATAGGGGGCAGGGCCGGCCAGCCAACTTGCCTGTGGCCCCTCCTCCAGGCTGCTGGCCCCTGATTGGCCCCTCCACCCTTTTGGGGACGGGGCCAGCTGGCCCACTGCCGACAGCCCCTCCCCATGGCCAGCCACACCCCCAATCAGCCCACACTACCCCGATTGACCAGCAGCCCCTCCCCCCAGCCAGCTCTGCCCCTGATCAGCGCCCCCACACACACCAATCGGGGATGGGGCTGGCTGGCCAACCTCACATGGCCCTTGTCCCAGCCTCTGACCCCCAATCGGCCCCCCTCCCCCCAGCCAGCCCAGCCCTGATCAGAGTGGGCTGGCCAGCCAACCTCCTGCCGTCTCCTCCTCCCAACATGGTGAAGGGACTGGAGTCCATGTTGATGAAAACACCTGTGGTGGCCGACAGTGGCAGCAGCAGTGGGGTGATGGTGCCTTCCCCTGATCAGCCCGGTCACCTCCTGAAGAGGGAGGCCGGACTGCGGCTTAGGACCGCTCCCCATGGGGAGCGGGCCTAAGCTGTTAGTAGGACATCCCCTGAGGGCTCCAGGACTGTGAGAGGGGGCAGACTGGGCTGAGAGACCCCCCTAGTGCACAAATTTCGTGCACTGGGCCTCTAGTCCTATCTAATAAAAGAGTAATATGCAAATTGACCATCACTTCAACACACAAGATGGCTGCCCCCATGTGGACACAAGATGGCCACCACAAGATAGCCAGCAGTGGAGGGCATTTGGGAGGGACCAGGCCTGCAAGGGAGGACAGTTGTGGGCGATCAGGCCAGCAGGGGAGGGCAGTTGGGAGGGACCAGGCCTGCAAGGGAGGGCAATTGGGGGTGATCAAGCCTGCAGGGGAGGTCAGTTAGGGGTGACCAGGCCGGCAGAGGAGGGAAGTTGGGGGGGGGACCGGGCCTTCAGGGGAGGGCAGTTAGGGGCAAACAGGCTGGAAGGGGAGCAGTTAGGCATTAATCAGGCTGGCAGGCAGAAGCGGTTAGGGGCAATCAGGAAGGCAGGCAGGTGAGCAGTTGGGAGCCAGCAGTCCTAGATTGTGAGAGGGATGTCTGACTGCCCGTTTAGGCCCGATCCTACTGGGATTGGGCCTAAACGGGCAGTTGGACATCCCTCGAGGGGTCCCAGATTGGAGACGGTGCAGTCTGAGCTGAGGGACACACACACACCCGTGCACGAATTTCGTGCACCGGGCCTCTAGTCTATATATATATAAAAGCCTAAGTGACTTGCCGACCAATCGACGGTCACTGTGACGCACACTGACCACCAGGGGGCAGACCCTCAATGCAGGAGCTGCCCCTGGTGGTCAGTGCGCTCCTGCAGCAGGAGCACCGCTCAGCTGACCGACGGGTGCCAGATGCAGGGCTCATGGCTGGCTGCTGCAGCCCTGAGACCACAGCAGAGCAGCAGCGAGCCTGACAAGCAGTGGCAGGGACAGGTGCAGTGGGACCGGGATGAGCAGGAGTGGCAGGCAGGAGTGGCAGGCGGCGTTGGACTGCCGGTTTCAGCCCGATCCCTGCAGGCCATGCCAAGGGACCCCACCAGTGCATAAATCCATGCACCAGGCCTCTAGTCCTACCTAATAATAGACAAATATGCAAATTGACTGCACCTTCGCTATGCCCAAGCCATGCCCACCAGCCAAGCCATGCCCACCAACCAATCAGGATGAGTATGCAAATTACCCCAACCAAGATGGCGGCTAATTTGCATATCAAGACAGCATAGAAAGAAGCCAAGAGCTGCAGAAGGGAGCAAAGCTGTGGAGAAGCAAGCAAGCCAGGGGGATGAGAAGGGAGGAGCGGAGACGGGGCCAGGGGAGAAGGAAGGAGAGCAGGCGGGCTGGTGGAGAAGGCGGGGCGGGGGAGAAGGGAGGAGTGCAGACGGGGCCAGGGGAGAAGGAAGGAGAGCAGGCGGGCTGGTGGAGAAGGCGGGGCGGGGGAGAAGGGAGGAGTGCAGGCGGGGCCGGGGGAGAAGGGAGAAAAGCAGGCAGTCTGGCGGAGAAGGCAGGGCGGGGAAGAAGGGAAGAGAGCAGGCGGGGCGGGGTAGAGTGCAGCAGGAAACCCTATTGCAGGAATCTTCCTGCAACGGGAATGCCAGTAATATTATAAAAGTCACTATTGGGAAAATAATCCCACAAAGAGTTTATAATAACTAGGAGAAGTGCTTATGTTATAACTAGTGGCCTGGTACACGAAATTCATGCACTCGGGGGCAGGGGGGGTCCCCTCAGCCCAGCCTGCACACTCTCCCAGTCCGGGAGCCTTCAGGGGATGTCCAACTGATGACTTAGGCCCACTCCAGACGTCCTTAGCACTGCCGCAGAGGCGGGAGAGGCTCCACCACCACTGCTGCGCTCGCCAGCCCTGAGCCTAGCTTCTGGCTGAGTGGCACTCCCCCTATGGGAGCGCACTGACCACCAGGGGGCAGCTCCTGCAATGCACATCATAGCGATTGGTCATTTCACCATTCGGTCAATTTGCAAATTAGCCTTTTATTATATAAGATGGTAAATGAATAAAGCCAACTATAAATGTATAATTTGAGCTCAAACATAGTTAATAAATGACAGTATCACCTGTGCATAGGAAAACTCCAGTGAGTAGTACTTACTAGTACCATTTCTGGGGAACAACAAGATGGTAGGTCACGGGTACCTTGTCACCTTTGGCTGCTTGCAGAAGGGGCTAGCGGAAGGGTTGTTGGCCAGCATAGCGTGTTTGAGACGTGCTCCCAGGTAGGGGAAGGAGTTCACGGGCTGTAGGGCAGTGCAGGTGAAAATTGGTCCGTTCATAACCAGGAAGGCAGCATGCTGTCAGGTAGAGAATTTTTTAAAAAAAATACGTTTTTATTAATTTCAGAGAGAGGAAGGGAGAGGAAGAAAGAGATAGAAACATCAATGATGAAAGATAATCATTGATTGGCTGCCTCCTGCGTGCTCCCTACTGGGGATGGAGCCTATATCCCGGGCATGTGTTCTGACCGAGATTCGAACCGTGATCTCCTGGTGCATGGGTTGATGCTCAACCACTGAGCCACACTGGCCGGCCATCAGGTAGAGAATTTTATCAGAGGTCCTTTCTGATGTCAGGGGCTCTTTTCTGGGTCTAGAAATGTCCAGAATGTTGCCTAAGCTCTGCTTGCTTCCAGAGGTTGCCATCGCTTCTGAGTAAAGGCCTATACACCAGCTTCAGTTGCTGCTTCCCACAGTCCTGGCTCAACACACACGAATTCAAGTCCGACATCTGTAACACCATAAGCCTGTGGATTTCAGGTAAGAGGTGGCTTGGAAAGCAACTCTGGCAATACTTTTTCCACCTGAGTGTGTTCTTGTTTGCCATCCCTTCATTGAGGCAGGTGTCCTTTTCTCTCCTTGACATTTAAGAACAGTGTGCGCTTAGAGCAATTTTAAGCACCAATTTTCCTGCTTCCTCAAAACGGTTCTGAGCCATTCCTAGTCCCCTTTTTGTGTCCAGCTGCATCTGCAGGTAGCAGGTTTGAGCACAGCCCCATTTGCTGTGCACAAGCTACCTTTGTGCTGTGAGCTGATGGCCCCAGAACTCAGGACCCCAAAAGCATCCCCCCTTCCACAGCCTCCCCTGAGTGATGCCAGGCGGCCCAACTGTGTAGTCTCCCTGTCTGCAGCACACACGGTGCCAGTGTGACGTTTGCTTTTTTTAATATATAACATATTTTAATTGATTTCAGAGAAGAAGGGAGAGGGAGAGAGAGAGAAACATCAATGATGAGAATCATTGATTGGCTGCCTCCTGAACACCCCCTACTGGTGACTGAGCCCACACCAGGGCATGTGCCCTGATCAGGAATCAAACTGGCAACCATTCGGTGCACAGGATGACACTCAACCAACTGAGCCACACCAGCCAGGGCTCAGCGCAGACATTTTTAAGGTCACTAAAAGCCACCGTTATTGAGAGGCTTCTATGTACTAGGTACTCTGTACTAGGTAAGCACCTGCTACATTTCCTGCTGTGTTGGCGGTCTCCACGCTTACTCCCACATTAGGAGACGTGCTAAGAGAACTCACGGTGTGTTCATGGCGGAGATTTATTACAGCGATGTGGTGAGGACACACCGTCGGATCATAGGGGAGAAGACAGGCAGAGTTGGGAAGAGCCTGTGCAGGCTTCCTCATGCTCTCTCCCTCCCAGAACCCTCTCCTTCTGCAATAAAAATGTAGCCGCCTGCCTGTGAAGTTTCTGCCCAGGATCCCACTAGAGAAATAGCACCCAAGACTTCTGGGAGCTGGTCATGCAGCCACCTCTGTCCACATGTCCCAGATGCCAGAAGAGCAGAGGTTCAGCATACGCCACATCATTTTACAAGCAGTCAAGGCGCAGTGACCCCATCTTATCCACTAGGGAAGATGTTCCCCCAGCTTTATTGAGATGTAATTGACATATAGCACTGTGTAGGTGTAAGATACCATGTGATGATTTCATACACGTATATATTGCTGAAAGTTTACCATAACAAGGTTAACTAACACATCCTGCACCTCACATAATTCACATTTTTTTTGTGGGGGTGGTTATGATGAGAACATTGAGGATTTACTCTCGTAGCAACTTTCAAGTAGACAATACAGTATTGTTAACTATAATCATGATGATGTTTATCAAATCCTGAGAACTTGTTCCTCCTATAACTGGAAGTTTATACCCTTTTTTAAAAGAATATATTTTATTGATTTTTACAGAGAGAAATGGAGAGGGAGAGGGATAGAGAGTTAGAAACATCAATGAGAGAGAAACATCGATTCAGCTGCCTCCTGCACACTTCCTACTGGGGATGTGCCCACCACCAAGGTACATGCCCTTGACCGGAATCGAACCTGGGACCCTTCCATCTGCAGGCTGACGCTCTATCCACTGAGCCAAACCGGTTAGGGCTGGAAGTTTATACCCTTTGACCAACACCTCCCCATTTCCCCCACCCACCAGCTCCTGGCAACCTCCATCCTACTCTCTGCTTCTGAGTTCAGCTTTTTACGATGCTAAACATTAAGTGAAATCATACAGTATTTGTCTTTCTCTGTCTGACTTAGTTCGCTTAGCATAATGTCCTCAACGTCTGTCCATGTTGTCACAAATGGCAGGCTCTCCTTTTCGTGGCGGAATAATACTCCATTGTGTGTATATGCCACGTTTTCTTACACATTCATCGGCGGATGGACACTGAGGCTCCATGTGTTGGCTATGTAAATAGTGTTGCACTGAGCATGGGAGTGCAGATATCGCTTCAAGACAGTGATTTCACTTCCTGTGGGTATGTATCCACAAGTGAGATGCTGGGATTGTGTGGTAATTCTGTTCTTAATTTTTGAGGAGCGTCCATACTGTTTTCCATAATGGTTGTACCAATTTACATTCGTACCAACAGTTCACAGGAGTTCCCTTTCCCCACATCTTTGCCGGCATTTGTTATTTCTTGTCTTTTTTATAATAGCTACTCTAGTGGCTGTAAGGTGACATCTCATTGTGGTTTTCATTTGTATTTCCTTTTTAAAAAAAAATCTTTATTGTTGAAAGTATTACATATGTCTCCTTCCCCCGCCCCCCAATTGACCCCCTCCAGCCGACCCTTACCCCCCCCCCCATCCCAGGCCTTCACCACCCTATTGTCTGTGTCCAAGGCTTATGCATATATGCATACTAGGTGATTTGTATTCCCTTGATGATTATTGATGTTGAGCACTTCTTCCTGTACTTATTGGCCATTTTAAGTATCTTTGGGAAAATGTCAATTCAGGTCCCCTGCCCATTTCCTAACTGGATTATTTGTTTTGTTACTGAGTTGTATGAGCTCTTTTATACTTTGAATATTAGTCCCACATCAGATGTATGATTTACAAATATTTTCTCCCATTCAGTCGGTTCCCTTTTCATTTTGTTGTTTCTTTTGTTGTATATAGGCTTTTTAGTTGGTTATAGTCCCACTTGTTTATTTTTGCTTTTGTTGCTTGTGCTTTTAGTGTAATGTAAAAAAAAATCATTGACAAAATTAATGTCAAAGAGCTTTCCCTCCTGGTTGTATTCCAGGAGTTTTATGGTCTCGGGTCTTACACTTAAGTCCTTAATCCATTTTGAATTGACTTTTGTAAGTGGTGTAAGATAGGGGTTTCAGTTTCATTTTTTTGCACATGAATATCCAATTTTCCTAGCACCATTTATGGAAGAGACTATCCTTTCTCCATTGATTATTCTTGATTCCCTTTCCCAATATTAGCTAACTCTATATGTGTGGGTTTATTTCTGGGTTTTCAATTCTGTTTCAATTATCTATGTGTCTGTGTATTGTTTTTTGCCAGTACCGTACTGTTTTGATTTCTATAACTTTGTAATATAGTTTAAAATCAGAGAGTGTGATGCCTCCAACTTTGTTCTTTTTCAAAATTGTTTTAGCTGTTCAAGGTATTTTGTGAATCCATACAAATTTTAGGATGGTTTCTTTCTATTTCTGTGAAAAATGCCTTTGGAATTTTTATAGAGATTACATTGAATCTATAGGTGGATTTGGGTATATGGACATTTTAATAATGTTAATTCTCCTGGTCCATGAACATGTGATATTTTTCTATTTATTTGTATCTTCAATTTCTTTCATCAATGTCTTAGAGTGTTCAATGTGTAGATATTTTAATTCCTTGGCTAACTTTATTCCTAAATATTTTATTGTTTTTAATATTATTGTAAATGGGGTTTCTTCTTTATTTCTTTTTTAGATAGCTTTTTGTTAGTGTATAAAAACACAATTGATTTTTGTGTGTTGATTTTGTATCCTGCAACTTTACTGAATTCATTTATTAGTTCTAACAGGTTTTTTTGTAGAATCTTTAGGATTTTCTGTATATAATACCAAGTAATTAGCAAAAAGAGACAATTTTACTTCTTCCTTTCTGATTTGGATATCTTTTATTCCTATTCTTGCCTAATTGCTCTGGCTAGGACTTCTGGTACTGTGTTGAATAGGAGTAGTGAGAGTGGGTACCTTAGTTTTGTTCCTGATCTTCAAAGAAAATATTTCAACCTTTCACTGTTGAGTATGATGTAGCTATGGGCTTGTCATATATAGCCTTTATTATGTTAAGATATGTTCCTCCTATACCCACTTTTTAAAAAGGTTTTTATCATGAAAGGATGTTGATATGCCAGAGGATTTTTCTGAATTTATTGAGATGAGCGTGTGGTTTTAGTCTTTCATTCTATTAATATAATGTATCACATTTATTGATTTGTGTGTGTGATACTATCCTTGCATTCCAAGGATAAATCCCACTTCATCGTGGTGTATGATCCTTTTAACGTGCTGTTGAATTCTGTTTGCTAGTATTTTGTTGAGAATTTTTTCATCTATATTCATCAGAGATATTGGCCTGTAATTTTCTTTTCTTATGGTATACTTATCTGGCTTTGGTATCAGGATAATGCTAGTCTTCTATAATGAGTTTGGGAGTATTCCCTCCTCTCCAATTTTTTGGAAGAACTTGAGAAGGATTGGAGTCAATTCTTCTTTAAATTTTATTAGAATTTATCTGTGAAGCCATCTGGTCTTGGGCTTTTCTTGTTGGGGGTAGGGGGTTTGATTACTGACTCAATGTCCCTGTTCATTTGTCTGTTTTCCATAATGGTTGTACTATAGATCTTCCATGATTTAGTCTTGGGAGGTTGTACGTTTCTAGGAATTTATCCATTTATTCTCGGTAGTTAGGGGAAGTTTTATATCAGTGGAAGGAAATGTTCACCAGCCACGGTCCCAGATGCCAGCTAAGGGCCAGTCTCGCAAGCGGACCTTTGTAAGGACAATAGTCTGCACGCCCAGTTAATCCTCTCGGCATTTGCAGGATCGAAGAAATTCAACAGCAAACACATGGGGGAGCCGCACTCAGATCCAGGCATCAGGTTCAGCACCACAGCACAGCTCGGTCCTGGACCCTCTGCCACTCTGCCTCCTGGTCCCTGCTCTTTCTGTCCCTCCTTCCTATCCCCCTTTGTCCAAGGCTGTGCCTCCTTTTCCTGATCCATCCCCAGTAACAACCCCCTGTCTACTTACTTTGTCCAGCAGAGACAACAGCTGTGCATCGAGACTCAAATTTCTCGATTAATCCCTGGCCTTTTCTTTCCCAAACCGAAGAACTGAGGGAGACAGTGGAGTTTCTCTAATGTCTGAGGGTTCAGGTTCCAAGAAGCCAAGACTCTGAGACACATGGTCTCCTTAAAAGGAGAGCACTAGTCCCATCAACATCGCCATCAAATACGAGGGTGAACCCCTTCCTGGCACTTAGCTAAGTGTGACAATAAGTTGAACAAAATTTACCAAGTACCTATTTCTTATGATCTAGGTCCAATATTAAGCCCTAGAACAGGAGCGGGGAAGATAAATCAGACCTGCCCTAGGCGAGCTCAGAGTCCAGTAAAAGCAGAGGCGATAGACGTGAAAACAAGTAATTGCAATGCCTTCACGTCTGCACAGCCTTCACTCCTGTAGAGCACGCCCCAGGTTCACTTGTCTGGGTGTGATCTGATCCTCACAGCCGCGCTGTCAGGAGGGCAGGGTGGGCATCACCATCTGCATCTCCCCGATGAAGGAACCAAAGCCTCTGAGAGAGGAAGTGACTCCCAAGACCACAGCGGTGGGATGGGGATTATGCTTGCTGGAAGCCCAGCCGCCCCAGGACCAGCGGGGGCATCTCAGAGGCTGTCTTCTGTTTTCTGCCTCTCGTTCTCTTTTGCAGTTTTCGTGATCACTTTTGACTTCCCCTTAGGTATCTATCCGAGCCCACTGGGCTATGACAGTTGGGACTACTCAAACCTGGATCCAGAGAGATTCTGGAGGGAAGGATTAATGTCGAGGAGAAGACGACGGAGAAAGGGTGAGGTCCCACTTATGGACTTCTGTCCCCTTTGCCTGGGTCACGCCCAGCCACCATCTAGTTGGGGCAGGGAAAGGTCTTCGTATTGAAATCCTCAGGCCAGGTTCTCTCTCGTGTATCCCCAAACGAGCCACCAAAATGACTGCAATGTTCATTTATGAGCCATAGTTAGAGTCAGCGCAGCGTAATTGTTGGGGGGTGTGGGGCGGTATTTTATATTATAATAATAGATGCCAGTTATTGTCTACTATGTGCCAGGCACCATGCTCAGCTCTTCATCCTTTTTATTGAATCTTCACAACCACCAGCTGAAGGACACACTAAATCCTCAGATGAGGAAACTAGAGTTCAGAGAGGCAACTTCCCCAAGGCCAGCTTTCTTACCGCAGTCAGCAGATACACACAGAGCACCGTGTGCCAGGCACGTGCCAAATAGACACGAGGATTCCCCGTGGAGGCCAGCACAGCCCCCGCCGGGCAGTCTGATGGGAAATACAGGCAACACGATGACACCGCAGTGAACGGGGCACTGTGATGGGAAATACGGGTGCTGAGCGGCATGGGGCGGGGTACCCCGTCCAGCCCCGAGAGGGTCAGTGAGTGGCAGTTAGGCTGAGGTTTAAAGGATGTGTGTTTTAGGCTGGCAGGAGGGGAGGCTACTGTTCCAGACAGAGGGAACAGCAGGTGAGAAGACCCAGAGGCCTGCGGGGAACAGAGAGGCATTCCTATGGCAGCAGAGGGAGGACCGCGAGGGATAAGCAGCCGTGGTGGCTGAGGCAGGATTCAAACTCAGGACTGCGAAGTGTGGTCCAAGGGCCTGCAGCATCAGCATCCCTCTAGCTGGACTGAATCCGACTCTGCCGTTTACCGGATCTGCCGTGACCGATAAGCACGTGCTAGTTTGAGAAGCCCTGGTGCAGGGCACAGGGAAGGACATCCGGACCGCCTCGGGGAACTCTGAGCGTGGCTGCGGGAGCGGCTGGAAACTAGAATACGCAGAGCCAGGCACTGCTGTGTGTTCCTCTCCTACATGTTTACATTGATCGGCCCACATAGTAGGGCTGCTTTCCCAGCAGTGATCACGGGCACACAGGAATTTCAAGGTGAAAAGAAAATCTAGCCTGTAAATTGTCTTCAAATTTAATGACATTTCAGTTAATACTGAATTTAAATCTTATAGGTTGTTACTTTTTAAAGCATTTAGCCCAACATTTATTCATTTCAATTTTGCTGGGTTCTGAGGTTTTGGTTCTTTCTTTGAAGTCTTTTTTTCTTCTGTGCATTGAGTGCTTGTCCTGTGTACTCTGCATACATTATTTCCTGTTGTTGGTTCATGGCTTGTGAGTTAGTTAGTACTCATACCTTTAATGGGATCAGAGAGGTTAGGTAACTTGCCCAAGGTCACACAGTAAGTGGTTCTGCTCTGCCTGAGGCTGGTTCTCTTGCTGTTGCTATTGCCTCCAGGGAGGGGGCTGTCTGCAGACCAAAGCTCCTAGTCTGCAGTGTCACCCAAGACATGAAGGAACTGAGGAACAACTTTTTCTCTTCCCTAGGAAAAGAGACGTCTTTCCTCAGTCCTAAGATGCACTCTTCTTACAAATCTGTCCATAGCAGGAAAGTCTCCCATTCTCCGGTGAGTTGCGGGGGGGCACAAACCCAGACCCCTTGGAGCCCCATAAGCTCCAATGACTTCCGATCAGCCCCACAGCTCTGCATTCCTCACCCCACCTTCTTGGGGCGGGGCCCTGGTTTTCCCAAGTCCCAGAGCTTGGGCACAGTGCGGGGCCTGGGCACAGTGCGGGTCAGTGACAGTGCTGACCCAGATTCCTCCAGCTGTGCCCAGACCTGCTAATACCCGATCTCAAAGCCCAGGCCCCTTTTCGATATTTCTGGGCATCCCCGGATTGACTCTCGTGTTGTCTCCTGCTTTCCTGAGCTCTCAGTGTGCACAGTCTGAGTAGCAGGGCGACCACGTGGGGTAGAATGGTTCCATCTCTGTGCTGTGGTGGGGTGGGGGCCCCAGAGCGGTCTTAATATATTTTTTTTACTGATTTCAGAGATAAAGGGAAAGGGAGAGAGAGAATCATTGATTGGCTGTCTTCTGCACACCCCCTATTGGGAATCGAACCCGCAACCTGGGCATGTGCCCTTGGCCAGAATCGAACCTGGGACCCTTCAGTCCGAAGGCCAATGCTCTATCCATTGATCCAAACCAGCTAGGGCGCAGAGCAGTCTTATGTTACCCCCATCCCAACGATGTCACCTAGCCTCATACACTCGGCGTAGTTGCTGGTCACAACATGAGAATCGATAGAAAAGTAATTGGACAGTCCACCATGTGCAGATTTTCTTTGCAAATATCCTCTCTAGTCCTTACAACATTTCTGCAAGGTCGGTAATGATTATCTTTTAAAAATATATATATATTTTTTATTGATTTCAGAAAGGAAGGGAGGGGAGAGAGAGAGAAACATCAACGGTGAGAGAGAATCATTGATTGGCTGCCTCCTGCACGCCCCAATATGAGCCCGCAGCCTAGGCATGTGCTCTGACCGGGAATGGAACTGTGACCTCCTGGTTCAGAGTTTGACGCTTAACCACTGAGCCATGCCAGCCGGGCGGTAATGATTATCTTTATTTGGCAAAGGAAGACATAGACCCCCAGAGCTGAATCACTTCCCCTGGGCCACACAGCTGACTTCAGCTGACGTCAGGACACTGTCAGTCTGAGCTCCTGCGTAATTCTGCTGCCTCTCCAACGAACAGGAGAGTCTAATAACTCAAACCAAGCCAGTCTCTGCTTTTTTCCTCTGCTCTCCTGACAGGCTCACTGAGGCCTGTTAAGAATGAACATGATGCTTCATTGAGCCTAGGTGTGTTTTCTCTCCAACAAATCCCAGTCACCACTTCAACACTGTAAACATCAGTAGCTGTCGCACAACCAGCTGCATGGTGTATGGGAAGTCCTTTCAGCTCTCTTCTCTCTAATCAAATATCATACACACACACACACACACACACACACACACACACATATGTGTGTGTGTGTGTGTATATATATATATATATTTAAAAGCCTTAGCGACCAAATGACCAACCAGTTGACCAGTCGCTATGATGTGCACTGACCACCAGGGGGCAGACGCTCAATGCAGGAGCTGCCCTCTGGTGGTGAGTGCGCTCCCACAGAGGGAGCGCCACTCAGCTGACTGATGCCGGACTCAACGGCTGGCGAGCACAGCTGCAGAGGCACAAGAGGCAGCAGGCCCAGCGGGGCAAGGATGAGCAGGAGTGCGTGGCGCCCCACCGGTGCCCGAATCTGTGCACTGGGCCTCTAGTATTTTTATAAAAGCAAAGTGGCGGTTGTTGAGACTGGTGGCTGCTCGTCTGCCACTTGGTGGGCCATCTGTTTAGCATCACTAAACTCCTACTCATCCTTAAAGACAGAACCTAAGTGTCTTCTCTCCTTGGAAACCCTCCAGCTCTCCCAGCTGAGTGAGCTCCCCCGTCAGAATCCAGCGTTCCCCACTCTGCCTTCGTGTGACACGCTGCTCGCACTGCGTCAGGCCTGCTATTAGTTGTGCGCAGTGTCTGTTGTCCCCTTCCTCTGTAGTAGAGAACCTCGGCTTTTCATCTGGGCACGTACATGGCCAATACAAAATTACTTCCTAGCCTCCCCGAGTGGGTAGCCATTCGACAGACCCAGTTAATGAGACGTAGGCAGGTGTGCCTGGGGCCGTTCCTGGGAGCCTTAAGGAAAACACACATGTGAATCCTTTGCCTCTTTGCTGTTCTCTCCGTTCTGCTCCCGGGAATGTGGATGGAATGACTGGAGCTCTAGCTGCCATTTTGGACCCTAAGAACAGGGTTTCTGTCTTAGGGAAGTTGGAACGTGTGCTGGAAGAAGTTGGAGGCCTGAAGGGCTTAGCCCAGCAGAAATACATACAAGCCCTGCATTGTCTGCCTTCAGGCTGTTACATGGAAAAGAAATTCCTACCACTCACATCCAACCCTAATCTTCTCTAATAAATATGTGATACTTTTCACACCTCAGCATAACTGTCTACTTACCGTTCTCTCCCTGCCAGCCTGGGAGCTCCTCCGCAGGGACCAGGTTTCAGGTGTTCCCAGTGCCAGACACAGTAGTAGTGGCTCAATGAAATGTTTACTGAAGGTGCGGTGATTGCATGGACAACGGCAGCTGTTTCCACAGAGCTCTGCCCACGAGCAGCCACTCCTGCACTTTGCACACTGTCGCTCCCTTAATCTCATAAGACCCCACGAGGAAACCAAGGCATCGAGAATTCGGTGACTTGCCCAGGATCGCCAGCTGTCGCGCAGCAGGTCCGGGACTGGAACCCCAGCGCCTGAGTCCCCAGCCCCTGCATTTTCTACATTGGCCTCTTCACTCCACCAGGTTCCCGGGATGAAGGGCTGTGTTGTCAAGCTGTGCCTGAAAGCTCTCCCTCTACGAGAAGAATCAGAAATATCCAGGAAATAGCATGGCATCCATTAATTACAGGGCCAAACTAATGGCCAAAATTGCATGTACCTTTTTGTATTATTCTCACTACCAGTTTTACTAAATTTGTTTTTCCCCCTCTCCCCTGCAGTCTAGTAGCGGACATCTAAACAGCAAGAGGAATTCAGAGGACACCGCACAATCACAGGATACCACGAAAGGTACAGTGACGAGCTACAAGGGAGGTGTAAGCTTTCGACTCAGTTATCATCTCCAAAACCCTCCTTTCTTAAGGTTGTTTCAACATAATTTGTCACCCTAGTGTGCACCAGGCTCCAGCCTGGGCCCTGGCACCAAGTAATATCTTGTGAGAGGACAGAACTGTCTTTTCAGTGCAACAAGCACTGATTAAGTTCCACTTTTGTAGAGAATTCTATCATGGCACCTGAGTTAGTGTTAAACTTATTAATTACTTGCATGTCTTTTTTTCTCACAAAAATATGCGTTTCTTGAAGATCATCTACTTTTAGCACATAGTAGATGCCCAGCAAATGCTTGTTGGATGGGTGGATAGCTTAATAAATGGACAAATCTATGGCCATTGGTGTATATCTGTATAAAATGCAAGTGAAATTGTATGAATTTCCCTAACCTACTTCCTGTAGTATCTCCCAATGATTCAAATCCTCCCAGGCATTTTCACACTAATAGGAAACAGAGCTCTACCATGGCTGACCAACTCCTAATTATTATTATTACTATTATTATTATTACTATTCTTTTTGCTAATATTACTTTGACAGATCATTGTCAGACTCAGGTCTTGAGGAAAGCTACACAAATCAGGAAAATATCAGAAGCAAGAATATATGAGAGTATGCTTCCTAAGAAGGTGAGCACAGAATTGGAATTTAATAGCGGAGGTATTTTAAAGGGGCCGGGGGTACAGCTACAAAGGCGAGCACTGAGATGTCAGGGTAAGAATTTGGGTGCTTCCGATTGTAGACTCAGGTGATGCCGTCAGATCAGGAAATCGCCTGAGGGTAATTCCTGGCTGGGGTGAGCACAAGGTAAGTAAATGTTCTGTCTGGATTTCTCCGGGCATTTAAATGCTTGACATTCAGGAGCCTGGGTGTGCGGGGAAGAGAGCAGGGAGTCTCAGTTTCCTGCTTTATGAAATGGAGGCAGTAATTCTGAGGTCATGGTGTTGGGAGACGGACCCGAGGTGGTGGTGATCATTACCATGTAATAAACCCTACGTGGCAGGCGCTGCACTAACCTGGGCATGCAGTGCTTGTTGTGTAACTGTCTCTGTCCTCTGAGATCACGCCTCCTGCTTTTCTTTAGTTTATTAGTGAGGAAAGTGATGCGCAGAACAAGTACTCATTTGTCCAAGTTCACAAAGCAAATAAGAGAGAAAGCCAAGGCTTGCATGCCGGTCTGTGTGGCTCTGAGCCTGAGCTCCTAACCACTGAGCCTTGCCACCGGCACAGTCCACGGAGCACAGGACTCCCGGGGTCGCGTGTTCGCTCCTCTCCTCCTCCCCTCCCCCAGTGCGCCCCACAAACCGCAGTGCCTGGCAGTTCCTATCAGTGGCACCTGCAGTCTTGTGTAGTGGAGAGGGGCCCTGAGGACCCTGCGCAGGACAAGAGGTTGGGGGGCTTTCCCAAGACACCAGTGAGCAAAGGCGTTTACCGTAGGGTTTGGGCCGAGGACAGCAAGTATTGCAGGAGCCTTCTTGAGCCTTCTTCAATTCTCCATATTATTACCACTGCCTGTGTCCTGTCCGCGTTTAGCAGGAAGTTTTTGAGAAGTAGCAGGGCCTGGTACAGAGACAGGCAGCATGGGTTCAAATCCTGGTGCTGATGTCATCAGCCGTGTTACTTGAGGAAGTTGTTTAACTTTTCCCACCTGCTTCTATAAAATTGGGAAAAATGAAGCCCAGCATTGTTGTTATGGTTTTATTTTTATTTTTTTAACTAAATCTTTATTGTTGAAGGGGGATATAATCTTTATTATGTGTCCCCTTCCCGCCCCCCATTGACCCGTTTTAGCCCGCCCCCCTCCCCACCCTAAGCCTTCGCCATCCTATTGTCTGTGTCCATGGATTATTTCATATAATTATAGTTCTTTCATGTAAAATATGTAATGTTATCTACTCAATTTTGCATCTTGATTATTTTAATCTATTGCATCTGAAGCAATAGTTTAGTACCAACTCTTCATGAATATTTTATTTTTTTATTTTTTTATTTTGTTAATTCTCAACGAGAATATTTTTCCCATTGATTTTGAGAGAGATTGGAAGGGACAGGGAGAGACAGAAAGATTGGTTGCCACCCGCACTCACTCCAACCAGGGCCAGGGATTGAGCCTGCAGCCTAGGTACATGCCCTTGACCAGAATCGAACCCGAGACCCTTCAGTCCTTGAGCCAGCGCTCTAACCACTGAGCAACCAGCTAGGGCTTCATAGACACTTTAATAGTGGCATGCTGTTCAACAAGCACTGATTAACTATTTCTTTGGTTAGGGATATTAATATCTAATTGAACATTATTCTAACCTTTTGTCATAGTAAAAATCTCCCCAGTCAACATCTTGGTGCCTAAGCCGTTTTTCTCTCTTTGGGGTAACTTCCTTAGGATAGCACCCTAAAATTAGAGTTACCAGATCGAAGGACATGAGTGCCTGTATGTTTCTTAATGCATGCTGTAAAATTGACAGTACCCTTTACTCCCGCCCCCGCCCCCTCTCTTTCCTGCTCAGTCCCACCCTGCCTGCAAAATCCCTGCGATGTCTTCAAACCGCTTCAACATTTACGGGAGGAGTCCTCTGGTTGTTTACTTCCTGCTGAACTACGCCACCCTGCGGCAGAGTGGCAGAGACGTGCTGATAACCAGGACGGAGATAACCAAGACCGTCCCATATCCTTCCCTGCTTCCTCTTCCCAGAAGCAAGGGTGGGGAGAGCCTCCAGCCCTTAATACAGCGCCTGGCACATAGTAGGTGCCTGTCAAGGGTGGCCATTGGTATAAGCCTAAGGGTCAGAATCTTGCTCCTTTTAGTTCCACATCTGCCTCGTGGACTGGCTGTGCGGGACCCGGGGGCGAGTCGAATTGCCTTGTGTAGCAAGTGTCTTCCCATGTACCAGGATGAATGGGCTAAGTAGGTCCGCGAACATTGCAGCTCAGTAATGCCTCCCAGATGCTCACGACCCTGGAGTATGTGTTGGTCAGGAATTTTGGTGTCTAAGTATGTGTGTTTTTCCTAACACACATCCCCTCCCCCAGACACATCAGCAAATTCCTGGCCCCATTGACATTATCCTGAAGATCTGGTAGAAAGCTCAGATCTTAAGAAAACAGGTGTGCCATGTGTTGGTGTGCTGAGTCTTAGCAGTTTACCCAGAGGGTCAGAACATGGATTAAAACAGACCTGGACTCGGGGGACAACTCAAGTACTTCCCAGTTGAGTGATCTCAGACAAGTTCTAGCTTCTCTCTGGGCCTCATTTTTTCATCTATAAAATGGGCATAACAGGATCTGCCACGTAGGACCGTTTTGCAGAGTATAAGCGCAATAGAGGCAAAGGCTTAGCATGGTGCCTGGCAGGCAACGAGTGCTTGAATGGTACCTATCTACACACAGCTCCGCATCGAGAGGCTGCCCTATCGCACTTCATACCCTCAAACCTACTTACATGTCACACGTCATGGAGCTTTATTGCTTATGAAATGCTTTTCCTCCTATCGCCTACTGTTCTGTAAAGACAGTGTAGTGTAGTGGGAGGAGCCTGGCTGGGCACACACAGGCCTGGATTGGAGTCCCAGCCCAGCAGCCCACTGGCCTTCCAATCTTATGTGCACAGCTTAACCTCTGAGCTCATACCTGTGTCATCTCCTTCCTAAAATAAGGACACTTAGACCAAACCAATAGCGTGTGACCAGGGTTAAATGGCATCCAGCTGGTACTAAATAAATAATAGTTGTCATTATTATTAACATCATCTAAGGTGGGTACTATTATCCCTATTTAATTTAATTTAATTTAAATATATTTTTTATTGATTTCAGAAAGGAAGGGGGAGAGATACAAGCATCAATGATGAGAGAAAACCACTGATTGGCTGCCTCTTGCACGCCCCACACTAGGGATTAAGCCTGCAACCCAAGCTTGTGCCCTGACCGGGAGTAGAACCATGACTTTCTGGTTCATAGGTCGACGCTCAACCACTGAGCAACACTGGCCGGGCTATTATCCCTATTTTTTAGATAAGGAACTGGAGACATAGGGGATGACATATCTTGTCTGAGCTTCCACAAGTGACGAGTGTGGCTGAAATTCTGACCGATCCAGAAGGGGTGAGGGGACAGAGGGAGGCAAAGAAAAATTTTTTACATACAAACATGAGAAGGAATTGAGGCCTTGGTCCTGAAAGGAAAGACAAGTTGGAATTTCTTCCTATTCACCACTCTGACCACAGTAAGAATTTTAGATGACTGTAAAACAAGTGTTGCCTCGCCCTCTATCAGCAGGAAGAGAGAAGAACTTTATTCAGAGACAGGGAGTGGCCTGGCGTGGTGAGGCTAGCCTCTTTCCAAAGCAGGCCATTTCCTGCTCAGAGTTTCCCCACTCTGCGTCTCACCGGGCCTCCTCCCCATGCACTGGGCACGTGCCTCTCATACTGCTGAGAGGCAGTACCGACCGACCACAGGGAGGGGTTTTCCTTGACCTTGAAAGTCACTGAGTCCAGCCTGACCTACGCTGATGTCATCAACCTGACCCTGTGCAACATGAAGAAGCGAAGGGACAACCTCCTGCATCTGACCCGGTTCCGGTGCAGTGAATGGACTTACTTTGACGAGTACCTGGCGGAGCTGCAGGACAACTTCCTCAGGTGTGCAGGGCTTCGGGGCGGCCGCGGGCAGCCTGTCGTAGGCGCCAGAGTAACTGATGTGGGGGGCTAGCCCCGTGCCATCCTAAGCACATTCAGCTTTCCTTGTGGTCAGAATGTAAACTCCACGAGAACAGAGACCAGATCTTCATTTCACTTGAACACTGACTGGGTTTTAGATGATATTAAGGAATTCCTGTTGGTGTGTTCCTCTTTAAAAGGTATTATAATAGTTTTGTAGTTAATGTTATTTTCTAGGAGTCACATCTTAAGGAGATACATAATGAAGTATTTATGAATGAAATGGCATGGTGTCTAAGATTTGCTTTAAAATAACCCACTTGGGGTGGGTATTGGGGTGGGGACAAAGGGAGTGATAGGTTAGTCAAGATTGGCCTTATGTTGATACGTGTGGACGTTAGAGAATGGGTAAATGGTGTTCTATCCTCTTCTTGTTCTTTGACCATGGCCTGCCTACTTTATTTACTTTTATATATAAATTTCATGTTATAAAACTTTAAATAGTTTTTTTTTTAAATGGACATAACAAGAACAAAGGTGACAACTGTCGATGTGGAATATTCCATGTAGATGGGCCAGGGCCCTTTCGGACATCAGTTACCACTTTTGCTCTAATAGAGCACATCAGTTAGGAGCACTGGCGTTGACGCTGGGCGGACTGAAGCTCCGGCTCCAGCTCTCATTCTCTGCGTGAACCAGGTCCCTCAGGTAGGTAGCCCTGTGGGCTTGGAGACCACCTCCATGACAGGGCATTCACGGAAGTACTCACGGAGTGCTGTGGGAGTGAAAGGTGCCTGGCTCACAGGAAGTGCTCAGTGAATGACGGCTATTAGAGATGATGCACAAGCCCATACCACGAACCTGCAGGGTCCAAAGGGAAGATGCGGTGGGGAGGCCGGAGCAGCCCCACCCCCAGCAAAGACAGTTCAGCAACTGTTCCGCAGGGGTCTCTGCTCCGAGTGAGGAAGAGCCTCGTTTGCACACGCAGGTGGAGCTCTGCGGGGAAGGAGCAGGGGCAGTGCTGCTGGAGAATTCCTTTTCTTGTGAGTCGGAGCCCTGGTCCTCACACTTGTCAGGGACAAGCATCCACAACTCAGAAGGCTTTGTGCAGAGCTCGCTGAAATGTCTCCACGTAGGCCTCTGTTACACAAGCTCAGGACCCTCTGACAGTGGAAAGTAGGAGCCGAAGACGTGTGCGGGCTGCAGCATCTCAAGAAAGGACAGCGCAGAAAATATTATCAAGGAATTACACCCAAGTTTTTCTGTTAGAAACGTGATCATGACAAGGACAACTTGCCGCTGGTTTTGATCTCTTCATTGCAAGCAGAAGCAGGCGCCGAAAAGTTAAGAAAAGGTTGTGGCAGAAGATCACAAAAATGAGAATGATGTGTAACACATTTTTCCCCTTTGGCTTGGGTAAAGATCCCATCGTTGGAGTAACTGCTGGTTTGGGCATAGTTCAATGCTAGTTTTTAAATATCTGTCCTTCCACATCTATTCCCCCACAGCAGAGAAGTATAGGACAACATCTTACTTCACTCTGATATACACTGAGTGGCCAGATGATTATGATCCCTGAATGCATAATCATCTGGCCACAGTGCATATATATATATTTTAGAGGCCCGGTGCATGAATTCGTGCATGGGCGGGGTCCACCCAGCCTGGCCAGAGGGAAGGGACATGGGCAGTTGGCCAGCCTGCCTGCTGGTCGAACTCCTGGTCGAGGGGACAATTTGCATATTAGCCTTTTATTATATAGGATATACACTGAGTGGGCAGATTATTATGCGTTCAAAGATCATAATAATCTGGTCACTCAGTGTATATTTACTGCTATTTTGTCTACCTTGAACACCCATAACCTGCTGCTTCATCAGCAAGTGTCCACATTTCAAAAGTCAGCTGGTGTATTACCCAATTCAGCATTCCCATTGTGTACCCCAATGGGGTTATCTAAAGACAGTCCACTGAAAACCTCCCGTAGTACCAGCAGCAGCAGCCAACATCATCGAGCACTTCCTGTGTACCGGGCACTGTGCTAACCAACGGGCCTGTGGTAACTCAGCCCTCCAAAGCCTTAGGTTCTGTTACTCCCGTGTGGAGAGGAGACACCGGCATGGAGCAGTGAATTAATTTGCCCAAGGGCACACAGCAAGCGGCAGAGCTCCAACTGAATTCAGCTTGCCCTCAAAGCTCACGCTTCAGCTTCCTTTCAGGTTGTGGATTCCTCACCTCCTCCTAATTGGAATGCGTGGTCCTTGAGTCAAGGCCTGCCTGCTTTGCTCTCTGCTCCCAGGGCTGCTATGACCTCAGTCACACAGCAAGGGCTGAGCTGCTGCTCTGTGATTAGATCTCTGTGCATCAGTTTCTCTTGACAGATGTCATGAATGAATTTGTAAATACTTGCCTCTCTTTCCATACGAAGATAGGAGAGAAAAGTTCATATTGGCTCTTTAGTCTTTTCCCTGTGTGTCTTTTCTCCCACAGGGATATAAAGAATTTAGACCAAAGAGAAGCAGATAAAAAAAGGGCAAACCGCACATTCATCCCACCTTCAGTCTTAAATGAGGAAACGCTTGAAAAGAAACCTAAAGAAGACCAGGAGAAGGAGTCCGCATTTCTTTTAAGGTTTGTTGGAAAAAAAGACCGTGGGAAAAGTAGAAATGTGAGCCATGTAAGAAATCTTAATAATGGAAAAATACATAAAAGTTCACTCACTTTTATGTGTTACTCATTTCTCATTTTAAAATTATTAATGGTAGCAGAAAGAGTTACCAATGATTTTGTACTTCCTCTGTGTCAAGTGTTTGTACTTTATGAGATCTATGGGTCTGAACTCTTGGGTTGCAAGGGCCAGGAAACCAGCTCAAACTAGCTTGAGCAGAAGGAAAATCTAGTGGCTGCGTAAGCAGGCAGCCCACAGGTAAGTTGGCTGCAGGCACGTTGGTCCTAAGGTAAGGTGACCAGACGTCCCGCTTTTGGCAGGACAGTCCCGATTTTTATTTTTTTTTAAACAAATTTCTTTTTTTTTTTTTAATATATTTTATTGATTTTTTACAGAGAGGAAGAGAGAGGAATAGAGAGTTAGAAACATCGATCAGCTGCCTCTTGCACACCCCCTACTGGGGATGTGCCCGCAATCGAGGTACGTGCCCTTGACCGGAATCGAACCTGGGACCCTTGAGTCCGCAGGCCGATGCTCTATCCACTGAGCCAAACCGGTTTCGGGGACAGTCCCGATTTTTAACAATTTGTTCCGCGTCCCGCGGCATTTTAAAAAAGTCCCGATTTTTGGAAAGAATGCACGACAACCTAGAGAACGGCGGGAGAACGGGAAGGGAATATACAGTTTTCGGCGGCCATGTGGCTATTTAGCCAGGATATGAGTTTTATATTATTTTTGTTAATTTTATAATGTTAAACTTTAATAATAACAAATAATTGTTGAGAACTGATTATCGAGAACTGCTTATCAAAGTTCGCATTGTTGATCAGTTGTTAGAATTCGACCACCATTGTTTGGACTTAATGAACAATGGCATTTTTTGGGATTGGCAACGACGAAAACATTTTGTAACTGTCTCTCAGATGATACACATCGTACTGCGTGCTAGTAAGCTAGTTAAACAAGTGATGTCATTACAAATCAGCTATTCAGATAATTTAGGTAAGTAATTTATTTATTTATTTCATAAATACTTAAATTTTCTTGAATTATTATTATATTATTATTATATATTATGAGTATAAATAATATTATACTCATATTATTTATATTTTATAGTGGCAGCAAAAAGTCTAGCGCCGGCCTTGAAAGTGACACTTACGACTTACGTTACGGCAAATTCAGAGGAAAAATAATACAAGTTAGTATTGTTATTATTTAGAAAGAAATATAGGATTAAAATAATTTTTAAAATATAGTTACTTTATAACAATCAAATTAATTTAATTTATAAAATATGTTCATGTAATTATGTACCTACTTACTGTGTTTTTAAGCAATATGTATATAATAACTTATAATTTTAAATTATTTTTTTTAGATTTTTAACATAATGAGTAAGAAAAGAGGATGCAAATTCAACGATGATCTAAGAAGTGAATTTCCTTTTATTAAAAAAACCAAAAGCGATTACAATATAGACCAAATTTTTAATCAAGAACCCCCCCCCCCCCCGCCCCCGGGCCAAAACCAGTTTGGCTCAGTGGATAAAGCATCGGCCTGCGGACTCAAGGGTCCCAGGTTCGATTCCGGTCAAGGGCATGTACCTTGGTTGCGGGCACATCTCTAGTAGGGGGTGTGCAAGAGGCAGCTAATCGATGTTTCTCTCTCATCGATGTTTCTAACTCTCTATCCCTCTCTCTTCATCTCTGTAAAAAAATCAATAAAATATATATATTTTTTAAAAAAGACACCCTCCCGCCCCCGCACTGGTCAATGGTGTCCCGCTTTACCAATGTTAAAATCTGGTCACCTTATCCTAAGGGCTCAATGATATTTTCAGGATCGCTTAGCATAACACTCTCTAGGTCCCTCCATGCTGTCTCAAAGGGTACGAGATCCTTCTTTTTTACTGCTGCATAGTATTCCATGATGTAAATGTACCAAAGCTTTTTTATCCACTTATCTACTGATGGGCACTTGGGCTGTTTCCAAATCTTAGCTTCTAAATCTTAAAAAAAGAGAATTTCTTTTTAAAAATATATTTTTATTGATTTCAGTGAGAAGGGAGAGGGAGAGAGAGATAGAAACATCAATGATGAGAGAGAATTATTGATCGGCTGCCTTCTGCACGCTCCACACACTAGGGATTGAGCCCACAACCTGGGCACGTGCCCCGACTGGGAATCAAACTGTGACCTCCTGGTTCATAAGTCAACGCTCAACCACTGAGGCACACCAGCTGGGCTTCTTTGTTATCTTTTGAATGTCCATGGGATCTGTAGTGATGTCTCTTCTTTCATTTCTAAGATTAGTAATTTGTGTCCTTTCTTTTTTTTCTTCTTAGTTAGCCAGGCTAGAGGCTTATCAATTTTATTGATCTTTTCAAAGACCCAGCTTTTGGTTTTGTTGATTTTCTCTATTGATTTACTGTTTTAAATTTTATTTATTTCTGCTCTAATTTGTTTGTTTTTAAATTTTTGAACACTTGGGTTTATTTCAACAGCAAATGTGAAACTCGTGCTTTAGGCAAGAGCACTACAGTAATTATATCAGGAGTAGACAACTTCATACACTGTGCTCTAATTTGTTTTATTCTTTTCTTTTGCTTACTTTGGATTTAATTTTTTGCTCTTATTTTTCTAGTTTGCTTTTATTTTCTAGTCAAAACTTAGATTGATTTTAGATCTTCTTTGATAATATATGTATATAATGCTATAAATTTTCCTCTAAGCACTGCTTTCAGCATCCCAAAAATTTTAATTATTTGTGTTGTCATGTTAATTTAGTTCAAAGTATTTTGAAATTTCTGTTGAGATCTCTTCTTTGACCCACGTGCTATTTAGAAGTATGCTATTTAGAACAGCAGTTGCCAACCTTTCGGACCTCACGGACCACCAGTGGTCCGCAGACCACTGGTTGGCGACCGCTGATTTAGAAGCATGCTCTTTCTCTCTCTAGAGCAGGCCCATGGCTTTCCCCAGTCTCCTCCTCCCCCCCGCCCCGCCGTGTTTTCTTTTTCCTAAGCTCTAAGGACCCTTCTTTTGCCTCTGTAACTTGTTTCCTGAGCCCACACAGCCCAGCTGGCTCACTTCTTCCAGGGCTCACTTCTAGCTCTGTGACTGTCTAAATAAACTTTTTTAAAAAATATATATTTTATTGGTTTTTTACAGAGAGGAAGGGAGAGGGATAGAGAGCTAGAAACATCGATGAGAGAGAAACATTGATCAGCTGCCTCCTGCACCGCCCCCCCCCCCCCCCCAACTGGGGATGTGCCCGCAACCAAGGTACATGCCCTTGACCGGAATCGAACCTGGGACCCTTCAGTCTGCAGGCCGACGCTCTATCCACTGAGCCAAACCGGTCAGGGCTGTCTAAATAAACTTTTACTTGTATTTGGCAGGCGGGGGGAGGGGAAAGAGGAGGACATGTTGCTTAATCTCCAAGTATTTTGGGGTTTTCTAGTTCTCTGTTATTGATTTCTATTCGATTCCATTTTGGTTTGAGAACAGACATTGCATGATTTCTGTTCTTTTAAATTTCTTTCTTTTTTTTTTTAAATCCTCACCTGAGGATATTTTTTTCCATTGATTTTCAGAGAGTGGAAGGAAGGGAGGAGGGGGAGAGAGAGAGAAACATCTTTTTTTGTTGTTTTTAATATATTTTTATTGATTTCAGAGAGGAAGGGAGAGAGAGAGAGGAGAGAAATGTCAGTGATGAGAGAGATTCATTGATTAGCTACCTCCTACACACAATCCCACTGGGGATCGAGCCCGCAACCCTGGGATGTGCCCCTGATTGGAATCAAACCCGGGACCCTTCAGTCTGCAGGCCTACACTCTATCCACTGAGCCAAACCAGCTAGGGCAGAAACATCTTGATCGGCTGCCTCCTGCACCCTCACTGAGGCTAGGGAACCTGCAACTGAGGTACAATGCCCTTGACCGGGAATCGAACCTGTGACCCTTCGGTCTGTGGGTCGATGCTTTAACCACTGAACCAAACCAGCCAGGGTTTACATTTTTTCAGGTATATTTTTTGGCCCAGAATGTAATCTGTCATGGTATATGTTACAGGTAAACTTGAGGAGAACGTATATTCTACTGTTGTTGGGTGGTGTGGTCTATAGGTAACAATTATATCTAGTTGATTGATGGTATTGCTAAGTTCAATTATGTCCTTACTGACTTTCTGCCTGCTGCATCTGTCATATTCTGACAGACAGTGTCAAAGTCTCCAACTATATAATGGATTCATATATTTGTCCTTGCAGTTCAATCAGTGTTTGCCTCATGCAGCTTGATGTTCTATTGGTAGGAGCATGCACGATAAGAATTATGTCTTCTTGGGGAATTGACCTCTTTATCATTATATAATAACCTTATTTATTCATGATAACTTTCCTTGCCTTAAAGTCTGCTTTGTCTGAAATTAGTATAGCTACTCCTGCTTTCTTTTGATTAGTGTTAGCATAGTATATTTTTCTCCATCAGTTTACTTTTTAACTGCATTCTCTTTTTTTTATTATTATTGATTTTAGGGAGAGAGAGAGAAACATCGATTGGTTGTTTCACTTATTTATGTATTCACTGGTTGATTCTTGTATGTGTCCTGACCAGGGATGGAACCTGTAATCTTGGTGTATGGGGGTTATATTCTAACCAACTGAGCTACCCAGCCAGGGCTTACCCCGATTCTCTTTTAAGAAACATTTCCAGAAGTCCCGGCATTTCCACTTATACCTCATTGCTAGAACATGCTACATGACTACAACATCTTCTTCCTTTTTAAGAAAATACCATTTTAAAAAGCATTTTGAGCCCAGCCGGAGTGGCTTAGAGGTTGAGCATCGACCTATGAACCAAGAGGTCATAGTTCAATTCCCGGTCAGGGCACATGCCCAGATTGCAGGCCCAGTGTGGGGCATGCAGGAGGCAACCGATCAATGATTCTTTCTTATCATTGATGTTTCTATTTCTCGCTCCTTCTCCCTTTTTCTCTAAAATCAATAAAAATATGTTATTAAAAAAAAAAAAAAAGAAGCAGCACTTTGAGCCCAGCTGGTGTGGCTCAGTGAATGAGCATCAACCCATGAACCAAGAGTTTATCAGTTCGGCCCTAACTGGTTTGGCTCAGTGGATAGAGCGTTGGCCTGCGGACTTAAGGGTCCCAGGTTCGATTGCAGTCAAGGGCACGTACCTTGGTTGCGGGCACATACCCAGTAGGGAGTGTGCAGGAGGCAGCTGATCGATGTTTCTCTCTCTCTCATCGATGTTTCTAACTCTCTATTCCTCTCCCTTCCTCTCTGTAAAAAACCAATAAAATATATTTTAAAAAAATAAAGGAGTTCATCAGTTCGATTCCTGGTCAGGCCACATGCCTGGGTTGCGGGTTCGATCCCCAATCGGGGGGCAGTGCAGAAGGCAGCCAATTGATGTTTTTCTCTCATCAGTGTTTCTATGTATCTATCCCTCTCCCTTCCTCTCTCTCTAAAAGTATCAATAAAACATTTTTTTAAAATTCAGCTTGCAAAAAACAAACAAAACAACATTCTGAATGCTCTTTTATAATTGTATAATTACTAGAGGCCTGGTGCACAAATTCATGCACCTGTTCCCTTGGCCTGGCCTACGGGATTGGGCCAAAACTGGCTCTCCAACATCCCCTGAGGGGTCCCAAATTGCGAGAGGGTGCAGGCCAGGTCGAGGGACCTCACCAATGCACAATCAGGGCCGGGGAGGGACGTGGGAGGTTGGCCAGCTGGGGAGGGACCGCTCCAAAGCATGTCCAGTCCATCTAGCTCAGTCCCGATCGACCGGACCCCAGCAGCAAGCTAACCTACTGGTTGGAGCATCTGCCCCCTGGTGGTCAGTGCACGTCATAGTGAGCAGTTGAGAGGCCTTAGCATATAATTAGCATATTTTGCTTTGATTGGTTGAACAGCCAACTGGTCGACCAGACACTTAGCATATTAGGCTTTTATTATATAGGCTTACTATTTTATAATTTTGTTGAGGTATAATTTACTATAAAATCTGCTCATTTTAAGCGTACAATATTTTCTTAGTAAATTTATATAGTTTTGCAACAGTTACTACAATCTAGTTTTAGAACTTTTTTTTTATCACTCCAGAAAGATCCTTACGCCCTTTTGTAGTCAGTCCCAATTACCTCCCCCCCTTTTTCATAATCTCCCTGGAAGTACCATATTACATTATCACTTTATTTCAAGGCCAGATATTAGTCATATGTTGATATTAGTTTCAAAGAAGGCTGGAAAATATAGGTGTTTTTATTTTATTTTACTTTATTTATTTTATTTTATTTTATTTTATTTTATTTTATTTTAAATGAGCTCATTGACATCTTAAATAAAAACTTACTCCAGCCCTAGCTGGTTTGCCTACTCAGTAGATAGACCATAGGCCTGCAGACTGAAGGGTCCTGGGTTCGATTCCAGTGAGGGGCACATGCCTGGGGTTGCGGGATCGATCCCCAGTAGGAGGTGGGCAGGAGGTTGCCGATCAATGAGTCTCTCTTATTGTTGATATTTCTATTTCTCCCTTCCTCTCTGAAATCAATAAAAATATATATATATTTTTTTTTAAAAACTGACTCCATTGCTAAAGAAAAAGGGGATAGTAAATGATGGGTTGGTAACTAACCATCTGTACCACAGATAGATGGTGTTATATTCTTTACTTTAGAAATGAAGAAATAAAATCTTAGTGAGTTGAGAAATTTAACCAAGGAAACCTTCCAGTCTTAAACCTTCTAATTTAAATTTTTCTTCAAACCAGAAAAATACCACAATTTTTTGATAATAGCAATTTAGCCTGAGACCCACCTGTTTGAGCCATGGAATCTTATAGGATCAATGGTGACTCATTAGCAGTCTTTTCGATATTTATTTTAGATCCTCAGAAGTATAAAAAGCCAACTCAGTCGAATTCACCAATATGATTATTGTTCCCTCAAACTTGACTATCCTTCAAGTACTTCTCAACCAAGCTAACCCCTTAAAACCCCGCTCAGGTATCACCTTCAGGGAGTCTCCTTGACTTGCCTGCTCAGGTTACCCAGTATGTACCCTGTGCTTTCCTGATCACACTCCACAGAGCATAGCCTGCTCTAGTCAGAGTTTTATTTGTTCATCTCCTAGAATTAAAGACTTGTTCTCGAGGTTGGGAATCTTGTCCTAGATGACCTTGTTTTCCCAGGGTCTAGTCTGTGCCTGGCACCCAACAGGTCCTCAGTCAATGCTTAGAAATGAATGAGGGAGCCCTGGCCAGTGAGGCTCAGTTGGTTGAGCATCATCCTATGCACGGAGAGGTCACCGGTTGATTCCCAGTCTGGGCACATGCCCAGGTTGCGGGCTCGATCCCCTTTCAGGGGCGTGCAGGAGGGAGCCTATTGATGTGTCTCTTATTGATATTTCTCTCTCTCTCTCCCCCGTCCCTTCCTTTCTCTAAAAAATCAATAAAAACATATTTTTAAAAATGAATGAGGGAGTCATTACAGTGTGTTCCCCACTCTGCTTCAGTTGTTTGCTATTGCCAACGTTACTGATTGATTTGTAAACTTTTTCTTTCAACACCCATCAAGGTTCTGGTGACAAGCTTGAAGAAATCCGGTGACAGCTTTGAAGAAATCACACTGAATTTTTGAGCTGATTTTTGTTGATGTCTTTTTCGTTTTCCCACAGGAGGGAAAAAGGGGAGGAAGAGAGACATAAGTGGAATGACTCTTCCTTCCCACTTTCAAGTCATGATGAAAGCTCCTCTGATGATTCTGATTTCAGGTAGGTAGAACAACAGGAGAAAACGAAAACTGTGGCCAAAGACTGAAAAATAATAATGATTCCCAGGAGAGAGAAGAGAGTTCATTATAATATTTTGCAGGCTGAGTGAAAAACAGGAGTGAGGAGTTTTTTACTTGGGTGACTACATTTACTCATGCACTTAGTCTTTTACCCATTATTTTATATTATAACTAATAATATGAAATTATAATATAATAATGACTACCATTTATTATCTGGTTACTCTGTGCCAAGCATTAATCTAAACATGGTAGGAACATGACCTCACGTTAACCTTTGTAACAGCCAGAGGTAGTGGGGATCATCCACGTGTTTCTGCAGGTTTGTAGGGGCTTCACAATGCCCCTACAGGAAACACTGGGTAAAGAACAGTAGCTGAGACACGGTCCCTATCTTCAGGGGCTCACAGTCTGTTAGAAAGGAGGTAGTAGATGGATCAGCAAGTAAGTGCCTTAAGTTCCAGAGGTGCTCTTCCACAGAGAGCCAAAGATGGCAGCAGCCTGGAGCCATGCAGAACCACTTTAAAGAAGTGTGCTCCACCTGAGTAGGCACCTGCCAGGCAGAAGGCAGGGATGAGAAAGGGCTGGTGTGCTCAGTGGGTGGAGCAGTGGAGGCAAAGGCTCCGAGGCAGGAGGTCATGGAGGTCCGTGAGCGGCTTCAGGAGAGGTGAGCCTGGAGACGATCCCTGGACAAATCACGAGGGATCTCCTGAAGCACTTGATTTCCGAAGTCGTGGAGTCACAGAAAGTTACCAAACAGGAAGACCGCAGGGTCATATTTGGACTTTGAAAGTCTTGAAGTGTCCGCGCTGGTTTGGCTCAGTGGATAGAGCATCGGCCCTCGGACTGAAGGTCTCAGGTTTGATTCCGGTCAAGAGCACATACCTCAGTTGCAGGCTCAATCCCTGGCCCCGGTTGGGGCGTGTGCGGGAGGCAACCACATGTGTCTCTCTCACATTGATGTTTCTCTCTCTGTTTTTCCCCTCCCCTTCCACTCTCCCTAAAAATCAATGAAAAAATATCCTCGGGTGAGGATTAACAAAATAAATAAATAAGTAAAATCCTGATGGCAGAAGGTGGTCTTCACAAAGGGAGGATATACGTATTTGGGGGGATTTGCAAAGTCTCCCATAAAGATTTACCTCTGTGTGGAACCCTGGCTATACCTCTTGACCAGCAGTCCCCAAGCCTTCTTGATCTTGTCTCTCTCTCAGTAAAATATTCATGAGAATTCAGCCCCTAGTAATACATTAATTATTTAGACACCATAGATACATAGGTGTCCCCTCAAAATGTATACATACTCTGAATGATTATAAAGTCAGTGTTTATTAACAGACAGTTGATTTTCAAAATGTACTGATGACCGTTCTGGTCCAGGCACTGCTTATAAATAACATGAAGCAATGGAATTGTAAACATCAAGAATCATCTTTTTTGGTATTTGTGCACCCTCCATTCTTCAACTGTTGCCTGTTTTGTACCATAAACTTTATCTTTTATGTATCTCTATAAAAAAGTCTAGTAGATAAATTTTCTTTGTTCAAAGCTTAGTCTGGCTTCACCTATTATTTCAAATCAGTTTAACTGGAAAAGGAGTGAAAATTAAGTGAGTTATCAGTTGTTAAAGTGTGTACACATTTTGGGGGACACCATATATATATATATATATATATATATATATATATATATATATATGGTATGTTATATGTCAGATATAAATATATATTTCATACTAATATAGTAGATATACTATAAAACATAGAGAAAATAGAAATTAAAAATGATGAGATAATAATACATAACTAGAATTTCCAATATCTTCTCCTTTATAATGGCTCTGCTGTGGACCTATCTTTGGTAGAGATGACCATTCTGGACCAGCCCCTACAGGTAAATATCAATAAGGTAAAGGTGTCGTCCCCCCCACCCCCCAGGAAAAGATGAAGCAGTGGAAGGAGATTTAACTCTAAAAAGATCTGGGGTTTTGAATCTTTGCTGTGCCCCCTCTGCGACGTTAGGCCAAGTTACAAAGTTCTCTTGGCCTGTTTCCTTGGGCTTAAAAAGTGTGGCTGGTTGATAGGTATAAAAGAGCTAACCCATATGAAGAGCCTGGCATAGAAACTGCCAAGAACGAATAGTCATCATATTATTTTCCCCTAAAACGGCTTGCGTTCCTTACGGCCAGAGCCTTGGAGCATCCTGTTGGAGAGACCTGGGCCAGCTTACCCATCGGGGCAGCCCATTCCCTGCTCACTCTCCGCTGGGAACGGAAATGGCAAAACTCCAGAAAACGCACACGTTTTTACCCACAGGGAAGCGCCCCCACGCTCCAAAGGTCACGTTCAGACGGGTACAGCCGGGTCCAAAAACATCCTCCTAGACACCTCGATCGGAAGTCACTGAGGGTCGGAGACCCCAGCCTCCGAGGGGCCTGAAGAAGAGCAGACTTGCTCGTCCTGTTGCAAATACGAGAGAAATTGAGGAGAAGTGGTCTCCCCACATCCCGTCACTTGTCCCATTAAAGTCCCAGAAAGTCCTCGGAGGCCAATGTGCTTGTTCCTGGTTTTCAAAGGAGGAACTGAGGTCCACTTGAGCCGAGGCACAGGCTCCTCAGGGGTCTCTCAAATACCCACATCTCATCATGCTACTCTTTTGCTTAAAACCTAGTTTCTCCTCATCCCCCTAAGGAACTAGGAGTAAAATCCAAACTCTTAGACACGAGACCTTCATAGGTGCCCCTACTCCTCTCCTCTCTCTCCACCCCCACCTCTCAAGCCAGATTGAGCCCCTGCAGCTGCCTTAAGAGGCCAAGCTCTCCTGCCTCCAGGCCTCGCTTGGCCAGCCTCTTCCTCTGCAGGAAATGCCCTTCCCCTCCCACTCGGCCCTCCTTCCCCAGCCGGCGCCTGCTGCTGCTTCAGAGTCAGTGCAGACAACATCTCCTCCTCCAGGAAGCTTTCCCTGACACCCCGCCAGAAGGTCAAGGCCAAATGCTTCTCCTCTAAGCTCTCAGACTTTTTATAACATGAAAACTCACTGAGCCCAAAGCAACGCAAGGAACTACGTTGGAACATTCTGGGCTGGGAGATGAGAGCAGACCCATTTTGAAGAAAGCCGTCCTGCAGTTGTTTCACCGACTTACTGCTCTAGGCTGAGAAAGGCAGGCTTCGCGTGCAGATGGAATAAGAGTGAAGGAGCAGATGCTGACCATTCAGGGCATTTTCCTGAGCCCTCACCGCCCTCATTCGCCCATCTGTCGGGGACAAGACAGCCAGAAGTCATAGTGCTCTTTGCAGAAGTCCATAAAAATCTTATTTTAAATTCTGGCACCCGGTAAAGGCAATTGACTAGCATAACATCTGAATTTTTAGTATGTCTGCAAAGTTTGGTACCCTAAATTAAAATATCACATAATGTGTTAAGAAATCACAGCTAGCCCTGGCCTTTGGCTCAGTGATTAGACTGGCAGCCCTTGGACTGAGGGACATGGGTTTAATTCCAGTCAAGGGCAGTACCTCGGTTACAGGCTCGATCCCCAGCACATGCTGGAGGCAGCCAGTCGATGTGTCTCTCTCACATCCATGTTTCTCTCTCTCTGACTCTCCCCCTCCCTTCTACTCTCTCTGAAAATCAATGTAAAAAAATATTCTCAGGTGAGGATTAACAACAACAAAATCACAACTAATGTTTTTCTTAATTATAACTTTTACTTATTCATAAGTTATCACCTTGAGCAGTGGCACACAACAGTTTCCATAGCTAAAATTTATTCAGTGCTTGTTTTGGCCAGGCCCTTATTCTGCTCTAAGCATAATCCAGGTATTATTTAATTCTCACAGCTTTCCTGTGAGATACAGGATGTCATTATTCTCATTTTACAACTGAGGCAGCTGAGGCTTGGAGAGGCTTAGTGACTGTTCCTCAGACTCCAGGCCTGAGCCTGCCTGCCTCCTTCCCTCCCTCCCTCCCTCCCTCCCTCCCTCCCTCCCTCCCTCCCTCCCTCTCTCCCTTCCTTCCTTCCTTCTTTTCTTATTAATTCTCACCAGAGAATATGTTTATTGATTTTAGAGAGAGAGGAAGGGAGAGAGAGAGAAACATCAATCAGTTGCCAGGGATCAAAGACTCTCCAACCAATTGAGCCACCCTGCCAGGGCTGGCATAACTATTCTTAAGAGAAGGCTTAAGAGGTAAACTTAATATGAAGAAAGTTTTATCAGTTGTTTTGTTTTGTTTTTTAAAGAAACAACCACTGATACTGACTTACAGCTGGATGCCTTGGACTATGAAATCTTCCAGGTTAGTAGTAGCTTATAAGTACTCTTGTTTTTAACATCCATTTTACAATGGAAGAGGAGACCAACCAGTTCAGTTCATTTTAACAAGTATTCGTTGCTCTTTCCTCTTCCTTGAACATGGTATAGGCACTATTTTGAACTGGCTAATTCTTACTTGACCCTTAAAGCCCAGCTCAGGCATCACTACCTGTTTGTAGTCTGTGTCTGTCTTCCTCTCTGTACTGTAAGTCTCCCAAGTTCAGACACTTTGTCTCATTCAGCATTGAATATCCTGTGCCTGCTCATGTGGCAGCACCTAGTAGGGATTCAGCAAATTTGTAAAATGGTGATGATAATGATATGTACAGCATAAAGTTGTTAGGAGGATTAAATTGGTTAAAATTTTTAAAACAGAATAGTGCCTGATGCAGAGTAAACATAAGTGCTTATTATATTAGTTAATTAATAGTTCTACAAAGCTTGTTCAAAAAAATTGCATTCCCCTGGACCCCCCTCCCATTCCCCACAAACAATACTTTCCACTTTCTTAACGGATTATTTTAGTATTTGATTTCCTTTTTCTGTCTAAATCCTATGCTGCTCTGCTCCTTGACTTTTCGGTGTTAGGCTTTATCGCATTCTCACTAGGAAAGGTGAGGACAGGGCTCTCTCTCATACGCATACACTTCCCATCTCCCACCCTCCCAGTGTGTTTCTGTTGTGGACTCATTAATCAGCTTTATTATACCATCAATACCATTGTCATGAGCCACTGAGTGTACTGTGGTTATTTTTCTTTTCTTGCAAAACTATTTGCTATCCCTAGAACCAAGTCTCTCTCTTTTTAAATATGCCCGTTTTCTCCTTTTTTTTTTCTTATGTACTTACTAGAGGCCTGGTGCACAAAATTTGTGCATGGGAGGCGGCAGGGAGGGTGTCCCTCAGCCTGGCCTGCACCCTCTTCAATCTGGGACCCCTTGTGGGATAACCGGCAGTCAGATATCCCTCTCACAATCCAGAACTGCTGACTCCTAACCGCTCGCCTGCCTGCCTGATTGCCCCTAACTTCTTCTGCCTGCCAGCCTGATTGTCCCTAACTGCTCCCCTGCTGGCTTGACTGCCCCTAACCACCTCTGCCTCAGCCCCGCACCCGGGACCCAGGATTCCCTCCTCCAGCTGACCACAGGCACCCAGGATCCGGGCTCCCTTCCTCTGGTCAGCCATAGGCACCCAGGCCGGCTTCAGCCACAGGGGATGGTGGGCAGGTGGCTTCGCCTGTGCTACAGCTGCAAGTGCTGGTGCCCGGGACCGCAGGGTGGGAAGCTTCTCCATCCCCCGGGCCACAGCCAGCCGCAGGTGCTGGTGCCCAGGACCGCGGGGTGGGCGGCTTCTCTGTCTACCAGGCCACAGCCAGCTACAGGTGCTGGCGCCTGGACCGCAGGCAGGCAGCTTCTCCATCTTCCCTCAGATGCAGTGGGGGCGACTTCTCCGGCTGGTTGCGGCCTGGGATCACAGGGCAGGCGGATTCTTCATCTCCCAGGTCGCATCACGCCTCAGGCGCTGGGGCCCAGTTTCTCAGTCTCCCCCAGGATGTGGGGCAGGCGGACGTGAGGTTTCTGCTGCTGGCTGCGGCCTGGGATCACAGGGCAGGTGGCCTCTTCATCTCCTGGGCTGCAGCCAGCCACAGGTACTGGGGCCCGGTTTCTCCATCTCCCTCAGGACATGGGGCGGGTGGACATGGGGCGGGAGGACATGGGGCAGGCAGACATGGGGCGGGCGGACATGGGGCGGGCGGACATGGGGCGGGCGGCTTCTCCAGCTGGCTGTAGCCTGGGATCACAGGGCAGGCGGCTTCTTGGTCTCCATGGCTGCAGCTAGCCTCAAGGCGCTGGCGCTTGACTTCTCCGACTCCCACAGGCCCAGAGCAGCTGGGGGGCGGGGCTGCCGCCATGGTTTTTGTTTAATTTGCATACTCACTCTGATTGGCTGTTGGGCATAGCGGAGTGATGGTAATTTGTATGTTTCTCTATTATTAGTGTAGATTATAATTTGTCGCCAGATTCCACTTGGTTGCGTAAATCTCCTCCCAGTACATTCAGACACTTTACAATTCAAGCAAGTCAAACTTAACCAAGGCATGCGGCCCACCGGCCGCGAATTTGACACGCTTGCATCGTCCATCAGCCTCACCTTCTGACCTGCTTCCCTCTGGGTGGTTGATTTCTAGCTGTTTATGTCATCCTGGGGATTCCCTTCTTCATTCTCTTGATCACACCGGCTTTCAACTCTGTTTCCATTTGTGTCTTTACGGTTCATCCACAGAGAGATCAGCAAGTCGGAAGTAATGCAGGAAAAGACAGCCCCTCACCTTCGGGCGAATCTGGAGGAATCCTTGTCCAAGAATTGGGAGAACTTTCGGGATGAAGCCTGCACATGGGCTTAATCTAAAACAGAAACAAGACAAACAAAAAACAATACTGTAGCACATCTAGTCATTCCCAGTCCATGGGAAAAATAATATTAAAGGTCACTCCTACCCTGGGCCAAAGTCAAGATGTACAATGAAGTTAATTCACCTCATTCATTCATTCATGCATTTACTAATTTTTTCATTCACTCGTTTATTGACACCATGGAATATATAATATTATGTAGCATAGTAATCATAGGAGACATCATTTTATTGAGCACTTACTATGTGCTGAGTGCTCTGTTAAGTGTTTTTAGACATTATCTCTGTTACTCCTCCTGTGGCCCCCCAAGATGGTACTGTTACCTCCATTCTCCTAGGAGGACACTGGGGCTTGGAGAGGTTGAGCAAACATTCAGTAGGTGTCTATTTGCTGTCATGCCTGCATTTGTCCCTGTGGATACAGAGATGAATAAAGACCCACTCTCTGACCTTAAGGGGCTCACAGTCGAGAAGAGAGAGCAGGATGCCTAAATCAAACATGCATTATGCTTTGGTAGAGATCTGCGTGGGATCCAAGAAAAACCAAGTGGAGAGAAACTTCCCTGAGGCTCAGAGGTACAGGACCAGTGTGCAGAGGATAGGCAGGGGGCTGAGAGGCTTAGCCAGTATCATTTTGGCTTCGGCACAAAGAGTACCTGTTCCGTGTTAGAACAGTCTGTTTGGCACAGCCAAGAGGGAAGAAATCATGCAGACAGTAGTCTGCCTGAACCAAGAAGCAAATAACTGCATTCTTGGGACCTATGGTGTCTCCCAGGGATATGCCTCTTCACTTGAACCCTGAGGAACTCTTGGTTACCCCCATTGGACAATATTGCACAGGTAAAGGGGGTACAGGAAGGGTGATAGAGAAGGCCCCAGAAAATTCGGGGCTTAGAGTCCCTCCCTTGCCTCGTAATAGATGTGTGACTTTAGGCCGAATAGCTGTGTGACTTGACCTACAGAAAGGAAAGCCTGCCTAGCAGGGTAGCATTGTGGTGGTGATTACATGAACTATGTATGCAAAGTTCCTGGCACCGCATATTTCACTCGGTTATTGCTACCAACCATCGTCGTCGTTATTGTTGCTGTGGAAACCGTATACTCTTCTCCTGAAGCCAGGACACGTTGAGCACCTGCCATGATAAGGTGCCAGGTGGCTCAGATAACCAGAGTGCTCTCCTCCCCTTCGTTACCTAAGCCACAGTCAACTCTTTATTTGCAGTTTTCTTCTAAAGAGCCATGCTCTCGCTCCTGTTTCTGGGGCTTTTGCCTGTTGCTGCTTCTGTGCATGGCTATCCCTTCTCCCTCTTCCCTGTTAACTCCCAACGTTGCTAATTCCTGTTCCTCCTTCAGGACCCCACGTAGACGCCCCCTCCTCCAGGAAGCCTTCCCTGAAACATCACCAGCAAGGTTGACACATGTGCCCCTCCTGCATGCTCCCACAGCCTTTTGTGCACTCCCGTTATTTATGAGCAGTTACCATAGTAGAGGTAATTACTCGTTCGCCTACCTATCTCTTCTACTAGCCCCCACAGAAGGAAGGTCTCCTGGTTTTCCACACCCAGGGTAAACTGCATTGCTGTCTTTCAAGACAGTCCTTGCCCAGCCGGCATGGTTCAGTGGTTGAGCATCGACGAATGAACCAGGAGGTCACGGTTTGATTCCTGGTCATGGCATATGCCCAGGTTGTGGGCTCGATCCCAGGAGGCAGCCAGTCAATGATTCTCTCTCAGCGTTAATGTTTCTATCTCTCCTTCTCCCTTCCTCTCTGAAATCAATAAAAATATATATTTTTAAAAAGATGATCTTTGGTAGTGCTTGGGTCCAAGATCGTCCTTGCATGGACCCCTTCCAGAAATGAATGAGTACTCCTAACCATAGGCCTCTCAGGAAGGCCAAGATTAAAAGACCTATCTTTACTCTTTCTAAAGTATGGCTTAGTTGCTTCTCCTATGTGCGCTTATACCATACTTCTGAAAATGGAAAATAAAATCGCATATGAACATACAGAGTCGGCCATATACTGACTTAGCACATTGGTTAAGAGCCTGGGCATGAGCTTGACTGTGATCCCTGGGCAATTATTTAACCTTGTGGTGCCTTATTTCCATCATCTGTAAATAGAGATAGTAGCGTTCCTACCACAGGCAGGGTGTGTGTGTGTGGAATGGGTGGGAAGCAGGAAGTGCTGTGCACGTCAGCTGTCATCTCATGTTACCTTGGGCTTCTCCCCTTTGCTTCTGAGAGCCCATGTCTCCCTAGCACCCACTGCTCACTCCGGCAGAACCACTTGCAGCTTTAAAGAAGCCTCTGGCTCCCTGCCTTTCCCAGTGCCCAGCTGGCAAACTCTTAATTCTCCTTCCAGCCCCAAATTGAGAGTTACCACCTCTGTGAGCATCCCCAGGGAGAGGTCTGCTTGGTTCCCAAAGGCATTGATATATAATCGCTCTTATCTTGGCCTGCGTGTGATTATCTGTTTCTGTATCTACCCTATGAGACTCATGGCTTTTTAACCCTTTGCACTCGCTTGCTTTTTTCTCGATTCCTTTATTCTAATGCTAACCGTGTTGAGTCACACTCAACATCCGAGTGCAAAAGGTTAAGAACAGATCTGTCTCTCTCTCCATTTCCAGCAGAGAGCTGGGGACACATCCTATATAATAAAGAGGTAATATGTAAATTGACCATCACACCCTTGCACAATGGCTTCACCCATGTGGTCACAAAGTGGCCGCCCCCATGTGGTCACAAGATGGCCACCACAAGATGGCTGGTAGGGGAGGGCAGTTGTAGGTGATCAGGCCTGCAGGGGAGGGCAGTTAGAGGTGACCAGGCCAGCAGGAGAGGGCAGTTGGGAGTGACCGGGCTGGCAGGGGAGGGCAGTTGGGGGCAATCGGGCCAGCAGGGGAGCAGTTAGGCGTTGATCAGGCTGGCAGGGGAGTGGTTAGAGGGTGATCAGGCTGGCAGGCAGAAGTGGTTAGGGGCAATCAGGCAGGCAGGCAGGCGAGCGGTTGGGAGCCAGCAGTCCCAGATTGTGAGAGGTATGTCTGACTGCCGGTTTAGGCCTGTTGGGCCCAAACCGGCAGTCAGACATCCCCTGAGGGGTCCCAGATTGGAGAGGGTGCAGGCCGGGCTGAGGGACACCCCCCCTCCCCCAGTGCACAAATTTTGTGCACCGCGCCTCTAATGTTTAATAAACAGTGCTTAAATAAACTGTCATGGGCATACTTCTCTGGGCAGCTATGTGCCAACTTTGGGAGTTTTTCAAACTTGGAAATAAACCTAAATAAATGAGAAAGCCCCAAATGACTGATATATATGTATGTGTATATATACTACTGTATTTGCCTATATACTCCTCTGTAGCCCCCATTAGGGTTTGTATCTTGTTTGTTGAATTCCTAGCACCCAACACCTAGTACAGTGTTTGACAATCTTTTGAATGAATTAAATATGTTTAAGGGGAGATGTACCCAGTGAAATTCTTTTTTTCAGGATGACCCTTCATTCTTTAGTTCTCTACTAAAGGATTTCTCAAATTTGAGCTCTTTAAACTCTAAGATTATCCTACCTAATAAAACAGTAATATGCAAATTGACCGCACCTTCGCTACGCCCAAGCCACGCCCACCAGCCAATCAGGGCAAGTATGCAAATTACCCAACAAAGATGGCGGTTAATTTGCATATGCTGAGGGAGGGAGGAGTGAAGACTGAAGACAACTTGGAAGAGGGAGGAAAAGCGGAAAGCAAGGTGGCTGCCAGAGGGAAAGCCCGGGTGGGGCGGAGCAGGGCGGGCGGCAGCGGCCCGCGGGTGCAGGTGCGGTGGCTGCAACAGCGGCGGCAGCGGTGGCTGCAACAGCGGCGGCAGCAGTGGCAGCACACGCAGCCTCAGCGGCTGCTTGCAGGATTCTTTCTGCAAATGGGCTACTAGTATATCTATAGGCATCAGTTTGAGGAATCATATGCATCTATTTGGTTATAAGGTCGTTGTCCTCAGAGGGGCAATAAAGTGTAATGGCTTAAAATTCAGATCTTAACTGTAATCCTACTGCCTGTTGTTGTTTTTCTTAGAATATCATAAAAATGACACAACATTTTTTAATTTTATGGAGAATTTGTTGCCTTGCTGAAGGATTTGAGAAACTGTAAAAACTAATTGATATAATTACTAATTGGTTACTAATTGACAGAAAAGTTCTGGCTTGCCATGCTCTATATCTAGCACTTTTATTATTTTATTGTTCAGATTTAATTTCTTGCTCCATCTGGAATTTATTTTGGTATAAGGTGTGAAGTATGGCTCCAATTTTATTTTTCTTCCAGATGACTACCTAGTTGTTCCAACAACATTCATTGGATTCATCACTCCCCCACTGATTTGAAATGTCACCACCCTATTCAGAATTTTTATACGATATGGAAGACATCTTTTTTTTCTGATTGGAATGGAATCAGAATGAATTTTAATTACCACAGGGTTTTGCCCTACCTGGTTTGGCTCAGTGGATAGAACGTCAACCTGTGGACGGAAGGGTCCCAGGTTCGATTCCAGTCAAGGGCACATGCCCAAGATTGCAGGCTCAACCCCCAGTAGGGTGTGTGCAGGAGGCAGCCATCAATGATTCTCTCTCCTCATTGATGTTTCTATCTCTCTTTCCCCTCTCCCTTCCTCTCTGAAATCAATAAAAATATTTTTAAAAAATAAATAACGCATGTTTTAAAAAAACACTTAAAAGTTTTATATAACCAATATCATGTTCAAACAAGATTTTTATCCTCACTTCACGAATTTGTTATTACAAGCTCCTTTCAGTTTCTTTAAGTGTACTGCACACAACCTTCAAATATTATGAGCATTTCTCTCTCCCAGCTGTCACTACACCAAACCACATATGTTCTATTTCCCTAAATCATCTTGCTGTGCTCTTTGCAGCTCTTCTGTACAGTTGATGTCTTCATATAACAAGTTGCTCAGAAATTGCTGTAATTCTTTTAGGTGAGTTCTCAAAGTGAACGCCTATTATCACTATCCAGTCCATCCCAACAATGAGCACTAATTTCCATTCAGCATGAAGGACAGGCGATGTTTCTGGAAAATGACAGGGTTTGGAGAGCCATGGCAGTTATTTGTTGGCTCTTTTAGACAATCAACTTGGGGGAGGGGAGCAACGCCCTACAAAATGACAACTGCTATTGTGGGAATTTGATTGCTATTGATTCCAGCAAAATGGTCCAGACACTGAAGAAAAAGGGTCGCCCTGTACTAGGTCTTGAACCCAAAAACTGTTTGCACAGATATTCATCCAAGATACATCACAGCCTCCACCTCAACAGATGCTCTTTCAAATGTTTCATGACTCTCTCTCCTCAAAAGTCAGTCAGCATTTAAGAGACAGCTCTGCTGACATGAAAGCTGGCTTAACATTTCTATTTAAAAGCTGGACCAGCATATGTTTGGCTTCTGTTGTGTATTTAAAATTTCAAGTTAACGTTGTGGCAGGTCTTCGCGTTGCCAGCATATCATCCAGTACCATGGGCAGTCCGAAGTGCTGAGCAGCCTCAGAGATTCCATGTCGGTGCCGTGCTTTTGAGGAAGAATGGATAGAATGTGCACATGGAATCCGTGGCATCCGCACAGAGAGTGCAAGAGAGAATATGATGATTTTGTAGAATGCCTGCCTTGCAGAAAACAATGAACCGTCTGAGTGCCATCACGTGGCAGCAGGACAAGCTAATAAAGGAGGGGACGTGCACGCCTCCACCCCACCTCCAGGAGAGGGGATCCTACTGCAGCTGCCCAGGGTTGAAGGTTGATTTTTTAAAAATATATATATTTTATTGATTTTTTACAGAGAGGAAGGGAGAGGGATAGAGAGTTAGAAACATCCATTAGCTGCCTCCTGCACACTCCCCACTGGGGATGTGCCCGCAACCAAGGTACATGCCCTTGACCGGAATCGAACCTGACCCTTGAGTCCGAAGGCCGACGCTCTATCCACTGAGCCAAACCGGTTAGGGCTGGAGGTTGATTTACATGTTCCTTATTCTCCACTGGAAAGTGTGTGTACTGACAACTGACACTGTGAGTGTCTAAAAAGGAAAGATTGTGCCCTAGCTGGTCTGGCTCAGTGGATAGAGCGTCGACCTGCGGACTCAAGGGTCCCAGGTTCGAGTCCAGTCAAGCGCACATGCCCAGGTTTCGGGCTTGATCCCCAGTGGGGAGCATGCAGGAGGCAGCCAGTCAATGTTCTCTCCTCATTGATGTTTCTCTCTCTCTCTCCCTCTTCCTTCCTCCCTGAAATAAAAATATATTTTTTAAAAAAGAAAAGATTGCTCTATCCTTTAATTAAATTTCAAGTTAAGACGAAGAAAACTTCCTCTACATCCTGAATGGGCTTTGGGTGCCTCACTCGCAAACTAGAGAGTGGCAAATGGTGAGAGTGTCATAGAGAAGAAAGGGACATTAGGAAACCCTGAGTTTTTTAGTGAAGCCAGTTATCAATGCCAGGAATGCAAACCTGGGAGTGAAAAGAAAAGCCTTGAGCAGGAGGAAAAGAGCCCCATAACCGTCCTCCTACCTAACTGCAGTCCTGAACAGGATAAGTCAGCCACCTCCCCTCAGCACCGCTCCTCCGCCTGGAGGTCTGCCACTTCATGTCCCCTTCCCAGGGGTCTCTTCATCCCGGGACAGCCCCCACCTTAGGGCCTTCCTTCTCACAGCTGCCTGTCCTCCCCTCCGCGCCCACCTCAGTACTTGCACCTCCAGATTTCAACGGGTGTCCTCCGTGCCCCTGGGGCCCGCCCCGCCCCGCCCCGCCCCGCCCCCCGCGCAGCCCCGCCCCGCCCCGCCGCCCCGCCCCCCGCGCAGCCCCGCCCCGCCGCGCAGCCCCGCCCCTCAGCGCAGCCCCGCCCCGCCGCGCAGCCCCGCCCCCTCGGTCCTCCAGGAGTATTCGCCCGGCGCGTGCCAGTTGCCGCCGGTTGGAACCCAACCTCCTGGTCCGTGAGGCGCGAGGCGCCAGTCTCCGGGTTCGGGTTCCAAGCCAGAATCCCTGAGGACTGGAAAACCCGCTTGCGGGGCGGAAGGGATTCACTTCAAGAACCTCGAAGACTGTGGGTACGAGCGGGGCTTGTAGCAAAAAAGGAAGCGTGTGAAGAAGCTGAGGGAAAGCGCCAGGGTTCCGTCGTCCTTAAGGCTCGGAGGTGGTTGCCGGGCCCTCACCCCGGGAGGGAACCTCAGGGATCTCGAGGGGTTTCCAGCATCCCCATGTTAAATCCAGTCGCGCCTGCGTCCTGAAGAGGCCCTCAGCCTTCTCCTGAGGGAATCAGTCAGGAAAAGGTCCGGCGAAGCCGACCAGGCCGCTGCTGAGGGGGCCCGGCCTGCGCTCCCCACGCCTTGGCGCCTGAGGCTGAGGGGCCGCTGTCCAATCCATCACTTGCTACTTGAGAGAGAGAGAGAGAACAATCTTTTCGTTTTTCCAAGGGGAGAAGAAACGGATGGTTTTTGTTTTCGTCCACGAGGACAGTCAGTGTGGAACTTTGGGTAATAACAGACATGATTAACCGAGGGGCAGTATTCTAGGAGATCCACGCACACGGTCTCTCGTTTGCCTCCGTTACTTTGCTGTTCAGAAGTATAGGTGGTAGCAACCATACCTCTCTCTCAGCAGTTCGTTCCCTTCTGCTAGTCCCCCACCCCCGACTTTAGTGTTACGTGAGGAGATGGAATAGACCCCCCGAAAGGAATTACTGGGACCACATTTTATTCTAATAAATACAGCCATGGCTTGTAGATTCCTGAGATCTTAAAACAACAGCTACAGTGCTAAATGGCTGTTGGATTCTGTTTCTTGGCCCTAATTTTATCATATGCTCGGCCCTCGCAGCTTTGGGTTCATCCAGGTCTTTTGGCTGTCCAGTCTAATTAGCATATTACACTTTTATTATTATAGACTAGAGGCCTGGTGAACAAAATTTGTGCATGGGTAGGGTCCCTAGGCCTGGCTGGCGATCAGGGCCTTCCTTCCTTCCGCACCGCCCCCTGGTGGTCAGTGCATGTCATAGCAAGTCCTCAAACTCCCAGTCTCCTGGTCCAACTCCAGAGGGGACACTTTGCATATTAGCCTTTTTTTTTTTTAATATTTTATTGATTTTTTTTTTTACAGAGAAGAAGGGAGAGGGACAGAGAGTTAGAAACATCGATGAGAGAGAAACATCGATCAGCTGCCTCCTGCACACCTCCTACGGGGGATGTGCCCGCAACCAAGGTACATGCCCTTGACTGGAATCAAACCTGGGACCTTTCAGTCCACAGGGCAACACTCTATCCACTGAGCCAAACCAGTTACGGCCATATTAGCCTTTTATATATAGAGAGAGAGTAGCCACTGTAATTTTAAATCTTTATAAAATTAGTAAATACAAAAGACACCTAATGTTCTATGAAGCAAAAAGATATATGTTACAAGAGAGCCCATTAACTAGCAGAAAGGTATTCATAGTTTATGAGGAAAATAAAATCTACCTATTGAGGGTAGACTAAGTTCTAGGAGCCAGGGAGGATACAGGAAGAATGATATAAGGTCAAAGTTCTTAGAGTGTTATTAACATAAACATGGAAGGTTAAATAGCAGTATGCAATTCTAGATAACATTTCAAGATAACAAAAAAGATATCAGACAGTCATAATTAGCTGTGCTATAGGAAATCAAAAGATTTTTTAAAAATCTCTATTGATTAAGGTGTCACATATTTGTCCTCATTCCCCCATTCCCATCCCACACCCCTCCCCACGGATGCCCCAACCCCCTGTTGAACTTAACCATTGGCTAGGCTCATATGCATGCACACAAGTCCTTTGGTTGATCTCTCCCCCCTCCCCTCACCCTCCCCTATCCTCCCTCTGAGGCCCGATAGTCCGATCGATGCCTCCTTGTTTCTGGTTCTGTTCTTGTTCATCAGTCTATGTTGTTCATCATTTCCCCTAGATGAGCGAGATCATGTGTCACTAGAGATATACTTATATGAACTGAATGTGAGACGAGCAATAATAGTTATGCTGACAGGCAAATGAATCAGTCTGTAGTGAGTTTCTTTCTGGACCAACAGTTCTTTTGAGACCCAATATCAATGTCCACCAGTTCCTTATGTGTACATGTCGGCACTGACCCCTCTGCTCTGGATGGTGGACAAATGGTGGTAATGCAGGTTCGATTCCCTCTGGTTGGGTCTCGGCCAGACCCAGGGGCACGGCTTCATCCGGACCCAGGGGCACGTGGCCTCACCCGGACCCAGGGGGTGCGTGGCCTCACCTGGACCCAGGTGCGTGCGGCTTCCCCCGGACCCGGGACCCAGCCTCACCCGGATCCAGGGGCACATGGCCTCACCTGGACCCGGGATCCAGCTTCACCCGGACCCAGGGGCGCATGGCCTTCAAAAGATATTTTTTAAATGACCAGTTTTGAGGAGAGAGAGAAGAAACTTAAATCCCCACCCCACATACATCCTCACGAAAGAGATAATGCCACATGCTCAGCAGAAAGACTATAGGCCAGCCAAATGTTTCTCTAATTATCCTTCTGGACTTTGAAATAAAATCAAGGAGGCCTCATGGGCAAAGGATTTTACACTGTATAATCTATGACTACTTCTTAAATAATATTTCTTGTTTTCCCAGAATTGGGTGGTGTGTTGTTTTTTTCTGCTGCTCTCCTTTCAATATGAAGGAGGATCAAGTTGTGCTGGAGGAACCAGGATTCCAAGATGATGAGGTATGACAAGAATATTGAAAGATATGCAGACATTCAGTCATGCCACAAAAATGAAGCTCCTTCTATTAGCAACTATATTTAGAAACTGAATAGAAATAAAACCTAGTTCTAGAGAGAGGCAATATTACAAATATGTAACAACTTGTTTAGCAAGGGGTGCTAAGATTAGCTACTTAGCAACTGGCATGGGATAATTTCATTAACTTAACCACGTGTATGGCCATACTGGTTCCTGTGCATACTGGTAACAAATAGCAGAGGAAGGAGTGCAGGGTCTTGTGGGGAAGAAGGTTGAGAAAACATATTTTAAAATAGGTTAAATGTTGTTCCATTCCTGTGGGTGAAGATCTTAGGCCATGACAAAACTATTTGATTTTCTAGCCCTTTCGATGTTAGCTCTTCTAAGTATGTAACAAAGTGCTTGTAAAGTATTATTGATCGTACCTCTGTCTGGAGAAGTGGAATTTTAGGAATTTGGAGTGACCATAATATTGAATTAACTCTTTAAAAGGTGCTAAACAGTTGAATATAAATAACCAAAACTCCATTTTTTTGTTTGCGCTCCTTTAGGAATCTTTGTTTCAAGACATTGACCTGTTACAAAAATATGGAATTGTAAGTTTTTTGTTTGTTTTTTAATGCTGTGTGAAATTGTCCAATTCAGGGTTTCTCAGGCTTGACCTTCTTGAACAGTTGGGACTGGGCGATTCTTTGTTGTGGGGAGCTGTCCCATGCATTGTAGGGTGTTTAGCAACATCCCTGGCTCCTAACCATTCACTATATCCAGTAGCACAACTAAAATTTGTCCAGACATTGTCAAGTATCCCCAGGAGGCAAAATTGCCCACGTTGGAGAACCAATGGTTCAACTGGAGGTATTCCAAGCTCTCTGCATCTACTGTCTTCATCAGCAGAAAATTCAGTTCTGTGTCAGATGATTAGAGTAAATGATGTTTACAGAAACCCAGACTGCGAATAACAAACTAAATGAATATCAACAGCAATTAGTTGATAGAAAACTTCTGTGACATTATCTTTTGAAGCATCACATTTTATCTCTTTCGGCTAGGTTTAGAAAATAGGAACAAGAGAAAATTCTGGTCCTTTGGTGATATAGTTATTTGCATTCTCCAAGGGTAGAGGGGGAAAAATCTTTTAAAAAATGTACAAGAATATATTAGTAATGAAGTTTTGTAGAAGGAAGGAGCTGAACTGAGGGGGTGAATGTGTGACAAATTAGCTAGCTTTTCTACCAACAGACTTTTCTTTTGAATTCCTTGTTACATTGCCATGGTCCCACTAACATTCTTGGGAAATCAGGGCACAGCCAGAACATTTGGCTGTGTGCTGGGTATGTTCTACTCAGATATTTCCAGAACATTTGGCTACATGGTGGGTGGGTTCCACCTGGTTGCTTGTATAAAATTGGCATCACAGTGAAAGGAGATGGACACAAAAGTACATACTATGGGAATTTTTCAGGCTGGTATTTTATCAATCTCCATTCTTTTATTTACAGAACGTGGCTGACATTAAAAAATTGAAGTCAGTAGGAATCTGTACCATCAAAGGGATACAAATGACAACAAGAAGAGCCCTATGCAATGTCAAAGGGCTCTCAGAAGCAAAAGTGGACAAGATTAAAGAGGCAGCCAACAAACTTATTGTAAGCAAAATGCATTCTTTGTTGTTTTAGCTTAGAGAAGGGCTCTGTGAGTTTCTGTAGCCTTTTTCATTATGAACACCAGAAACCATTGTGGAAACTCTAAGTTACTGTAGATCATAGTGTACTATTCTCCCCAATTAATTTCTGAAAGATTGAGGCAGGGTTAAGAGACCTGGAACACTATGAAGGTAATTATTTTTACCAAACGTTTCTTTTTGTCTCTCTTTATATTTCTTTTTCTCTGCCTTTTCTTCTCCTTTTTATTTTTGTTTTGGGTTTTTTTTACATTCCTCCTCCTTATTTTTGTTTTGTCTTCTCAAATATATCATAGCTGTTGTAATGCGCTCAGCACCAAAGAAGTTACTTTCTCCTGGTATAGACCAATTGATAACAGAGCATTGGGTTAGAAAATAACTAACAGTGGATATATACAGTTGAGATCGATAGGACCAAGAATATGCTCACTGTGTCAGCTGAGCTAAAGCTGAGCCAAGGTATGAAACCCATACCTTGTAGCTGGGCCCACAAACTATGAGAGGTCCATGTTGCTGACAGGCTCCAAGCAAAAACATAGGCTTTGATTCAAGCTTTTGTGTAGAGCTTTTGGGGCCACTGAACCTAGGTGGGGTAGCTCAAGAGCCTGTGTTCTTAACTATGACCTTGTGCTGCCTTCAAAGACAAATGAACTGTAGCTTATATCAAATAATGATCCTGATAACCAAGTCTATAGTTTTTGGCAGCATTTAAAATTAAAACCATCACCTTATACACTTTTAAAACCCTTCCTTTTTATCTTTCTGAAGGAGCCAGGATTCTTGACTGCGTTTGAGTATAGTGAGAAGAGGAAAATGGTTTTCCATATCACCACTGGGAGCCAGGAATTTGAGTGTGTATCTCATATATTGTATAACTACTAAGCACAGTCTTTGAAATACTATATTTTTCTCTATCTGGCTGTTGTTTCTACCAAACGTAGTAGAAATAGCTTCTTCTTTTGAAGTAGTTTTTTTGTGTGTGTGTTTTTCAAAAGGCAACTGTAGCAAATAAATTTTAAGCTACTTGTAGAAACAAGATTAAATTTCTTACAAGAACTTCAGGCCAAAAATATATAGTTACTGGAATCAGCCTAATTTTTAAAATTAGGCTAAACTAATTTTTTAAATCACTTAAAAAATAGTTTAACTTATCATTTCCTTTCTCCTAATAACTACTTTTCATGTTTCTCAGTATATTTTTTTAAAAAATTGAATAGTTAGTTGACTTTTAGAAGCATAGTTCTAGCACAATATGAAAAACCCAGTTAATAATAAGACTATTTATTCAAACTCCAATTCAGCTCTAAAGACCAGAACTGAGACATAAGGCTTATAATGCCCATTTCCTATTGGTACCAGAAATAAGAACAGCAGGGCTTACAAGTTGTTCTGTTGATCCACCAGCCCTCACACAGTAGAACCTGTTATTTAACAGGTGGTGTACCATTTGTTCAGCCAAGAGTTCCTGTTCATGTTGAATAGATAGATAGACATAGAAAGAAATGATATTAATGCTTTCTCCTTTCTTGATTTCTCTATTTCTGTTCCTGTTACTTATGCTTGCTTTCTATTCCAGTAAGTTGCTAGGAGGTGGAATTGAAAGCATGGCAATCACAGAAGCTTTTGGAGGTAAGCAGAACCTTAATATTTTGTTATTGGGGGAAAATTATACATATACACACATATATACAAACATACATATATAATTAAATAAACAACCAATAGTAAATTATATCTAATTTAGAACTTACGATAAAATATTAATTCTCGCCCTGAACCGTTTGGCTGAGTGGATGGAGCATCGGCCTGCGGACTGAAGGGTCCCAGGTTCGATTCCAGTCAAGAGCATGTACCTTGGTTGCGGGCACATCCCCAGTAGGCAGCTGATCGATGTTTCTCTCTCATCGATGTTTCTAACTCTCTATCTTTCTCCCTTCCTCTCTGTAAAAAACCAATAAAATATATATTTTAAAAATATCAATTCTCATAATACAGGATTATTCTATGCTAAAATTAAAATATATTCCAATATTAATAGATGGGTCTTATTGACATTTTTCATTGTTTTATCTCTGACTTCTATAGAACATAGTCGAATTTTTTTACATTCTTTCAAAAGATAGTTGAATAATGAAACTGATCTTATTTTTAAGAAATGCATGTTGAGTGAACATAGTAGATTTTCTCTTCCCTGTTTATATCCTCTATTTTTTCTTCAAAACAATTCATGCATAACTATATTACATACTATGCCTGACAATTCCAGTATTTGCAGCCCTGGGGGAATTAAATATGTTGTTTTGTTGACTTAGAGAAATATATCTGGTTTTCATTATTTCTATTTTTATTATCTTAGTCTTAGTGGCTTATTGTCTTGTATATGTATTGATATTTGTGAGATCATTGCTTGACTTTAATCTGTGGGAGTTCAGTGGGTCGAAAGTGGTGTGACTGCAAGGTTTCCTCCAGAGAGAATTTGCTGTTTTGGTGGTTAGGGCATACCACCAGTATGAGACTACTTCAGTTCCCTTTGAGGATCTCAGTTCAGTGGGAGAACCCCATGCTCTCCTATGGTAGGGTCTTAAACTCTTGTTTATATGACTATTCCTAAGGAAAACTTTGTTTAACTTAATCTTTATCCAAAGGGCAATTCTGTGAAAAAAAATACCTTTAAAAGTTATTTTTACTACTGGTATTCATATATGCAGAATCTATTCATGATGTGGTAATTTATGTGTAAAATTTGACTGTTGGAAAAGGAAACTATACTGTGAGGCGATATTTTATTATTTATGAAAATATCTAAAACTTAACTATGGGTTTTTGTTTTCTATATTTCACAGAATTTCGTACTGGAAAAACCCAGCTCTCTCATACACTCTGTGGTAAGGATACATAACAACAACAATAATAACAAAGCCCCAGCCGCTTTGGCTCAGTGGATAGAGCATCAGACTGAAGGCTCCCAGGTTCGATGACGGTCAAGGGCACATACCACAGTTGCAGGCTCCATCCCCAGCCCTGATTAGGGCACCTGCAAGAGGCAACCACCTTCCTAATTGCTTCACCTTCCTAATTGTCCCCATCACTAAAATAGGAATAATGATACTACCAAATTTAGGGTTGTTTTCAAAAGTAAATGAAATAATGCATGAACTTAATGTAAAATAATTCCTTAGTATGAACTACTACTACATAGAAAGAAAATGCATTTTAAATTTTGACTAAAATTAATCAAAATATTACTTAAATGAATTATACAGCATAAATTATATTTGTGATTATTTCTTATAGGAAGAAAGTTAGTAAACTCTCACATCGATGTTTCTCTCTCTGTCTCTCCCTCTCTCCCTCTCCCTTCCACTCTCTAAAAATCAAGAGAAAAATATTCTCTGGTAAGGATTAACAACAACAACAAATAATAATAATAACAAAAATAATCATAGCTATCACTAATCTAAGTTGTGCCTGATACTTTATATAATCTCATGTAATCTGAACAGATTTACAAAGAAAATGAATCTCAGAGAGGTTAACTGCCCATAGTTACACAGATACCAAAGCTAGTCTTTGAATGTGTGATGCTTGAGGTGAAATGCTGCACTCTGAACACCTGAATGGAAATAGGGATGAGGTAAATTGTGTTGGTGGGGAGAGGCTTCGCTGTCTCAATTTTTCCCATTCTATCTTTTCTATGTTGTATCTTCAAGAATGTCACAAAATCTATTGAGGCCTAGAATCCCTTGGAGTAAGGTTAGCCCTAAGACAGACTTAAAAATAAATTTTTCTAAAACAGAGTAAGTAAAAACACTTCATTTTGCACAAAGACATTACTGTGCATTTCTTGGACTTAAGTACAAGGGGCATGGCAAAATGGGTAAGAAAAGGATTCTGGAACCAAAATACTTGGCTTCATTCTTGACTCTACCTTTAATAGCTATGTGACTTGGGCAAGTTGCTTCACCTTCCTAATTGTCCCCATCAGTAAAATAGGAATAATGATAGTACCAAATTTAGGGTTGTTTTGAAAAGTAAATGAAATAATGCATGAACTTAATGTAAAATAATTCCTTAGTATGAACTACTACTACATAGAAAGAAAATGCATTTTAAATTTTGACTAAAATTAAAATATTACTTAAATGAATTATACAGCATAAATTATATTTGTGATTATTTCTTATAGGAAGAAAGTTAGTAAATTCTGTCTCTATTCTTTAGGAGAACTACCTTTCATGAATATCTCCCCTTGGGAGAGATGTTGACATTCTTTGTTGAATTACTATTCTGCTGGCAGAATGCTTTAATTTTGCCATAAATTAGTAATATAAAAATATAACATGCTGATTAGAAACTAAAGGATCATGATTTTTTGCTAGCTTAACAAAAGAACTGCAACCAGCATAAATCCCATTTTAATTTATACATTTATTTATATAAAGTGTATTCATTCCTATTAATATTAATTAACTCTTAATTGCTTCCTAGTGACAGCTCAACTTCCAGGAGCAGGTGGCTACTCAGGAGGAAAGATTATCTTCATCGATACAGAAAATACTTTGTAACCTTTTTACTTAAATAACTTGCTGTTGTAGTAGTGTGATATAGTAATGTTACTATAAAAGAGTTTGTTTGAAATATATCATTTTTATAATCATCTCGGAAACCAGCAATAATGAGAAAAGCCAAGGGAAAAATAATTGCTGGTCAAGGTCTCAAATCACTTTTTTTAAAAAAATATATTTTATTGATTTTTTACAGAGAGGAAGAGAGAGGGATAGAGAGTTAGAAACATCGATGAGAGAGAAACATCAATCAGCTGCTTCCTGCACACCCCCCACTGGGGATGTGCCCACAACCAAGGCACATGCCCTTGACCGGAATCGAACCTGGGACCCTTGAGTCCGCAGGCTGACGCTCTATCCACTGAGCCAAACCGGTTTCAGCAAAACGTAGCGCCTGAACAGGGACATGAACTCAAATCACTTTTTATTTAAAAAGATTTCATTTCTCTGAAAGGATTTTCTATGAAATTGACAAAATAAATACATGAGAGGAAAATACATATTCATTTTTAATTCTCTTCTCCAAATATCCTATCTAATAAAAGAGTAATATGCAAATCGACCAAACGGTGGAATGACCAGTCACTATGACATGCACTGACCACCAGGGGGCAGATGCTCAATGCAGGAGCTGCCCCCTGGTGGTCAGTGAGCTCCCACAGGGGGATCGCTGCTCAGCCACAAGCCAGGCTGATGGCTGGTAAGCGCAGCAGCCCACCTCCATGGCAGCACTAAGGGTGTCCAACTGCAGCTTAGGCCAACTCCCTGCAAATAGTCTGACATCCCCTGAGGGCTCCTATACTACGAAAGGGCACAGGCCATGTTGAGGGTACCCCCACCCCCACCCCGAGTGCATGAATGTTGTGCACTGGGCCTCTAGTTTTACTTATAATTAGACAGAAGATTATTGGCTCACTCAGAAGGTGGTTCAAAATAAGGGGAAATGTATGAAAGGAGCACAAGCACAGAAGGGAAAAGGGCAGAACCTGTTTATTTTATTTTATTTTTTAAATAAATCTTTATTGTTCAGATTATTACAATTGTTCCTCTTTCCGCCCCCCGTAGCTCCCCTCCACCCGATTCTCACCCCACCCTCTTCCCTTACCCCCCCCACTATCCTCATCCATAAGTGTACGATTTTTGTCCAGTCTCTTCCCGCACCCCCCACACCCCTTCCCCCCCCCCCCCCGAGAATTGTCAGTCCACTTCCTTTCTATGTCCCTGTTTCTATTATATTCACCAGTTTATTGTGTTCATCGGATTTTTTATTCACTTGATTTTTAGATTCACTTGTTGATAGATATGTATTTGTTGTTCATAATTTTTATCTTTACCTTTTTCTTCTTCTTCCTCTTCTTAAAGAATACCTTTCAGCATTTCATATAATACTGGTTTGGCAGTGATGAACTCCTTTAGCTTTTTCTTATCTGCGAAGCTCTTTATCTGACCTTCAATTCTGAATGATAGCTTTGCTGGGTAGAGTAATCTTGGTTGTAGGTTCTTGCTATTCATCACTTTGAATATTTCTTGCCACTCCCGTCTGGCCTGCATAGTTTCTGTTGAGAAATCAGCTGACAATCGTATGGGTGCTCCCTTGTAGGTAACTAACTGTTTTTCTCTTGCTGCTTTTAATATTCTCCCTTTGTTTTTTGCTCTTGGCATTTTAATTATGATGTGTCTTGGTGTGGTCCTCTGTGGATTCCTTTTGTTTGGGGTTCTCTGCGCTTCCTGGACTTGTAAGTCTATTTCTTTCACCAGGTGGGGGAAGTTTTCTGTCATTATTTCTTCAAATAGGTTTTCAGTATCTTGCTCTCTCTCTTCTTTTGGCACCCCCATAATTCAGATGTTGGTACACTTGAAGTTGTCCCAGAGGCTCCTTACACTATCTTCATATTTTTGGATTCTTTTTTCTTTTTGCTTTTCCGGTTGGGTGTTTTTTGCTTCTTTGTATTTCAAATCTTTGACTTGATTCTTGCGATCCTCTAGTCTGCTGTTGGATCTCTGTATATTATTTTTTATTTCAGTCAGTGTATGCTTAATTTCTAATTGGTCCTTTTTCATATCCTCGAGGGTCTCACTAAATTTATTGGCCTTTTCTAGAAAATTCTTGAAAAACCTTGTAACCATGGTTTTGAACTCTATATTCAGTAGTTTGCTTTCCTCCATTTCTTTCATTTGTGATCTCTTTCTTTGTCTCCGCATTTTGGCTGCTTCCCTGAGTTGATAGAGTGGCTTTGTGTGCTAGGTGTCCTATAGGGCCCAGTGGCTCAGCCTCCCCAGTTACCTGAGATGGACACTATTGGTGCACCCCTTTGTGGGCTGTGTGCACAGTCTTGTTGTAGTTAAGCCTTTATTGTTGTTGGTATCACTGGGGGGAATTGACCTCCAGGCCAATTGGCTGTGAGGATCAGCTGTGTCTATGATGGGAGAACTTCTGTGCTGGAGACACCCTTATGAGGCAAGACTTGCTTCAGTGGGGCTTTGGTGCTCACTGAGTCTGCCCCCTGAGTGTGTCCCTTATGGATCTGAGGAGTTGTAATCTGGATGGTCCCACTCTGATCCCTGGGTACACTGGCTCTTGGATCACCAAAGAGGTGATAATTTAGCCTCTGCCTGAGGCCACCCAGCAGGAGCTGCAGATTGCTCTTCTTTGTTTGGGTTTTGGAGGTGCCCAGATGAGGCCCAGCTGTGAAGCAATGCAAACTGCTATGGGGCCTTGGGCCTTCTTTTGGATGTTCTGGGTCTCACTGACTCAGCTGCAGTTTGTTAGGTAAGTTTAGAATTCAAAGGACCAGGCCATTCATATGCAAAAGCCTCTGCACTCAGCTTGGATGGGGCGGAGTCTCAGGGCGGAGCAAATCGCAATGGCTTCCCATCAGCCCTGCCCTAAGAGGCCCCTGGGTCTGTGTCCTGCGGTAATCGCTGCAAGCACCTCTGAGAGAAAGCCACCCTCGAGTTTTGCCCGCTGCCTGACAGTCCAGTTTCTCCCCGTATGAGTCTGGGTCCCCAGAGTCTTGCTCGGAACTGGAGTTCAGAGCAGTCGGGAGCTTGTGTCTCCCTCCTGATTGAGAAAGCCAGCCGTGTACTCAGTTGCCAGCCCTCTCTGCGCGCGCCTTCATACCTCTGCCTTCTGCAGCTCCTGTGAGTCTCAGTGTGTTTTTTTCTTTCCTTCTAGTTGTAGAATTTCTACTCAGCCAGCCTTCCTGTGGTTCTGGATGATGTCCGTTTTGTCTTTTAGTTGTAGTTTTGAAATTGTTGTGCGAGGCAGCAGTTCAGGTGTTTACCTATGCCGCCATCTTGGTTTCTCAGAACCTGTTTAGATAACAAAGAATTTATTTGAAGTGGAAGGTATTCCAGAATGCAAGGCTGGTAAGGTGATTTTAGTCTTAGACATAAAGGGCTTTAAAACCGGATGGATGATGAGTATAAATTAGATACTTTTGCAATATTCTAGGCAAGTAATGAGAACTTGATCTAGGTTGGAAGCAGTAGAGATAAAAAGAAAAGGACAAGAAATATTAGGAAGGAAAATTGATAGGACTTGATGAATGTATTTGGTAGACAAAGGAGAGAGGTGAGAGAAACCACACAAGGTTTTTTGTGTAGAAAATGGGAGAATCATGATGCTAATGACCGAATCGAGCAGATCATGTTTCAGAGAAAAGGTGGTGTTTCATTTTAATGTGTTGAATGTGAGGTACAGGAAGACATTCAAATGGCAATTGCAAATGTTGGACTCAGCTTAAGAAAGGGATAGGACCCAGAGATATGGATGTAATAGCCAAGGGGGCAAGAGAACTTAGAGAGAAGAGAGAACTGAGAATACAACTTTGGGGTATGCCAGTATTTAGAAAGGACTAAAAAGAAGAAACAATGGAGATAGAGGAAGTAGGAGGAAATCTGGATGTGAAGGATGAGCAAAAAGAAGAGTTTCAATTATTTAGACTTAACTATTGAGATTCTCGGGGGGGTTTTATTCATTATTGTTTTTTGCATCCCAAATCTTTCCTGTATTTCTGTTTTCCTGGAGTACCTACTCAAGTCATTTTATCAGAAAAGTAATGAGGTGGTAAACTTGAGCTCTGGCATTCTGAAGATACATTATTTTGCTTTCACTCTTGAATGTTCATTTGGCCTGTCATATACAAATTTGCATGGTATATTTCTATCCTATTGGGTGTTTGCTCCCTCTATCCCCACTTCACAGTGTTTCTGGATCATACAGATCCTCTAAATTTACTATCCAAAAAAACTCCAGTAGAAGAAAAACACCAGAGAACTGTTTGCAGAATACTTTATTTGGAAATACTGGGCATAAGAAGACTCTGAAGGAAATTTCTAACTTGGGGAAGGAGGATGGAATGTTGTATAGGGCTGTAATAAGAAGAGCTCAGCTGGGCTCCAGCTAGTTTCAGAAATAGCTATTTAAGGATGGTTCTCGGAGAGGGAGGAATTGTTCTTGCAGATTAAAAACCACTGTTTGGGCAATTTGGATTTTATCAAGAATGGTAAAGAGAAACAATTAGGAGCCAAGTCCTATATAAGAACGAGTAGGGAGGGACAAGGACACACGAGTGCTCAGCAGAATGTTTTCATTCTTTCAGTGTCTCTTACATGTATTTGGTTCTCTCTTGATATTTTTCTTTTTAATGTTTATATTTTGCCTACTTAATTATGTTTTATGCTTACTTTTTGGTGTGGATTATCTTATGACTCTTTATATGCACCATAATGCCTTGCATTGGTAATTTATGATTATGGTGATTTATTCCATATGGTGTTCAGTTAATAAATATTTGTAGATTGATTTGAACTTCCCTTCAGCATAAGCAATTTTTATACTTCTGGTTACATAGTAACCAAGTTTTGTAAACACTGACATGGTGAAAAATATTTTTATTCCTTTACAGTTTAGATAGATCTAAGTGATAATTAGCAACTTCCAGAATACCTTTGCAGGTACACTGAATTTGCTTCCATATGAATTTACTAATTTCAGAAAGCTAGCAAAACTCCTTAGAAGAAGGTTGGTAATTCCCTTTTGACCTTTGAAGTTACCTTTCTGATCCTTTGGTTCACGTAGTTAAATTTACCATTCATTGGCAAAACATGATTAATGGTGTATTAAGCTATTTCATATTGAACAAGTGAGGAGTATGAACAGAGTGAATTAATTCACTTTGAAGTAACTTAAATTATAATTCAGTAATATTATCTTCCTAGAATACATCTATTATAGAATTGAGAACAAAAGAGATTCACAAATCTTAGTATTTAGTTTTTCTCTTGTAATTGATTTGCTGCATATCCTGAGTCATTTGCTTAATCTCTGTCAGTGTCCTCATTTGTAAAATGTAATATAGGCCATACAACTGGCTTCCATGGTATTGTAAAGATTAGATAATTTAACATTTAAATGCTTACGACTTTATCATTTCTCTAACCATTATCACTACCTAAGGTATTCATTGAGGCACTTATGAAAAATAAAATGTGGTGTAGATTTGAAGTGATTATTAGTATCCTCCAGAATACCTTTGCAGGTACATCATTTTGCCTCTCTGTTCATTTCCTGACAGTATTATTTTTTGTAGTTGTCTAAACTTTTTTAGAATTGCTTTATTAGTTCCTTAATTTTGGCACCTTCCAGCCGTCCAGATCGCCTCCGGGACATTGCTGATCGCTTCAATGTAGACCATGATGCAGTACTGGACAATGTGCTTTATGCACGTGCATATACTAGTAAGAACCCCATGCAATTGGATGCTTGGGTTGTTTTAAGGTTGGCAGCACTGATTTACTATCTGAGTAATAATCACAACTTTTTGACACTGTTATTTTCTCTTTTTATTTTACTTTTCTCCAAATTAATTTAGTCCACAAATTGTATCATCTGGTAAGTCCTTAGATATTAAAATGCCCTGAAATTATTTCTTACCTTTGTGTTTGAAATGGAGAGTATCATGGGTAATGTAGCATTTGGCATGTATGCTGATGCAGAATATGAAGTCATCCTATATAATAAAAGGCTAATATGCAAATTGACCAAACTGCCCAAGAACCAGTCACTATGACACACACTGACCACCAGGGGACAGATGCTGAATGCAGGAGCTGCTCCCTGATGGTCAGTGCACTCCCACAGGGGGAGCACCACTCAGCCAGAAGCCCTGAGCTAGGCTCACAGCTGGCAAGCGCAGCAGTGGTGACGGGAGCCTCTCTTGCCTTCGCATCAGTCAGACATCCCCTGATGGCTCTTTGACTGTGAGAGGGCACAGGCTGGGCTGAGGGATGCCTCCGCCCGCCCCCGAGTGCACAAAATTTCATGAACCAGGCCTCTAGTACAGTGGTTCTCAACCTTTATAATGCCGCGACCCTTTAATACAATTCCTCTTGTTGTGGATTTACATACGATCTTTACATTATGATTCATTAACAGTAGCAAAATTACAGTTATGAAGTAGCAACGAAAATAATTTTATGGTTGGGGGTCACTACAACATGAGGAACTGTATTAAAGGGTCGCGGCATTAGAAAGGTTGAGAACCACTGCTCTAGTATTTAATAAAGTTAAATAATTAAATAACTAAGAAAATCCTGCCAGGCTGGCTTGACTCTGGTTGAGCATCGACCTATGAACCAGGAGGTCAGGGTTTGATTCCTGGTCAGGACACATGCCCGGATTTCAGGCTCGATCCCCAGTGTGGGGCATGCAGGAGGCAGCCAATCAATGATTCTCTCTCATCATTGATTTTTCTATCTCTCTCTCTCTCTCCTTTCCTCTCTGAAATCAATACAAAAATATTTTTAAAAAGAAAAATTTGCCCTGGCCGGTTTGCCTCATTGGTTAGAGCATCAGCCATGGAAGGAAGGGTCTCGGGTTCAATTCCCAGTCAAGGGCATGTACCTCACTTGCAGGTTCCCCAGCCCCAGCAGGGGCACAGGCAGGAAGCAGCCAATCAATGTGTTTCTCTCACATCAATTTTCCTCTTTCTTTTTCTCTCTCTCTCTCCCTCATCTCTCACTTCCACTCTCTCTCTAAAGATCACTGGAGCCTGGCTGGTGTGGCTCAACAGTTGAGCATTGACCCAGGAACTAAGAAGTCACTAGTTGGATTCCTGGTCAGGGCACATGGCCCGGGTTTGTGGGCTCTATCCACGGTAGGGGTGCATGCAGGAGGCAGCTGATGGTGATGTTCCTCTCTCACTGATGCTTCTATCTCTCTAAAATCAATTTTAAAAATTTTAAAAAAAGATCAATGGAAAAAATATCCTCGAGTGAGGATAAAAAAAGAAAAAAAAGCAAGAAATCCTTCCAGGATTCTCTTTGCCTGACTGCCAAAGACATAATTGATTTTTGCCTCTGCTTTTTCCAGCTTTTATAACATTTTCTCACTGCATTTCCCACCAGGTGAACATCAGATGGAGCTACTTGACTATGTAGCAGCAAAATTCCATGAAGAAGCTGGCATCTTCAAGCTGTTGGTACAAGCTTTTAAATATTGCTCATTCACAGAGCTATTTAGTATATTATTTTTCTTTTAATGATTCTGATTCATATTAACTTCTTCCTTTCCAAATGCATATTTATTTTTACATGAATTCTGTGCAGATCATTGATTCGATAATGGCACTTTTTCGAGTGGATTTCAGTGGTCGTGGGGAGTTGGCTGAACGACAACAAAAATTGGCCCAGATGTTATCACGACTCCAAAAAATCTCAGAAGGTAGATTTTAATAAATAGCACTATCAGATTAGCATCTGTGACTGTTTCCTGAGTAGACTTTGCAGAGAAGCTCAGAATAATGTCAGGAAGCAATACATTTTCTAAAATTAAAATTACTTTCAAGAGAATACCGCTCTTTAAAAAAATATTTATTCTAATACAATAAGGTACCTAAATAATAATAACTTTGACTCAATTTATGTAATTAAAGAAAAATAGGAATATAATTTTGTTTATAAAATAAGCTACAATATTCCTAACTTCTGAAATCTAAGCAAAGAACTTCTTATATTTACTTTGCCATTATCTTAGTTTCTTAATTTTATTTCTTGATGCAGAATATAATGTGGCTGTGTTTGTGACCAATCAAATGACTGCTGATCCAGGAGCAACTATGACGTAAGCCCCAATATTCCGCTTTTGTATTTCACAAAGGTTAATAACAGAGGATTAAAGTGTAGAATAGAAAACAATTCCAATATAATCAGTTCTGATGTGGTCACAGATATATCACAAACCTCTTTATTGCACAGTTCATATCTATACTAATAAAAGGGTAATATGCTAATTAGACCGGATCTACCGGACATCTTCCAGATGTCCTTCTGGATAAAGCAAGGGCCTGGCCCAGGGGAAGCCTCCCTGGAGGCAGGGAAGCCGCCGAGGTCACAGTCCCGGATGCCTGCGGCCCCGGCCGGAGGCAGGGAAGCCACCCTTGGTCCCTGGTGCCTGCCCGGGCGAAGCCGACTCGGGTGCCTGTGGCCAACCTAGGCAAAGCTGGCCCAGGTCCCGGGTGCCTGCAGCCGGCAAGAGGGAGGGAAGCCTGGGTCCCAGGTGCCTGCAGCAGCCAGAGGGAAGGAAGCCCGTATCCCGGTTGCCTTTGGCCAGCTGGAGGAGGGAAGCCTGAGTCCCAGGTGCGGGGGCCAAGACAGAGGCGGTTAGGGGTGATCAGGCAGGCAGGCAGAGACAGTTAGGGGCAATCAGGCAGGCAGGCGAGCAGTTAGGAGCCAGCGGTCCCGAATTGTGAGAGGGATGTCCGATGGCCAGTTTAGGCCCAATCCCACAGGGGTTGAACATCCCCCGAGGGGTCCCGGATTGCAAGAGGGTGAAGGCTGGGCTGAGGGACCCCCCCCCATGCACAAATTTAGTGCACTGAGCCTCTAGTCTATATGTATAAAAGCCTAAGTGACTATCCAACCAGTAGCTATGATGCACAATGACCACCGGGGGCAGACGCTCAATGCAGGAGCTGCCGAGCTGCAGTGACTTGGCAGCTGTGGTTCTCAGGTGACGCACCCGGAACCAGAGTGGAGGTAGCCCGATTCCAGAGTGTGTCACCCAAGTACCACCCTTTCACAACCCAGGACCCCTTGGGGGATGTCAGAGAGCCGGCTTTGGCCCAATCCTCACAGGCCAGGCCAAGGGACCACACCTGCCAGAGGGACCCCGGTCACTCCGTAGATGCCCTTCAAGCCTCGGCCCCACTCCAAGTGCGGCCGGCTGGGGAGGGACCGAGGAAGGTTGGCTCCAGGGCATATCCAGCCAGTCTCACCCAGTCTCCACCCCCACTGGCCACCTTCTAATTAATTTACTTTCAATGTGTACGAATCCATGCACCGGGCCTCTAGTTACTTTATAATTGCAAATATCACTTATTTGTTATCCAGAACCTATTTTTCTCTAGCTCTTTATAAAATAAAGCAATAGTTTAACTATTTTCAGAGATACTTTGGGCTCTGCTTTTGTCTAGGACTAAAAGAATATTAAAGGATAAGAAGAAAAAATCCCAGGGAAATTAAAATATATTCCAGATATATGAATGACTTCTATAGAACTAATAAACTGTTAGCTTTAAAAAAAAAGGGAGGGGGGCAGGCGTTATAGGATTTATGTATGTATGTATGTATGTATGTATGTATGTATGTATGTATAAGAGTTCCTATGAGAGAAGTCTACTGTTTAAAGAAGCAATTCAGTCCATATTAGGCATATGCAAATTTGTTGAAATATTTATACATGTAATTCACCAATTGATGGCTCTGTTTGAAAGATGGCAGTGAAGGGAAAGGCAAGCAGAGATAAAAGAAGGTAATGAAAAGAGAAAATTTGAAGAAAGTTTAGTTGCTACCATAAAAAAATTCTGAAGATTATATATCTTAATGAGCAATCAAAATAATCCTGAATCCATAATATTGCTTTTAAAGATCTTTTCAACAACTTTTTATTTAGAAAAAATTTTTATCAGAGAAAAGTTGCAAGACAAGTATAATAAATACACATATATCTTTCACCTAGACTCATCAAATTGTTAACATTTTGCCACATGTTTTTTCTCATGTGTGCACACACTCATATCATATGTGCGTGTGTGTATTTTTTGGTGAACCACTTGAGGGTCTTTTTTCCATGAATCATTGAGAATTATTTGTAGACATCATGACACTTCACCATGTAATGCTTCAGCATAGCTCTTCTAAGAACAAGAACATTTTCATACATAACTACAATATAATTATTACACTCAGGAAATTTAACATTGGCATACTGTGTTATCTAATATACACTTTTATTCAAGTGTCTCCAATTGTGACAATAATTTCCTTTATAGTTGTTGGGATTTTTTTGTTTTGTTTTAGATTTAAGAGCAATGGAGGATTGTACTTTGCATGTAATTGTCATATCTCTTTAGTCTCCTTTAATCAAAACAGCTCCTCAACCTTTGTTAGACTTTTATGACACTGACATTTTTGAAGAGCACAGGCGAACTGTTTTTCAGAATGTCCCTCAAATTTCAGTTGATTTTTCCTCATTATTTAAAGTGTTAAACACTTTTGGCAAGAAAATTATAGGACAGTTTGTCCCATTATTAGTGGTGTTAAGTTTGATCATGTGATTAAGATGGTGTTCACAAAATTTCTGCATTGTAAAAGACATTTTCCCCTTTGTAATCAACAAGTAATTTGTGAGGTTATACTTTGAGACTGGTGTAAATACCTTGTTCTATGATAAGCTTTCACCCATTGATTTCAACATCCGTTGAAGATTTTTGCTTCCATCAATTATTACTCTGATGGTTGCAAAACATAGTGATATCACTTGAAAATTGAGTCAGTATATCAGAGAGTAGCAGATAAATGAGTCATTGACATATATTATTTTTTATTATTAACTGCAGTCACTCTGCTGTCTATTCCATTCCCCAAACTTCTAATTATAAAATAAATGTAATGGAGATTGACATATATATTAGATGATATTTGATATGCTAGTGTAGATTCTGCAAATTGTACTGAAATAAATGTGTCTCTCATTAGACATTTTCTAAATTAACTCTAAGAGTATTGGTGCACCTTCTGCAGTTTGATATAGCTCTCATTTTTCAATACTCTTTTATGAGTATTTTCTACTTAATCACAGGAGATTCCAATGTGAAAAGACTACACAAATGATATTAAGCAAGTTAAAATATTGAGAAGGGGGAAATCAATCATTTAATTCATTCAATAAATATTTATTGAAAATGTATATCAAGATTATGGAAATTCACTAGTGAACAAAAAAGACTATGTGCCTTGCCTTCGTAAAAAAAAGACAACTAAATGATGCCCCTTTAACTCAAAATTTAAGTCTTGGTAGGGCATCCATTGTCGTTAGTCATTGAGTTGTGAAGGCAGTCTTCTCTGTTTTATAGGGTATCTTTATACATAGGACATAAAATACTTCACAAACAGAATAATTTTAAACTGAAGAGAAATGGAAGATTTTTCAGGCTTGCTTTAAAAAGAGAAAATGACTCATTGGCTCAGTGGGTTGCATTCAAATAAAACAGTTCAAGTTAAAGAGCAATGTTCTTTCTTCAGATGTGGGGAGGGAACAATGAAGAGGCCAACACTGTCTATCTGGAGTTAGAAGGCAAAGGAAATCAGTGGGAATTAGGTCACAGGTAGGGTTCTTTTTCTTATATTTGTAGAAAGTTTCCAAAAGAATAAAACCATTTTGGATTGACTCCAGTAAGACAATGACAGGAGAAATAGAGAGGTGACAAAAAGGAAATAATTGAAGGAGTCGGAGCGGAGAGGAGATTTATAATGAAAGTAGAGGCCCGGTGCACGAAATTCGTGCACTCGGTGTTGGGGGGGGGTCCCTCAGCCCGGCCTGTGCCCTCTCACAGTCCAGGAGCCCTCGGGGGATGTCTGACTGACGGCTTAGGGGGCCTAAGCTGTCAGTCGGACATCCTTAGCGCTGCCGCGGAGGCAGGAGAGGCTCACGCTACTGTGGAGGCAGGAGAGGCTCCCGCCCCGCAGCCGCTGCTGCACTTGCCAGCTGTGAGCCTGGCTTCTAGCTGAGTGGTGCTCCCCCTGTGGGAGCATACTGACCACCAGGGGGCAGCTCCTGTGTTGAGCGTCTGCCCCCTGGTGATCAGTGTGTGTCATAGCAACCGGTTATTCTGCTGTTCAGTCGATTTGCATATTAGCCTTTTATTATATAAAGGCTGAGCTAGGTAAAGAGCCAGAGAAGGTAACAGAAGCTAGTACTTTTGCTAGCTTTGAAACATCTGCTTTGAAACATCATCTCCTCCACCTACCTGAGTTGTAAGGAAATAAGGCTCTCCATAATTAGTATATTCTAAAGTATTTTAAATTATAACAATACAAATTAAATGCATGTCTTCATACAAGGCACATAAATTACCACACTAAATGGAAAAAAAAAAGTTTTAAACTAAAGGATTCCAAATGCTATTAGAAAACCTCCCATAAAGAAAATACCTTTTTTTCTCAGTGTTGAGGAACTTCAAGCTACAGCTTGCCTGGAGCCTGTCAGAGAAATATCACTATAATTAGGATGAGTCCCCAAGTACGCAGACAATAATTGAGGCTTATATCCCATGCATTATACTTGATGGCACATTGTATTAAAAAGAAACAAAATTATAGAGGCAACGAGCTACCGTGTGATACAGCAGAGCAATAGCTCCTAGACAAGGCTTACAGATACAGATTTTAAAGCTAGAATGATCCAATTGATGAAGGTCTAGAGATAAAAAGTCAGAATATCCTATATAATAAAAGACTAATATGCAAATCGACTGAACAGCAGAACAACCAGTCACTATGATGCACACTGACCACCAGGGGGCAGATGCTCAACGCAGGAGCTGCCCCCCCTGGTGGTCAGTGCGCTCCAGCCAGAAGCTGGGCTCACGGCTGGCAGCTGGCGAGTGCAGCGGCAGTGGTGGGAGCCTCTCCCGCCTCTGTAGCCGCGCTAAGGAGCAGTGAGCTGAGTGATAAGGAGCAGCGAACAGGCGGGGAGTAAGGAGCAAGGGGTCCCAGACTGTGAGAGGGCGCAGGCCGGGCTGAGGGGACCCCCCTCCCCAGTGCAGGAATTTTGTGCACCGGGCCTCTAGTCAGGCTATAAAACTCCTCACCAGGGTAAATAATAAGATGAGGGATGAATAAGACCATGAAATCGCCTACTTCATTTGTGTATTTGTCTTGCTAAAACAAAAAGTCATCTTAAGACATTTGCAGTCTCATAAATATGAAGTCAGTTTATTCTCTAGGGATGTCTCCTACTGAAGAATGACTACACCCTCCGATTTAACATCATTAGCATAAATTAAGAGGCAATATAGTTAGAGAAAAATATTAAACCAGGGTTACTAGCATGGTGACCTTGTCATTTGAACTTACATTTTTCTCCATCAAAATTAAGAGAATTTATATTTATTGATTGCTTACCATGTGCCAGGTCTTTCATGCATTATCTTATGTAATTCACTCAGCCTCCTTGGGCCTTCCTGTTCTTTTTGTGAAGGTATTCCCAGTATGTTGCTCCATCCTTCAAAAACTCTAGAATTCCATCTCAAAGTGTAGAAAAAAATGTAGAGTTTTCTGCATACTTTGGGAGGAAACAAAAGGGGTGAATTACTTAACAAAACTTGTTAAACATATTCCTTTTTTTAAACCATCTCTTCTCTTTCTCCAAAATTCTTCTCTTCTGGCAATATTCTTTTCTCACTATCTTCCCCTAACCTCAAAGCATCTTCCTTATTCTTGAGCATGCTCACCCCATCTTTTTCTCCTCATTGGACCCCTTCTCAGAAATTCCATCTATAAGCTTACCCCTTAGCAGGTAAAAAAAACAAAACACGACTATCAGTTGTCCCTGAAGCTTGCCTTTGCCCAGGCCCCTCAAGGTCACCACTCCAACAAGTATTTCAGATAGATATTATTATTCCTAATTTACAAAGGAGGAAACAGAGGCTCAGCGTATTTAGTACTTACTCAATCACACAATTAAAGAACAGAGCCAGCCCGGTTGTGTGGCTTAGTGGTTGAGCATCAACCTATAAACCAGGAGGTCATGGGTTTGATTCCCGGTCAGGGTACATGCCTGGGTAGTGGGCTTAATCCCTGGTGTGGGGCATGCAGGAGGCAGCTGATCAATGATTCTCTCTCATCATTGATATTTCTGTCTCTCTCTCCCTCTCCCTTCCTCTCTGAAATAAATAAAAATTATTTAAAAACAAAAACAGAACCAGGATTTTAATCCTTGTATCTTTGACTTCAAAGATATGCTCTTTTAGCCTCACTGTCATGATTAAGTACATTCCACTCCCAGAAAGATATTATCTGCCCTACCATCACCATAACCTATGCTTCATGACCCCATCACCCAAATTTGAGGTTGGGAGGTCAGGTTGTTCTGTGTTTTACCCTCAATAGTATGATATAGGCCGTATTCTGTTCAACCAGAGGGGGATAAATAATCTTTCTTGGGCCCTCTTTATTTCTAATATCCAACCCCATCTCTTCCTCTTTATCATCACATCCTCCTAACCCCTGAGCAAAGGAGGAAAGAAGTGGAAAAGAAAATACAAAAGAAGGGGAAATAAGAGAATATGCTAAAGGAGGGATGTGGGTGTTTTTCTTAAGCTGTTTTTACTTGGTCAGAAATAGAAGTAAATTAAAGCACTCTAAAAGAACGTGGAATGCTATCTTGTACTTTACCTCAAGATTTGGTTCAAAGAAAGTTCAAAGAAACTTTAAGAAGATTTTCTTGGTCTGTATGTTTTATCTGAATTGTTTAGTTAAATAATAATAATTATCATTTGTTGAGTATCTCTTATGTGCCAAGATTACTGTAAGGGTAGAGCTAATTGGCACAGTTCCTGGCATGTAGTAGGCTCCCAATGAGTTATACTAAATATATCTTGAATCCTCACAATAGCCCTAAGAAATAAGGTCTTTTTGTTCTCATTTTACAGTTAAAGAAATAAGATTCATAAAGGTAAGAAGCCCAAGGTAACATAGATAAGGTGTTTGCTTCAGGTTTAAGAAAGCAGGTGGTAATAATTGTAGTCACTGGGCTAATGCCTTACCTAAATAATTTATTTTATTTTCAACACTACCCTCCTAGTTAGGCACAGTTATTATCCCCCATTTAAAATGAAGAAACACACTTAGAATGGTTAAAAATTTTTTCCTGCCAAAACCGGTTTGGCTCAGTGGATAGAGCGTCGGCCTGCGGACTCAAGGGTCCCAGGTTCGATTCCGGTCAAGGGCATGTACCTTGGTTGCGGGCACATCCCCAGTAGGGGGTGTGTAGGAGGCAGCTGATCGATGTTTCTCTCCCATCGATGTTTCTAACTCTCTATCCCTCTCTCTTCCTCTCTGTAAAAACTCAATAAAATGTATTTTTAAAAAAAAAATTTTTTTCCTAAGGTCATGTATCTGGCTGATAAGCCAAAATTTGAAACCAAGTCTAACCCCAAGTTCATATACCATACAGTACATCAGGGCTGTATATGATGGAAAAGGTTGGCATGCTGTCATTTGAGAGGCTTTTCAGGGATATTCCTATTACCCTAGTCAATTGACCAGAATTCAAGGCCCTCAGCCTTGCAGGCAGAGATTTGATTCAGTCAGCCTGCTAAGAACAAGTCCATCTCTCAGGGGCAGACCCACATTAATCAAGCTCATGAGACTCAAAGACCAGAGGGCCAGTTTACTGATACTGAAAAATGTAACTACATTTGAGGTTCTTATGACCAGTGCATTCTCTCTGTAGGTTGACCTCTATAGGAATCCAAATTTTAATCCAAAGTTACTTACTAAATATGGAATCCAAGCAAAGGGAAATAATTAGATGAGATAGAATAGTATGGACTGCCGCATAGTAAGGATTCAATAAATCTTGGTTGTTATTATTATTTTTTAAATATATTTTTATTGACTTCAGAGATGAAGAGAGAGGGAGAGGGAGATAGAACATCAGTGATGAGAGAGAATCATTGATCAGCTGCCTCCTGCACGCCCCACATTGGGGATCGAGCCTGCAACCCAGCCATGTGCCCTGACCGGAAATCGAACTGTGACCTCCTGGTTCATAGGTCGAATCTCAACCACTGAGCCATGCCAGCCAGGCTGTTATTATTATAAACTAAAGGCCCAGTGCACAAAATTTGTGCACTCTGTGGAGGGTCCCTCAGCCTGGCCTGCGCCCTCTTGCAGTCCAGGAGTCCTCAGGGGATGTCCAACTGACAACCTAGCCATCAGTCAGACATCCTTAGCGCTGCCTTGGAGGCGGGAGAGGCTCCTGCCACCGCCGCTGCGCTCGCCAGCCATGAGCTTGGCTCAGGGCTTCTGGCTGAGTGGCGCTCCCCCTGTGGGAGCGCACTGACCACCAGGGGGCAGCTCCTGCATTGAGAGTCTGCCCTTTGGTGGTCAGTGCTTGTCATAGCGACTGGTCATTCTGCCGTTTGGTCAATTTGCATATTAGCCTTTTATTATATAGGATTATTATATAGGATACCTGTCTATACCTATGAATCTCCTAAACATATATGCAAACTTTTATATATGTACATATGTACATTTTTCTGGGAGAGAGTCTATATCTTTTATTAAATTATCAACATGTTAGTGACCTATAAAAAGGTTAAGAGCCATGAATTTGGCCCCAAATTCTACCCAGAACCTTGAATACCTTGATGGAACAAGTAAAATTTGAATTGGCTTAACATTCTCCCAGAGCTAAGGCTGTTTTGCTATCTTGCAATCTATTTGATTAAATATAACCACTTAGTTTATGTCTCATTTTAAGTACTTTTTTCTCCCCATATCTTTCCTATATATTTTTTTTAGTACTTTTGCAAACCCTATCATTTATTTCCCTATTTAGTTCATTCAAAATCATCTCCCTTTAGAAATGACATTCTTCTTAACATTCAGGCTCTTCACCTAGAACAATCTATCTATATAATAAAAGCCTAAGCTACTGTTTCGGCAGAAGGACCAGTCACTATGATACACACTAACACCAGGGGGCAGATGCTCAACGCAGGAGCTGCCCCTACAGGGGGAGCGCCACTCAGCCAGAAGCCAGGCTCACGGCTGGCGAGCGCAGCAATGGTGGCAGGAACCTCTCCCACCTCTGCGGCAGCGCTAAGGAGCAGCGAGCAGGCAAGCGGTAAGGAGTGAGGGGTCCCAGACTGCGAGAGGGCACAAGCAGGGCTGAGGGACCCGCCCCCCCTCCAGTGCACAAATTTTGTGCACTGGGCCTCTAGTATATATATAACCCTAAGCGACTGGTTGACCGTTTGACTAGTCGCTATGATGCGCACTGACCACCAGGGGGCAGACGCTCAATGCAGGAGCTGCCCCCTGGTGGTTAGTGTGATCCCACAGTGGGAGCACTGCTCAGCTGACCAATAGGCCAGATGCCGGGCTCACTGCTGGCTAGCGCATCTGTGGTGGTGCAAGCCTCTCCCGGGTCCGCAGCAGCGCCACCAAGTGGTGGCAGCAGCTCGGGCTCCTCCCTGGCCGCCTGCTGCTTCGCGCACTACTATATCCCTCAGGGGATGTCAGACTGCCGGTTTTGGCTGCAGGGATTGGGTTGAAACCGGCAGTCCAACATCCCCCAAGGAGTCCCGATTGCGAGAAGGTGCAGGCCAGGCTGAGGGACCCCACTGGTGCACATTCGTGCACCGGGCCTCTAGTCAAGAATAAACAGTAATACCAATTCTCTTTTGTGCATAGGGCACTACATTGGAAATAGCAAACACTAATTTGCTAAGAAAACACCATGGCTATGCATGCAGAAGTTCCAGTTTCCTACTCTTCTTTAGATTACCTGTACAGGGTTTGGGAAAGGATTACTTCAATTAGGGAGAAATTCTATCTCCTTTTACATTTGCCTTCTGTCAGAACATCCTTTAAATTTTTTCTTGAATTATAGCTCCTTCAAAGATCTATCACAAATCTACATCCAAAAGGATCTAGACTAAGGAGACCCAAATTATTTTATTTTCTGTATTGATTCCAGAATGAATATTTATTGAGTGCCTTCTATGTTATAGGCACTTTTCTAAGCACCAGAGTTACAAAGATTTATAATATAGCGGGGAGTGAGACCCATGAATTAAAAATTGCAGTGTGGTGGGCAATTCTTTCCAGGAGTAAGCTCACGCTTCCCCCTCCTCCTTCCCCCACAGACATGCTTCTCCTAAACTTTTAAGAGACCCCAGGAGGCTTGCAACCAAGGGCAGCAATGGGCAGCAGCAGTTCATCCCAGACAAAGCCCCTGAACCTGTCCCCAAGGCCTCCATTTCTGACTTCTTAGTGAGCCAAAGAGAGCAGCCCAGGCTTATTGCCCGGCCCCTCTTGTCTCACTGTCCCCAGTGTTAACATGAAAACATTCAAATGTGTAAAAAAATGTTGTGGGTTTATTTGAGCCAAACTGTTGACCATTGCCAGGAAGCAGAACCTCAACGGATTGAGATAATGCTCCTGAGAATGGGGGGTTACATCTGTATTTATACATTGCCATCAAAGGAAGGGACAGTAGGTGAGTTACATGAAATCCTTTGGTGATAGAGAGGCGGGAGAAAGCAAAGGGGGGGGCGCCTGGGATTGGATAAAAAGTAAAATATAGACACATACTTAGGTGGATGCAGGAACAATTAACATGATAATGAAGGAATTTGTAGGACAGCCTGGCGCTCAGGCACATTAAGTTGTGCCCCAAGGAGTCCAGAAAAGGGAAGTTACAAGTTACCCAGACATTTCAAGGGTATGTTATAATAGATGCAAAAAGACAGATAGGCTCAGTTAAGGTAAAGGTTGACCTCATCAGTGAAGATGCCGGCCTAGGACGTAACTACCCACCATCACTGCTTTTAGTTAAAGTTTAATTTCAGACCATCCTTTGTGGTGACTTTAGGTCTCTGAGTTTGCAAGACCGCCATGCAGGCCTCCCCTGAGCTTGTCAGGTTAGCATGTGGCCCCTTTCGTCCACACCAGCTTTAATAAACATCCTCAAAAATTAAAAAAAAAATTGCAATGTAATGTGCTTTATTTTTATTTTATTTTATTACAAAAAGTGGGAGAGAAGGCACCCCATTTCCAAAATATAATTTTAAAAAAGAAAAGAAAAAACACAAAACCTACCGACACCCACGCAGTAAACACCTGGAAACTGGTTCAGGATGCTGCTTCTGATGGCCAAGTGTCAATAGTGGCCAGATTTGGTTTCCGCTAAGGCCTAGGGACTGACTGCTATGGTAGTTTTCAGACCCAAAGTGACTGCAAAAAATAAAAACATATACATATTTAAAGAAGCATGCAGCACCTCTTCCATCGTTTGTGCCTTTATACAAATTTTGGCCTTTGCAAAAACAAAAGGGTTGGCGGAGGGCGGGGAGTTAACCAATTCCATTAGGGAGAGCGGCTCAAGATAAAATAAAGCAGAGGTGAGATTTGGCGGTGAGTACACGGGCCGGAGGAAGAGCGGCCTTTTCAGTCCTCCTGGAGCTGCCCCTCACATTTTCTTCAAAACAAAACAAAATTGGAAAGGGAACAAAAGGAAAGTAGCCCCAAAGTAAAATCGGCCACAATGAATTTGAGCTTTGTGCAGAGGAAGTCGCACCCAAAAATAGGACCCGATCTGAGGGGAAAGGGTGGGGGTCGAGAGGTCAGGCGGAAGAATGGTGAACTGCGGCCACACAATGGAGTTAATGAGATTAACCAGGGCAATTAGGGCCCGGCCAGCGGTGGGGTGGCTGAATGGAAAAGATTAGGTTAATTTCACTAATTTGCAATCCACAATCTCTGTTCAGGCCCCCTGCCCCCCTCCCCTTGGCACCTCTGCCCTTTGCCCCTTATAAAGTCCCCAACCCCCCCCCCCCCCCCCCAAAGGACCAGAAAGAGCTGAATCTGGTTCTTTTTGTCATCTGCATATCACCAGGAACTAAATCCAGGATGATGTCGACTCAGTATCCTAATATGCTTTAATAGAGGACTGTAGCCATGGCCAGAGTGGCTAGGTTCCACGGGTGCAGGGTGCAGGAGCAACCAATTGTGTGTCTCTCACTTCAACGTTTCTCTCTGTGTGTCTTTCCCTCTCCCTTCCACTCTGTCTAGAAATCAAAATCAATGGAAAAAATACCTTTGGGAGAGGATAAATAAGTAAATTAATTTTTTTTAAATAGAGAAATGTATACAGTAGTTTGAGAGCACAGAGGAGGCAGGTTCTACTCTGTTTCAGGGTTATCAGGAAAGACTCATAAGAAGAATGACAATGGAAAAGAGACTTTCATTTCAGAGGGAATCCTGTGTGCAAAGGCACCCATGTGTAAGAGGAGTTGCTGAAATAAGAAAAAAGAAAAGTTTGAGAGGGAGGGAGGAAGAATGACTACCACTGCAAATACGTGTGTAGGTGGCAGATAGAAAGAAAGTGGAGTTGAGGGAGCTTCTTCCTGAAAGCACTAATTTTCTTTGTGAAGAAGCAGGCGGTGTTGTCAAAGATGAGGGGACAAGAATACAGAAGGGGACTTAAGGAAACTACTGACGTTTTGGAAAAGGGGAGGTGAAGCTAACTGTGCTCATATAGAATTACTAGTCAGTATTGAGAGATCACCTGTAACATAGCTGTTAAAACTTCTCTCAGCCCATTTAGCTAACTCTGACTATCCTTTCTTGTCTGCCCTTGATAGACTCTTCTAACTGTTCTACCTTCTGTGGCAGCATCAATTTTTCTACAGTCCAAGGTTCTTGATATTCTTGATAACTTCTATATCTGAGATTATTTTCACTGAAAATTCATAACCAGTACAACATTGAGGGCTTCTAACTACAGTTAATACATAGACGGATGTTTTCCATCTGCTCTCATTTACATCATAGCATCATGAAGGAGCATTGAATGTTCTTATTCATTAGACTAGAATAGTAGTTGGCACATAGTAGGCTGTTAATAAATATTTCTAATAAATGAGTGCATGAATAAAGAAATAAAGTGTATTTTGCTAAGAAAAATTGCTTAACCCCAAGAGTTATCCTAAGATAGTAATGTTTTATTTGTATGTGTTGTTTTTTTTCTATTTAAAAAAATCAAACAAAACAAGAAGCCTGACCTGGATGACTCCAAACCCTACCTCACTCCAAAGTTAATAAACTCTGCTTGTTCATTTTTAAAAAATATGCTTTTATTGTTTTTTAGAGGGAGAAGGATAGAGAGATAAAAACATCAGTGAGAGAGGAACATCATCAATTGGCTGCCTCCTGCACACACTCCTACTGGGGATCGAACCCACAACCTGGGCATGTGCCCTGATCAGGAATTAAACCACGACCTCTATGGTTTCTGGGTCAAAGCTCAACCACTGAGCCACACTAGCTGGGCCAAACCTCTGCTTGTAAATAACAGACACCTACTCCATCCACTGCCATCCTCCACAGAAAAGTTACCTTGAAATTGCAGGTTTTACTCTATATAGTTCATATATTGTAACCTGAAAAGGTATTTTTAATTCAGTTTTCAGGCAGACCCCAAAAAACCCATTGGGGGACACATTCTGGCTCATGCATCAACAACAAGAATAAGCTTGCGAAAGGGAAGAGGAGAACTAAGAATTGCCAAGATTTATGACAGGTAAATATTTCCCTTTTCTTAATCAGATTCTTGTACATATGGTATTAAATGAAGTTGTCTCTCTTGAGAGGCTGTAATTATACCACTGGAAGATACTACATTGTTTGAATTTCCTTCTCAAAAATTATTCAATTAATTGGAAAGGCCTTACTGTGTACTAGGTTCTAGGGATTTAGGGATTCTATTGACAGACTTGGTCCCTGACCTTCCAAAGCTTACAGTGAAGCTAGATAATGAAATAATTCCAACTGAAGTGTGGTTAAGTGCAGGAAAAGTACAAGATATGACAGGAATATGTTCTCCTTTCTTTCTGCCAGTTTTCTTTTCAAGTTTCAGTTTAAATATCACTTCCCCTGACTCTTGCAGTCTAGGCTATACCCTATATTATGCCTTATATTCTTTCACAGTACTTTATTTATTTAAGGATTATAAACAGCCCTGGCCAGTGTTTCTTAGTGGTTAGAGCACCGGCCCACGCACTGAAGTGTCACCAGTTCAATTCCTGGTCAAGGGTAGGTATCTGGGTTGCAGGCTCAATCCGGACTGGTCAGGGCATGTGTAGAAGGCAACAATCGATGTATCTCTCTCACATCAATGTTTCTCTCTCTCTCTCTCTCTCTCTCTCTCTCTCTCTCTCTCTCTCTCTCTCTCTCTCTGTCTCCCTCTCTCCCTTCTACTCTCTCTCTTAAAAAAATAATTATAGCCCTAACCGGTTTGGCTCAGTGGATAGAGCGTTAGCCTGTGGACTCAAGGGTCCCAGTTCGATTCCGGTCAAGGGCATGTACCTTGGTTGCGGGCACATCCCCAGTAGGGGGTGTGCAAGAGGCAGCTTATCAAGGGCATGTACCTTGGTTGTGGGCACATCCCCAGTAGGGGGTGTGCAAGAGGCAGCTTATCGATGTTTCTAACTCTCTATCCCTCTCTCTTCCTCTCAGGAAAAAAATCAATAAAAATATATTTTAAAAAAAACAAGGCCCTTCCCTCATACAGCTTACATTCCATTGGTAGTGATTTATAGTATAGCATATGTCATCCTTGCCAGACATTAAATACCTTGAGGATAGGGACACTATGCCTGGGAAATCAGAGATATGCAATATTTGTGACTGACTGATTAGCCATCCCTGAGCAACAAGGCAAAGATGTGTAATAACTCTTTACTGTAGGGAGGGGAAAATCAGTCAAAAAGAAATCAGATGAGCTCTTAATCTTGTTTTTGCTATGAAGCAGAGTACTTATTATACATTGTTATTGAATAAATATTAAATAATCATTTTTCACATCTATATGGTTTTTATACAGACCATTTTGCTTTTTATTGCCTGTCCTTTGGAAGACTATAATATTCAAATGCTGTGTTTTATGGTGCTTCAAAAATCTCTAGAAATTTGCTACAAATGTTTTTTTGTTAAATTAAATAGTAGAATTGTTTCATGTTTTTAATAAAAATTCTCGATCTATATCTTGGACAGATTTCTGTGCTTAGAACTTTCCTAACACTTTTCAACTGATTACATGTACATCTCCCTCACAACAGGGACTGTTTGGTCCTTTAATGTCCTCAGCACCTAGCAAGCTACTTGGCACATGTAGGAACTCAGTAACTATTTATTAAGTTAAATGAATGGACCGCCATGTTCAATCATTTGTATATTTCATCAAGCTCTCCAAACTGTGCAGGAACAGACAACTCCTCCATTTCTCAAAGTCCTAAGAGAATACTAGGGTTCTGCAGACTCAAAAAAGGATAAAGTTATCATATAGATTAGTTATGTCAAATTTTTCTTAGATTTGAATAAAAATAGCAAAACTAGATTAGAGTTTAAAATGTCAAAAGTTATCTTCTAAGTTTCTAGTCTATGTAGCACCTACTCCCTTCTTTCTAGTTCCTAAAGACTTCTCACAAAGAACTGAATTTCAGAACTTTTTGGTATAGAAGATGCTGCTGCTAATAATAATAGCTAACGCTAATTGAGTGGCTACTATGTACTAGGCTTCATGCCAAGTGCTTTATATATATATTTCATTGATTATAACAACAACCCTAAGAGATAGACGTCATTATCCCCATTTCACACATGAGGAAACCAAGGCCCTAAGCAGTTAGGTGACCACTGCTCCTCTACAGTCTATTTTAAACACAGAAGTCAGAGCGATCCTTTGTAAAACTAAGATCATATCTATTCTCTGCTTAAAATCCTCCAATGGCGCCCCATCTTAATCCATAATAAAAGCCCAAATCTCTGCAGTGGTTTACAGAGCACATGAATGGCTCCCTGTTCCTGTTCTCCCTTGCTCACAGTGCTCCAACCTCAGTGGGCACCTTGGTGTTCTATACATGTCAGGCACAGTCCTACCTTAGGGCCTTCATGCTTATTATTCTCCCTATCTGGAATAATCTTTCCCCACATTACCCTTTCTCTGGTTATCTCCCTCACCTCCTTCAAGTCTTTGATCAAATGTTACTTTTCCACAATGCTTATCTTTATCTCCCTATTTAAAATTACAACTAACCTCCTCCCAATTTTCATACTTTGTCTCCCTTAGCTAGCTCTACTTTTTCTTTTCCCATAACACATAATTTTCTAAGATATCGAATAATATATTTATTATGTCCCTTATTTATTATCTGTCTCTGCCTCCCCCCAAATATAAATTCCACAATGACAGGGGTATTTGTCTATTTTTATTTTTTTTCTTATAGATCTCAAGTGTGTACAACAGGGATATAGCAGATGCTCAATAAATATTTTCTAAATGAGTATATGAATGGACTTGCCCCAAACCGCACAACCAGTAAAGGATGCAATCAGGATTAGAATCTACGCTGTCTAAATCTAGGATCTGCACTTTTAATCATTACACCATTTCTTAGTTTATTAGGGATGATCTACTTAGGGTAGTCATAGCTAGTCTACTGTAGCCATCCCATGTCTTCAACTACTACCTTACACGCATGTAAGAGAAAGACATTTCTTGTTAAAACAAAGAATTCCCCAAGAATTGAACAGAAAAGCGTTCTCAGAAGAATTACCAGGTGTGCAAGAATGATTACAAAAAGGAACCCAGCCCATTTCCTAGAATATCACCATAGTAACTACGCCCATAAGTAGCTATAGCTGACCCTCAAGTATACATTTTTCTCCCAACTGCTTTCATAATGCCTCTACATGAATGTTCCAAAAGTGCCTCAAATGCAACATATCTAAACATAACTTCTTATTCTTCCCTCTTTCTTATACACAAAACAAGCTCTCTATTCCCAGTTTTTTATTTATGCTATTACCTCTACCTGGATTATTCCCATTTCTGCCTCAAAAGCCCTTCAAATGTTATCTATAAAGTCTTTCCTAATTAACCTACCTAGCATAATGTTTCCTTTCTTTAGAGTTCTATAACATATAAACTGACTTTATGAAACAGCTTATTTGTCATATGTCATAGCTCCCCTTTTATTTATTTATTTTATTTTTTATTTTTTTAAAATATATTTTATTGATTTTTTACAGAGAGAAAGGGAGAGGGATAGAGAGTTAGAAACATCGATGAGAGAGAAACATCCATCAGCTGCCTCCTGCACACCCCCTACTGAGGATGTGCCCGCAACCAAGGTACATGCCCTTGACCGGAATTGAACTGGGACCCTTCAGTCCGCAGGCCGATGCTCTATCCACTGAGCCAAACCAGTTTGGGCAATAGCTCCCCTTTTAGACTTCTTGAGAATAAGGACTCTGTCTTGTTTTTGTAAAATCTATAAGGTCTAGTACATGCTAAAGCAGGGTTTTCAAAAAGTTCAAAATGTGACTTTCTTGCAAATGAGTATAAAATGAATGTGTCAAATATTTTATTCAATTCTGTAATTAATGAGGAAATCACCAATTCAAAGGATATTTTGAGACAGGGATTTATGTAGTCAGTCAAAAGAATCCTGAAATAAATTTGCTAGTAAATGCAAAATTGGTTACTATCCTACCAGCAATAAATTATAATATTTTATTTTTTTGTTGTTAATCCTCACCCGAGGATATTTTTCCATTGATTTTTAGAGAGAGTAGAAGGGAGAGGGAGAGACAAAGAGAAACATTGATGTGAGAGAGACATATTGATTGGTTGCCTCCTGCACACACACCGACCAGGGCCCGGGGAACCTGCAAACATGGTATGTGACCTTGATGGGAACCAAACTCAGGACTCTTCAGTCTGGGGACCAATGCTCTATCCACTGAGCCAAACTGACTAGGGCTAAATTATAATATTTTAAGTTGTCTTTTTGGCCCTGGCCAGGTAGAGGTTAATTAGAGCATTGTACAGATACGCCAAGGTTATGGGTTCGATTTCCGGTCAGGGCATGTATAAGAATCAACCAATGAATGCATCCATAAGCAGAATAACAAATATTTCTCTCTCTCTCTCTCTCTCTCTCTCCCTTTCACCCACCCTCCCTTCCTTCCTTCCTCTCTTTCTCTAAAAAAATAAAATAAAATAAACCTCACTTGCCTGGCTCAGTGGTTGAACATTGACCTATGAACCAGGAGGTCAAGGTTTGATTCCTGGTTAGAGCACATGCCCAGGTTTGATCCCCAGTGTGGGGCATGCTGGAGGCAGCCAATGAATGACTCTCTCTCATCATTGATGTTTGTCTCTCTCTCTCCCTCTCCCTTCCTCTCTGAAATCAATAAAAAATATATACTTTAAAAAAATAAGGTAAATCAATAAATGAAGTTATCTTTTCTACTGGAGGGAAATCAGTTGCTTCTCTACATAATGAAATTCATTTCCAGTGCTATAGACTGGAATAATCTGCATTGCTCTCAGACAAGAATCATCTGCATTGCTATTAGTGTTCTACAAATTAACTCTCCCCTATAGTTGTAGAATAAAAAAGTAAAATTTAAAGAATATACAATGACTCATGTACAAATATAAAATATCAGTTTATTCAACTCATTAATATAGTAACTAGTAAAATTTTATAACTAGATCAAAAGAAAAAGCAAATTACCACACATATGCAGTCAAATAAGGAACGCTGAAATGAATTCTAAATGGATAAGAACTGGGTTACAGTATCCACAGGACAATAATTAATTACGTGCATCCTCAAAATTGACATTTCTGTGGACAAGAACAATTCGTATAACTCATAGTTTTCTAAAACTTAGAGCTATAAAATAGCTCAAAGACCATGCAAAGCACAGTTCTCATAGAATTGGATAACCTGGAAAGATGTGCTAGCCAACCTGTTTTTTCCACTGAAGTTACTCAGTAGTCTTTTTGTTCATTTCAGTCTTCAGTTTTCCCCCACTTTGGTCTAGTCAATAAAAGGTGCATACCCCTTTAGATCAGATAATCCCCTCAGGGACTGCTACACAATGCCTGACAGCACACTGAAAGAATATTCAGTTATCCTTTTTGCCTATTTCTAAGTTTGGGGTAATTTTTCTTGACATTCAGAAGCTTACATATAGAAGTTGTTCAGGAACATTTGAGATCTTGCTTCCAAGCATGCCCTCAGTTTGGCTCAAACTTCCATAAGATTTAGAGAAAAAAAATAAGTTGCTCAATAAATGTTTGAGGGTTTATACTTGTAAACTCTGTAGTCCACATTTAGCTGTACCAACTCTGAGATGTCTCTGGAAAATCATACTGAAAGGAGTATGATGTCTGTGACAAGAATATAGTATTTATAGAAATAGAGCTTTTTATAAACTTGTTCCCTTGCATTTTGTTAGCCCTGAGATGCCTGAAAATGAAGCCACCTTCGCAATAACTGCTGGAGGAATTGGGGATGCCAAGGAGTAGGTGGTGAATTGATGCAAATTGCTTCTTAGTCCTTATTAGGAGATGAAGAAATAGAAAAGCAGTCTCACATTTCAGATCTTGATGTAAGAATTTGTTTTTTCAACATGTTACTAAAGGAAAGTTGGCAAGAGATTTAAAGCTTACTTTTATCTAAAAATGTAAAAAGTTCTTGATTTATAACTTTACATTGTATGTCAATTCATGAATATATATGAATGAATAAACCTATCAAAATAGTTGGGGCCCTAGCTGGTTTGCTCAGTGGTTAGAGCATCAGCCCATGTACCTCAGTTGCAGGCTCAATCTCCAGCACCATACCCCAGCCTGATCCCCAGCCCAGTAGGGGCACTTGTGGGAGGCAGTCAATTGCTGTTTCGCTCTCCCTCTCTTTCTCCTCCATTTCCCTTCCACTCTATCTAAAAGCAATAGAAAAATATTCTCTGGTGAAGATTAAAAAAATTAATAATCAAAACTAGTTGTGGAAGGGGTACCTGATTCTCTCACTTTAGCTTTTTTTTTTTTTTAATTGTGTAATTCCATTTATGTGAAACTTCCAGAATAGGCAAATCCACAGACAGAAAGTAGACTAGAATGTGCCAGGGCCTGGGGGAGAGACTGCTAAGGGTAAGGGGTCTCCTTTTGGGGTGTTGGAAATATTCTGGAATTAGAGGTCATGGGGTGATGGTTGCACAACATTTTCAATGTATGAAATACCCTTGAATTGTACACTTGCATATGGCCAAAATGGTGAACTTCGTTATGTGAATTTTATCTCAAAATTAAAAAAATAAAACACAGTACTGATTCTAACATGTACATTTCTTTATCACAAAAGAAAAAAACAATAAATGACAGCGACAGGGGCAAGGGATGATCAGTCATGTCACAGGACGGGGGAAGCCGGACATCTGGAATCCTGGAGATACGGGGAGTGGGGAGACTGGAGGGAACTGGGGGAGCAAGCCTGCTCCACCTTGGCATTCACCGGATCGTGTACTTGTCCCACTTCTTCTCGGGGTCGTAGGGTTCCCAGCGGCTGGCGGGGAAGATGTGCTTGTTCTTCTCGTACCAGCTCCTTAGCACCACCTTGCCTGCATGTGACTCGTCCTTCTCCACAGTGGCGTCACTGAGCAGCCGCACATCATCATGAACGTCGAAATTAAAGAGTGGGCCACTCTTCCCTCGGGCCTTGGTGACGATGAAATCGTAGAAGCTGTGGTGGTGGGGTATGATTAGGTCCTCCTTGATGTACATGAGCTGCTCCACCCCTGCTGACCTGAGCTCGCTGAAGTCTTTGCGCAGGATCTCCAGCGCCTTCTGCAGGAACTGCTGCATGGTGTTGCCTTTTTTCATCTTGACTGTCCGGCGGTGCCCGGAGCCATCCCAGTAACTGAAGGTGATTTCAATCTCCTCACTCTTGATCTTCTCCTGCTTGGCTTCCCACTCTTGCCGCAGCTCTTCCCGGAGCCGATTCTCCTCCTCCTCGCGGTCGCGGTCAGGCAAAAAGCTTGTGTCCACATCTGGGTTCTTCCCCAATTTCCTCTTCTTTGTGGCGATCTCTTCCCTTTCCAGCTCCTCCTCATCCAGGGCCACCTCCTCCTGCTCCTCGCTCACCTCCTCCTCTTCACCCACAGTGAAGGACAGGCAGGAGATCTTCCGCTTGGCCTCCTTTTTGCGCTCCTTCTCCCGCAGCTTCTCCAGCTTCAGCTGCAGCTCCTTCGACTGCTCCTTCTTGGCCAGCTGCTTCTCCCGTTCCTTCACCAGTGCCTCCTGCTTGGCCTTCATGTCATTCAGGGTCACCAGTCCCACGGTGCTGGACTTGAGCTCGGCCTCCACGGCATCGTAGTGCGCAGAGAACTTCTTGTCAATGTTGGATTTCATTATGTTCTCCTCGGCGATCCGCTGCTTCATCTGCTCCATTTGCTCGCGCTGCTTCTCCCGCTTCTTCATCAGGTGCATGGCGCGGCCCGCCTCGCTCGCGGCGCCCTTGTACTGAGCCATGGCGGCAGCGGCGATGAAGGCGGCAGCGGCGACGGAGGCGGCAGAGGCAGCGGAGGCGGCAGCGGCAACGGCGGCGGCGGGACCGCGGCGACAGCAGAGACAACAGCCCGGTAGAGTAAATGGCTGCGGCGACCGCGGCGTACGTGCAGTCAGCTGACGTCGGCGCCGTGACGTCGACTACTAGAGACACGCAGGCGCAAGCGCCCCGCCCCGCCCCCTCTCACGTTAGCTTTTTAAAGGGAACCACTGGGCGGAAGGGAAGACCTAGATCTCAGAAATGTCCAATCTCCGTCAGGTTTCCTCTGGGACGTTTCCTGAGGGTACCTTTCCAAAGGAGGGAGACATGTGAGAAAGGAAAGTTTACAGGACACACACAGAAAGCTTTTTGTTAACTTATAGTATCAAACAGCACATTCAGCTTTATAGCAACAGGAAAGAAACATTAAATTAAGCTAGATTTTAAATCATTTGACTTTTTGACAAGTTGAAATTACTTTTAAAGAATGTCATTTTAATATTATATATTATTTTTTATTGATTTCAGAGAGGAAAGGAGAGAGAGATTTTTTAAAAAGCCCTGCTGCGTGGCTTGGTGGTTGAGCATTGACCTATGAACCAGGAGGTCAAGATTTGATTCATGGTCAGGGCACATGCCTGGGTTGCGGGCTCTTTCCCCAGTGTGGGGGGTGCAGGAGGCAGCCAATCGATGATATGATTCTCTCTCATTGATGTTTCTATCTTTCTCCCTCTCCCTTTCTCTCTGAAATCAATAAAATACGTGTGTGTTTTTAATTCAAGCTTTGAAAGTACCATTTGTTACAAAAGATACTTGATCATTGTCATTCACTCACTAACTGTATATTGAATGCTAAGTGATAAAGAATAGACAGGGAAACTGATTTCTGCTCTCCAAGTATGTGTACACTAATTAAGAGAAAAGACTAATATTTATGAAGAATGAAAGAGCAAATGATTATATAGTCAGTAGTGTGGTCTTGGATTGTAGGGTTCCAAAGATAGAAGAGGAAAGGGTAAGCTGAAGGACAGCGTGTTAGAAGCTGGGATTTGGAAACAAACAAGAGACCAACCAAACAAGCAGAATTGTTCAGTGTGGGGTACTGGGAAATAAGAGCTTTTTTTCATTTTACACTTCTTAAACCACAGAACTGCTTCCCTGAATAAACAAAGATAAAGTCATCTAGGAGCAGATTTTTTATATTCTGCAAGGCCATTTAAGAAATGGCTTCTTGCCCTAGCTGGTGTGGCTCAGTGGATAGAGCGTCAGCCTGCAGACTGAAGGGTCCCGGGTTCGATTCCGGTCAAGGGCATGTACCTTGGTTGTGGGCACATCCCCAGTGGGGGGCGTGCAGGAGGCAGCTAATCGATGTTTCTCTTCAATGTTTCTAACTCTCTATCCCTCTCCCTTCCTCTCTGTAAAAAATCAATATATATATATATATATATATATATATATATATATATATATATATATATGGAATGGCTTCTTTTATAGAATTAGAATGTTTATTGACTTCAGGTAAATCAACCCCTGGAGAGAACAGACTTACAGTGTAAACACAACCAAAGCCTCCTAAAAAAGAAAGAAAGAAAGAAAGAAAGAAAGAAAGAAAGAAAGAAAGAAAGAAAGGAACAAAGAAAAGAAATGGCTTCTTTTAGAATACAAATATAAATACATACTTTTTTTGTCCTGGAGAAGGGAAAATTTTATTACTTGAGAAAAACTGAGCATCTCCTAGAGATTCCCTTGTATGCCGAGCTCTGGAGAGGGGCTGGACTAATGTGTACAGGAGTCCAGGACCTTTTGGTAAGGGGAGGCGGGGGGATAAAACTCCCAAGAGTTGAAATTCAGAAAATCTTTCTAGGTTAAGCTGAGAAGCCCCCTGCCCCAGACCAGGAGAATTTACCAAGAGGTGAGCATTAGGGTTATAAACCAGGGCTCAACACAAGGGCCTACAGTTCTGTGAGGGGGGCTGGTTTTAAAATGGCATGTGGCTTGGGCTAGACACCTCCCTAGGTCCAGCCACTCTAATAGGTCCTACTTTGGAGAACAGTAGCCGAGCATGTGAACGTGAACTAAAAGCTGTAACCTTGGAGCCTACCTTTGGGACAGCGCCGCGTTGTTCGGTGCCCACTGAACTTTTCTAGGTCAGGGTTCCATTTGTCGTCAGTGACCAAAGCGTGAGGGCTTTCCAGTTCTCCCTCTCCGCCAGACTGTGGAAATTGCTATGGACCCTTATGCTAAGAGGGTGGGAGGGGCTCAAAAGAAAGTTTTTATTGTCATGACTCTTGGTTGCAAGCCACAGAAACTCAAACTAGCAAATGCAAGACAGGAATTCATTGGCTCATGAAACGGCAAAATCCAGGAGAGCTGACTTTAGCCACAGGTGGAGCCAGGACGCAAAGCACATCATCAGGTCTTGTTCTCCCTGCCTCCATGTCCTCTCTGCCCATCTCCACGCTGCTCTTGTTCTTAGGCTTTCCCTACACCAGTGATGGCGAACCTCTGACACGCGTGTCAGCACTGACACGCGTAGCCATTCCTGATGACACGCGGCCGCATGCCGAGGATGAAACATTTGCTGCTCCTGAGGATGAAACATTTGCGACTAGAGTCTTGGAGTTAGTTTTTTCCTCAAAGTGACACACTACCCGAGTTATGCTCAGTTTTTTGGCGAAGTTTGACACACCAAGCTCAAAAGGTTGCCCATCACTGCCCTACACAGTCGCCAAGGTGCTACTTACAGCTCCAGGTTTACATCCCACCCAAGTTAGATCCTGCATAGATTATTCATTCTGTGGAAATAAACAAAGACCACCAAATGAGAACAGAAGGCATTTATTTAGTTTGCTGCAGCAAGAGAATCAGTGACTTTCATCTTCATTTGGTAGAGACTCAAAGTCAGGCCGAGTAATAGCAAAGTTTATAGTGGAAAAATAAAGGTTCCAGGCATGCTCTGATGGAATGTTGTTGGCATGGGAAGCTGGAGGGGTAATCTATTAAAGACACAGTAAAATGGGTAAAGGAACTAACAATGGCATCAGGGAGACATTTTAGAAAAACAGTTATAATAATAATTCAATTCCGAGATGATGAAGAATCGGACTGGGGTGGTAGCAATCAGGACCCCAGGCTTCTCTTTCTGCTTGGCATTCTAGCTCTTGGCTTCCATCCTCAATGTCAGTTCATGGCTTCAGTGGTGCCTAGAACTCTAGCCAGAGAAACCAAGTTGGGGAGGCAAGATGAAAATTGGGACAAAAAAACAGGTTCTTTCCAGCAGAGCCAGCTCCTATAAATCAGCCCTCTCACACAACACTGTTGTTTACATCGCATTGGCCTGAACTTAGTTACATGGTCATATCTATATGCAAAGAAGGGAAATAACCTTTTGTTCTAGACAGCAATATGCCCAGCTAAAATTCAGAGTTCTGTAAATAAGGAGGAAAAGGAGAATGGTTGTTGGGTAAGCAATTAGCAGTCTCCGCCACAAACATTTTTTAAATTTCCTCAGCAATAACAAACTTATTAAATGTCTATTATATATCATGCAGGTATGTCAGGCATTTTGTACTTGTCCCAGTGGAGCTGGTTGAGGAATGTATCAGTTAGAATGGCTTGAACCTCTAGTAACAAAAACGCCAACTCAAAGTAACTTAAACAATGAGGAAATATGCTATCTTATATAATAAAAAGTCCAGAAGTCAACTAGCTCCACAGTTAATTCAGCAACTCTATGATGTTATCACAGACTCATGTTTTCTTTATTTCTCTCCAATTTCCCATTCTCAGTGTGCTGGTTTTGTTCTCCAGAAGCTCCAGTCATGGTAAAAGATGGCTACAGAAGTTCTACCTTCACCTCCTAAAATGACATCTAGAAAAAAGATGAGGCATTCTTTTTGGAGCAAGGAACCAGCTCATGTGGCTCATGGGTTGGCTGGCGGATCTAAGATGGCTTCACCCATATATCTGGGATCTTGGCAGGGATCTGTGAACGGTAGGACTTCTGTCATCATGCAGCAGTCTAGCCTGAGCTTCTTTCTTTACAACGCAGCTGGGTTCCAAGAGGGCAAGTGCGTATCAAGCCTCTGCTTGCCTCATGCTTGCTAATGCTCTATTGGCCAAAGCAAGTCATGCACTAAACCCAGAGTCATTGTGGGAGGGGATTACACAGGTGTTTGAGTACCGGGAGGCATGGTTCCTCGGAGGTCATCAGTATAACCATCTTCTACAGTTACAGTAAAACGGTCTTCTATGTTGAGTCCATTGGGGATGGGAAAAGTATATCTTCAAGAGATTACAGTATGGTCTGGGACATTTAAGACACAAAGTCTTGGGAAGTAAAATAGCAACACAGGATTTAAAACCTATATAATAAAAGCATAGTATGCAAAGTTTCCCCTCGACTGGGAGTTTGTCCGGGAGTTTGACCAGGGGGCGGGTGGCCAGGGGAACGGAGGGAGTACCTGGCTAGCAGCCAGCAGCTGCTAGGGACCCTACCAGTGCACAAATTTTGTGCACTGGACCTCTAGTATTTAAATAACATTTTTAAGACTATGTAAGTCTTAAGGCAGGCAAAGAAAGGGGTTTCAGCTGGTGAAGGCAAGTTGGATTTTTCCCAAGAGATCTCACATGGTGTGAATGTTCCATGCCTCAGGGTCAGGCCTTCACCCTTGGTCTTCAGTATGTTTAGTCCCTCAGTATTGATTAATTTATGGAAAGATGCCTTAGTGTGACTAAGCACACTAGGAGAATATACCTGAACACCAGTAACACTGAGGAATAAAATATAATGTCAAGCAGACCAGATGTAAAGATTGATCTAACAACCCATTGTCTCAGTGAGCAAGTTTATATGAAGCTAAGGTTGCATTTATTCTCCTTCACTCATTCATATTTTAAATGTATTATGAAATATTTAAGATGAAAAGGTTTAGCCGAAACCGGTTTGGCTCAGTGGATAGAGCGTTGGCCTGCGGACTGGGGGGTCCCAGGTTCGATTCCGGTCAAGGGCATGTATCTTGGTTGCGGGCACATCCCCAGTGGGGGGTGTGCAGGAGTCAGCTGATCGATGTTTCTCTCTCATCGATGTTTCTAACTCTCTATCCCTCTCCCTTCCTCTCTGTAAAAAAATCAATAAAATATATTTAAAAAAAAAGGTAAAAAGGTTTAAAAATAATACCATCAATACTTGTGAAATGAAACATTACCAATACAATTGAAAACACCTAAATATCCTCTAGGATTGAATCTCTTTCTCACAGAATTATTCATTTTTCTAAAATAAAATAAAAGCTCATAGTACATGCCTGGAACATGGTGAGCATGAGCACTCAATAGCTGTTAGTCCTTAGGTATTTTTTAAGACTATTTTTTGGGTGGAAAGTACAGAGAGTTCCCATATATCCCTGTGTTCACACACACACAGCTTCCCCCACTGTCAACATCCCATTGTTTCTATAAATAAAACCACAGTGGCACATAATCACCCAAGTACATAGTTTACATCAGGGTTGTCTTGGTGGTGTACATTCTATGTGTTCGGGAAATGTATAATGACATGTATCTACATTATGATACCATACAAAATAGTTTTCACTGCCCTAAAAATCCTCTGTGCTCTACCTCCCTTCCTCCCTTCAACCCCTAGCAACCATTGATCTTTTTTTTTTTTTTTAATTTAGGGAGCCTTTAATAGCCGGCCAGCTGACTGCTCTCTCTCCACGCAGGGAGTCCAGAGCAGAGAGCAGCCCCGACCCTTTGTGCTGGACCACTTTTAAGCACATTAACCACAGCCTGTTTTTGCAGAACAAGTAACCCAAGACAAAACAGTTTTTCCTAAGCAACAACAGGATCATGCCATTGACGACCATGTCATTTATAGGGTCATCCTGTTCTTCAAAAAGCTGTCAGTGATCTATGAAAGAAGGCCTATGTGCTGGAAAGGGGCCATGAGACCATATCTCAAGGCCTGGCCTGGTGTCAGCACTGACAACTCTATCTGGGGCATAGTCCACAGTCTCTCTGGAATGGGCAAAAATTCCCACTCTCCAACAGTACCAGTCTGACACTAGATAAATGGGGGGGGGGGGGGAACACTGTAGGAATCCCTTTCCACATCCCACGTGGTCCAGGGTTCCAGTTCAGGGTTCGAGTTCTGGAGAAGGGCTGCACACAAATGAAAGGAGACTTGAAGAAATTCAATTTGGCAAAATGGGGGGCCAGGCGGTAGTCCAACTCTAGTGGGAGAACTACTCCCTGCTCTGACCCTGCCATCCCTTTTATTGAAGCTTTGGGGAAAACATCTTAGCCAGGATAAACAGAAATTTACATGGGAAAAACAAAGGTGGAGGCTGCTTCAGCTAACAATGTCTCAACTAAAGGGTGAGTGGTTAGAGCAATTAAGGTTGTTGACCAGCCTTCCTGGCTTCCTGTCAACATCTCTCTTTTAGTGAAACTGATTGGTTTCCGGCAAAACACAAATCCAGGCAGCCCCGGAGGAAGGAAGGCAATGCCCACACCTAGGCCCAAGGTCACTGGGCACCGGTGGACACGCATGGCATGCGTGGGCCTGGGGAGCAGCCCTCAGGGCGCGTCAGCCCTCTGGGCCCTGGCAGTGTGGGATCGTGTCCACCCATTCGTGGGACAGGATGCAGACAGCAGCCCCACCCAGCCTCTGACTCACCCGTCTGGTGACCAATTAGCTGGAATCCTACACCACCAAGCCCAGCCTTTCCCCGCCTCTTGGAATTGTCGGGAAGTCCCTCCCTAAGTCACACTTCAGGCTGACGGAGGGTTGCTAGCGGCGCCCCTAGAACTGGGACTGCCCTGGGAGTTCCTGATACTGGGCCTGAGACCGCCATCTCTCCCAGGTCCCTGCTTCTCTTGGGTGAGTGCCCTATGGCCCTGGTCCGCAGTCCTTGGCAGGTCAGGGCAGGGTGGGACTGCTCTTGCCCACTGGCAATTCAAGGCCGCTGGGACCCAGGCTGGCAACCCAGAACTATTGAGCTCACTGGGAAGGGTTTCTGTGTCACTGGGTCCCAAGCTCGGGAGAAACCGATCTGGCCTCAGGGGAGCTGCACCCTGGGCCCACTGCCCATTCTCCTCCATAGCTGGGGTGACTCAGCCCAGCACCCATACCAGCCCAGGCAGCTGAGAAGGGGGAGGAGCAGGCAGAGCCCCGGAGTGCTCTGGAGGGACGAGGAGCCCATAAGTGGGAGGGAAGACTTGTGTTTCACTTTCTCCACACCCTGGACAAACTGGAGATCCAGAGAGGGGAGGGAGCCACTCTTCCTTGACCGAAGTGGGCACACTGGACAGGGCCCTGGCCTGGCCCCGGAACCAGGGACAAGGCATGTTGGGGCACAGAAAACGGGTTGTGGGCTGGGGCTGGGAATGTGGAATGGAGGCGGAGGGGTGGTTAGGGGCAGCTCACCAAAAGGCACACCCAGGGTGGGGCAGGTTGGTGCTGTACCAGCCAGGTGGGGTGCAAGGCCATGGAAGCCTGAAGGCCCTCTTGGTGCCCCCAGACAGCCATGGATCACAAGCCCCCTGTGCAGTGTGAGGGCCCTGACAAGAAGGAACAGCAGGGGACAGAGGAGGACAGCTTCCGTTCCATTGCGGAGGCCCTCAGGGCCGCGCCCACAGAGGAGCGCTCAGTCCGCGGCCCCAGGGCCCAGGTAAGGGGGGCCCCCAGCCATGCCCGGAGCCTGCCCTCCTGGGTCAAGTACACTCAGACCTGCTCCCTTCCCCACTGGAGCTGGGCTCTGGCCACGGAGCTCAAGGGTCCCAAGTCAGGTACGTCTCCAAGGCCCCACAAGGGTCAGCCAGGGTCATCTCATCAGACCTGGGGAGCTCCTGTCTGCTCTCTTTTTATTTTTTAACTAGAGGCCCAGTGCACGAAATTCATGCACACGGGCTGGGGGTGGGGGGTGGCGGGTGGGGGGAATGTGTGTGTGTTCCTCAGCCCAGCCTGCACCCTCTCCAATCTGGGATCCCACTCATAATCCAGGACTGCTAGCTCCCAATCACTCACCAACCTGCCCGCTTGATTGCCCTTAACTGCTTCTGCCAGCCTGATAACCCCCTAACCTATCCCCTGCCAGCCTGATCAATGCCTAACTGCTTCCCTGCCAGCCCGACTGCCGCTAACTGCCACCCATGCCGGCCTGGTTGCCCCCCAACTGCCCTCCCCTGCTGGCCATCTTTTGGCGGCCATCTCATATCCACATGGGGGTGGCCATCTTGTGTGTTGGAGTGATGGTCAATTTGCATATCACCTCTTTATTATATAGAAGGGTGTGTTTTTACTGATTTCAGAGAGGAAGGGAGAGGAAGAGGGAGAGAGAGATAGAAACATCAATGGTGAGAATCATTGATCGGGTGCCTCCCGCACGCCCCACACTGGGGACCAAGCCCGCAACTTGGGCATGTGCCCTGCCTGGGAATCAAACCTCCTGGTTCATAGGTTGACAGACACTCAACCATGAGCCACGCCAGGAGGGCTCCTGTCTGCACTTTAGACCGCAGGGCAGGCCCTGGCTTCTTAGGCCTCCCCCTCCCACACTTAGAGCCCGCTCACCTGTGACCCCCCAGACCAGCCCACAGGGGAGGGCTGTGTCCCCCTGAGATCCTCCCAGGCCAGAGCCTGTCTCCCTCAGTCCCTGCCCCAGAGCACAGCCGCGTCCTGTCCTCCCAGAACCTCCCCCACTGCCCGAGGTGAGCCATGGCCTCTCAGGCTCTGGGGGCAGAACTATGACCCCCTCAAGCCTCCCCAGCCAGGGCCTCCTCTGCCGCCCGGTGCAGTCAGACCCCTGTGAGGTGCGGCCGCCCGCGCCAGCCTGCCCTGCCCTGCCCCCTGGCCCAGGTGTACCAGGACTACCACTGCACCCTGACCCAGACCAACATCCGGAAGAATAACAACAAGTTCTACATCATCCAGCTGCTGGAGGACGGCGGGCTCTTCGCCTGCAGGACCGAGTGGGGCCGCGTGGTGAGTGCCCGCCCGCTCCCGCCTCCCCTGCCTCTCCCTGCTCAGCACAGGCCCCCGCTGCCCAGGGTCCCACCGTATACTCCGGCCCCAAGGCCACAGATGCCGACCCTCCCAGGCACTCAGCACAGGGCCTGGCACCACGGACCTGCAGGTGCTATGGTGGCAGCGCCGTGGGCACCCCCTGAAGGCTGTCAATTGCAGGGAGAGGTGGGCAAGGACTTTTGCACCGACTTCAAGTCCCTAGAGGATGCAAAGAAGGACTTCGAGAATAAATTTTGGGAGAAGACCAAGAACCGCTGGGCGGAGCGGGAGCACTTCGTGGCCCACCCGGGCAAGTACACGCTCATCGACGTGCAAGGCAAAGACGACATCGAGGAGATTGTGGAGAAGGTGAGGTAGCCGCGGGGAGTGGGCGGGCCCTGGGCTGAGGGAGGGAAGGCTCCCCCCAGCCCCTGGGCTCTGCCACTGCCCGCTGTGCAAGCTCAGGCCAGACCTGCCCTCTCACGCCTGCCCAGGTGAGGACCATGGCTCAGCGCGTGCGGCCCTGCTCCCTGGACGCCGCCACACAGCAGCTCATCACCAACATCTTCAGCAAGGACATGTTCATGAACCTGGGTGAGGAACCGGGGCCCGGCCGGGGGCAGGAGCCCGGGGGTGGCAGTGGGCTGAGCCTCCCCGCTCTCCCCGCCCCCAGACGTGAAGATGCCCCTGGGGAAGCTGAGCAAGAAGCAGATCGCGCGGGGCTTCGAGGCCCTGGAGGCCCTGGAGGCGGTCCTGAAAGGCCCAGCGGACATGGCCGATGGCCACAGCCTGGAGGACCTGTCCTCCCACTTCTACACCGTCATTCCCCACAACTTCGGCCGCAGCCGGCCCCCGCCCATCAGCTCCCTGGAGCTCCTGCAGGCCGAGAAGGACATGCTGCTGGTGAGGTGGGGAAGGGGGGGCGGGTCAGGCGGGGCGGTGATCAGGGGTGGCGTCCGGTGGCCCAGCAGGCAGACATGGACGGGGATAGGCAGGCCAGAGGACAGAGAGCTGGGGGTTGAGCAGGTGGACAGATGCGCAGGATGGCCACGGTGCCAGTCCTGCGGAAGGAGGGAGATTGGGAGGTCGTGTGGACGAGCCGCTGTTGCCATAGGACATGGAGCTGGCCCAGACCCTGCAGGCAGCCCCCAAGGAGGAGAAGGAGGTGGAGGAGGTGCCGCACCCCCTGGACCGAGACTACCAGCTCCTCAGGTGCCAGCTCCAGCTGCTGGACCCAGAGGCGCCTGAGTACAAGGTGGGCTGGGCCTCCCGGAGCAGCCGGGCTAACCGTGGCACCGTCCCCCTGCCCTCTGCCCACGGCCCCTTGCCCTTGGCCTTCCTCCCTGTGTCTCTAGGGCTTGAGCTCTGACAGTCCCGCCACTGGGGGACCGGTGGGGGTTCACCTGTGCCTCTGGCCCTTGGCACCCCGTGCCCACTCTCCCCGCAGGTGATCCACACCTACTTGAAGCAGACCTGCAGCAACGACAGGAGCCCGGAGCTACGGCACGTTTGGAAAGTGAACCGAGACGGGGAGGTGAGGGGAGCCCCGAAGCCCTCCCCATCCCTGCCCGGATCGGGGAGATGGAGGGCCTGGCTTAGGTGTTCCTTACTGCATCGTCTTAGCCTCTGGGACCCGTTTCCACTGGGCCCGGGCTTGTGGGTGTGTGCATGAGGGTGTGAGTGCCACAGGGACCCAGGCCTCATTCGGACCCGCGAACTGGTGGGCACAGCTCTCCTGTCCCCCCCCCTCCCCCAGGGAGACAGGTTCCAGGCCCACTCCTCGCTGGGCAACCACAGGCTGCTGTGGCACAGCACCAAGGTGGCCGTGATGGCCGCCATCCTCACCAGCGGGCTCCGCATCATGCTGCACTCCGGCGGCCGCGTGGGCAAGGGCATCTACTTCGCCTCAGAGAGCAGCAAGTCGGCCGGCTACGGTGAGGCGCCCTCGGCCCAGCCCTGGGCGGGCATGGGGCCTGAGAGGGTGGCCCCGTTTGCGGAGGACCTGGGAGAGGGACCCTTGAACTGTGACTGACCAGAGCACTCAGCGGGGCCTCCTGGGGTTCAGGGGCACCTGGGGACGCTTCCTAGAGAAGGCCCTGCGGGCGGGGTGAGCGTGCCAACCAGGCCTGAGTCAAGCAGCGAGGGCGGCGCAGAGGCTGGGGCGCGGCAGGTGGGGCCCGGCCCAGTGTGGCCTTTTGGCAAAGCTCAGAGCGAAGGCCTGTGTGGGCAGGGCCGGGGGCCTGGAGGATCATGGGGCTTATCCGAGGCCTGGGAGCCCCTCGGGACTTGGATGTGGCAGGCCCTCAGTGGCTGTGGCCATGGGGAGGTGGCAGAGGCCAGAGGCTGCAGGGGGCGGTGCCCTCACCAGGCCATGGGGAGGGCACCCAGGCCGGGACGGTGGAGTGGGGAGGAGAGAATCCGTGAGGGACTCGCAGGAGGGGGAGCAGCTGTGGGGAAGGGCCCCCGGGGTCTCTAGTGACCCGCAAGTTTCTATCCAGAGGTGTCTTCACTGGGGGGACCTCACAGACTGGCTCCTCAGCCAGGCTGACCCCATCATTGAGACCATACCACCCACCCGAGACTGCAAGGCCCGAGGGCGGATGGGGCTGAAGTTCCAGGGGGTCTGAGGCTGCCAAGGCCAGGGCCACGGGGCCGAGCAGGAGGCAGAGGAGCCTGAGGAAGAGGCGGGGTGGCCGCAGGAGCCGGTGCCGGCGGTCCAGGCCGGGGGTGAGGGGTGCTAGTGGCAGAGCGGCCAGGGAGGAAAGCCCCCACCCGCGTCTGTCCCTGGGGGGCCATGGCCAACCTCGGTGAGAGCAGGAGTGGGGGGAATGGGGGGGAGCGCGGCCAGGACGAGGGGTGTCTTCCGGAGGAAGAGTGGGCAGCCCTTTGCGCTGGGGCCCAGTGAGAGGAGGTACCCATGCAGCAGCGAGGGGCCCAGGGAGTCGGGCTGGGGCCGAGCTGCCCGCCTGAGCCGCCGTGTCCCCCAGTTACCACCGTGTTGTGTGGGGACCACCACATCGCCTACATGTTCCTGGCGGAGGTGGCCTTGGGCAGGGAGCACCACATCACGGCTGAGCAGCCCAGCTTGAAGCAGCCACCCGCCGACTTCGACAGCGTCATCGGCCGAGGCCGCACGGAGCCTGGTGAGTCCCAGGCCTCAGAGGCTGCGCAGGCCTGGGAGGGAGGGGGCGCCAAGGTCAGGGCCCAGGATGCTTTCAGGAGGAGGCAGCAGAGAAGGGGCTGGGAGAAGCAGGCTTCCTTCCTGCAGCCATTCCCTTTATCATCCCACAAATCATCCCTGGGTATCCAGGAGGGCTTCAAGGAGGAGGTGTCATTGACTGAGCATCAAAAGATGAGTAGGTGGCCCTAGCCAGTGGATAGAGCATCGGCTTGCAGACTGAAGGGTCCCAGGTTCGATTCTGGTCAAGGGCACATGCCCAGGTTGCGGGCTCAATCCCTGGTAGGGGACATGCAGGAGGCAGCCGATCAATGATTCTCTGTCATCATTGGTGTTCCCATCTCCCTTCCTCTCTGAAATCAACAAAAACATTAAAAAATTAAAAATTAAAAAAAAGATGAGCAGGAATCTCCCAGGCAAAGGAATGGAGGGGGATAGTCCAGGCAGAGGCCCGGCCTGTGCCGTGGTTTGGAGGTTGGCAGGGTGGGAAGTGTGGGCATTCCCCGTGGGAGAAGGGGAGAGCATAGGGGCGGAACGTACCCTTGAGGCCAAGGACCAGTGACCCTCGGGTCACCCCTGGCCCTTGCTGTGTACGCAGATCCCACCCAGGACACGGAGCTGGAGCTGGACGGCCGGAGAGTGGCAGTGCCCCAGGGCCGGCCCACACCCTGCCCCGAGTTCAGCCATTCCTGCTTCTCCCAGAGCGAGTACTGCATCTACCAGGAGAGCCAGTGCCGCCTGCGGTACCTGCTGGAGGTGTGCCTCTGAGCGCCGCCCTCACCCCGGGCCCTGCCAGGGACAGACTGCCGTCTGTCTTCTCGCCCACGTCACCGCTTCTCGCTCCCAAATCTCCCTTTTGCGTCCCAGACAGTGGTCCCCGCTCCCTCCATCCCCACTAGCCCTGGCCTGGCTGCGGCCCGAGTCTCGTCTGCTGAGGTGACGGATGCGAGGGACTGGCATCCCCGGGCTGAATAGTCAGAGGGGCACAGGCTGAGTGAGGGTGTTGGACCCCTTAGCCACCCGGGCCGTCCACCCAGGCCCAGCCTGTCCGTCCCAGAGGTGTGACCGCCAGTGGAGGCTGGACTGCAGGCAGCAAGTTTATTAAACACTGTGTCCGCTCACCCCAGGCTCTGACTGTCTGTGCTGCAGCCGCACAAGCCTGGGCCCCGTTCCTCTCCACCGTGACCCCCACAGCCCACCCCACCCACCCTGGTCCATCTGTGGCCCCCCACCGCCCCTGATCACTGCGCTTTCAAAGACCCTCACTATCTGCGCCGAAACCGGTTTGGCTCAGTGGATAGAGCGTCGGCCTGCGGACTCAAGGGTCCTGGGTTCGATTCCGGTCAAGGGCATGTACCTTGGTTGCGGGCACATCCCCAGTAGGGGGTGTGCAAGAGGCAGCTGATCGATGTTTCTCTCTCATCGATATTTCTAATTCTCTATCCCTCTCTCTTCCTCTCTGCAAAAAATCAATAAAATATATTTAAAAAAAAAAAAAAGACCCTCACTATCCACTCATAACTGGTGGCCATCTGGGGACCCACCTGGCCATCTGTCTGCTGGCCCGCACGTGGCCAGGCAAACCGAGCTTCGCTCCTGTCTCGGCATCAACGTGTCTCAGGTCTGATGTTCTACACCAGCTGAGCACACACCGAGCGCCCAGCTCTGCCACGTGAACGATGCCCGTTAGCACCCGGGGGGTCACCCTACCCAGACCCGAGGGTGCGGGTGCTGTGTCTGCTTCTCCAGCTCCAATCCAACACCACAGGGGCCTTTCGTTCTCCCAGTCCCAGGCTCACACTTGCTTCTCCGTTCACAATAAGCATCTCCGTTCCCGTCAACATCAGTCTATTGACTTGTTGGCTCCATCCCACACGAAAAGGAAATTCAGAATCGCCGTGCCACGCCATGTGAGCACACGCTTTCTGAGCAGGGTGCCACGCCATGTGAGCACACGCTCCCTGAGCAGGGTGCCACGCCATGTGAGCACACGCTTCCTGAGCAGGGTGCCACGCCATGTGAGCACACGCTTCCTGAGCAGGGTGCCACGCCATGTGAGCACACGCTTCCTGAGCAGGGTGCCACGCCACCGTGAGCACACGCTTCCTGAGCAGGGTGCCATGCCCCCGTGAGCACACGCTTCCTGAGCAGGGTGCCACGCCATGTGAGCACACGCTTCCTGAGCAGGGTGCCACGCCACCGTGAGCACACGCTTCCTGAGCAGGGTGCCATGCCACCGTGAGCACACGCTTCCTGAGCAGGGTGCCATGCCACCGTGAGCACACGCTTCCTGAGCAGGGTGCCATGCCACCGTGAGCACACGCTTTCTGAGCAGGGTGCCACGCCATGTGAGCACACGCTTCCTAGCAGGGTGCCACGCCATGTGAGCACACGCTTCCTGAGCAGGGTGCCACGCCACCGTGAGCACACGCTTCCTGAGCAGGGTGCCATGCCACCGTGAGCACACGCTTCCTGAGCAGGGTGCCATGCCACCGTGAGCACACGCTTCCTGAGCAGGGTGCCATGCCATGTGAGCACACGCTTCCTGAGCAGGGTGCCATGCCATGTGAGCACACGCTTCCTGAGCAGGGTGCCACGCCATGTGAGCACACGCTCCCTGAGCAGGGTGCCACGCCATGTGAGCACACGCTTTCTGAGCAGGGTACCAAACCATTGATCTTTTTATTGACTCCATAGTTTTGCCTTTTCCAGAATGTCACATAGGTAGAATCATACAATAGGTAGCCTTTTCGGATTGGCTCCTTTCACTTAGCAATAATGCATTTAAGGTTCTTCCATGTCTTTTCATGGGCTAGTAGCTGCTCAATCACAGTAGCCAGCAAGCCCTTCTGAACCTGGCCCTCTCCTGTCTTTCCTCCTGGCTCTGCTCCAGCCACATGGTCTCAGGGCCTTTGCACTTGCTCTTCCCTCTGTCACTCCATCCGATCCGGGAAGCTGTCCCAGGACACCCTGTTCAACACTCTGTTACAGCATGCTCTCCTCCCCACGGGCACACACACACCCTGTCACTTTCCCTGCTTTTTCTTTTTTAGTTAGCAACCCCGGCATACACATTTGTCCATCTCCCCCACTGTAACTCCATGATTTGCTCATTGCTGTGCCCGTTCCTAGCACAGTGCTGGAGGCGTCCAAAGTTTGCCCAATGAATCTGATGACCCATCTGCGCCTACGGCCCAAGAGACACCTGAATGGCTGGCTAGTCAGGAAGCCCCTTTCCTTACGCTCTTCTTGTAATAATTTCAGAGACATTCAGAAAGAGTAGGCGACAGCAGCCCACAATTACGGGCCCCGAGTCTCCCCACTTGGAAATCAGAGCCGGCCCATCCTGGGGCTGTATCTGACCAGGACGGTGAGGCTTTCGAGCGCAGTTTGAGGGACAAGGAAGCCAGCTTGGAAGGAATGGAGAACGGGCCCAGGCTGGTTAGAAACGTGTCTCGTCACCTGGCCGGCGGCTCGGTGACGGAGCAGCGACCTATGAACTAGAGGTCAGGGTTCAAGTCCTAGTCGGGGCACAGGCCGGGGTTCCGGCTCCATCCCCAGCGGAGGGCAGCTGATGGGTGGATCTCTCATCATTGATGCTTCTCTCTCTCTCCCTTTCTCTCTGAAACCAATAAAAAAATATACATTTAAAAATAAAATCAAAACAAGACTTATCCCTTCACCTTTTCTGTCTGAAGACCGCCTTTCTAAGGGCCCGGGACGGGCCGCCTGAGCAGCGCCGAGTTCCGGCTTCAAGGCGGCGGAGGGGCCTCCCGAGGCGGCGCCATCGGACGGCGGTCGGGACCCCGGCGGCTACCTGAGGAGGGGCCCCCCCACACTGGGTTCTTTGTGGGTCCGCTGTGCTCCGCCCGGGCAGTGCACACATTCTGCGGAGGACAGGCTCGTTCGTGGGAACCGGGTGGAGCAGAGGGCTTTAACCCTGCCGGGACCTCGCTGCCTGCCGCCTCCGGCGAGAACGGCGCACCCGTCATGGCTGCCGGCGACAGCGCGGCGGAAGGCAGCCGACAGGAAATGGCGCCGGGGCAGGCCCAGCGCTGCGGGGTCGGAGAGCCAGCCAGGGACCTTTCAGCCCCTCCGGGCTCCTGGCACTTGCAGACCCTGACACTTGACGACTGGAACATGGAGGGCTGTTATTCTCTTTGCAAAGCATTTGCAAAAGCAAGGCCGGCTATCGCCCCGCGATCGAACTCGGCAAAAACCCTCTATTCTTCAAAGAGAATGCGTTACGCATACTGCGCATCTTCGCAACAGTGGGCCGGCTCACGACGCAAAGAATGTTACGTCGCGCCCGAGGCTCTTCCCACCTTCCCGCCCCACGTTCTAGTTCTGGTGGCGCGAGAACGCTACGCCCGCTCCGTATTTTGTTTTCCTCCTGCCGACCGTAGAGTGCGCCCACCTTCGCAAGTGGCGTAACATGCTTCCAAGAATACCCGTAGTACCGCGCGGAGCCCGGGGGCTATTCCGCCACGCTATTTACGTAGCGCCTCCGACGTACGTAGCGTTAAGCTGGAGCAGTCTCAGCGCCGGCCGCCATTTTGTGCAGTCGCCGGGAAGGAAGGAGACGCCTAAACCGCGGCCCTGCCGGGTTTGAGCGTAGCCAAACCTACCCACTGACTTTATAACCCCGATTCTCTGTGTTTTGCTACCGTCTCCGACGAGAGAGGCGGCGACGGTGGCGTCTGCGACGGGAGATAGCGCGTCGGAGCGAGAGAGCGCCGCGCCTGCCGCCGCCCCAACAGCGGAGGCGCCGCCGCCATCGGTCGTCACCAGACCGGAGCCGCAGGCCCTCCCGAGCGCGGCCATCCGTGCCCCGCTCCCAGACCTCTATCCATTTGGGACCATGCGCGGAGGCGGCTTTGGGGACCGGGACCGGGATCGTGACCGCGGAGGGTAAGGGGGGAGGAGACGAGGAAAGGCCTGTGGGACCTGGGGGTGGCGTGGACGCTTCCTGTGGGGACCCCCGGCCTTGGAGCAGCGCTCCCGGCTCCGGGAAGCGAGGCGCTGGGACATAATAGCGACCTAGGGCACGGGCCTCCGGGTGCGTCTGGGCCCCGGGGCCGCGGGTGGCCTGGCGGAGGGGGTGGCCTGGCGGCGCCCCGGCGCCCTGCGGACGGCCGCCGGGGAGCGGAGGGGCGGCCTGGGCCTCGCCTCGCGTCCCCGCCTCGGGCCTGTCCCACTGGGGGAAGCCGTTTGGTCTCTCCGGGCCTCGGCGCTCCCCGGTGGAACGGCTGCTCTTGTTGAGAATGGAATGAGGTCTCGAAGTTCAGCCTAAGAAGATCTTAACGCGAAATGGCTTCTCGTGTTATTTGTCGCCAGAGGTAACTTAACGGAACTGGAAACCTGGTCTGGAGCCAGAGGCGGTCTTCTAGTGTTCACATCGCCATTAGTCGCATTTAAATAATTGGAAGGACGCACGTTGGAATATAAAGCAATGGAATTGCCATCTGAGTGGCGTGTTTGCGAAGGGAGGGTGTTTTGTTGGGTCTTTGTGGTGGGTTTTTTTTTCCCCGTCCGTGTTTCGGTCGTTATGTTCTATAATTGGACTGGAGCATTCACTTCTCGGCCTAGCTGGAAAGTTTTGGATGTGACGCCACGGTGACAGGGTTGGAAGTGAGCAGGTTTAGAACTGAAGGCCTCTCATACTGAAATTCAAATCTTAAAAGTCGGCTAAACGAGAAAGTCGCGTAGGAGAGAGATCCATGCCGATCTGTGCTGTTTCTTTTTTGCAATAAAAGTTGCCTTTCCTGTGCCTTGTCCTCTGGAATTGAGATGCCTGCTTGTAATTGCCGCTCTGCAGTAGGTGTTCGCTTCATTGTTTTCTCCCAACTTGTCTTTTGTGGTTCACATGTACGAGTATCAGGTCCACCAGTCACAAGCACCTCAATGATCACGTAATTTACAAAATACAAAAAGGATTGTTTTGATTTATGCCTTGTTAGGAAGGAAAACTCTTTACCGTAGAAGTTTGGAGGACTGGAAGTGAGCCGTTTGCTAAGTGTTTCAGAGAAGAGCTAAGTTTAGAAGGGAATCAGGACAACCTTAGGGAAAAGAACATTATCTACTGAAGTTAAACGGTCCAGTAATCCCTCTCAGGCTTTATACCCTAAGCCCTAAGGCCTACAGGAATCCTTGTACATCTGCTCCAAGAGTAAAAAAAGCAAGATATGGTAGGATAATGCGTATAAGGATACCTACAAATATGGCAAGACTATAAAAAGGAAGGGAATGTTTAAAATTCGAGGTAGTTATGCTGGATGTTGTAAATTTGAAATAGGCATACAGAGGCTACTAAGGTACAGGTAAATGTTCTATTGCCTGTTTACTTAATATTTCATTGCATCATATATATGCTTTAGTAATATTTAGTTTATCCCACATTGACACTTTAGTATCAGAAGCATTTTTTAAACGCTTTAAAAATTACTCATTTCAAGCAAAGTGACACTCAAAATATGTGCCCTAACTACACTTACTATGAAAAAAATTTTTAAGCAAAAGCAAAGTTTATTGAGAGACAGACTCCCTCTAGCAGGGAGGGGATCCAAGTGGGTTGCCCACTATGAATTTTTTTTTTTAATGTTTTGAATTGCTATTGTTTTGTCCTTAACTGTGTTACAGAGCTGAAATGGATTATTATTTTCAAAGGGGAATGAGTGAGGTCAGTGTACTTTTACAGTCCAAAGTGTGCATTGTTCACTTTAACTAGCATGATTTTGCATGTTGGTATGTAGAGCCAAATTAAACTGTTAATACTCAGTAAAGCATTTAAGGAGCAGCATAGTATACCAGGGTAATTAGGACACATGAATCTTTAGAGGATGGTATGAATTTGCTATGAAATTCTGCAAAGGTAAATGGCTCTCTTGAATAGATATTGAAATCAGCATTAATTATAAAGGTAGAAGACAGCATATTTATAAAGAACCCCATGTTTCAAATTGTATCATTAGTGTAGAATGTTATGTCTTGGATAATTAGCCAAGGCATTAAGGAGAAAGGAAAAAGCATTTTTATTTAATAAAATAAGGGGTTCTTTTTTATAAACCTTAACAGGAACCTTACTGTTGAAGTTGTTCCAATTCGTTAGTTTAAGTCACAGGCGTCCTCAAACTACGGCCCGCGGGCCACATGCGGGTGTTTTTGCCGTTTTGTTTTTTTACTTCAAAATAAGATATGTGCAGTGTGCATAGGAATTTGTTAATAGTTTTTTTTAAAGTATAGTCCGGCCCTCCAACGGTCTGAGGGACAGTGAACTGGCCCCCCGTTTAAAAAGTTTGAGGACCCCTGGGAGATCTCGGTTGCATTGGAATGCAGGAGCAGCAGCAGCATTGAAATGGCACCTTCTAGGAACCACATGAATTATGTAAACTGTACTGACAATCTCTAAAAGTTGGTCTTTGCTTATTGTTACTTTCTTTGCAAGACTGTTTAGAGACTTGGCTTTTCTGTTGCTAAAACTGTTGGTTTCATTTACAAATGTGTGTGGGGGCTGATCCAGGTGGTTTTTGGACCTGAGGGCATATTGAAAATGTCAGATGTTTTACCTTTGATGTATGTATCTGTATGCATATGCTTTTCTTGTGTTGGTTCCTGGTTTCTCTTGCCAGCTGAGCAGTAGTGTAAATGAAATTGACTCAGTTCTGCCTATTGAACGTAGATATTCACTGGCCCCAAGAAAATTTCCTGCCAACAATCTTTATATATATTTGTATTTAGAGAAATGTCTAGCTAGGTCTTTAAGTCAGAGTTTCAAGAATTGCTTGAAATCCAGGAAATTAAGGCCCTTTAAAATAGTCAGTACAACCTGTCACAGTCTTACCCTTAACTTAAGCTTAAACTAATGTCTTCCCTTACCTACTTGTCTGAATATTAATTATAAAAGAGTAGAGACTTCTGTTTTTTCACTTTAGTATCTTGACCTCTTAAAACAGTACCTGGTATATAGAGGATACCCAGTAAGTATTGATTGAATGCTAACTTGTACCGAGTGCTTACTATACCAGATACTGTTTTAAGCACTTTACCAACTCATTTAATCTTTACAGCAACTTCTGAAATAAGTGGTATTTCTACTTTGCATAAGAAACCGAGGGACAGAGAAGTTAAATAATTTGCTCAAAATCATCTTGTAATTGGCAGAATTAAAATTCAGACTTTTTTGGATTTCAGAATCTGGTTGAAATCCTCATGATATATTAATAATTTTTAATTTTTCACCTATTATAACTATACCATATCTTTTGCATGTTTTATGGCACCTAAAGTGTATTTCTTTTAAAATACTAACAGCTAAGTTTTTTGATATTTCCAGATTTGGAGCACGAGGTGGTGGTGGCCTTCCCCTGAAGAAATTTGGTAATCCTGGGGAGCGTTTACGTAAGAAGAAGTGGGATTTGAGTGAGCTCCCCAAGTTTGAGAAGAACTTTTATGTGGAACATCCAGAAGTGGCAAGACTGACTCCAGTGAGTGGGGGGGGGGGGGGTGTTTATACTTATTTATTTACCTTTTTTATACACAATAATGAACCAAGTAAACATAGTAGCCAGAATTCACACATACATTGCTATTGCTGTTATATGTTTTATTCTAGTGCAGTGGTACTTTCTTAGATTCTTATTAAAACTGCTAGTACTCATAAAAGAAACTAGTTTAAATATGTACTTTTGTATTGATTGCTTGGTTCTCATTTTGTTGGGTATGCTTTCAACCAATTTGTCATATATGGTTTTATCTGTATATGAGGTCATGTTTTTTTATCTATGAAGTAAGCTAAATAAATTTAAAATATTAGCATTGTGTACTCCTGGTTTTTAATCTCATTACTAGAGGCCTGGTGCATGGATTCGTGCACCGGTGGGGTCCCTTGGCCTGGCCTAGGGGATCGGCCGAAACCGTCTCGCCGACATCCCACGGGGGGTCTCAGATTGCAAGAGGGTGCAGCCCAGGCTGAGGGACCCCACCGGTGCACAGTCGAGGCCCGGGAGGGCTCCAGGGTGTGTCTGGCCTGTCTCACCAAGTCCCGATAGGCCAGACCCCAGCAGCAAGCTAACCTACCAGTTGGAGCGTCTGCCCCCTGGTGGTCAGTGCACGTCATAGCGACTGGTCGAACGGTTGGACCCTTAGCATATTGGGCTTTTATTGGATAGGATAGGATAGGATAGGATTACATTTTGTCCCTCTTCCTAGTTCTGATTTTGGGCAAGCTACTTAACATTTCTGAGTATCTGTTTTCTCGTGTGGAAAATGGAACTCTTATCACCTACTTTATTGACTCACAAAGTTGGGTGTCTCCTCACTCGTTTTCCATTTTAATTTCAAATTGGATGATAATTGTTCAACTAGATTGCTATATAAGGTTTTTTGCATGTTTAAAATAACTTGTTTATTAATTTGTCTTCCTTCATGTTCTTCCATAGTATGAGGTTGATGAACTCCGCCGTAAGAAGGAGATTACAGTGAGAGGGGGAGATGTTTGTCCTAAACCTGTTTTTGCCTTCCATCATGCTAACTTCCCACGTAAGTATTCTCACCAGGATCTTCATTGTTAATTTGGGTTGAATGGTAAACATGGGTAATAGATTGTTTAAAGGTTTTGAACCATACTCGTGACTTGGTTGAAAACCCAAGTAGAATACTTTTCACCAAGGTAATTATGGCCCGGTGGCATGGCTCAGTGGTTGAGCGTCGACCTATGAACTAGTGCAGATCAATGATTCTCTCTCATCATTAATGTTTCTACCTCCCTCTCCCTTCTCTGAAATAAATTAAAAAATGTTTTTAAAGTAATTATTTAATTTTTTTTACTTTTTAAAACCTCAAGGCCAGAAGTAAATAATATATTGTTACAGAGGAGGTTTTTTTTAATGCTCATCTACTTTCTGATGTATAGTTTTTTTTTTTTAGAGTTTCCTCTTCCCCTAGGGCAGTGATTTTCAACCTCTTCTCATGGCACACATAAACTAATTATTAAAATTCCGTGGCACACCAAAAATACATACATTTTCTGCTAAGCTGACAAAAAAGGTGTACTTTTGACTCATTCACACTGGACGGCTATTGTGTTGGCTGTTGTCATTTTTTTATTTGACAATCTAAGGAAAAAGAGGTCAGTATCCCTGACTAGATAGGTATTGCGTGTTTTAAAAATTCTTGTGGAACACCGGTTGAAAATCGCTGCCCTAGGGGTTTTGCCTCTACCTGTTTAAAAAAAAAATAGCAGAATGGAATTGCTTTCTAGCTGGATATAATTTGAATTTGGCAAACAATAAGTGATTACCATGTGCCAGTGCCTTGTTAAGATACTTGAGGGCAGTGGTTTCAAGTTTTTGAAGGGAAAGGTAAATGACTGGTAGCAGCTCTCTGAAAGGTAGTAGTTGGCAAATCAGGGATGTAGTGATTAAAGAAAAAAAACACCTCTCATGGAGAGAGGTAAAGCTGGGTAAATTTTGCCAAAAATGGTGCTTTAGAATTTTTTTGGTCCTAGCTGGTTTGGCTCAGTGGATAGAGCATCAGCCCGTGGACTGAAGGGTCCAAGGTGCGATTCCAGTCAAGGGCACATGCCCGGGTTGCGGCTTGATCCCCCAGTAGAGGGCCTGCAGGAGACAGCCAATCGATGATTCCCTCTCATCATTGATGTTTCTATCTCTCCCCCTTTCCCTTCCTCTCTGAAATCAATAAAAATATATTTTAAAAGAAAGAGTTCTTTTGGCTGTGTGCTTCGTTTTACTAAAAGCATTAATATTTATCCTCTTACAGAATATGTAATGGATGTATTGATGGATCAGCATTTCACAGAACCAACTCCGATTCAGTGCCAGGGATTTCCATTGGCTCTTAGTGGCCGGGATATGGTGGGCATTGCTCAGACTGGCTCTGGGAAGACATTAGCGGTACGTACCAACATGAGAAGATTTTTAACATTGTGGTGACTTATTTTGCTATTCTAAATATCCATATATATTTTTCAGTTCTTTATAAAATTTTAATTTATATTGCGTAACATTGTTCATATTAACCATCAGCCATACTTTAGCTTTATTAGCTATATGAAATAGATGGAAGCATTTTGTGTTTAAATTTGCATTGCACATTTTTGTCACAGTTGTACTGTTTTCATTTTCCTAGTTCGACATTATCAATTACTGTGATAATTTAGAACTGCTAAGATAATGGCTCAGTTTTCTTACAAGACTGTCATTCTTTTCCCTCCCCTCAGTATTTGCTGCCTGCAATTGTTCATATTAACCATCAGCCATACTTGGAAAGGGGAGATGGTCCAATCGTAAGTGTGTTTCAGTTTGCTTATAATTCTAAGAATAACTGTAATTATTATTGTGTTTAGGCACTGTGCTTTACATACTTTTTCAGATTTCATTCTCATCTCTACCCTTCATATCTGGAAGTGATATTATCCCCATCTTACTGATAAATTTTAGACAGTGCAATTCAATGACCTGTCCAAGGTCATACAGCTATAAACAGTTGAGCTTGAATTTGAATCAATATTACTCCTAACCACTGTGCATATTACCTTCATATATAAGCATTAGTTCAAGTGCAGTTCGTAATTGCTCAGTGATTCTCTGGGGGATACTAAAGAGCAGTGAAATGAGGTTCCTGCTCTGGATTTAAGTCAGGTTTGGGATGTATATTCTTTGTGGCTAAGTAACATTTTCGTTAATATTTATAGGGCAGCATGGTTTTCTGTTTTGATTCTTTTCACTCCAGCTGTTTCCTATAAGTTCAAGTAGTGGTCTTTAAACATTTTGAATACATTTGTATCTGTTTTTTTTTTTTTTTTAATGTTTTTATCGATTTTTAGAGAGAGAGAAAGGGAAAGGGAGAGAGAACCATAGATGGGCGGCCTCCTGTACGCCCCCTACTGGGAACTGAGTCTGAAACCCAGGCACGTGTCTGGACTGGGACCTTTTGGTGCATGAGATGACGCCTAACCAACGGAGCCACACTCCATGGCTGTGCTTTTTTTTTTTTTTTTAATTGAGCTTGTACTTGCTATATTAATACGTACATTGTTGCAGTATGTCTTAATATCCACAAAAAGAAATAACACATTACTTTGCATTATGTAGTATGTAATGTATTCCACGTGGCTGAGTTAGCTTTATTATCATTAGCTAGTATCTGATGGATCAGTAAGGAGCAAGATTCATTGTTAACAGTGTAGATGATACCTGTTTCAGAGTGTCTTCATTTTGTATCATTTTGGCCAACTACTTGTCAGATTGTGTATAAGTCATTGTTTTTGCCTAAGGTGCCTGGCTGAGAGCTTAAACTACAAGTCAGAAAAGGGTCAGCTCTGTTTTCTTACAATCCTAACCCGAGGATATTTTTCCCATTGCTATTTTAGAGAGTTGGACGTGGCAGGGGGGTGGGATGGGAGAAACACATTGATGTGGAGAGACACGTCGATTGGTTGCCTCCCACAGGTGCCCTGATCGGGCTGGGGATCAAACCCACGACCCTTGAGCCTTCGGTGCTCAGGCTCATGCTCTTATCACTGAGCCGTGCCGGCCAGGGCTCATCTATTTTTCAATAATACTTAATCAAAGGTATCATTTTAAAGCCATTTGTTCATTTTGTGGGAGTTCTTTAGTTAAAACTGGTAATACAATCTGTAAGTCCACTTAAATAGCATATATAAACAGTAATGAACCATATGTCAAAAGTAAACTATCATTCCAAATGCTGAATATTAGCTCTCATAAATTTTTTGGCACATTTCAATGCACTGTCTCTTCTATCTCTACATTCACAGCCTCCCACCCCATTACATACTTTGAAGTACCAAATTAGACAGTAGAAAAAGAATTAGATAGCCTTTTGTACTTTTTTTTAAAACTTGGGCTATGTGTTTCAAGTATTTTGTTTGTTTCAGTGTCTAGTTCTGGCTCCCACAAGAGAGCTTGCCCAGCAGGTCCAGCAGGTGGCTGACGACTATGGCAAATGTTCCAAACTGAAGAGTACTTGCATTTATGGAGGTGCTCCTAAAGGTCCCCAGATTCGAGACTTGGAACGAGGTAATTTTTTAAAATTAGCATATAAGCATTATTCATTTATCTCATTTTGTCAGTTTCTATTAGTGAAATTTAAGACTAAAATAGAGGGTTCTTGTGAAAAAAATTCAGTATTTCAGCAGGTTGAAGTTTTTAGGTATGGTTAAAATACTACTTTGGGAAAGTTCAACATGGCTAGAGACTTACTAGTATACTTTGTGAAGGTCTGATGATTATGCCTACATTCTTACAACATGCTTTTCCAGGTAGTAAGTTAAAATGTAGCTAGCTAGTTCTCTGCAGCATGGAGTACAACCACCAGAGACGGTGCTTATTAGTTTGCCAAGGCTTGGACAGTGTGTAAAGATTCTTAATTGCCCTGGCCAGGTGGCTCAGCTGCTGGTTAGAGCGTTGTCCTGTACTCAAAAAGTATGCAGGTTCGATCCCCAGTCAGGGCGCGAATTGGAGGCAACCGATCGCTGTTTCTCACATTGATGTTTCTCTCTTCCCTACCCCCTCTCTCTAAAAATCAATTTTAAAAACACACACAAACATACCCTTGGGTGAGCCTTTAAAAAAAAAGATTCTTAGTTGCTAGATCTTCGGTTTTGTTTTACAGGTGTTGAGATCTGTATAGCTACTCCTGGGCGCCTGATAGATTTCCTGGAGTCAGGAAAGACAAATCTTCGCCGATGTACTTACCTTGTACTGGATGAGGCTGACAGAATGCTTGATATGGGTTTTGAACCCCAGATCCGTAAAATTGTTGACCAAATCAGGGTGTGTAAAGCTGGTAATACGCTCTATTTATACCCTTTGCCTGTCGCAGTTCCTTAGCCTAAAAGAAAGCCTCTCCTTTCTTTACAGCCGGACAGGCAGACATTGATGTGGAGTGCCACCTGGCCGAAGGAAGTGAGGCAGCTCGCCGAGGACTTCCTTCGTGACTACACCCAGATCAACGTGGGCAACCTGGAGCTGAGTGCCAACCACAACATCCTCCAGATTGTGGATGTGTGCATGGAAAGCGAAAAAGACCACAAGTATGAGCGATTGTGCTGTTTCCATCATTCTGATAAACCTTCCCTAATAATCCTCCAAAATTAAAGCATTGGAGAAACTTTTTTTTGAGGTCTGAAAACACTTAAAACATTGCTAACTTTCCAACAATCTAGTCTTCATGTCATTTGTCAGAACATTGTGGTTAAAGGCAAAGGATTCTGGATCCTTGGATTTAAATCCCAGCTCTGATAATTATCAGCTGTAGAGAAAGTCATGTGAAGAGAAAGGGCTGTGAGGGGTTGATGTTGCAGACGTAGCTTCTGCATGATGTGTTGGGAGGTCTCTGAATGGCTGCACTGTTGCTGGTTTTGTTTTCAGGTTGATCCAACTCATGGAGGAAATAATGGCTGAGAAGGAGAATAAGACAATAATATTTGTAGAGACAAAGAGACGCTGTGATGACCTCACTCGAAGGATGCGCAGAGATGGGTGAGTGCAGCACCGAAGTAATTGGTTAGTTTCGGGTTTTATGGTTCAGTAGGAGTTTCTCAGTTGGTATTGTGAGTGTTGTATAATAGTTTAATGATGCCCAATGATGCCTGTGCTCTTTAAATGGACATAGTCTTCTACTTATGTAGTCTATAATAAACCTTCATAATTCCATATGGTTGCACGGGTTTTTTTTAAAGCTTAGTTTTTCTCCTTTTTAAAAAAAGACTTCTAAAATATTGGTCACTTTTCTTCTGACAGTTGGCCAGCTATGTGTATCCATGGAGACAAGAGTCAACCAGAAAGAGATTGGGTACTTAATGGTGAGTTCAAAACTAAGCATTGTCCATACTCTGTTTCAGGGATTGACACACGTTCTGGGAAAGGACCAGACAGTAAATGTTTTAGGCTTTGCAGGCTGTATGATGGTTTGTGTCACACCTGTTAGTTCTGCTCTTGTAGCACAAAAATGGTCAGATACAAGATGTAAAGAAACAGCTCTGCTGTGTTCCAACAAGTCTTTATTTGCAAAAACAGGCACTGTGCCATTTGACCTGCAAGTGGAGTTTGCCTAGCATTGCTCTAGTTAGTGGAATATTGGGGGCATTTTTGGCATATCTTTGCTGTCCTTTAAGGTCAGTAATGCTGGCTCTTCGCACTTTTGTACAACCTCTGTCATCCTTACTTTATGTAATAAGTTCTTGTCTTTATAGATATGCTCACCAGCCCAGAAGCTTTCCAAACCTGGTATTTTTGAGATTTTTATAGAGGGTTTATTGTGTAGTCATGATTGATCATTAACTCAATCTCCAGCCCCTTTTCCCTTCTCCAAGTGTGAGGAGGTGGGCCTGAAAGCTCCAAGCTTCTAATCATGGCAAGTGTGTGTGTGTGTGTGTGTGTGTGTGTGTGTGTGTGTGTCTGTTGTGTGTGTGCGTGCGCGCACGCAGACCTTATTAGAAGTAACTTTGTCTATTACTGTTCTTGCTCCTCTGCTAAAAGGGAATGTAATAAAGATTTTCAAAAAAATTACTATTTCCGTTATATTTAAAAGACCTAGGCATGGTCTGATACCATTACTTGAACTTTTACTGTGGTGTGGTAAAGGCCATAAAGTTAGGAATGTTTACTTAGTCGTTTTCTTAGAGGCATACCACTTCGTCTTGAGTGCATAGCTTGGTTTTCACTGTATCGTTTTTGTTTTGCAGAGTTCCGTTCTGGGAAGGCTCCCATCCTCATTGCCACAGATGTAGCCTCCCGTGGGCTAGGTTTGTATAGATAGGTGTCTCTGTCAATGGTATATGTATCTTTTGGTTTAAAGATTTGTCATTTCAAATTAGAGTTGTATATATGTGTATTTAGATAAATATTTAAAGGAGAGGAATACAAAGCATGTTTTTTTATTTTATTTTACCCCCCACAGTTTTTTTTTAACCTTGGCATTTTTGTTTTTGGTTTTTATTTTCAAAGTCTCTTCCTGCTCCTAACAAACGGCTTTGGTCTGCAGCAAGGCCTAACTAGGCATGCCTATTCATACAGTTAGACGGAGCGGAGACGTTCAGTTAAACAGCTCAACTTCTGTTGTCTGGGTGGAATGAGCCTGATTGCACCTAGCTGTTAGAAACTAGTTTTCCATTTCCTCTTTTCCTCATACCAATCTGTGCTGTATATAGAAGGAGGTCCAATTCCATGAATGTTAACATAATATATTCTTGGGATTTAATAAGTCTGTAAACACGATACCATTCTGCAGTTAAAGCTCCATTGTCCAACATTATTTACTGAAGTAAAATTATTATGGGAACTATTTCATTCATCCCCTCCTACCCATACTCATATCATCGAAGTGCTGTCTTCCAATTTAAAAACTTAATTTGAGGCTTTTTTTCCTGGAGTTTGTGACTTGTTATGATTTAAGATATACAGAGCTATTTTGTATTTTAGCCTATTCTGAGCTTAAACAGGGATAACTCAAAACTTTTACATTAAAAAAGGTATTTCTGTCACAAAGATGTCTTTAAATTATTGATTGGTACCTAAATTCTTGCCCAGTAAGGTGAGAAGTACCATATTCCCTCATAATATTTAACAAAGAGAACAGCTATTCAGATAACTGGAATACAAAAGTAATGAAGACTATACATTGCACTCATCATTCCCTCCTTCAGAGGTGGTGACCTGCAGCCATGACTGAAAACTGTCTCTGCCCTCTGAGGTCATGTCTGGGTCTGTGCGGTTAGGACTTGGGCCTGTCGGGAGAAGAGGCTGAGGCCTGAAAGCAGTTACAGAAAAGCTTTCCGTGATGGTGGTTTTTAAACAGGCTTGCTATGTGCTGGTAGCTTCTTTGTGCATCTTGCCTAGACGTTTAAAAATATTTGTTCCCTGTCCCCCTGCATTTCTAAACCAAATCAATTGGCTACCGTTAGAATACCTTAAGACTCTTCATCCCACCCCCACTCATCCACGTGCGGGGAGAGGGAAGATACCCGAGTCTGTTTCTTGTTACTCAGCATCAGTGCTTGTTTGGGCCCCTTTGTGTGCTGCCTTGTAAAAATCAAAGGAGGGAAAACCCACCAAAATGGCAGAACGCTGACCAAGGTCCTACAAGATCCTGGAAAGTGAAGGCTTCTACCTCATAGACAGGGGTGCAATTTTCAGCTGAGTCACCAGGCCTTTTTTCACTTCCTGTCGAGCGATGGCCTCTTAAATGTTCCCTTCAGGTAAGTTCTTTGATTCCCATAATGTTATAATATCCTTAGGAAATCACTATTTATTACTCCCTTTCCACTGAGATATTTTTGATTTTTCCATTTTTTTGTTTAAACTACATGCTGTTAAGCTAAAAGTATTGAATTTATTTTGTTTTGTTTTTTAACAGAAGCTTTGATATCAGCTGCAGATCACTCAGTACATGGCTGAGGCAAATCTACATTGGCCCGAAGCAGCTCTAGATGAGCCTGTTGGCTAGTCTGTCCCACCCAATTAGTGATTGGAGATTCAGGCCATGTTACAGGGCTTGGCAAACAAAAAGCTGTTACCCTAGGCAGTTGGCCAAACATTAACTTTTCAATTTCTCACCCTGCTACAGCATCTTCTCTAAAGGCAGCAAGATAATATTGTGGCCGTGCACAAATAACATCAGGGCAGGCTTGACTGGAGGAAATCAAAGTCTGCGCTTGCTCTTACGTGTCCTCAGCCAGCTCTGTGCACATAGAGGACACCTTTCTAGTATGAAGAACTTGCACCATGTCTGCCCCCTATTGAACCCCTCCAGAAATACTCCCAAGTATTAGTATCTGAACCGTTGACTTCAGTCCCCAGTGCTTTCTGCTAGGAAAGCACACGTCTGGACATCCAGTGCAGAGGTTCAGCTTGCTCTGCTGCCCATGGTCATACACAATGGGATTGACTAAGGAGCATTATCCTATCTCTGAAGATGTGATCATGGAGCTAATTTCCCATCCCCACCTCACATCCATCCTGGCCCTGTAAATTTTTGTTTTTCCTTTATTGCATCAACGACCCTAGCCGGAGACTCACGCTGCCCCCTGTGATGACTGCCTTCTCGTCTTTCTGGTGTGATTTCAGGACTTTAGGGGTCAGTAAAGACTGAGGAGCCTTTATTGTAATAAGAAACAGACATAATGCCCCTTTCTTCGCAGGCCCTTTAACAATAGCTGATTTTTTTTTTTTTAATCTTTACCCCTTCCCCCCTGAAATTAATCCAGTCTGGGCAATAGATGCAGTCTGACCCTTTGGATGTAACTTACATTTTTTTTTATTAATTATTTTTTCTACAATCACCCCAATTATCCTTGGGGGAGGCGTTGGAGGACCTGAAATTTTTACCCGAACCCAGGTTCTCCGGCGCTTGGCAACCAAATGGGGCTACAGAGAAGCATCTAAGCCAGTTCACAGAGCGAGCGTGTGTGGGGACTTCTCACTGCCACGGACCCTTGATGCATGCTCCCCGCGCTCCAGTGGTCCCGTGTCAGAAGGCGGAGTTTTCGAAAGGAGGCCGCCAAAAATAAAAGGCAAAGAGACGGGATCGGCTGCAGCGGTTTCCCAAAGGAGGAGGGAGTGTGCATCGGTCTGGTAACAAACAGAGAATGTTTTTTAATTATTTATATCACAAAAATCTGTGTTTTATCTAGGATATTTTCTGAATATTCTTTGTAAAATGCAGATTTTTTTCCACAAAACATTAGGATTCTTTGTTATATTCTTAAATTTGTTTTTGTTTAAGTAGGTTAAAAAAAAAAGTACATTTAGCTGAAAGCATTACACTAACATTTACATACTTGAAGCATTAGGAGGTTATTCAACTCAATTCCCAGCAGTGGACAGAACATAAAACTTGTGTCTCAAGGTTTCATGGTTTTTCCCACACTCTGGCTATTTAATTTCCCAGGTTACATAGACAATCTTTGATAAATTGAAGCAAGTATTGAGTTAAAATAACCTTGAGTTGAGCAAAAATATCATTTGGCAGAGCTGGGCTTGGTAGTATAGTGAAATTTTAGTGTAATGTGCTCTTGTAATTGAAAGGGGAAAGATAATTTGGATATTTCTGCAAAGGAAACTAGATGTATACTTGGGCTCTGGTTGGTTTTTTAAAATATAAGAGCAAAAGATTTAAAATATTTTACTAAGTCTCCTTAAAATGTAGTAATAAAGTATATGGAGTTCTTTTTGTTTGTTTGTTTTTTTGTTTGTTTTGTTTTTTCATTGTGCTCTGTGACTGGTTTAAAGGTAAGTTTGTTATATTTCTTGTAGATTTTGACAGGCTTCTCCCAACAGAGTAGAAGTGATTTGGCCTTTTAACTTAATGGTGGTACCACTTTCTTCATTCCAGTTTTGAAAAGGATGGAGCTGGAATTTGATGTAACTTCTGTCAGTATATTGGTTAAAATACAGACAGAAGAGGCAGGAGTTTGGATGGTTGAATGGGATTCCCTTAGGATTTTACAGCTGATAAAGATGCCACTTCCTATGCATGTCCCAAGCATCATTAATCCTCTTTTACTCTGTTGGGATGAGTCTTTTTTTGTTCCTGTTCAGAGTGGTTACTAACTTAATCTTCTCTCCTCTTGCTGTCATCTGCATTGTGCTTTCCACCTGTTGTTGGCATGTCCTTTACCTTCTCTTTCCCTGCCACGTCAATCTACACTGACTCATCGTTGGCTTGGAAGATGTGGAAGATGTCAAGTTTGTGATCAACTATGACTATCCAAACAGCTCAGAGGATTATGTGCACCGCATTGGCCGAACAGCCCGTAGCACCAACAAGGGCACTGCCTACACCTTCTTCACCCCGGGAAACCTCAAGCAAGCCAGAGAGTTGATCAAAGTGCTGGAAGAAGCTAATCAGGCTATCAACCCCAAACTGATGCAGCTGGTGGACCACAGAGGAGGCGGCGGAGGAGGGGGTAAGGGTAAGTCCTGGAGTTTTCCAGGTACTGCCAAGGTATCTTTTTGTATTCGTTGTGCTTTGTTTTTTTTAATTCTGTGAAGGCTTTAATTAAGTATGCTGCTCAGTAACAAAGGACAGTGCTATTATAATCTCTTCTGAGTAAGATAGTGTGAGGGTCCTACATTTGCAGCATATTATTTCTGTAGATAATATAAAATTGACCTTTGTATTTTTTAAATACCTGGTGTATGTTCAGAATTAAGCTGAATTACGGCTACTTTAATACCTAATTTTACACCATTGTGTGGGAGTAGAGCAGGCAAAGTTATTGGATCTAAAAATTAGCTGCAAAATATACTAGAATCTACACCTCCTGACTACCATTTTGGTATCTCTCCCTCCCTCTCCCCCCCCAACTTATTGCATGCATATTTAAGCTCTACATTGGGATTACTTGAGAAGTTTATATATATAGGTTTTGGGGCTTTAGAATTGAGCTACGAACCTGAGCATCTTTCCTAAAGCTTGTGAGATGCTTCAGATGCCGTCAGGACCACAAAGCAGTGCTTGAGAACCACTGTGCACTAGTACAGGCCCCTTCTCTCACGGTGGTGTGAGCTTAGCTGTGTCTTTTCTTAACCCCTATGGTAAGTCACATACCTCTTTGCATTGTTCCCAAATTTATAAGATTTAGCTTCTCAGTAATCCTCAAGTAAATACAGTTTCTAAATGGATAGGTAGTTGAATATTCTTTATGTTTACCATTCTTTTGAATATGTTCCATTAAAGATTCAAATTATGGGTATGTTTTTTAAGTACTGAGTTGGAGGCTGGGCTAGTTAAATATCAAGAAAGAATGTTGAATACTTTTGTACCTAGTAGAACATTTTACATGTGGTTATGTTTTCATCATAAGTCTGGCATTAAAAATTAATTGTATCCTTCATCAGGAGGTCGTTCTCGATACCGGACCGCTTCTTCTGCCAATAATCCCAATCTGATGTACCAGGATGAGTGTGACCGGAGGCTTCGAGGAGTAAAGGATGGTGGCCGGAGAGACTCTGCAAGCTATCGGGATCGTAGTGAAACCGATAGAGCTGGTTATGCTAACGGCAGTGGCTATGGAAGTCCAAATTCTGCCTTTGGAGCACAAGCAGGCCAATACACCTATGCTCAAGGCACCTATGGTGCAGCTGCTTATGGCACCAGTGGCTATACAGCCCAGGAATATGGCGCTGGCACTTATGGGGCTAGTGGCGCCGCCTCAGCTGGGAGAAGTTCACAGAGCTCTGGCCAGCAGTTTAGTGGGCTAGGCCGGTCTGGGCAGCAACCACAGCCACTGATGTCACAGCAGTTTGCACAGCCTCCCGGAGCTGCCAGTATGATAGGTTACATGGGGCAGACTGCCTACCAGTACCCTCCTCCTCCCCCTCCCCCTCCCCCTTCACGTAAATGAAACCACTCAGGTGGTAGTGACTTGTGCAGACTTACTACATTTAAAGGAACGCTGTCTTTCCCTTTTTGTTCTGTCCCCCTTCTCTTTTTTATTCCCCCACCCCCCAACCATTGTGGTTTGTCTTTTATGCAGATTAGTTAGAATTCACTGCCAGGTTTCTTCTGCCCGCCAAATTGATCCAGTCTAATAATAGTTTTTGTAAAAAACATATATATAGCTGACTGGAAGAGATTTCTCCCTCCCCAACTTCTTGCATGTTGAGGAAATTTGAGCTATTTTTCATCTTAAAAGAAAAGGCAAGGTATTGGGCCCTTTTGTGGGAGTCCTTTTGTTGTCCTGAGTTGGGGGTGGGTGGGGAGGGTAAAGGGTTGAATTCCGCAGAAGAAGATGGCATCTGTGCTTTAAATTGTTCTTATTACTGAGTTAGAAAACCAAGAGAGAGTCCCCTGCGTTTTTTCCATATGGTTTTTAATGTTTCCCAAGCTGGGACAGGCTTCCTCAGGCCTGATGAGTTTCTAAGACCGTGCTTTGCCATTGTCCTTTTGGCTGATTGCTTTTTAAGTGCATTCACAGTTTTGAAAAATTCCTAATTGGTTTTGTCTCCCTTACATTCTGGCCTCCCCCTTTCCAGTGACTAAAAAATAATCATTTTAGTGTCAGGTTAGAAATTGAATTGCCAAGTCCGAGTATTTTAAGTGTATCTTTTAAATTAAAAAAACCCAAGTGTTTATTGCAATGGTTAAAAGTAGCATCTCAGCATCTGGGAAGCTGCCTGTTTTTCTTCCCCATATAAACAGGGACCATCTGTGAAATTCATTTTTCAACCAGACAGCTGCTATTAGCAGAATGAACATAAATGCTCACTGGAAATTTACTTTATTAACCAGTCAAATGCATTCACCTGCAGTGTAAAAACCACTTTTAATTATAAACAATATAATGGGATTTTTTATTTTTATTTTTTTTTAAACTATAGAGCTAGAATAAAAGCAACACTTTGCCAGCTACTCAGCCCTTTTGGCCAAGTGATCTTGAATAAAGAATCTTAAGGGTTTATTAAGAAAGAATTCTTACTCTCTTCATACCCTGTTGTCTGCAGTGCTTTGTAACCGCTTTGGGTGCAAATTTTCCTTGGCATCCTTTTGCACTCAGCTTTTCACAGGTAGGTAGCGCTTAAGAAAAGTTACAGAGGACTATAACCTAAGTCATTTTCCTTTCCCTCCGTCTGAAGGTAGGTGAGTTTGTCCCCTTCTTAGTAATGGTGACTGTTTTGCTGAGACTACCTGTAATAGGCCTGGAAAGAATTTTCGGTGCTCGTGTTCACTATGACAGAACAGGGAGATCAGACAGAGTCGGAAACCTGTCTTATCTAGTGTAAGACTTAATATTTAATGCTGTCATCAGTATTGTTCATTCACAATGTAGTTAAAGGGGGAAGGGTCCGCTGCATTTTAGGCTAAGGCCTGAGCACGTGCTCATTTGTAAGATCCAAATATCTAAATACTTGAGGTTTTTTGTTTTCCTTTTGAAATTAAGGGAGAGAGAAGGGTTCGTTTCTGAGGGGTTCTGAAAGTATGGTTGAAAATGCAACGTACAGGTAGGTTGTGAGCATAAGTTGAAATATATGCATGTGAGAACTTTGCCATCTTTGCCCACCCCTACACCTCTCCTCCCACTCCTTTCTTTTTTCTTAACTTCTTTTCCCCTCCCTTATAGAAGTTGAGGCCGAAAGAGGGTAGTAGGCACAGGAAAAACAAGGCAAAACTGCTCTGTGCTTTTAAACCAAAGTGTTCTTGCCCCCCTAAAAAAAAATGTTTTTGTTTAAGCACTGACCAGTCCATCGTAGACATTTCTACATGAGAATTCTGATTTTTTTTTTTTTTTTCAAAACAGGTGCCACTAGAGGGGCTGTCATACTCACTTGCAGGTCTGAGAAGCGTCCCTTTTTAGGAAAGGTCTCTGGGCAAGCAAGCAATAAATTGTTTGTCTGTTGCTTGCCTCCCTTTTTTCCAGCAGGGATATTGTAATCATATAGTCAAGTTAGCATGTTCCAGATCCCAAAACCTCTTGTGGCCTGAGCACAGCTGGAACCTAGCAGAGTTGTTCCCGTAGTCTAGAGTAACTGCCTCTGTGCCTGTTGCTCAGAATTCAGCTTCAGAGCACAGGCAGACGGGATCTCATTGGATGCTAGGTATTGCGGTCATGGTTAAAACTCACTTAGGGAAAGGATTTCAACATTAAGCTATGGGGCTGCTTCTCCCCAATCCCTCCTCAGCCATTTATTGTGTGGAGTTCTGTCATCTCAAAGGTTGGTGGCTTTTGCTTGGGATCAGTGCTCTCTATTCGTGTCCTTGCTGGTCTCTGAACACATTCCTGTTGCGTTAAGACTTGAAAGATTGTAGATGTGTGATGTCCAGGCACAGGATGCTAAGAGCTATGTTACTATTCTTAGTTTGTAAATTGTCCTTTTGATACCATCTTGTTTTCTTTTGTAGGTATAAATAAACACTGTTGACAATAAAGTGTGACCTTTTTATTACTTAAAAATTCTGACTATAGTCCAATGGTAGTCCTCTTACATTATTTTTATTGCTTCAAGACGGGTTGGGGATGTTGGAAATTGCCTTAGTTATTAGCACCTAAAAATGTGAAAGGGGGGTGGGATTGATTGGTGTTAATGCAAATTCCAGTCACAAAGCAAAAAACAAGACTTAGTAGGTAAAGGCTTGGCTATGTTTCTTCCTCAGTAAAATGGGTCGTCATGCTGACAGTACCGACCTAGGAATGTAATTTGGATTAAAGTACTGAGTGTGGAACTACTCAGTAAGAGCCACAGTAAGACTTGAGTTGATTTTAAAGTCTTGCTAGAGCTTGTAAATTTGGTTTGCTTTGTTCTCGGACATCTTTCCAGATTGGGATGGCCTTCCCTAGCGTGTCTCACACGGGCCTTAGAGACCGTAGTTTATTTGACCCATTTGTGAGTTGGCCAGCTAAGGTTTGATATTCCTGTTGACATTGTATGGCACCATTTTTATGTAATTGGCCCAGGTTTTTCATTACCTCTGTAAGGGAGGTATTATTGATGAGGTCTTCTAGATAGGATGATCAGTGCTTTGCTGAAATCCATGTACACTGAGCAGTTTTCTGGCTTTAATTTTAACATTTGGTCTGAGTCACGTATTCAGTTGCTCAGTAGAACATCTCAAATAGTTGGCTTCATATCCTTGTTCTTTGAGGGCCCTCAAATTGGCATTGGAAGACTTAACTTCTTTCCTTTAAGGACTAGAAGAAAATAAGAGAGGTGGGGTATTAATTTTTTTCAGGGGGAAAAAAACCTGATGAGAGGACTCCTTTATAACTGTGCATAATCTTAGTATCTCTGATGCCCAGGTGTTCAGATGGCAAAGCCAAGAGGGAACTTCACTGCAAGTTAACTACGTGCTCACTGACCCCCATCTTGGTTTCTGATCTCCCCACCACCACTCCCTTAGGCCATAAATTTAACACCTGATTTCCTTTGGCCTATATCACACCAGTCTGTCAGCGGTCCCTCATTCTACTCCCAAGAGAACTGTCCACATCTCTTTCCACTGGTGACTTCTTCCCAACCATTGCAATTGCCCCTAAAAGGTCCGGCTGCTGGTTTAAACGACTCCAACAGCAGTCTGTTGTAATCAGAATGCACTGCAAACCCCTTGCCCTGGCCTATATGGCCCGTGTGACTTACGCACTTGACCTCTGATATCTCCAGGCTTATAGATCTTGACCCCACTAGCCTTTTTGTCCATCGTACTAAGCAGATTTATCCCATTTGTACTATTTTTTTTCATGGCACCATTTCCTGAAAATACTTGTGTCTTCCCATTAGAATAAGCACCATGAGGGGCAGAGACTTGCCTCTGCTCACACTTCCATATCCCCTCAAATTCTGAATGACAGATGCCAGCAACACGGCTCTGGTCTCCCAACACCCACCTTTGGTCACATACAAGTAGAAGAAGTCGCAGTAGAAGATGGTTTGTACCACTCCAGACACCACTGCAATTTGGTCATAGAAATTCTCAGTCTGGTACCGCCTGATCCAGTTAGCCAGGTAGAGTGCCCGGTACAGGCCCAGAAAGAACAGGTAGTGGGTAGTGATAGTCTCAGCCTCGCCAGTCTTGCTGATCATGAAGAGCTGGGGCAGGATGGCCACCGATTCCAGGTAGATGGAGAAAGTCCAGAGGATCTGAGCCAAGGGCCAAGGAGAGAAGTGGCCAGAGGAGGTTGGTCAGGACCAAGAAGAGGCCCATCACTAAAAGAATTACTAAAATGTGCTTACCGGGGAGAATACAGTGAAGTAAAAAATCAGGTTCTTAATGATTTTTAATATCTTTATATCACTCAACCTCTTTAAAGAACCTTCCCCCCCCCCCCCCCACAACAGCATGAACATGTCTCTAGCTCAATCTTTTTAATTGCAGATATTATTGTATAAACTTGCCTTAATTGAGGCCATGGTTGATCAAAATGTAGTCTGAGAACACCAGCATCAGAATCTCCTGAGCTGCTTGTTGCCCAGGTTGTTGGGCTACAGCTCAGACTACAGAGTTGAAACCTTGGCCTGGACTGTGCTCTGGTGCCCACTAACCACCTGCTGGACAGAAGGTCTCCAGAGCCTCAGGTGGTGCTGTGAGGCTTTGTGCCTGACGTCACGGGAAATGTGCCCACTTTCAAATGGCGCCGTATGGACAGCTTGCTGCTCATTTCTAAACCTCCAGCTGAACAATGTAATAAAACAAGCCCAGACATGAGTCCAGAGGGCAGGATGTTAGGCCACATGCTCCCCTGAGCCCCCTTGCTTACCTCCAAGGGAGTGAAACTATAGTTCTCGAGGAAGGAGAGGCCAATGACTGGGACCAGAAGGAACTCCAGGCGGAACGTGTCATTCTCACTGTCAAACGTTTTCCGAAATTTTCCATAGATCATGTACACTGTGACATAGGCGCAGAGGAGGAAAACCAGCTACAGAGGGAGGGAGACACATGGGCATCGATGAAGTCATTTCTGGGCTTTGCTGGGCTTCAAAGCCACCCTGAGCTGGGACCTACCAAGCCTCATGGCTAGTGCTCTGCCTTAAGGTGCAGGAGGTGAAATGTGTTTGCAATTTCTCTTAGGTCCAGTAGCCTAGAACCTGAAGCTAATGACCCTTGTTAAGTAACTCCATGCTTCTAATTGGGACTGGTAGTCTTCGGTGAGGACTCCCAGGTGCCCAGGCAAAAGGCCAGGACTGGTCTTGGCGGGAGGATTCTTCAGAGGCATCACAGGGCGCTTTTATAAAACCAGAGCTTTTTAGGTGAGCATCACTGACTTGTGAGCATTCTTCCACAAGGACTAACCCCCTTGAGTCCGCTGATCACGGCTCCTTCAGAAAAGTTCCTTTCTAATTAACAGCAGCTGTCCTCCAGCATGTAATGATTTTAGGATCTGGCCTCAAACCTTCTAGGCCAGAGGTTCTCAAACTTGGAGATGCATCAAAATCACATAGTTGACTGGCCCTTCACTGCCCCCAGTTTCTGCTTCAGTAGGTCTGAGTGGGCCTGAGGGTTTACATTTCTAGCAAGTTTCTATGTGATGCTGCTGCTGCTGGTCTGGGACTACACTGGCCTAAAGGATTATTTGTAGTGCCCGACTGGTGTGGCTCGGTGGTTGAGCGTCAACCCATGAACCAGGAGGTCACAGTTCAATTCCCGATCAAGGCACATTGCTGGATTGCAGGCTGGATCCCCACTAGGGGGCGTGCAGGAGGCAGACGATTGATGATTCTCATTGATGTTTCTCTCCCTCTCCCTTCCTCTCTGAAATCAATAAAAATATATTTTTAAAAAATAATAGTGTCAGCCTGGGCACCAAAAGGTCACAGGTTTGACCTCAGGTTTTGATTGGGGTTGTGCAGGAAGCAACCAATCTATGTGTCTCTCTCACATCAATGTTTCTCTCTCCCCCTCCCTCCCTCCCCACCTCCCTTCCACTCACTAAAAGCAATGGAAGAAATATCCTTGGGTGAGGATTAAAAATAAATAAAAAAACAATTCAGGTTATTTCATTGAAGTCTTTTCTCACCAGAATGAGGCACACATACTCTGTCACCATAGCTAAAAATATGAACTGCTGCCCATGACCACATGTTCTGTAAATGTGTGTGTAACAGTGTTTTCCCTACGAGGGGATTCCTATAAGAAGGTCCTGTTGACTTCTGAATTCCCAGCCCCTAACTCAGGACCCAGCACAAAACAAATACTGGAATGAGCGAATGAATCAAGGAGGTGGTGATCACTTCTTTTTTTTTTTTTCCAATCCTCACTCAAGGATATGTTTCCATTGATTTTTTTAGGGAGAGTGGAAGAGAGAGGGAACAACAGAGAGAAATATCGATGTGAGAGAAACACATCGATTGGTTGCCTTCTGCACAAGCCCCGACCAGGGCCCAGGCCAGGGAGGAGCCTGCAACCCAGGTACGTGCCCCTGACTGGAATCGAACTTAGACCCTTTGGTCCGCAGGCCGACGCTCTGTCCACGGGGCCGAACCGGGTAGGGCTGATCACTTCTTCATGTCACAAAAACGTGGGAACTGACCTCCTCACAGTTCCTAGGCCTCAAGAGCCACGCTGAGGGCTGGTCAGACCTTGGGCAGAGAATAAACGGCACCACTTTGTGCTGAATTTAAGTAGACAGTGACTTCAGGACCTCAGACTCAAGTTCGCACCCCACAGCAGCCTCCTCCCACCAATCCTAGGAACAAGATGCCTGGAATCCCAAAGGGACCTCTCTGATGATGGAGCAGAAAGGGAGCTCACTTCGGTGACACAGCTTGTGGGTTTGAGGCACTTCACAGAGACTGTCTCCTGTCATCTTCACACTAGCCCTGCCAGACAGGATTCCCGCCCATGGCGCCTTTCTTCCTTAGACAGGACTCAAACCAAGTCTGCCTGGCTCCACAGCCTGAGTTCCCAAGGGTAGTCTCATGGTGTGGGGGGCCTCCGCCGGCCCCCCCACAGCCCCTCCACGCCCCTCACCTTCATGACTGTGTTGTAGACGGAGATGAAGTTGGTGAACAGGTCCAGGTACCTGGTAGTGAAGACGAGAGCGAAGAGGATCTGGCTCTTCCCAGAGATGCCTGTGGTCAGAGGGGGACAGGAGACCGTGAGAACACAGACTTCTAGGCCCATGTGCACCCGAGAAGCCCGAGCCTGAGCCCGAGAGGCCTTCAGAGGGTCCCGTCTCCTTTAATGAAGACGCCCGGTGCAGGCACCGGACCCTCCGGAGAGCGGGAAACACCCTTCCCATTGGGTCACTTGCGTCTCTGTTCCCTTTCATTAGGTGCAACCTGTCTCCCAATCGCCAAAGAGACTGAGCACAGAGTCCCCAGGGCCCCCCGTGTGCCTGCCTTGGTTCTTGCTCTGGAAACAGTGTCCGGTGGTGTGAGGGAGATTGGGGGGATGAGGGGGTCCCAGGGATTCTCTGTGCTCCACCCCCAAAGCCCCCCAGACAATCCCCAAAGCGCTGTCTTTTGAAGAACAACTCACTACGTGACGCGGTTGACTCGCCAGGGAGACCAGAGCAGGTGGAGGAAGGCACGGGGCCAGGGGAACATTCTATTTACTTTTCCAAATTGAAAAATGTGAAAAAGCCTGTTTCTCTCTCGTCGTGAACGTTATGCCTATTTTGACTCTTCGTAAAACAGAGATCAGAATGAACATAAAGCTGTAAACAAACAGCAGCCGTCACCTGAGTCCCCAAGCCTCGGTGCGCGTCCTTCCGAGTCTGTCGCGGCTCACGTGTGGCGCACACACAGGACCCGCAGGACGCATCGCGAGGACACACTGGAGTCCCCCTTCCTATGCTACTTCCTCACCTGCTTCGGCCTCTTTGTCTTCTAGCTTTTTATTTTAAGAAGAATCTTAGATTTCCAGAAGAGCTGCAAAGACCGTGCCAAGAGTTCCCACACACCCTTCCCCGCTTCCTCCAGTGTCTGCCTCTTGCATAACCACAGGCCTGACCGGAACGGAGAAATGCACATGGGTGCAGCGCCGACCGACTCCAGGCTCTATTTGGATCGCAGCAGCTTTCGCACTGACACCCCTCCTCTGTTCCAGGAGCCGATCCAGGAACCGAAGCTGGCGTGCCTCCTAGACTCCTTTGGGCCACTTTTGATACGTCCTGGAGATGGTTCCAGAACGAGGGGAGCAGAGGCCCTGCCCCCCTTTTCCCTAGCTCTCTCAAGCCCACACCAGTCTGGAGCCCACCGCACCACACCCATCTGTGGGCCCACCTTTCTGCATCCAGAGGGCAAGTCTGTCCACTCTCCCAACCTGTCCTGAACCACGTCTCCCCTGAACCACGGTCCGCACCGCTGGCTTCTTTTTTTTTTTTTTTTAATATATTTTATTGATTTTTTTATAGAGAGGAAGGGAGAGGGATAGAGAGTTAGAAATATCAATGAGAGAGAAACATCGATCAGCTGCCTCTTGCACACCCCCTACTGAGGATGTGCCCGCAACCAAGGTACATGCCCTTGACCGGAATCGAACCTGGGACCCTTGAGTCCGCAGGCCGACGCTCTATCCACTGAGCCAAACCGGTTTTGGTGGCACCGCTGGCTTCTGACCTGCTCTGGCTGCTCCTGTCCTCCTGCCCGCCTTATCCTTGCCACCTAAGCCTCTCTCTCTGTCCCTTCCCCATCCCGGCCCCCCTGGCAGGGACACTCCAGCTTCGGACTCTCCTCCGAGTTCTGACCTATGTATTCCTGCCTGACCAAGCTCACCGTCTCCCCGGCAGCCCCCTCCTTTTCCTGTCTCCCCTTCATAAATGCCACCACATCCCCTCCACGCTCAAGCCAGAAAACCAAGAGCCATCCTTGAGTCTGTCTCCCCTTTGTCCCCTCCTGCCCGCCCCCCGCCCGCCACCCTGCTTCTGAGCTCCAGGGCTCCCACTCCATGCCCCTCACTCAGCCAGGCCACCGCCTCAGTGACCCCCAACTGCTCCTCCCATGGGCTCTTGCCAGCCACCTGCAACCAGGTGCTATTTATAAAATAAAATTCTGCTTAAAACCCTTCACTGTCTCCCCAGTGCCCTTCAAGTAAAGAACCAAATCCTCATCATGGCTCAGGAGGGCCTGCCGGGTCGCCTCACTGGTCCCACATCTGATTGCTCTCCTCCTCTCTCCCACCCTCCAGCATGGTGATACTTGTGGATTTTATCCTAAATGTAATGGAACAACTGGGAGTCGGGCACCGAGAAGTGATATTACCTGATTCAGGCTCTGGTTCCTTCCTGCGCCTGATCTATTTCTCTGGTGATGGACATTTCGGAGAGAGGGATATATACACTGAGTGGCCAGATGATTATGATCTCTGAACGCATAATAATCTGGCCACTCAGTGTATATCCTATATAATAAAAGGCTAGTATGCAAATTGTCCCCTCGACCAAGAGTTCGACCAGCAGGCAGGCTGGCCAACCGCCCATGTCCCCTCCCCCTGGCCAGGCTGGCCGGACCCCACCCATACATGAATTCATGCACCAGGCCTCTCTCTCTATATATATATATATATACTGAGTGGCCAGATTATTATGCGTTCAGAGATCATAATAACCTGGCCACTCAGTGTATATATTTGTTAATCCTCACCTGAAGATATTTTTTTCTTTGATTTTTTTAGAGAGAGTGGAAGGGAGGGAAGGAGAAAGAGAGAGAGAGTGAGAGTGAGAGAGAGAGAGAGAGAGAGAGAGAGAAACATCGATTGGTTGCCTTTGATGCCCACATGTGCCCCCGGAGCCAGGGATCAAACCTGCAATCCAGCCAGGTAGGTGCCCTTGACCAGGAATCAAACCTGTGTGACCCTTCAGTGAGCGGGCTGACACTCTAACCATTGAGCAACACCGGCAGGGTGGGAGGAATATATTTTTATTGATTTCAGAGAGGAAGGGAGAGGGAGAGAGAGAAACATCAATGATGAGAGAGAATCATTGATTGGCTGCCTCCTGCTCGCCCCACACTGGGGATTGAACCTGCAACTTGGGCATGTGCCCTGACCGGGGAATCGAACGGTGACCTCCTGGTTCGTAGGTTGACGCTCAACCACTGAGCCACGCCAGCGGGGCGAGAGGAATATTTTTAATGACTGAGGATGAACATCGCTGAAGCCCCTAACATTCCAGAGAGCCCTGGGCCCATGTGCCAGCTTTCCTACCAGCACAGCCTGGCGGCCGCCTCACAGTCCTCACCTGTAAAATGGGCACCTTCACACCTACAGGCAGGACTGATTCGGTGGGAACCTGAGTGCCTCCCGGGTCTGGCACTGCGCAGGGTGGGAATGAGCCGCTGGGGAGGCGGTACCGACAGCTCGGGGCCATCTCCCTGAGCCCGCACGCCTTCGGGGAGGCCTCAGCCCATGGGGAGGGCGCAGGGAGCAGCCTGGTGGGGTGCTGGGCCACCCCTCTCACACGGCCTTCCGCAGCCCTCCCCGAGCTCCTCCCTCGGCCTGCCAGGCCCTGGGCCGCAGCACAGTCTCCTCCGGGACGTGGGCCTGGGGGCTGGAGGGCCATGGCTGTCACACTCTGGGAGCAATGGGCCATTTCCACCAAAGCCAGCGGGGCCTGGAGACCAGCACATGGAAGAGAGCCCGAGCCGGCGCCTGCCAGAGACCCTGAGGCACCCAAGCACACATGGGGCCACCGACCGGGCGCGGCCCTCCCTCCCCATGGACAGATGGGAAAGCGAGTCTCAAGGTCACACACTGAGTCAGCGGGGTCACACCAGGCCCGCTCCTCGGGGCGGACAGGGCTGCCATGGAGCCACCTCACCCTCACACACTGCAACCGCCTGTGCCCAGCCCTCTCGGCCCACGCACAGGCTGTCCTGCCTCCTCCCGCAGGCTGAGCGCCCCTAACAAACCGCATCATTTGCTCAGTCGCTGCTGGTGCTTGTCGGTGGTCTCCCCCGGCTAGAAAGTCTGCTTCCTCAGCCCAGGATCCAGCCCGCGCTGCCCCTGCCCCATGCCAGGGACCTAGCACAGCGCCTGGCAGAATGGCCTGGAGGACAGCGCCCCCTCCTGGTCACGGTTGCACACCCAGGCCAGAGCCCTCCGCGGAAGTGCAGGGACAAGTCCAAGCTAGGCTCTTCCATCACTGACACCCTCTGACCCCAACCGCCCCTCTCAGCATTCCTGGCCCCCTCCCCCTGAGTGGGAGCCGCGAATGCCAGTCTCTCCAGAAACCCCAAACCCGAACGGCCTCCCAGTCCAGAAGGACTCCCTCTGCAGCGACCCTCCCATCAGCACCACCCCTCATCCCCACCCCACCTCCCAGGCCCGGGGCCTCCAGGCTGCTCTCCTGCCTCCGCTCTTGGACCCTCTGCACAGCTGCCAGGTGCCCTTCTGAGCACCCTCCCTGGCTCCCGGGCCTTCCACGGCTCCCCAGTCCCAGCTCCCTAGCTTGACAGGCAAGACCCTGTCACATATGAACCACCCTCCTCCCAGACCACCCCCAAATTGGGCTGCTCGCCCTTCCAGGGGTATGCCTGCCCTCTGTGACCTCTGGACTTTGGCACCCCCGTGTCCCCCGCGCAGCACAGCCTTCCTGGTCACACGGCCGTCTCCCAGGACCCAGCACAGAGCTGCACCTTCAAGAAGCCTGCCCGCCCCTCTGCATGTCCTCGCCCCAGTGCCAGCACAGGGCGGCGCCTGCAGGACCCTAGCCGACAGAGATGGCGGCAGGCGGCCTGGGCAGCCTCTTAGTGTTTGGCCACCACCAGTCCAGCCCCGAAACTCCTCCAAACGCCCAGCAGGGCCGCCAGGCTGCAGGGCCGAAGGGCGCCCCCTGCTGGCCTCCGCAGGCTGCCGCTCAGGGCCAGCTCCGCGCCCACCTGGGCCGGCTGGGTCCCTCCTGCCACATCACAGATGCCTGGGCCACACTCAGGGGTGAGGGGGTAAGGGGCATGGGGGGGGGGGAGTGTGTGCAGAAGGAAAGAGGAGACAGAGTTGGGGGCCACCGTGTTCAAACCTCCTCCGCCCCCACCCTCCCCTCCCACCCAGGGCTGAGGGAGGAGAGGACAATGGCCTCAGTCGCCCTGGAGCAAAGGGGATCCCTGGAGGGAGAGGGGTGTCACCTCCCCTCATCCCCTCCCCTTCCCATTAGCAGTGGCAATGCGGGGGGGGGGGGGGCGCGAGCCCACCCTCCCCATCTCCAGGGTGTCCTGTGATTATACCCCACCTTTACCGGGTCTGGGGAGCTGAGCCGTGAAGCTGTTTCACCCCAAGCCGTCCCCACCCTGACCCGGCCTCAGGGGCCCCTCCCCCGACGCCCCTCACCCGCGCAGCTCTTGGACCTCCAGATCTTCCCCAGCAGCAGCATCATGGCCAGGAGGTGGCTCAGGTCGCCGAGGATGCGGAACACGTTCATGGCGCAGCCGGCCGGCGCCGCGCAGCCAACTCGGGGAACTTTCCGGCGGGGCGGCGCTGCCACGTCCCCGGCCGCCCTCGGGGCCCGCGCCCGGCCCGCCTCCCGCGCACTCCCGGCCGCTCCGCCGCGCGCTCCCGCCGGGGTGACGTGGCCGGGCCGCAGGGAGCCAGGAAGCGCCGCCGCCCGCGTCCCGCCCCCGGCCCGGCCCGGCCCAGACCCGGCTCCCAGCGGGCGGGGCGGCCGCCGCCGCTCTGGGCCAACGAGGGCTCCGCGCCGCCGATGCCCCGGGAGGTGGCCCCGAGTCCGGGCTCTGCCTCCCCAGGACCCGGGTCCTCCAGGAGGTGACCCCGGGCAGGCCAGTGGCCCCTCGGAACACCGGTGCCGGGAGAAGTGGAAGGTTAAAGGGAGGGTGCCGGCGGGCAGGCCAAAGAGCCCCCCCAGATGGTGACTTAAGAAAATGGGAAGTTATTTCAGGGAAGGGGCTGGGGGGGCGGGGGGGATTCCCCAGGGCAGTGGTCGGCAAACTCATTAGTCAACAGAGCCAAGTATCAACAGTACAACGATTGAAATTTCTTTTGAGAGCCAAACTTTTTATTTTTATTTTATTTTTTTAATATATTTTTATTGATTTCAGAGAGGAAGGCAGAGAGAGGGAGAGAGAGAGAGACATCAATGAGGAGAGAGAATCATGGATCGGCTGCCTCCTGCACGCCCCACTACTGGGGATGGAGCCTGCAACCCCGGGCATGTGCCCTGACCGGGAATCGAACCCGGGACCTCCTGGTTCATGGGTCGATGCTGAACCACTGAGCCACACCGGCCGGGCGTGAGAGGCAAACTTTTTAAACTTAAACTTCTTCTAACGCCACTTCTTCAAAATAGACTCGCCCAGGCCGTGGTATTTTGTGGAAGAGCCACACTCAAGGGGCCAAAGAGCCGCATGTGGCTCGCGAGCCGCAGCTTGCCGACCACGGTCCCAGGGGAAGGGGCTGCACAGCGCCGGCCCAGGGCACACGGCGATGCCCGCAGCGCCAGGAGCTGCAGTTCACCCTATGGGCCGTCACTGACGGGAAGCCCAGGCCTCGGTGGTCTGGGGCTGAGCTGGTGGGATGGGGTGGGGTGGGTGCAGGTGTGAGGCCAGGTGACTTTAGGACACTTTCCATTCCTTTTATGGGCTGACTCCTGTGACCAGCACGCTCCTCCTGGCCCTCGCTCTCCTGTGGCAGGAAGCGCACCAATGGCCGGGCGGACTGGGTTGCTCTCCAGCCCTAACATGACCTTTCACTCCAGCCCAGCAGGTTGGAGACACCATACTTGTGACCCACTGCTCTTGTTGTCATCATCCTGGGTTGAACACCTCCTCCTTGGGCCTGGCGGGGTGAAGAGCCTGACCCCTCCCCCATGTTTACTTGAATAGCCACCTTGACCTGGCCCGTTGGAGGGGGTGCGGGGAGACAATGGTATCTAACGGCTCTCAGTTTTGGAGTCAGGTTGACCTCACTAATGTTTCCTTCTTGGTATGACAAGCTGTAACACAGGAGCACAGGCCAGAAGAGACTCCAGGGGCTGGGGGCTGCTGGCCAGAGAGCTGGGAGGCAGGAAGGGGGTGGGGTGGGGAGGACCACAGGTGGGCAGGAGTCCTCCCAGTGCTGTGTGGCATGAGCAGGTCAGCCACCCTCTCTGGGCCTTCGTCTCTGCCTCTGTAGGAGTGGACCAGCTGAGCCAAGGGGCCTTACCACACACCCCTTTCCCTTCTCCCACTGGAGACCTTCATCTCTCCCTAAATTACTGGCCTCCCATCCCCTCTACCCATGATCCTTCATGGCCCCCTCATCATGACTTCCGGTACAAGGTGGTCCTTGGAGTCTCAAACTGTGGTCCAAGGACCAGCAGCATCTGCTTCACCTGCTGGGAATGCAGAATCCCAGACCCCACCCCAGACCTCCTGACTCCGAATCTTTGGTTAAACAAGATCCCTGGGTGGTTGGTGTGCACATGCAAGCGTGAGAGGCACTGATCTAAACACTACAGGGAGGTACTGTTATCATTCCCATTTTGCACTGGGGAAACTGAGGCATGGAGCGGTTAAGTAGTTTGCTTAAGGTCACACAGACACTGGATAGTGGAGCCTGGATTCCAACGTGTAGTTTGACTTCAGGGTTCATGCCGTCAACCCATTACATTACACTGTGGGTTTTCGTGGGAGGTGAGGAGTTCCCTGTGGTGAGAGGTGGGGGCAGGGGGTGAGGGCCCATTTTCCAGGGATGCTGCAGCGGGGACTCCTGCCCTGGCACAGAGGGTGAGATAACAATAGCGATCGGCAGACACCCGGTGACAGGCTTTAAGTCCTTACCTTGCTGGTGATGGCCATCGAGGCCTCAGTAGGCCAGGTGGGTGGTCCAAGTCCCTCTGGGGGGAGGAGCCAGGCACTCATCCTGGGGCTGTGGCAGGTTCTGAATGAGCTGCTCTGTCCCCTTCCCCTCCCCCAGCCCTGCCCGCCCAGATGCCTCCAGCTGGTGCCCGGAGAAGGCGGTGGCTATTTAAATACCTCAGGTGTGGCTACGGTTCTCTCTGCCCAACCAGCTGGCATCTCCCTCTCAGCGCCCACCTCCTCCCAAACCAGGGAAAAGCACGTGCATTTGCCATTTGGTGAAACATCTGTCCTCCTGAGCAGCAACTCCCACTGCCGGCAGGAGCGGGAGCAGGGCTGGGATCCTCCTCTTCCCTGTCGCTCCGGGAGCAGGGCTGGGATCCTCCTCTTCCCTGTCGCTCCGGGGGAGCCGCAGGGGACAGGCCAAGGCCAGGGGAGGTCTGAGGAGCGACCACCACGGTGGCGGAGGGGGGAGGACCCAGGCTGCGTGGCCCCAGGGCCAAGATCATATGGCCACAGTGGCCTTGAGCCTGCCCTGGCCCCTCTCTGGGCCTCAGCTTTCCCATCTGGTAAAAGGGATAATGAAGACAGAAGTACTGCTGACTGGTCACGTGGCCCTCTTTGTATATGGCCTTCCCTGTGGAATCGATTCTCCCTATGTCTCAGACAGGGAGCTCAGCTCCCCCCGTTTACAGATGAGGGAATTGAGGCTCAAACTTGTCTCTAGCTTCCCCAGGTCACATAGGTCTCCTCTTCGCAAACGTCTACCACTCGGTCTTAGTAATCAGCCCTGCCTTTTTCATATCTAGGCCCCTTCCCGGTGGAGCATTTTTCAAACACCCCCCCCCCCTTCTCCGTGGAGTAGAGGGAAAAGCCTGCTCATTAGAAACCCCTGGCTGTGGCCCATGCCAGCACCAGGCCACCTGCACCGTCACACACTGTTTTCCCTTTGCCAGGTGGTTCCCGGCAAGTCCCTCACCCCTCAGCGCCTCACTTTCCTGACACTGAAACTATGTCTGCTGTAAAAACTCGACTGAGGGGAAGCCAGGAGGGACATTTCCTTCAGCTCAAAGGCAAGGATTCTTTTTTTAAAATCATTAATAAAGCAAAGCATATGTTCAAAGTCAGATTACACATACTTCTTTTGATTGTTTTTAATATTTAAAAAAAGCCTTCGGTGCCGAAACCGGTTTGGCTCAGTGGATAGAGCGTCGGCCTGTGGACTCAAGGGTCCCAGGTTCAATTCCGGTCAAGGGCATGTACCTTGGTTGCGGGCACATCCCCAGTAGGGGGTGTGCAAGAGGCAGCTGATTGATGTTTCTAACTCTCTATCCCTCTCTCTTCCTCTCTGTAAAAAAATCAATAAAATATATTTTTAAAAAATCTTTCGTTGTTTTTTTTTTAAATATTAAAACACACACACAAAAAAAAAGAAGTACGTGTAATCTTTTTTCCTTCCTGGTCCTAGCTCTTTGGCATATTTTCCCACTGTATTCAACATCCTGTCAAGTGCTTCCAATTGTGTGGCAGGAAAGCGTGGAGGTAACGTAAGAGTCACCATCCTGAGGACAGGACACGCCACCACGTAATCTGTGCCTTTCGCAGGGTAGGGACCTGGAGGGAAGGGGGGGCTATGGGCCCGGGCTCCTGGGTCTCCCTTCGGGTCCCTAGGGGCCGCTGTAGGTTCTTCTGGCCTCGGCGAGGGGACGCTCCCCCGTGGGAGGAATGAACTCTTCCCAGGCAGCCCCGAGGTCTAGCCCGCGCGGCGCGGACGAGTCCATTCCCTCACTGAAGCGGGGTGGGCCGAGGGCAGCCTTTCCCTTCCTGCCGTCCGGCCCCGGTGTCCGCGCAGCTCAGCGCCTGTTGAGTGACGTGCGGCAGGGCCACTGCGGGCCCCGTTTGCACAGAGCGGAGGAACCAGGGTCCCAACCCTTCTCCGCTTTCAGTTCCAAGCACGTTTATTGAAGACCCGCTGCGTGCCAGGCGCCTTGCAGGCTGAGCTTAGAGGCAGCCTCAGGGGCCCTTGGGACGTTGTGGGAGGCGGGTGCTTGTGCATGTGTTGGACGTAGCACAGAGGAGAGTCTTACCCTGGGTTGCGGGGAGTCTCCAGGGAAAATTTCAGTCAGGAAGACTTCAGAGGACGCCCTGGTGGGTTTTGAAGGATAAGTAGGAGTTTGCTTGCCTCAAGGACAAAACCTGGGGGAAGAGAGTAGAGTCCCAAGTAGAAGGAGCTACACACACAACTGCGCAGAGATATGATACGAACCGCTCTCCCAGCACATTTTTAAAATCCTCACCTGAGGATATGTTTCCATTGATTTTGTGAAAAAATGTTTTATTGATTTTTAGAGAGAGAGGAAGTGAGATGGGAAGAGAGAGAGAGAGAGAGAGAGAGACATCTATCAGTTGACTCCTGCAGGGGCCTCACCGGGGATCGAACCGGTAACCTAGGTATGTGTCCTGAGCAGGAATCAAACTCGCATCCTTTTGGTGCATGAGAGGAAGCTCCAGCCAACTGAGCCACCCGGCCAGGGCGCCCAGTGCATTTTATTTTTTGTATCACTCTTTAAAAGAGGCCAACTACCGCCCTAGCTGGTTTGACTTAGGGGTAGAGCGTGGGCCTGCCGACTGAAGGGTCCTGGGTTTGATTCCTGTTAAGGGCATATCCCCGGTTTGGGTTGCAGGCATCTCATCATTGATGTTTATCTCTCTCCCTTTTTTTAAAAAAAAAATTTTTTTTATTGATTTTCAGAGAGGAAGGGAAAGGAAGAGATAGAAACATCAATGATGAGAGAGAATCATTGATTGGCTGCCTCCTGCACACCCCACACTGGGGATGGAGCCCACAACCCAGGCATGTGCCCCTTGACCAGAATCAAACCCAGGACTCCACAGTCCGCAGGCCGATGCTCTATCCACTGAGCCAAACCAGTTAGGGCTCTCCCTTCCTCTTTGAAATCAACAAAAATATTTTTAAAAAAGACCAAAAGATTAAATAAAAAATAAAAGAGGCCAACGACCAGGGAAGGGTAGGGGGAGACAAACGTCAAGGTGAGAAAGACCGTCATGGGCTTCTCAAGCTCCACCATTTACACAAGTTATTCAATCTCTCTAAGTGCTCTCATCGATAACCTGGGCATAAACCAAGCAGTACTGACTTCATAGGGCGCTAGGTTAGCTCAGTATCTAACGTGCTTTGCAAGGAGTACACCACGCGACAAACGCCATCCCTTGCTCCCTTTTACAGGCGGTCGAGGCCCATGCCGCGTTGGGAGAGAACACGGAAATTTTGTGTCCTCGGAAGGCGATCCCCCCTCGCCGGTTTATTCCCTATTCCCGGAGAAGTGCAAAAGGGACAATTAAAAATAACCTCTCGGCCCAGGAAGCCTGGGCGCTGGAAGTGTTTTGTATCTTATCTGAGTGGTGGCTACAGGGTTTTATATCTGTAAAAACCATCCACCTGCACCCTTAAGATGTATCAAGTTACTCCTTAATTAAATGAAAAGGAAAAACATAAGGACCCTAGCACAACGCCCCCTCTCCTGCCCGAGGGCGACAGGTGTCTCTCAGGTTCCAGAAGCCGCTCTCCGCGAGCAGCGCAGGCTCTGCGCCCCGCGCGGGAAGTCAGGCGCCCTTGCGCCGGGCGCCGCGGCCCCGGCGAGGTTCCCAAGGCAACCGCACGCCGCTCGCCGCGTCTCCCGAGTGACGAGGCGCCAGCGAAGACCCGGAACCCGGATTCCTGAACCGGAGCCACGCTGGAGCGCGGCTGATCAAGTGCGGAGGGGAGCGACTAGGCGCTCTTCGTCCTTGCGCGGGCATTCCGAGGGCATGCAGCAGGCACCACTCCCCAGCCCCGGGCTGTGGTCACACACTGCCGCTTGGACACCCCTGGGGATTCACTTTCGGCTTTCCCGTTGGCGTGGCTGCCAATATCGCGGGGCAAATAAGAGGCAAAGCCTTCCAGCTGGTACAGCGCAGCCAGGTGGAAGCACGTAGGGCTGGGTGCCGGCGCCTCCTTGGGTTCCGGTTCCCGCTCCGCTAGTAACTTGCTGTGTGATCTTCGAAATCCCCTCTCCTGCCTGGGCTCAGAGGGGAACAGCACCACTCAGAGTAGCTCTCACCAAGTATGTGAAAGAACATGTGTGAAAGTGGCTTACAAACTGTGAAGTGCTTGGCACGTGTCAGCGACCATCACCGTTGCCACCCTGTTGCCTTCTTGCCCTCCTCATCACCCAAACCGCCTCATTGCCAGCCAGCTGCACAGTGAACCTGGGCTCAGAACTCTCCATGCACAGAGCTTTCCAGTCTTCAGGTGAGAGCCCCCCTGCACCCCCCCCCCCACACTTTTCAGTTCCCAAGGATGGGCCCACGGCAGCTCTCCTGGTCACGGGGATCCTTTGGTCCCCAGACCATCCACAGAGACATCACCCTCCACCCACCCTCGTGTGCACCCCTTCCTAATCTGCCACCCTGTGGTGGATCTTAGCGGTTCCCCACTACGTGAGGCTGTCTGGAGAGCCCAGGACATGCCCCTGGACCCAGCCCATGGGTAACACCACTCAGTTCCCTCTGAATGCAACATGCTGAGCATGTTTGGACATTGTGTGTTCCTGTGCTGTGAGGCTGTGTATACGTTGGGGTGTGTGTGTGCATATGTTGGAAGCATGCATATGTTGGAGGGTATGTGTACTTGAGACACGTTTGTGTATGTGTATGTAAATATGTGTTTATGGCTGTGTGGTATGAGCTTGCAGGTGTGTGTTGTGTATTTGTGGCATGTGTTTACCCATGCATCTATTTGTGTCTCTGATGGTGTATGTGCGTGTCTAGGTGGGCATTGGTGGGATTGTGCTTGTGGTGTGCACAGTGGATGTGTAAGACTGTGAGGTCTGTGACTGTGCATGTGTAGGCATGTGCTTGGGGTCATGGGTGCCCGGCTCTTTTCTTTCCCATCTCACTTCAATGGGGTGACCTTCTCCCCCAGCTGAGGACGGTGGCTGAGGCCACAGGCACCGAAGGCTAGCTCCTGCCCCCTCTGCAGACCAGGTGGTTGCCCAGGTCTTTGGCTGGCCCCGGTTTTTGGCAGGTGTGGGCCCCGGGGGCAAGGGTGGGTGGGTGAATCTGGGGCCAGGGCTTGTGTGCCACCCTCCTTCCCTCCCCACAGCAGGAGCAGCAGCGGGAAAGGTTGGCGGAGGGGGGCTATTTTGGGAGCGTCTCCTTAGCAACAGCTGCCACAGGCCGTCTGTGGCAGTTTTCCTATAGGTGCTAAAATATTCCACCCTGGTGACTACTGAGTACTGGGGGTAGGCGAGGGCGGGAACGGAGGGTGGGAGAGACCCCTACAGTCCTCTGTCCCCAGGGCACAGTCTGCTAGGATGGGTCCTGACCCTCTGGACCCCACATCCCCTTTCCCTGCCTCTGGTCCTCGCCCTTCAAGGCTGCTCAGACTTTAGAGTTCTGAGACAGGCCAGCTGTGTCCTGTTGTGATTTCTAATCTGAGCAGCCGAGCTGCCTCAGTTTGCCCATCTGTAGAATAGGCTGGCCAGACTGTAAGGAACTCTCCAGCCCAGGAACCTCTAGGCTCTGTGACTGACATTTTGAGGTGCTCTTTCCCTCGCCTCCCCAGCTGTCTCACCTCCCTGGCGCGCCTCTCCTCTCCAGTCCTCCCCTCCCTCTGCAGTGCTCTCGGGGCCCCTGTGGGACCAGGGAGGCCTGGCTGGGCTCTCAGAGTGAGCCCGTCAGACAGTGCTGGGCTGGCCTGAATGACCTTCCCCCGGAAGCTAGCAGCTGGTTCGAATCCTGGGTCAGACAGGTGCTTACTTCCTGAGGGACCCTGAGCAAGGCCCTCCCCCTCCCCATGTCTCAGTCCAGTTCCTCCCGTGAACCAGGGCTAGTCAATGTCTCTACCTCAGAGGCTTGCCAGGCTCAGATGAGAATGGAGGATGAGCAGGAAGCTCTGGCCAGGTAGGTAAGGGTTTCACCAGCACTCCCCGTCAAACTCCACAACGGGTCTCACCCTTCCCAGAGCTGTCCCTGGCCGCCCAGGCCACACCATGTGTGACATTACGGCCCGTGCCCAGTGCCCCATCGGTCACAGAGCCTGTGGCACAGGGTTCTGGTGAGGATGAAAGGAGGCAGGGACGGTGGCAGCCTAGCACAGGGCTGGGTGAAGGGTGTGCACGCGCGGGGTGCTTGTCCTCAACTCCATCCAGGGGATGCGTCTGTGTTAGATGATATTCTGAGGCCCAGAGAGGACAGGCCGCTTGCCCAGGGTCACCCAGGTTCTGACACCCAAGCACCCCCCCGCCCAGCCTCTGCACACCTGTCTCACCTCCCTACCCCCTGCCTACTAGAGCTACTCAAACATGGGATGGACAATGGCGAGTTCCTCTTTTAGATTGTAATCATCCTCAGAGCAGGCCCTTAAAGGGGGCATTATCCTCTCCCTTGACACATGAGGAAACCGAGGCTGGAGCGGAGAGGTGCACTGCCCAGAGTCACATAAGGCCAGATGGCGGAGAAGGGACTCTTTCCTGGGGCCCCTGATATTTTCCCTGCCCAGCGCTGCCCTTTCTGCTTCTCCCCACCTCCTCCCAGTCTACCCTCAGCCTGCACAGGACCCTCCTTACCGGAGAGGAGCAAGGGGAGCCGGGCTGCGCCCCAGACTTAGCAAGGTCACCCTCAGATGTTTTTTCTCAACTCCCGTGACATCACAGCCACCACGCCTCCCCTGCCTTTCTCCCCAAAGTCACTGCCCTCCAGTCCCCACCCTTCTTTACACTGGTGCCCAGGGACCTAATATGAGGAACACATGCTCGGGGTCTCCAGACACCCCTGTCTCCATCTCCCCCTTCTACCTGCCCCTCCCCTTTCCCCTGCACCCCACACTCTCAGGGCCAACACCAGGCCAGGCCATTTGCCTCACCTGCACTCTCCTACTCTCAATCCATGGGAAGGTGTGATAGGCACCAGGCACACATCTGCTGCGGGACCAGCATTCAGATGGCGTGAGTGTCCCCATGCGTTCACATACCAAGACTCATTCACCGGGACTTCAGTCCTGGTTGCACGCCTATGAGACACAGCTGGGTAGTGAGGGAGAGGGGCATGGGATGGGGCATGCACTGCGGAGGTCTGCACAGGGGTGAAGGGAGGACCGAGGAGGGCTGGTCACTGTTTCTGAGCAGCTGCTGTGAGCTCTGCATGCTTGTGCATCTACGTCACCAGATCCGCTCCTGTGAGGGGAGGGACTTTAGGCCCCCGTTTTGCAGACAGGTGAAGTGAAACACGTGCTCAGGGTCGTGCAGTGCAGTTCCTCAGTGCTTTTGAGCCCAGTTGGCCTGACTCCCAAGCTCCCTTAACAGGAACCAAATGTGTGCGCAGTGCTGGATGAATGAATGGGGGGGGGGGGGCGATGAATGACTTCTGCGGGGGGTGTCAGGAGACCTTCCTAGGGGAGGTAGCGTGGAGGCTGGACCTGGAGAAGAGCAGGAATTCTCTGGGCAGAGGAGGAGGAAGGGCATTTCAGGCAGGAAGAACAGCATGTGCAAAGGCAGAGAGGTGTGGAAGCATCTGGTGTGTTCTGGAATCTGTGGGAATCAGGGTGTATGTGTAGGTATAGGCGGGTGCGGTAAAGTGGGGCCTGGCTGTGCATCACCCCAGAAGTGGGGACCAGAACCTTTCAGGTGGGGGGTCTGGGGCAGGGGGGCAGTCACAGTGGTTCACGTGTTGTGGCTTCTGTGCTGGTTGCATCTTCCGGGGTCAGCTGGAAGGAGCTGGAGATTTCAGATTCAATAAGTTCCCAGTCTGACTTCGGGGTGCCTCAGTCTCTCCCTCTCTTAACTGGGGGTAGTCAGCGATGGCCAGGCTCCTGGGAAGTTCCTCTGGCTGTCTAACCGCAGGTGTCCTCTCATCCTACTGCCGGGGAGGAGCGCTTTCCCACCTGCTTCCCCAGAGCGTTGGCGTGAGGTGGCACAATGGCCAGGGAAGTGGCTGGCTCCCCAGGGGCAGGGTGCTGGGGACTTCCCCCCACAGTCCAGAGTGTGTGGAACCCAGACCTGGGGCACAGTCAGGGCACGACCCTCCCATAGACAAACACTTTGAAGTGATGGGGATGCAGAGAACCAGAGACTGGGGGTTGGACCATCTCTGCCTCTCTGGGTGCCTTTGGCAGGCTTGTGACCCTCGGTACTCAGTCTCCCAGTCTGTAAAATGGGGCGGTGCTGCCCTAGGTGATTGTGAGGGCCTCTCCGGCAGGAGCGGGGTGCATAGGGTCCCTCACTGCCGGTACTTCAGGAGGGGAAGAGGGGCGCGGAGGGGGGCGGCCCGGCGCCAAGGAACCCAGTACCCACCCTGTCCCACCCACTCCCCTGCCGGCACAGGAACCCTTTCCACCTGCCCCTGGGGGGCTGGAAGACCCGGGAGCGGATTATCGGAATGGGTTCTGGGAGGAGTGCGCCGGGAGACATGAGGAAAACCCGGACCGGATCTAGGGCCGGAGCGGGGCCACGCAGCCCCCAGCCCTGCGCGACGGGCGGGTGGGAGAGGGTTTGATGCCCCCCCTCCCCCCGGCGGAGGGGAAGGGGCGGGCCGGGCCCGTGGGCCGTCGGGGGCTCCCGGGCTGTCAGGGTGGTGGTGGCGGCGGTGCAGCCCCCGCAGCGGGGTGCGGGTCACGTGCGAGGAGGGGCGAAAGTCTCGCAAACGGGGCGGCGTGAGCCGAGTTGGGAGTTCTCGGCGCCGCGGGCGGCGGGAGCTCGGGCTCCCGGGCGAGCCGGGGACGCAGCGGCGGTGGGGCCTGGGTCCGAGACGGCGGGGCGCGCCGAGAGTGCCGGGGAGAGAAAGACGAGGAAGGACAGAGACGGGGCGGGAGGCAGACTGAGGCGCGCAGAGGAGAGACGCCGAGCGGAGGGGGAGGCAGGGGAGAGGCTGGGAGGACGACGGGACGGAGACAGACTCGCAGGGAGAGACAGCGAGAGCGAGGGAGACCGAGAGACGGGCCGGAGAGAGACGGGGCGGAGAGGGGCGGAGACGGGCCAGGCGGGGAGGTGGCGGCGGGGCACCGTCCGCCCGGAGGTCTGGGCGGGAGGCGAGCGCAGCGGGGCAGGGAGTGAGCGCAGGGCGGGGGGCAGCCCGGGTGACAGCCCGAGAGCGGCCGGGGAAGGCGCCGGCGGGGGGCGGCGGGAGCCATGGGCCCTCGGAGCCCCGCGCTGAGCCCGGCCCGGGCCCCGCGATGCTGACGCCCAGGCGGCGCGGAGGGCGCGGCGCGGGGCAGCGCTGAAAGTTGGCGGCGGGCAGGGAGCGCCCGGCCGTGCGGAGGCGCCGAGAGCCGGACGCCCGGAGATTCAGGGACAGAGCCCCCGACAGCCTGGGAGGGGCCGGGGCCGGCCGCCAGGTTCGCGGGGAGAGGGCGCCGGGACTCCCCTCTCCCGCCGGGACGCCGCCCGCCCGCGCCGTGGGATGTAGAGCCGGCGTGCAGCCTCCGGACACGCATCGGACCTCTGCCCCGCGGTAAGCCTGGCCCGCGCTCCGCTGGCGCAGTCCGTCGTCTGTCCCGCCCGTGGGAGTCTGTGTCCTGGGCCGGCTGCTTGGGCCCGGTGCGCCCGGGACCTTAGCCACGACCCGACCCGGGTTCCTGCGCATTCCCGGGAGCGGCGAGCTCTGTCCTTCTGTCCGTCGGCGGTGGCGAGGTCTGGGTGGATGCCAGGAATGGGGGAGAGGTGGGCTGAGCTGGCCTTGACCTCCTGCCCCGGTCACGACCTTTCCCTGCCTCCGCCCACCTCCAGTTGTCTCTGGGTTTCAGAGGAGTTTCAAGGCAGGTGACTGGCAAGGGGGCGGAGAGCTCTCCGCTCCACATCCCCAGCCTGTTTGCAAAGGGCCCTTCCATCTGACCGAGAACAAAATCCCGCTTCCAGGTCTGAGCGCTGACTTGGGACCAGGCCACCCAGGGTGAGGGGACAGGGACCCAGTAACTGAGGCATTTCACCTCTCACAGGGGTAGAGACCGGCTGTGGGGAGGGACACAGACTGCTCTCTCCTCCCTAGAGGGAGAACCCCGAGCAAAGAGAGGTCTGGATGAACCCCAGAGCAGGGAAACTTCCCCTGCCGCCTGCTGAGTCTCCCCACCAGCAGCACCCACGTCTGCCTGGGTGCCCAGGCTCCAGGATGGGGGGAGGATGCAGGGAGACGGGCAGGCAGGAGTGTGGTGCAGGGACCAGAGGCAGGGGGCCCTGGAGACGCTGGCAGGTGGGGGCCTCCAGAGCCGTAGGATGTCGAGCAGCAGGTGGAAGGGAAAGGCAGTTTAGGGAGGGAGGTCCCACTGGCAGGGCCCGGAGAGGAGCCATCCCCTGACTGTGTGCGTGTGTGTGCAAGCGTGTAAAATGTCTGTTCGCTTCTCCTGCACAACCAGTTCTGTGATCTCCAGAGCGTGAGGGCTTCGGGGGACTGCTGCCAGGGCTTTGGGGGCCTGAGAACCACATGATGGCCTTGGCTTGGACTGGGATGAGGGGAGCAAAAGGCTGAAGTGCGCAGTGGGATGAGGGCTGGGGTGCAACATGGCAGGAGCAAAGGCTGTCGGCCATGGAGCTGACCCATCCATATTCACACCGGAGCCTGGGGGACTGAGCCTAGAACATTCGACTCTGTTTTCCACTGGGAGGAGGGGCGCTCTCCGGGGCTTTCTCCACTGGGCAGTGGGCCTGCGTATCCTCCAATCAGGCTCCTAGAAACCAGCTTAGCTAGTTGAGGAACCAGCACCCTGGACAAGTCACTTGTTCCTTGACCCTCAACTTCCGCATCTGTGGAATGAGGACACCACTCCCTGCCCCCTGACCTCCAAGGAGGGCCCCTGGGCTCAAGTGAGCCGAGGGCAGCTCTCAGGCTGCGGACGGGGCTGGGCAAGTGGGAGTTAGGATTCATTGTACCATTCGGAAAATGCACAGCTAAGGGAGAGGGGGGAAATAGAGAGCTGACCAGGGAGAGGGGGGCCCAGGGATTAGAGGGAAGATCTGGAGCTTGGGAACTGCTCCTCAGGATCCCTGGGTCCCCCTTGGAAAAGAAGCTCCTCTCCCAGACAAAAAACCTTTGGCGCCACTGGGAACAGACAGCGCCGGCCTTGAGTTTCTGCTGGGTGACCTTGGGCAGCTGTCTTGACCTCTCTGAGCCTCAGTTTCTTCAACTGGAGAATGGGGATGATGGCAGTGACTTCAGTGGGCTGCTGAGTGATTTACTGACTATGCCATGTCTCTGAAGGCAGCTTGCACAAGCCTGGGGCATAGTAGGTTCTTAACAGACATTTGTGGAAGAGAATGAAGTAGCGGTAGGAGATGCTGTGGAAAGATTTCTTAGCTTAGGATCAGAGGGAAGGGGAGGAGGAACAGTGTAGGCTTACAGGGCGGGCTGGTTCTTAATGTGGATCTGGGGGAGGCGGGGGCGAGAGTTGAGGGGGTGTGAGGAGGAGGGGGCCCCTCTGCGGGGACCACTGAGTCACGAGGACATGTAAGCGACATGACAACCAGCAGCATGGTAACCAAGAGACTGGTGGCGGCGATGGGAAGCGGAGCTGGAGCGGTGTGCTGGGCGGGGAGGCGCAGGCCCGGCAGCACCAGGGCCGGAGGGGCCGGGAGCCGCCAGGCTGGCCTCTCAGACTCAGGAGGGGAGGCCTCCAGTGCAGGTGGGCTGGGGCGGGGGAGGCCGGAGTGGCAGGAGGACAGGCGCCCCCGGGGTCTGCCGGGCAGGGGGGCTTCTCCTGCACCGCCCCAGGCTCCTCGCTCCTCTCCTCCACGTCTCCACTTTTCGTGCCTCTCCCCCTAGGATGCCAAATTTGGCTCACGCAATCTGTCGTCTCTCTTCTGAGATTGGCACCAGGACCAAAGCTGAGTGCATTACATCACTGCAGCTCCCCCTGCACAGGGAGAGGAGAGGGAGGGCCAGAGGGCCAGGGACAAGCGGCCAACCCGCAACTTGCCTCCCTGACTTCCTGCTCACTCTCCTGCCTCAGTCCCAGGGGTCGGGGGCTTCGGGGAGCAGCCGAGGGGAGCCCAGAGGCAGGGCCAGGGCTCTAATTTAGGGAGACTCCAGGGTCGAGGCAGGAGGTCAGACCATGCTGCTGGCCCCCCGGCTAGGTGGGGCGTGGGAAGCCGGAGCCTACGTTCAGGACCCCAGTTTTTCATTGCCGGGCCGTGTGACCTTGGGCGGTTCTCGCCCCCACCCCATGCAGAGTCTACATCTGTATAGGGAACAGCTGGCCACTCAAAATCCTGGTGACTCTCCTGGAAGAAGATGCCCTTGAGCTCTGCTGCTCTCCTGGGCACAGAGTCCTGAAGTGTGCATTGCTCTCTGTGACCTTGAGCAAGTGACTTTACCTCTGTATGCCTCCATCTCTTGGCCTGTGAAATGGGGACGGCAGAACCTGCAAAGGTACTAGATGTGAAAGAGGGGTACGAGGAGAAGAGAGAGGGTCTCTGGCCCCGAAACCACAGACACTCAGAGGCCCCGTGTTCCTAGCATGCGAGGCTGGGGGTGGGGGCAGAAGGACAGTGTCTCCATTCAGACACCAGGCTTGGCGCTTCAACTCACTGCTCTGGCGCCCTCCTTTCACAGAACTAGAAATCGAGGCCCAGAGAGGGAAGTGGGGCCCCCCCAAGGTCACAGTGATGGTTTAGGGGGCCTGAACTTGGGGCTCCTGGCTCCCAGTCCTGCTTGGAGACAGACAGGCAGATGCCCAACCCCAGGGAGCAGAGTGGCATCCCAGACTGGACCCAGGAGCTTTGAGGGCCCAGTCCTCCCTGTGGCTCCCCTCCTGCTCTCTGGCCCCACCTCCACCACCCCTAGACGTTAATCCCACCCCTCGTTTGATCCATTTGAAAAGCTCCCTCTCAGGTTCATTTAGAAGCCAGTTTCAGGCAGTCCTAGGCAGGGCAGGCTGCCTCTGGGGTGAAGCTGGAAGAATGTGGCTCCTCTAGAAGATTCCCAGAGTGGAAGTGGAGAAGGCTGGGGAGCATCTGTGGGTGCTTTGTAAAGCAGTGAGCTCCCCAACCCCCCTACCAGAGCTATTCAAGCAGAACCAGATGGGTATGTGCCAGGGATCCTGACCCGGTGACCCCAGCTTTCTGGGTGAGGTTGAATGACATCTCCACCTCCAAAATCCCAGGAGTCTTTGCTCTCCCCGAGGAGGTTCTGGGAAGCAGCTCCCATCAGTTACCTGTTTCCCAGCAAGGAAACACATTGTCGCCAGGAGCTTTTGCAAATCCCTGCTCATCCTAAGTTTCCCAGCATCCCCCCAATGTCGAATGGATGTCCCAGTGTCACAGATGGGGGAGCCACGGCTCAGAGAGTCTATGTGACTTGCCCAAGGTCACACAGCAGGGAAGTGGAGGAGCCTGGGTTTGAGTCCAGGCCAGTCTGGGAAGAGTGGAGAACGTCCCTCCCCTGGCCTGGATCTTGGCAGGAGATGGTCTGTCTCCCCCACAGCATGACACCCCCTCAAGGACTGTCTGGGGCTCCATCCTGAACACACCCAAGGGGAGAACTCATTCTACAAACGGCAAGACTGGGATTCAGAAACAATGAATGGCCTGCCCCCAAAGTACCCAGAGAGTTAGACTTGGGCCAGGGCTCTGTCCCCTGCACCAGTGGGTGAGGAGGGGCATTTGGGCTGATGGTGGGGTGAGGTCTGAGATTGGGGGTGCAGATTTCATGGTGGTCTGGCACGGGGCGGAGAGGCTAGGACTATGGGAAGGGGATCAAGCCTGGAGAACAAGAAGGGGAACAGCAGGTTCACCTCTGTCCTCCCGGGTCCTGCCCTGGAGCCGCCCTCAGCGGTCTGTGCCATGCAGCCTGTGAAGTCAGGGAAACGGGGTGGGGCCCGCCTGAGAGGGTCGTGGAGCCAGCAGCCTTGGGTGCGGTTCCTGTGTGACCTTAGGTCAGTTCCTCGCCCTTTCTAGCTTGGTCCGCCCATCCGTGTGGCCGAGAATCGGGTTTTATGAGTTATTTCCACAAAGTAGCCAACATTGGGCTGCCATCCCAACGTGCTCGTCCCCCCCCCCCCCCCCGGGGATCCTGGGCCCTGGGCAAGGGGCGGGCAGGAACCTGGGGGCTGGTATAACCTTGCAGCTTCCTCAGCCCCTCAGCCCTCCTTGGGGTTTGGGGGGGATCTCCAGGCCCAGCCCTTCTTCTCCTTTTCATCTTTATTCTTCTCCTGCTCCCTCTTCCCCTGGCTACGTGGGCTGATCGCTGCTCAAACTTTTAATTCAGATGGTAATTGAAATAATAATACGGGCTGAGGCCCCTCTGCTTGTGACGATGCAGCTGGTGGAGCGCAGCTATGAATAGACCTTGAGTCACACACGCGCGCGCGCGTACTCCTGAGGCGCGCACACCGCTCCCGGGGTGGTGGGTGGGGTACAGCAGGGGGGGCTCACGCTCCAAGTTGCTCTGGGTCTCGCCCCCAACTCCCAAAGCCTGGGGCAGTTCCACCCCTGTGGCCCACTGTCGGTCCGGTGGGGACTTAATGACTTGGGGCCTCAGCTGTTCTCCCCATTTCCAGGGGAAACAGGTTCAGCCAGGGGAGTGGCTGGCTGGACGCACGTAGAGAGTGGCTGGGACTGGATTTGAACTGGCGGGTTTTGCCTGATCCTCAGACCACTGTTCTTTCCAGGACACACAGGCCAGGCAGACGGGTGGGAGGAATGCTGGGGTGGCCCCTGCCCTTCCCTGTGTATGCCGTGCCCTGTCTCCTCCCAACACACACACAGTCATGTGCTCACACACTCACACTTGCACACTCACACTTTCCCACTCACACTTTCCCACTCACACACGAGTTACTCAGATAGATGATGATATTGATTGGTGGCTGGGGTGACAAAGAGGTTTTTGGGTGGTCCAGCTGCAGAGTCGGGGACGACCCCCTGTGTGCCAGGCTCTGAGCTGGGCTTTATATTCATTACTTCATGTAATCCTCACTGCCATGCTCCGAGGACCATCACTCCCACTTTTCAGATGAAAGAGCTGAGGCTTGCCTGGCTGGTGTGGCTCAGTGGTTGAGCGTTGACACAGGAACCAAGAGGTCTCGGCACGTGCCCTGGTTTGCGGGCTCGATCCCAATAGGGGGCATGCAGGTTGCAGCCAATCAATGTTTCTCTCTCATCAATGTTTCTATCTCTCTCTCCCGCTCCCTTCTCTCTCTCTCTCTGGAAAAAAAAAAGTACATAAACTGAGAAGCAAGGTTTTGTCCGAGGCCCTGCAGGTAGAAGGGGCCATATGTCCTTTGTCCCACCTCTGCTCCCAGTTCCGGCCATTCCGGGACCCATTTGTCCTCCCGAGGAGGGAGGGTGCATCTCCTCTAGCCTGGGGCTCCCATCCTCTCCCTGCGAGGGTTCCCCTCTTCCCCGTGGCTACCTGGCCACTTGCTGACCAGCCGAGTCGAGCAGCAGGAACATCTGGCCTCAGTGGGCAGGGGGAGGGGAGGCGCCATGAGGGGCATTGGCAGGTCAAGGAGAGGGGCCACTGAGAAAGGTGGGCCTCGGTGTTCCAGACCCCAGCTGGAGCTGTGTAGGGTGAAGGCGTTGTCACGGTGACCTATCAGCTGGGAGCTTTGGTCTAGGCCTGCTCGGGTGGGCCCAGTGGGCAGGGCAGAGGGGGTGCTTTGGGCAGGGCACCCCGTGGGCCTGGGACGACCGAGAAAACTCTCCCCAGCTTTACCTGGTGGCCCCGCTTTGCTCCTGTGTCTGCTTTTTCTCCAGCATCTGATGGGAGACGGAGCAACTGAGTCCCGAGGCCACAGTGATTGCCCAGGGTCCCAGGGACGGTGCCAGAGCTGGGGCTGGACTGGCACCCAGAGCGCTCCCTCCCCCAGGCTGCTGACACCCTCTCTCTCAGACATGCCCTGTATGGCCGGGTTTGGAGGGAGGGAAGTGCTGACTCCCGTCAACCCCCTGTCCTGGGCAAACCCCCAGATTGGAAGGAGGGGAAGGGGCGGCAGCTGGTGCAGCTGAATGAGGAAGGCTGCCCGAGGCAGGAACTGAACCCCAGCTCAGCGACTTACTTCTCCCACACGACCTTGCCCGGGTCACGGTCCCCCTGGGAACCTTTCTTAGTTCCTGTGTGAAACTTGGGCCACCGGTGGTGACAGGGGGATGTGCCTGGCTCTTTCTTTGGTTGTTCCTCCTGTTCTCAGAGCCCACCCAGCTCCCCTGCCTGCAAGGACGGGAGGGGACCTCAGCGAGGCCGGGGAGGAGGGGTCCATGCCCTGCGAGGGCCTGATCCCATTTACCTGATGGGGAGGTTGAGGCGTGGGGGAGAGAGTTTGCTCAACCTTGACTTGGTGGAGTCAGGTTTCACTGCTGGCCTCTGGGACTTCTCGGCAGTCTCTCCTCCCTTCCCCTCCCCCCACCCGCAGCTCCTCTCCTAACCCCACCCCAAGCTCCCGGTAGGAGCTCCCCTCCCCCACCACAGGCCACAGAGCCCAGACCCCTCGGCCCTGTGAGAGTTAAGGCGCTGCTCAGCCTGGGGGACAGATGGAGTCGGGGTCTGTGATTCAGGAACTCCATGAGGCCATACAGGGGAGGCGGCAGGCACAGAACTAGAGAGGCCCTGGCTACTATGGGGGACATGGGGGACAGAAGGGGCTGCCGCACTCTGACACATGGGCATCTGAGCCCTCCACACCCCTCCACACCTCACCGTCTTCACGGGCAGCCCACTTGTCTCTAGAAGGTTCTGCTCATTGATACCTGCCTCCCACGTTGGCCTCTGCTCTGCACTCGGGGGCTTGAGGGACCCAGCCTGTTCTGAGGGGAAGGGTGGCCACTTCCCCTGCACCCCACCTCCTTCGCTCCCCCCTCAGTGGTCCCAGCTGAGGCCTGTGGGTGGGAAGCAGAAGATCTGGTGCAAGTCCAGCTCCACCCCTGAATGGCTGTGTGGCCTTGGGCAGCCTTTTCACCTCTGCGCCTCCCCGCCCTGAGCCGTGAGGGTGGGCTGGTGCCCTTGCATCTGCTGGGGGCTGCTGGGAAGATCCCATGAGCCTGTGTGCCATGTGGCCGGTTGTTGACGAGCTGCTGTGTGGCCCGATCACTCAGTGGCAACTCCTGGCAGATTTCCAGGCTTGCAGCCCCCACACTCACCAGCCCACACCTTCAGATCCTGCCTTTCTGGCCCTGAGTCCGGCCCTGTCCCCTCTCAGCCCTCCCGACCTGCTGGGTGGGGGGAGGGCTGGCTGAGCGCCAGCGCCAGGCCCTGCAGCTGCAGATCCTGAGCCACCTGACCTTGGAAAGAGTCTCTGGCGGGTTTCAGCGCCACCGCCCCCCAGACCCGGGGCAGGAACAGGGCCGCAGGGAAGAGAGGGAACTGGACGGGGTACAGAGAGGGCCATGGCCTCGTGCCGGGGATTGGCTGGGTCCCAGAGATGATAGGCCAGGACACAGCGAGGGAATGGAAGGCCAGCCACGGAGGGTTACCGTCCCGGCTGCAGTGGTAGCACGGCAGAGCCTCGCTCCCCACACTGCAGAAGTCCATCTGAGGAGGGGTGAGCTACCTGTCACTGGAGGTGTGCAAGCAACTGCTGAGGAGCACTGTTAGGGGAGCAGCAGCAGGTTTCCCACAGGTTCCGGAGGAGGGATCGGACCCAGAACCCAGAGGTCCTCTTGCTTGGGCCACAGCAGAGCAGTCCTGGGACCCTAAAGGTCTACCAGCCTGTTCTTCCGAGTATTCCCCGTGACCTCCAGCACCTCCTCCCATGGTTGTGCCCCCCAAAAGCCCATGGTCCAAGCGCAGTTGGTCACAGCTTCAAGACAAGCCCTAAATCCCCATTTCAATCTGCGCGCAGCTCCTAAACACCCCACAGGTCCGTGGTTTCAAATCGCATTCAGGTCCGCCTTGGCCAGTTGGTTGTGTGTCGTCCGTGCACGGAAAGGTCATCGGATTGATTCCCCGTCAGGGCTCATGCTCAGGTTGTGGCTCGATCCCTTGATGTTTCTCTCACATCGATGTTTCTCTCTCCCTTTCCCTTCCCCTCTTTCTAAAAGTCAATAAAAAGCATGGCTCAGTGGTTGAGCATTGACCTATGAACCAGGAGGTCACGATTCAATTCCCAATCAGGGCACATGCCTGGGTTGTGGGCTCGATCCCCAGTGGGGGGCATGCAGGAGGCAGCCGATCAATGATTCTCTCTCACCATTGATGTTTCTTTTTTTTTTTTTTCCACCATTGATGTTTCTATCTCCCTCCCCCTCTCCATTCCTTTCTGAAATCATAAAAACATATTTTAAAAATATTTAAGATAAATTAATAAGTTGCATGTAGGTCCTGACCCATCCGTGGTTGTAAAATTGACTTAGTGAGTTCACTACTTATTTTTATTTTTTTAAAATATATTTTTATTGATTTCAGTGAGGAAGGGAGAGGGGGAGAGAGAAACATCAATGATGAGAGAGAATCATTGATTGGCTGCCTCCTACACATCCCCTACTGGGGATCGAGCCCACAACCCAGGCACGTGCCCTTGACTGGAATCGAACCCAGGACCCTTCAGTCCGCAGGCCGATGCTCTATCCACTGAGCCAAACCAGCAAGGGTTCACTACTTCTTTTTAAAAAACAAAATAGCAAGCACTTTGCATGTAGTGAGAGTATTATTTTTTTATGTTTTTGTTTCAGCTTTTCAAATATATATTATATAATGAGTAGCAATGTACAATATGTTTGTTTCTACTCTGGGTCTTGGTCAAAAAGCGTGAAAGCTACTGCTCTGTATAGAAGTCCTGGGGGTGCCACTGATAAGGGGTGCAGATTCCTTTTTCCCAGGATGCTCGGTTCCTAAAACATAAGCGCGGAGAATTCTGGGATGCGGCTATTCTGTCCTCAGACCTTCCATCTCTTGCCCAGTAGCCCACTTAGCTCCAGGCCCGGAGCCTTCTGTCAACCCCCACCCCCACCCCAGGCCCTAGGTCCTGCTCTCTGCCCGGCCCAGCCCTGGCCCAGCCCTGCCTCACGTTTGTGCTCCCTGCTTGCCCCACATCTTCCTGGGGACCTTCTCTTACGCCCTCTGCTGTGTAGACCCTTCATTTTCCATCCTCACGTGTTGACACTCGGAGCTCAGCAAAGCGGGGCTGAGCCTTACTCACGTGTCTTCCCCCAGCACATAGTAGGTGCTCAGTAAATGTTCATTCATTCCACAATGATTTATGGAGTGCTCTCCGGGGCAAGGCACTGTGCTGTGCTAGAGACGTGCCAGGCAGGAGGGCAGATGCCACTTCAGCTCAGCATACATTTAGGGTGATGAATGAATGAATGAATGGAGTCTGAGAGTCTCTGGCTTCAGGAGCCAGATGGGCAGATGGGCAGAAATGATGAGTAAGCACCTAGCACTGGCCTGTGCGTAGTGGGCATTCTGATAGCGACATCTCTCCTGGCTGTGGAGGAGCTGGGATGCCGGGGCAGGAGAGGAGGCTGCGTGCTCCTCCCGCTGTCTGACCCTCCGAAGGCAGCTGGCTGCACCCGGCTCGGCCCTGCACGTTTCTCCCGCCAGTCCTTGGAGCTTAGCCTTTGGGCCTAGGACACTGAGTACGGAGCCCGATGCCCTGATGACCCCCTGGGAGGACCCTGAGGGTCAGCAGAGGAGAAGCCAGTGGTCCATGGAGGGCGAGGCGGAGGCCGGGGCTCAGATGTCCTGTCCCACTCCAGTGTCGCAGAAGGTCTCCTGGTCTCCACTCAGCGGCCACCTTGTCGAGAGGTTCTCCCTGGCTACGGTGACAAAAATAGCTCCTGCTTGGTCACGTTCTGTCACATCACCCTGCTTAGGGCCTTTGTGGGAATCATGACGGCCGAAATTATCTTGTTTCTTTGTCAGTCATCAGATGTTTATGAAGCGTCTGGGGCTCAGGGGTGAGGCAGAGACTCAAGGTCCCTGCACTTAAGGAGATTGCAAATGAAATGGGATCAGTGATGTGAGGAGGTCAGGGCGCAGACGGACAGACGGACGGAGAGTGCCCGGGGGTCTCTTGGAGGAGGCAGCCTTACCTGAATGGTGGGAAGGTGAGGGCGGTGGAGTCCTGGAGGATTCCAACCAGAAGGCACGGCCAGTGGAAAGAGCCAGAGTTGGGAATGGACTTGGTGTGTCCAGGGGACAAGAAGGAGGGCCCAGGTGGCCGGGGTGGGGTGGGAGTGGAAGGTTGAGGTCAGAGAAGCAGGAAAGCCCCTCCGCCCTAAGCTGAGGAGCACCGTGGGTCCTCCGCCCGTGGAGCTGGGCCTGCAGGGGGAGAGGAGCCGGAGGTGCAGGGAGGAGGAGGCCGTGGAGTGTCCGGTAGCGAGGTGGCTCCGAGCAGGGAGCCCTGTGCAGGCTGCATGGGCTGGGTGTGGGGCCAGCGTCCAGGCCCCAGTCCTGGGGTTCTCCTGCCTGGGGGAGCTCCTGAGCCCTCAGCAGGGATAAAAATAGCAGCTCCCCTTCCAGGGTCTCCCGAGGATCAAAGGAGTGGCCGGGGCTCGCGGCCCCCAGCAAACACTAAATGTTCGTTGGACCACTGTGCGCCGACTGCTGTGGAGAGGGCTGAAGGGTGGCACCCGGGCGCTAGGCCTGCGTGGACCCCTCCCTGGGAGGTCACAGGGGGTGGAGAAGGCAGGGGAGGGGCGGTGGGTGGGTCTTCGCGAGGCTGAGTTTGTGATGCCTCTTGACGCCCAGCAGACACGGGGAGCAGGAGCTGAGTTGGCTCGCCACTGCTTGGAAGGGTGACAGGGGCCGGGTGAGCTTGGGCACTGCACGGGGTGGGCACGCAGAGGCTGGAGGAGGGAGAGCCAGGAGGGCAACCAGAGAGCGGCCTTCAGGCCTGGAGGCCTCACAGCGAAGGCGAGGGCCAGCCAGGGCCTCCATCCGAGCAGCGGGGAGGACAGTGGGGGCAACCGAACCCCTAGGGACTGTGGGGAGAACGCGAGGTGACGCGAAGGCCCCCTCTTCAAGAAGGGCTTCTGCACTTGACAGTTTTCAAGCCCTCACCTCCAGTACACGGTCCACCTTCGGACGCGTGTGCAGTGCCATTCTCCCCTCAGGGATGGGACTCAGAGAGGCGCAGGCATTGTCCCAGAGCCACACAGCGCCTCGGTGAAGCAGATCCGAGCTTTCTGGGATCACAGTCCCTTTGAGGACCTTGCGAATGCTCGGATCCTTCTCAGAAAAACACACATATGTACACACTAATTTTAAAACCTTCCCTGTGTCTTTTTTTTTCTGTAGGTAATACATTCATATGGTTCTAAAATTAAAGAGACACAACGGGAATACAGTGAGAATCCTGCCTCCCACCCCATCCCCAGCCACCTGCTTCCCCTCCCCGGAGGCAGCGTGGCACCCGTCTCCTGGGTCTCCATCCGCAGACAAGCACAGACAAGCAAATATGTGTATCTAAAAATTCCTCTCTCCTTTTCTGTACAAACGGTAGATACTATACTTGGTATCCATCGCTGTTGCCTTTTTCCACTTGAAACTCATCTTGAAGACCCACATCGCTCCTCCAGGGCTCCCTCCTCCTCCTTTCTGGCTGCGGGCTGCGTGGTGAGCCCTTCGGGGATGGGCGGCGGGCCTCTGCCAGGCTGGGCAAAGGAGGTGCGTGGCCGTCCGCAGGCCAAGGTCCCAGGAGCACGCTCTCCAGAGCCACCCAGGCCGCCCAGAGCAAGGGAGGGAGCAGGCCTGGCACTTGGCGCTCACTCCCCTTCCCTAGTGCCCCCCTCCCCCCACCTCTTCTTAGGTGCAGCCTCTGGGCCCAGCCAAGACCCAGGGACTCCTGTGTGTGGGAATGAGGGTGTTGGCCTCCACTCCCCCAAGCTCTCGGACGCCCTCCCCCTGCACCAGCAGCCCAGTCCTGGAGACTGGTTTGCTGAGAGGCCAAGGACAGGGTTAAGGGACAGGGATCCCCACGCCCATTCCCACCCCTGGCTGGGATGCCAGGATGGGGAGGGCATCGTGGGCTGCGGGGAGGTCACCTCTGCTCCCACCACAGCTCCCTCTGCCCCCACACCTCCCCGCCTCAGCCCTCAGCTCAGGAGGAGTCCTGCCTTTTTGGCCGGGAGGGAGGGTATCCGAGTGGAGAAGGGAGGTGGGGCCGAGGGCCTCGTGGGCGGGGCTGGTCAGGGCACCTGGGCGGCTCTGCTAACACTCCCTCCTCCTGGCTCCGCCGCTGTCCCCTGTCCCCGTGTCCTCTGGCTCTGCACTCAGCCGCCCTCTGCTGTGTCAGGTCTCCTGTGCGGAGGCGCTGGCTGGGTCTGAGCCCTCGTCTCTGCTCAGCCAGCCTTCTTGCCCCCTGCGATCTCCTCCGCCCTCGCAGCTTAAAATATCCCCGGGGCGGTCAAGGTCTAACTCCGCGCAGACCTGGGGTCTGACCTGCCGGGCATCTCCATCGGGACATACCAAGGCCACTGAGTACTAGAACGTGTCACCCTCAAACCTGGTCCTCTTCCGTGTCCCAGACACACGGGGGCCTGCGGTATCTCCTGATTCAAGACCAACCCAGGTGAAACCTCCTTGTAAAAATATGTTTTTATTGGTTTTTATAGAGAGGAAGGGAGAGGGATAGAGAGAGAGACATCGATGGGAGAGAAACGTCATTGATTGGCTTACTTCTGCACGCCCCCTACTGCACATGTGCCCTGACCAGGAATCGAACCAGTGCCCTCTTGGTTCATGGGTCGATCGATGCTCCACCGCTGAGCCACACCGGCCAGGCAGGCAACACACCAGACTCTTTCTGGAATGTTCTACACCCTGCCGTGCACACAGACACACAATTCTCATGGCCACCTCGACTCCCACTCATGACTCAGGTCTCGGTTTAAATGCCACTTTCTCCAAGAGGCCTTTGAGGGCCCCCAGCCGACCAGAGCCCCTCGTCCTCTCGCGGTGAGACTTGTCCTCAGGCTGCCGCCTCCGCTTGTTGTTGTGGAGCGGCTCCCAGCTGGCCCGTAGCTGGGCGCCCGCCGCCTGCCCCACAGCAAGTGAGCAATAAGCAGTCACCGAGGGCGCGGCGTGGAGCGTGCAGCCACGGGATCCGAGCCACAGCGGGTGGGGGAGTGGACGCACCGCCAGCAAGAGACTGGGGTTCTGGGAAAGAGAAGCCTGGGGAGCCCCGCTCGCCTTCAGACCCTTGTAGGGGGAGGGGCGCGGGGGGTTGGGGTGCCCCTGTGGGTGGGACAGAGTAATCGATAGAAGAGACTCCTGGGGCGGGGGGTAGGGTGGGGGGGCGAGTTCTCCTTCAGGGCAGGGGCCAGGTGTGGGCTGCAGCACAGGGCGCCCTGGCAGGTTGGAGCCCTGGAGTCTTCCGGCCACCGGCTCCCGGCACTGGCCATGACCAGAGGCCTGTGTGGACAGTCTGGGGAACATGCTTTCTCTCTCAGCCTGCTCTCCTGCAGGCCGGGGGGCTGGGCGAGAGAGGTGGGGTGCAGAGCTGCAGGGATGAGCTGCTTCACCCCACTGCGCAGAGCCCCTCTGAGCCCAGAGCCGCCTGCGTGGCTAGGCTCCGGCTGGACCGGGAATCAAGGACCTGGGTCCTGGCTCCACTCCCTGCGACCAGTTCCTCCTTCCCAGGAGGACTGACTTGCCCGCCTGGCCCACGGGGGGCCGGTGGGTGTTTACTAAGTGGGAGACCTAAGTGGGAGAAACGTGCAGTGTCACCGTGTTTCTTCGAGGCGGGAGAACGGAGTGTCTAAGGAATATGCTCTGGGATCCACCGCTGGGGTCCGACTCCTGACTGCCACTCCGGCGCTGTGTGAGCGCGGGCCGTGGCTGAACCTCTCTGTGCCTGGGTCCTCCTGAAGCGGGGACAGTAACGGCGACTCCTCCGAGGTCACGGGGAGGGTGGCAGGAATTGATCCTGGCGAAGCACTCAGAGCAGAGCCCGCACAGAGGAAGTGGGTGCTCACTGCTCCTTGCGGATTTTGCAACGTCACACCTCACACCGTCAGCCAGGGGGAGGGCGCGGTGTGCAGTGGGACGTCAGGGTTCAGAAGAAGTTGTGGGGGCGGAACAGCATTAATTGAGCACCCACTGTGTGGCCTGCGCTCTCATGACAATTGACAAGCTGCGTCTGGCCCTCAGGACCGCGTGCAAGGTAGGCATGGCTCTATTCCTTCCCCGGTGGAGACACTGAGGCCCAGAGAGGTCAAGGAGCCCGCCGGAGCCCGCTTCCGCCCCGCTCTGTGAGGTCTGAGGCCACCGCGCACTCACCTGGTCCCTCGTGCTGCTGTCGGGACAGACTGGGCAGGGCATGACATGGACACAGGGTGGGCTCTGCAGTGCAGGGAGGAGGTCCAGGGAAGGACCGGTCAGGGTCAGGCTTGGGAGTGACTCCGACCACCTATCAGTCACTGACTGTGTTCTGGGCACGTGACGTGCACGGTCCTATTTATTCCTCATTACAACCTTGTGAGGCAAGGGCTATTATTAGCCCCGCCAATAGATGAGGCATGCAGGGACCAGAGAGGTGAAGTAACTTGCCCAAGGTCACACAGGCAGAAAGTGGACAGAGACTCGGAGTCGAAGCCACTGGACGGGGAGCGGGGAGATACGGGCTCTCGGCATTCACAAAGAGAAGAGAGTCAGACCTCCCAGGGTCCAAGGAGCAGGACGGAGGCCTGCAGGGGTCATGGGCAGGAGCGGACACCCTGCCGAAATCCCCTCCCCCCCATCCCCCACCCCCGGCTCGATCCATCCTCAGCTCCCTTTCTCTCTGAGGAGCACACAGCTGCCCGGTCCCTTTCCCCCCCGCAAAGCCCCGTGTGTGAGCGCTGAGAGGACACCGCCCACACCGGGGAGCCGGACCTGAGCGGCCTCCTTGAGAGCCGGATGGGCAGGCTCTGTACTCCTCGGGGGCTGGGAACGGGACGGTGTGTTCCTTCCACTTCCCACCCTCTGAATCCTTTCGGGCTCTCACGGGGGGAGTCCCTCTGCCCTGCCAGCCCCCCGGGCCTGCTCCCTCTGGTGGGAGAGTCAGTCTCCCCTCCAGACTATGCTGGGCGCCTCGTTTCATTACATCTTCCCAGCTCTCCCAGGGAGCGGCTCCACCCCGCCACCCCCATTTTGCAGACAGAGAGGAGCATCGGGCTTGAGCAGTCAGCGGCCGAACCAGGACTGGAAGCCAGATTTTCTGACATAGTCACCATCATCTTCTTCTTCTTCTTCTTCATCGCCATATTCTGTGCCTTTCCCTGCAGTGCCTGTTGCCACCCCAGCCGAGGTGTCCATTACGAGTGCTGATCACGTTTGCCGCCACAGCGGCCTGGTGGGGTAGATACCGTGATCAGCATCTCCATTTTGCAGATGAAGAAACTGAGGCCCAAAGAGGACACACTAGGAGGTGACAGGGCTGAGACCAGGAACCAGGTCTCGCCACCCCAAACACAAGTGCTCAAGCAGCGCGTTATTTCCATAAAGTGGAAAAGAAGTCCAGGCGAGCGGACAGTGCGGCCCGGGCTCAGGGGAGGCAGGCGGGCAGCTGGCAGCGCAGCCAGCGCGGGCTTTGGAGAGCGGAGGGGTCGGGGCCAGGGCGGGGGCTGAGTCAGGGACCTGGAGCCAGCCAGACCTGAGTCGGTATCCCAGCTTTGCCACTTCTACTGTGTGACCCCCCGATCCCCATCCCTCTCCCCACCCCCACCCCAACCTGTGCTGTGGGAGGTTCCAACAGATAGCTGTTCAATAAACTGAGGTTTGCTGAGGCTTCAGTGAGCTAGACCGGCCGTCCTGAGGGCCAGTTCCCTAAGAGCAGCCACAGATGATGGTTCAGCGGGCCCACGGCGGCGCTGTGTGGCCTCAGGCAAGTCCCCTCACCTCCCTGTCACCCCACCTGATGCCAGGAGGTGCAGGAAGGTCCTCAGGCTGGCGGGGTGTCCTGTGGCTCCTGCCCTCTCCCTCCTGCCTCTCGGCGGCAGTGTGGACTGAGCCTGCCCTGGGCTCAGACCCGCCCCTGCTTCTGCCTGGGCTGGGGGCCACCCGAGGCGCTGCCCCCGCGCCTCCCACGCGTGGTGAGGGTGCGCACGGGAGACGTGCCCGGGTGCTGGAACCCACTGGGGCTGCTGCCACCCTGTCAGCTTTTCTTCCGGAAAGGAGTGTGGACAAGGAATCGCATCCCAGCTTTGCCAAAATCCGAGGGAAAATGTGAGAGATGACAGAGCGGGTCTCCTTCCGACCTCCTCGGACCCCTGGCCGGCAGGGTCTCCGCCCCCCCAGATCCTCAGGAAGGACCGGACAGCAGCCGTGCCAGCGAGCTCACAGCCCTGCTGCTCACCTGCACCGTCTCCCTGGGGCCCCAGGTCCTTGGCCCACTGCTGGCTCTCTGGGCCATATCCCTGCTCTCTGCCTCAGTTTCCCTGGTTTGTCCAGTGAAATCTGGGCTAGGGGCCTCAGATTTTAGATGTTCACAACATAGTAAAATTTTTTAAAATATATTTTTATTGATTTCAGAGAGGAAGGGAGAGGGAGAAAGAGAGAAACATCAATGATGAGAGAGAATCATTGATTGGCTGCCTCCTGGGAATTGAACCTGCATCCAGGCATGTGCCCTGACCAGGAATCGAACCGTGACCTCCTGGTTCATGAGTCGATGTTCACCCACCGAGCCACACCGGCCAGGACACAGTACATTTTTTAAAAATTGGTAACTGGCACAGCCCGGTCATCCTTCACGTTGCCAAGAAAGGACATTCGGTTTGTGAAACGCAGCCGGCATGTCCCATCCCCATTCCTTCCCCCAAAGAAAGGCTGTCACCACGAAAGGAGCCCCAGGACGCGCTCAGACTAAAGGAAGAACCCGGGGGGCACAGGGGGGTGGACGGCCTTGCCAGGTCAGGGACAGTCCCTTTGGGCAGAGAGCCTTGGGCAAGGCCCTCACCCTCTCTGGGCCTCATGACCTCATCCTTGAAAGGCTGGGTCCCCACACGTCCCCTCTGCCCCTCTCCTGGAGACCCGCAGATGCCCTCTCCTCCCCTGCCCCAACCTCACCCCAGTGCCCTCCGGGGAGGAAGCCCCTCTTCCCAGCAGCACCTTGGGCTCTGCCAGGGGCTCTGGAGCGGGAGTGAGGAGACCAGGCTCAGGGCGGCCCCCGGCCTCGTTCCGGGCTCTCAGCTAGTCCGTCCCAGCGCTGGGCTTCCCTGGCCTCGCGTGAACGAGGGCCTGGAAACCAGCGATCCTCTGTTCCTTCCGCTCCGGTTCCTTCCGTGGTGGTAATGGCGGCAGTCAGGGCAGTGGGACAGAGCCGCTTAGTGAAGGCAGACCTCCCTGGAAACTGCCTCTAGCCAGAAGGCGCACCCCGCAGCCTGGCTGTTGAGCCTCTGGGGGAGGTGGCAGGGAGAGCCTGGGGTGCCCGGGTGAAGGTGTGCCCCCTTAAGGGCCAGCATCACATGGCAACGTTACCAGTTAGGTCTTCAGACTGATGGGTCTCACTCATCCCATTCTCCAGATGAGGAAACTGAGGCTCAGGCCAGGCAAGTAACTTACTCAAGTTACAAGGTGGCTCTTGGACTTCCATCGGGGACTGCGGGACCCAGGGAGCTCCTTTGAAGGGAGAAGGGAGAAGAACCCAGAGGGACGGTGGGGGAGGGGGCAGGGCGCTCTCCCTGGGCTGAGAGAGGGCGTTCCTCCCTGGAAGAGGCAGGCTCCGGAGCCGCTGATCTCTAAATTACAGCGTTGGCGCGCACCGGTTGCTGCGGCAACCGAGTTGTCCTGAACCGGGGAAGTGTATAAACATTGCCACAGATGCACAATTAGATCAGGAAGAAGAATAGCACAGAAAATAGAAACTTTCAGCCTTATATAATTCTGGGCCAAAATGTTACCAGGAACCGAGGCTCGGGCCGGCCCTGCCAGCCGCTGCGGCCGGGGCAGCACCATCTCTCTGCCGGGGCCCCCGGGGAAGAGGGATACGGGAGGGTCTGCCCCCCACGGGCCCAGCTGGTGCGCCCTGCCACCCGGCGGGGTGAGGGGCTGCCTCTGCCCGAACAGCTGGGCGTGCTGACAGCCCGGTCCGGCCCCTCGCCCGCTCCTCCTGCTCCTGGGAGGCGGGAGGGCACCTGGCGGTGAGCGAGCACCTACCGTCTCCTTGGGCCCCGTGAGGCAGGGTGTGGGCCCCCACTCCACAAATGAAGGGAGTGAGGCTGAGAGAGGTGAACTGCGTCACCCGAAGGTGACACAGCGGTCGGTGGGTGTGGAACCTCCCCCTGTCTGAGCCTCCACACACTGAACTCCTCGAGGCTGACCGCACGTGGGGACAGAAGGGGTAACCACCCCTGGGTGTGGGCCCACGTACCAGCTGTGTGGCCTGGGGCAGGTCCCGGCCCTCTCTGAGCCCCTCTTCCCTTTCCTGTGACAGGGGAATAGCGATACCCACACAGGAGCCAAGCTCAGGGACCCCCTTCCTGTCTTGCCCGCCATGGGGTCTCCCCCCACCACTGCTCCCAACAGGTCTGGGGACAGGACAGGTCCCCGCATTGTCCACGGGACTTCCTGCAGTGATGGGCGTGTCCTGTCAGCCGTCCAGCGTGGCAGCCAGCAGCCACGAGCACTGGACGGTGGCATGTGGCTGATGCAGCTGTGGAACTGAGTTAAGTTTTCACTTAATTTTAAGCGAATGTCAAGAGCCACAGGTGGCAGCGGCTGTCGTGTTGGACCGCACAGGAGAACACCTGCCCCGGAAAGACCCAAAGGGCAGAGGGTGAACGCGGGGGGGGGGGGGCGGTGAGCGGGGCCGGAGCCCTCACAGCTCCCTCTGCTCAGGGCAGCTGGTGGCAGGCTGGGCATCAGGAGGCCCGGGCTTGGAGCAGTGGGCAGAGGAGGGCTGGAGGGGCCGCGGGAGGGCTGGGACTGGGCTCTGGATCCTGGTGGCCCCAGCTTCTGGCCTGGAGAGACCCCAGTGCTGGAGCTGGGCTGGCCGTGGAGGCGCTGGCTCGGGTCCCGACACCCCTCCCTGTTTGTTTGTTTTTTAAATATATATATTTTTTATTGATTTCAGACAGGAAGGGAGAGAGAGAGAGAGACATCAATGATGAGAGAGAATCACCGATCAGCTGCCTCCTGCACGCCCCACACTGGGAATGTGCCCGCAACCAAGGTACATGCCCTTGACCGGAATCGAACCTGGGACCCCTGAGTCCGCAGGCCGACGCTCTATCCACTGAGCCAAACCGGCCAGGGCCCGACACCCCTCCCTGTCGTCAGAGCCACCTTCCCTGTCACGTTCTGCTGGCCCGGGCGGAGGAGGTCTCGGGGGCCAGGCCAGGCGCTTCCCCTTCTGAGTGTCTCTGGGTGGGCGCCTTGCCACCAGAGCCGGGGCTCCCCGGGCCCTCGGAGAGGCCACCCCGCGGCCGCCGCTCCCAGCATCTCACGTGTCTGGCTTCCCCCCCCCCAGGCCCCGTGTCTTCCCCGGTGACCTCGCCTGCCTCGGGACATGCTCGGGCACAGCCGCAACGGGCAGGCCCACGTGCCCCGGCGGAAACGCCGCAACCGCTTCGTCAAGAAGAACGGCCAATGCAACGTGTACTTCGCCAACCTGAGCAACAAGTCGCAGCGCTACATGGCGGACATCTTCACCACCTGCGTGGACACGCGCTGGCGCTACATGCTCATGATCTTCTCCGCGGCCTTCCTCGTCTCCTGGCTCTTCTTCGGCCTCCTCTTCTGGTGCATCGCCTTCTTCCACGGCGACCTGGAGGCCGGCCCCGCGGCGGCCCCGGCGGGCGGCGGCGGCGGGGCGGCGCCGGCGAGCCCCAAGCCGTGCATCATGCACGTGAACGGCTTCCTGGGCGCCTTCCTGTTCTCGGTGGAGACGCAGACGACCATCGGCTACGGGTTCCGGTGCGTGACGGAGGAGTGCCCGCTGGCGGTCATCGCCGTGGTGGTCCAGTCCATCGTGGGCTGCGTCATCGACTCCTTCATGATCGGCACCATCATGGCCAAGATGGCCCGGCCCAAGAAGCGGGCGCAGACGCTGCTGTTCAGCCACCACGCGGTCATCTCGGTGCGCGACGGCAAGCTGTGCCTGATGTGGCGCGTGGGCAACCTGCGCAAGAGCCACATCGTGGAGGCCCACGTGCGGGCCCAGCTCATTAAGCCCTACATGACCCAGGAGGGCGAGTACCTGCCGCTGGACCAGCGGGACCTCAACGTGGGCTACGACATTGGCCTGGACCGCATCTTCCTGGTGTCGCCCATCATCATCGTGCACGAGATCGACGAGGACAGCCCGCTGTACGGCATGGGCAAGGAGGAGCTGGAGTCCGAGGACTTCGAGATCGTGGTCATCCTGGAGGGCATGGTGGAGGCCACGGCCATGACCACCCAGGCCCGCAGCTCCTACCTGGCCAGCGAGATCCTGTGGGGCCACCGCTTCGAGCCCGTGGTCTTCGAGGAGAAGAGCCACTACAAGGTGGACTACTCGCGCTTCCACAAGACCTACGAGGTGGCGGGCACGCCCTGCTGCTCCGCCCGGGAGCTGCAGGAGAGCAAGATCACCGTGCTGCCCGCCCCGCCGCCCCCGCCCAGTGCCTTCTGCTACGAGAACGAGCTGGCCCTCATGAGCCAGGAGGAGGAGGAGATGGAGGAGGAGGCGGCGGCCGCGGCGGCGGCGGTGGCCGCGGGCCTGGGCCTGGAGGCGGGCTCCAAGGAGGAGGCGGGCATCATCCGGATGCTGGAGTTCGGCAGCCACCTGGACCTGGAGCGCATGCAAGCCACCCTCCCGCTGGACAGCATCTCCTACCGCAGGGAGTCGGCCATCTGACCTCGGGGCCCCGCCCGCGCCGCCTCCCACAAGAGCCTCTGCTGGGGGGGTGAGGTGCCAGGACACCCCTCCGCACTCAGGACAGCGCTGGCCCTGGCTCCCTGGACCTTCTGGAGGGGGGCGGGGCTTCAAAGCTGGGGGACCCCTTCCTACTGACTCCGGAACCCAGGCCTGGGGAGGGCACCGGAGACCCTCTGCCCTGTCGCTCCGGTTCCCCAACGCCGGCCAGCGGGTGGCTCCGGGACCCCAGACTCGCCATCCTTCCCCCACCGACCCTTCAAGGACGTGCCCCTTTGTTCTCAGAACCCTGGGGAACGCGGCTGGACTTCTGGAGGGTGGGCATCAGAGGGTCTGGGGTGGGCAGGGGCTAGTTTTTGGGGAGGGCGGGGTGGGTGCGTTCTTTTGCATGACTGTGACCTGTTGCTCATGACTTCCTTTTGTAAATATCTATAAATGGAGAGAGATGGAGGCACCGAATCCACCTTCTGCCGTTTGAACCTGCGGGACACCGAGTGCCGTCCTCTCTGTGCACCCTCCCTCCGCCCGTGTGGCCCAGCTGGCTGCCCCTTGAAGCCCTCAGAGCCAGCCTCCTCGCCCCTGGATGGTGCTGGTTTGAGTGTAGAGGTGGGAGCCCAAGGGGCGGGACACAGGCCACCCCTCCCTGTGGTGTCTCCGGGCCCCGGACCCAGCCCAAATCGACAATGGATTTGTAACTATATATTTTTAATAAAGTATATGGCCCATTGGGGTAGGTTGGTTGAAGATGGAGGGTTGGGAAGAAGAGAGAGAGAGACCAACATAATGTGAGTGTGTCTGTGTGTGGTATGTGTGTGGTGTGTATGATATGTATATGTATGGTGTGTGCTACACATGTATGTGTATTGTATGTGGCGTGCCTGTGTATTGTGTTTGTGTGGTATGGATGTGTTTGGTACCTGTGTGTATATGTATGTGTGTGCTATGCATGTATGTGTATTGTATGTGGCATGCCTGTGTATTGTATGTGTGGTATGGATGTGTGCGGTACCTGAGTATATATGGATGTGTGTGCTATGCATGTATGTGTATTGTATGTGGCATGCCTGTGTATTGTGTGTGTGGTTTGGTGTGTGTGGTACCTGTGTGTATATGGATGTGTGTGCTATGCATGTATATGTATTGTATGTGGCATGCCTGTGTATTGTGTGTGTGGTATGGATGTGTGCGGTACCTGAGTATATATGGATGTGTGTGCTATGCATGTATGTGTATTGTATGTGGCATGCCTGTGTATTGTATGTGTGGTTTGGTGTGTGTGGTACCTGTGTGTATATGGATATGCGAAGGGTCTGAGTGGGCCCCAGAGGCTCGAGTGGGTTTGAGTCAGAGCTTTGCTACGTCCCTGCTGTGTGGCCGTCAGCAGGTTGTCCATCTGTTCGGCCTCAGTTCATCATCTGTAGGGTGGGGTGAACCATCCCTCCCTCCCAAGAGATGATGGACAGGAGACTCCTGTGTGGAAGCCAGCCAACCCTTTATAACTCAGGGGGCGTGGGGAGGGCCCCTGGTTGACACCCCTCACACCCATGCACATCATGCACCGGCGGGGCTGATCAAGGTGGCCGCAGACACTGCGGTGGGAAGGGCTCTGGAGCCGCTGGGACTCCCGGTGAGAGCCAGGCCTGGTCTCTGCCTTGCTGTGGGATCTCGGTAAGTCCCTCCCTCCTCTGGGCCTCAGTCAGCCTGTGCTGTGTAACACACGACCCCAAAACTTAGACAACAGGGTTTCTTCTTAAGCTTTTTGGGGGGCTGGTGGCTGCTTATCCGGTTTCCTCTGGCTCACTCCAGCACCTATGCCAGCTGGGACGTCAGCTCAGCCGTGAGGACGAACATGGCCTCACCCATGTCGGGGATGGGCTGGCTGTCAGCCAGGGGCCTTGGTTCTCAGCCAGCGGCCTCCTCTCCGGCACCAGAACCCTCCTGGTGTCTCAGGGCAGCAACTAAGAGGGTGAAGAGAGGTCTCTGAGCCTCACCTTGAACTTGCATGCCATCACCTCCACTGTGTTCTGTTGGCCACCCCAGGTCATGAGGCCACCCCAGGCTCAAAGGGTGGGAAACGGGGCTCCGCCTCCCGGGAGCTTTGTCAAGTCCCGTCGCAGAGGGCACGGCACCGCGATGGACTGAGGCCGCAGCTTGGGGCCTGTCACCGAGCCTTTGAGTTGGAGCTGCTTCCAGCTCTAACTCTGTTCTGCGTGCCCACTGTGCGCCCAGCTGGGTGTGTGAGGGAGCAGAGGGCGCCCTCTTCCTTCTCCGGAATCTTCTATGCAGAGGTGCCCGCGACCTTCGGAAACACGGAACCAGCAGGCCAGAGCTTTGCTATGTCCCTGCTGTGTGGCCATCAGCAGGTTGTCCATCCGTTCGGCCTCAGTTCATCATCTGTAGGGTGGGGTGAACCATCCCTCCTCCCAAGAGATGATGGACAGGAGAGGGCGCCCGCTCACCGCTGGGCCGCTCCGTGGGCCGCTCTGTGAGCTGCCACGTTTCACCAGCCCCGGCGGCGTGCCTGGCCTGCCGTTTGGGTAAACCCTCAGGCACCCCATGTGCTTCTACAGCTTCATCATCGAGCCTGAGGCGTCTTTCCTGGAGACAGAGGCCACCTGGGCTCCACGTCCCCAGCAAGTAACTCGTCACCACGACTCTCCTTTGCTCACATCGTTCACGTCCTTTAGTTCACGGAATTCCTGCCAAAGCCCAGAGGGAGGTGGGACCAGGACTGGGCCCTCTCAGCGCCCCTTCACTCACTCCCCCCTCAGGCAGGGGCTCAGGGAGCAGCAGGGGGTGGGGGCTGCCTCCTTTCCCCCCTTCCCCATCCAGGTCTTCCCGAGGGCACCTCCAAGGGCTGCAGTGGCCACTCAGCAAGACAGAAGCCCAGCTCCCAGCTCCCAGCTCCCAGAGGGCCCTGGTGCCTTCTGCCAGGTGCCAGCACCGGCGTCCCCAAGGGGCCCTGGTTGTCCGCCAGGGGCCTCTTCAGAGAGCGCCTCCCCCAGCCCTGCAGGCCCTGGAGGACCCCGCCGTCAAGCTCCCCTGTCTGCTTCGTTCTCACTGACGCTTTGGCACGGGGGGGGGGGGGGGGGGGTTGGGGCGGGAGGGCGGGCAGAGCCTTCCACCTGGGACCATCTCAGAGGTCGCCCCGGGACCCCCGAGGGCAAGGGGGAAAGAGGTACACTCGGGGCCCCTAAGAGGGCCTCCCATCCAGAGTGAGGTGGGGGCACCTCAAGGTCCATCCCAAACCCTTTCCTGGTCCCCAGGTGGCCACTTGCTCAGACACCGCTGATTGCGACTCCTGCCGGAGGCCTGTCTGTTAACGTGGAGTGACGGGGGGACACAGGGGAGGCGAGTTTGACAAGAGCCCACAGCAAGGACTTCCTGGATGCGGAGCTGCAGTGCCAGGGTGGGCTCTGGGTGGGCACGGGGAGGGGCCGCGGGGTTCGGAGAGGCAAGCACCGCTGCAGGAGGCTGGTTCAGCTGCAAACCCCTGCTCGGCTCTGCTCCCCCTGGTTGACTCACCTCCCTGCTCCCACCTGCTCCCCTGGCACAGCCCTCCCACCTGCCTCCCCACCCCGGCTCTGCTCTCCCGCACTCCAGGCTCCTGGCGGCGCCGAGGGAGGGGGATCGCGGGATCTGGGGGTGTGAGAACCTCAGCTATCACGGGCTTGGAGTGATGGACATTGGCTGGCTGAAGGGGCACCTTCCTCATGTCTCCCCACCATCCCAGCCCTGGCCTCTCTCCCCCTTCAGTCACAGCCCGGGGCAGGGGTGGGAGGCAGGGAGAGAGGGAAGGGGATGTGGGAGGGAGAAAGGGAGGAAAGGGTGGGGCCGGGAGAGGAAGAGGGTGTGGCCTGATGAAGCTGAAAACCGCGCCCTTATCTTGCCTGAAATCCCCATTCAGGCCTAGGGATTGCAGGCTCACCTTTGCTTCCTTCCCACCGCACTTATTTTCCTAAGCACTTATTTTCCTTGTGAACTCAAATTGCTTAAAGGAAAACAGGAGCCATAGCTGGTGTGGCTCAGTGGATAGAGCGGCAGCCTGTGGACTGAAGGGTCCCAGGTTCAATTCTGGTCAAGGGCAAGTAGCTCAGTTGCAGGCCAGGTGTGTGCAGGAGGCAACCAATCAATGTGTCTCTCTCACATTGATGTTTCTCTCTCTCTGTCTCTCCCCCTCCCTCCCACTCTCTGTAAAAATTGATGGAAAAATATCTTCGAGTGAAGATTAACAAAGAAGAAGGAGAAGAAGAAGAAGGAGAAGGAGAGGAAGAGGAAGAAGAAGAAGAGGAGGAAGAGGAAGAGGAAGAAGAAAAGAAAAAGAAAAACAGGAAAGAACCTAGAAGACATTCAACTCAGCGTTCACTGGTCCGACTCGCCTCCTCTCGGTCCGTCTTTGGATCGTGGGCCGTGACCGGGCCTGCCTTCCTCCCTGTACTTCCCCTGGGCACTGGCTTCTCTTGGCATTGATGGGTTCTACATGGTTTCCACTCCCCTGGGTCCCTTCCCACCACCGCCCACAGAACCAGCCACGTAACTTCTGGGGTCCATTGCAGAATGAAAACGTGTGTCTCTCGTTCAAAAGTTGGGGAAACTGCCGTTAAAGCACTATCGTATGAAGCGTGTCCTCCCTCCAGATCGCCGCCTCTGCGGCTGCGCTGGCCACGTCGTCCCGCCGGACATCGCCTACAGAACACGAGGTCAGAGAGACCACCAAGCGCTTCAACAACGTCACCCAACAGAGTCAATAAAAATTAACTTTTAAAAACAATTTCAAGACCGAGGCCACGGAGCATTAAGCCAAGCCCGGGTCCCTCCCAGGAAGCCGGCCCTCTGACGAGCTGTCGGCCTATCTGCCCCTCGTGTCTCCATCCTCCTTTATCTCCTGGTACGGATCGCCAGGGCCGTGGTTAACATATTTGTAAGGTGTTTTGTTTTTTGTCAGTTTTAAATATATATATATATATATATATATATATATATATATATATTTCCGAGAGGGAGTGGGAGATAGAAACATCAATGATGAGAGAGAACCATGGATCGGCTGCCTCCTGCATGCCCCACACTGGGCATCGAGCCCACAACCCGGGCTTGTGCCCTGACCAGGCATCGAACCATGACCTCCTGGTTCATAGGTCGATGCTCAACCACTGAGCCACACCAGCCGGGGTGTGGTTTAGCTTCTTTTCTTCTAGTGGCTGTTGGCTCAGGCTAAGGACTAACAGATTCCGGGCTACATTTGCCAGACTCCTCCAAGTGCAGCCCCCACTATCTTCCCGTGGGACAGGGTAGACTTGGGTCCAAGGACTGGGAAAGGGAGACGTTTCAAAACCCAGCCGCCCTCCACGGCTTCTCCAGGGCTGCCTGCTGAGAGGGAGAATGCAGATGGGGAGGGGCTGCTGGCAGTGGGCACAGCGATGGCACCAGGGCACGGGGCCAGAGCGCTGGCATTTACCTGCCTAGTTATACAGAGGAAAGCTCATGGGTGTGAGAGTCGGGGTCCCGGGTTTGAATTCTGCTGCGACCATTGCTGAACTGTGTGACTTTGGGCAGGTTGGTGTGCGTCTCTGAGTCTGTTTCCTCGTCTGCTAAAAGGGCCGTTCATGTCTACCTCACGTGCTTGTCCTGTGGCGTCAACTAGACGCCATATGTGATCAGACATGGCATGGTGTCTGCCGGGCACATTATTGGACCCAAATGCAGGTGAGTGGCCTCCCAGAGAGGATTCTGATGGGCTTAGCCTACGAGACACAGTGTGGAAACTGACCTCGGAGCCCCCTGGCAGCCATGGGAAAAGGGAAACTTGCTAGACCACCTAGCTCTCAGGTGTGAGGACTGGGCTCTGACTTACTCTGTGATCCTGGGCAATGGGTCCCTTCTCTGCACCTCATTTCCCCATCTTCAAAGTCAGACACTGAACGAGCCGGACAACGATTGGGAGGATGCCCACGTCCCTGTGGCCCCTCTTGCAGTCACTGGCGCCCTCCAGGGCCTCCTCCTCACTCCATGCCTCAGACCTGGAATAAAATCCCTGCCCGGGCCCAGCGGGGAGCCCCAGCCGGACGCGTTCGCCTGGGCCCTGCCATCAGCTCAGCCTACAGATTGCAAAGGCCTTCTGTGCCCTTCACTCCTCCCTCCATTCGGTAAGTGCCTGTTGAGCACCTCCCGTGAGCAAGGAGGAGAGAGAATTCAGGCCCCGAACCAAACAGGGCCTCCGCCTTCCGCCGTGGGCTGTGGGGTGCTGAGGCCTCGGGTGGGACCGGGGGCAACCCCTGTCGCTCCTTGCTCAAGCTGGACAGCAGATCGGGCTCCCTGGTTACAGTCGCCATGGCTGTCCACTGCAGCTGCAGGTGCCATGGCAACGGGGCAGCTAGGCAAGAGCCCCTGCTGGGTGGAAGCTACTGCCGGCTTCCCAGGGGCCCAGGGTGGGGAGGAGGCCGACAGGGGCCCCGCGGACAGAGGAAGGCCCAGGGAGGGCGGGATGCCGCCCTGAGGGGCAGGTGCAGAGCCCCACCCAGACCCAGGCTCCTGACGCCCTGCGTGTCCCTAGGTCACCTCCTCCTGGATGTGCCCCTGGAATGAGGCTCTGGAGCCCACGCCTGCCCCTGGTGCTTCCCGGCCCCGCAGCGGGAGGCTCGGTCACTGTCCGCCCTGCTCAGCTCAGGACCTCCCGAGCCTGTCTGAGTCCTCTCCTTCCTCCCCTCCTGGCCTCCCTGCCCATACCCGTCCGGGGGCCAAGGGCAAGTCCACGGAGGAGGGGGCGGGGCGGGGAGGGGTGACGGCCTGGAAGGGGATTCCTACACTGATGTGGGAGCAGGGGACACAGATGGGGGAGGGGAGAGGCTCGGGGAGACTGAGACAGACAGTGATGGGGTCCGAGAAAGATGGAGAGACCGTGCTGAGGGAGACTGAGCCCCCTGAGAAGGGCTCCGTGGAGTTGGAGGAGTGTCCCGGAGGAGAGCGGGGCGCGCGCTCCACGGAAAAGCCCGAGGGGCCAGGGCAGCTGGGGACGGAGCGGCTGACAACAGGCCTGTGGGGCCGCGGGGCCCCGCCCCGCGAAGGCAGGACCACGGAGCCCCCGAAACCCACGCTGGAGATGAATATCCCGGAGGCCCACTCCCAGCTCTGTGCTGGGGACAGGGGACAGGCCGACCGGGCCGGGACAGGCCGACCGGGCGGGGACAGGCCGACCGGGCCGGGGACAGGCCGACCGGGCCGGGGACAGGCCGACCGGGCCGGGGACAGGCCGACCGGGCCCGGGACAGGCCCACCGGGCCAGGGGACAGGCCGACCGGGCCGGGGACAGGCCCACCAGGCCGGGACAGGCCGACCGGGCCGGGGACAGGCCGACCGGGCCGGGACAGGCCGACCGGGCCAGGGGACAGGCCGACCGGGCCGGGGACAGGCCGACCAGGCCGGGGACAGGCCGACCGGGCCGGGGACAGGCCGACCGGGCCGGGGACAGGCCGACCGGGCCGGGACAGGCGGGCGAGGAATGTCCAGCCCCAGCTCTTCCCTGGCCTGTGGGGGGATATTGGCCTCGGCCCCTGGAGCCACACCCAAGGCCCTGTGGGCAGAGTCCGGCGGCAGCGCCCCCACCAGCCTCCTGTCACGTTTGAGGTTCATCTCAACAATTCCTTCCGTGGCAAACGCAGCCACCACAGGCCTGCAGGTCACAGGTCACAAAGCCCCTTCGCTTTGCTGTTGTTAATCTCATCCGAGGTCATTTTTCCTTTGATTTTTAGAGCGAGTGGAGGGGTGGGGGAGAGACAGAGAGAGAGAAACATCGACGAGAGCGAGACACATCGATTGGTTGCCTCCTGCCCAACCAGGGCTGGAAGTATGCGCCCTTGACTGGAATCGAACCTGGGACCCTTCAGTCCACGGGCCGATGCTCTATCCACTGAGCCAAACCGGCTCGGGCTGACTTTAGCTTCCTCATCTGACACTCTCCCTCAGCCCTGCGAGGGGTCTGTGTTATCCCCACGGGGGGCTCTCCCTCAGCCCCGTGAGGGGCCTGTTATCCCCACGGGGGGGCTCTCCCTCAGCCCCGTGAGGGGCCTGTTATCCCCACGGGGGGCTCTCCCTCAGCCCCGTGAGGGGTCTGTTATCCCCACGGGGGGGCTCTCCCTCAGCCCTGCGAGGGGCCTGTTATCCCCACGGGGGGCTCTCCCTCAGCCCCGTGAGGGGCCTGTTATCCCCACGGGGGGCTCTCCCTCAGCCCCGTGAGGGGCCTGTTATCCCCACGGGGGGCTCTCCCTCAGCCCCGTGAGGGGCCTGTTATCCCCACGGGGGGCTCTCCCTCAGCCCCGTGAGGGGCCTGTTATCCCCACGGGGGGGGCTCTCCCTCAGCCCTGCGAGGGGCCTGTTATCCCCACGGGGGGCTCTCCCTCAGCCCCGTGAGGGGTCTGTGTTATCCCCACGGGGGGCTCTCCCTCAGCCCTGCGAGGGGCCTGTTATCCCCACGGGGGGCTCTCCCTCAGCCCCGTGAGGGGCCTGTTATCCCCACGGGGGGCTCTCCCTCAGCCCCGTGGGAGCTGTTCCTCTGTGAAATGGGGAAGCCCAGGCTCCCACTCAGGGAGCGGGCGGGGGGGGGGGGAGATAACGTGTGCGCGCCCTGCCCGCCCCCTCCGCAGCTGCTGTCCTCTCCCTCAGCTGGGCCCCTCTGCCTCGAACCCGTGTCAGCGCCCACACCGTGCCACTCGGGCGTGGGTGGAGGGCCCCGAAGAGACCGAGGCAACCTCTCCATCTGGCAGGGAAGTGACTCCCGCTCACTTCAGGCCCCCAAAATAGAGTCCTATTTTCGCCCCCAGCTCCTCCGTGGAGAGGGTGTTTGTTTGGCTGCTGAGGGCCTGCACCCGTCCCCCAGTCTTCCAGGCACTGACCTGGGGCCTCTCCGCTTCCTGGCAACCGCCTCCCGTCCTGGGCACCAGGGGCCTCGGCTGGGCTGGGCTGCCGCCCTCCTGGCTCGGCTCCAGTCCCAGTTCCAGGTGAGGGCTCACTGCCCCGTCCTTGCTTCTCCCATGGGGCCCGGCACCATCATGTCAATCAGGGTCCCCACACCCTTCACTGCGTTATTCCAATGCGTCCCCTGGGCCTTCAAGCCCATTCCTATTTCCACGGCCCCACCCCAAAGAGAACAGAAGCGGGCAGAGCGGGGAGACAGGACTGCTGGGTGAGGGGTGCAGCCTTCAGCGTGTTCCTTCAGCCCCGAGTGCTGCGCACGGCTTCACCTCAGGGCCTTTGCACCTGCGGCCCCCTGCCTGGACTGCTCTCCTCCATCGCCAGCGGATTGGAATCCGGACGGCCTGGTCCAGGGGGCACCTCTGAAGCGCTCGGTGGTCACTGTGGAAGGACATCCAAGCGGGGAGGGGCGGGAGGGCAGGTACTAAGCATGGCCCTTACAAAGGAGGGGGCGCTGTCACGGGCCAAAGGTGTGGGTTTCTGGAAACACTAAGGGACTTCACTCTTTCCTGTTTTACAGATAAGGGACAGGCGCAAAGACAAGTAGCTTCCCAAGATGACCCATTGGTGAGCGAGGAAGCGGAATCCAGGCCTGGAGGCCTGCTCGCGGCCGGAGCCCGCACCGACAGCCTCCCAGCTGGCCTCTGGGCAGAGGTGAGAACTGGATGAATGCGGATGGGACTCCAGCCCACAGCCCACGGCTCGCCAGCTGCTTGCTGGTGCAAACGGCCTTGCTCAGCACAGCCGCCTCACCTGCCAGGCGCTGAGCGCTCCTGTCCCAGGAAGCAGGGCTGGGGGCCCAGGTCTGGGCCCTTCAGTCCTCAGAGCCCAGGTCTGGTGAGCAGCAGGGGGGAGGGGCAGAGACGGGGGAGGTAGACTGTGGACAGTGGGGGCAGTAGGTGGAGGCCCAGAGGGCTCGAAAGGAAGGAAGGATGGAAGGAGGAAACCGGGAGCCAGGGGTCGGAGAAGGATGGGAAAAGGCCCACCGTTTCCAACCTCGAAGTCTAGTTGGCACTGGGGCTCTGCTGGGCCCTGGGACCTCAGGCAAGGCACGCCCGCCTCTGAGCCCCCGGTTCTCGTCTGTAAGAAAGGGCAATCGTAGCCCTCAGCTTAGTAACGGCAGTTATTTTTATTCTCATTCTTCACGGTCCACCTTTCGGTCGCTGCCCGCTGCTGTGCACGTCTTGTCGGCGCCAGCCAGGTGGCAAAGCCCCTTTCTGGCATCATCAGTAGCTCTGCTCCTGCCCTGGAGACTGGTGCCCGGTTTCACAGGTGAGAAAGCAGCGGCAGCAACTCGAATGGCCGGCCCGAGGTCCCTCCGCTGGGCGGCGCTGGGCCTGCCTGGGCGCTGAAGGCTGAGTCCCTTCCACCACAGCAGCTGTCGGGTGGATGAGATGAAGGTGGGAGTAGTTCCTGGCCGTCGTACCTCCTCCTGCCACAGGGGCACCAGAATGACCCCGTGCTCCCCTTCCCGGCAAAGTCCAGGCCAGACACCTCTGCAGGGCTGCGCGGTCCCAGGGTCCCTCGTCCCACAGCGCCGCCCCGTGGCGGCTTCGGGGACTGAAGGCTGTGGCCTCCGGGCTGTTCTCGGTCTCAGAGGCTTGAGCCCGGTTCTGCCCTCTCTCCCGTCTATCCTGCAAATGCTCTGCCTGTACATTTGCACACATCACATCTGTGTGTAAATGCGTAAGAGGTTGGAAGGAGACGGTTCCGTGGCTCTTCCTAGAGAGTGTTATTGGTCGGGGGACACATTTGATGTCAAATATTTCTGGACGCTTTGCATGTTTTTACAGTAAGTGTGTATGACCTGGGTAACTGTAAAGACCCAGTTAAGCCCTAACCGGTTTGGCTCAGTGGATAGAGCATCGGCCTGCGGACTGAAGGGCCCCAGGTTCGATTCCGGTCAAGGGCATGTACCTTGGTTGCAGGCACATCCCCAGTAGGGGGTGTGCAGGAGGCAGCTGATGGATGTTTCTCTCTCATCGATGTTTCTAACTCTCTATCCCTCTCCCTTCCTCTCTGTAAGAAATCAATAAAATATATATATAAAAAGACCCAGTTAAAACGAGTGAAGTAAAACTAAACCCAAGTACCCTTAACACGCGAGGAGTGAAAACCCACAAGGGCATTCTAGGAAGCAGGGTGGTGGGAGGGAGAGCGCGAGAATTCCTGGCGAGTCGAGTCTCATGGTTTCCCTAAGGCTCAGCGCCCTCCTCTGCAAAATGTGCCTACTGCAGCCCAGCCTCCTGGGGTCTCTGGAGAGCTGGGTGGGGTGAGATGGGTGAAGGCCTGGCTCAGCCTCGGGTGCACAGTGGGTGTTCGATGCACAGGGACGCTCATAACAAAACACGAGTGTTTGGGGGAGTTAGGGGCCGGGGATAGAGAGTGTGGGATTCAGAACAGACCTTCCATGGAGGTGATGTGTGTGTGCCAGGCCTCGGGGACTAGGAGAATGTGGAGACAGGATTAAAGGATGGCATTTGGCTGGCTTGGCTGGCGTGGCTCAGTGGTTGAACACCAACCTATGAACCAGGAGGCCACGGTTCAATTCCCGGTCAGGGCACATGCCTGGGTTGTGGGCTCGGTCCCCAGTGTGGGGCATGCAGGAGGCAGCCACTCAATAATTCTCTCTCATCATTGATGTTTCTCTCTCTCTCTCCCTCTCCCTTCCTCTCTGAAATCAATAAAAATATTGGGGGATGTGGGTGAGGTGGACGGGGCTGGTGCAGGTCTGAGGATGAGGACAGGGCTAGGGAAGGGCTATAAACAGAAAGGAGGATAAAGGCTAACAGAGAAGTCATGCAAATATATGCAAACGACCATGCAAATGAGCCCAGCTGGTGGCCGGTGGGAAGAGGGCCCAGCTGGCGATTTTGTTCCCAGAGTGGGGTCCAGAACCACCTGTGACAGAACCACCTAGAAAGCTCGTGCTGGTCCCTGCTGCTGCCACCCTCGGGGCTGCAGCCAGGAGCCCGCAGGTGAGGCGCCCAGGTGCTCACTCACTCCCGCACGCAGGCACCGAGCAGGCACATGGCGATGCGTTATAATTATGACACATTATAATATGCAACGTAAACATTCAAACAGAACAGTAAGGCTCCCACCCTTCTCATCCTCCACCCCGTGCCCAGAGGCAGCCGCCAGCACCAGCTCCTGCGCATCCTTCTGGAAGCTTCTCTGACCACTCCCAGGTGATTCCCTCAGACCTCTCAGGTCCACAGCGTCACGGAGTCTCAGGGTGGTGTCTCGGGGTCACTCACACACCAAACTGTCACTCATTCGTGTCTTGGTTCACTCAGAATTCACAAGGAGCCCGCTGAATGCCAGGCCCATGCCAGGCCCAGAGGAGACCTGGCCCAGGCCCGGCCCCAGGAGCTCACACAAGACGGGGAGCATTTCGCAAAAGGCAGCATTGCCCAGTGGTCAGTGCTGGCTCTGCAGTCCAGGTGCCCGAGTTCAGCAAGAACCCCTCTCTCGGAGCCTCCCGGTGGCCGTTGTGCCCGGTCTCACGTCACCCTGAGAGCAGAGCAATCTCTTCAATAAAGGCTGGTTTCCTTCCAGAGGCGAGGGCCTTGCCCAGCGCAGGGGGAGGGGGACAGGAAGGTCTTTCCCACAGAGGACGGCCAGGCACGGGCCGACAGGTGTGGGCTGAGAGTGGGGACGGGACTTGTTACTCCAGGCTGGATTTGGGGTTCTCTGGGGCTGGGAGGGCAGCTGAAGGTCCACACCCCTCAGCCTGGTGTTCAGGGCCCCCAGGGGGGTAGGAGACCCAGCAGCGTCTCCATGCTCACTCTGGGTCTCTCGGAATCGGTCTTTATGCTCAGGGCCTGCCTCCTCCCGGCAGCCTTCCGGAGTCTCTCAGCCAGAAAGGGTTTCCTGTCCCTGACCCGAGATGCTCAATTCATTCCCTTAACGTTCATCCAGGATGGGTGTGCGCCCAGCCTGGCGGGCACCCTGCCTGCTGGGCCTGGTCTCCCCACCAAAGAGGAGGCTCGGTGGGCGATGGCTCCAGCACAGAGTGGGTGCTGGGCTGAAGGTCTGAGCTGATGCCACAGAATGAGGGCTCCCAGCCTCCCCCCGAGCCGTGGGAGGGAGAGAGGAGACCTTCCAGTGCCAGCTGTCGACATTCTCACCCTCCATCCCCTTTGTTGTCACAGCTGTGAGCCTTTAGACGACTCAGACTTTAAAGCAATTCATTCTTAAAGCAACTCACTCTTTTAAGTGAATTTTATTTATTGGTTTGTTTTTGTATAGCAAAGGTGGAAATTTATTGAAGAACAAGTACAGACTCCCGTGTGTGTGTGTGGGTGGGGGGGGGGGGGGGATGAGTCCCCTAAATGAATTTATTTTAAAAGAAAACTTCTCTCCCTACCATGACTGGAAACCAGCGGCAACTTGCCCTGTAAGAAGGCGAAGGTGGAAACCCCACAGTGAAGTCAGCAGGGGTGTCTGTCCGGCCAGGTGCCCCTGCCCAGCAGGCAGCGGTGGGAACCTGGGCCTGAGGCCGCTCCTTCAGAGGAGATTGAAGCTGTCCACTCGCCTGCACTAGATGGAGACCTTCGTCCTCGCGAGGACCATCAGCGCGGTGACCACACGGAGGAGGCCAACACTGGCTGTGTGGCTGGGTGCTCTGCCCCGGGGCCCAGGGGCCTTCTCCTGCTCTTGGGAGGTGCACGGAGGAGAGGGCGGGAGGGAGGCCCAGCACCCCCACCACCACCCCTACCCCCTGACCACAAGACAGGGGTGTGTGTGCCAATTTCCCCCTGAGCAAAGGGGGGCACCGAGAGGTCAAGGGGCAGCTGCTAAGCGAGGGAACCCCCCTGTCAGGTTCCAAGCCTGACTATTTCCAGCACAAAACTCAGCCCGGCCCGGACCCTCCAAGGCAGCGCCGTCATGTGACCCCGCCTCCCCGGTGCAGGCCTCGCTCCCCGATTCCCGATTGTGACTGAATGTGTTCAGGGCACTGCTAGGGGCCACAGGCTCAGACCCGAGCGTCTCCGGCGGTCAGAGGTCAGAATCCATCTCCTTTCTGCCCCCGCCCCGCATCTGCCCATCGCTGAGCACCCAGGAGGGCCCCCGCCCCGCGTCATCCCTACCGAGCGGCCCCGCCGCGACCGGTCGGCTGCAGCGCCCGCGGCGGCCACAGGGGGGCAGCAGGCGAACGCCCTCCCCGCCGCCCGCCGCCGGGGTTCTAGCCCCCGTGGGCATCAGCGGACCCTGCGGGGGGCGGGGAGCGTCTGGGAGAGGGGGGACCTGGGCCTGGGTGTGGCCTGGCGCCACCCCACGCTGGGACCCCGGGCAGGTCGTCTGGCTCCTGGAGCCTCCGTTTCCCCGTCTATCAGTTGACCTGGGCCAGGCCGCCTGCCAGAGCCTCTGACCCTGGCAACCCCAGAGCGAGCTGCAGTAGCGAATGGAAAGGGGCTTTTTTCCTGGCACCGAGCGGGGTCCTGACTGGGTCTGACAGCCTCTCAGGCCGGAGAGGTGAGTCCCCTGCCGTCACACCTCACCCCTGACCCCGTGCACAGGGATGGCACCTGAGCCCCCAAAGGGGAGGGGCTTGCCCAGCTCTCCTCTGAGGACAGGCCCCCCTGAGCCTCTGTCTGACCAGTGGCCTTTCCAGGAGCCTCCCTCCAGGTTCGAGGACTGAGCAGCCCCAGCCCACCTCTTACGTTGATTTGGAAAATTACGCCGAACAAGAATTGGCAGTGGGCTCTGCACAAGCCCTGAAGAGAGAGGGCGGGAGGGCCGGTGGGAGGGCCTGCACCAGGGACCTGGCCTGCTCCAGGACCTGCCTCGGGGCCAGCCCAGCACAGGACCCCTCCGTCTCCCTCAGGCCACAAGGAGATGAAGACACGGAGGTTCAGAGGCGGTCAGAGGCAGGGCCAGGACTTGAACCTGTCTCTCCAGGCCTGTCTGCACCCCTGAGCTGGCCCTGCACATCGCAGGGCAGGAAGGGGGCAGAGGGATATTTGCTGAGCTCCTGCTCTGGCCAGAGTGCTCGCCTCACTGGGTGCTCCAGCCACCCTGAGGCAGCACCACCGGGCGCCCCCTACAAGATGAGGACTGAGCAAGCCGATGGGATTTGAACCCACACCTGGCACTGAGCCTCGGGTCTGACCTATCTCCTGGGCAGGGACCTGCAGGCTGCTTTCCCATGGACCCCAAGGGGAGCGGGTTTCTAGGGTGGCCTGGGCAAGTCAGAGTACATCCCTGTGCCTCGGTTTCCCCCGCCCTACCCACGCAGAGCCCAAGAAAGTGCTCAAGAGAGGCTTCCAGCAACTGGTGTTGGGGGAGAGCCACGTAGGCCAGGCTTCCCGGCTGCCCCAGGCTGGGTGAGAGGGGAGGACACAACCAGGACCACCAGGGGCTGTCGTTGTCATGGTGATGGTGCCTCTGTCCTCCTCCTCCACCCTGCGCTCAGACCCAGGCAGTGGCCTCCAGGGACTGCCCTAGTAGGAGAAGTAGTCAGCAGGAGGCCAGAGATTCCTCCCCTCTTCTTCACCATCATCATCATCACCATCACCATCATCATCATCATCATCATCATCGTCGTCACCATCAGCCACCTCAAAGAAGTTCAAAGCATTTCCTCCTCTGGCCCAGGTGCAGCCCGCTCTATGGAAGCAGGAGCTGGGTGAGGCGCCCTCTGGGGCCCCCTGCTGGGGGACAGGGAGCCGGCGGGGCCTGTGACATTGCATGAATTCTCAGAGGAGGGGGCCTGTCCTCTGAGCTTTAAGAAACAGGCGCTCGGTTCCACTCCTATGGAGCCTGTGGTACCTGAAGGAGTGAAATTTGTAGAGACAGGAAGCAGGAGGGTGGCGGCCCTGGCTAGGGAGGGGAGGATGGGAGGTTAGTGTTTAGCGGGCGGAGAGGTTCCATTTGGGAAGATGAGGGTGGTGATGGTTGCACAATGTGAATGTACTTTAGTGCCACAAACCGTGCACTTAAAAATGGCCAGCCCTAGAGCACTGGCCTGCGGACTGAAGGGTCCTGGGTCAAGGGCACATGCCCAGGTTGCAGGCTCGATCCCCAGCAGGGGGTGTGCAGGAGGCAGCCAATGAATGATTCTCTCTCATCATCGATGTTTCTATCTCTCCCTCTCCCTTCCCCTGACTTCTTCCTCATAGTCATCCATTATCCCAGCACCTCAGCCCCTCCCTGAGACCCCAACCTCCCCACAGTCACACTCCAGGCCCCCAAGACCTCTGAGTCACCGTAACTCAGGGAGTCTTAGAGTCTTACAGTTTTTCTGACCCCCGACCCCAGCTGTCACTCACACCCTGGCCCTTAGGTCTGTCCTCTGCACCGCTGGACCCTGGGAAGGGGGCTGGAGGGAACTTCCTGGGACCCCCATGGTCTACAAGATGCAGTCCAGAGGTTGGGGTCTGGCGTTGAAGACTCTGGGTGCCTGGCCCCAGCTGACCTCTCCCATCGCCCCTGAGGGTTGCTGGGCCAGGCCCTGGACTTGCCCCGTGGGTACTCATGCCCATTTAAGGAGCAGCCAGCCTCGCAGGAGCCACTGCTCCCAGAAGTCCCCGCCCTGCTCATTCCTTCCTTTGCCTTTGCCCCTTCCTCCGGGAGGGCCCTTTCCCATCCTCCACGGCTGACCTTGCTTCCTCCTCTGATTGCCTCCTGTGCTCGCTGGGGCACCTTCCCGACGGTCCACCAGCTTCCACAGGCAGGATCCCTTCTCCACAAACTCCCGCCCTTCCTGGAGCCAGCACACAGTAGGGGCTCAGGTGCAGCACACAGTAGGGCCTCAGGTGCCAGCACACAGCAGGGGCTCAGGTGCAGCACACAGTAGGGCCTCAGGTGCCAGCACACAGTAGGGGCTCAGGTGGAGTCTACCCTGCTGAGGGATTGGTGTAAAGCAGCCTTCACACTGTTCTCTTCATCACCGCCGTCATCCCACCCGCACCATAGTCAGGAAGTTCAGCGAATTCCCTTCTCTGGGCTCAGCAGGAGCAAGTGGGGCTGGTAGAGAGTCCAGATGTGCTGTGTGGCCTCAGGCCAGGGGCTCCCCTCTCTGGGCTTTGGTCACAGCCTTCTAGGAAATGTGGCCTCCTGGGCATTGGTCCCGGGGGTCATGCTGTGTCAGAGAGCAGTAAGGGCAGGGAGAGGGAGTCATCGGGGGCCATGACCTGTGGGTGGGGCCGCCGGGGACAGGGCCAAGGCCATCATCCTCACAGCGGAGTTTTCTGGGCGCCCACACTCACACACACACCGAGCCATGCTCCTGCCGGGGCCTCTGGAATGTCGAGGCGTGGCCAGAGCTTCATCACCGCCATCAGCTCCACCGCCACCCTTTGGTCACACTGTTCTCTTCATCACCGCCATCATCCCACCCGCATCATCCCGCATCATAGACAAGGAGTTCAAAGAATTTCCTCTCTGAGGGCACCTCTGGCCCAAGGCAGGCCTGCTCTCTGCATGCACCGGCTGGACCCTGGGAAGGGCTGGAGGGAAGCCCCTGCTCTTTGTCCCTGAGCTCCTCAGGGGTGCAAGGGAGGGGAGGAACCCCACTTTACTGAGCACCTGTTGTGTACCAGGCTCCGGGCTTTATCCCCACCGGCTTCAAGGCATCTTTCCCCACCTTTTGTTGTTGTTGTTTTGTGTGTGTGTTTTGTTAATCTTCACCGGAGGATATTTCCCCATTGATTTCTAGGGAAGTGGAAGAGAGAGGGAGAGACAGAGAGAAACATTGATGTGAGAGGAACACATCGATTGGTTCCTCCTGCACGAGCCCTGACCAGGGCCTGGGCCAGGGAAGAGCCTGCAACTGAGGTACGTGCCCTTGACCTGAATTGAACTCGGGACCCTTGGGTCTGCAGGTCGACGCTCTATCCACTGAGCCAAACCGGCTAGGGCTCTTTCCCCATTGTACAAAGGGGGAAACTGAGGCCCAGAGAGGTCATGAGTGCAGGAGGTGAGACAGCTCGAAGTGTTCTCCCCTCAGTGTGCTCAACCCTCTGCCTCTAGGGCAGTGATGGGCAACCTTTTGAGCTGGGTGTGTCAAACTTCGCCAAAAAACTGAGCATAACTCGGGTAGTGTGTCACTTTGAGGAAAAAACATTATTTTGCAAATGTTTCATCCTCAGGAGCAGCAAATGTTTCATCCTCGGCATGCGGCCACCTCAGCGGCCGCGAGTCATCAGAAATGGCTACGCGTGTCAGTGCTGACATGCGTGTCAGAGGTTCGCCATCACTGCTCTAGGGAAACAGCAGAAAGCAGCAGTCTGCGCTCTGACAGCGGCCCCTTTCAGAGCCCCGGTCCCCGTCCCCCTGCCTGGTGGGTGGGTGCAGTGGTTAAGGGCCGGTTCGGGAGCCTCCCTGCCCGGTTCAAGGCCAGCTCGGCCTCTTATCAGCCCTGTGACCTTGAGCAAATCACTGACCTCTCAATGCCAGGGTTCTCCAGCCGCTGGAGGGGATGCTGAGTAGCAGCTCCCGGCTGGCGTGAGGCTCACCGGGCAGGATGTGCAGAGCACAGGCAGCAGCAGGCCCCAAAGACTGCCGGCTGACAGAGTGAGCATTTCCTGCCAGGCCACCGCCTCCTCCTCCCTCAGTGTCTCCCTCCTCCTGCCAGCTACCTCCTCCTGCCAGGTGAGGGCCAGCTGCCTCCCTGCACCTCCTCACCCCAGACCACGCCCTCCTGAGAGCAGGGCCCCGGGCGTCCTCCCCGCCCCTCCCTGCCTCGGAGGCTGCCCGGGGCTGGACCCGACAGGCCCTCGGGTCTGCTGATGGCTGGATGACAGGCCCTCGGGTCTGCTGATGGCTGGATGACAGGCCCTCGGGTCTGCTGATGGCTGGATGAGCCGAGTGCACGTCCATTTCCTCCTCCCACTGCTGCCGGCCTCACCGCCCAGGACTCTGTGGAATCTGCCCTGACCTTCTGCTGCTCCGTCTCACCGCTCAGGCCTGTGCCCTGCCATCCTAGATCCTCCCAGCCCTCTGCCCTCTGCCCTTCAAGCAAGGGAGGAGCCCCCCCCCCCCCAATCTCTTCACCACCCTGCACACCTCCTGGTCTCAGCCGTACCCTCCGGGAGCCTGGGGTCCGGGCATCCCCTTCCCACTGGCTGTGTGGTGCTAGGCAAGGCCCTGCCCTCTCTGAGCCCCTGAACATCAGCTGTAAAAGGAGGAAGAGAGACCACCCTTAATGGACTGCTCTGAGGAAGGAGTGCCGACAGGGGGTGCAGAGCGAGGTAAACTGTGAAACTGAAGGCCGGTGCGCCTGGGAGACCCCATTAGTGGTGAGATGCTGGCAGGAAGGGAATGGAGTTAGAAGAGCTGGCGGGGGGTGGGGGGGAGCCCCCCGTGGTCGGTTAGAAACCCCTCCCCTCAGAGCTGAGCTGAAGGTCCCAGCAAAGGGAGGGAGGCTTGTCCTTGGGCCTTGGAATCAGAAGCCGGGGGTCAGTCAATGAGCTAAATAGCTCATCCTGCCTGCCCTGCGGCCGGCACCGGGACCGGGGCCAGAGCCTCTACAGTGTCCGTCCCAGACAGGTGGGCGCAAGCCCTTCGCCTCTGCCCAGTGTGAACCAGGAGGCGGCATGGCTGCTGTGGGTGGGAGTGGAGTCCTGGGTGCCCCAGGGGAAGGGGGCCCAGGACTGGACTTGGGGAGCAGCAGCTGCTCAGAGTAAAGCTGAAACTGTAGGAGTCGCCGTCTCCCCCAGAGGCTCTGCTAAGGTCTCGAAAGCTTCAGAGGCAAATTCAGTCTTGAAAGAAACTGCCACAATCCAATCAGAAAACCATCCTGTGAATTTAGTCAGAGAACCAGTTGATTGAATGTCTTTCCAAATCCTGGCCTATTCAAAAAGCCAGGGAGTCCGACCGCCTGCTGCATTTAAAGTAAACTCCCACGTAACCCAGTGAGCGGGCCGGTTGAGTCAAGTCCCTGATAAATCCGGCCCGAAGTCATGCCTGCCCCATGACCGCTCCTTCAGTCGGCTTATCCTTGATTTTCTTTCTTTCTTTCTTTCTTTCTTTCTTTCTTTCTTTCTTTCTTTCTTTCTTTCTTTCTTTCTTTCTTCTTTCTCCTTTTTTTTCTCTCTCTCTTTTCATAAAGTGTAATTCAGGCAAACAATAGTCAATTTGGTGAAATGACCAGCAAGTTGAGGAAGAATGGCTGGTGCTAGTTAAATGAGAAATCTGTCCCACCTGCTGGCCAGCGGAGGGTGGCGTTGTGTGGTGACAGGCCGGTGGGAGGGCCATGAGCCATGAGTGTGACTGGTCCTTGGCTGCCCCCTCCACCCCAGCCTGTGCCCTCAGAGTGTCATTCTCCAGCTCTGAGCCTCAGTGTCCACATCTGGAAAATGGGTAGGCGGCTGTGATGATGAATCAGGAAACCGAGGTTGGTGCCCTCCTAGAGGACACCTCCTCCCCACCCCCACTCCCCTTCACCCTGAGCCTTGCAGGAGAGGAACCTGCAACTCTGTAACACGGACCCTTCAACTTTTAATTCAATGTAACTTTTGGAATAGACATTTTCACGAGGATCAGTATTCAGAAGTTACCGGGCTCAGGGTAGAGTAACAGTCTCCCTCCAAGCCTTAGCCCAGCCACCCATTTCCTCTCCCGGGGGGAGACGACCATCACCGGGGTCTTACACGCCGGCCAGGGATACTCACAGAATAGAAACAGAAAAAGGCGATGCTTTAACATAAATAGCCACAAACTGTATTCTCTTCTCGGAACCTTGTTTTTTCCGCTGAACAACACTTCAGCTAGGCCTTTCCCCATTTGTACAGAAAGAGTTTCCTCATTCATTTATATGGCTTCCCTACGGTCCGTTGGATGAAAGTTCTAGGATCTATTTTATCTGCCCCTATTGACGGACATAAGCCCTGTCCCGTTCCCTCCCCTCTCCCCCCCCACCCCCCCACCCCCGTTCTCATTCTGATAGAAATGAGTATAGGCCCCTTTAGGGCCTATACCAGTGGTCGGCAAACCGCAGCGCGCGAGCCACATGCGGCTCTTTGGCCCGTTGAGTGTGGCTCTTCCACAAAATACCACGTGCGGGCGCGCACTGTACAGTGCGATTGAAACTTCGTGGCCCATGCGCAGAAGTCGGGTTTTCGGCCTGGGCGAGTCTCTTTTGAAGAAGTGGCGTTAGAACACGCAAGGGGCCAAAGAGCCGCATGTGGCTCGTGCGCCGCGGTTTGCCGACCACTGACCTAGACTCATTTCCTCTCCCCTGGGGAAGGTGCTGTTTCCCCAGAGCCTTGCCATTAGTGTGTTACCAAAATGTGGTATCTTTCCTAACCTGACAGGTGGGGGTGGGGGGAATCTCAGTGTGGTTTCCATTTGCTACAGTGACTGGAACGGGGCCCAGGCCCTGGCGGGTCTGCCTAGGCCAGTGGGTATGTGTGGGGGTTCTTGACTTCGTCCAGGAGAAACTTCACAGCATGCGTCCGGGTGAATTTTAGAGGATGTTTGTTAAACCTGGGACAGGGGAGCCGGAGAGGCTGAGAAATGAGCCGAGGCGGGCTGCTCTGGCTCCCTGGGAAGTCAGAGAGAAGGGGGCCTTGGGGACAGGCTCAGGGGGTGCCTGGGATGAGCTGCCACTGCCCATTGCTGCCCTGGCTGCAAGCCCCGTGGGGTCCCTTAGAGGTTAGGGGAAGAGGAGGGGGAGGCCCGGGGCTGCTCCTGGGAGAGAGTTCTAGCAGGACCTTCGCTTTGAGGGGTTTTAAAGGCTGGCATCTGGGGGGGGGGGCTTAGGGGGAGAGCTCAATAGAATATTCATCAGCTTCATGCTGATGTGCAAAATGAGCTTTATTCTGTTAACTTCCTCTGTCCTTGGGTGGGTTGGCAAATGGCACTTAATTGGATTTCTGTTATCTGTCTCACTAATAGGGTGATTTTAAGCTATTTTGTTGTCCTTGTTGTTGTTGATTTAAGCTATTTACCCTGTGGTTGGGGAGGAGTTCAAACCATTTACTCTTAAGTGTCCCTGGTTTAGGGAAGATAGGATTTACTAGATGGCTGCAAACTGCTGTTTAACAATCTGCCTCAGTTTCCCTATTCCCGGCATCCTGGCTTACTGGCCTGTCTCACTACCACCTTTACCTGAGTTTCAAAGACCTTTGTATTTCCTTTTCTGCGAACAGTCTGTTCACATTCTCAGTCATTTCTATACTAGAGGCCTGGTGCACGACATTCATGCACTGGGGGGTTGGGGGGGCGGTCCTCTTAGGGAGCAGGCCTAAGCCGGCAGTTGGACATCCCCTGATGGGTCCTTAGCACTGCCGCAGAGGTGGAAGAGGCTCCCACCAACACTGCTGTGCTCGCCAGCCATAAACCTGGCTTCTGGCTGAGCAGCGCTCCCCCTGTGGGAGCGCACTGACCATCAGGGGGCAGCTCCTGCGTTGAGCGTCTGCCCCCTGGTGGTCAGTGCGCATCATAGAGACTTGTCGTTCTGCAGTTCGGTTGATTTGCATATTAGGGTTTTATTCTATAGGATTATATTGATGGTATTTTTCTTATTGGTTTCTAGGGGTTCTTTATATATTGAAGGCATGCTTTACAAATATTGTTATTCAGAGAAATTCTATGCACATAGAAGCAAATACATATATATTATCATGGGCACTTTGAACTAGTGTTTGCTGCAGGTTCTTTTCACTCAGCGGTCCAGTGTCTGAGGGGGACCCCTCCGGGCAGAACCTGCGGGCTGGAGCTGAGGGCCTGGACTGGTGGCCTTCTCCTTTCTGGGGCAGGAGCTAATGTCCTGCAGGTCCGTCTCCGTCAGTTTTCCTGAGGCCTTTGAGGGCAGGGACCATTCCTGGGTACAGCTTCCAGGCCTCTCACAGCCCATTGAACGCTCATCCTCAGACTCCGAGTCCAGAGCTCTTGGCACGCCTCGTTATACTATGTCTGCATATTCTCAGTATGCGATGGGCCAAGCCACACCCTCTCTCTCTTCCTCCTTCCCCAGGGCAGACATTTGTGAGAGTCTGTCCTGGTGAGGAATGGAGTCTTTGGCTACAGCTCAAATCACGCCTCAGGCCTTATTCACACGGTGGGCTCATGCCTCTGCCTTTACTCCCCGGGGCAAACTCCTACACATACCAAAGGCCACGTTCCAGGGATGCTCCCTCAGGGAAGGCGTCTGTGCTCCCACCTCCTTCTCTCTGTGGTCCTGGTCACCTCGTCTAGCTCTATATTGACGGAGTAAGAACTATGTTTTCCCATTTGTCTGTCCTCCAGAATCTCTTAACATGAATTACCACCAACGGCAGGTCCCTACACCATTTTGGGCCTTAGTTTCCTCATTTGAAAAAGGAAGGTCAAGATGTAAAGCCAACCACAAAGGGCTGTTGAGAGGATTCAGTGCAATGAGTCAGTTCACGTAAAACACTTAGCATAGTGCGAGGCATACAGCAAGGGATGATGTGTGGCAGCTACTAATTAGTACTAACCCTGTGACCTTGGGCACTTACTTCTCTCTCTTTTTTAAAAAAAATATTTCTTATTGATTTCAGAGAGGAAGGGAGAGGGAGAGAGAGAGAGAGAGAGAGAGAAACATCAATGATGAGAGAGAATCATGGATTGGCTGCCTCCTGCAGGCCCCACACTGGGAATCAAGCCCGAAACTCGGGCATGTGCCCTGAATGGGAACAAACGGTGACCTCGTTCAGAGGTCGACACTCAGCCACTGAGCCTCACCGGCTGGGCCACTTCTCCTCTTCTCGCCTGTTTCCTTCTCTGTAAGCTGAAGGGTGAGACCGACCTGGCCCGTGACCGTCAGTGGATGCTAAAACCCCTGGGTGACATGTTGATGGGGAGCTTTGAAAGAGAGGGAGGAGGCTCACACCTAGAGCCACTGACCCCCTTAGTATCACTCAAACGTGGAGCCACCCACCTCTGTGGCTCCTGCTCTGAGGCATGGGAGGGCACAGCATCATCTATGAGGTAGTCTTGATAAAATAATTGAATCCAAATCAAGCCTCCAGTTTCTAGAGTCTGAGTCTAATTGCCAGTTTCTAGGAAATTTGGGGGATAATGGGGTATGATAAAAGACTCAACAGGGCCCTGGCTGGTTTGGCTCAGTGGATAGAGTGTCGGCCTGCGGACTGAAGGGTCCTGAGTTCGATTCTGGTCAAGGGCACATGCCCAGGTTGCAGGCTCGGTTCCCAGTAGGGGGCGTGCAGGAGGCAGCCAATCCATGATTCTCTCTCATCATTGATGTTTCTATCTCTCTATCCCTCTCTCTTCCTCTCTGAAATCAATAAGAAATATATATATATATTTTTTAAAAAGACAAAACAGGGATGCAGTCCACCAACCCGAGACTGTGGGAAACTCAGCCTGGACTATTATTCAGCCACAAAAAGGAATGAAGCACTGATACATGCTACCACATGCTGAGCCTGGGAAGCATCAGGCTGCATGAAGCCAGACACAGGGGTCACATATTTATGATTCCATTTATATGAAACAGCTAGAATAGGCAAAAGACAAAAGCGGATTAGTGGGCTGGGGGGGGGGGGGCTGGGGGAGGGAAAAATGGGGAGTGACTCCTAGTAGGTTTGGGGTTTCTTTTTTGGGTGATAAAAGTGTTAGGGAATTAGATAGTGGTAATGGTTGTAAAACGTTGTGAATCTACTAAAAGCCCAAGAATTGTACACTTTAACATGGTGAATTTTATGGTCTATGCATTATATCTCAATGAAGAGAGAGAAATTAAAAAGATACATCACCAGATATAATATGTAGGCCTTGTATGGATACCAATTATAAAAAAGACATTTTGGAGACAAATTAGGGAAATTTAACATGGACTGCATATGAAGTGATTTAATGAAAGAGATGGTGTTACTTTTGCTATGTGTAAAAATGGTATTGTGTGTGTGTTTTTGTTTGTTAACAAAGTCCTTAGCTGTTAGAGACAATTACTGAGGTATTTATAGGTGAAATGTCATGGTCTCTGGAATTTCCTTTTTAAAAATGTATGTGGGGTGATGGATAAAACAAGAATGGAAAATGTTGATACATTTTGAAAATTCGTGATGTGTATGTACGGTATTTTCTTTCCTTTTACTGTTATTTAAATGTCCAGCCCTGGCTGGTGTGGCTCCGTTGGTTGGAGTGTCATCCTGTGTACGGGAAGGCCCAGGGTTCGATTCCTGCTCAGGGCACATACCAAGGTGTGGATTTTATTCCTGGTCAGGGTGAGTGTGAGAGGCAATTGATCAATGTATCTTTCTCACATCAATGTTTCTCTCTCCCTTCCTCTCTAAAAATCAGATTTTCAGAAACATTTAAAAATAAATAAAATGCCCATAATAAAAGATAAAGCAATAAGAGATTAACTTTATTTTCTGGCTTGGATGGCTCCGTGGTTGGTTATGAACCAGGAGGGCACGGTTAGATTCAGATTCCATCCTAAGTGGGGGGCGTGCAGGAGGCAGCTGATAAATGATTCTCTCTCATCATTGATGTTTCTATCTCTCTCTCTCCCTCTCCCTTCCTCTCTGAAATCAATAAAAATATATATATTTAAAAATGTACACTTGAAACTTATATACTTTTATTAACCAATGTCACCCCAATAAATGCAATAAAAATTTCAAATAAATTGTTTTACTTTTAAATACAACTGTAACCCTGCTGTCACCACACATTTATATCCTGCTTTTATCCTCTTACTGTTTTAACAGACTTCCTCATATTATTCTAAGCTGTTTGTAAACACAACTTTTAAAAGGTTGCATAATATTCCATTGTGTGTGCCCTTCACCACACTACCCCACGCTCAGTCCCCTCCTCCCCCTCCCCCCCCCTCCCCTCAGGTGTTAACTCTTAGACTAATTCCCAATTCGCCGTTATAAAGACCTCCGCAATGAACACCTATTCTGAATCACTCCCTTAGGATCGATGTTCAGAAATGGAATTCCAGGTTCCAATGGCGAGCACATTTGTCAAGCTCCTGGCTAGGTGCAACCTAATGGCCTTTTCAAAGAAGTGATGCCCTTTATTTTATCTTATTTGTAAAATATTTTTATTGATTTCAGAGAGGAAGGAAGAGGGAGATAGAAACATCAATGATGGGAGAGAATCATTGATGGGAGGCCTCCTGCATGTCCCCCACTGGGGATGGAGCGGGCAACCCGGGCACGTGCCCTGACCGGGAATCGAACCGTCGAACTGCGACCTCCTGGTTCAGAGAGCGACGCTCAACCACTTGGTTGTTGCTCACCCTTTGTTTTTCCACCACCAGCAGCGGGCTGGCTGTTTCGGTACAGAACTTGGCTAAATAGAAACAAGCTCGGATCCTGCAGAGATGGAAACGGTTTCCGAACAGCAGGTGTCAGGTGCCAGGGCAACTTTCTCCAACCCCCAGGGGCTGGGACCGCACCTCTGGGGCACGCACCCCCCGGTTTCCTGAGCGGGAGGGTGGGAGGTCTGGTCCGAGGGAAGCACCGAGCGTGAGACGCGGACGAGAAGCCACTCGGAGAATCGGAGCTCCCCCGTCCTTCCGGCATCATTCCTCAGCCCAGGGGATGGGAGCCTGCAACCCTGTAACCTGGGCTGGAGGCGGGAGGCGGGAGGTGGGGTCGGGGTGGGAGGGATTCTCGCTCTTTCGCGGCTCCTCAAAGGGACCCTGGCTCTCGAAGAGAGGGGCCTCCCGGGGGAGCCCCCCACCCCGGAGGGCTGCCCTAGGAGGTTCCCTTTGGAGGCGCGGCTGATGGCCGGGGGCCCGGCCCACGTGGGGCGTGCGTATCGGGTCAGTGTCCCCAGCACCTCACCCCGCAAGCACGAGAACCACGAACCCCCGAGGGCCAGGAAGGAGGGGCGTGGCCTGCGCTGGGGGCGGGGCTGTGCGGTGACGTCACCGCCCCGCCCGCCCGGCGGGTTTCCTCCCCCGGCGCGCGGCGTCCCGGCGGAGTCCGCGCTGGGAGGCGGAGGTGTGCGCTCCTCGCTCGGAGGTCGGCCGCGCGTGCCAGGTGAGCCTCGGCGGGAGCCCTGCGTGGGGTCTGGGAGGAGGGCCCAGGCTGGGGGGACTCCCTCCTCGGAGAGAGGGGCCCTGATCACAGCAGGCCGGTCACAGGGACGGAGCTGCGTGGGTCTGGGGAGGTGCTGGGTGCTCCCCAAACTCCTACCGTGTCTCCTGGTTCTGGTCCTGAAAGCATGGGCTTTGGAGGGTGGGGAGTGAAAGAGGAAGGAAAGAGCAGGCTTACAAACATCTCAGCCACACGTGTGTTTATTGTTTGTACGTGATAGCTCTTCTTCGTTGTAGAAGTTACAGGCGCCCACTGACTAGTGGGCAAATGGAGAAAAGTAGGAAAGAGAGCATCCGGGTCCTAACACACAGAAAGGCCCGCTGTGGGTGTCGGGTGTATGTCAGTCTTTCCTCTGCACAACCCTTTTGGTATAAATCGATTATACTTTATTTACAAGTTTTGGGTCTTGCTTTTCCCCTCGGACTATGGTGTCATAAGCATTTTCTCGTGTTGTTCTTAGTCACTTGTGTGTGTGTAATTATTATTTTTAATGGCTGCCTAATGTTAATTTGAGGGGTGGGTACCACTCTAAACACTTGGAGGAAGGATTCGGGGTGAAGACAGGGAGGCGTCATAGGAAACACACGGGCTCCGGGTCACACCGGGCCCTGCCTCCGACCGCGGGATCTGGGAGAGACCTCTGCCCTCTGAGCCTCGGTGTCACAGCTGGGAAACGGCCACATGCAGCTACTGCCCAGGTGTGGTGAGGGTTACACGAGCTGATTTATATAGAAAGTCCTCCCGTGCCCCCCACGATTCTGGCAGAAAAAGGATCCACATGTTTGTGATCTCTGTCTTCTCACGGTCTGTTCTGGGTTCGGGTCCCCTTCAGCAGACACCCTCCACCCAGGCAGGGCCAGGCCCCCAGCTCTGCTCCCTATGGCTGGATTATCGCTGGATTAGTGATAATTGCATCTGCATCCAGGCGCCGGGCTCTGGGCTACGGCTTTAGGTACATTATCTCTTTTAATCTCCTGTGGTGGGTGTTAGCGCCACGCCCGTTTCTAAGGTGAAACTGAGGTTTCGGAAGGTCCTACAAACTCCCAGCCACAGGGCCCAGAAGTAGCCGAGGGAGGATTTGAACCCAGCAGGTTGAAGCAGTTCTCTCTGCTTCTAAACGAGAACTCCCTGCAGGGATCCTCAAACGCTAATGCGAACTTCAGCGGCACCCTGTCTGGCAAGCGTCTTTCTGAGCGTGCATTTTGTAATCACGTGTATATATTTGTTATTGCGTAGGTGTGGATGTTTTGCTGTGCTAATATGTGAGTTATAAAACATACATCAAAATGGAATTTTCGGAAGGCTAAGATTAACAACTAAATAAGAATATAAATTCTGGTCCCCCCCCCCCCCCCCCCCCCACACACACACACATACCCCGGGATCCCTTAGGCAACTTCCTGGGCACAGGTGTCTGCTTTGGAGACATCTCTGTCAGGGACTCCAGAATCCCTCGGATGCTTGCAGCGTGAGCGAGCAGACGCAGAGTCCTGAGGTCCAGGGGACCACGGAGTGGGGGCCTCAGATCCCCGAGCGGGTCCCAGTTGGCACACACTGAGGAAGACCAAGGCAGCCTGGGGCACAGTGCCCAAGGCGGGGAGCGGCTCCGGGGGGTCTGGAAGGGTGAACTGGAGTCCTCAGAGCCTTTGTGAACATTAGGTCAGGTTCTCTTAAACTCGCTCAGGCTCCGGCTTCCAACAGGTAAAGCAGGTGGGTGATCTCCAGCTCGGAGGATTGTTGTAGAATTGAACGAGACCCCAGTGCCTGGGGCGGCGCCTGGCACACTGTCCGGTAAACGCTGGTTTGCTCGTTCTCTCCCTCTTCCCTTCCCCGTGAAAACACAAGCTGTTCTGAGCAAAACCAGTGCATCGGCCCCATATTCAGGTGCTAGAGATGGAGACCTGCTGCCCCCTCCTTCCTCTTCAGCCTCCTCTCCCCGCCGCTCAGGGTCCCATTCGACTGCTCTCCCCAGAGTGGCCCCTCACCCCCAAATGTCTGAGGTTCCTACCATAGAGTGTCCACTCAGGCTGTTCCTCCCCAGCCTTCCACCCTCCAAATCTGCCCAGCTTCAAGCCCCGCCTCCTCCTGCCCTCCCCAGGGGCAACTCCCAAATTTCTCTCTAGCAGGGGCTTGGGGGCCCGGCCGGTGTGGTTCAGTGGTTGAGCATCGACCTATGACCCAAGAGGTCTTGGTTCAATTCTGGTCAGGGCACATGCCCAGGTTATAGGATTGATTCCCAGTGGGAGGGGCGGGGGGGCATGCAGGAAGCAGCTGATCCATGATTCTCTCTCATCATTGATATTTCCATTTCTCTCTCCCTCTCCCTTCCTCTCTGAACTCAATAAAAGAAATTTTAAAAATAAGATAATATATTATTATCTTATAATAATAAGGGACCTGTCCGGATCGTGTATTTGTGTAGTGCTTCATGTAAGGTTTAAGAAGACCTTGGTTAGCCCAGCCAGCATGGCTCAGTGGTTGAGCGTCAACCTATGAACCAGGAGGTTACGGTTCGATTCCTGGTCAGGGCAGATACCCAGGTTGCAGGCTTGATTCCCCAGAATGGGGTGTGCCGATCAATGATTCTCTCTCATCATTGATATTTCTATCTCTCTCTCCCTCTCCTTCCTCTCTGAAATCAATAATGTATTTTAAAAAAAGAAGACCCTGGTTATGCACCTCATGGAAAACCCTGGGGGAGGGGGAGAGGGTTGGCTTGCCCCAGGTTCCGTGGGTCTGTGTGTGGCACTCACTGCCTGGCATGGTCTCTTTAGCATCGCTAGTCCATCTCTGTGTGTGTGTGCGCATGCTCAGCTTCCCCCGTGGCTCCTCACCTCCTGGCAGGCAGGGCCCTGGGGGACCGCTCAGGCCCCTAAGGAGCTGGCATCAGGAGATGTTTGTGGACAGACACGTGATGCGGCGAGGAGGTGATGAATTGCCCCAGCTGGGCTGCGTTGAGAAGTGTTGTGGGAATTGGGATTATTAGCCGTGGCAATCGCCTTAATTCCGGGGCCTAGCTAATGAGTGGTTGTGTCCTGGGAATGGCATTCCTCGAATTCCCACAGGATGGAAGGAGCGAGTTTTAGAGAGAGTTGGCAGTGGTATAAACAGGGAGGTTGTGCCCAGCGGGGGGCCCACGGTGAGACCCAGTGGTGGGGTGGGGAGGAGCCACAGGCCTGTCCCTGAGGGACTGAAAGTGCCAAGCCCTGACCCCACCCGCCTGGTCACACACCGGAGGCAGAATTCGTTAATTGCACAATTATTCTGGGGCACCCATTACCAATTGGACACCCACAGGAGCACTTACAGGAGGGTTTCTTTCTCTTGGAGCTTATGAAGGGCATGAAAATGAAAAAACAAACAAACCAACAACCCACAAATTAATGTTTTCAGCCCATAATAAGTGCCATAAAGAAAATAGGGCAGGCGAACCCAGCAACAGGGAGCAGAGGGGCAGGGGGCCCACTTAAGATTGTGTGGTCAGCTCTGGCCTGTGGAGCTCAGTGGTTGGAGCATCGGCCCACACACTAAAGAGTCATGGGTTTGATTCCCCATCAAGGGCACATACCTCTGTTGCAGGTTCAATCCTGGCCCTGGTCAGGGCGGGTGTGGGAGGCAACCACTTGGTGTTTCCCTCCCTCCCTCCTTCCCTCCTTCCTTCCCTCCCATTCCCTCTAATCCTTCCACTCTCTCTAAAAAAAAATCAATGGGAAAAATATCCTCTGGTGAGGATTAACTAAAAAAATGAAAAGATTACGTGGTCCGCCCTCGTCCGGTAACTTGGTTAGAGCATCATCCCTGACACCACAGGGTTGTGGGTTTGATCCCCAGACAGGGCTCATACAAGAATCAACCAATGAATTCATAGATAGGTGGGACAACAAACTTCCATCTCTCTCTCTCTCTTCTATCTCTCTCCCTCTCTCCCTTTCTCTCAAAATAAAGGAAGGAAGGAAGGAAGGAAAGAAGGAAGGAAGGAAGAAAGAAAAGAAGATTGTGTGGTCAGGGAAGGCCTCTGTGATGAGGTGACTTTTGAGTTGTGACTTGAACCATGAGGGTCGGCTTGCCACCCTTGGTGCCTCCGCTGCCCCAGGTCACGTGGGTCTGTGTGTGGCACTCACTGTGTGTGGCCTCTGAAGAACTGAGGGGAGGTCATTCCAGGCACAAGGAGCAGCAAGTGCAAAGGCCCTGGGGTATGATGAAGTGGGAGAAGGCTGGGAGGAAGCCAGGTTCGAGATGAGGTCTGAGAGGCAGGTGGGAGAGAACATGGACTTCACTCTGAGGCCAGAGGGAGCCGTGGGGTGTGATCTCACCGAACAGCAGACCTCTGTGGTATCCAAGTGAAAGATACACACATGAGAGGTGTCTGGTTCGAAATACAGCCGGGAGGCCGAGCGGATGGGAAGTGCACATGTTCTGAATATGGGGGTGAGCGGGGGGGGGGGGGGGGGCGGGGGGGAGGACCCTTTGCCACTGAGCCCAGATGTGTGTGATCTCCGGATCTTTCTCAACAGAGCACCCCAGATGTGGAACGTATAGGCCTTCCCCGGCCAGTGCAGCCCTTAGTTTACAGACAGGGAGACTGACGGAAGAGCTGTGGAGGGCTCCTTGTCCAGCCCCCCAAAGCGGGCTGTGGTTCTCCTAGTTCCCTCGGAAATGCGGTGGCTGAGCTGGCGCTCCTCTGGCCCCGGTCCAGGCCTCCCTCTCCCCTGCCCTGCCGCGTCTCTGCTGAAGATGGAGGACGAGGGAGCACCACTGCTGGGCGATGGCCTTGCAGGCAGAGGTGGGGGACGTCGTGGAAGGGCCTGGGGGCACAGAGCTGAGGCCTCGCTGGGCAAGGAGGGTGCACAGGGCAGCATCTTCAGGCTGGCAGGTCTGGGAGCACCTGTCCGAGCGGAGCCGGTGAGAAGAGGAAGAGGGAAGACCCCAGAGAAATGTCTGCGGGGCCTCCTAGAGCCAAGACCACGGGGAAAAGCAGAGGGTGGGCAAGGCCAGTGGCTCCCCCGGCCACATAGGTCTGTATGCCTTCACCCCACCCACCTCGAAGGGGCTGGGGGGGGGCCCTCCAGGGGCGGGGAAAGCGGGAAAGGAAGAAGCTGGAGACAAAGACTGTGATGCTAGAAGGTGGAGGGGGCGGCCCAGATGTCACCCGTCTGCTCCTCAGAATAGGGATAGTGTCAACTTCTTGCTCTTGCTCCGGCTTCTTCCGGGACACGTAGTTTTGTGGATGGTCATCTGTATTAGCCCCATTTACAAATGAGGCTCTGAGAGTTTCAGGAACGTTCCTAAGGTCACACAGTTAAACGTGGCAGCATTTGAAGGCAGCGTCTTTAAATGCACACACACACGCACACACACACACACACATACACGTAGCCCTGCCCACGAATCTGTGCGCCAGTAGCTCTCTGCGGGGCCTGGCTGCTCCGTGCTCGCAGCCCAGAGGCCCATCTGCGGCTGGGCGCGGAATGCATTCCGCCAGGCTGCTCACGCTGCCCTGCCTCAGTGGCCACCACCCCCTGGGACTGGGGGACTCTGGCGGGGCTGAGAAGACTGGGCGCCATCATCTTTGTGATGGAGTGATGGCTAATTTGCATATTACCCTTTTATTTATTAGGACCTTTCTTGATTTCAGAGAGAAAGGGAGAGAGAAAGAGAAACAGCAATGATGAGAATCATTGATCGGCTGCCTCCTGATTGAGCTCGCAACCTGGGCACATGCCCCCGACCGGAATCGAACCCGGAACTCTTCCTTCCGCAGGCCAACGCTCTATCCACTGAGCCAAGCCAGCTAGGGCTGAAGGCAGCTTTTTTTTTTTTTTTTTAATATATTTTATTGATTTTTTTACAGAGAGGAAGGGAGAGGGATAGAGAGTTAGAAACATCATATGAGAGAGAAACATTAGTCAGCTGCCTCCTACACACCCCCCACTGGGGATGTGCCCGCAACCAAGGTACATGCCCTTGACCGGAATCGAACCTGGGACCCTTCAGTCCGTAGGCCGACACTCTATCCACTGAGCCAAACTGGTCAGGGCGATTTTTTTTTTTTTAAAGAGAGGGTGGGCCCTAGCTGGTTTTGCTCAGTGGATAGAGCGTCGGCCTGATGACTCAAGGGTCCCAGGTTGGATTCCGGTCAAGGGCATGTACCTTGGTTGCGGGCACATCCCCAGTGGGGTGTGTGCAGTAGGTGGCTGATTGATGTTTCTCTGTCATCCGATGTTTCTACCTCTCTATCCCTCTCCCTTCCTCTCTGTAAAAAAATCAATAAAATATATTAAAAAAAAACCACATAAAATAAAGAGAGGGTGGAAGGGAGAGGGAGAGACAGAGAGAAACATCGATTGGTTGCCTCCTGGATGCACCCTGACCAGGACCAGAGAACCTGCAACCAAGTTACATGTTCCTGACCGGAATCGAACCTGGGACCCTTCAGTCCACGGGCCGATGCTCTACCCACTGAGCCAACCAGCCAGGGCAAGAATCGGGTGTACATTTCAGATGGTAAAGGTGCTGAAGGACTGCCACTCCTGGCCCCATGCAGAGCAGCCGAACCCCAGGGTGGGGCCCACAGGGAGCTGGGGTTTCACTGGCACCTCTGGCTCCAGGCCTGCTTGCCTCGTCTGGGTGGTGGGTGGGTGTGCAGGGTGGGGACCAGGGGGACTCAAGCTGGCTACACCCCTGAGTGGATTGCCAGAGGAATCACTGAGAATCCCTTCTGGAGAGGAGCCAGGCCCGGAGGCTGCTGGAGCTCAGTAAGGGAGGTGTCTTTGTCTTTGGAGCCGTGTTAATTCCTCAGCTGGCTTTTGTGTCTCCTTAGAGCGGAGCTGCAAAGCTCTTGGGAAGGATCTTTGGTCTTTGAGGGAAGTAGGAAGGAGGATGACTTGGGTCCACAACACAGCTAATTAGGGGAGGAGTTTGGGGAGGCTTTAAACATTTTTTTAAATTGATTTTTGAGAGAGAGAGAGAGAGAGAGAGAGAGAGAGAGAGAGAGAAACATCTTTGCGAATCAAACCGAACCTGCAACCTAGGTATGTGCCCTGACCACCGGGATTCAAACCCAGGAGCTCCCGGTGCACAGGACTAGGCACCAACCACTGAGCCACACCGGCCAGGGCGAGGAGCTTTTTCCAAGGGAGACAGTGGGTGGGGACCGCAGGAGAGAGAGGAGGAGCAGGCCTTTGAAGGGAGGAGTGAGTCTTAAGACTGGTTGGCCCAGGGAACCCGCCAGGATCTTCAACCCAGATGGTGGTGGTGGTTCCGAGTTCTGGAACGGGGAGGGGAGCATGTGACATGATAGGGAGCAGCCGCTGGTGGTTGATGTGCGCCCGTAGGCAAGCACTCTGGGAGCCTCAGGTTCCCTCTCCTTAAAGAACAGAGAAGGATTTAATCTGTTGTCTGAGGGGATTGCGTGAGATAACCTCCTCTCCCTGTGCCAGGGGCTGGGCATCAGTAGGTGCTGGGGAAGGGCTAGTCCCGTCCAGACAGGGAGGGCCGGTCACTGGGAGGCAGGACCCAGGCGGGAGGTTGGGGTGGTGAGGATGGGGGTGCTCTCCACCTCGGCTCAGCGTGGCAGGGTCTCTCTGCTTAGGGCCCCAGCCTGGGCACCCTGACGCTGGAAATGGAGGCCCAGGAGTCCGTGTCAATGAGACTGGGATGAAAACAGGCGGCAACGGACAGGGCCACACTGGGGACCTCCAGGGGACGAAGGGAGTCGAGAATGTGGGTTAAGCAAGCTGCTGTGAGGAAACAAGGTGGGACCCGTGGGCTGTCACCAAGGAAGGCGGCTGCTGCCCAGGCCAGCCGAGTGTGGCCAGGACCCTGGGCGTTTGGACCCAGAGTTGCCTGTTCTCCCAGAGCTTCGAGAAAAGTAGGGAATAGGGACTTGTCATATGAAATCTTCCCATTTTAAAACATTGGGAATCAATGAACGAAATGAAAGAAATAACCAAAACCACCAGGCAGGCCGAGCAAAACCCACTCCCTTGGCTGGTGACACCTGTGTCCCACCCCCAACCCCTTCCGCCCCCTGTTCTGGCAAAGGTGGCTCTGAGCGCGGGTCCCAGTTGCCTGCTGCAGACCTCTCCTGGGAGGCTCGTCCTCACTCTCCTGCTCTTGGAAATGAGCTCATCATAGATTCAGCTCCCAGGGACCATGGGGAGAACAGAGCCATCCTGCCGCGCTGTGTGGTCCCGGGCAAAACCCTGCCCCTCTCTGGGCCAGCTTCCTGTTCCACACAGACGGCCTGGTCTGTGGGATTCCCACAAGCCTGGACAGCGTGTGACTAAATCCCTCGGGCTCTGAGGATGCAGTTATTACGGAAGTGACTCTTCCCAGGAGCCACGCTTCCGGGATGGGGTGCTGTGCAGTCTGCGTGTTGTGTGTCGGCCACAGTTGTGCGTGTGAGTGGATGTGTCATCACGTGGAGCTTTGCGTGGCCCGATGTAAACACCATTATTTTAATGACTCTGCCCTGGAACCTTTCATGGCTACTCTGGAAGCCAGCAGGAAGCCTAAATAATTCTCCCAGCGCCCCGGGGAGGGAGGGGTGCTTCCCGATTTGCAGATATGGAAGCCTAAGCCCAGAACACAGGACTCCGACTCAAGTGCTGGTTAAAGGCAGTGTGTGGGGTCCCTGCTGAAATGAACGGGGAAAGGAATGTGCTGTGCCCATCACCGTTTGAGCTGCAGGGAGAGGGCAGAGGGAGAAGAAAAAGGTCCTTGCTTTTGATTTTTTCTTGGGGGGGGGGGGGGGGGAAGAGTAGCTGAGCCCTGGCTCCCTCTCCGGACCTTTAGTCAGAATCCTTCCATCTCTCTCTCTTTTTTAAAATATGTTTTTATTGATTTCAGAGAGGAAGGGAGAGGGAGATAGAAACATCAATGATGAGAGGGAATCATTGATGGGCTGCCTCCTGCATCCCCCCTAACTGGGGATCCAGCCCACAACCCAGGCATGTGCCCTGACTGGGAATCGAACTGTGATCTCCTGGTTCATAGGTCGAGGCTCAACCACTGAGCAACACCGGCCCCACTTGTCCTGTCAAATCTTCCTCCCCAGAATCAATCGGGCCTGTGGTCTCTGCAGCACCCAGAGCCGGAAGTCGAGTGAACCCCAACTCTCTAAACATTCTCCTTTTGCAGTGAAGTGTGAACCCACGGGCCTGCGGAGGGGCCTGTTATGCTGTAAGAGAGAGCGCCCAGCGGGGGGCCGGGAGGGGTAAGACGATTTGGGTCTAGAACACCCCAGCTTTTTGTGCGCCCTCCTCCTCCCCACCCCACCCCACCCCACCTCGTTTTTTTGGGGGAGGTCAGTGCCTGTGTGTGCTCCCCGGCCCCACCCGGGAGACCTCGTTCCTGCAAGGCGCTCCTCGCGTGGTTGGGGGGCCGTGCTTTCCCGCCGTGGCCCCCCAGCGTCCCCGGGAGCGGAGGGCGCGGGCCCTTTAAATCCTCCGGGGCGGCGGCGAGCCGGGGATGACATCAGCGGGCGGGCCCGGGCTCAATGGGAGCCGGCGGGCGCGCGCGAGGCGGGAGCGCGAGCCGGCGGCGGGGGCGGCGGGCTGGAGCGCCCGGAGGAGGAGGCGGCGGCGGCGGCGAGAGCCCGAGCCTGAGCCCGGCCAGGGCGAGCGGAGCAGGCGGCGGGGCGGAGAGCCGGCGGCCGGGCTGCCCCGCGAATCCTCCCGCATCCGGCCCGGCGGGCCGCTCCCGCTCGCGGCAGCCCCCCGAGCAGCGGCCCGGCACCGGCGCCTTCCCGGCGGGGTAAATATTGGGGGACCTGGGGCTCGCGGAGGGGCGCAAACCCGGGGGGAAACGGGGCTCCCTCCGCCTCTTTGTTTTTGCGCGAGAGGGAGGGGAGGGCGACACCCGCGCGCTGCACTCGGGAACCGGGGGGAGGGGGCAGCCGGGCGCCGCCCGCTCGGCCCGCGAGGACAAAGGCGCCGCTGAGGCCGAGAGGAGGAGGAGGAGGGTGACTATTATTTTGCTGGCTCGTGGGGGGATGGGGGAGAGGCCCCCCAGTCCAGCCCGCTTCCCCCTCCCCCAGATTGGACCCTTTAAGGTCGCAGCCACCCCTCAGCGGCCACCCCAGGCTGTGATTTGGGGACACTGAGGGAGGGGGTCCGGGTCCGGGGTGCTGGGGGCACCCGATACTGTTCATTCGAGCTTCTCCGTCAAACCCTGGGCTTCTGTCTGTTTCGCCGGACAATCAGCAGCGCCTCCCCTGGCTCGGTGCTTCGGACCTGGGGGGTCAGCTAGGCTGCTCCCGGAGGTGAGATGGGGCGCCTGGGGGCCCCGAGATTGAGGGGGTGTATAGTCACCCAGCCACCGAGTCTGTGTTCCTTTGTGGAGAGAAAGAAAGGGGTGGGGGTTATTTATCAGCTCGGATTCTCCCATTTCTGCCTGGGAGAAGCCCATGTTTTGCAAGTCTCTGTGGAACCTAAAACTCCGTGTGCGCCGGGGCGTCTCCAGAGAGAGGACTCCCAGGTCCATCACACCCAAACTCACAGTGGGGTGGGCCCCCTCCCAACTTTGCCGTAGTTTTCCTGCGTCTGTGGGCGCAGCCTCCCTCGGGGTGAAAGATCTGGGGAGAGGGGAGGGGGTCAGGGTATCTAAGTTGCACCCCCAAATGTGTTTGGGCTCTTTTGCCTTCTGTCTAGCGTGTTCCTCCAGTTTTTATTTTAATGGTCCAGAGACCAGGGCCCTGGCTGGGGGCCGGGGTGTTGGGGGGCGGACAGGGAGTTAGAAAACTGCCCGTGTGTTGTGTCGCTTGGTAGTTGTCTAATTGTAACTAGCTGAAACTCTGGAGTCTTCCTGTCTGCCTTTTTTTTTTTAATACTTCGTTTATTGCCCCCTCCCCCGCCCCCGAGGGAGAAGCAGCACAGAACTGGAGAGCCTCTCCCATTCCTGACTCAATGCTTTCTCCTCTCCTAGGGGAGGCTGGGGGGGGGGGGGGGCGGTGCTGGGACAGTCCAGGCTTGGGCTGGGGTCTGTGTGGCCAGCACAGAGCAGGGTGGATGGTTTGCACCTTCTCTTCTCCCCTTCCCCGCGGGCAGCCCGGTGAGTGGGGAGGGTTGGGGGGTCATGTGCGTATATTTATGTAAGACACCCTGACGGAGGGCAGGGTATTTATATAACCTGGCGTGGGTATTTATGTAATATAGGATGCGGGTGTATTTATGTTCCTTTTCCGAACCTGCGGCTTTCCCGGCTGCCACGCGTGGTCTCTGAATTGGCGTTGGTGGAGCACAGACGTGGGGAGGGGGGGGGGGCTGTGTGTGTAGGCCCGCACCCCCTCCCCCAGCAGGGCTCATGGTGACTGCCTGCTTTCCTTCTTTCTCGGAGTGTACACACGGGACGGACGGCGTGGATGCGCGGTGTGCGGCGTGTGGGTTTCCTGCAGATGTGGACGGAGTGTGTGAGCTGGCAGCCTGGCACCTCAGCTGGGACCGGCCGGGCGTGTGCGCAGAGGCCCGTGGTTAAGAGCCGAGTTTGGCCAGCTCTGGGGCGGAGACTGCTTCCTGTGGCCACTGGGGAAGGGCTGGTGGTGGCTCCCTGGGAGCCAGGTGCCGGCTGGATGTCTCCTGGGCAGGAGCTCTGGCACCTTGCCTCTGCCGGGGAGCGCGCAGCCCGGCCATCTGTGGGCTAGTCTCCCTTCTCCCTTCCCAGGGGCGTCTGGCTTTGGAGGAGGCTTGCTCTTGGCCCGGGGAAGGGGCAGAACCTCTGTGCCTGGCACAGCTGCCGCCCTGGCAGGAATTAAGTCCTGTTTGTGGGGGTGCGAGGCCGCCAGGTGGGGGGCAAGAACCCTGTGTTGGCGGTGAGTGAGGAGATGCACTGACGTGCTGCTGTGGGCTGGGGTGGACAGGGCACGGCCCCCTGGGCCTGCGTTCCCCGGCTGCAGACAAGGCCCCTCTTTTTTTTTTTTTTAAGAGAGGGAGGAAGGGAGGGAGAGACAAGAGACAAACATTGATGTGAGAGAGAACTTGGAAGGGAACCCACAACCCGGGCATGTGCCCTGACCGGGAATTGAACCAGCGACCTTTCAGTGTACTGGATGGTGCTCAACCAGCTGGCCACACCAGCCAGGCCGAAGGCCCCTCTTTATAGTCTTGTACGCTGGCCCTCTTGTAGACTCAGCGAGATCTTAGGGGTCCCCTACTCCTCTCCCAATTTCATTCATGGTCTACCATTTCCTCTCCCCCACAGCAGAAACCGCCTCCAGGCTGTGGGGTTTCCTCCTCCCCTGGCCAGGACCCCAAGCACTCCAGGCCAGAGCAGGGGGTGTCCACCAGGGACCCTGATGTCCCACAGGCTTGGACACCCGGGTCGGGACACCGGATGTGGACAAGCTGTGAATCAGTACCCTTCTCCCAGCTGCCCTCCCCTCCCCCACCTCCCAAGCCACAGAAGCTCAGACTGGAGGCCAAAAACCTGGCTTTGGTCCCTTCACTTGTTCAGTTGCCCTCTTGAAGGCCCTCCTGGGGGTCCCGGTCCGGAAGGAGTCCGGCCCCAACAGTCCACCCAGGGAAACGGGTGCGGAGCGGCCTGTGTGGGAGGCCCCGGTGTTGTGAGGCGGCGAGAAGGAGACCACGGAGGAAGGGTCCCTCCTGCCGGGCACACTGGAGACTGGCAAGGTCTGGCCTCTGGGCACACCAGGCCAGCTGTGGAGGCCCGGCCTCTGGTTCTTGGCACTGGAAGCCTGGGGTGGGGATGGGCCAGGACAGCTGTGATTTCTGAGCCCTAGAGGGACCGAGGAGCTTAGGGACCCCTCTGCTCAGCGTTCTTCCATCCCTGGAGGTTGGAACTTGCTGATGGTTGCCATGGCAGCACCACCTGGACGATCAGCTCCCGCATCCCCCTCCCCCTGCACCCCCTTTGTCCTTGACTTTCCTTTTAGGGTCTTGGCTCATGACTGGCCTGCCCCTGAGGGGCTCCAATTGGAGGGTCCCTGAGTGAGGGTCCCCCAAAGTTTGCTCCCGGGCCTTGTCTCCAATTCCACCTTTTGCCTGGCCCAGCTGACACCTCTGCTAAGCCGGCCTCCGCCGTTGCCCACACCTGGAGGCTCTCGGGCCACCCGACACCTGGCTGTCCTCAGGCCAGGCCAGGCCAGGCCAGATCGCCTCCCCGGGTGGTGGGAGGGAGAAGGCTGCTCTCCCAGTTCCCGGGGCTTTGCCTGCTCCGCTGAGCCCGTGTTTCTGCTTCCCTCCGCAGTGAGAGCGAACCATGGAGCTCCGTGTGGGGAATAAATACCGCCTGGGCCGGAAGATCGGGAGCGGGTCCTTCGGAGATATCTACCTGGGTGAGTGTCCCCGGCTCCAGCTCCGCGGCTCTGGGGCCCCCCAACAACTGTGGGGACGCGGAGGAGGGAAGATGCTGGGATTTGAGGCTCTGAAGTCGGAACTTGGTTCTGGGGCAGCATGTTTTAGTCACTTGTCCAGGTGGGGTTGGCAGCAGCAGGTTGGGTGAGGCAGGCTGGGCAGAGAAGGGTACTTCCAGCTCTGCTCCCCGCTGTGGGTGCCCTGGGCCTCGAGCGGGCGTGGGAAAGCCCAGGCTAGATGAGCACCTTGTCTCCTGGGAGGAGGACGTGGTGGACAGAGAGGCCTGGGCTCCTGCTGGCTCCGGCGAGGCCCCTCCCTGGGGTCCGGCCTCCGGGATTCGGCGCAGGCAGGCTTGGGAATGACGCAGGCTCCCCACTAGCCTGGGGCGGGGGGGGGGGGGGGGCGGGGGCAGGGGTCGTTGCTTTTAGGCTCCCTCTCTCCGGATGTGCTTCCTGCTGGAAGTCAGTTTGCTCTCGTTTTGTTGTTTTAAACACATCACGGACATCTGGCCCGGTCCTCGCCCAGGAGTAAGGAGGCAGAGGCGCGTGCCTTCAGAAGCCACTTCCCAGCCGCTCGAGGGGCCGGTCTGGAGTCGGGGCCCTCCTGGCAGCGGCTGTTTGCAGAGGGGGTGCTGTGTGGGTCACTGTGAACTGGAGCTGCTAGAGCAAGCGGCCAGCGCCTGTCTCCTCGCTCCGTCCGCGTCCTTGGGAAAGGAGGAGACCGGCCAGGCAGTGTGCTGGGCTCTTGGATTCAGAGCGGGGGTGAGGTGGTCCCCGCCTCTTGGGTATGAAGTCTGCTAACCAGGGAGCCACCCTTGCCTGTCAGAGGGGACGGGGAGGGGGAGGGCACGCGGCCTCAGCGCATGCTTCCTGCTGAACAGTGCGATCGGTCACAGCAGTTCTAGCGATGGCACTGCACTGTCCCCATTCCCACTTGGAGAAGCAGGAGCATCGTGGCCGAGTGGCCCCCACGGTGCCGTTATGCCCAGCCCCCCCCCCCCCCCCCCCCCGGACGGAGCGCGGGAGACAGAACGTGGGAGGGAGACATCAGATAGCGCGGGCGCCAGGCCTGCTTTGTGCGGCTGCGCGGGGCTGGTGTCCCCATCTGGAAAGTGTGTGTGATGCTGCCGCCTGGCTGACCGAGGGCTGTCAGGAGGCAGAAGGGCGTGATGCGTGGCACGGGGAAGCATCGTAAACTGAAGCGCCAGCCAGATGTCCGGGTCACTGCCGATCGCCTGGTAGCTCACCCTCCGCCGAGCACTGCTGGGCGCAGAGGGGAGGAGGGCGCAGTGCAGGGCGCAGTCATTTAAGGGTTTTCTCTGACGCCAAGCTCCTCCGGGCAGGCGGCATTGGTTGGTTTCCACCCTCCGTCCCTGGAGCCCAGCGTGTGGTTTGCCCAGAGAGGGTGTTCCGTGGAGCTTCTCGGATGGAGGAGGAGGAAGTGGCTGGCACGGCGCAGGCATAGGAAGCGGCCTCATGTAGCCGGGGAGCAGGGGGTTGGGACTTGGGGGCAGGTCCAGGTTCAGGTCCCCAGTCTCCTCCTCATGTGTTTTGTGACTAGGATGTCACTTTCTGTCTCTGAGCCTCAGCATTCTCACCTGTGAAAGGGGGTACCCATACCCTTACTGTTTGTGAAATTGGGCTAGGTGTAAAGGACCCTCTTACCAACCACGAGGCTCTGGGGCTCAGGACTGAAGCCTGGAACCGCTGGCTTGAGGGCAAAGGGCACAGAGAGGCAGCTTTTGGCACAGACGCACACCTGCTCCTGGACAGCCCCCGGTCCAGAGCCTTCTTTTTCTCAAAGGGAAACTGAGGCCCAGAGAGGGGGAGGGGCAGGCCAGGGTCACTCAGAAAGCCAGTGCCTCTGGTCCACATGCAGGACTAGCCTGGGGGCAGGACTTCCTGTTTATCTAGTAGTCATCTAGTTCATTTTATTTCTTTTTATTTTTTTGTGTTTTATCTAGCTCATTTTAAACCCTAGGGCCAGGTTTCCTCCTGCTGTACAGGCTGTGGAGTAAATCCTACCAGGGTTTGGGTGCTGGCATTTCTTTTACTGGCTGTGTGCCCTTGAGCAAGCGATGACCTCTGCCAGCCTTGGCTTTCCCATCTGTAAAATGGGCGTGAGGCCTCCAAGGCGGTGAGAAGTAATGAGCTAGGACACAGCGTGCGAAGCACCTGCACATGCTCGGCCCAGCAGTAGTGCTTTTTCGTGTGTCCCCCAACCCTCGCTCTTCGTTGGAATTTGCTACTGTCCTCTTGGGTCTTCTTGGGCCAAGGGGGAGGGAGGGAGCCCCTTCTCCCTGGCTGTTCGGTCTTCGCCGGGTACATGGGGGCCCCAGTCTGACACCGTGTCCTGCCACCTCCTTCCTGGGCCCGTCTTGCGGGCGTGAGGACAGCGGTGATTGTAGGGCCTCCCGGCTGGCCTTGCTGGCTCCCTTTGTTCAAAGCTCCGGCCACATTCTTGCCGCCAAGGCCAGTGCCAGGGCCTGACTCCAGATGGCCTCTGCAGGTGGGGCTGGGCGCAGCCTCCAGGCCCTGCTTCCCCGGATCCCCCGAAGGCGAACGGACACCTTGTGGTTGCGGCTGCGAGCCCCCAGCCCCTCTTCGGTCCGGTCCGTTTCCCCCACGCCTGGCAACATCGTAAGGGAACAGCGGAGAGTGGGGCTGGCTTTGTTAGGCCTCAGGTTGGCTCATGGGGTCCAGAGCTGGCCCAGCCCGTGCCCACTCTGCCAGCTGCTGGCCATGTGCCCTTGGGAGCGCGGCGTCTTTTCGTCTCTGGCCCTTGGTTCCCAGTGGGGAGGGCATGGTGCTCCCACCAGGTGGTTATGGAGGCCCTTCGCCCTCCGCCTCTGGTCCAGATTGTGTCCGTGTGTCTGTGTGGGTGTCCGAGCAAGCCCCAGAGTGAGGTAGCCCTCCCAGCTGGAACTTCCCAGACCCTCTAGCACTGGCCAGGGCCAAGCCCTTCCCGGTGACCAAGTTTGTTTTCCAGACCAGACTGCCCTCTCCCCCTCCCCTCCCCCCCCCCCTTCCGCCCCAGAAGCCCCCGTTTCCAGCGGGCGGCACCTGTCGCCCCTCCCCGGCACCTTTTACTCGGCCACAGTTAGCCTCGGCTCCTCCCACAGGTGAGGTGAGCTGAGCTGCAGGCAGGCCTGCCTTACTGGTCCAGGGCCCGGTATGTGTGTGTTGCGTGAATGAATGCGGTGCTAGGGAATTGGAATAGAGAACAAAGCAGGGGCTTTGGGGCTCAGTTTCATTGATTTCAGAGAGAGGGAGAGAGAGAGAGGGAGAGGGATAGAAACATCAGCGATGAGAATTGTCAAATCAGTTTGCTCCTGTACACCCCCCTGAGGATCGAGCCTGCCACCTGGGCATGTGCCCTGACCGGGAATCCACCCATGACCTGCTGGTTCGCAGATCGACGCTCAGCCACTGAGCCACACCAGCCGGGCTTGGGGTTTAGCTTCAAATCCTGGCTCTGCTTCGACCAGTTCTGTGTGACCTCAGGCCAGTTAGTTAAGCTCTCTGAGCCTCAGCTCGGCAGTGGTGAGAATTAAGGGAGATGGAGAAAACATTGGCAGCGTCCAGATGGAACATGGAGGCAGCACACGGGTCCAGGGGTGGGACCCTGGGGGACGCAGCTGGGACAGGTTTCCAGCACGTGGTGGGGTCGGAAGATTGCCTAACAGTTGGGCCCGGTCCCGGAGAAGTTGTGTGGCGTTTAGTCATTGACCTTTGGCATCTGTTTCTGCAAGCAGTGGTGCTTGCTGGATGCTGCAAGGGTTCAGAGGCTTAAAGGGCTCCTCCCTCCACCTCCCCACCTCGGGGCGGGCACTCTCCCCGCACCTCTCCTCCCTGCTGGAGGCCCTGCCCCGCCTGGGTGGGGCCGCTGTCAGCTCTCTCTGGACAAGGGCAGCAGCCTGGGGTCCCTCCGGTCCTCCCCAGTCCTCACACTCCTGGGTCTCAATGAGGGGAGAAGGGGATTTGTGCCATGGGGGACATTTGACAAGGTCTGGGGACATTGTGAATGTTGTTTCTCAAGGAAAGGGGCACGACTGTCCCTGGTGGGTAGAGGCCAGGGATGCTGCCGGACACCCTCCTGTGCTCAGGACAAAGGCTGTCAGTCGCTCGGAGGCCGAGAGACCCTGTGAGCAGCCACCTGTACTTGGCTCCTGGAGTCTCAGGCTCACGGCCAGGGTCTGTGCTGGGCACTGAGACCTGATCTCTGCCCTGCTCTCCTCGTTCATTGTCATCCTCAGCTGCAGTTCAGGGTTCTGCACCCGCTCCTGTCGGGCCTTTGCACGTGCTGTGGTCGCTGTCCAGCACAGCCCTGACCAGGCATCGGGACCCCTGCAGCCTTCTGCCCAGGGACGCTCTCCTTTTCCCACCGAATGCCTGTTCCCTCGTTCTTTCCTTCCGTATCCCACACGTGGTCAGGGCATCCGGGCTCACCTCTGAAGCCCAGGGGTTGGTCCTGGTCACCACACGCCATGTTCCTCGAGCACTTTACAGTGTGCCAGGCACGCAGCTAAGGCTGCGGGCACCTCAAAAGCCATAATGAGCTAGGCACTGTCACCCCTAGTTTACAGCTGGGGTGCCTGGGGCGCAGAGGGGTAAGGCGTTGTGCCAGGGTCCCCTGGTTAGGAGGTGGCAGAATCAGGATTTGGGCTTGGAGCCCGCACTGTTGTTAATTCTCACCTGAGGGTATTCTTTCCATTGATTTTAAAAATATATATATATATTATTGATTTTTTACAGAGAGGAAGGGAGAGGGACAGAGAGTTAGAAACATCGATGAGAGAGAAACATCGATCAGCTGCTTCCTGCACACCCCCTACTGGGGATGTGCCTGCAACCAAGGTACATGCCCTTGACCGGAATCGAACCTGGGACCTTTCAGTCCGCAGGCTGACGCTCTATCCACTGAGCCAAACCGATTTCGGCTGTTTTTTTTTTTTTTTAAGAGAGAGTGGAAGGGAGGGAGAGAGAGAGAGAAACATTGATGTGAGAGAAACACATCTATTGGTTGCCTCCCTCAAGGGTCCAGGGCCCAGGGATCAAGCCGGCAACCAAGGTACGTGCCCTTGACCGTCATTGAACCTGCTACCCTTCGGCCCCAGGGCCGACACTCTGACCACTGAGCCAAACCGGCCAGCGCTGGAGCCCACACTCTTAACTGCTGTGCTCTGCTGCTCTTGTGCGGGCAGGGAGAGGGCATGGCCGGCCTGGTGGACGGCACCGAGCCCAGCTCCGCTCCCTGCCACATCCTCACCATCCCCGGAAACGTGTGTGAGCAACTCCCCCAGCGGCGAATGTTGATGTGTCAAAAGCACTTTATGGTTTGCAAGGCACTTTCTCTCCCATGGCTCATGGACTTAGTAATCTGTTTATTTTTTTAATTTTAATTTCATTTTATGTGGCTCAAAAATCAAAACACACAAACCCAAAAGCCAAGACGCAAAAGCACGCTCCGTGAAAGGAGCCAGTCCCAAACGGCCACATGTTGTATGATTCCATTTCTGAGAAATGTCCCGAAGAGGCCGTCCCTGGAGGCAGGGCGGTAATTAGAGGTTGCCTAGAGCTGGGGGTGGGGAGATGGCACTCAGGGGTAAGAGTGTTTTGGGGATGATGAAAATGTTCTAAAATGGACCGTGGGGTTGGTTGCACAATCTTGTGAACCTCCTAAAAACCACTGAATTGTACACTTCAAAGGAGTAATTGTATAGCATGTGAGTTACATCCTCACAGAGGTGCAGGAAAAAATGATAGCGCGTAACAGAGTATCCAGTGCAGTGTCTTCCTGGCTCTCATGTTTTTTTCAGTGTTTCTTTATATAGATACAACCAAACATAGACACACATTATTTCCTTGCCTTTTTTTTTTTTTTGTACTGAAAAGAGAGCATAGGATACATAGTGTTCTGTGCTTTGCTTTTTCACTTCCTGTATCTTTGAGATCTTTCTACTTCTACACAGAGAGAGCTTCCTCATTCTTTCTCCATTGTAGTCCGCGTTGTGGATGGCCCATTCTTTACATAACCGGGCGCCAGAGGGATGGGCATTTCAGCTGTTTCCAGGCTTTTGCTATCACAAACGGCCGACAGTGGACAGCCTGGTCCGGGCCTCCTATTGCCCCGGGCAAGGGTGCCCGGTAATCTCCAAAGTGGGAGCTGGGTGGTGGCAGATCGCCCCCTGCAGGGATCTGCGGTTCGCCTGGACCCCCGGGCGGGAGTGCCCACTGCCCACAGCCTCACAGTGGGCATCCTGTCGACTTCTGGTGAGGCTTTTGCCAACTGTAGGGGGAAAATGGTCTTAGGAGCATTTTCATTTGTGTTTTTCTTACAAGGAGGTAGATAGGACATCTTTTCATATGAGTAAGCCGTTTTTACATTAACGATTTCTTTCTCTGTGGAGTGTCGGTTCCGATCCTTTACCCTATTTGCTATTGAGTCTTTGCTCTTTTTCCCACTGATCTCTCGGAGCTGGTTATACTATCCTAGAGGCCCAATGCACGAAAATTCGTGCAAGAGTAGGCCTTCCTTCCCCTGGCTGCCAGCTGCCCTCTGGCACCCGGGACCTGGGCTGCTTCCGTTGGGCCGCCCGCAGGCACCCAGGACCCGGGCTGGCTTCCCTCCGGCCCCGGCTTCGTCAGGAAGGATGTCTGGAAGGCCGTCCGGTCTAATTAGCATATTACCCTTTTATTATTATAGATTAGCCACATAATGTTAGCTCTTAGCCGCTGAGAAGGGTTTCGAGTTGTGTGTGTTTCTTAGGACTTTGTTTCTGGATTTTTGCCACGGAGAAGGGATTCCTTTTTTGGAGGTGAGGAAGCCTTTTTTTTTTTCTTTTTAATGGCTTCCGGATTTTAAGTCAGGGATAAAAAGCCTTGCCTAGCCCCAAATTAAAAGACAATTCTCCTGCCCTGGCTGGGAGGCTTCATTGGTTGAGCGTCGTCCCATGCACCAAAAGGTTGCAGGGTGGATTCCCGGTCTGGGGACCCACCAGGTTATGAGTTCTGTCCCTTGTCAGGACATGTATGGGGGGCAACCAATTGATGTTTCTCACATTGATGTTTATCTCTCTAAAAAAATCAGTAAAAGCATAGCCTCAGGTGAGGTTTAAGAAAAGAAGGCACTTCCCCCTTCTAACATTTCTTCCCCCCGCATCGTTTTATTTTTTTTTTATTAAATTTTGAGTTAATACAGAAGACTACGTGTACAATATGTGCACGGTGTCAGGCACCCTTCCCACCACCCCGTTGGAGGGGGACCTGCCTGTCCCCTGGTGAAGACCCCGGCACCCCTTCCACCCGTCCTCCCTCTCCCCTCGCAGAGGTGACCGCTGTTGACATTTTTAAAAATATTTTTTAATTGATTTCAGCGAGGAAGGGAGAGAGAGAGATACAAACGTCAGTGCTGAGAGAGAACCATTAATCGGCTGCCTCCTGCACACTAGGGATTGAGCCCACAACCTGGGCACATGCCCCGACCAGGAATTGAACCATGGTTTCCTGGTTTGTAGGTTGATGCTCACTTGGTGTTGTTTTTTTGAAATTGAGACAGATAAAATGTGCTTGCCTTCTTGTCTCTCCCTTCCTCCTTTAAAAAAATAATTGAGGTGAGATTCACATGACATAAAAGTAACCTCCCCGGAGGATATGTTTATTGATGAGAGCGGGGGGGGGGGGGGGGGGGGAGGCGAACATTGATGTAAGAGAGAAGCATCTATTGGTTGCCTCCCATATGCACCCTGACCTGACAACCTTTTGGTGTACAGGAGGAGGCTCCAACCAACTGAGTCAGAGCAAAAGTAACCGTTTTTAAAGGACACAATTCAGTGGCAACTGATACATTCCCAGTGTTGTGCAACCTGGTTCTGATATGTTTGTATCACCCCAAAAGGAACCCCTGTGCCCATTAAACAGGTGTACTCCCCATGTCCCCTTCCCCCGCCCCTGGCATCCACCAATCTACTTTCTCCGGGGACTTACCTATTCGGGATATTTCCTATTAAAACCTTACAGTATTTTGTCCTTTTGTGTCTGGCTTACTCACGTAACGTGTTTTTAAGGTTCATTGATGTGGCATGTGTCAGTACGTCATTCCCTTTTATGGCTGAGTAATAGTCCACTGCATGTGTAGACACATGTTGTTTATCCGCGCGTCCGTCCATGGCCACTTGGGTTGTGGGCGCCTCTGGCACTGTGAACGGAGCCTCCTTGCTCTCTGGTTCCGGGTGCTAGGTGCCTGCAGCGCCATCTCCTCTGGATGACTGCATCACCGTTTAGCCGTTCTCCAGCTGCTGGGCATTTGGGTCGTCGTTGCTGTGTTCATTCTTGTCCTGCCCTCCTGGTGCTCATGTTTCTGAAGAGCATGCACTTGGGAGTTGGCTCGCTTGGTCATGTGTGTTTCACTTTACTAGGTAAACGCCAACCTGGTTCCAAAGTGGCTGGGCCAACTTACACCCCGCCTTTTAAAATTTTATGTATGTGGGTATTTATTTATCGTCATCCTAGGATATGCTTTTTTTAAAAAAAATTAAGTCTTCACTGTTGTTTTTTTTTATATAAAATAAGTTTATTCCGAAGTTTCTCTTTTTCATCAATTCTTTTTAAAAAAATATATTTTATTGATCTTTTACAGAGAGGAAGGGAGAGGAATAGAGAGTTAGAAACATCGATGAGAGAGAAACATCGATCAGCTGCCTCCTGCACACCCCCTACTGGGGATGTGCCTGAAACCAAGGTACATGCCCTTGACCGGAATCGAACCTGGGACCCTTCAGTCCGAAGGCCAACGCTCTATCCACTGAGCCAAACCAGTCAGGGTGTTTACTGTTGAAAGTATTACACGTCCCCCTTTTTCCTGATTGACCCCTTCTAGCCTGCTTTTATATATATTTATTGATTTCAGAGAGGAAGGGAGAGGGAGAAAGATGGAAACATCATTGATGAGAGAGAATCATTGATTGGCTGCCTCCTGCACGCCCCCTGCTGGGGGTTGAACCCAAAGCCTGGGCATGTGCCCTTGACCGGAATTGAACCGTGACCTCCTGGTTCATAGGTTGACACTCAAACCCCTGAGCACACCGGCCGGGCCACCCCATCTTTTTTTTTTTTTTCTTTTTTAATAGAAACTTTTGGTTCACTTGGGCTTCCTCCTGGAATGTGCCATGAGCTGGGGTGACTGTCACGTGGCTAGCCGGGTGTGCCAGGATGTTTATTGCACAGCCCCATCCTTTCCCCTGCTTTGGGGTGCCAGCCTGATCCTCCGGAATTCTCCCAGTGGCTGTGCCCTGTAGGCTTTCCGCTTTGTCTGTCTGTGCGCTGACACCACACTGTGTTAGTTACAGCAGCCGTGGTCCCGGCTGGCCCGCCCGACAGGGAGACTGCCTCTCAGCCCAGGGAGACTGCCTCTCAGCCCAGCCCCAGCCCCTCTGCACGGCCCGCCCATTACCACAGCTGGGGAGATGGAGCCAGGCCCCCCATTCTCCTCCACAGCCTGGTACCCCACTGGCCTCACCTCTCCGGCCCAGTGGCCCCCACCCTCCAGGATAAGGCTCCCCTCACGTGGTCTGTGAGCCTTTTGTAGCCCCGCCTGTCCCCCTGGAACTGGGACTCCTTGCTGCACGGCCCGTGGTTCTCTGAATGGGCCCTCTCCCCACCCCTTCCCCTTGCACAGCTGTAGTTATGCTCTCCTCCCCCGCCCCCAAGCTGGCTCGGGTGCCCCCCTGTGCCTCACAGCTCCCTCCACTTCCCTCCCTCGGATACAGTGCTGAGCCCCCTGCCGCCCCAAGGGCACCGAGCCAGCTCAGGCTCAGGCACAGTTGGTGCTGGCGTCGAGCTGCCCGCCAGCCGAGGGGGACCCTGACCCTTGCTTCCCACACCCCTGGCAGGTGCCAACATCGCTTCTGGTGAAGAAGTTGCCATCAAGCTGGAATGTGTGAAAACGAAGCACCCCCAGCTGCACATCGAGAGCAAGTTCTACAAGATGATGCAGGGAGGAGGTGAGGGCCGGCCGGCCGGCCGTGGGGGAGGGCGGGGAGGGCTGGGTGGAGTGGGGAGAGGAGGGGCGGCTGGAGGCTGGTCTGGGGCCAGGAAGGACCTCCCCTGAGAGCCCCACTTCCTGTCCCGCCAGTGGGAATCCCGTCCATCAAGTGGTGTGGGGCCGAGGGCGACTACAACGTGATGGTCATGGAGCTGCTGGGGCCCAGCCTTGAGGACCTCTTCAACTTCTGCTCCCGCAAGTTCAGCCTCAAGACGGTGCTGCTCCTGGCCGACCAGATGGTGAGTCCATCGCCCGCCGGCCGGGGAGCCGGGGCCCTGCCGGGCGCGCCCTTTCCCTTCCAACCTCCGCTTCCCCGTCCTGCCAGTGGTCACAGGGTGCCAGCGGAGGGTGCGGGAGCAGGAGGCAGGAACGGGGACGTGGCACGGGCCTGGTTCCTTAGCCGTTGGCTGTAAAAGGGGGAGGTGGTGTCTAACGCAGTGCCCGGGCTCAGCTTCCGACCTGCTGTGCTGGGCTCCCGGGTGGGGCCTGGGACTCCGCCCGCGGCTGATATACAGCCTGTGGTCTCGGTCCCGTCCCAGGGAGGTGACTGCAGGTGAGCTAAGCCTCAGTCCCCTCAGGTGAGACTCTCCCCTCTGCTGGGTCGTCATGGGGTCGAGCGGGATGCTCACAGTGCCAGGACCAGAGGGGGCGCCCACCGCCCACATCCTTAGTTCCTAAAGCCCTTTATAAACTCAAGGGGGGGATTTCAAAATATTTAAAAATAGCCCGGCTGGTGTGGCTCTGGTTGAGTGTCACCTATGAACCAGGAGGTCACAATTTGATTCCTGGTCAGGGCACATGCCCGGGTTGTGGGCTCGATCCCCAGTGTGGGGCGTGTAGGAGGCAGCCGATCAGTGATTCTCTCTCACCATTGATGTTTCTCTCTCTCTCTCCCTCTCCCTTCCTCTCTGAAATCAATGAAAACATATAAAAATATTACTTGCGATTTTCGGCTAAATGTGTGTGTGCCGAGGAGGACGGTCAGTCTCTTAGGATATGAGAGTCAGAGGGTTAGGAAATACTTGGCCACGCTGAGGAGGCCTTTGATTTACAGAAGGCCGAGGCCCCGGCAGGGACTGGCCTGCTAGAAGGCGTATCGTGTGCATGTATGCTAATTCAGGGTTTTATGGTTGATTTTTTAAATAAATTCTTTAAAGAAGGGCCTGTGTGTCCGCCTGACTTGGGTGTACTTGGGAGGCCAGGGGACGGAGCCTGTCCTTTGAGCGTCATCTCTGTCACCCTTGCCAAGTTCAGGCTTTATTGGAGCTCCCCGCCCCCCCCACCCCTTCAACCTGTCGCCAGAACAGCCTTCCAGATCCTCTGACCCCGGCTCCGGGTCCGAGGAGGGCGCAGAGCCAGGCAGGAGCGGCTTCCGAGGGCTGGGATGCCTTTCCAGATCTTGCCTTTAGCTTTCCTGCTGCCTTGCTCTCTCCTCGGACTCCCAGCAAACTTTCCTCCTTCGGAGCCGCGTTCTCATGGCACTTCCCCCGGGAAGCCCTCCCTGACCTGCTTCTTGAAGTCATCTTACAAGCATCTTTTCCCCTCGCCCAGGGCAAGGGCCATGTGTGTTTGTTCCATCTTGGCAGCCCGGGCCTGGCCCACAGAACGTGGCGAAGGCCTCTCTGTGGAGTGCTTGCTGAGTGACGTGCTGCCCCCTCTCGTCCCCCAGATCAGCCGCATTGAGTACATCCACTCCAAGAACTTCATCCACCGGGACGTCAAGCCGGACAACTTCCTCATGGGGCTGGGGAAGAAGGGCAACCTGGTGTACATCATCGATTTCGGCCTGGCCAAGAAGTACCGGGATGCCCGCACCCACCAGCACATCCCCTACAGGGAAAACAAGAACTTAACCGGCACTGCCCGCTACGCCTCCATCAACACCCACCTGGGCATCGGTGAGTGGTCAGGGCCAGGGGCGGCGTGCACCAGCGTGCACTCAGGAGCTGCTGGCCAACATCCTGGCACTCTGCGGCCTGGATGTTCCCCCGACTCCCACAAAGTCAGGCCCGCCCCTTTCAGAGAAGAGCTGCGGCACCCGCAGCAGGCTCTCCTGCCCAATTTCGCCCCCAGCTTTTATAGCAGGGGTCCTCAAACTGTGGCCCGCGGGCCACACGCGGCCGCCGAGGACATTCATCCGGCCCGCCGGGTGCTTTTGCCGCCGCTGCCTGTCCTGCTTAGCAGCCGACTTAGCAGTGTGCATAGGAATTTGTTCATAGTTGTTTTTTTTTTAAACTATAGTTTGGCCCTCCCAACGGTCTGAGGACAGTGAACTGGCCCCCTGTTTAAAAAGTTTGAGGACCCCTGTTTTATAGGCTGGGAAACAAGGCTCACGCGGTGACACGGGTTGCTTAAGGTTGTTGGCTCAGCACGTGCCAAAGCCGGGTTTGACCCCAGCTGTGTCTGATGCCACAGCTTGTGCCCTGTCCACAAGGTGGGCCAGGCAAGGAGGCCCTAGCTGTCGAGTGAATGGATGCCTGCCCTGGAAAAACTAGCCCCCCCTCCCCCCCGGCCCCCTCCACCACCCAAAAAAAATAGGCCCAGGTTGGCTTGAGAAGGCTCAGCCTCAGGTTCCTCCTCTGTAGGAGGAGTCAGAGATGGCCTGTTGGTCACAGGATCGCAGCAAGCTGGGGCAGGAGGTGGGGCACGGGGTGCACAGGGCGGGCTGTTCCCCCTCAGTCACGGAGCATGTCCTGGCCCCGGCGACCAGGAGCCGAGGACATGTTAGGTGCACGCGTGTTAATGTGTCGGTGCTCCCTGCCCTCTCCTCCCTCTGTGCAGAACAAAGCCGCCGGGATGACCTGGAGAGCCTGGGCTACGTGCTCATGTACTTCAACCTGGGCTCCCTGCCCTGGCAGGGCCTCAAGGCCGCCACCAAACGCCAGAAGTACGAGCGGATCAGCGAGAAGAAGATGTCCACACCCATCGAGGTCCTCTGCAAAGGCTACCCCTGTGAGTAGCCCGGGGGACCCCTGAGGCCCTTTCCAAGGGGGAGATGAGGCCGCAGAGTCCTGTCTGGGGTGCCGTTGCCCCCGGCGCCAGAACATGAACCGTGAGCTCTGTCACGGCTCGGTCACGACGGGAGGCCTGGCTGTGAGGCGCTCAGCATCCCCGACCGAGCTCCTGCCTCACCTCCCAGGGGCTGAGCATTAGGGAAAAGGAGCCGTTCCTCCTCCCTCCCCGAACTCTCCGCGCCTGACGCTTTGGTCACCAAATGTGGGGGGTTCTTCCCCCACCACGCACTTCTCTGGGACCCCAGCTGGGTGTCCTGCCATTTACCTCGATCCTGACACTGTCTCCCTGGAGGTAGGGTCAGACCCCACAGGCCGAGGGCTCAGTCCCACAACTGTTGCCACCAACTGACGCCCCCAGCCAGTCCCCCTGTGCTTCCCACCCACACTCGGTCCCGCAACCCCCTCCCCGAGTCTGATTGACGTCCTTGGGGAAACTCACGTAGCAGTTTATGGAAGGGTGTGATGAAGGACGCGGGGGACGGGCAGGTGAAGAGAGGCACAGGGCGAGACCTGGGAGGGTCCCGGGTGCAGGAGCCTCCCTCCCCGTGGCGTTGGGGTGTGGCACCCACCTGGAAGGTCTCTAAACCCAGGAAGTCTTCCTCGCGCAGGCACCATCAGAGAACCCTGTTTCTAGCCCTTTCCCTTCTCTAGGGACGTTGGGAGCGGGGAGGGGCTGAAAGTTCCAAGCTCCTAACCGTGGCTTGTCCTTCTGGGGCCCAGCCCCCACCGGGAGCCCGCCAGAGATGCTGCTAGTGCTCCTAGCACTTAGAAGTTACAGGGTTTTAGGAGCCCCGTGTCAAGGACAGAGTCAGAGAACAAATATTAGGATAAGGACTTTTCTTTTTTTAATATTTTATTGATTTTTTACAGAGAGGAAGGGAGAGGAAGAGAGAGTTAGAAACATCGGTGAGAGAGAAATATTGATCAGCTGCCTCCTGCACACCCCCCACTGGGATGTGCCCGCAACCAAGGTACATGCCCTTGACCGGAATCGAACCTGGGACCTTTCAGTCCGCAGGCCGACGCTCTAACCACTGAGCCAAACCGGTCAGGGCAAGGACTGTTCTTACCACTTAGGAAGTAACACGGGTTTGAGGAGCTCTGTGCCAGGAACAGGGCTAGGGACCAACGTGTATGTTTTCTGTTCGTACTAAGGCCCCTCTCGCCCCTCATTTCAGGGAGGAGATGGAAGTCTTCCTCCTTCCTGTAGCTTAGGTCACCCTGGGAGCCCCCCTCGGGCTCCTGGCTGGCCTTGGAACTCGTGGCAGCGGTTGATCTGCCTCCTCCTCGCCCCAGCGTGGGCGACCAGCTGTGCACGAGGCTGCAGCGCCGCTCACCGAAGGGTCGCTCCTTCGTGGGGCGCAGGTCCTCCGTCCTCGTCCTCAGAGGCCCTGCTCACGGGCAGGTTCGGGGCCCCTCACCGTAGGGAGAGCCGTAGTCCCTTCTGTCCTCGTGCCCCCTCCTCGAGGGAAAGTGTAGGGGCGGTGGGGTGGGGGGTAGGACAGCTGCTGGGGCCCTGGAGCGCGGGCCTCACCGTGGCCTCTGTCCCTGTCCCCGCCAGCCGAGTTCTCCACTTACCTCAACTTCTGCCGCTCCCTGCGGTTCGACGACAAGCCCGACTACTCGTACCTGCGCCAGCTCTTCCGCAACCTCTTCCACCGGCAGGGCTTCTCCTACGACTACGTCTTCGACTGGAACATGCTCAAATTCGTGAGTCAGCCGGAGGCCGCGGCGGGCTGGGGGGACTGGGCGGGGAAGGCCCTGACGCCCGAGGCCAAAGTGCCCCTGTGGTGGGCGGGGCTCCCGAAGGACAGGCGCTATGAGCTGGACCGTGCGAGTGACTGCACCGGGGCCCCCGCGCCCCCGCGCCCCCCCCACTCCTGTCTCATCAATGCCGACGGCTCGTACCACCACGGTCAGCAGGGCCCGCGCGGGGCATGGCCCCCCACCAGACCCAGGAGGACCTGGCTGGGCCTCCGGTCCCTCCTGGGCCCCCGCGGCCGGGCGTGGATGGCGCTGGCGGGCCCCCCGACCGTCATGATTGCGGCCTACACCGTCCTGCTCTTGTTGTTCTGCGCGGCCCAGGCGGCCGCCTTCGCCGCAGCCCCTCTGGCCAGCCTGGACCCCTTCAGTGTGGTCTCTCTCTTCCTGGTCACGGGCCCCTGGGCCCTGCTGGGCGGCTGCTCTGTCTCCCTCTGTTGAGAGCCTGGCAGGGGGGCTGGGGGGGAGTCGTCAGTGTGCCTGGAGGTCTGGCATCAGAAATCGTATGACTTGTTTCACGTCTCTCCTGGAAAAGGGGGCTTCCTCGAGCCAGGCTCAGCCCCGTGACAGCGAGGCTATTGCGCTGCCCTGCCCCCACCCCCCTCCCAGTGCCGGGCCCGCGTACTCACGCACATACTGGTAAGGACCCCCCGAGGCCTGGCCCTTCCAAGATTTACCACTTGGCCGGCTGAGCACAAGAGGCTGAGCCTCTGCTGTGCTTTCTCTGTCCCTTCTAGGTGCCCGGCGCCCCTGGGCACCCAGGGCCCTGCAGGTAGGCCGGTGCAGGAGGTGGAGGAGGTGGAGGAACTGCCCCCCCAAAACTACTGGCCTATGGTCTGGACTCCAGGGCCCCAGTTCTGACAGCACCAGGTGCCTGAGCCCGTCGGGGCCAGGCCTGAGGAGGTGTCCCTTGGCGTGGGGGAGGGGGGCAGTAGGGGGGCGTGGCGGAGAAGGCCCTGCCCATAGATTCTTGGGGATGAGTCAGCGGCCTGATGGACAGAGCCGGAAGGTGGGGGGGGCGTTCCCGGCCCTGGAGGGCCTGGGGCTGGGCACCAGGAGCCGTCAGCAGCCTCTGTACTGAACCTGAGCTCATTAAACGTCCCCACCTGCACCCGCTTTGCTGAGTTGCCTCTCCTTTGCTCACGGGCCCCGGCCGCTCTGGCAGGCGCTCAGGACCCAGGCCTTGTTCCGGGTGGGGGCAGCGTGTGGTCTTGTGCCTCCTCTCTGCGCCTCAGACAGTGGCCTGGAGCTGCTCCCTAAGGTGCGGGGCGGAGGCTGGGCCGAGACCAGGGTTTCCACGGGCCCAGGGGCCCAGGGGAGAGGGTCGGAGGTGGCAGTGGGCACCTTTCACCCGGACCTCCCAGCGGGGAGTGTGCCCGAGGGCCCGGGCCAGCGCTTCTCGCCTCAGGGCACCTCCAGGGAGTCGGACGTGGGACCTGGCGCACCATGTGGGAGGTCATCCCAGAGCCTGGGTCTGGGAGGGGCTTGGCCCGTCTCTCCCTTCAGCTCCAAACACAGGCGTTGCATTGTCCTTCAACACGGCAGCCCCTGGCTACGAGGGCTACGTCTTAGTGGATTAAAATGAACCCGAGCTGGAAATGTCATGTGTCCGTCGCACTTGCTGCATTTCGAGTTCTCAGGAGCCGCAGGGGGCTGGCTAGTGGCTGCCACGTCTGCGAGGCCGACGTGGACACGCCCGTCACGGAGCGCTGTGGAGTGTTGTGTTAGCGGCTCCTCAGAGCCTCCCAGTCGCATTGCCCGCTGGCAAGATTTCGCCTCGTCGGGCCAGAGCTCGCCCCCCGTCCTGGGGTCCCCTTGGAAGCAGGCCCTGGAGTCAAGCTGAGCAGAGGGGCAGGTGGCTTTCTCCAGCACCGACCTCTGGCGTGAAGGCCCCCGACAGGAGTGACCCCTAGAGACCCACCGCTGTGCTGAGCTCAGCCAACCGCTCCGTCGCCCTCTGGCAGAGGCGCCCGCAGACACGCGCCGGGGACCTAACATGCCTCTCAGCGGAAGCCAGGACCTGGCACAGCGCCCCCTGCGGGAAGCCCGCAGCACCCGCCAGCAGATGGGTGCCATGCTGGGCACGGGGCCAGGCTGGTCAGCAGGAAGATCGCCCCCGACGGAGAGCCTGGGAGCAGCCACCCCCTGGCGTCCAGGGTGAGGCCTGGAGCCTGCAGACCCGGAGGCGGGATGCTGCGTTCGCCACTGTTCGAGGCCGACCGGCTGCCAGGGAGGAACGCCGGGCCCAGGACGGTCCGCGCGGCGCAGGCGGTGACTGGATGTTTACCGTCTTGTGGGCAAATACAGCCCAGAGACCTCCCTGGGATGCGTTTCTCGAGGCGTCACTTGGCTCGGATGGAAACATGGAGAGGAGCCCACCTCCGGCCTCGGGGCTGCGGCCAGGCCGCTGCGGCCTCCGAGCCCATCGCCGGAGTCCCCACCCGGGGAGTGAGTGCTAACCTCCCGCAGGAGGCTCCTGAGCGGGTGCTGCCGCTCTGGCCGCTCGGTTCGCTGTGGTTCTGGCTGAGCGGCTCGCTGCAGCCTGGAATGAGTGGGTGGGAGCCAGGGGGGCACGGGGACTGGAGGTCAGGAGCGGAGCCCTGGTGGTCCCAGGCCTGCCTGCCTGGACAGGCTGTGGGTGGGAGGACGGGATGTTCGCTTCTAGAAGGTCCTGGTCAGTCCTCTGGGGGTGCCGAGAGCAGAGCAGGACTGGTTCACGCTCCAGCTCTGCCCTGAGCTGTGTGGCCCCAGGCGGGTCCTGAGGCCTCTCTGGGCCTCGGTTCCTTACTAGGATTCAGGGATCGTTTTGATCCCCAGCCACTACCTCCCAGAGTTGCTTAAAGGCAAGGGCCTCCCCTGTCTCCCAAAGACAGTAGGGCCTTCTCGGCCAGTTCCCCGGGAGACACGGGGTTTGCAAGAGCCTGCACCCCGTGCCCATGAACAGGCCCCAACTCAGCCCACAGCTCTCTCCTCCACAGATGCGGCCCCCCTCTCGCCAGCCCCCCGCCCTTCCCTGTGGACGACCCCAGGACCAACTAGGTAACGCGGCCGGATGCCGCTCCCCTGCCGTGCTCCTCGCTCTGGGCCTTCCTGTCCTCTGCGCTGGGGTGGCAAGTGGCTGGATGGCAGGGCCCCCGGGCCCACACAGCCCTCTCCCAGCCTGCCTGCTCGGTGTCTTCTTCCTCCGTGGGCTCGGGACCCCTTTCTTCCCCGGCTCCCCTGCGCGCCCTGTGAAGGCAGGCAGCATCTGTATGGTAGTGGCCCCCGCGGCACCTGTCAGGAGCCATCGCCAGGTCCAGGGGCAGGGGACAGGCAGCCCTTTGAAAAGATCCCGGCTGGGAGGCCGGGTTCGAGGCCCGGCCTGGCCTCGGCAGCCTTGTAATCCCCCCCTCTGGCCTCTGAGCACCTGCCCTGCTGTGCTGAGGAGCCGCGGGCCCTCTGTTCATGGAGGGGACCAGGTTGGGAGGGCCAAGGGGGGCGCTAGGACATCAGCCTCCCAGCCTGACGGGCCCTCTGAGACCAGGGCAGAGTGACCTTCCTCCCCCTCTCACATCCAGCTTCCTCTTTTCGGGGCAGGTTGTGGTTCTGTTTCTCTTGCTGTGCGATCATGGGTCCTGGCCAGGCCTCAGGCTTCCTGCTGTGGGGAGGAGGTTGGACCAGAGGGTGTCTGCGATGCCCCTTCCCCAAGGTGCCCTGCGGGGATGCCGGACCCCAGAGCACCCTGGCCTTGCAGGGCTGACCAGGCCTCCTCTTGCCTCCCCACAGGGTGCAGCCCGGAATCCCGAGGACGTGGACCGGGAGCGGCGAGAGCACGAGCGCGAGGAGAGGATGGGGCAGCTCCGGGGGTCTGCGACCCGGGCCCTGCCCCCAGGCCCGCCCACGGGGACCCCCGCCAACCGGCTCCGCAGTGCTGCCGAGCCTGTGGCCTCCACCCCAGCCTCCCGCATCCAGCAAGCTGGTGAGCAGGGGCCTCAGGCAGTGAGCTGGGCCCAAGCGGGGGCCGGGGCAGTCAGGGCCCTGGACACTGAGGCTGGCTTCCCCCTGCCTCCCCTTTCAGGCAATACTTCTCCCAGAGCGATCTCACGGGTCGACAGAGAGAGGAAGGTGAGCATGAGGCTACACCGGGGCGCGCCAGCCAACGTTTCGTCCTCCGACCTCACTGGGCGGCAAGAGGTCTCCCGGATTTCAGCCTCACAGGTGAGCTGCCCTCACCCCAGTCCTGCCGTGCCGCCCCGCTGAGCCAGAGCCCCCCGGTTCCTCCCTGTCTGCTGAGTCTGACAACCTTGGAGCAAGGACCTGGTCTCTAATCCTCCACCATCTGATTGGCCCCATGGAGCAAAGTCAGACGTAACCTGCTCCAGCGAGTGGGAGACCCCGGTGGGCAGCTGGGAGCTCGCAGGGGAGGGGCTCACAGTCCCTGCCTTCAGGAAGTCCCCGCACGTCCCATTTAGCACAGGATAGAGGCGGGCGGATCCTGTCCCCGTGGCCCCACTTAGGGGCCATGTTTGGGGCCAGGAAAGTTGGGAAAGGGGAATCCTGGTTGACCAAGGAGGGGGTCCTGGCAGAGGGGGGAGGAGCCCTGCTCTGGTCCACAGTGGAGGGGTCTCAGCAGGTCAGGCCAGGAGCTGGGCATCCGGTGGCCGGGCTCGGTTGTGCGTGGCCTGGAGCAGCTGCTTTGCAGCGACATCCTGGGGTCATTGAGGTCACGCACCCTGCCCTTGGCTTGGGCCTTGGCGGGTGGGGTGGAGCTCCGTGGGGAGACTTGCCCCAAGGCCGGCAGCTTATCCCTTCCCCTCTCTCTGCCTTCCCTCCCAAGACAAGCGTGCCATTTGACCACCTCGGGAAGTGAGGGGAGCTCCATCGGACCAGTATTTGCTTAGGTGAGTGGACAGCCGGTGCAGACGCCGCCCGCCCGCTCTAGAAACGCCTGTAGCCCCAGGAGGAGACCAGTGTGTGCTGTGGAGGGGCAGGGGAGTTGCAGATGGTACCAGGGACCCCAGAACCAAGGGCCTTCAGGGGAGTTGAAAACCTGTGAGCAGGCCTGGCCCACATCCGTTAATTTCTGCTGGAAACCCCTTTCTCTGTCCTCCACACCCCCTTTGCTCTCGCATAATCTGCCGTCACCAAAGACCCTTGGCCTCCGCAAGCCGGGGAGTGAGCCTCCTGGGACCCCACGGCCGCTGAGGCCTTGACTGGTGTATAGCAGCCCCCGCTGTGGGTCGGGCTTGGGGAAGGGGAGGTGTGGGTCTGAGCCTGGGGAGCATGCGCACGACGGGCTGGGCTAGGCCTCACCCCCGAGGAGGTCATTGCACAGACCGAGCGGGGACCTAACGCCAGGAACCAGCCTGTCCGTGGCACGTCGTGGCCGGGGTGGCTGCTCACCGGGAGGACAGAAGGAGAGAGATAGTGTCCTTCCTGTGGAAATGGAGCACCTACTGTGTGCCCCAGACGGGGGACCAAGTGCAAGGACTCGGGACAAGGAGACAGGAGGTGAAGGGCGTCTGGCACATGGGTGGCCAGAGGCAAATGCCCCTCTAATCGGTCTTCTTTCTCTCCATTTTTTAGTGTCTTCACTGTATTTTCTTTCAAAAAACAACAAAAAGATGGGGGAAAAACCACTCAAAAGAACAAAAACGACAAAAACCCAGCACAAAAGCGACGATGGATTTTGTTTCTTTAATTTTTTTTAATTTTTATTTTTTTTTTGGCCAACGGCAAGAAGATGAGATGCCCTCAGCACCGAGGATTCTTGTCCCTTTGCATTTCCCGCTGCCAAAGGCTTCCCCAGACCCCAGGCCACGTGTGCCAGCCGCCCGCCGAGGCCCTGCCCGGTGATGCTGAGGCCAGGAGAGGACAGCTCAGCCTCGAGGGCCACGAGGAGGCGGCCACGAGGAGGCGGCCAGGAGCCTGGGGAGTGGTTTGGCTGTTTGGGTGGAGCCGGGTGTCACCAGGGGTTCTTGAGCCTCAGAACCACGGGAGACTCAGCCCCCGCTGCCCGGGGCGATGGTGGCGGGCTTCCCGAGAGGGCTTTCCCAGTGTCCCCTGAGCGTTTGGGCCGTCCTTTGCCTTGGCAAGGGGACTTCAGTTGTGGGCGGTAAGGTGATGGCGGCCGAGCGTCGTCCTGTGCCTGTGTGTGCGTATGTGACCTGCATCTCCCGGGACAGCAGGGCCTGCCGCCTGCCAGGCGGAGTTTCTGTTCTCATCCCTCTAACCAGGACACCGGGTAGGTGACGACGACCTGCGTGCGTCTCAAGAAGGGCACAGAGTGTCCTGGCCACCACCAGCCCCTCATCACCCGTGGCAGCCCTGTCCCCAATGCCTGGAGACTCCCAGAAAGCACCTGGCTCCCGGGGTGTGGATGAATTTCCTGGTCCTGACACCCCCCGGGGGCCACCCCCCTGCACCCGGCCTCTCCAGCGAGGAGCCTGGGTCCGGGCTGGGCGCTGGCCTTACCCACCCCTCCTACTTAACACCCGTTTTTATTTTTGTTTGTTTTCTCTTGTGTGTGTATTTCCTAATTTATTTACCTCTGTTTCCCCTTCTTTCTTTTCCTTTCTTTTTTTTTTAATTAAAGAGCAAAGCTTTTTATAACTTTGTAATTTAAAAAACTGAAAAAAAAAATACTGAAGAACTTTGGGGGGAATTTTGTACTTTTTTCCTGTGTAAATATTGGACTTTTTTGAGCTTTATTGTGGTTGTTAATTTGAAGTAATAAAGTAGAAAAGGATCAAGTGACATGGGCAGCCCACAGTCACCTCTTTGCTCCGGGGGGCTTTCTCCTCGGCAGACCTGGGGGAGAGGAGGGCTGGGGGTTAAACCAATGCTTCCAGAACCCAATACGCACCACCAGGGAGCAAGTTCTGACCCCCGAGGGCGGGGCCTGGGCCTGAAAGTCTGCATCCTAACCAGCTCGGGGGGAGGGGGCGGGGGGGGGGGCCTGAGGCCCAGGGCACGGAAGAGAAAGGTTCAGACAGCTCTTCCCAACATTGTCTCATCCGCACCGGAGTCCCGAGTCAGGTCTGCTCATCTCTGCCTTCGGATGGGAGAGTCAGAGATGAAGTCCTCTGCGCAGGCTCACGCAGCAGCTCTGGTGGCAGAACCCGGATCTGAGCCCCACCCCTGGCCTAGGAGCCCAGCAAGGGAGGGTGCTGGAGTCGGGGTCAGTGGCGGCTGTACCACAGGTGACCTTGGTGGTGCCTTCATCGGAGCCTTGATAACGGGGCAGCCCTCAGCCCAGCCTGCCTGTGTCTCACCGGCTTATGAAAGAATTTGTCTGTCAGCCTGCATTTATCCAACACGGTTTACTTTCCTATTTCTCCTGCTATTGCCACGTCTCCACCCACGGACAAGAGCAAAGCTACTTGACCCCTTGACCCGATGGGTCAGCCGGGAGGTGCTGGAGGGCTCAGGTTCCCTGGGGCACTTTGAAGCCCTGGGCATAGCTCAAAACCCCTAGAGTGAGGGTCCCTTCCAGTGCTGGTGATACAGGACACGAAGCGGGTCCAGGCTGATGTCACTACCTGAGCCAAATTCAGCAGAGATAAGATTGAGTCATATATGAGCCTTTATTCCAATAATGCGGGCAGTATGGGAGAGCAGCAGATCACCATGTAAATTCTGCCCTGACAGCCACGAGCCGGCGGATTATACGGGGATAAGGAAGGAAGCTGGGTGCAAGGGGAATGGGGGGTAGGATAATGGTTGCAAGGGCTGTGGTCCCCGTGTTTCCTTCCAGGAGCTTGAAGTCCTGATAACAAGGTAGTTAATTTTCTTTTTTTCATATATTTTATTGACTTTTTACAGAGAGGAAGGGAGAGGGATAGAGAGTTAGAAACATCGATCAGCTGCCTTCTGCACACCCCCCACTGGGGATGTGCCCGCAACCAAGGATCATGCCCCTGACCTTAATCGAACCTGGGACCCTTCAGTCCGCAGGCCATCGCTCTATCCACTGAGCCAAACCGGTCAGGGCGATAGTTAATTTTCAATGGTGTTAAAACCCAGCTCCTGCCCTAGCCAGTTTGGCTCAGTGGATAATGGACCGAAGGTCCTGGGCTCGATTCCCGTCAAGGGCACCTACCTCGGTTGCAGGCTCCTCCCCGGCCCGGGCCGTGGTCTGGGCTTGTGCAGGAGGCAGCCAATCTATGTGTTTCTCTCACAGGGATGTGTTTGTCTTTCCCTCTCTCCCACTCTCCCTAAAAATCAATGGAAAAGGAACCTTAGGTGAGGATTAACAACAGAAAGCCTGGAGAAAGGTCAGCATTCCTGAGGCAAACCCCTGGAGGGGGTCAGGGTCCAGGCACAGCAACCAAATCAAAGCACTTCCTGTCATTTGCTCTCAAATGTGTTCTCTGAGCGGTGGCCCCATCGGCCCCCAGGCACCCCTTACCTTCCTACAGCTCTTTTCCTTCCAGGTTCCCAGGGTCTAAGAAAACCTCTCCCCTGTAGTGATCGGGTGAAGAACCATGAAACCACTGTGGTCCCACTCCTATTCCGCGCCCTTCCCCCTTTCACTGCCATTTGAAGACGCTGTGGCCCCACAGCCTGGCCCGGGCCTGGCCAAGGGTCTCCTGTTGACCCTCCAGGGAGCTTTAGGCAAAGGCAGGTCCTTGTTCACAGCCATCAGGGGTAGGAGGTGTGCCCCAAGCCCCCCATAGGGCCCTGACTTAAGGCAATGAGTCCCAGGAAGACCCTCCTGGTGTGGGGTGACAATAGAGTCTGATCCCAAACCCCTCGCCCCCCCCACACACACACACACTGAGGACCTCTCTGGGTGGGCATCTGACATCAAACACTTACGTGTGAAATTACCAACTATGGGCCCTGACGGGGAGATATGAGCTAACCTTTTTCTAAAAAATATTTTCTAGTGAAAATCTTAGTTCCTGCGTGGCTCAGTCAGTGGTTGAGCTTCGACTTATGAACCAGGAGGTCATGGTTCAGTTCCCGGCACACGCCCGGGTTACGGCTGGATGCCCAGTGTGGTGTGTGCAGGAGGCAGCTGATCAAAGATTCTTTCTCATCATGGATGTTTCTATCTACCCTGTCTCTCTCCCCTCCTCTCTGAAATCAATAAAAATATTTTTTTAAAGAAAATCTTAGTTCCTTATAACACTACTGTGCTTATTTGCTCGATCTGACAGCATACGTAAAGTTTAATATTACTACTAAAAAGTATTCTTACGGAGCAAAGAACCTTTTTTAAATGTTAGGATTTTATTTTTATTTATTTTTAAATATATTTTATTGATTTTTACAGAGAGGAAGAGAGAGGGACAGAGAGTCAGAAACATCGATGAGAGAGAAACATCGATCAGCTGCCTCCTGCACACCTCCTACTGGGGATGTGCCCGCAACCAAGGTACATGCCCTTGACCGGAATCGAACCTGGGACCTTTCAGTCCACAGGCCAACGCTCTATCCACTGAGCCAAACCAGTTAGGGCAAAAGAACATTTTTTATTAAAAAAAGTAAGAGTTTATTTGGGCTAAACTGACAACATTGCCAAGGAAGCAAGATCTCAAATCTTGCTCCGAAGAATCCCAGTTTTGCAGTTTATTTTATACGTTTGGAATAGGGAAGGCGTGTAAGGAAGATTACGGGAAGGTGGGAGGAAGCCAGGCGGGGATTGGATTACGGGAGGGTTGACCAGGTGACGGGATCTCTTGGGGGTGGTTACGCTTCTGAGGGATCTTGTTGTCTTGGGATGGCTGTTTGTCTACCTCTGGTCACCAGCTTCTCATCCTAGAGGAACCTTGGATGTCCCTTGTAGGTGGAGGCGTGGGTAGGTGTCCCTTCATGTTAGGTGCCTGGTAAGGTCCCTTCCAATGAGACTGGAGAGTGTCCCTTTAGTGGATGTCCTTTCCAAGTTCACCCGATTTGAAGCGGGAGCCAGTGGGGCCCAATGGGCCCATGCTGGTACCAGCACCGGGTCCGGGTCCGGGTCCGGGTCCGCGGGGTGGGCCTGCGCAGCTTCTTCAAAACCCTGCCAGCAACGCCAAGGAAATGGCGATGAAGAAACATCCAAATTTGTAGAGAATTTTTATGAGTGTACTTGAGCCAAACAGATGACATTGCCGGGATCTGCAATGCTCCCTGAAGAACTTTGACCTTGGACGGGATCCCCCTGAGGCTGGGCCGCAGCGTGCAGTGCCAGAGTGACTTGAAACCACCCTCTGCTCTGTGTGGTTTTCATTGATTTTAATGACGGGTCCGTGCTCCCCCTTTTCGGCTTAAATTTTATTTGTTGGAGATGCCGTGTGTGAAAACGAAGCAATAAAAAGAGTTAGAATCGCTGCATCCTTGCCCCGCACTGTGTTCCCATCCACCATCCCCCGGGTTCCGGCTTCTGTTTCCTGTGTTCCTCACTCGGGGAGCTGATGCACACGGGAGGGTGGCACACGGGAGGGTGGCAGCTGACAGCTCGGAGGAAGTGGCATTTCAGCTGAGGCCAGAGGGGTGACCAGGATGTGTCAACCATGCCGTCAGTTTATTTTAATAAGAATGCCAGGTAATCGCCAGGGAATTTTGCCCAGACTGCAAGGGCAAACATGCCACTTAGTGAGTCATTTTCATTTCGTGCAGCGAACGTTGGCTGGTTGTGTGGGTGCCCGCGCCTGGCTGAGGTGGAGCGGAGAGCAGCGGTGAGAACTGAGGAGCTCAGGGCCGGAGACCAAAGGCCAGCCCGGCTCCTCCAAGACCTTGGGCGTTGTCTGGGCCTCAGTTCTCGCCTCTGTGCAGAGCGGGTGGTCATACCTGCTTTAGATAGTTGTGGCTGAGCTCACTGAGAGCTCACTGTGCCTCGCCCTGGTCCTAGCCCTGTGCTCACCAACTCCGCAGGCAGGTGTATTACGATGCCCATTTTATGGATGAGAACACTGAGGCACAGAGAAGACTGCCTGGCTCCACAGCCCATGGAACATCCAGTCGTGGTAACACATTTCTTTTTTTTTTTTCAATCCTCACTCGAGGGTATGCTTTTATTGATTTAGGAGCGAGAGGAAGGGCCCAGCGGTGTGGCTCAGGGGTTGAGCGTCAACCTATGAACCAGGAGGTCACGGTTCGATTCCCTGTCAGGGCACATGCCTGGGTTGTGATGTCAATCCCCAGTGGGGGCCGTGCAGGAGGCAGCCAATCAATGATTCTCTCTCATCATTGATGTTTCTCTCTGAAATCAATAAAAAAATATATATATTTTTAAAAAAGAGCAAGAGGAAGGGAGAGAGAAACATCGATTGGCTGCTCCCCCCGCCTACACCCTGACCTGGGGTCGAACCCCCAACCTTTTGGTGTATGGAACAACACTCCAACCAGTTGAGCCACCTGGCCAGGGCTACATATTTTTAATTTTTTTTTTTCAGTTACAGTTGACATTCACTATTATATTAGCTTCAAGTGCATAACAGTGACTAGACCTTTGTATTGCTTACAAAGTGATCACGTGGTAAGTCTAGCAGCACCTGACACCGTATAGTTACTACAGTGTTATGGACTATATTCCCTATGCTATACTTCACATCCCCAGGACTGTTTTGTAACTGCCAATTTCTTTACCCCTTCACCTTTTGGAACTACCTATTTCTTTTTTTTTAAAAAAAATATATTTCTATTGATTTCAGAGAGGAAGGGAGAGGGAGAGAGAGATAGAAACATCAATGATGAGAGAGAATCATTGATGGGCTGCCTCCTGCACACCCCACAGTGGGGATTGAGCCTGCAACCCGGGCATGTGCCCTGACCGGGAATCAAACCATGACCTGGTTCATAGGTCGACACTCAACCACTGAGTCACACTGGCTGGGCGGTAACTACATATTTCAAACACGTGGTGTGATCTTGGCTGCCCGGGGCTCCCAGCCTAGTCAGGGAAAAACTCAGACAAGCAAATGGCTCGTCCCAAACCAGAATCCTGTATGAACTGGGGACAAAGGAGGGAGGGAATGTGTCAGGAGTCATCAAGGAATGTGTTTCAAAGATCTTTGAGCCCTGGCCAGTGTGGCTAAGTTGGTTGAGCTTCGTCCTATGCCCTGAAAGGTCACCAGTTCGATTCCTGGTCAGGGCACATGCCCAGTTGCGGGTTTAATCCCAGTTTTTCTCTCTCTTCCTCTCCCCCTCTCTCTAAAATCAATAAAAACATATTAAAACATCCCAGCTGGTGTGGCTCAATGGTTGAGCATTGACCTATGAACCAGGAGGTCACAGTTTGATTCCAGGTCACGGCACATGCCCTGGTTGCAGGCTCGATCCCCAGTGTGTGGTGTGCAGGAGGCAGCCGCTCATCATTCATGATTCTATCTCTCCCTCCCTCTCCCTTTCTGAAATCAATTGAAAAAAATTTTTTTTAAAGAAGGGAGGCAGAGGGAACCAATGGCCAGGGAGAGGAGGCCGGGGCTAGGACACTCCCTGGGGCTGGTCCGCCGGTAGGAGGAGGCTGAAGAGCCCTCAGGGCGGGTATGGATGAGTGGACAGCAGAGGTTGGGAGGAGGAGGTGTGGGGAGGCAGGGAGAACTTGGCCCAGGACAAAAGGAGGGCTAAGCTCCGAGGAACTTGGCTCAGTCACTTCCCTGTGCTTCTCATCACCTGCGAAAAGCTCTAGTCACCTGTTCCTGGGCGGCTCCCTCTGAGGCCGTGGCCTCCCCTCATCTCTGCCTGTGTGCTGATGCCCCGACCCAGGGCCTGCCATGGGGCTTGGTCAGGGGGACCCCTGAGGCCAGCGCCGATGGGGCCACTGCTTTAGCAAAGGGGAGCGCCTTCTGCTCCCATATTCCCCCCCACCCCCCCACCCTTCTACCCCCTCTACTCCCTCTACCCCCCGCTCCCCCATCCTGCTCTCTTCCAGAAACAGATACTGGAATAGCAGCTAAGAATGCTGAGCCCCCACGGCTGTTGCAGAGAAGAAGGGAGAGGGATAGTTAGAAACATGGATCAGCTGCCTCCTGCACGCCCCCCACTGGGGAAGTGCCCGCAACCAAGGTACATGCCCTTGACCGGAATCGAACCCGGGACCCCTCAGTCCGCAGGCCGACGCTCTATCCACTGAGCCAAACCGGTTAGGGCACGTCACAGCCTCTTTCCCGAACCCTGCAATAGGGCGGCCCCAGGAACACATCCAATCACTCGGAGGAGCAAACACACTCCGGGTTCCAGCTCGCACTGCCGATCCCCAGACGCCCTCCATTCTCCAGCCACGCTCTCTGGGGCCCCGTATCCCTGCCCACACGTGGGTGGGTGAGGGAGAGGAGGCCTGGTGTGCAGGATAAATGTTGCCATGGTGACACCGCGCCACCTTCCCCTCCTCTTCCTCTGGCCGGCTCCCTGCCACCCCTTTTCTCCCCCTAACCTTGAGGCACCGCCAGCATCTCTGTCCTCCACTTGTCCTGCGTGAGGCCACAGCCCATCGCCGTGGGGCTCAGGACGCGGCACATCCAGAGCTTGGTTTCCTGGAGGCTGCTCAGCCCATGCAGGAGAGGCTGATGGGGTGGGAGAGCCGTCAGCCAGCAATGAGGGCCCAGCCCTGGGCGCTGTCCCTTTAAGGAAGTTGTTCCCCCCCCCCCATCCCCCGCTTTGCCCCCTGCTTCCCCCTCTCCCGCTCTAGGCAACCCCCACCACAGATCCCTACAGCCAGTAACTGGGGCTCCTGCAGGCCCCTGGGAGAATCTCAGGTAATTATGCCTCCCAAGGCCTTTCATCGCAGCCTCTTCAAAGTGCCTGTGATTAAGGTGGGGCCCTTTGAAGTCATCCCACCCAGGTTTACTTCCCAAATCCCTGCAGCTCCACTGGGACACCCTGGCCTCTGGCTCCCTCCTGCCCTGCCCTCCTCCCTCTCAGGAAAGACTCTGAGAAGGCCCTGGCCCTGCCTCCCCAGCTCCCCAAGTGCCTCCAACCTGAGGTGGACCTGCCTTCAGGGGAGTTGCTGCAAACTGGCCGCTGTCACTCCGTTGGTGGGGCGGCAGCCTGTGCACCAAAAGGATGCCGGTTCAATTCCCGGTCAGAGCACATGCCCAGGTTGTGGGCTCAATCCCTTGATGTTTCTCTCACATTGATGTTTCTCTCTCTCCCTCTCCTTTCATTTATCTCTAAAATTCATTAAAAATAGCCCTAACTGGTTTATCTCAGTGGATAGAGCGTCGGCCTGCGGACTCAAGGGTCCCAGGTTCGATTCCCGTCAAGGGCATGTACCTTGGTTTCGGGTGCATCCCCAGTAGGGGGTGTGCAAGAGGCAGCTGATCAATGTTTCTCTCTCATTGATGTTTCTAACTCTCTATCCCTCTCCCTTCCTCTCTGTAAGAAATCAATAAAATACATTAAAAAAGTAAAATGAAATAAAATTGCCCTAGCTGGTTTGGCTCAGTGGATAGAGCATCAGCCTGCGGACTGAAAGGTCCTGGGTTCGATTCCGGTCAAGGGCACATGCCTGGGTTGCAGGTTTGATCCCCAGTTGGGGGGGGGGGTGAGCAGGAGGCAGCCGATCAATGATTCTCTCTCATCATTGATGTTTCTATCTCTCCCTCTCTCCCTTCCTCTCTGAAATCAATAAAAAATATATATATTAAAAAATAAAAAATAAATAAAATTCATTAAAAATAAAGTAAAAGAATTTGAGACATGTTCCTAATGACTCCAGGGAAACTGGCAGTACATCCTTGTCTTTGGCCTGTTTTCATTTGCTTGTTGGTTCCGGCGAGGTAAGTTGGAAGTGCAACTCATCTCACCTGGGTTGGAGGTACAAGTGTGTGTGTGTGACTGAGACAGGCAGAAAAAGGAAGCTCCCTCCCTCTGTGTCCAACACAGGCTCTTCCACAGCAACCCGTGCACCATCGCCAGCCACATCCCGGATTCTCACGTGCCCCCGACGGCCTCGCTGGGAACGGCCGTGTTCTGCTTGCTGAGGCCCCTGCTGCCCTGAGGGTCACCACCCACAGAAGGACTGTGTGAAGTCAGGGGCATTTTCTCTTGCTGCCCGGTTTTCCCAGTTCCTGTGGGGACGGGCGTGGGTCCTGGTTCATTTAACAAACACCCAAGAGGGCGCCCTACGTGCCAGGCTGCTCAAGGTGTGACTTTAGCCAAGTAATGATGCCTCTCTGTGCCTCAGTTTCCGCGTCTGCCAAATGACAGTCGCTGCTGCTTGCTGACGTAATAAAGAGGTCACTGCACTGCCTGCACGTAGTAGGTGCTCAATAAGTGGTAGAGGAGGGACATAATGCCAGCCCCTGTGGGTCAGGTTCTGGACCTGCAAAGGTGATCAGGACCTAGCCCTGTTTGCTTGCCCTGTGTGAGGGCCCCTCCTCCAGACATTTTCTATGAGTTTTGTTTTTTTTTTTAAATATATTCCATTGATTTTTTACAGAGGAAGAGAGAGGGATAGAGAGTTAGAAACATCGATGAGAGAGAAACATCGATCATCTGCCTCTTGCACACCCCCTATTGGGGATGTGCCCGCAACCAAGGTACATGCCCTTGACCCGAATCGAACCTGGGACCCTTCAGTCCGCAGGCCGACGCTCTACCCACTGAGCCAAACCGGTTTCAGCCATTTTCTATGAGTTTTAAATCACACACACACTCTCTCTCTCTCTCTCTCTCTCTCTCTCTCTCTCACACACACACACACACACACACACACACACACTCACACACTCACTCACTCACACACACTCACACAGACTCACACACACACTCACTCTCTCACACACACACACACTCACACATTCTCTCACACACACTCACACACACACATACACTCACACACACACATACACTCACACACACTCACACACACTCACATACACACACACACACACACACACACTCTCTCACACAAACACACACACACTGAGAGTAAGAGTGTCCCAGTGACCACATGTGAGACCTCAAATCCAGCTGTGCCTGGCACTTCCTAATGAAGCGAGTCCTTAAATTATGTTGCTTAATGCAGTTTAAGTCGGGTTTTTGTCCATTGAAACCAAAAGGGTCTAATTCAGGTAAGAAGGTAGCTGGGTCCTCAGCAGCACATTCCATAAACAGCAGCGTGAGAATCAGCGGTGCGCTAAGAGCTGCGCCAACGTTTGTACACATATTGCTGGGGGACCCAGGCTCAGACAGGCAAAGCCACATGCCTAGAGTGTCCTGCTAGGAGGTAATGGAGCTGGGCCTGGCTCTGCTCGCCACTCCACACGCTGCCCTTGGCCGGGGCTCCCTCAGCGTCCGTGGGGACAAGGGGGAGACACAGAGGCTGCAGGTAAATGGATCTGGAGAGCTCTGGGCTCCCAGCCACACAGCAGCTGGCATGGCTGAGGCTCTGCTCCTTCCCTGCACGCCCCTGCCAGGTGCTAGGGGTGGGTTTTGGAAGCCAAGAGAATTCAACTTGGCCCGTACCCTTGAGAGGTCCTCAGTGTGGTGTGGAGACAGGTATGTTCCGATGGATTGTGAGACAAGAAGAAACCAGAAGGGAATAAGAAATGACTTCTTGCCCTGGCCAGTTTTGCTCAGTGGTTAGAGTGTCAGCCCTCACACCGCAGGGTCTCAGGTTCAATTCCCAGTCGAGGCCACTTACCTGGGTTGTTGGTTCCATCCCTGGCCCCGGTCAGAGCGCATTTGGGAGACAACCAATCGATGTGTCTCTCTCACACCCATGTTTCTCTTTCTCTATCTCTCCCCCTCCCTCTCTCCCTTCCACTCTCTCTAAAAATCAATGGAAAGATACTCTCCCATGAAGATTAACAAACAAACAAACAAAAAAATCATTTAAAATAAGTTTTAAAGAAAGTCATTTTTTTTTTTTCTATTTGGTAAAAAGAGATTATTTTTTCTTATTTTGAAAATATGGAATACTTTTGCAAACAGATTTTGGAAAATACAGAGAAACAAAGGGGGCTGCCCTGGCCGGTTTGGCTCAGTGGATAGAGCATCAGCCTGTGGACTGAAGGGTCCCAGGTTCGATTCCAGTCAAGGGCACATGCCCGGTTTGCAGGCTTGATCCACTGAGCCAAACCGGCCAGGGCAGCCCCCTTTGTGGGCTCCATCCCCAGTGGGGGGGCGTGCAGGAGGCAGCCGATCAATGATTCTCTCTCATCATTGATGTTTCTATCTCTCTCTCCCTCTCCTTTCCTCTCTGAAATTAATAAAAATATATTTAAAAAAGAAAAAGAAACAAAGTGGGCAGAGATAAGATAATCAATATTCATAATCCTGTTACAAGAACCCACTGTTAACATTTTGTTACATTTCTTTCCAATTTTTCTTCTAAGCTTTTTTTTTTTAAAACAGTCTTCAGAACAGGCTGTCATTGCAAATTTATTACTGCTTTTTTTTACTCACTGTTATTCTTAATCATTTCCCCATGTTATTTGAAATGTGTAAAGAGGCTATTTTAATATCTACACAATATGCCATTGTGTGGATCTACCATAATTTACTTAACTATTCTTTGATGAGTTTCAGATTATTTCCTTTTTTTTTTTTTTTTTATTAGGGAGAAACTAATTGAAACAGAGTGGGATACAGCCTGGTCAGGGCGCATGCAGGGCAACCAATCGATGTGTCTCTCTCACATCGATGTTTCTGTCTCTCCCCCTCCTTCCACGCTCTCTAAAGATCAATGGAAAAATATCCTCGGGTGAGGATTAACAAAACTGAGCGGGATCCAGAAGGAACCAAAAGATATCTGATTTGGTCTTTGAAGGAAGAATAGCTGCTTGCTGGAGGTGAAAAAGGTATCAGTAGCCCTGACCGGTTTGGCTCATTGGGTAGAGCGTTGGCCTGCGGACTGAAGGGTCCCGGGCTCGATTCCGGACAAGGGCATGTACCTTGGTTGTGAGCACATCCCCAGTAGGGGGTGTGCAGGAGGCAGCTGATCGATGTTTCTAACTCTCCCTTCCTCTCTGTAAAAAAATCAATAAAATATATATATATTTTAAAAAAGGTATTAGTAGCCAGTGGGTGGGTGCACAGGTGAGTGGTGGGCTGGGAATCGTTATAATTGTCCAGAAGGAAGGGGGCCTGAACCAGGGCCGGTCCCAGGCTCGGAGGGGAGAGGGGACCGAAGTGAGTAGCAACATTGAACCTGGGTGGATGTGCAGCTGCACTGGGAGGGCGTAGGAAGAGGGGTAGATGTTTATTTTCATTTGGGAAAGCCTGGAGGAGAGGGTAAGGAACGGCTGGGAGCAGCCAACCAGGAGTCCCAGTGCCACCTGTTGACCTGCCATGTCACGGGGCCAGGTGACTTTCTGTCTTTGAGCCCATCCCGGCAATACAAACCTAAAAATACTCTGCCCCCGCCGGCCCGGGCCTCTGTAAGTTGAGACCCAGGAGTGCTCTAGTGAGCAGGGCTCAGAACCTGAGTTTGGGTGCAGTTTGGCCTGAACGCTCAGGAGGGGCAGTGATGTCAGAATCTGCTGGTTGGTAAGCTTTCTGTGCTAAGCAGATGCTGCCACCACGATACCTGAGACAAGGACTATGCCCTGGGGGTGTTTACGTGTGAGACAGGAGAGCTGGAAGTCATAAACAAATGATTATCGAGCAAATGACTGTAAGATAAGCCTGGTTGGTGTTGGGGTAGCCCTGAGCAACTTCTCACCTGGGTCTGGGGAGAGATAGAAACATTAATGACAGTTTGGCTCAAATAAACTCACAAAAATTCTTTACAGGTCTAAATTCTTTTTACATTAACAATGTAATCTTCCTTATGTCCCCCCCCCCCCCTAATTTCAAATGTGTAAAAGAAACAGCGAAACTGTCACTCTTTAAAGTGTTTGAGATCTTGCTTCCTGGCAATGATCAGTTTTGGCTCAAATAAACTCATAAAAATTCTCTGCCCAGTCGGCTTGGCTCAGTGGTGGAGCATCAACCTGTGAACCAGGAGGTCACGGTTCGATTCCTAGTCAGGGCACATGCCTGGGTTGTGGGCTCCATCCCCAGTTGGGGGCGTGCAGGAGGCAGCCGATCAATGATTCTCCCTCATCATTGATGTTTCTTTTTCTTTTTTTTAATTTAATATTTTTATTGATTTTAGAGAGGAAGGGAGAGGGATAGAGAGATAGAAACATCACTGATGAGAATCATTGGTCAGCTGCCTCCTGCTCGCCCCCCACTGGGGATTGAGCCTGAAACCCAGGCATGTGCCCTTGGCCGGAATCGAACCTGGGACCCTTCAGTCCGCAGGCCAACGCTCCATCCACTGAGCCAAACCGGCTAGGGCGATGTTTCTATCTCTCTCTCCCTCTCCCTTCCTCTCTGAAATCAATAAAAATATATTTTAACCTTTTGCACTCGGATGTCGAGTGTGACTCGACACGGTTAGCATCGGTAGCAGCTCGTATGTCGAATTGTATTGAATGTATCAATAATTTGAAATATTAAAAAATCCAAATAAGTAAGTTTGTATGAAAAGAAACTCCAGTTTTTTATTCTACTGCCGCGCTTTGTAAAATCTGGGGTATTTAAAAAATTAAATCCCGAGTAGAATAAAGGAATCGAGAAAAAAGCAAGCGAGTGCAAAGGGTTAAAAATTCTCTACTTTGCCGAAACTGGTTTGGCTCAGTGGATAGAGCGTCGGCCTTTGGACTCAAAGGTCCCGGGTTCGATTCCGGTCAAGGGCATGTACCTTGGTTGCAGGCACATCCCCAGTAGGGGGTGTGCAAGAGGCAGCTGATCGATGTTTCTCTCTCATCGATGTTTCTAACTCTCTATCCCTCTCTCTTCCTCTCTGTAAAAAATCAATAAAAAAAAATAATAAAAAAAATAAAAAAAATTCTCTACTTGTCTGGACACCTCACATGGCACAAAGAAGGCTAGAGGGCCCTTTGGGGTCACTTTTGTAAAGACCGTAATCCTATTCCTGAGGTCTCCACCCTTCTGACCTAACCCCCTCCCAAAGGCCCCACCTCCTGATACCATCACATTGTGGGTTAGGATTTCAGCATTCAAATTTTTGGGGGGACACAAACATTTAGTCTCTAGCAAGAGTATTGCAATAATCCTGGGCAGAAACTGAAAGGTTGGTAGCAGTGGAGATGGGGTGCAAGGGGTCAGAGGCTAGATATATTTTGCACATAGAGCCAATAGAATTTCCCGCCGAGCGGGGAAGGGAGTGGGAGGAGGGATTTAAAGATGACTCCAAGCTGAAACCGGTTTGGCTCAGTGGATAGAGCGGCGGCCTGCGGACTCAAGGGTCCCAGGTTCGATTCTGGTCAAGGGCATGTGCCTTGGTTGCAGTCACATCCCCAGTGGGGAATGTGCAAGAGGCAGCTGATCGATGTTTCTAGCTCTCTATCCCTCTCTCTTCCTCTCTGTAAAAAATCAATAAAATATATTTAAAAAAATAAACATAAATAAAGATGACTCCAGGAGTTTTGGCCTGGGCCCTGGAAGGATGGAGATGCCGATGCCGGTTGTAGGGAGTCTGTGAGGGAGCAGGTCTTGTCTTCTTGTCTGTGCTTGGGAGGAGGGATGGGTTCTGATGTGGGCATGCTGACTCTGAGATGCCTGTCGGGCTTCAGTAGGAGGTGTTGAGCTAACAGTTCAGGGGAGGAGTCTGGGCTGGGGATATAAATAAATTTGGGGATCTTGAGCAACATCGAAGCCAGAAACAGCAATGGGCTAGGCGGCTTGATGACGTCTGCAAAACTTTGCTCGTTAGGCTCCTAGCGAGGTGGGGCCACAGGGCGGTGTGGGAAGGAAAAGCCTCTTTCTCTGCTTTGCAGTTTCACGGGGCGCGACTGCACACAGCACTTCGGTTTGCATTCATTTCAGTTCTACATGCACCCTTCACTCGACAAATAGCCGTTCCAGTATATTGTTTTATCTTCAAAACAGGCCTAAGCGGAGGTAATGAGGGTTAAGAGAAGTGAAACACTAGACACAGATGTCCGGAACAGAGCCTGGAGCCCCAAACCTGTCTGTCCTACACCCCCAGAAACTCTGTGGTGGGCAGGGTTGGGGGGTCGGATTGAGGCGGGGGAGGCTGTTTTGCTCGCTAGTCGCAGGAGAACCTTGGCTGACCCCATCCCTGGGCGGGGCGGCGAGGGGAGGTTCGAGGCGCGGTCCCCTTAAGGCCGCGCGGTGATCTCAGCCCCGCGCTCGCCGCCCCGCCCTCCCCGGAGGCGCGCTCAGCGCGCATGCGCACCGCGGCGGCACTTCGCGGTGCCCGGGACGCTCGGGCCGCGGCGACCAGACTCCGGGGCTGCGGTGCCGCCCGCCGGCGCCCCACCCGCGCTGTGCGTCGCCCGCCAGCACACGCCGCTGCCGCCATGGGCTCCTGAGGTACCCGCCTGGCAGGTCTCGGGCCGGAGGTCCTGAGGGGTTCGGCTGTGGGCTCGAGGGGGCGGGGGCCGCTGGGTTTGGGGGAGGCCCGTGCAGGGGGCACCCCGCGGGTCACGTTGGTGGACCGCGGGTCTTCGGACCGAAGGCGGCCGGCCTGGCTAAGAAGGCAAGGAGCGTCCGCCGCCTCGCACGTCCTGACCTGCGGCCCCTGCCCTCCCTGCGGGGTCGTGGGCCGCCCGTGGGTGTGCCCTGGCCCCCTCTTCGCCAACGTGGCGGCGCCGGCGCCAGGCGTGTAATCGGACCTGCCGTGGGGGTGGCCGGGGGAGCCAGGGGAGCCGGCAGGCGGATGGGCAGCCTCTTTGCAAGTGGGATTGTGTGCCCGGTGGGTGTGCTGGCGCCTGGCACCGCCTAGCGAGTGGGGGAGGCATCCTTGCTTGTTCGGTGCTGTGATCTGGGAAGGTGGTTGGCCTGCCAAGGCCCATGGGGATGCTTGCATGGAGGGTGTACGGGCCTTGCATAGAGGTCAGCTGTTTGGAGGGGCACCCACGGGAACCTGGGACTCCAAGGATATTCGCCTTGAAAGAGGCCATGGAGACTGGGTTAGGGTGTGGGTATCCATCCTGTGGGTTGTACATTTCCTCCCTGGTGCACTGCCTGGGTCTAGAGCTAGTTGATTCCAGGCCGTGGCAAGGCATTGGAACATGACTTATCTGTTCCCAATTCATAGCTCCCCTGGGGTTGTGCAAAGCCAGACACACAAACACACACACCCAGGGCACCCTGTCGCAAAGCAAGTGCTTGCACGCCTAATACCTGTGTGTGAGCTGAAGGCCATGCATTATTTATCTGATCGCCTGGTGCTTTATGTAAGGCAAGCAGCAGCAATCTGTGCCCTGGAGGCCCTTGTGCTGCCGAGTCAGCCAGGCAAACAAGCTCACCTGCATCTGCAGAGGAGGCACAGGCTCAGGTGAGACCTGTTTGCAATGCCCTTTCCATCTCCCGTCTGCTTGCTCGGTGGGCCCTGGGGCTCTGCACGGCAGGACATCCTGTCCAAGGGTGCTGTGTGCATCCGAATTGGGGCTGTGCGGCGGGAGGGCCCCGGGCGGCCAGGCCCGAGTGCCCATTTTGTCAGGCCTTAGACCCAAACACATTGTCCCCTGGGTACAGGCCCTCTCAGGTCAGTGAGGGAATCCAACTCAGAAACAAGTCATCACAAAGATGTGACCCATATAAAACAATAAAGGGTGTACAGAGTGACTTTTGTGCTGGGAGAGGGGCAGTGTGGCCAGCAGAAAGGACATGACTGACATAAGGGGACAGCTGAGCTGAGGCCTGAAGGGTGACTAGCATGTATTTTCATGCTTTCTACATGTATTTCTCCAGTTCATTCTCTCAGCACTTGTGTGAGTGCGGAACTTGTCATAGCTCTTTGGCAGGTGAGGACACGGAGACGCAGAGGCAGTACATGGCTTGCTTGTCCGTGGTACGTGGCAGGCCTGGATGGAGTCATCCTTGAACCAGGACCTTTCTCTTGCTGCCTTGTAACTTACTGAGCATCTGCTACGTACCTGGCACCATGCTAGGGGCGCAGGGTCTGAAGATCAGTGAGACCCGGTGCCCAGCCATTCGCAGCTCCAAGTCTGTTGGGGAGATGGACATAAATAGTGACCCCAATCCAGCCGGGAGGCCCTGATAGGCAGCGTGGATGGAGAAGGCAGTGTGAATTCCCCACCGAGAGCCACAAGCATCCGGGGCTCCTGTGTGCAGCCCTTGGGGTTCTGGATGTGTGGTAAGCTGTTCCCGCATGGGGGTGGGCTGTACAAGGACCCCCTTCTGAAGCTCTCCGGGTGGCGAGGCTTCACGGCAGAGCGGGTGCCGGTGACCCCTTGTCCTAGTTTACTCCTGCTGGCCGAGTTCTCTGCAGCTCGGGCTTTTGTCTGGAGGCTGCTTTCTCTCCTTGGCCTTTGAGGTGTTGCTCCTGGTTTCTGGCGGGCCAGCCAGCTCTCTCCCCAGAAGGGCTCAGTTCTATTTCAAGTCCCTGCTGTGCTCGTTTCTCCCCGTAAATTCCCTGGAGTGGAAACGGCCTTGGTAAGGCAGAGTGCAGCTCTTTATTGTTTTGAAACCCAGTAACAGTGACTGTCCTGCTGGCTCTGCGGGGCCTTTAGGCGGGATTTGGTGTGGGAGTTGTGGCAGGCCAGCAGTTGGGCCCTGGGAGAGCTCTGTGTGGGGTCTACGGGAGGACCTTCACAGACAGTGACCACTCCCTGAAGACCTACTGTGTGCCTGGCACTGTGCTAGGCCGGGAAGAGAGGCCTGAGTCGTGCGCCGTGCCTTCTGAAAGGCTGTGGTTGGCTAGGGGATCCAGAGTGCAACAAATATGTGCAAGACAGTGCTCTCCTTGTGGGAGAAACAGGGCCCCAAAGGGACCAGCGGACAATAGGAACAACAGCTTGTTTATGAAACACTTACTGTGTGCCAGGCGCAGTTCAAAGCGCTTTCTTAAAATAGGGCATTTCATCTTCCCACCACCCAGTGAGTTGAGCAGTTACCTTCACACTTTGCAGAGGAGGCAGCCTGGGAGGTTAAAGCTGGGCTGGTTGGTGGAGCTGAGCTTTGAGCTAGAGGGTCTGACCTCAGAGCCTGTGCTCTTCCCCCACCAACCCTGGGGGGTCCCCGAAGTCTTCCTAGAAACAGAATGTCCTGTGCCTCGAGGCTCCCGCAGAAAGGGGCTTGCTAGGCAGAGGAACGGAGATGTGGGGGCCTGAAATACCTCACCTCCCAGACCCGGCTGTGGGGCTTGGGCATGCAGGCCTCTGAAGGCCCTGCCGAGGGGTTTGAACTTGACCCTGGTGTGGTCATCGGGAGCCCTAAAAGTTTCATAAAGGAGGTGACGTCCTCAGCCGTGTATTACAGGACAGTGTGATCATCTCCCTCCTCCTTCCTGTGTTCCCACAGAGAACTCCAAGAAGACACGGCCTCCCTCCCTTTTGCTTCCCTCGGTCACTGGCGTTCTTTTTATTTGTGCTGCCTTTTCCCTTCTCCACTGCCCTAGAAGCAAGTCCTTTCTGGGCCCCACGGGTTCTCACCGACTTCTCAGACTGCAGGTCCTGAAGGGGCGTGGGCAGCTCCCTTTCCCATTTGAGAGCTGCGGTGGGTGTCCATCCACGTGCCCACGCTCACCGGCACTATAAATACAGGCAGAGAGTGGGGACGAACCCACATGGATTCGCTGAGGAGGTGCCTGCTCTACCTGCCTGCTGTGCTGGGGGTCTGGCTGCCTGCATTTACGCTCTGCTCTAGCCGCTGTGCCTCGGGGGGCCGGAAGGCTGGGGGGATTGCACTAGGTCAGTGCTGAAGGGCAGTTGAGGGGCCCACATTGGGTGGTGTGTGGGAGCTGATGGGTGTGGGATGAGAGGGGAGGAGTTGGGGAACTCTTCTGAATTGGGTGCCTTTGGAGGGGAGGCCAAGAATTCAGGAGGGGAACAAAAATGGTCACTGGCAGCGCAGGAGAAAGGGACCCCCCCCCCCCCGGGGCATTGGCGAGAGCAGTCCAGTGACATGTAGAGAGAATTGGGAGGTGCGGTTCAAATCCTCGCTCTCTTATTATCCCTGTGGCCTAGGCCGGGTTGCTTACCAGCTTCTAATTCCCATCATTAAAAGTTGGGAGGCCCTCCTGGCTAGGTGCTCAGTTGGCTCAAGTGTTGTCCCAATACCCAGGGTTGTGGGTCGATCCCCCTCAGGGCGCATGCAGGAATCAACCAATGAATGCATGGGTGGTGGGTGGAGCAAAGGATTGCTGTTTCTCCCCCCCCACGTCTCTCTCTAAAATCAATTTTTAAAAAGATGGGAGTAATAATGGTGCAGCCATCATGCGACTGTCATGACCCAATGTCTGCATGGAGTTCAGCACGGTCCCTGGCATATAGAATGTGCTCAGTAAACACTGGCTTTTATTATTACAGTAGGTCCACGTGACGTAACGTGATTTTCGCCGTAAGTCGGAACCCACCTACAGAAGCACCTATGTCACTCACATGGAGCACATACACAATAGCAATGAAGTGAAACAGTAAAAAAAATTTAAAAGAGAGATAACAATTCCTGACCTTTACTTGTGGTAAATACAGTAAATAATAAAAAACATAAAGCACATATGTACATACGTCGAAATGACGGAACTTTTTTTATTATAAATAAATGGGAGATGGTGACGTAACCACGAAACGACGTACGTCGAGTCTGCCGTAACCCGAGGACGGTCTGTACTCTGTAGGCTCTTGATTTGCTCAGGAAAGAGGTATTGCATGCCTGTGTGCCCACCAGTGTGCAGGCCGCCGCCCTCACGGAGCTGAGTCCAGCCGGGGAAAGAGCAAGCACGGGAGCAGGTGCATTGTCATGGATACGCTGAGAGAAAGTCATTCTCGCCTGGGCAGGCGATTCTCTGAGGAGGTGGTGTTTATATTTAAAAAAAATTTTTTTTTATTGATTTCAGAGAGAAAGGAAGAGGGGGAGAGAGATAGAAACATCAATGATGAGAGAATCATTGATCGGCTGCTTCCTGCACACCCCCTACTGGGGATTGATCCCATAACCCGAGCATAAGCCCTTGATGGGAATCAAACCCGGGACCCTTCAGTCCACAGGCTGATGCTCTATCCACTGAGCCAAACTGGCTAGGGCAGGAGGTGACATTGAAGCTGTCCCCATGTGTGAGGGGATGAAGTGGGTTCCAGGCAGAACGAAGAGCATGTGCAAAGCTAAGGTCTGAGTTCTTGTCTACAAAATTGTTTGACACTGGGGCTCGACACCTAGTAGGCCCTCAGTAAATGTTAATTGAATGTGATCTTCTCAGCCTCAAGAAGGACAGGAAGAAGAAGGAAAGTGGGAGGGGGCCATGGAGAGAAGAATTGGATGGCCCAGCCCGAGTGGCTCAGTGGTTGAGTGTTGACCTATGAACCAGGAGCTCACAGTTCGATTCCCGGTCAGAGCACATGCCCGGGTTTCGGGCTCAATCCCCGGTAGGGGGCATGCAGGAGGCAGCAGATCGATGATTCTCTCTCACTGTTGATGTTTCTCTCTCTCTCCTTCTCCCTTCCTCTCTGAAATCAATAAAAAAATATTTTTTAAAAAAGGATTGGATGGTCGCCAAGTTTCGAGTTTTCTCCGGTTCCCGCCCCATCATCTCTGCCTCTGCCTCTGCCGAGTGAAATGCAGCGAGTGAGATGCAGCGCAGGTCCGGGACCCGCTTTACCTAAGGACAGGGGAGCGGGGCCCTGTGCGGAGTCGTTGAGATGCAGGAATTAGGCAGGCGTCACGCCCGGGCAGCATTTGTTCGCATTCCTGGTGCTGTTTTAGCGCAGCTGAAACCCTACGCTTGGGCAGAACATAGCAGGATGACACGGAGCCTCTGGCTGGTTGTTTTCCAGTCTTGGTTTAATGATGGCTCCGTGGCTGGCACAATGCCTTGCATGGAGTAGGAGCTGAAATAGTTTTTGACTAAACAAATGAAACAGTTGGATGGGTTAATGTCATTGCCACTCTTGAGAAGTGACCGACGTTAAGGCCAATCAGAACAGGATTGCTTATTAGAAATGAGCTCATGTCAGGAGCCCATGGGGCACATTAAACAGCCTTGGGTCTGCCCAGGACGGGCTCAGCCTGATGGTCTGGGAGGTCTCAGGCCTGGGCTGTGCGGCAGGAAGCCCACAGTCGCCTCCTTTTCCTCCTCTTCTGGGGCGGGAAGCAGAGGGGAAGGTCCCACCCAGAAAACCTTTGTGCCTGACCCGCGTCACTTCCAGCCCTCCGCGCTTAGAAAAACTCGCACACTTAACTGAGTGACTATTTCGTGGAAAGTTTGCGTTGCTGATCTTGGTGTTTCAGCCTTTGGAAAGCAACAGGCTTCTCTGGTTTTGAAAATAGTACTTGTTGATTATAGTATATTTAGAACACAGTAAAGAGTGAGGGATAAGACTAAAAATCACCCCGTGTTTCATAACGAAGAAATAATCACTGTTGAAGTTTGGGCAGCTTTCTTTCTAGGCGTGCTCCTGCATTATCTCATCCTTCACATAGCACCAGGTCATAAGCATTTGCCCATGGAACTAAGAAGTTAGCCATAGATATAAAAGAGCGAGAGACGTTCTAAACCAGCGCCTAGTGCTTCATCTCAAACTCGAGGGGTGGGTAGCACGGAGTGTAGAGTCAGAGAACCAGGTGATGGCCTTGGGTGAGTCACTTGCTCAGCAGTGAGTCTCTAATGGGGTTATTCGTACCCTCTCTGCCCACCTTCTGGGTGCTACAAGGTCCCAGGTTAGAAACCCCCCAAGGAGAGGGGCCTGGTTTGCAGGGAGAGGAGGTCTTCACAGTTGCATGAAGATGGAAGGAGGTGTGTGTGTGTGTGTGTGTGTGTGTGTGTGTGAGAGAGAGAGAGAGAGAGAGAGAGAGAGAGAGAGATCTTTTCCAACCTGCAATCTGTTTGGTGACCCCTGAACACTCTAGTTAGTCTCCTTGCTGGGGAGCCTTGGTCTTGAACCTTGTGCCTGCGGCCACGGGCCACGGGTGGTCCCAGGATGGCTGTTCCCCACCCCCACCCCCACCCAACAAAGGGGTGGAGTGAGATCTCTGGAAGTTACTTTATCTGTCCCCGTGAAAGGGATTTACACTTCGGACAGCTTCCCACCCTGGGAGACATGCATGCAGTTTGATACTTTTATTTGTCTCCTGCTCCAACCCCTGGGGACAGCCTGAACTCGGGGAGGCCCTGCCCTGCTGGCAGGTGGCTAGGAGGAACCTTCACGCTGCTGGGCTGTGCTGTTCCCCAAAGCCCTCTGGGCCATCATTTACAGAAAAGCTTCGAGGGAAAACAACCCCAAGGCTGCTGCTGGCAGGGCCTCCTGGCTTCTGCTTCTAGCACCCCTGTGTTTTAGTCCACATAGAATGAACAGAGAATCTGGGGTTCCATTGGCAATCATTTTGGGTGCCTGCAAGGCACAGTGATAGGTGTTGGTGAAGGGATATGTGTGAGGATATTAATATTAATTAATATTGATATACTAGTTAATATGAATGTTACTATCTTCTCCAGACTTTGGGTAGGGCTTTGCAGTTTGCAAATTACAGTTCACCTATATTGTTCATTTAATTCTCCCAGCAGCCCTGGGACCTTGGAATTACTGCGCCTGTTTTGTAGATGGATAGACTGAGGCCCAGAAGGGTGAATTTGCCTAAGATCCTTTGGAAGGAAGCACCCAGGTGTTCGATATCAAACCCTGTGCCCTTGCTGCTCTGAGCTCCCAGCAGATGGAATTGTGACTTAGCCTGGGAAAGGACGATACTAGAGGATCAGGTCGAAGCTGTGGGGGCCCCAGGAGGCAGCAGTCTGCTCTGCCTGCAGGTGGGCGGAAGAGACAGGCTCCCTGGGGTAGGGGCCCTGGGGCTGGCTGAGGGACAGTGGAGGTGGCAGGTGGAGGAGGGAAGGGCCTTCCAGGTCGTGGACCACCTCCAGCATGCACAGGGACAGGGGACACAGTTGAGGAGCAGAGGCGGAGTGAGCTCTCCTGGGGTGTTTGGGGTCACAGCCTCACCTCCATGAAGAGGAGGTGCATCTCTACACGAGTTTGTCCATAATTTTAAACAAATAGGATGTGTGGAAATCTGGATTTACCAAACAGCACCTGCTAGTATTTGCTTTACAAAGAAAGGTTGGCGTATTGTGTGTGCGTTAGAAACAATTGAATAGCAGTAACCTCAGTGCATTTAAGTGTGATGGGGCACAGGAGGCCCTGGCCCTCTCAGTCGGAACATTGCGTGGCCGGGAAGTGGGGCGGTTGGCAGGGTTACTCCTCTCCAGTGCTGCCTGTGGTTTGCCCGGAGGTATTTCCCACTCATCTGGGGGCGGACCACCATTTCTTTCATTCACAGTTGTCAGTAGTTGGGCCGAATTTGTGGGCATGGGAGGAAGCCCTGCCCTGATCCCTGCTGCGTTTATGCAGCTGTCCTCCCTCACAGGGAGGTCTCTAGGTGTCCAGAGTCCCGCCTCTGTCCTTCACCAGCTGCTTGCTTGCAGACCTAGGGTTAGGTGGCCATTGCTCTCAGGTACACGTTGTGTAACAGGCCCGTGAGGTGGCCATTGCTCTCAGGCACACGTTGTGTAACAGGCCCGTGATGCGCGCTGGGTGTTGTGCATTGTGAGTGTGCCATGCAGGGGAAGCGGCAAGAGGAGCTTATCTCTCATTTGATGGCCAGACTGGAACGCTTGACCCCCTGAAGCTCTCCACTCCCAGCCCCTCCTGCCTGCCTATGACCTATGACCTATGACCCTGGCCTGCCTGTTGCTCCCCTGGGCACTGGCACCTTCACCTAGGGAGACCAGTTTCAGCAGGGTGCTGTGTCCATCTGCCGTGGGAGCAGGGCATCAGAGCCCCTCTGTACTGGGAAGGGCTGAGGAGCTGAGCGGGTCTGGGTTGGCACTTACTGGTGAGGAAATGCAAGTTCATGGATCAGGGTACCAGGCGAGGACGGGCTGATCCAGGTTCCGAACCATCTCCTGACCCGACACTCTGTTTGCTGAAAGAGGGTTTTTCTCTACCATTTCTTCATCTGGGCATCCTTAAAACTATACATTATCAGCATTTCTCCCAATAATCTGGCTTATTTCTTAGATGAGTGATTTAAGTGCATCCTGCCTCTCTAGCAACATTTTCAAAATTTCAGCTACTTGTATACTTTCACCCCGCAGCTCACTCTAGGAATTTATCCTACAGATGTGCTAACACATGTGCACAATGACTTATTTGCAAGTTTTGTCATTGCTGCCTTACTTGTAATAGCAGAAGGCAACCAAATGTCCCATCAGCAGGGGGCCTGGAACAAATTGTAGTCTGTCCGAACCCAGCCATAAAAAATAAGATGGAGCCCGGCCAGTGTTGCTCAGTGGTTGGGCATTGACCTACGGACCAGGAGGTCAATGTTTGATTCCCAGTCAGGACACATGCCTGGGTTTTGGGCTCAATCCCCAGTAGGGGGCGTGTAGGAGGCAGCCGATCGATGATTCTCATCAGTGATGTTCGTCTCTCTCCCTCTCCCTTCCTCTCTGAAATCAATAAAAACATATTAAAAAAAAATAAGATGGAGACTCCATGCACAGATATGGAATGACTGTCAGAATAGATTGCTGTGAAAGGAGCAGGAACAGGGCCAGCGACTGGGACGCCTCCGTCTGTGCAACTGGAAAGTGTATTTGCTTATGTTGGTAAACAAGGTCTTGGGATTCACAAGAAGTGATTGTGGTGCCTCTGGGATGGCGGCTGGTACTGGGAGACTCGCACTGCAGATGCTTTGTACCTTTTGAGTTCCAAATCGTGACTGTGATGTTTTAAAAAAAATTAAAATAAAATTATATAAACAAGAGCCATAAGAAATGTATCCTCACCTGTTGCCCAGTGCAGGAAAGTCAAGGCTCAGTCTGCCTTGCTCAGGCCCCTGCTCGCCATCTAATAAGTGTGCTTGGGCCTCACAAAGGGAAGGGACTGGGTGTGAGCGTTTGCATGTTTCTTGGTTAATCCGACACCAGTCCCAGCCCTGGAAATGGAGCCACCCCCGTCTGGCCCCTTCGAAACACTGCTGTTGGCTGGCTTGTCATTTTATTTTACTTATTTTTTATTCCTCACCTGAGGATACGTTTTCATTGATTTGAAAGAGAGAGAAACATCGATTGGTTGACTTCCATATGCACCCCGACCGAAGATGGAACCTGCAACCTTTTGGTGTACAGGACCGCGCTCCAACCAACTGAGCCACACCAGCCAGGGCAGCTGGCCTGTCATTTTAAAGCTCTGAAACCTCCCACTGATTGCAGAACCCAGGCCCTCTTGAGCCACACGTGACTGGCCGCCCTTTCCTCCAGGTACCTCGGCTTCCCTTCCCTATGCCTTTGCTCAAATCCTGTCTGCCTCTCAAGGCCCAGCTCAGTTTCCACTCCGCGTGGCCCTCTGACCTCCCCCGCTCCTTTATCTGTTCCTCTCCGCCGACACTTAAGCTGTTTTACATTGTGTCCCAGGTGTCTGATTCCTCGCTGGGCTGCGGGCTCCTTTAGGGCCAAGGCCATGTCAGGCTCACAGCCCCGGATTTGTTAGATGTTTGCTAGCGGGTGAATGCCGGCTGCCTCTTCCTGGTGGGATTGGAAGCTGTGGGGGGCAGGGGCTGTTCCATATCCACGAGGGCAGGGCCTCTTCCGTATCCACAAACACCACGGGTGCCTGGCACAGGCGGGCCCAGCCTCACAGCAGGAATAACAACAGTCTCGTGGCTGAGTGCCCAGTGTGCATTCTTTCCTTGCATTCTCAGGGGGACCCATGAGGTACAGCTGCTGTGACCCCTCTTTTGGATGGAGAAGCAGGGCAAACATCTTGTCCAGGTCACACAGTGAGAAGTAGGATCTGGACATAGGGCTGGCTGCCTCCAAAACGATGTTTCGTCAGTTCACCACCTTCCCCAAATCGCGAGTGATACCCATACCCGTGGCCATTCTCATCGCCTGTCCCACTGGCCAGGGGACCCTTGTCTTGTTACTCAGGTGTATTTCCCCCCACTAGACTGTGAGCTCTTAAAAGGCTAGTCTTGTCTGAGATACCCTTTGGACTTAGCACATAGAAGTTGCTTAAAGGTATATATTTATACTTTTTCAGAAATTGATTTTAGAGAGAGGAAGGGAGAGAGATATCAGTGTAAGAGAAGAACATTGATCAGTTGCTTCCTGGTCGCGCCCCAACTGGGGACTGAACCTACAACCTGGGCATGTGCCCTGACCGGGCATCAAACCCACCACCTTTCGGTGCTCGGGATGATGCTCCAACCAACCGAATCACACCGGCCAAGGCTGTATTTATATTTTTAAACTTTTCAAGGTTTGGCCTCGGCTGGTGTGACTCAGTTGGTTGGGCATTGGTCCATGCACCGAAGGGTTGCCGGTTAAATTCCTGGTCAGGGCGTATGCCCCGGTTTCAATTGATGTCTGGCTCTCGATCCATGTTTCTCTCTCTCCCTCTCCCTCTCTCTTCCTCTCCCTAAAAATCAATAAAAAATCTAAAGAAAACCCCCAGCTTTTCAAGGTTTGACTTACTATGGGCTGTGGTGAAGCACACTGATCTTAGCTGTACAGTGCAGTGGGTTTTTATATCTGTGCAGGCCCGTGCAAACCGCTGTCCAGATCGAGCTGCAGAACATTTGCAGCACCCGGAAATGAGGCTCCCTGGGCCTCCTCCTGGTCCCCAACCCTCCTGGGGTAACACTACTCCCACCTCCTCGCTGTTGACGGGTTGACCTTCCCATGAATGGAATCTTAGAGAAACATTCCAGCGAGGTTCATCCAGGTGGTGGGTAGCAGTCCTTGTTCTTTTTTTTTTTTTAAATATATTTTATTGATTTTTTACAGAGAGGAAGAGAGAGGGATAGAGAGTTAGAAACATCGATGAGAGAGAAACATCAATCAGCTGCCTCTTGCACACCCCCTACTGGGGATGTGCCCGCAATCAAGTTACATGCCCTTGACCGGAATCAAACCTGGGACGCTTGAGTCTGCAGGCCGACACTCTATCCACTGAGCCAAACCGGTTTCGGCTCAGTCCTTGTTCTTTTTCATGGCTGCGTGGGAGTCCACTGTTCAGGTCCACTTTCCTGTGGATGGGTATTTGGGTTGTGCCCAGCCTTTTACCGTTATAAACGGGGCTGCTGTGGAATTTCTTGTTCTTGTCTGTGGGGCACACGTGGACTCACTGGGTGTACATACACTCAGGGTGGGAGGCTGGCTCACCCACTCAGTACCTACTGTGTGAGTGAAATTCAGGCTGGAATCTTTCCCGCGGCACCCTGGGCAGCAGCCAGGCTTCTTGCTGACGGGGTCCCGGGGGTTGGGCAGGTTCAGGGGACTTGGCTCAGACGACTGGCTCCCCCGGGGCAATGGGACTGTTTAGGTGTAGGCTTTGCCACCTGCGCAGTGCTGGGTGGGTTTAGCTGGTTGGAAAGGTGGTCGCACTGAGAGGGGAGCAAAACCCAGCTAAAGAGGCTTGAGCGTTGGCCCATCTCCTCCCCGTTTGGGAGAGAAGTGGGGTGTCACCGTTTGGCCTGGCATATATTTTTTAAAAAGACTTAATTACAGGCTGAATGAAGTGAGCCCTCACGGAAGTGTGCCCTCGTGGAAGGTTTTTGGATTACTTCGTTGTTCACTTTATTCCTGTCCCCCCGTCTCCCCCTCCCCCAAAGAGTGAAGGATAGGTACAGGATTAGATTGTTTTTCTTTCCTGGTTGACAGATTCATGGCCCCAGGAGAAGGGGAGAGACGTGGAGTCCCAGAGTGGCTTCTGCTTGTCGGTTGATGGAAGGGGAGAGGAACTGAGAGATGGGACGCTCCCCCTCCTGAGGGCATGTGGTTCTTTTTCCAAAGGCTTGCCAGGCCGAGCTGGGGGTGTCGACCTGCTCTAATGTGGACCAGCCGCACAGTTCCCAGCAGCAGGCAGTCCTGGAGGCAGGAGGCGCAGGAGGCGGCTGAGGGGGAGCAGCGTGCCCAGTTCAGATTCATGGTGCCCAAGTCGCATTCTGCCGCCGAGCTATGTTAAGATGGAAGTTTCTCCATTTCTATTATTAAAAGAACACTAATCCCTCTCAGGCTGTGTTAATATTCTGGAGACGTGTGTGCAAGCGTATTGCCAGCTAAGCTCGGCCAGTGGATGTGTGGCAACTGCCCGAGCGAGCACTTCATGGCTGAAGCTCAAAAGGGTTTGGATCTGAAGCTGATGAATGAAAATATGACCTCAGAAGGTTTAAAAAAGAGCAGACGGCCAGACAGGGCTGGCCTGGGTCTCAGACTGCTGGGAACATGTGTTCTCGGCCTGACAGGGATGAAGCGACTGACACAGGAGCGTGGTCCTCAGAGGGGCCAGAGGGCCAGGCCCGGCTCTCAGTGCTCTCCTGTGTCCACTTGTTTACTCCGTACAGCTCTCTCAGGGGCAGGTGTGGCTGCAACCCCATTTTACAGCTGAGGAAGCTGAAGCAAGAGAGGTTATGCAACTTGCCCACAGACACAAAGCAGCTAAGGGCGGAGCTGGAAGTCAAGTCTAGGTGGTTTGGCCCGGAGCCCACGGCTGTCTAACAAGCCTTGGGAATCTGTGGATTTGGCGGTACAGCCAGGGCAGAGTGACAGACCCCATTAGGCAGGGCACTGTGGGCAAAGGACGTTAGCCCTCCAAGCCTCTGTTTCCTCATCTGTAAATCAGTGTATTCATTTCCTCCTGCTGCTCTAACAAATTGCAGAAACTCAGTGACTTAAAATGCAAATTTATCATCTTCCCGTTTTGAGCTCAGAAGTCACAATGTAGTTCACTGGGCTACAGTCAGGGTGTCGGCAGGCTGTGCCCTCTGGGGGCTCCAGGGGACTCTGTCTCCTTGCCTTTTCCAGCTTCAAGCGGCCCGTGGTATTCTTCGGCTTGTGGCCCTTTCCCCTACTTCCAAGCCAACAGTGTAGCATCTCCCAGTCTCTCCTCCCTGCTTCCATTGTCACACCGTCTTCTTTACACGTTCACCCTCCTACCTCCTTCTTTAAAAAAAGTAATTAATTTATTGATTTTAGAGCGAGAGACTTGTTGTTTCACTTATTTATGCATTCATTGGTTGATTCTTGTATGTGCCCTGACTGGGGATTGAACCCGTAACCTTGGCTTTAATCAACTGAGCTACCCGGCCAGGGCCTGCCTCCTTCGTATAAGGACACTAGTGATTATATTGGCCTCCCCAGATAATCCGAGATCATCTTTATTGTAATCACATCTGCAAAGTCCCTTTTGCCATGGAAAGTAAAAACCTCACCGGTTGGGAGTGAGCATCTGTGGAGGCCATTATTCAGCCTTCCCTACAGGAACGGGGGGGGGGGCGCGGGGGGGGGCAGAGGGAGGGTAGGGGCAACAGCCAGGTGTCCCCGCAACACGAAGTGAAAATGACTCAGAATAAAGTGCAGTGAGACCGTGAGATGCTCTCTGACATACCTAAGTCCCAGGCAGGTGGCCTAGTTCAGTGAGTACTACCCATGGCTTCGTAGCTTTTCTGGAAAAGGTAGCAATCTCAGAAGGGGAGTCCCCCACCAAAGGCGTCTTTCCTGGAGGAGGATGGGGCAGGGCCTGCTTTGGGGGAGCTGTTGCCGCCTCTGAGTTGTCCTCTAGGTGTCCTGGCTCATCAGGCCTTGCCAGGGCCTGGTTGAGTTTTGCTCAAGGGCCCTCACTTCCCTGTCCTCAGTTCTGTGCTCTCAAGTGCCCCTCTGGTGACTGGTTTGGCTCCCCGGCCCCTGATAGGGGACATTCGTAAACTGACACGCCTCCTTTTCTTGTGAGCTGGCTTTGCCCAACCCTGATCCCCTGACCCCTGACCCCTGAAGCTGGCTTTCTGGACCTGAGATGAGCTCTGTCCAGCCTGTGGCTGGTGGCCTAGCAGGGCCCTGTGTCCTGGTGTTCCCCTTGGCTTCCAGACCCACTTCACGCTGCCACCAGGAGGGCGCTGTCACTCAGGTCACACTGCCCTCCATGAGGCTAGTTAACAGCAGCCTGGGCACACCCTGTCCGCGTGTCTGTTGACGTGTTGTCTCGTGCCTCTGTCCATGCTGTTTCCTCTGTCCCCAAACCGATCACGCAGCACATACCTTTTCAGCGTGGCACACGGTCCCTGCCCTCATGGAGCCTGACTCACAGAGTGTTGATGGAACAAGTCTAATCACAGCTGTGGCCAGTGCCACGTACAGATGGTAATAGATCACAGAAGGTGGTGATTGTCCAGGCAGATGCAGATGAAAGGGGGGTGGTGGTGAGGAGAGAACGTTCCATTCCCCGAGGTTGACACCGAGGTGGTGGAGGTTTAGCACAGAGGTTGAGAATTGAAGTGGAAGAAACTGCAAAGGGCAGATGTTTCCTTATCCAGTCAAAGCATATTGAGTGCTAACTCTGTCCAGGCTCTGAGGTAGGTGTGGGGATCAGAGCTGCACGTGAGACATGGCCCCTGACCTCCAGAAGGTCGCAGGCTAGTTGGGGAGAAGACAGGTGGGAGTAAACTGCCTACAGAGGTTCCTCCGTCAGTTTCTGCCCCAGGGGCTTCTAGTCCTCTTTAACTGGAAGCTTCCTTATTTTAGAAACAACCAGGAAATTACTAGACCGTTGTTAAGAACATCACTAGCCCTAGCCAGTTTTGCTCTGTGGATAGAGCATCGGCCTGCGGACCGAAGGGTCCCGGGTTCAATTCCAGTCTAGGGCACATACCTTGGTTGCAGGCTCCTCCCCGGCCCAGGCCCTGGTCAGGGCTCATACAGGAGGCAACTAATGATGTGTTTCTCTCACATCAATATTTCTCTCTGTCTTTCCCTCTCTCTTCCACTCTCGCCAAAAATCAATGGAAAAGTACCTTCTGGTGAGGATTAACCAACCAAACAAGCAAAAAACAAACAAAACCCCATCTCTATCTCCTTCCTGTTGCTCCCATCAGATGGACCAGGTGTGTCCTGATGGAACACGTAGAACAAGTCCCTTTGCCCTCCTTGGCGTGGCCTCCACGTTGGAAGATGTGTGAGATGGTGTGACTCAGCCTCCATCCTCTGCCCTCACTCAGCCCATCTCTCCCTCCAGCCCAGTGTCCACCTTCTTCAGCCGAGCTCTGGGAGGTGTCGGTGGTGGGAGGGGACCGAGTGACGGAAAGCCTGTGTAGCAGGTGGCTCCATGGCAGGCATTCAGTCACTCAGTTGATGGACTGATTCTTCTCTTCTAAACCCCTACTGTGTGCCTGGCACCACCCTGGTCCTAGAGATGGGAAACTCGGGTGTGGGGAGGCAGGAGCCCTGTCCGAACTGACCTGTTAGTTCCAGGAGTGAGCGCAGTCCGCTGGGCGGGAGTGGCAGGCCCTCGGGTGGGGCCGTGATGTTATGGTGACTCGGAGTGAAGAGTTGGCATTCTCCACGGGGACCGGGTCAAAGGGGAGGGCGCGTTGGCGTCGAGTGGGGGCTGCGTGTGCAGGGACCAGTGTTGCAGTACTCAGGGGAGAGGCGGGAGGTGGGACCAAGCTGCCAGGGCCCTGGGCTCTGCAGCGGAGTCTGGCCTGCAGCCCTCACCAGATCCTCTTGTTCTCAGAGGCTCTCAGGGCAGGGGAGGGGCTTGGTCACTTTTGAAAACAAAGTGAAAAAACAAACCACACTGACCCCTGCATGCTTGAGCAGCAGCCTCCCTGCGGCCCCGAGGATGGCCCGGCCCATGTCCCTTCACCTTCACCTTCACCTTCCTGGAATCCAGGACACTTGAAATCCCAGCGGTTCTTCCTAAGTCTGCAACAAACTAATTTTGTGGCAAAAATGTGACCTGAATTGATGCGAGACTAATTATGGTCTTTAAAAATATCTCACGTTTCTCTGTGGAAATACTCTGTGTTTGATTTTGGGATGCTGCCCAGAGCCCTGTGGGGGTGTCACCATATACACACCATATACAGCACCACAGACAGTCCTTCTAAAATCTGAAAACTCGGAATTCCTAACCTCACTTGGCCCAAGGGCCCTGGCTGCTGCACGGTGCACCCAGGAAACGTTCAGAGACAGCCAGTTACCTGCCCAGTCACAGCCGGGTGGCCGTGCCGTGCCCGGATTCCGGCCCAGTGTCCCCGACTCAGAGCCCAGAGTCCCTGGGACAGAGTACAGACTGCCGCCTGGCCTCTTCACAGCCTTCGGGGTGGTGTGCACATAAGGACAAGGGTGTGGAGCGACCTGGCTGGCAGATGGGCCTCCAGACTGGGAAGAGAGGCAGACATGTTGCGGAGAAGAGGGGAGCGTGCCAGCCCCCAGCTTTTCCCATGGCGGACGGCCCTGCTCTTCAAACTTGGCGCGCACATCCCTACAGTAAACAAACTTATACCGATGTGCTTATAACTGTCCGCATGCATTACGTTACTGTTACATTGTGTGCGTAATAAAACCTACACCAAAAATAGAAACCAAAGGATGAGCTGAAGATGAACTCATTACCAACATTTTAAATAATTTTGTTGGTGGTACAAAAAGCCTTCTGTCTTCACGTGCTTGATTATTTTTGGAAATTGTGCTTTAAAGCTCTGCGAGAGCAGTCGACAGGTCTGGCTCTTACATTCATTTGGTTTAGAGACTTGGTTTTAAGGGCTGCCCTCCCTGGGAAAGATCCCTGCCCGGGACACGTAGCCGCACACAGGAAACGCATCACTGGCTTTCTTTCTAAATCGGGTTACTCATTTTTCCATCCTGTCCACCGCGTATGCAGAGGATTTGTTGAAATTTGGCTAGTACATTTCCATCCTCTCTGATGCCAGATGTCTTTGTAAACTAAATGGAAGGTATTTTATTTTGATTTTAAAGTTCTTAACACAGGAGTCCCAAACCCACTGAAATGCTTTGGAAATTTTTAAACAGATTAGAAAATTGCGTTACGTAGGTTCATAGGACTTCAGATATGAGAGTTTTTGTAAGTTACAGACTGGTACTGTTTTTGGTAACAAAGTCCTACTACAGTAGAAGCATTTCTGAATAGCACTAGCCTAGTTTTCTTTCAAAGAGCAGTGCCTTTCCCACTCCCTGTGATAACATTGTGGTAACATACTAAACATGCTTACAAATATTTTGAACACATCACCGAGAAGCACATCTCTGACAATCAATGGTTGTAGAAGGAAAAGGCAAAATTGGAGTAGTTTTTTTGTAAAAGAAACTGTTGAACTCATTTATTAGGTTGGACAAGTGTTTTTTCAATTGTTTTTCTATAAGATAACCAGTCAGTCTCTGATACAGATGATTTCCTGAGTTATTGCCCATCCCATTACAAGTTTTGTGGAAAACTCTGCTGTTGTACTGTCTAAAGTTTTTATTATGGAAATTTTCAAATGCACAAAAATAGAGCAAATAGTATAATGAATTTCTGTCAGTTACTTCATTCAAAGTTAGCAACATTTGCAATCTTTTTAAAGGGGGAGAGAGAGGGGGAGAGGGAGAGGGAGAGGGAGAGGGAGAGAGAGAGAGAGAGAGAGAGAGAGAGAGAGAGAGAGAGAGAGAGAGAGAGAAACTTCAATGATGAAAGAGAATCATTGATTGGCTGCCTCCTGCACACCCCACACTGGGGATCGAGCCCGCAACCAGGGCATGTGCCCTGCATCTATCTTTCCCCTTTTATTTAATTAATTAATCTATCTCCTCCCCCTTTTAAAGAGTAAATCCCAGACTTCGTGTTATTTTTTCATCCTTAAATAGTTCAATATACATCTCTACTTTAAAAACTTAAATATATATGTGTTTTTATTGATTTTAGAGAGGAAGGAAGAGGGAGAGAGAGACAGAAACATCCATGATGAGAGAGAACCATTGATTCTGCATGCCCCACACTGGGGATGGAGCCCACAACCCAGGCATGTGCCCTGACCAGGAGCCCTGACCAGGAATCGAACCATGACCTCCTTGTTCATAGGTTGACACTCAACCCCTGAGCCATGTCAGCTTGGCAAAACTATTTTTTTTTAATAGCTTAATATATGTTAATAGCAAACTTGCAGGAATAGCACAGAAGACAGACAACATTAAAAACATTGCTGAGACCGGTTTGGCTCAGTGGATAGAGCGTTGGCCTGCGGACTCAAGGGTCCCGGGTTCGATTCCGGTCAAGGGCATGTACCTTGGTTGCGAGCACGTCCCCAGTGGGGGGTGTGCAGGAGGCAGCTGGTCGATGTTTCTCTCTCATCGATGTTTCTAACTCTCTATCCCTCTCCCTTCCTCTCTGTAAAAAATCAATAAAATATATAAAAAAACACAAACAAACAAAAAAACATGTACTTGCATGTAGGACAACTCAGAAAAGTGTAGTGAATGGATGGTATCTACTGTATGATAAAAATGCTACAAACACCATTTAATTGCCATCAATAAGAAATTTATTTGTTTTTTAAAAATCCAAATGCTGGCATTGTCCAGAAAAATTTAAGTTTTATTTTATATTGTTATAAAGTTCAATTGCTGAAACTTGTTCACTGAAACATTTGACTTGCATTTATATTAAAAAAATTCACACAGAAATGAAAATGGAAAAACTGCCAATACCTGATTTCTGTCCCCTCTTTTCAACTTGCAATCATATCCTTAGTATCTTTTGACCCCATGGGGAAAAGATACTTAACACTCAGAACTACCAATAACAGGAAGAAGAGAAATTTTATTTTAAAAGAATGAAATGTTTCCTATCACAGTGGATTCGTAAGCACGTTCTCCACGCCGGCGGCGTGCTGGCTGGATGTCTTTTGGCATCGTTGTCACACGTTCGGCATGGAGAGCACACAGGTTGGTGTCTTCTAAAAGGCCAACCAGACAGGCCTCCTGCCTCCCGCAAAGCACCGCCGGCTGCTCTCTGGGAGCGCAGGTCTGGTTTGAAGTCCTGAGCAATTTCTTGCACCAGATGTTGGGAGGGAAGTTTGCGAACCAGACGTTCAGTGGACTGATAACGCCTAATTTCACAAAGTGCCAAGGTACCAGGCCTGTAACGATGAGGTTTCTTCACCCCTCCAGTAGAGGGCGCACTATCGCGAGCGGCTTTGGTAGCCAGTTGCTTCCTCCGTGCTTTACCACGGGGCCATTTGCGGGCAGTCTGCTCTGTAGGAGCCATGGTATAGAGACCTCTTTACTTACCCGCTTCTCCTTGGCTGGAGCTCGGCGAGCTGGAGGCGGTGCAGGCGTTAGAGAGCGATGGCGGCTGTGAAACCAGTTCGAACAAAACTTTTTTATTTTGAAATAGTAATTGTAGGCTCACAGGAAGTTGCCAAAATAGTACTTAGAGTCCCACAGACGCTTCTTCCCCCACATGGTGACGTAATTGCTGTAGGACAGTATCAAAACCAGGAAGTGGACATTAGGACAAGGCTAGTACCTGGTGCTCAGCCTTCACTGTTTTTGCGTGTGTGTGGTTCTGTATGATTCTGTCTCCTGTAGACGAGCCACCACCACCATGAGGACACAGAGACCCGGCACCTGGAGCGAGCTCCTGTGCTCCCTCTTTGTGCTTGTGCGCCCCTTTGCTGTTCCTGCCAGTGAGTCATCTGTTCTCCATCGGTATAGATGTACCATTTTGAAGATGTTACATAGTGGGAACGAGGCAGTCGTGACCTTTTGGGAAGGGCCGTTTTCAGTAAACACCATGTCCTGAGCTCCATCTGGGTGGTTGCCTGTGTCAGTAGGAGTTCCCCTTTGTTGCTGAGGGGCTCCATAGTCAGGACGCTCCCGTATCCAACCTTCCACCTGCCGAAGGACATTTGGGTTGCCTGCAGGCTTTAGCGATTGCAAATATAGCTGCTGTGAACATCTGTGTACAGGTTTCTGTGTGAGCCTCACTTTCCATTTCCCTAGGGTAAGTCTGAGAGTGATTAGTGTGGTAAGTGCGTGTTGCTTTTATAAGAAACTGTTTTTCATAAGAGACTGTTTTCCAGAGTGGCTGTACCATTTTGTATTCCCACCAGCAATGGATATGAGCTCATTTCTCTACATCTGTGCCAGCATTTGGTGTTGTCTTTGCTTTTTATTTATAAGGTGTAATGATAATAACTCATTGTGGTTTTAGTTTGTATTTCCCTAATGGCTAGGGATGTGAAACAGCTGTTATTTATGTATTTACTAGAGGCCCGGTGCACAAAATTCATGCACTCAGCGGGGGGTGGGGGGAGCGGGCGGGGGGTGGGTGGGGAGTCCCTCAGCCCGGCCTGCGCCCTCTCGCAGCCCGGAAGCCCTCTGAGGGATGTCCATCAGTCGGACAGCCTTAGCGCTGCTGTGGAGGCAGGAGAGGCTCCCGCCACCACCACTGCACTCGCCAGAGTGAGCCTGGCCACCAGGGGGCAGCTCCCGCATTGAGCATCTGTCCCCTGGGGTCAGTGCACATCATAGCCACTGGTGGTCCGAGGTTCAGTTGATTTGCATATTACCCTTTTATTATATAGTAGGATTGGCCATGTATCCTTTTTTTATTTTTAAAATGTATTTTTATTGATTTCAGAGAGGAAGGAAGAGGGAGAGAGAGAGAGAAACATCAATGATGAGAGAGAATCATTGATTGGCTGCCTCCTGCACGCCCTCCACTGGGGAACGAGCCGCAACCCGGGCATGTGCCCTTGACCGGAATCGAACCTGGGACCCTTCAGTCCGCAGGCCGACGCTCTATCCACCGAGACAAACCGGCTAGGGCGGCCATGTATCCTTCTTAAGTGAAATGTCCGTTCATGTCTTTTGCCCATCTTCTAATGGGATTGATGCTTTTTTTGTTGTTGAGCTTTGGCCATTCTTGCTTTATTCCAGATGCTAATCATTTGTCAGATTTGTGACTTGCAAATGTTTTCTTCCACTATGTGGCTTGTCTTTTCGATCTCTTACCTGAGTCACAGTGTACGTTTTCACTTTTTGTGAAGTCCAGTTTTTCCAACTTTGTGGGTCATGCTTAGGTGTCAAGTCTAGGAACACTTTGCCTGGCCCTAGGTTTCAAAGATTTTTCTCCTGTGTCTTCTACAAGTTTTATAGTCTTACATTTTACATTTAAGTTTGTGATTTATTGTGAATTAATTTTTGTATATGAGGTAAAGGCTTAGGTTAATTTTTTTTGTCTCTAATGTACAATTGTTCCAGTACTATTTATTGAAAAAATTATTCTATTTCCGTTGGTAAGGCCTTTTATTTTTACACACCCACCATGCCTTTATCACACTGGACCAAATTGACAGGAATTCTGTATGTTGACTGTTTTTAAGATGTCTAAGCATCAGGACCCAATAGGTCCATACATTGCATTTGGTGATAATGTCTCTAGAGTCTCTTTTTCTGTAGCAATCCCCCAACCACATTTGTTGGTAAGACATTAATTTGTTGGAAAAACCAGGTCATTTATCCTGTAGACCAGGGGTCCTCAAACTTTTTAAACAGGGGGCCAGTTCACTGTCCCTCAGACCGTTGGAGGGCCGGACTATAGTTTAAAAAAAACTATGAACAAATTCCTATGCACACTGCATATATCTTATTTTGAAGTAAAAAAACAAAACGGCAAAAACACCTGCATGTGGCCCGCGGGCCGTAGTTTGAGGACGCCTGCTGTAGACGGTTCGGTGGTCTAGATTTGGCTGCTGTTTGCTCATGGAATCATTTAAAAAAATATATAGTTTTATTGATTTCAGAGAGGAAGAGAGAGGGAGAGAGAGATAGAAACATCAATGATGAGAGAGAATCATTGCACGCCCCCCTACTGGGGATCTAGCTCACAACTGGGAATCGAACCCGGGATCCTTCAGTCCTCAGGCCAATGCTCTATCGACTGAGCCAAACCGGCTAGGGCCTCATGGCATCATTTTATCTGATCCACTTGCCTCGATATTTCCTGGTACTGGTGGTGAGTTCTAGAGGCTTGTTTCAATCCCTGTTCACTTTTTGGGCAAAGATCCTTCTTAGGAGGCGCTGTGCGCTTCCCGTGCAGGCAGTTAGGAGGCTTAAAATGTCCAGTGCCCCATTTTAGTGACATGGATCTTGACTGTGGGTTCGCCTCTGCGGCCCGATCCATCCCTTACCAAATTCCCTATCAGCCTTTCACTTAGTGGTTTTATCATCCACTGATGACCCAGTCTCCATCCATTGTTTGTACTAGGAATTGTAAAATGGTCCTTTTTTATTTTATTAGTCTGTGTCCTTGTATTAAGGGGACTTATGTAACATAGAACAACCCCCTTGTCAATTATGTAGTTGCCCTGAAATGTTGTAGATGAAGAAACGGAGGCTCCGCGAGGGGCAGTCACCTGCCCAGGCTGGCAGGTGGTGGAGGGTGGCGAGAGTCCTGCGTGGTGACTGTAAAGCGGAAGCGAGGTTGTGCCACCACTTTGGAGCCTTCCCTGACCCTCCCCCAACTGAGGCCGAGGCAGTGGCGCTGCCTGCAGCCCCCTTCGTGCTGGGCGCTCACCTCTCCTGCCGGGCAGCGGGCCAGGCCTCCGGTCGCCCCTGTCGCGTGGAGCAAGTGTGTGGAGGAGCCGTGAGCTCCTTGAGGCTGAGACTGGGTCTTGCAGTGCTCAGCACTGTGTCCAGAAGCCTCAGGACATGTTTGTTGGAAAGACGATTCCAGCATCTCCCCTCAGGGCTCTCTGTCGTGTCCCTGGCGAAAGTTTAATATTCGGACAATTAAGAAAATAGGGGACCTGCCAGAGCATCTGGGGTTCCACGCTCCATCCTGTGCTTCTTTCCCACATCAGGGTGCATGGACTGCATTAACAAGGGGAGCCTGGGAGGCCCTTCTCTGAACCCCTTTTCCCAGGAGAGTGAAGGGGCTACACCAGCCAGCATCCTCTGTGCCTTCCCAAGGCCTGGGGCTGTGCCAGGCCAGTGTCCCGCTTACTTGTGAGGAGACATGGGCAGCCAAGAGCTCTTTCCCAGGTGGGTGCCTGTCCTGAGTGTGAAAGGATGGGACCCCAGTGTCCATCCCCCCACCTCCCAACAGACACACACTGAACAGTTGGTGAGATCTAGCACTGTGTGCCATCCTGGGCCAGGGAGCCGGGCCAACTCTGGGAGACGGCCTTTGAGGAGCCACCATCACCTGCCTCTCCTGGGTGGCAGGGGCCATGCGTCTGAGTCAGAATGTGGCATCAAATGCCAGGCCGGTGGGGCTCAGTGGATTGAGGGTTGTCTCATGCACCAAGAGGTCACTGATTCCATTCCTGGTCAGGGCACATGCCCGGGTTGTGGGCTCGATCCCCAGCAGGGGCATGCAGGAGGCAGCCGATCAATGATTCTCTCTCATCCATGTTTCTCTCTCTCTCTCTCTCTCTCTCCTTCTCCCTTCCTCTCTCTCTGAAATCAATAAAAACATATTTTAAAAAGAAACTGATAAAAAAGACAACATTGCATCAAGTACTTTGGGGGGATATTATGAAAACCTTCAAATCATTTCATGCTACCCCAGGAGACTGCAAAACCAAGTCCCACATGATTTTTCTCATCTCTCAGTTAGAGAAAATGTTACTTCAAAGTTGCTGTGAGAAAAAACTAGATACTATGTTTGGAGAAATGATTTGTAAACCACAGGGCATGGCGCAGCAACATGGCGGCGTGGGTCGGGCCACAGAAGCCTCCCGGCCCCGTGGCCACCCTCCCTGAGAGGCCTCCCCTTCCTGTGAGGACAGCCCCAGCTGTGCTAGGACGGGGGGCCCTGTCTGTAGGGGGTTCTGCAGTGGAGGCAGCTCCTCTGGGCCTCCTCCAGGCCTGCTGGGAGACAGCGTGTTTAAGGACCTGCGTTTGAGCCCTGGCTCTGATTCTGGGCAAGTGCCCCCGAGTGGATTTCTTCTTGTGAACCGGTGACCTACATGAGGGAAGCGAGAGAACGCTGAGTGTCTGCTGTCACCCGGGGTTAAGAGGGAGGCACTTGAGTGTGAGTGACAAAGCCCCAGGGAGCGGCTGGGCCTGGAGCTGCTGGTGTCCCCTCCTGCGGGCAGGTCAGAGCCCAGAGTTGGCCCTGGCTGGGGAGACACCCAGGGGCCGCTCAGCACTGCCTTAGAGCAGAACAGCCTTTGCCACAGGTTTGCTCAGAAGGTGAGGGCTCAGGAGTCTTTGTACCACCTCCTCCCATCCCCCTTCGATTCTCGTTTGTTCATTTAATTTGGGATGATATAGGCAAAGATGATTTACAACCCAAGTCTCCTCTTTGTTTTTAATTTTTTAAAATACATTTTTATTGATTTCAGAGAGGAAGGGAGAGGGAGAGAGATAGAAACATCAATGATGAGAGAAACTCATTGATTGGCTGCCTTCTGCACGCCCACTATTGGAGATCGAGCAACCCGGACATGTGCCCTGACTGGGAATCAAACCAGTGAGCCACACCAGCCAGGCCCAAGTCTCCTTTTTAAAGGAATGTTTCTGGCACTGGTTTTCAATTTTGCAGTCATTCTTACAGGAACTATTTATTCTTAGACTTGTCACTGTGTCTCTTTTTCAAAGCTTGTCACCAATCTTTATATAGACAATTCCATTTTTGAGTTTCTTTATATAGATATCTTCTCCATTTTGGGTTTCTAATCTAGATACATCTCCTGGTCGGTGTGTTAGAAATAATTTATTTTTACAGGAAAATAGAAATGTAAAGGGCTCTCAGAGGTGAAACTTACAGCTAAGAGCACACACGGTGTAGATGGTGGCAGGGGATGCGGCGACATTGGGGAGAATGGGGGACAAGGCCGGGAAGCGTGGGGAGACACCAGCAGGTCAGGTTATGGGCCCGGGTGCACCCAGGAAGGCCCAGGGAAGCTCCTGTTCGGTCAGCTCGGTTGAGGATATCCGCTTGGACTTGGAAATTGTGAGAGGTCAGTGGGCCGCCCTCGGGGTTCAGGCTGAGACTGTTGGGGTTTGGGGTTTGGCCGTTTTCTGGGTCAGACAGCAGAGGCCCTCCGGGCCAAGTGAACCTGTGGGACACGGCTGGTCGGTGGGGCATCTGGGCCTGGCGCTCCGGCTGGGGCTCTTCCCAATGCCCACGCTCTCCGCGTCGCATCCATTGCAGCAGTGGCCAGAGGGTCCTGGGGAGAGCTGGGGAGCTGGGCAGGGGCAGGCTGTGGCACACCCGAGGGCAGCAGGAGGCCGTGACGGGAGTAGAGGATCAAGGTGGGACTTAGGAGAGGAGAAGCAGCCAGAGCCACGGAGGGCAGTCGTGTGGGCCACGGGAGGGACGCAGCTCCTGCTCTGAAGGAGATGGGGGTTTTGGAGAGTTTTGAGCAGAGGAGAGGCCAGTCTGGCTGACACCTTAGAAGGCTCACATAGCTGCTGTGTGGGGCTGGACCGCAGAGACAAGGGCAGAAGCAGGGAGACTGGTCAGGGGCCTGTTCCTTTAATTCAAGGGGGACAAGGTGAGGCTGGCTCCAGCGTGATGGCTGGGGCCCGGGTGCCACAGGGTCAGAGTCTGGGCACGTTTTGAAAGTGGACGTGGAACCCTGGGAGATTCCTTCCAATCCTGGCTAATGCTGTGATTTCCTCTCTCCAGGCCAGCTCCTCGCTCACTCCCAGGGTTTCTCTCAGGGAGCCCCCTGCTGCCAGGCACCATGACAGTGAGGGGGGCCGCACTGGCCCCAGATCCAGTGTCGCCCACGACGGCAGCAGCCTCGCCCAGCGTCTCCGAAATCCCCGAGGGCAGCCCCACGGCCATGGAACAGCCTGTGTTCCTGATGACAACCGCCGCGCAGGCCATCTCCGGTTTCTTTGTCTGGACAGCGCTGCTCATCACCTGCCACCAGGTACCGGCCAGTCAGGAGTCCCCGAGCCCGAAGGCTAGAGGATCCTGAGCGGGTTCTAGTCCAAAAGGTATTAGTTAGGCGCGGGCGGGCGATGCTGCAGCAGTAACCGGACCCACACTCTCCGGAGCTCCTCTGGAGAAGGGGATTCTCACATCCCGGCCCAGTGCCTTCAGGTTCCTCCTGTGGCTCCAGCCTCTGGCAGCTCCAAGGCATCACCCACCTGACCCCTGGGAGGAGGGTCACGTGGGCAGGCACTCTGGGTAGTTGACCTTTCTAGATCCAGAAATGACACTCATTTCTTCTGCTCACTGTCCCTGCGCCAGAACTGGTCCCATGTCCAGCCTGAGCTGCAGGGCGCCCGGGGACTGAGCGTGAGCACCTAGTTGGCAGTCCCGTGTCCAGCCTGAGCTGCAGGGCGCCCGGGGACTGAGCGTGAGCACCTAGTTGTCAGTCCCGTGTCCAGCCTGAGCTGCAGGGCGCCTGGGGACTGAGCATGAGCACCTAGTTGGCAGTCCCGTGTCCTGCCTGAGCTGCAGGGCGCCTGGGGACTGTGCGTGAGCACCTAGTTGGCAGTGACCCCTTCGCAGATGAGAAAATGGGGACCCAGAGAGAGAAGGGAGGGGACTAGCCTATTTACTGAGTCATTGGCAGAGCTGGGGTAGAAGTCAAGTGTCCCGTCCCCCGTCTCACAGGCCCAGAGGAGCCTGGCGTGGCTGAGACGGGCCTCGGCTGCCTGAGCAAGGGGCGGGCTGAAGGTTGCCAGCAAAGACGGGAGGCTGAGCTCGTTCAGGTCCCCTTTCAGCTCCTCTCCGCCGCCCTGTGTTCCCCATCCTTTCTAGAACCCAGTTGCTTCCAAGGCAGCTGGCTCATTGCAGATGGGGAATGTTTTGTTCTTTTCCTCCCGAGCCCAGGGCTCGGTTGGGCCAAGTGTGAAGTCATGAAGCTGGGATGGGGGACTCGGGCTGGGACGGGGATCCTGGCTAGAGCAGGTCTTGGCATTTGTGTGTAGCTTTTATTTCCCCTGCTTTCTAAAAACTGCATTTCATTCTCCCAACTGCCCGTGCGGCAGGAGCGCGGCCTCTGTTCCCGTGGGAAGTCAGACAGGATGAGCAGCCACTGCAGCCACTCGGCCAGGGAGTGCGTCCACCCTGCACGGGAGTGAGGGCCCCGTCGGCCCCGTCATGCGTTCGTTAGGGAGGGGGCGGGGTGGGCCCCCGTGGGCCCCCACCCCCTCGCCTGTGAGTTAGCTCCAGGGGCCAGGTGTTCGGAAGGTGGGGGTGGGACGCACACTGAAAGCCTCTTGCACCACACGGGCCTGGCTGTGCGCGAGGGTCCCGGGGTGCTTGTTACAGCCGATTCCCCGGCTCGGGTTCGGACAGTCTCGGGCGTGGACTCATGCTCCTGTGTCTGTGAGGCCGGCCTTGGCGCCACCGCCTGCACCCCCACAAGCTTTCTGCACCCCGGGGTCTGATGCTCGCAGCAGCCTCACACCGGAAGCTTCATCGTCCCATTTTGCAGAGGAGGCGGCTGAGGCTCAGGGTGGAGTAATTCGGTCACAGATCTAGTAAGTGGCTGAGCTAGACCCCTCGGCCAGCCTCCTCCTCCCGCGGAGCAGGGGGCGGAGGGGCGCTGGCGGGCCAGTCAGGACGGGCGGGTCTCCGGCTGATGCTGCCCCTCTGCCCGCAGATCTACATGCACCTGCGCTGCTACAGCTGCCCCAACGAGCAGCGCTACATCGTGCGCATCCTCTTCATCGTGCCCATCTACGCCTTCGACTCCTGGCTCAGCCTCCTCTTCTTCACCAACGACCAGTACTACGTGTACTTCGGCACCGTGCGCGACTGCTACGAGGGTGAGGACGTGTGGGCGGGGCGCCCCTCCTGCCCGGCGTCTGGGAGCCACGGGCCCCTCTCCTGGTTTCTCCTCGAGGGGCCACCCCTCGCTTCTTTACCCACCATCCGGGCCTAGAGGGACAGGTGACAGCACAGGTGTGGCCAGAGTCTCCCCTTCAGATGCCCTTTGCGATGGGGCTCCCAGAGCAGCGTCACAGACCCCTGGAAGCAGGGACTCGCCCCCCGTGTCCCCTCTCTCAGCTCTGGTGTCTCAGATGGGGTGCACAGGCAGCAAATGAGGATCCGTCTGTAGCTAGGAACTCCAGGTGCAGGTGGTTGGGGTTTATCCAGGGGTCTGTGGAGTGCGGGCAGGGCTGGGCCTCCCTCCCCATGTGCCTTAAGTCTGAGGGCTTTGTCCCTGGAGGCGCTCTACTGTGCCACCCAAGAAGGTGACTCGCTGCCTTTTGGGGCCTCCGCTCTTGCATGTGACGTGGGAGCATCACCAGCTCTGGTACTGAGCTCCGGGCACAGGCCAGGCCCTGAGCCGCCAGCCCTCCAAGAGCCTGTGCCACCTGCACAGTCACCGCAGGGCAGGTGGCCTCTCTCGCCGGGGCCAGTGGTCCTGGCCTGCGGCGTGGAGAATGAGCTGGTGCCTGTCAGAGGGAGGCCGAGGAGGAGGTCCATTCTGGGCCGAGAGGAGAGCTAAATTGAGGGGAGGGAGGAGTCCCCGTGTGCCCAGCCAGGGTGGGGTGCTGTGGGGGGCCGGGGGCTGGAGGAGGGATTGCACCGGGAGGCAGGGACAGGGACATACACAGCCTTGCAGGCCACACAGAGAAATCTAGATCTTCTTTCTTACTGTTGATGCATAAAAACATGATGCGAAATTGCAGGCTACAAAGCTCTCTACATGGACTGTGCGTGACGGAGGGGCCAGAGGCCCCAGGACAGGTCACAGGCCAGAAGGTTGGGGGGGAGGGGTCCTTGGATTCAAGATCCTTTGTGATGCTCACCCGTCTCCTGTACCTGCACTGCTGGTTCCTGGTAAAGTGACCAGATGCGGTTTTTCTTGTGCTGTGACCAGGCAGCTCTGACCATGACCGCTTGTCAGCTTCCCTGACCGGGGAGGGCTTGGTCTTTGGCCCTGGGCTTCATGCTCGTCCCCCGAGAAACTGGAGTCTGTTTCTGTCCCATTTTGAACCTGTGTGTCCCTGAGCACTCACAGGGCAAGGGAATGCCTTTGGATTTGGTGAGGAAACTCAGGTGCCTAACACACTGCACCCCACCTGCCCCTTCAGCCACACTGGCCTCCTTTCTGGCCCAGGCACACCGGGTGCTTGCCCAGTGCCCGCCAAGCTCTTCTCCGCCGGCTCCTCCTCTTCCTCCATCTGGACCCTGGTGTCCCCTCCGAGAGAGGCCTTCCCGGTGTCCCCTCAGAGAGGCCTTCCCGGGGGCTCCACTCCCAGACCCTGTCCACAGCACCATGGTTTGCAGTGAAGTGCTGGTTGGTTCCCTTCCTGAGGGCAGTGCCAACAGAGCCGGGCACATGGTAGGTGCTACTCGTTCTGGAAGTTTTGAATGAATAAGGGACTTGGTGAAACACCTGCTATGTGCCTTGCATTCATCCACTTGCAACCTCATTAAAATCCTGGCTGGTGTCCCTGCCTCGCTGTGCCAGGTGAGAGTGCTGAGGCAGGTGGGGCTCCAGTGCCTGATACTCCTGGGAGCAGCAGAGCCCCCAGCGGAACCTCTGGTACCTGGGGAGCCACAAAGGCTGGGGTTGGAGAAGGTGAGGCCAAGAATCCTTTTCCATTCGCCTGCCAGCCTCGCATGGCGCAGCCTCTGCTTCTTGTTCGTTCAGAATAAAAAAGCTGTGCCCTGCCAAGGGAGCTCTCCTGTGGTTGGGGGACAGGCCCTGCAGACTGGGGTGCATGGCAGAAGGGGCACAGCCAGGGAGCCTTCGCATCGCCCTCACTCCAGGCCCCAGAGGCGGCAGCAGATGGTTGGCGGCTCCTCCCACTCCAGAAGCCTCTTTGTTCAGGCCCTGCCTGTCCAGACCTCCCTCCCAGCTACAGAAAGGTCCCCGTAGGAAGTCTGCATCTCCTAGCAACGCGATTGTCCCGGCCCCTCCCAGCAGTTTACAAACAGGGCCGCAGCCGCCCGAAGCGCAGGCCACCAGAGTCCACCAGCTCGGGTGTCCGCGCGGGTGGCGTGGCCCTCGCCTCGCCCTTTCCCGCACCGCTGCTCCGTGTCTGGGACCCTCTCCCATGGTTTTGTGTCCACAAGTGCTGCAGCGCCGCAGGACCTGCCCCCAGCAGGCTTGGTGGTGGCGTGTCCCTTACAGTTCAAAGGAGGCGCCCGTTCGTTCCCCCGTCCTCCCAGTCTCCTGAGACCGGGAAGGGCAGGAGTGGCCAGACTGGGCCGAGGAACCTACTTCATGGCCATTAGGCGGCATTGGCTTTTCTTTCTAATAAAATTAAAACAGCTAACATTTTACTTTTATTAAAGTCATACGTGCATATGGATGAAACAAGCTGCCCCAACTCCTCTGACTCCCACGTTCACTGCACTTGCAACTCTTTCTTTATTTTTTTTAAATCGGGATGATCATCTAATCAACAGAGCTACCCAGCCAGTGCCACTTTCAACTCTTTAAACTTTTTCCCCTCAAATAACCTAAACATGCGCGGAGACTGCTGCTGTGGACTTTTCAGTTTTACGTGGTGGTAAGTAGCAGGCGTCTTCCTCTGGGAGGCTTGTGACTTAGGCACTCACCTCCGCCGTACACACCCACACGCTTTCGTGCCTTCATCTTTGTAACGTGACAGGCGTTTCTAAGCCCGCAGCTCGTGTGTGCGTTACTCCGTGTCTGTAAACATTGTTCAAAGCTGAGCCTGCTGGTGTCTGAAGATGACATTTCCTTGTACGATGGCTTTTCCTCTGCTTGCCACTTGTCTTGCTGTTTGCTTTGCTGTTTCCTATGTATCTATCATCACTTTGTTCCCAGACGCTTCACCGAATCAGAAGCATGCCTTCTCTACAGTGAGGCCCAGATCTCTTCGCTCTGGGTTTTCCTCAGTGCTGTTCCTCCTGACACCCTGCCCCTGGCTCTGGGCTGGGGTCTGGCCCCTGGGTCTTCCCTCCCGCCGTCCTGGGAACCCTGCTCCCGGCTCCTGTGCTGACCGCCTGTCCCCTGGGGCCATTTTTCCTTGTTGGTGATTCGCCCTCTCCTTCTGGTTAGAGCATGGCTCCCAGGAGCTTCCTGAGGAAAGGGTGTGTGGGAGTTCTGTTTTTTGAAATCTGAAAATTGTCTACAAATACATACTATATTGTTCTGTTTGGTTAGTTATCAATGGGAGTACAATTCTAAGTTGGAAATTATTCTCCCTCTGAATTTTGAAGGCATGTTTTTCAGTCTTTTAGTTTCCAGCATTGTTTTCAGAAAGTCTGCTGGATTCTGATTCTTTTTTTAAAAAATTGAGTTGAGAGAGAGAGGAGAGAGAAACATCAATTTGTTGTTTCATTGTTTATGCATTCATTGGTTAATTGTTATATGTGCTCTGACCAGGGATCGAACCAACAACCTTGGCATAGTGGCGCGACACTCTAAATAACTGAACTACCAGGCCAGGGCTGGATTCTGATGCTTAATGTCTGTATGTGACCTGCTTTCCCCCCTTGCTTTCAGGATCTTTACCCCCAGTGTCCTGGAATCTCAAAGGAGGCGGGATGTTCATTGTGCGGGGTGCCCGGGGCCCCTTCACTGTGGAAGCCCATGTCCTGAGTGCTGAGCAATGTTCGTGCATGTTCCTTTGCTAGCCGCCCCCCCCTCGCCCCCCCTTAGTTTGTTCCTCCTTTCTGGAATTCCTGTTAGTAGGATGTTGCACTTCTGGATTGACCTTTAAGTTTTCTTTACGGTTTCTTTTGTTCTATTTCCCAGGAGCTTTTAAATTTTATTTTAAATATTTACCTTTGAGCTTTTCTACGGAAGGTTTTGTTTTCTTTATCATGTTGTAAAGCGTCAGGCGCTCTTTCCTGTTCTATTTTATAGTCTCTTGTGCGTGGTGTTGGAGAGAGTATCTCCCTTCCCCGGGACGCTAATTGCAGTTTTCTTCTGTTTCCTGCATTATCTCTGACTCCTGACTTCCCTGTTTGTTTGTCTTGGCCTTTGACCTTTGTGTTGGAAGCTCTCCTCAAATGCCAGCCTCCCAGTTGGGTGACAGGACACGGCTTTCCTGAGCCATTTTTATTCAGTGGTGGGGACAGGCACTAGATGAAGATTTTTTTAAATTCTGGGCCTGTTTCCCCAGATAATAATGTTCTCTGGGTGGTAAAAGCTGGGCAAGCTGAGTTAAGGGTGCAGTTGGGGGAAGGGATCTGGACACCTCGCCCTTTGCATTCAGACCTCATCTGTTTTCTTCAAGTGTCCTCATTGCTGCCCTCAGCTGAGCTAAGTTCTCTGAGGGAGGCGCTGTCCCCCTCTGCCTGGAAAGTAAAAGCCGCGTGCAGACTTGCAGCCAGGTTTTCCATTTGCACCTTCACCCGCAGGCCTGGGGTTCCGAGGCTCTCATTGGCTAGCTCCCTCCCCTCCTGGTCAGTGGGTCAGTGACCACGCAGGCCTGGGGTTCCGAGGCTCTCATTGGCTAGCTCCCTCCCCTCCTGGTCAGTGGGTCAGTGACCACGCAGGCCTGGGGTTCTGAGGCTCTCATTGGCTAGCTCCCTCCCCTCCCGTCAGTGACCACACTGACCATGCTGCATCTTAGAGCTTTTGTCAACATTGCTTGTCGGCTGCCTCCAGTCCATCTCCTTGTCCTTGAAGGCTTGTACTTTGCCACCGATTCATTCTCATCCTAGTGGCATTCTGGGGGGAGAGAGGGAGGGAGAGTGGAGATAAACAGCTTGGATGGGTGGTAATATTGCCATTTTCCAAGGAGAGGGCTGAGTCTCAGAGAAGTAAATGGCTAGCCCAGGTCCCTCTGATGGAGTATCTGCCATCTGGTGAGGGCTGTAACTCACACCGCAGTTCACACGGCAGCGCCAGGCAGAGGAGTAGCGGGGAAACCAGCCCCCTTCCCTGCATTTAGTGATTGTGGGCGGGGTGGGAGGGAGCTCCTAGAGACAGCTCTGAGACAGCCCTGAGGAGCTGGGGAGCGGACCCGGGGGTGCAGGAGGCCAGGGCGCAGAGGAGATGCTTTCCCTCGCTTTATGCAGCACTGTTTTCCCAGTAACGTTGTGTGACCATCACAGCTTTACCACCTATTTTCCATTCCTCTTAGCTCACTCTCACCTCCCAGTTGCCCAGAGGAGTACATATCACCCCCATTTACAACCGTGGGAAGGAATTCGACAGGCTAAGAAACTGGCCCAGGATTCCCAGGGTGCTTGCCGAGGGCAGGCTCGGGGTCGCCCGGTGCCAGGCTTGGTGAAGGAACACAGGACGGGTTTCTCAGCGAAGAGTGTGAACTCTTGTTAGGGGAGGAGATTTTACAGGCCTGGATGAAACAATTAAAGAGTGACGCTTCGTTCACCCAGTTTCAGATTTTGGACAAGGTTCGCTTCCTGGAGCCTGGCCCCACATGAAACTCTTGGTGGAGAGAGGGTAGCCAGGATGAACCCAGCCGAGGGCCGCAAACACGGCCACAGAAGGCCCGCGGGCCGTGTGCTGCCAGGACTCACAGGAGCTCAGTTGACCAGAATAAAGGAAGGTTTGCAGAAGAAACCAGCAGAAGGTCCTGAGAGAGAGAACAGTTCCAGGCGGCAGGAAGCAGGGTCGGCAAAGGACAGACGCGGCACGGGGGGGGGGGGGGGGGGGGGGGGGGAGGAGGGACAGCCTGGCAGCATCGCGGAGCCCGGGGCCTTTCACGTTGGGCAGAGCCCCGCCCATCGCCATGGCTGTAGCGCATTGTGCCCATTATTGTCCGTGTGATCATCAGTCACTGATAAAAGAGGCCTCTTTACTGAGCAGAGAAGATTTCTGTTCAAATGGTCAAAACTGAGTTTTCCGGGCTCATCATGAGTTATCTGAAATAAGAATGCCCAGGTCTTTCCAAATAACCAGTTTCTGTGTAGAAAGACAGCGAGGCCCCAGGGCCACTTCAGGTGCTGAAGGTGTGTGGAGGAGTGAGCTGGCGAGGGCCAGGGGCACCCAGGGCACAACATGGGGGCCCAGGGGTGTGTGGAGCAGCCGGTGTGCCTCACTTACCTGTAGCAGGGGGGGGGGGGGGGCTGCTGGCAGACACTGCCCGAGTGCACTTGTCAGGGAGCCTCTCTGAAGCCTGGGGGCCCTCCAGGCTGTGCCGCCGCAGTTGTCCCTCCGGGGGATGCTGGGTGGGGGCTGGTGGAGAGCGGTGTCTTGGACAACAGCTTCCTGTCCATGTTAGAGACGCTGCCGGTGAGAAAGAAAGTCAGGAGTCTCGGGGTTGGAAAGGAAGAACCTGTAAATTGTCAGCTGCTCAGACCCCTTTATAATGTCTGTTAAGTGGCTGCCGTGCCCTGGTCGGTGTGGCTCAGCTGGTTGGAGCGTCGTCCCGTGCACCAAAAGGTGGTGGGTTCAGGGGTTCATACTGGTCAGGGCACATACCCAGGTTGTGGCCTATGTGGAAGGCAACCAATTGATGTCTGTCTGTCTCTCTCTCTCTCTCCCTCCCTCCTTCTCTCTATCAAAAAAAAGTGTGCCTAGCCTCTGATTGCCTGCTTCCATTAGCAGAGAGCTCACTACCTTGCACCTCGGAAGACTGCCTCTTAGGAATAGTTTCTTATTCTGAGCAGAAGTCGTAGGATCTACTCCTGGGACTGAGTGGGTCCTGTCTGACCTTCTGGACAAGGTCACTGGCACACAGATGAAGAGGGTGATTCCCAATGTCTTCCCTCCAGGCCTCAAGGATCCAGCACAGCCCTCATTTCACCTCCACCCTCCCCTGCTCTCCTGATTGTGCATTTGTCTCTAGGTGCCTAGGATGGAGCCCAAAGTTCCAGGTCCCTCACTCTCCAGAGCAGGAGACAGACAGACAGACGCCATCCCTTACCTCATTCTGGATGCTCTCCTTCACACGAGGGCCTTGTCTGCGGGTCCCTTGGTCATTTTTGTGTCCCCAGGGCCCAGCACAGAGCTAGCACACAGGCTGTGTGAACATTTAGGGGCATAGAGTTACTTGTTTCTCTGAGGCCTCTCCAGGGAACCAGAACTGAAAGCACGGCCAGAGGGTAGTCAGGCGACAAGGTGGCTGGCTGAGAACCTCACTCCTAACCTGTTGTGCTTTCCTGCGTCCAGGCCAGCATATCTTTGTGTTTGTTCCTGGGGTGTGTGGACGTGTCCATTTCACACACCTTTGCCGGGTGCTGGGGCGGCTCTAACTTTCTGGGAAGGGATTGGCTTGTCCAGATGGTCCGGCGTGGGCTGGTTGGACCATCTGGGAGAGATTCTGTCTTGCCTCCCTTCTCTGAGAATGCATTATCGACTCACTCATGATTCTTTAACAAAATCATCACCAACTTGGTATCACACAGACTCGCTGGCCAGAGCTCTGGTAAAAGGTCGAGAATCTTGAGCCGAGAGGTGGATGAGATTTGACCAGCTGAGCACAGAGCTGGGCTGCAGGCTGGCGTATGTGATGCAGGAAGGGGTGTGAGCTCAGGCACCAGGCTCTTCTCCGTGGAAGGCAGGAGGCCTGGCTTGCGAGAGTGGTTCCGTGTGGAGGGGCTGATGAACTTCGGCCCCTGGGGGTTCCCTGGAGGGTTTTGTCTTTCGGGCCTGAAGTCCGATCACCTTGGGGAAGTCTGTTCCGCATCCCGTGAGAGGGCGGACTTGAGCACAGAGCTGAGTGTGGGCGTGGCTGCCTGCCCTGCTGCTCTGAGCCTCCCCTGGAACCTCGGCCCACGCCCATCGTTCATCTCTTCCGTGTTACCGTGTGTAAGTGCGGGCCTCTGGTAGTTGTCGGGGCTGGGCCTCCGTTTCTACCTGCAAGGACTTGACAGTCTGGAAGAAACAGCAGGCCCCATGCTGTGGACTCTGCTCAGTGTGAACTCGCTCATCCAAGGCAGGGGCTGTGCTCACCCCTCCCGGCCTCCCAGCAGCCCCGAGAGGAGGGATCCTGGCAGCACCGAGGCCACACAGCTCTGTGGTCGAGCCACGCCCACACCCAGGACGTCTGGGTCCGCGTTCCGGCTTTCCTGCCACTTCACGCTGCCGCTTGTACTGGAAGTATCAGGCGGGTGGGCAGAGCTCACCGTGTGGGAACTGAGCATGGCACCAGGACAGAGGAGGCCGCCGAGGGGAAGGCGGCCTCTCAGCGGCTCCCTGAGAGTCAGAGGGACCAGCACACGGGGCCTCGGGAAGCGTGAGAGAGCGTGGCCCGTCCTGGGCACACCGGGGTGGTTTTATGTAAAGCTTCTACTTACATGGCTGTGTGGATAACTGTCCCGAACAGCCCGTGTAAAACAACCGTTCATTTCTGCTGACGGTGCCGGTCAGGCATCGGGACGCACGTGGGCCTGGGGTGCCCCTGCCCGTGGTATCGGGTCTCGCTGGCCGGATTCATCTGGAATCTGACTCACTCCTGTGTCTGGCAGTGGGTGCTGGTGTCTGCTGGGCCCTCGGTTCCTCCTACATGGGGCCAGCCTGGGCTTCCCGCACGGTGACTGGGCCCAAGGGCAGGCGTCCCGGGAAAGAACAGAGGCAAGAGGCTTCTGACCCCCGTGTCAGATGTCACCCGGCCCACCATGTGCGAGCGGAAGGACGAGACCCCATCTCTCAGCGGTCGTGTCAGTGTCAGAGGGTGTGGCCGTCTTTGGAAAATACCATCGACCACAGTGTGGCTGGCCCCAGCCCGGGACGGACACATCCGTTCCACGTGGCCTTGTGTGGGTTTGGACAAAGGTTATTAGCAGGCTGATGTCAGGTTTGGCTAGATGCCCCGCCCCAGACCCCAAAGTAGTTCTTGTCATTGGTGATCAGTGGGGATGCCTGCGGTCACCAGCCATCCTGAGCTGCTCCTGTGCAGGCAGACGGCACACAGGGTCCCCGGCCCATCCAGGGAGGCAGGCCCCCGAGGGAGGCAGGCAGGTAGCAGCCAACACGCAGCGCTGCTGAGTGCTGCCACTCTTCCGAGCACTTTGCATACTCACTTCAACCTCGCAGCCACCTGGGAAGGTAGGGACTCCTGTCCCCATTTAACAGATGAGGAAACTGAGGCTCACAGCTAACCCAGTGGCAGACCCAGGCGGTAAACCCTCTGCTGTATGTCTGCTGAGGGATAGTCCCAGCACAGTGTGGTAGGTGCTAGGGGTCATATTCATAGAGGGTGCTCCCTGGGGCCCCACCCCAGCTGGAGACATGAGCCCTTCGTAGGTTAGAGCAGCCGTGAGTGGCAAAAAACACCCAAATACCTTCCTCTCCAAATGGAAGGCCACCGTTCGCCTCCGACTGCTGTGCCAGGCTTTCTGTTGAGGTCTGCACAGCGTCTGCACGTCCGTGGGGCCCTGGTGACAGCACTGGTCTAGGGGGGCCAGGGACTCGCAGGGCAGGCGGTGTCTGATGGGAGTGCGGAGGGAGGGGCACCCCAGGCAGGGGGAACAGCCAGTGCAAAAGCAATAACTGCTGAGGGCAAGGGGCGCCCAGTGTTGCTGGGAAGGAAGAGTGAGGGGTGGGCAGGGACCACGTCACCCGTGGGGAGACCTTGAGTGCCAAACCAGGGGCTGCGCCGGGAGCCCCGAGGCCTTCATGCTGCGGGGGCCGCGGGGTCAGAGGAGAAGGGGCCTCTCTGGCCCCATTTGACCCTTGCCCTGGCCTTGCTTTGCTGGACGCCTCTCCTTGCTCCCTGCTCTCGGCCCCTGCCCCTCCTGCCCCCGTCCTTTGTGGTGCCCGCTGCCACACTGACTCTTTCTTCCACGCTCACTCTCCTTCCTCGCTCCTGGCACATCCTGTTGCTCTGGCACCCTGCAGGCCGCAGCCTTCGCTTTGCTGACCCAGCAGACATCTCTGACCAGGAGCCGTGACAGCGCATTGCTGTGTGTATAGCGCAGAATTTACACACACTTCTCTGCCGGCGGGCGGTCCTCTCGCAGATTATGTCTTTGTGGGGATGTCCAGCCGCGTCCTAACTCAGAAGGAGCGGACCCAGCTCCTCAGGGCATTGCGCCTCTTTCCGCACCTCTCCTGTGTTCAGTCAGACTCAGGTGCGCTGCGGGCTGTGAGCGGATGGAGGTGCTGCTGTCTCATTCTTGCTTAGGGTGTCTCCTGAGACCCCCCTGGAGAATGTGTTGTTGTTGTTGTAAATCTGTGGCCCATAACACAATAGAAAAGAGCATAGGTGAATTATAAAGCCAGTACCCGGTTGAGCCCCAGAGCGGGCACACTGCCAGCTCCCCCAAGTCCCCTCCGTGCCCACCCTGACCTCCCCCCCTCCCGTCTCCCACACAGTCCTGACTTTCGTGGTAGTCACTTCCGTGCTTTACAGAGTGAGCAGCAGTGTGTACGCATCCCTAGACAATCGAGTTGTCTGCCTGGTTTGGGTTAAGATGGAGTATTCGGGTGTGGGTTCTCCTGGCCCCCGGGGCGCTCTCTTGCTGCCTGGACTGGTCTTTCACTTTTGTTGCTGCTCAGAATCCTGCCGTCTGTTTACCCATCCTGTTGACGCGGATGGTTTACTGTGGATACTCTTTTCACAGCCTTGGTCATCTACAATTTCCTGAGCCTGTGCTATGAATACCTCGGGGGAGAAAGTTCCATCATGTCGGAGATCAGGGGGAAGCCCATCGAGTGAGTACAGAGCTCCCTGCAGCCCCACACCCTGCTTCTGGGCCTGCCTTTCTCCGAGCTGCCCTGGCGGCAGCTGGACATACCGCCCCTCTTCGCCTGTGGCCTGGACCTGCCGTGTGTCTCTTGAACTTCCCCAGCAAGGTCATTCATTGGGACTTTTGGAAGGGCCTCCCGGCTCTCTCCCCTTCTCTGTCTCCCCGTCTTTTCCTCTTTCTTTCTCCCTCTTGCACTGTTTGCATTCAGTGCTTCTCAGGTGGTTTGTTACCCCGAGGCCCGCCGCAGCAGCCTGCTCCCTCACGCTTTACCGCAATTGCACATGCTCTCCAAGTGCTCTCTGCAGTCTCCCTGTACTTGGCCTCGGGCTCAAAGCTGCCTGGGCTCTCTGCCCCGTCCCCACCCCACCCTGCTGTGCCCTGGCTTGTCTGCATGTGAGGGAGGGCAGCCCCCAGCCCCCCCTTCCCCGAGTCCTAGCTCTCTGCTCACCATCCCCCTGTGGTCTCTTCCAGGTCCAGCTGTATGTATGGCACCTGCTGCCTCTGGGGAAAGACGTACTCCATTGGATTCCTACGGTTCTGCAAGCAGGTGTGTGCCCAGCACCTGCCCAGTCTGCCCTGGAGCAGCAGCCGCGGGGCTGTGCTGCCCCTGCTTGACAGGGTGGCAGAGCCCGCCGGGAGGACCCTGCCGCAGGCTGCCCTGGCTCCACCTTGGAGTCCCCATTTCCTGTGAGCCCCCCCTCCGCAAGCACCAGCACCCACTCCGCACACAGTTAGGGATGCCCCTGCATTCACAGGGTGTGCTCAGAGGGGCAGGGAGAGGCGTCCTGGGCACGAAGTGGTCTCAGACTCCTGCTCCCTTCCTTTTCTTCCTTCCTTCCTTCCTTCCTTCCTTCCTTCCTTCCTTCCTTCCTTCCTTCTTTCTTTTAAATATGTTTTTATTGATTTCAGAGAGGAAGGGAGAGGGAGAGAGAGACTGAAACATCAATGATGAGAGAGAATCATTGAGCAGCTGCCTCCTGCACGCCTCACTCCAGGAATCAAGCCCGCAAACTGGGCATGCACCCTTGACTGGAATCAAACCTGGGACCCTTCAGTCCACAGGTGTCAGCTCTATCCACTGAGCCAAACCAGCTAGGGCGACTCTTGCTCCTTTTGACCAAGTATCGGTGTGTGTGAGAATCAGAGGATGTGCATGGGGATTCTGGAATCTCCTTTTGAAAACTTCTCATCAGCTGGGGCTAGAGGCAAGGAGGGTTTCTGCATTAAAGATACAAGACCAGCCCTGCTGTGGCTCAGTGGTTGAGCATCGACCCTTGATCTAAGAGGTCAGGGCACATGCCCCGGTTGTGGGCTCGATCCCCAGTAGGTGGCGTGCAGGAGGCAGCCGAATCGATGTTTCTCCCTCAGTGTTTCTATTTCTTTTTCCCTCTCCCTTCCTCTCTCTAAAATCAATAAAAACATACATTTAAAAAAATACCCTCAGGTGAGGATTGGGAAAAAAAGATACATGACGAACCAGGCGTGTGCAGTCTCTAGTCCCTTCCCCATTTCCAGCTGGCTGCCCTCCCTGTGGTCTAGGCTGGCTGCGCGGGGCAGTGTGGTGTGGTGGTGAAGTGCACGGGCCTGCGCGTCGGACCATCTGAGCTTGATTTCCAGCTTCTCCTGACTGTGACCTTGGGTCATTACTTAACCTCTCTGAGCCTTAGTTCCTTCTGTCAAATGTGCGTAATGTTACTCATCTCAAGGGATGGTCTAAAGAACAGGTGAGGTGGGATACAGAGCGTTCGCACGCGCTGGCACAGAGCCCACCGTCTCTGTGGGAGGGAGAGTCAGGTGTCATGCCCAGCAGCACGACCTCGACTCAGTCTCCTCTGCCTCCACGGGGCCTTTCAGCCCCTCTAGCATCGCCAGAGCAACCCGAGGGGAAATGAACCCACAGCCAGTCCCTGGGCCGCTGGAGGCCTGGCTTTCCTGTAGGGCCAGGCACACACACCCACAGAGCGCCTGCCTGGACCGCCGGGTCTCCAGGCCAGCTTCCACATCTTCCTTCCTCAGGGTGTTGCTAAACTCACACTCTCCCCAAGGGACCTGCAGGGAAAGAGTTAAACTGTCCTGAGCTCAGGGTGGGGCCTTTCAGGGCCATTGTTTACCCAGGGCTGGGCGCCTGGGGCCGGTGACTCATGCTTCTTTGATGATTATATTGTGTACAAAGTTTTGATCCCAGATCACTAGCTCCAGCCGCCTTGTTATAAATTATCCCCAGGCCTGTGGGCTGGCTGTTCCGGAATATCCACCGTTGTTCCTGGAGGTGGCAGGGAGAGGTAGGAAAAGGGGAGAGAACAAAGCCCCCCCCCCCCCCCTTTGCCCTGGGGTGGCAGCTTTGTCCCAGGGCACAACCTCCTGCTGTCGTCACTGGCACTTCAGGGCCCCTGTGCCTCAGCTCCCTCCTCTGTATCAGGCTGGGGACAGTACTTCGCCACGGGGCTCCACAGGGACGTGGGCATCAAGTGGCTGACCCGGGCGCACCAGCCGGTGGCCGGACTCCTAACGCTCCCTCCCTCGCTCCCTCGCTGGCTCACTCCATGCCAAGGGCTGCTCCTCTCTGTGGGCTGTCGGTGCAGTCCTGCCTCCTCTAGGTGAGGTGGGGAGGCCAGGGGGGTCTGTGGGGGGTGTGACAGCAGTATCACCCCTCTAGCCCCGGCACCCCACAGCTCTGACCACCGGGCTCCCCTGCAAACCTCACTCTGGTTCCCACAACTTTGGGTTCCACAGGCCACGTTCTCCCCTCCGGGGTCCTTGCCCTGTTTGGAGCCACACTAACTTAGCCTTTCCAGCGGCTCCTGCCTCCACAGAAGGCCCCGTAGCTTCGATTTATTTGACTTCAAGAGAAAGGCGATTCTAGTGACATCATGGGCACTGTGGGTGCCCCTTGGGTCACTGGGGCCTCGCCTGGGGCCGGGGCTTACCCTGTGACGAGGGGCTGCCAGAGGCTCCATCCGCCAGAGGCTCAGTGGCCGCCCGCTCGAGCTTCTGTCGCTGGTAGTTGGCGAGGCCCACCTTCAAACTCAGATGTCAAAACTAGACCTTTGCTTTGGGCTGCTTCCTGTTTCGTGCTCCTGTTAAGTCATCTCCATCCCCAGCAGGACCCCAGCTCAATGTAAACCCTGGGCCCAGGCCCAGAGCAAGGGGCAGGGAGCCAGACCCCGGGGGTGGGCGAGGGGCACGAGAGGGAACCCTGGTCCAACCCTGCTCCCCATGTGGCCAGTCCCTGGAGCAGGGCCCCGGCTTTGCTCCCCACCCCACCCACTTCCCTGGCCACCTCACTGCTGCTGCCCGTCCAGCACGAACCCGTGCCCTTGTCCACTCTGCCTCCGGGCCTCGGAATGAGTTGTCCCCTCTGCCTGTCCCCTTGTCTCCCATTCCTGCTGCCCCTCTCCAGGGACATCTCCTGTCCCCTCTCCTGCATTCCTCCGTCCATCGACCTCCCTCCTCCACATCCGTCTTCTCACCCAGCTGAGTCACCCTGGTATCGTCTCCCTCACTCTGCCTTCTCCAGACAGCAGTCCCCTCGGGGGAGGACCCTGGGCTCCCCCAGGCCTGGCATCCAGCAGTCTGCCGGCCAGAGGAGGTGTTGTTACGTGGTCTGTCCCCATCCTGACCCTGGGCTTCTCCCCCACAGGCTACCCTGCAGTTCTGCGTGGTGAAGCCGCTCATGGCCGTCAGCACCGTGATCCTCCAGGCCTTTGGCAAGTACCAGGACGGCGACTTTGAGTAAGCAGCGGTCCCCGCAGGGGCGTGTGGGGGAGTTGGTGCCAGGGTAGATGTCCCTGCCCAGAGGCAATGCCTGGCTAGGGAAGGAGGCGGCCACAGACCGGGCACACGCACGCCCTCAGGACCTCCTCTGAATGGAGGCCACACATGTTCCCAGCCTTCCTCCCGCCTCCGCACCCCTGAGCTGCGAGGCTGGGCCTGGCAGGGGCACGAGGCCCGCCTCTGGCACAGGAGGAGCCCTCAGCATCCAGCCCCTTTGCATGGGGGAGGGGGGCACCTGGGGCAGAAGGAACAGTGACCATCCAGGCAGGCAGCAGGGCTGGAGCTCAGAGGCCCGCCTTGAGTCCTCGGGTAGAAAGCCTCGCCTGGGGAACTGCCCACAGGCCTCTCACTGGGCGTGAGGGAAAGGGGCCACATGGCCGTGTGCTGGCCTGCGCTCGGCAACACCACCTGGACGGTCACAGCAGCCCGTGGGCAGACGGAGGCTCAGTGGGTGTAACTTGCTCAACTTGGAAAGAGCAGGGCTGAGCTCCCGTCGCGCTGACACCCCCATCTGACCATCAGGCTGAGCCCTCACCCAGGCAGACTGGCTTCCACGCCTGGGTCGTGTCCCCCACCAGAGCTGCGGGCAGGTGGCTAGACACCCCTGTGTGAGGCAGGGGCCCTGGCCCGGCCCATGCTGCAGGCGCACCCGCACCCGCCTCATGTTCTGGCCCCTTTGATCACCATGTGGCTCGTGGAGCGCTGCTTGGGGAGCACGGCGGAGCCAGGGGGATTGGCTTAGGGCAGGACAAGGGAGCGGGGGGCTCCTTGTCCCTCGGAGGGGTCTGTCCAAGCCAGCATGCTCCCCTTTTCTGCAGCGTTGCCAGCGGCTACCTGTACGTGACCATCATCTACAACGTCTCCGTCAGCCTGGCCCTCTACGCCCTCTTCCTCTTCTACTTCGCCACCAGGGAGCTGCTCAGCCCCTACAGCCCCGTCCTCAAGTTCTTCATGGTCAAGTCCGTCATCTTCCTCTCCTTCTGGCAAGGTGAGCCTCCTGCCTGCCACCCCCAGCACCCCTGGGGCCCAGGCCCTGGGGTGGTCCTTGGGGATCCCAGCCTGGAGCTCAAAGGGGCCTCCATCCACTGGGTGCCCACTCGGGCAGAAGTCGGGGCCCTCAGGGGCCTTAGGAGCCAGGGCAGAGCTTTAGTGGGGCTGCTTCATGGATGGGGGGGGACACGGGTGACCCCGCATAATCTGTGACGTCTCAGTGTTAGTGGCCGGAAAGGGTCTGGGGGTGTGGGGTTCCCAAGGGGCCTCGGCCTGTGTCAGCAATGCTGCCCCACAGGAGCAGCCAGGGCCCCTACTTCCACCGCCTATTGGGGGGCTGCATGGAGGAGGAGGGCATGGGAGGCGGTCCAGCCTGGGCCAGACACCCACCGTGCCTCCCAGGCCTGCTCCTGGCCATCCTGGAGAAGTGCGGGGCCATCCCCAAGATCCACTCGGCCCGCGTGTCGGTGGGCGAGGGCACCGTGGCTGCCGGCTACCAGGACTTCATCATCTGCGTGGAGATGTTCTTCGCAGCGCTGGCCCTGCGGCACGCCTTCACCTACAAGGTCTATGCCGACAAGAGGCTGGACGCGCAAGGTGAGAGCCAGAGCCCTCCTGCCCCGCGGCGGCCTGCAGGGTGGACGGGCCAGGAGTCCTGGGTCACATGAGGGAGGTCCTGGGAGCCAGGCCCACCTGTCTTTGGCAGCCGGTCTAGAGTCCGGAGACCCGAAGTTGACAGGCGCAGTACCCCGTGGGACGGTCAGGACAGAGATTCTAGAAAAGCAAGTCCCTCAGGGTTCCTGACATGAGTCCGGTTCTCCGTTTATCCCAGAATCCTCTGCTCTTAAGTGTTTTGTTGTTTTTTTAACCTGATTACCTCTCAGAAGCAGACTTGGGTGGCAGTAGCTCTGAACAGCTTCCTTTTACACTTGCTTTTACACTTCCTGGGTCAGAGCAGAGCCCCCTGGAGAGACAAAGTCCCGTGCTGGCCCCACCCTCAGAGGTTCCACAGTCACTGATCTGGGCTCGGGCCTGGCAGGGCGGGATCTCAGAGCTCTCGGCCTGGGTGCCTCTGCTGCCACTGGGCCTGGAGGGAGGCCCAAGGGGAGCAGGAGGAGGAGTCTGGGGATGCTGGGATGATGGGAGGAGGGGAGGGCCTGGAAGGGAGGCCTCCTGGTCTAACACATCTACCCGGAGCTCGGCTGCTGCCAGCTCCCTTCCCATTGGCTGGAAGCGGGAAGCCCACCCCCAGGCGCAGCACTGATGCCCACCCCGGGCCGGGGCCGCCATGTCCTGGGGCGAGTATAGAGGACCGCCTGGCCTGTGGCCGGCTCCTTGACGCCCACCCCTTCCTGCCATGTTCTTTCCCTGGTGGGAGGCCTCGGGGCCTGCGCAGCTGCTGACGCGTACTCCAGGCCTCGTGACTGGTGGGCCCGGCCGCGTTTCCCCAACACGCTGGCTGGGGGCTGGGGGCTGGGGGCTGGGGCCTGGGGGTGCTTTCTCCACATCTGACTGCAACCTGTCAGTGCCAGGCACTGTGCTGCCCGGCTCAGCGCTGCCGCTGGTGGCCCACTGGCTTCCCACCAAGGCCCCAGCTGGAGGGTCAGCCTCCCGGTATTGAGGGCGATGTCCCTGGATGGTCCTGACAGACCCTGTCCCTCGGGAAAGTCCCTTTGTGCCCAGAGCCTGGGAAGGTCTCAGTGTTTGAGGACCATTTCCAGTGGTGGCCCTGCAGCCGCTCTGAGTGGAGGCCCGGGCCGTCTTCCCCGACACACCCACCCGCAGCCGCGCAGCTGTGCACGGACCCTGCCCGCCAGGGGAAGCTGCTGCTTGCCATTGCCCCCCGCGTGGTCCTGGCCTCACAGTGCCCAGCCCCTCAGCCCTCCGGTCTGGCGTGGGTGCAGAGCTGGCTCTGTCGTGGGGGCTGCACAAGAAACCCCGCCCCAGCCTCTCTTTCCTGTCTGTGAAGTGGGGAGAGGTTTGTGGTGCCCAAGGCACAGGCTTAGCAATTCCCGCCAAAGCTGGAGAAGTGGGGTGTGGGGGCCCTGACTTCGGGGCGGAGGTGAACTCGGCCCGCCACTCTGGTGTCCACTGTTTGTCCCCCCATAGAGAGTGGGAGTGCCTCGGGGATCCTCTTTCGGTGGATAGTGTGCCTAGGCCCGAGGGGAAGCTGGGGCTGCCGGGGTGCCGGTGGGGCAGGGGTGGGGGCGGCAGGGGGCGTGGTGTGCACTGGCCTCGGTGGTGGGCCATGGTGTTCACTCAGCTGTCTCTTGTCTTCTCTATTTCTCCTGCTTCTCCCCCTCCCCCGCCCGCCCTGCTTTTGCCCCGGGTTTGGCCGTGGGCAGTGCCAACGTATGGTCCTTACGGTAGGTTCTGCTCTCTGTCTGCATGTCTGTCCTGCATGTCAGTCCTGGTCACTGTCACCGGCACGCCTCTCTGCCTGGTTCTGTGTCCCTGTCTCCTCACCACGGGCACCTGAAGGCAGTGCCCAGAGCCCTGCCTGCCAAGGGCCGCCCTCTGTCGAGCCTGCTCTGTCCGGCCTGTCGTCTGGCATACGCCCTGTGTGGTTCTGGGGCACAGCACCCATTACTGGGAAACCAGGGGCATTTCGTGTGTCCATGGCGGAGGCGTGCAGGCAGAAAGGGCAGGCGCGTTTGAGTCTGAAGACCTGGCTGCGAGTTGAGCTCTTCCCTTACCTCTCAGTGTGTGGCCTGGCCTGTGGGGATGATTCACCAGAGAGGGAGTAAGATAAGCTTATCGGCCGGCCGGTAGCTCCCGCCCTCTCGGGGGAGCTGGTGAAGATGTCTGCTCCGCCAGGTCCAGCCCTGCAGCTGCCCCGATGGAACGGGTCCCTGGTCCACTCCCTCAGGAGGGGGGGCAGGGCCAGCACGTGGAGCCCCGTCCCCAGCACTCCCTCCTCCACTCGTGCCGGCTTGGCCTGCCTCCCCGGAGCATCCTGGGCTCATTGCCTGCATCGTGCCAGTCTCCACCCCGGGCCCGTCCCACCTGCCGGACTCAGCCCCCAGGGCTGCTAACCTCCACCCCTTCAGGGTGCTCTCTGCTCTGCGCCCCAGCCAGAAGGGCCGTGTCTTTGCCTGCACTTTCTCACGTGCAGAGCCCCATCCTCGGTCCCAGGAGGGGGTGGTTGGATGGCATAGCCTTGGGGGGTGGGTCCCAGGACTAGAGGTGGTTGGATGACAACCTTGGGGCCGAGCCCCTTGTCTCCGCTGCGCCAGCCCCTCACCCCCCTGCCTCCCGCCCACAGGCCGCTGCGCCCCCATGAAGAGCATCTCCAGCAGCCTCAAGGAGACCATGAACCCGCACGACATCGTGCAGGACGCCATCCACAACTTCTCGCCCGCCTACCAGCAGTACACGCAGCAGTCCACCCTGGAGCCCGGGCCCCCCTGGCACGGCGGCGCCCACGGCCTCTCGCGCTCCCACAGCCTCAGTGGCGCCCGCGACACCGAGAAGACGCTCCTGCTCAGCTCTGATGACGAGTTCTAAGCGTGGCTGCTGCTGGGGAAGGACTGGTACCTGGCCCAGGGCAGGTGTGCCCCTCCGGCCTCACGCCCAGCCCGGAGGCAGGCGCCACGGCGTTGGCATTGCCTTTAATTTATTGGACCAGAGCACTCACATATCGCTTCCAGAGGGACAGCCCGTCGCTGTCTGCCCAGAGAACAGCCCAGGCTCACCCCGAGCCTTCAGGAATATTTCTACACGGCCACGCCGCACGCCCCAGCGAGGAGCAGGGGACACGGGGAGCGACTCCCGTGCCCGTGCGGCTCGCGCTGCGGTGGCGGCGTGTTGGGACCAGCCGTGCCCCAGGCCCTGACGCTTGTGTGTGGACCAGTGGCCACAGCCGCTCAGCTCCGTCCCCAGCTCATTGCCCTCCCCATGAGACTCAGCCCCTCCCCGAACACGTGCACTCAGCTCTGCCCCTGCTTCCTCCGCCTCCTTGTGCTGCATTAGCTCTTCTGGGCGGGAGGGAGGAGGGGGAGGGGGAGGGAGCTGTCTGTGGAGACCCTCCTGACCCGGCCTGCCTGGCCTGCTGCAAGGCTCAGCCAGACGCCAGGAGCCACAGGTCCCACTAGGAAGGCGCTCAGGAGCCTCTGGGCCCCTCTTCTGTGCGTGTGGCCTCTCCAAGTGAGGTCCCTGCGTCCCCTGGGTGTCCTCCTGGCCTGCGGAGGACAGCGGCAGCCCACACTGCCCCGCTCCTGGGTCTGTCTGGAGAGCATTGGGGGCAGAGCCCTTACTGCCTGGTTGCTCAGAGGATCGGGGCTCCCACCTTCCTTCCTGGCTGAGCAGTCAGACCTTTGCTGGCCCCGATCATTGCTGGGGCTTCCCCCTCCCATTTCAGGGAAAGAGTCTGAGTCTCCACACTTCAGACCAGCTTCCGGAGGACACGGCTCTGTGGGAGGGAGGACAGAGGGCTGGGCCTGCAGGAGGGCCCCGGCCCCATCCCCACACGGCCTGGTGTCCTGCTCATCTGGCCCAGCCCATCTCTTCTGTGCCTTAGTCACACATGAACGCTCCACTCCCCGGGCCTCAGTCTGTCCCAGACACTCCCTGGGGGCTCCCTGCTAAGCTGCTGGCACTCAGGCTCCTGCAGTGCTGGGCCAGGCGCCTTGGACAGGCCTCCGGTGGCCAGGACCACCAGGCCCCTCCCCTTGCCCACCTCCACACCCACACACCTGGGGCCAGAGCCCCTCTGCAGCCTGGGCTCACGGCGGCCACCGTCAGGAAGAGGCTTGATGGACACGGCTTGTTTGGACAGGCAGAGCGTCCGTCCCAAGATAGCGCGTGTTTGGGCGGCAGCAGCCGGGGAAGGCAGGAAGGGGCCGGGAGAAGGGCCTGCCCGTGGCTTCAGACTTCACGGTGGAATCTTCCCTCTTGGCCACTCCTGGGATGAGCTGTGCCCAGGGTCGGGTGGGGGTTCCATCCCAGTCATCTTCCTGAGCACTTGGCCCTTGTGACCAAGCCAGCCCTCCTGGTGGGGCGGGGGCCCAGGCCTGCTTGAGGGATACTAGAGGCCAGCTTTCAGGTCCCTGTCTGGTGGGCTTGGCCAGCCAGCCCCAAGCTGCCTGGGAAGGCAGCAGGCCGGTGCAGGCTGCCTGAGAACGCCCTCTACTCCCCCCACCCCCGACCCCGCTCCCACCACTTCCCTTCCTTTCTGTTTCTCTGATCCTCCTTCCAGGCCAAAGTGTGCGGCTGCTCCCTGCCCGGCTCTGCCCTGCAGCTCCGGGCGGGAGCCAGGCCCGGAGCGATGGGGGCTGGGAACGGCCTGACCACCCACCTACTTCCTAGGATTCGTAACCTACCTTGTCTTTTTTTAAACTTTTTTTCCCAATAGAGTAGCTCTTTGTACATAAAAAATACTTGAAAAATTAATTGTATGATGTATGAGAAGACAGAGTCCCCTAGTTTTATATCTCGTGTATGACTGCCGTGAGTTCCACCAGAAAGTCGCTCTATTTTGGTCTCTGTGACATTTTAAATGCGTGACAGAAGTGAGCAAATAAAGTGAGAAAGAAATATATATATATATATGAGATAATATAGATTGTATTGAAATCTCCTCTGCCTGTGGGTGAGGTTTTTTCCTTCCTCTTCCCACCCCCGTGTTGGGGTGGGTTTCGTGGTTGTGAGCAAGGGTGTCTTAGGAAACCCTGTCCTTCCGGTGTGAACATAAAGGTGATGGGGGACTTCACATTGTCAGAGGCTAAAATTGCCTCCCTGAACCCAGCCTCCACTGTGGGACCCTGGGTGCCTCCCTCTAGCGCCAGGCCTGGAGCTGGGCAGGGGGCACTGCCTCTACTCACAGGCCAGGTGTCTGGCCTGGCCTGGCCGGGCAGGGCACCTTCCTGCAGCCACCTCCGCTGCCTCTTCGGGGGGCCGGGGTGTGTGTGTGTGTGTGTGTGTGTGTGTGTGTGTGTGTGGCTGCTGACTCGGGCCCTCAGGAATGCGGTGGGGGTGGGGAAATTCCCAGCCTCAGCTTGGCCCTCCTGCAGCTTCCGGCTGCCTTTTCCTTAGGCCTGAACGCAGCATCTCAGCGTTGGGTGAGGATCAAGGGTCCAGGGCCCCAACCTGAGGAGGAGGAGGAGGAGGAGGAGGAGGAAGAGGAGGAGGAAGGCCTGTGGATCAAGCCAACCTATGTGGTTTGGCCTTTCCCCAACTTGCATATCCGTGCCTTCTCCCAGCCCCGCCATCTTCACACCCATGGCAGCCACTCAAACCCTCACGCAGCGGAGCGCACCCCGGTCAACATTCACTCCGTTCAAGCTTGAGCCCCTCTGGCTCCCAGTGCTTGTCACCTGTGCCCTCTGAGCACCTTCCTGGCACAGATGGGTAAACCGAGGCTGCAAGAAGCTACATAAGTCACTAAAGGTCACGCAGCTAGGAAAACACATCTGGATTCAAACCCCGATTTCCCTGACGTGCACAGTGTACCCTGTCGCCTGGGCCCCAGGATGAGATGCGGCTGCGTGTAGGCCTGCGGGCTGGGACTGAGGAAGCCGCCCCCCCCCCCCCCCGGCGCGCCCCTCCCCCGTGCCTTCCGGAACATGAGGAAAGTATTTTCTACTTGGCTGTAGAAAGTCAGCCCTCGACGTGAAAGTGCTGGAGCGATGACTCTCAATCTGGGAATTTTCCTCTCGGAGCGGGGCTGTTTTTTCGCTGAAGGGATGCCCAGGGAACTTAACCTTACATTTCACTGTGCTCCCGGCTTTGCCTTCCCCACGGAGGATCCTTGGCTCGGGCACCCAGAAGGAAGGCCATGCTTTGGCACCACCCATCTGGGTTCCCACCTCCAGCCCACCCCCAGCGCACGCGAGAGCAGCGACGGTGCTTAGCTTTCACTTGCAAACGAGTTAGCCCTCCCGCCCAGCAGAGGGTTCTGCCTGGGCTGGGAAAGCAGAACTCCCATCTTGGGCCCCTCAGAACGCCGCCCCCCCCCCCTCCAAACAACAACAACAACAAACCATAGCTCAGGACACGCACTTCTTCACTGTGGAAAAAGAGAACTTGACTTTATTCAGAAAGTCTACAAAATACAGAAGGCGGATAAGTCGCTTACTGTAAGTCAGAAAATAAATAAATTCTGGAGGCCGGGGCAGTTTTTTAAAAACATTTTTTTGGTTGTTGCCATCCGGCTTTCCCTAAATATAAGATAAAATGTGATTTATTTGCAGATATAAAATATAAAGTCCAGCGCAGGGCCACACGCCACGTTTCCCAGGGAGTGGGCTCCGGCCGGAGAGAATAACTTAGACTCGTGCAATAAATAACAGCGGGCGCAGCTGTGTACAGTGTGTGAGGGGGGGGCTGGGCTTCCCAGAACAATCAACGGCCGTGGCCAGCCCCCACCCCAGGGGGGACAGTCACAGGGGAAGAGGTGGGACTGTCCCTTTTGAGGACCCCCACCCCAGGCTGCAAGATGGCGGGACCTGTCATCTCATCTCCCCACCTGCCTCCTCCGTCCCCTTGCTAATTGGCTAGCCAGCCCCTTCCCTCTCTTCCATCTACATCCCCTTCTCTCTCCTTCTACTTCTCTTACCTTGACTCACAGACAGCCGTCTCCCAGGCCACGGCAGCCCTGCCTCCCCTTCCCAGTCCCTGTCCACGGCCCCCCTGGCCATGGCTGGAATCCCAGGACAGCAGTGGGAGGACCTGGCTGTACGGTTCAGCTCACCCACTAAGCACAGGTGGCCCACCCAGGGGACGCCCGTTTCCCGTCTGCTAACAGGGCAGGCGACTTCCCCAGGCCCGAAGCAGGGGAGGGGGGGGGGAGGGCACCAGCTCCCCAGCTGGGCAGCCCCACAAGACATACAGGGCCGAACCTAGTGCTGCCCAGGACGGGCAGGGGCCACCGGCACAATCTGAACAGTTTCCCCAACGTGGGGAGGCCCTCTTGTCCTGACGACTCTTCTCTAGTCTAATTCGCTCGGTATCCCTCCTCCCAATCTAGGAAGGCGGAGCTTTCAGCCAAGGGAGACCTGGACCCACCCTGCCCCCATCTCCCCCAAGTTGCCCCTTCCCGGGGATATGAGGCCCCGGTTTCAGGGGCTGCACAAGGAAGACAGGCTCCAGGGAGAGCACCTGTGTTAACCACAGGGGCTGGGGCTGCAGAGAAATGGCACCTGGGACAGGTCGTGCTTAGGCACTTGGGGAAGGGAGCGGGGGTCGGAGGGGAGTGGTTTGGGGAATGGGGCGTGGTGGGGGGAGGGGGGCGCAGCGGGCACTAGGAGCAGGGCGCGGGCGCGGGCGCGGGGGCGGGCCCTGGGGCGGGGCCGGGGGCCGGGCTCCGAGCCGACTTGACGATGGTGATGACGCTGGCGGGCGCCACGAGCGCCGTGGGCCCCCGGGAGGCCGCGACGGAGCGCGCGAAGCCCTGCAGCGCCTCGCACTTGCCGCGCAGCGCGTCGAGCTCCAGGCGCATGGCCGCGTTCTCGCGCGCCAGCTTGTCCACCTCGCGCTCCAGCTCCGACTTCTGCTTCTGCAGCTCCTCCTTCTGGCACACGCGCTTCACGCGGCAGCTGGCCGCGTAGCCGCGGTTCTTGAGCGTGCGGCGCCGCTGCTTGAGCCGCGTCACCTCCTCGGCGGAGAGCCCGCGCAGGTGCCGGTTCAGCTCGCGCACCGACAGCCCCATCAGCGCCTCGTCGGACAGGTGCGGCGTGTTCTCGCTCAGCTCACGCTTGATCTGCGGGCAGCGCGGAGTGGGGGGAGGGGGGAGACGTATGGGGAAACTGAGGCCCAGGGTCGCGTCCTTGCCTATGGGCCGAGCCCTGGGCCTGGCACGCATCAGGTGCTGGGGATGGCTCCCCCTCCACCGCCGTAGGCATGGAGGTGCTGGACTTGTTCCAAGACCCCAAAGAGGGGCAGGAATCCGTAAGAAACCCAGGAAAGCACCTTCCAAGTCCCGCAGCCCAGTGGGCATTGTCCTGATGGGGAAGCCGGTCTGGAGAGGGAAGTGGCCTGCCCCGGGGACACAGCCTAGCTGACCGAGCCCAGGCCTCCTGGCCATGGCCCATGAATGCCTCCCGCCTGTTGAGCTGCTTTGGGGATTCCAGGGCCTGAAGGGGAAGTTGGCTGGGCAGCTCAGCCTGGGCAGGGAGGGGGGGAAGGGCTGGGACTACAGGGGCTCCTCACCTTCAGGGCTTTGCTGGATAAGGGATCCACAGACATGTTTGCAGAAGGTACCCTCTGGGCTGAGACCTAGGGGAGAGAGGAGGCCAAGGTCACTTTTTCCCTCTCACTCACAATCCTGACTCACTGCCTGGCCACTCAAGGCCCCTGTGTCTCGGACTCATCTCACCACTTTCGTCCATCCCAGTGGTCCAGCCACAGCGGCCTCTTTGAATGGCTCACTCCAGCCCCAGGGCCTTTGCACTTGCCACTCCCGTCCCTTTACTGCCTCATAGCATCTCTTCAGCAGGTATATCTTTGCTCAATGCCACCTCTTCAAAGAGGTCTAACTATCTGGCTAAAACACCCCATTGTGTCATATCATATAACCCTATTTACCAACCCTCATAACAGTCACCTGTTCTGCAGTTTTGTTTTGTTTTGTTTTGCAGTTATTTTTTTAAATTTTTTTTTTATTGATTTCAGAGAGGAAGGGAGAGAGAGACAGACAGACAGAAACATCAATGAGAGAGAACCACCGACTGGCTGCCTCCTGCGCGCCCCCTACTGGGGATCGTGTGTGCCCTGACCTGGAACCGAACCAACAGCCTCTTGGGTCCTGGGCGGATGCTCAACCCCTGAGCCACGCAGGGCTGTTGTGCAATTATTTTGTTTGATGACTTGTTTATGGTTTGTCTCTCTCCCTCCCACCTCTCCTCCACCAAAATGTAAGTCTACAAGGGTCAAGGCCTTGCCTGTCCCACCGCTGCCTCCATATGCCTAAACCAGTGCCTGGCACATGGTCAGGTCTCCATAAGTATGCACCAAGTGAATGCTCCCTCTTCCCCAGCAATTCTCCCACATGGAGCCCAGACATATGGCGCGGCTCAGTGGTTGAGAGTCGACCTATGAACCAGAAGGTCACGGTTCGATTCCTGGTCGGGGCACATGCCCGGGTTGTGGGCTCCATCCCCAGTGTGGGGTGTGCAGGAGGCAGCCGATCAATGATTCTTTTTCATCATTGATGTTTCTCTCTCCCCCGCTCCCTTCCTCTCTGAAATCAATAAACATATATTTTCATTCAAGTACAAACTACATACAGAAAAGTGCACAGAACACATGTGTACCAGTCAATGACATTTCACATTCGACGGGCCAGTGGTCATTGCTCTGGGCGGGGAAAGTTCCCTTTAAAGCACGGCCACCCTGCCCTTCTCCCCATTCATTCTCCGCTGGTTTTCTCTTCCGATAATCCCCATGTGAAGGGGACGGTGAGGAGCAAAGGAGAGCAGGGCGGGGGGTGATCTGAGACCAGCCTCCTGTCGGTTCTCACTAGTGACCCCCAGTCTGACAGAATGAAGCAGGGGTGAAAGCCGGTCCAGACCTTGGCTCCCTGAGCTGTGTGGGGCCGAGTCTGACCCATTCTGCAGGCCCAGGTGCCTCGGACACTGGGGAGAAGTAGCAAGTGCACGGACTTCGGCACAAGACACCCGGGGCCTCTCGGAGGGTGTCCGACTTACTAGCCGTGGGGCTCCGGCACGTCAGTTAACCTCCCTGTGCCTCGGTTTCTCCCAGTGGCTGTGTATTAAGTCAGATCACGTTACTCCTCTCTCAAGCCCCCCATGGTCCCCATCTCACTCCAGTTATAGCCAAAATCATCACAGTGGCTCACAAGGCACCACCTATGGGGGCTCAGCAAATGCCCCTCTGACTTCAGCTCCTGCTCCACTCCCCTTGCCTCCCTCTGCACCCGCCTCCTTAACCCGACCGCACACACTGCCCCCGGGGCCCCTGCACGGGCTGGTCCACCTGCCCAGCCTCCCCTTCCCCTAAAGAGCCACAGAGCTGGCTTCCTCACTCCTGCAGGTCGCGCTCTTCAAATCTCGTGTTCTCACTCAATTTAGCATTCCCAGTCCCTCACACACAGACACACACACACACACACACACACACACACACACACACTCCCTGTCTCCCTTCCCGACCTCCTGTCTCTCTATAGCACTTCTCATACATGTAATTATTGCGCATGTATTTCACCTATTTGTTCAGTGTCTGCCTCCCCACTGGAATGCCAGCTCAGGACGGCACAGACCGTGTCTCGCCCACTCTGTGTCCCCCGTGCCTAGGGCAGTGCCTGGCCCAGAGCAGAAGCTCGGCGGTTGCTGCGTTCTCAGCGTGACTCAGGCCGAGGTGGGGACAGTCCAGGGCTTCTCAGAAATCCCCAGCCCCTCCCGGCCCACACAGCCAGGGGACCTGCCACCAGGGGGAAGCGAGTGGGGCAGGAAAGGGAAGTCGGCCTGCGAGAGATCCCCTGACAGGCAGCCGCCCTGGCCCTCGGGCGACGAGGGTCTCCAGGAGCACCCAGGCTCCTTGTGGGATAGCTGGGGGAAACGGAGGCCCAGAGAGTCCCCAGTCAGGACCCTACCCTGCCCCAGACCCCACCTGGAGACCCTCATCACCACCCCCACCGAAATACAGGCCTCTGAAAAGTCCACCTTCCCCAACACACACACCTGGGGAGGCCCCGGCATGTCCGCTGGTCCTCCACACACAGTCAGCGCATCTTCCCGCCTTGTGAGTCTGACCCGTCATCACCCACATGCGGACGCTCACGGCTCCCTACCATCCTGGGGCCAGGGGCCAGGCCCACCCGCACGGCTCCCAGGCTCCCTTTCCACCGCTGCCCACCTCCGTTCCGCATTCCAGCCACGTGGACCTTTCTACTTCCTCTGGCCCCTGTGCCGCCCCACACCCTGTGACACTACTCCCCTGGCTTTATCTGGCAGGCGCTGGGTATAGACATCTCCTCCTCCGGGAAGCCCGCCCTGACCTCCTGGACTCGTTGGGCACTGACCACCCAGCACTTCTCCCTTGCATTGTAATGGTCTGTTTCCCTTTCTGCCCACCAGACAGGGCGCTCCACAGGCAGGAACCAGGCCGAGGTAGCTCTGGGTGCTGATGCCGCCAGCGTGGGCCCTGGCAGGGGGCAGGCCCCCACGAGGTGTGGATGGGTGCAGTCTCTGACACCGTCTGTCATCTGGCTTGTCAGTGCCAAGCCCAAGCCCAGCTGAGTGCCACTGAGAGAAACACCTTCTGGCCCCGTCTCCAGTTCTTCCTCCTTTTCACCGGCCTCCTGGCTTCTGCATGGCAGGGCTGGTCACAGAGGCCAGGAGGAGGGGGAAGGAGCAGGAGGGGTTCTGTCCCCACGACGCTTGGCCCCCAGGTCGGGCGTGGGAAACAAGGAAAGGGGCGCTAGATTAAAAGCCAAGCTCCGGTTTGAGTCCCATCTCCTTTTCCAGGCTGTGTGACCTTGTGCAAGCTGCCCCACCTCGCTGGTCTCCACGTCCTCATCTGGAAGAACAGCACCTGCGCTCAGAGTTTTGGTGGAGCCAAGGGCAGGTCAGTGAGCATGTGGGAGGTTAGGAGAATGGCCGAGTCCGTCCAGGAGGGGTCAGGCCTGCAGCAATCACTGGCCCTCGCTTCCACAGCATCTCCCCGCTGGCCGCTGGCCGGGGTCGCACAGAAAAGGCCCCCACCTCCTCACTTTGCCCAAGGGGAGGGGGAGACCCACACAGCAGGTGAGTGGCTGCTTCCCCCCAAATCAGGAGGATTCTGAACACTGAATCCTGGTCCCTTCACACTGTCATCACCCTGACCCTCCCAACAACCCTGTGAGGTAATGACCAGAGGGGTCAGTAGAGCAGTCCAGGGTCACACAGCTAAACAAGGGTGGAGCCCAGGACGGAGGCCACGCCGAGCCACGTACCTCCTCCCGAGATGGCCCTCACAGGGCACCTCTCTGTCCCCCACCTCTGTGGAGAGGAGGTGGGCTCGCCAGTCTCCACGGCCACCCTGCTCTGATGCGCCTGGATCTGTGCAGACGAACAGATAGCCAGGCCGCCGTGCCCGCTGTGGGGGGGGGGGGGGGGTGATGCCGCAGTCTGGGCTCTACAGAGAGACCCGTGGGAGAGGGCAAGCCTCCCCGTACACAGGTTCCCTGAGCCTGCTGGGTGCTGGGTGCTGAGCACTGGGTGCTAGGGCTGATGCAGACCCTTGGAGACTGGTCCCTCAGACAAGTCACTTTTCCTCTCTGGGCCGTGGGTCCCTCACTTGTAAAGTGGGGACGATTTTATTAGCATTAGTGTGAGAAACACAAGTGGCTTAGACAGAGCAGAAGTGGCAAACGGTTTGCTTATCTCTCCATCATCCCTCCCTCCACTCTCAACACAGCCATCGCCCATCGCCCACAGCACATCCCTCCCTCCACTCTCAACTCAGCCACCGCCCACAGCACGGCTTCCCACTGAGCTTGGACACAACCTCAGAATCCTTCTCAACACAGCCCCCCTCTCAAGGAAGCCCGAGAGATGGGAACTGTTGACCAGTCCCTATTCTGTATGACTGGAGGCCCCGCCCACAGGGCTGGCTGGGATGCTGAGTCCCTGTAGGCCCTAGGGAGGCTCTGAACCTGCTCTCTCCTTTCCTCCTTCTCGTGTTCTAGCCTCAGCCCCCTCACCCACATCCTGGATGTCAGCTGAGGCACTCATGTTTGCCCAGGAATGTCCCTAGCTCAGCAAAGTCGGGCAATCACAGAGAGTCACAAGAAGGGGGAACTTTCTGATAACCTCAGGCTTTCAGACTTCAGCCCCATGCCGGGGCTGCTGCGCTATATGCCACGGGGCTGGGCCCTCCGCCTGCCGCCTCAGCCAGCATGGGCCTCAGCCAGGGGCTGGTCCAACCCCCTTGTTCTGTCACAGACAACCGAGCAGCTGTTTGGTGGCAGTGGTGGGCTGGAACCCAGGAGTCCTGACCCCCTAGCTCAGGGCTCGATCTTCAATGCCAGGCCCCCCCCCCCCCCCCCTTCTTCCCTCAGAGGCCAGAGAGCAGCCTCCATGCCAGGGGCTGCAGGTTCCTACCATTCTTTTGGAGGCATGGAGAACAAATGTACTCTTGGGGGATTGACAGCTGCCCTGCCCAGTCTGCAGCCACAGCCTCCTACAGTCCCGCCCGCCCCGCCCCGTCCTTTCCCTCTCCACTCTAGGGACATCCTGCAGACGGCCTACCCCCTGGCATGGGCTCCTCTCTGGCTGCTGAGCCGTTTCGCTTCCTCTGTGAGGACAGAGGGAAAAAATGTGTTTTCCCGGGGCCTTGGCAGCGGCACGGGGGAGCCTCCTCCCTGCTGGAAAGGGGAGGGGAGCCGGGAGAACCCAGCACCTCAGGGAAGCAGGAGCCCGGGATCCAGTTCCCGTTCTGCCACCCACTCACACTCACTGCTGTGCCCTTTCTCGGGCCTCAGTTTCCCAACATGTCAAACCTCCACCAAGCCTAAGGCACCTTCTAACCTGGCAGTCTTGGAGTTCAGAGTGTCAGATTCTGGCCCGGAATGGAGCTTCAGGACCACCACTGGCAGAGTGGAGGTCCTAGAGGAAGAGAAAGGAAATCAGGGAAGGCTTCCTGGAGGCAGGGGCATGAGAACACAGACTCAGAGACTTGACCATCCTTCTGCTCAGAGACCACTTCCTCTTTCAGCTGAACCATGACCATATAGCCGCCTCCTCACTGGCTTCTAGTCTTTCCATGACCATAGCCGCCTCCTCACTGGCTTCTGGTCTCTACCTCTGACCCACACCACCTATCTTCTCCCAAAGGCTGTCAGGAGGATCATTACTGAGAAAACCTACAAACCTATGTTTGGCTGGCTCATTTCAGAACCCTGCGGCGCCAGCCTCCCTCCTAGCCCACAGAGTTGGCCTCCAGGCCTCCACCATGTCCTTTCCCCACTACCTCCGAGGATCCTCTTGGACCCAGTGCTCCTTCCTTCAGCCGGCCAACACAAAAAGCACCCACTCTGTGCCAGGCTCTGAAGGCCCTCAAGGGCTCCACAGACAATCATCACTCACTCCATCTGACAACCTGGGTCCCTGGTCACCTTCTCCGGGAAGCCCTCCTTGATTGCCCTGGGTACGCTGGAGCCCTGTTCCTGGCACACCTTGGAGATATTGTGGGTCCGGTTCCAGACCACGGCCATGAAGCAAGTACTGCAATTAAGCAGGAGTTTTTTGGCTTCCTAGTGCATATAGGTTATGCTTACACTATACTGTAGTCTGTTAAGTGTGCAATAGCATTATACCCAAGAAAACAATGTACATATCTTAATTAAAAAAATACTTTGTTGCTAAAAAATGCTAATCATCCTCTGCGCCTGTTGGAAAGATGGTGCTGATAGACTTGCTCGACCTGCAGTTTGTAAGAAACACGGTATCTGCGAAGCGCAAAATAAAGCGAGGCCTGCCTTCGTACTAGGTACTTGCAAACCGCAGACCTCCCCCTCACACCACCCAGCTCCCCGCGGCTCTGTGTTTAGTTCGGTGGCTCTCCCTTTAACCTTTGTCTCCTCTCATCAACGGTAAGCTCCCGGAGGGCGGGTTCTGGATCTGGTTCGGCCACGGTCTCATCCCAGCCTCTGGCCCCGGACAGGCTCATAGCTGGAAGCATCGGGACTGAGGGAGGCACAGGGGCCGGGGGCGACCTGTGGGTCCCAGGCCCTAGTGAAGACCCAGGGTGACCCAGTGGAAGGTTAAGCCGTTCGGTGCTAGCTTTGCACCAGTGACAGAGCCAACCAGCCGCTTCCCCTCGTCCTCGGCCCCCCAACTCTACTCAGGATGTTTCCCGCCCAGCTTTGAGGGTGGGCCTGACGGAACCCCACACATTCCTGGACGTGCCAGGCCTTGGCCGGGGCCGTTGGCTCTGCTTTCTCTCCCAGTTTCCCTGGGAAATAGGCTCCGTGTAGAGGCTGCCATCCCGCCCCATTTCACCCCCAGCCCGCCCCCGGATGTTGCCTCGCTCCTGCTGCAGATGGGGATACTGAGGTTCCCCACTGCGGTCGCAGAGATCACCAGGGCTCAAAGACTCAAAAGATCATCTGGTTCCTCATCCCCCAAGCTCAGTTGGCCCCCCTCCCCCATGGTTCTGTAGCCCCTTGGGTGGGAAGAACGGAGGGCAGAATAGGACCTAGGAATCCCTAGCGCCAGCCCGTCCTTCAGGCTGCTGGGCGAAGGGGCGCTTCCCAGGGCTGATAAAGGGGCTGAGGGCTAGCTTGGGCCCCCCCTCACACATCAGCCCTTCATGCACCAAGGCCACCTGTCCCACTGCCTGCTGACCAGGCCCCCAGGGGGCGGGCTCTGGGCACACCAGCTGGCCGGGGCCCTCAACTAGCTCCTCAGGTCCGGCCATCCACAGGTATGTCTGACTAGTCCCACATGTAACTGAAACCACGGGCAGGACAGAAACCAACCCCACCCCTCCCTCGGTCTCACCCTCCCAGACCCAGCAGTACCAGCTCCAACCCCAGGCCAGCCAGCGGCCCAGCAAACAGGCCTGGGATCCCTTCCCAGCCCCCCACTTTGCTAGGGGTGTTCTGGCCCTTCCACTTCCTCCCGAGGCTGAAGGGGGTGACGGAGAGGCTGAGGGTCTGCCTGCCCCAAGGAGCAGGAAAGCCGGGATGAGGACCTGAGTTGTGCCAGCCCACCAGGGTACTGGAGGAAGGAGGGGCCCCCTCATTCTGCCCCCAGCCCCGCCGGGTGGGGTCTTTAATACTGTGCCCCACCCTGTGGCTGCAGCCGCCCGCTCAGGGAGGGGGGCAAACACCGAGATCACGTGGCCCCGGCCCGGGAAACTCCGGGGAAGAGCAGGGTCGCTGGCTGGTGGAACGGGGACAGCAGGGCAAGAATTCCCGGACTCCGTGAGACCACGACGGGGCCGCTTCCCCAGTTCGAGTCCCTATTCCGCATTTCCTCGCTGGGCACCCTCCTCCCCAGGTACGCACCGCTGGTAGCAGGCCCCAGGGTCCTCACCGGGTGGTCTCTCTCTGCATCTCCCTCCCTCTCTCCTCGGCACACCCGCGCGCACCAGCGGGCAGGACGCCCGGACGCGGCCCGGGAACACACACGCACTCGCCGCCCGCCCTCGGACGTAAACAAACCGCGCACGCCCGGCCGCGGGCGCCCGTCCAGGGAATGTTCTCACCGAGTCACGTACGTGCACACACTGCCCCCCCGCGCCTCCTGGATGGACGCTGACGCCAGCCGGCCCCCCCAGCCCCTTCCTGCCGGGCTTCGCCGCCTCGCGGCCGGCGCCCCCAGCACCCCAGCACCCCAGCACCCTGCCAAGCTCCCTTCGGCCCCGACTTGGTCCCTGGATCACGACCCCTCCTCCCGTCAACCGACCGGCGGGGGGGACACAGAGCACCAACAGCGCCGGCCCTGGCGCCCCGCCCCAGGCACGGTCTCGGGGTGCGGGAACCCTGCTGCCTCGGAGCCCCGCGCCCCCGTTCCCGCCCCGGACCCGCGCTCCTCACCCCTCCTCGGGCCCGCTTCTCCTGGCGCCCCTGGCACGCGCGGGTCTCGCTGCCGTCCGAGCTGCTGTCCCAGCCCGCTCCCCGGTGCGTCTCCCCTCCGGTCCTGACCGCCGGCTGCTCCGAGCCCGGCTCCCGGCTCCCGGCTCCCGAAGCGACGCGCCGAGTTTTGTTGTGGGGCGGGCGGCGCGGGAGGCCGCGCGAAGTTGTACGGAGCGCTTCCCGGAATTACTCACTCACAGGATTCCTTTCATTCATAAAAACCCAGTCATGCGGTGACGTCACCTCCCTGGCCGCCCCCCTCGGCCCCCTGAGCGGCCTCCGGGCTCTTAGGCCCCGCCCATTGCCCCGCCCCTCGGGCCCCGCCCACACGCCGGGCCGGCCCCGGGGTTCTCAGTTCCTATTAGGCTGGATGCGTTCACGTGACACCTCGCGAGTGAAGGTGTCATTTGGCTCATTTTACAGTCGACAGTCCTGAGCCTCTTCTCCTTTCGACCTACACCTTCTGCCATGATGATCTCACCCAGTCCCGTGATTTAAAATGCCGTCTGTATGTCCATGAGCTCCAGATTTGTATTTCTAGAGCCAACAGCTTCTCTGAGTGCCAGGCTCATATCCAAGTGCCCACTGCGTGCCTCCACGTGGGTGCCAGAGGGGGCTGCAAACCCTACACAGCCCAAATCCACCTCCTGATCATCAGCCCTACCCCGGCAACCCACACCCCCAGTCTCCCCTTCTCAGTTGTTCAAGCCCCATCCTGGGGTCCCTGCTGCATCCCTCTTTCTCCCTCCTCCCTACACCCTGAGTCAGCCTGGTTCTACATCCAACACCCTTCTGCATCTGACAGCTTCTCCCCACCCCCAGTCCCACCACATGGTCCAGACACAATCAACTCCCCGGGACAATGGCAGCAGCCTCCTGATCGCCTCCCCACTTTGTTCCTAAAGGTTTTCTTCACGCACCAGACCATGTTTTTCTCCAAGCAAAGATCAGGTTGTTGTATACACTCCCACCCTCTCTCTAGCCTACCTGTGCGTGTAGGATATAAACTTTACTCCTCCCTTTGGCCCACAGGGCCCTAAGCCTTCTGGCCTCTCACCCACTCTCCAGCCTCACCTCCGGCCCCCCTGGCCTCACCCACTACTCCTCAGCCACTGCCCTCCTTACTGTTTCCCAAACACACCCAGCTCATTCCTGCTACAGGTCCTTTGCACTTGCTGTTTCCTCTTCGATTCGCTGTCCGCTCTTTCTCATCTTTCAGGTCAGCTCAGGTATCACTATCTCACAGAGAATTTTCCCGACTCCCTGGCTAAAGGAGCCTCCACCTGTAAACTTAGTTTGTATATAACTATTTTCTTCTTCTTCTTTTTTAATCCTCACCCGAGGAAATGCTTAGAGACTTATGAAGGTTACATAAAGCCCAGCCGGAGTGGCTCCGTTGGTTGAGCGTTGTCCTGTGCACTGAAAGACTGCAGGCTTGATTCCTGATCAGGGCACACAACCTGGGTTTGGGGTTGATCCTTTTTTGGTCAAGGTCAAGGAACATGGGTGCAATGTCATATTTGAAAGTGGGAGCTTTCTGGCTTGAAGTGGGTTTTTAAAAATATATATATTTTATTGATTTTTTTTTTGTTTTTTTACAGAGAGAAAGAGAGAGGGCTAGAGAGTTAGAGAGAAACATCGATCAGCTGCCTCTTGCACACCCCCTACTGGGGATGTGCCCGCAACCAAGGTACATGCCCTTGACCGGAATCGAACCTGGGACCCTTGAGTCCGCAGGCCGACGCTCTATCCACTGAGCCAAACTGGTTTCGGCTTGAAGTGGGTTTTAAATGGCCAAATCTGGTACAAGTAGAGCATCAAAAGAAATTACAGTAATGATGGATTATAACCTATTGAGTAAGATGAGAAACCATGAGCCCATGCTAATATAAATGAGCGAATACAGATAAGGGAAAGCTACTCCTTCCAGTAGAAGGAATGATGGAGTTGGACCATTAGTAAATTCTAATGAGAATTCTAATGAGAATCATCAATGGATAGGAAAATTCTGATGAGAAACATCATATTTACATAGTTTCAAAGTATTGTTCCACAGGCAATTATTAATTACACATGGACAGATACTAACTCTGTAGTGGAGGAACCTGGCAGATACCATCTTTAACTAAGTAAACAAAGTTAATGTCAACAGTAAAGGACAAACTGGCACATCTTTCTCCTAAGTGATGCCCTGAGAAGGACAGAGCATCACTTCCGTTGGCATTCCTGCCAAAATTCAGACAATGAATCTAATTGTGAAGAGACATCCGACCAATTTAAATTGAGAGAAGTTCTACAGAATTATTGGACTGTATGCTAAAAAAAATGGCAACATCATGAAAGACAAGGAAAGACTGGGGCACTGTTCCAGATTAAAGGAGTTAAGAAGATATGACAACCAACTACAATGTGTGATCCAGGATTTCCTTTTGCTATAAGGACACTTTTAAGATAATTGTAAAATATGAATAAGGTCTAGATTAGATAATAGTATCGCATCAATGTTCATTTCCTGACTCTGATCCTTGTCCTGTGGTCATGTAAGACAATGTCCTTTATTTTACCCACCAGAGTATTTCTAAATAAGGGGGTGTCATGTCTTCAATTTATTCTCAAATGGTTTAGAACAAAGACAGATAGATACTAAAATGTGATAAAATATTAACAATTTGGGGAATCTGGGAGAACATATGGAAATTCTCTGCAATTTTTGTTTTAATAAAACAGTTGGTTTTTCCCTCCTTCAAAGTAGAGACTCTGTAGTTAGCCTGTGGGCTCAAATCCTGGCCTTACCCCTCACCAGCTGAGTGTCTTCACCTCTCCCTGCCTCAGTCTCCTCCTTTGTAAACTGGGCCTATTTCATGGATTGTGAAATGATTGAATGTGCCCATACTTATAAGCATTTGGCACCATGCCTAGTATGGACTAAATGATTAATAAACATTGGACAGCTTCTGACAGCTTCTCCCCACCCCCAGTGGAGAGATGAGTCTCTGGAGTCCTTCAGGACACTTCCTCTAAGAAATCTGCTTCTTCCCTGGTGAGGGATACAAAGCCAGTGATGACTTGACCCTGCAGAGAGCCCCCATCTCCTGCCACAGGGAGGGGCCTGGCTGCCAGTTTCTGGGGAGGAGTGTCCCTCTGCCAGCACAGTCCAGCAGGCGCTGACTGGCCCAGCTGGCCCCTCCCTGTTTACCTGCCCCAGAGTCCAAAACACCAGACAGCACCCACGCACCTCCCTGTGGGACCCTGGCCCACAGTAGGTGCTTTTCCCACTCGTAGGTACTCATTGACAGTGACAGGCTTGACCTGAGACAGGATCTGCAGCTCAGATTGTAACAGTGAAGAATTACAACCCACCCCACTATGCTTTTGACATTGTTTCTGTAAATGCTGACTCTGACTAATACGTATAGCGTGTAGATAAACAGCGTGTTTGTATAAGAATCCCAGGAACTAACTTCAGGAGATACAGACTTTGACCTTCAGTCATCCCAGTCCCAGGAGATTTGCTGACCTTCAGCGATAGAACCAGGGGAATGTAGAACCAGGATGACGAAGACTGGATCATCACTTGACCAGTTTTGAGATCCTTATCGGAATGGACTGTGCTGGCCTGCACGTAGAGAACATTTCAACCCCCTCCCCTTGATCTCTTTGTTCTTCCTTCCCTCTCCCTCCTAATAAAAATGTCTCCCTGCACTGAAATGGGAAGATGGGCTTGGCGACAAGAGTCCCCCATCTGCTCAGATGGCCGGCACTTGAATAAACCTCTTTCCTTTTCCACCAGCACCTGTCTCAACTCTCAGCAGGCAGCTGAACCTCAGTTTCAGTTACAAGACTGCACCTCTGGCTAAGCCCAGTCTGGGGCTTTCTTCACACCAGGCTCAGTTTCCCCAACTGCAGTGCGTGCATAGGATTAGATCAGTAGTTTTTAAAGAACCCCAAACCACAGGAAACTTTCTTCAAATGAAAGTTGTGAGTCAGCTAGAAGGTGGGCTTTGGCAGAGGAGGCCAGGGCTGGCTTTAACATTTCCCTGTTGAGTATTCTCTGGAGGCCCTTTGCCCTGAGATTTGATTTCCTGGCCCCTGTGAGCGCCTGTTCCTGGACCCGCAGGTCTTCCACCCCCACCCCTTCGGCAAGACAGCCCTCCATCAGCGGGGCCATATCCTACATTTCCCATGGTCCCCTCTGCTGGGTGGCAGTGATGTCAAAGGGACCTCTTTCAGCACCTTTTGGCACCTGACCTTGTTCTGGGTACTTACACTCATCACACGCCTCCTATCAGTGTTGTTGTTTTTTTAAATATATTTTATTGATTTTTTACAGAGAGGAAGGAAGAGGGAGAGAGAGTTAGAACCATCAATGAGAGAGAAACATCAATCAGCTGCCTACTGGGGATGTGCCTGCAACCAAGGTACATGCCCTTGACTGGAATCGAACCTGGGACCCTTGAGTCCTCAAGCGGACGCTCTATCCACTGAGCAAAACCGGTTAGGGCATTCCTACCAGTTTCTTATTACTGCTTATTACTATTACTATATACTTACTACTGTGACTGTATTTATGGGATGCTTCCTATTTGCCAGATACTGTGTCTAAGATCTGTGTGCATGGTATATATTTTTCTGGTTCTTTTCTCCCACTCCTAAATAAACCAACCATCCAAAAAATGATTTGTTCTTTTTAAAAAAATATATATTTTATTGATTTTTTACAGAGAGGAAGAGAGAGGGATAGAGAGTTAGAAACATCGATCAGCTGCCTCTTGCACACCCCCTACTGGGGATGTGCCCGCAACCAAGATACATGCCCTTGACCGGAATCGAACCTGGGACCCTTGAGTCCGCAGGCTGACGCTCTATCCACTGAGCCAAACCGGTTTCAGCTGATTTGTTCTTTTTATCACATTTCTATGTCTTTAAAACCCAACTTTCCCTTCTCACAAAGCCCTCCCCACTTTGTGATGGGAGGTGCATATTGGGACTGGTATGGGTTCAGGGAGCACCCCCAGTTGCTGGGTGTGGTGTGCTGGGTGGCCCTTAGTCCTTTCCCACCATCTTGGAAGTTAGATATTATCATCACCATGTTGCAGGGGAGGAAACTGAGGCTCTGAGAGGTGAGGAACTTGCCCAATATCACACAGCTCGTCCCTGGAAGAGGAGGACTTCAACTTGGCCGGTCTGAAAACTCAGGCCGATCTGATTCAAGGACCATGCTCTCTCCCTTCTGATAACTCTGCCACGCCCAACTAGAGGCAGGGAGGGGGCTGCCAAAGCTGATTGTGGCAGCGGTCAATCACCGTGCCCCACTCCTGGCCAAAGCTGATTGGCTCGGGGGTGGGCACACAACCCCAGCTGGCCCAATTAGAGACCTTTCCAGGAAGGTCAGTCCATTTCTTTGGGTGAAAGCAGTGGGGAGTGTGGGGGCTACATTCCTCATTCCCAAGCAGAAGAAGCCAGAGAAGAGGATGAGATGGATGTGCTGAAAGAGGAAATGGGGGGCCTGGTTCACCCCAAGGCCCCCCTAAGGTTTAGCTGGTCATCTCTTCCTTGGATTCTGGAAGACTCTCTGATTACTTTCCAATCATGTACACTAATGTGAGTTGGGTTTCTGTCACTTACAATCAAGAGGAGTCCTGACTCACTCTAATCTCTTTCTTCTGGGTCCCATCCAATCCTGTTCCTCTTATTCAATCCCCTCTTCTGGGAATCTCTAAAAAGATGGTTGGATGGCCATATTTAATTAATGTATATACATTTTAGAAAGCTTTATGCTGAAGATTGCCTGGGAATATGATTTATAGTTGATTAAGCATGAAGGTTTCTGTCCTCACAAACCAAACAGAACCTTGTTGCCTTGTCAATCGATGTAGAAGTCATTTGGAATATTCACACCTATTCTGGTTCCTCTCCTTCTTGCCACATGGTAGGACCACATTTCCCATCTCCCTTGAAGTTGGGTGTAGCCACGTGACACGCTTTGTCCGATGAAAAGTAGCACCGGGCCGAAACTGGTTTGGCTCAGTGGATAGAGCGTCGGCCTGTGGACTCAAGGGTCCCAGGTTCGATTCCGGTCAAGGGCATGTACCTTGGTTGCGGGCACATCCCCATTAGGGGTTGTGCAAGAGGCAGCTGATCGATGTTTCTCTCTCATCGATGTTTCTAACTCTCTATCCCTCTCTCTTCCTCTCTGTAAAAAATCAATAAAATATATTTAAAAAAAGAAAAAAAAGAAAAGTAGCACCGGAGTTACACGTCACTTCTGAGCAGTACCTTTAAGAGGGGGAGCCTGATTCACAATGGGCGGATCCTCACACTGATCATGGAAGCCTGTGCTGGGAAGGAGCCTCCTCAGTCTGGACTCCTGAGCGACTTGGATAAACAGAACCCCCATCCCTCCCCACATGGCACAGATAGTGTGAACAAAGACATTAACTTGTGCCAAGCCAATGCGATTGTGGCATTCCCTACCCTGTCCTGTCCTGCCTGATGGAGTCTGGAACATGATCCACTGTGTTTCATGATTTCTTCAGGAAAACCCTATTTGCCTTGCATCCCATGGCTTGTTCACAATAAGCCAGTATCCTTGTACCTGAGGCATTGGGACCTCTAAGGACAGGAATAGAGGTATCTTTCATATCCCCGTACCACCAAGAGGGAGGCCATGCGCGTAGTGGGTAGTGGGTACGTCATAATTACTGGCTAAAGAAACAGAAGTGAGGACGAGAAGTCTAGGAGAGAGAAGAAAGGAAAGGATGAAGGCCTTGCACACACTGACCCCCAGGAACCCCACACTGGAATCCCATCCTGAGAGGTCAGAATCTGCATATTTGCTCCTGGCACATGTCCCTGAGTGCCCGTCACTCAGCCTCTCTAAACCCTCACCATCCCTCAGGACTCGGGTTCAGACAGCTTCTGGCAAAACCACCCGGGGCCCTGGCCCTGAGAGCCAGCCTCTCCTCAGGCCACAGTCCATCCTGAGAGCCCCTGAGCTGGGGAAATCCTGCCTTTGCTGCTCAGCACTGGCTCCCCGTGCGCGTCCCCCACCCCCACCCCCCGCCCCAGGCATGGGAGCATGTGGCTGCTGCCTCACAGCTCAAGGTTACCTGCACTCATTTCCTTCCTGAGGAGGGCACAAGACCCAGTGGCCCCTCACCAAGCCAGAAGCCACATCATCCGTGTAATCATTACACAGCTGCCTCATGACCTCTGTGCCCTTCGGTTCCCTCCCTCACAGTGGCAGAGGGATTTTTTTCCAGGCCACTTTCCTGCTTGTATCCCTTCTGGGGCTCCCACTGCCTGCAGGGCAAGGCCCTCATCTTCCGCCTGGCACTGGAGAGCCTTCATGCTTGGCCTCCGAGGCTCACCTGCCTGATCACCTGCTCACATACCAGGTTCCAGCACAACAATCCACACCCCCTCACGATGTTGACCTTTGCCCGTATGGTTCTTTCCACCTGGAATGTTCTTACTTTCCTAATCCAGTTGGTAAACTCCCTAGTCAATCTTTGCAACCCAACTTAGGAACAGGGGTAGGGGTTGGTATATATATATTTTTTCTGTTAAGGGCTAGATAGAAATATTTCAGGCTTTGTGGCCCAGATGGTCTGTGTCACGATTACTCAACTCTGCCATTGGAGAAAGTATAGACAGATAGAAACGAATGGCGTGGCCGTGTTCCCATAAAACTTTGTTGACGGAAGAGGTGGCAGGAGGGATAGCGTGCTCACCCCGCTCAAGAGTCATTTCAGAAATCTTTCTACAGGAGGATCTCAACAATGCCTTCTCACAACATCCTCTACACCTCCCACATTTTGTCATAACACAAACCCCTCTGTAACGACTCCACAGTTATGCTGGCCACATGGCATGATAGTCATACCACTGTCTCTCCCTTGGATTTCTGCATCAGCCTCCTCACGAATCTCCAGCCTCTGCCTTGCTCTTATAGTCTGTCCTGTAGTAGATCTGTTCAGATGTAAGTCCAAGCAGGTTACTCCTCTGCTCAAAAGCCTCCTGGCTCCCCATTTCCCTTACAGCAAAAGAAAAAAATTTAAAATGGTCCACAATGTCCTACAGGCGCCAATAGCCCTTTGGCCTCGCTGCCTGCATTGCTTCTGCTCTCTCGCTTGACTCCAGGAACACAGCCTCCTTGGTTTTCCTGAAACAAGAGAGAGAGGCTGCCGCCTCAGGCCTTTGCTCTTGCTGCTGCCTCCATCGGGAACTCTTTCCTGGGTTTTCACAGAGTTCACTCCCTCATCAACCCTCAGGTCTTTATTTAAATGTCTCCCTTCTCAGTGAGGCCTCCTCTGGCCCCTCTGATCAAAACTGCAACCCTCCCCTGTCTTTCCACCCCACTTTTACTCTATAGCATGTATCTAAGCACACTATATTTCCCCCAACATTTTCAGTTATAGAAATGTTCAGTACCTCAACATAATAAAAGCCTTATATGACAAACCTACAGCCAACATCATACTCAATGGGCAAAAACTAAAACCATTTCCCCTAAGAACAGGAACGAGACAGGGATGCCCACTTTCACCACTCCTGTTCGACATAGTTCTGGAAGTGCTAGCCATTGTGATCAGACAAGAAGAAAAAATAAAAGGTATCCAAATTGGAAAAGAAGACGTCAAACTGTCATTATTTGCAGATAACATGATACTGTACATAGAAAACCCTGAAGACTCCATAAAAAATTATTAGACTTAATAAATGAATTCGGCAATGTAGCAGGATACAAAATTAACGCCAAGAAATCTATGGCATTTTTATACACCAATAGTGAACTTACAGAAAGAGAGATTTAAAAAACAATCCCATTTACCTTTGCACCAAAAAAATTAAGATACCTAAGAATAAACTTAACTAAGGAGGTAAAGACCTATATGCGGAAAACTACAGGACATTGAAAAAAGAGATAGAGGAAGGCATAAACAGATGGAAGAACATACCATGTTCATGGATTGGTAGAATCAACATCATTAAAATGTCCATACTACCCAAAGCAATCTATAGATTCAACGCACTCCCCATTAAAATACCAACGGCATATTTCACAGACCTAGAACGAACTCTCCAAAAATTCATCTGGAATAAAAAAAGACCCTGAATAGCTGCAGCAATCCTTAGAAAGAACAAAGTAGGAAGGATATCAATACCAGATATCAAGCTGTATTACCAAGCCACTGTTCTCAAAACTGACTGGTACTGGCACAAGAACAGACATATAGACCAAGGGAATAGAATAGAGAACCCAGAAATCAACCCAAACCACTATGCTCAATTAATATTTGACAAAGGAGGCAAGAACATACAATGGAGTCAAGACAGCCTGTTTAATAAATGGTGTTGGGAAAATTGGACAGATACATGCAAAAAAATGAAACTAGACCACCAACTTACACCATACACAAAAATAAACTCAAAATGGATAAAGGACTTAAACATAAGATGAGAAACCATAAAAATATTAGAGGAATCCACAGGCAGCAAAATCTCAGACATATGCCAAAGCAATATCTTCACCGATACAGCTCCTAGGGCAATGGAAACTAAAGAGAAAATAAACAAATGGGATTACATCAAAATAAAAAGCTTCTGTACAGCAAAAGAAACCATCAACAAAACAACAAGAAAGCCCACTGCATGGGAGAACATATTTGCTAATGTTATCTCTGATAAGGGTTTAACCTCCAACATTTACAGGGAACTCATACAACTTAACAAAAGGAAGATAAACAACCCAATCAAAAAATGGGCAATGGACCTAAAGAGATACTTTTCGAAAGAAGACAGAAGGAAGGCCAAGAGACATATGAAAACATGCTCAAAGTCACTAATCATCTGAGAGATGCAAATCAAAATGACAATGTGGTACCATCTCACACCTGTCAGAATGGCTATCATCAACAAATGACAAGTGCTGGTGAGGATGCAGAGAAAAAGGAACCTTCGTGCACTGCTGGTGGGAATGCAGACTGGTGCAGCCACTGTGGAAAACAGTATGGAGTTTCCTCAAAAAACTAAAACTGGAACTCCCATTTGACCCAGTGACCCACTTCTAGGAATATATCCCAAGAAACTAGAAACACCGATCAGAAAGGTTACATGCACCCCTATGTTCATGTAGCACAATTTACAATAGCTAAGATCTGGGGAAGGTAGGGGAGGGTGGGGGAAAGGGGGAGAGATCAACCAAAGGACTTGTATGCATGCATATAAGCCTAACCAGTGGTCACGGACAACAAAAGGGGGATGGGGGCATACGTGGGGAGGGGTTTGGGATGGGAATGGGGGGATGAGGACAAATATGTGATACCTTAATCAATAAAGAAATTAAAAAATAATAGCTAAGATTTGGAAACAGCCGAAGTGCCCATCAGCAGATGAGTGGATTAAAAAACGATGGTACATCTACACAATGGAATATTATGCTGCGGTAAAAAAGAAGGAATTCTTACCATTTGCAACAGCATAGATGGAACTGGAGAGCATTATGCTAAGCAAAATAAGCCAGTCAGAGAAAGATAAATATCACATGATCTCACTTATTTGTGGAATATAATGAACAACATAAACTGATGAACAAAAACAGATCCAGAGTCAGAGAAACATCGATCAGATCATCAAACCTCAGAGGGAAGGTAGGGGAGGGTGGGAGTAAAGGAGAGAGATCAACCAAAGGACTTGTATGCATGCATATAAGCCTAACCACTGGACTCAGACACCAGGAGGTTGAGGGCATGAGTGGGGGTGGGGGGTGGGGAGGGCAATTACCTTATCAATATAAAAAGAAGTTCAGGCGTGCTCTCCCTTCAGGGAGCACATATCTCCTAAACTCCAAGGGACCCCATGAAACTTGCAACCAGGGGGAGGAATGGGCATTGACAGCTCATTCCAGGCTAACCCCCTGAAACCGTCTCCGAGGACCCATTTTCTCTGACTTCCCAGTGAGCCAACGCCGCCCAGCCTAGGCTCCCCTGTTGCGTTTTCTATGCCCTTCCTTGTTTCACTGTCCTAAGTGGGGGTTTTTTGTTTGTTTGTTTTGCTGCAGTCAATAAATTCTTGCATGCTTTTCTAAGAAAAAATGTTCAAACAGAGATAATGGAAGGACTAATGCAATGACACTCATATACACAACCCCAGATTCAACACTCAAGGTCTTTTGAAAGAAAGATGCTAACATCATGACATTTCACCTACAGACTTTAGCAAAACACCCTCTGTGTTTGGCGTCTCTATCTTGTTTATCATCTTTCTTTCCCCACCAGACTGTGAGCACCACGAGGACAGAGACTTTTATCTATTTGGTTCACCGTGGTCTCATCAGCATCGAGAACATTGCCAAACGTCTATCGTTCAGGGGAAGAAAAGATAAGACAGGTCCTGGTTCTGGTTCTGCCTCTAATTGACATATGATTCTGGGGATCATTTCCCCTTGCAGAACCTTGGTTTCCTCATCTATAAAGTAAGGGGAATAGTACTACTTCTCAGGGTTGTTGTGAGGGTCAAACAAGGTAAGAGTGTACAATTGCACTGTTAGCATGTCAGTTAAATTTCCACCTAACTCCTTGAGGGAGGGGACTTGGTCTAGTCTGACCCTTTGGAGGCTGGGTTCCTAGAAGGCAGACACCTTGCTCCGGGATGTTCTTAGATGCAGGACCTAACACAGCCCCTCAAGAGAAGCTCTTTGACTTGATCTGCTCCAATGGAAAATCCAGGAGAAACCCAACAGAATGTATTCCTTTGTGCCTACTTGCTCCTCTCTTTCCATTGCTTGCTCATCCAATGCAGCCTGATAACCACTCTATTGCATCTCTCGCTTTATCTACTCATGTAACAATTTTCGCCAGAGATACCTAGGGGAGGAGCACTCCGCTCATTAAATCCTGAGATCCTATTTGATTGATGTCTTCCACGGATCTTCAAGTGTGTCTAAAGAGCGATCCAGTCTCCCTTGGCCTTGTCTGCATTTCAGATTACACTGTGTGTCCATATTGACAAATTCGCCTTGCAGACTCACCTTGAACACAAAGTTGGATGTTTGCTGAAGAATGGGACTCATTCTGTTGAAACTACACATTTTTTGGGGGTTCTCATTGCTCAATAGTGGGTGGAACGCCTGGTCTTTTGCAATCTCCCGGATAACCATCTCCCTAACTTCACTTGCTATGGGTGTGTAGGACAAAATGTTTTCATTGAGAATTCTGAGTCTTCATCGCATTCTCTCCACTCCAAGCTGAAACTCTTGAGCAAAACTTCAATTAGTTTAAGGGAACATTTCCTCATCTGTGTGGATAGAAAAAAAAAAGAAAAAAGGAGTTGAATGGAAGATAACCCCACAGGGTGATAAGGTCATAAATTCCTAACTGGAAAGGTCATGGTGGGTAGTCTTGCTCCAGGCCTATACCGTCTTTAGTGAAAAGTTTTAAGCCAGCCCTGTCCATTGCCCTTGGGCATCTAGGTTAACACATCTCTGAAATGCCAGAAGTAATACCCCTCAAAGGGGATATTAACCCTTAAGAGAGACAGAATCTTGTTAAGGATCCTGTAATCCAACCCCCACCTTGCTTTCTCTAATCTTCCTTAATTTCAAATGCATAAAAGAAACTGCAAAGCTGTTATTCTCCAGAGCATGTGAGATCCTGCTCCCCAGCATATGTCCTCAGTTTGGCTCAAATAAACTCATACAGTTTATCTACGGGGTTGGACGTTTCTTACATTGACATCTGTAATAGGGCCAACAAGAGTAACTCACCCTAGCAATGATGGATGTGAAGTCTGGTTCCTTTGTAACTGGTAAAGCTCGGTACCAGTATTAGTCACTATGGTTAGTTTGTAACTGTCCAGATCCTTAACTAAACCGTGCCCCTGTTGTATTGGCCGCCCTCAGTCTGGGCATTAATATCTCTGGACAGGCTGCGGACCAAACTCCCTTCTTTTCCCAGGAATGACAACAGTAACTCCATTTCCCACGGGGACAGAGGGCAGTTTGGAGAATTCATGTGACCTAGGGCTGGGGGGTCATTAGGGGAGTAGAAGTTGTCCATTGGAGCCTGGTGGGCGGGAGGGGGGACATGAGCTGCTCAGAAGCAGAGCTGTAGCTAAAACCCAGTCTCCTTGTTTCCTCCCAGCACACCCCATTCTCAACATTATTGATCATAACAACCCCCATTTATTGAAATCCCACCAGCTGCTGGCCCAGGCACTAATGTATCCCTAGTCCTCACAACTCTATAAGGTGTTTCTATGCTCACAGCAATCAAGTAATTAGCTCAAGTTTGTATTAAAGATGCTAAAATAATTCCTGAGATTGGCTTAGGGTAGGGCTGCCCGATTACCAGATTTTTTATTTTATTTTTTGCATAACTATAGTTAAAATTATTGGTTGGTTAGCTGAAATTCAAGTTTAACCGAGCAGAATTTAACTGGGCATCCCGTGTTTTTATTTGCTAAATCTGGCAACCATAGCGTGGGGGTACCCGGCAACATAAAAACCGGTTTCCTCCCTGTTCTGCCCTGTGTCTTTACTGGGTTTAGTTTTCTCTTTAGGAGCCAGTGGGCTCAGACTTCAGGCCTCCGACCTAGTCAGGAAGCGGAGGGTGGAGGAGGGGGAGGTCCTGCCCCTCACCAACATGTCTGCCAACGCGCCGTCACAGGGACCTTCCGCCCAGCACAGACATGGCCGCGCGCCGCCGGCGAGGATTGGCTGCAGCGCACAGCCCGGCCCCCCCGGCGCCGGGAGCCTCGGCCATTGGGCGGTGATAAAAGATGGCGGCGCCGTCCCGCCTCCCTCGCGCGCCGCGCTCCCGGCGCGGGGGCGGGGCCGCAGCGCGGCCGGGGCGGCCAGGCCTTCGCTGATTGGCGGAGAGCGGCGGCTGTGGCCGGGGGCTTGTTTGCGGAAGTAAAAGGAAGTGGAAGTGCTGAGTAAGCCGAGGTGAGTGACGGGGCAGGGGAGGCGGGGCCTGGGGGCGCCCCCCCCAAACCTCCTCAGCGCCCCAGACTTCGTGGTCCTCCCCTCGCACCTTCCCCGCGTTCCCTGAGGCATGTTCTCCATTAACCCCTGTGGGACACCCGAGTACCCCCCCAGATTCCTCCCTTTGACCCCAGCGTCCTCAACTCCCATCCCGTGACCTCTCTTGTCTCCCAGGAACCCCCAGCTTTGACCGTGGGTCCCCATCAGGACCTCAGCCTGCCCATGTGTCTTCCCTCTGTCCCTAACTTCCTGAGTCAACCCCTCCTCCCTTCCCCATCTCTCAGGGGCCCCCCGCTTTCACTCTGGCCCCACTGATTATCCCCCGCTTTTTCCTAAGCGCACCCGAGTTTTCTGCCTTTGTGTATTCCCATTTCCTCCCCACTTCACCCCCATTTGTTTCCCTGCCTGCTCCCCCGCCCAGGCTCCCTCCTTCCCCATAGCCTCCTCACCCCAGAGTCTCCCAACCCCCTAAGCTTCTGTCCACCTCCTGCTCCCACAGATGACCTGGAAGCTGGTGACAGGGTGCATGTGACCCATGTGACCGTGTGACTGGGACAGGCAAGCCGTGGGCGTGGGAGAGGGAGGAGGGCATGGGGCTCAGGGAATTTTTTTTTTTTTAAATAGACTATCAAACAAATACCTTCCCTTCCCCTACGCTTCTGGATCTTTCCCTCACCTGCCTCTTACCCGCCCAACAGGATGTTAGGCAGGTTTGGTTTGGCAACACATCTGCTCCACCCTTGGGCTGAAGGCAGTGTTTTTGTTACTGTCTGTGCCTCAGAATGTTACTGGAGTTTGGAGGCTGTTTTTCATCCGAGTCTCAGTTTCCTCATCGGTGACGGGGAGGATTGTATTTCCTGCCCTCAGAAGGCTGCTGTGAGGTTCAAAGTGTGAGATAATGTAGAAAAGCAAAGCTCTGAGATCAGTGTGGTCCTGTACAAATGCATGCTTTTGCTCTTTTGTCATAGACGAGGAGGGAAAGACAAGTAGAAGGTAACACTGTCTTTTACAGAGTATTTGGCGGTATTTATTGATCATGCGCTATGAGTCAGGCTCTCTTCTATGTTAACCTTACCGCTCATTCATTCCTCATTTACTTAACAGATATTAATGGACTGTTTACTGTGTTCTAGGCTACCCTTGGTGTAGCCCATGTTATTCCCTTTTAACATAAGGAAAGCGGGCAGGCGAGTTGCCCGAGATCACACCAATTGACGTCAGTTGGAACTGGAATCTGAATACAGTACTTGGTGACACCAGAGCCCGTGAGAGTGCCCTGCGGTGTGAGGGTCCCTGCTGCTGTCCCGGTGCCCAGGGCACTTTTACTCCTCCCATGGGTCACTTTCTTCTTAGATGACAGGATCCTCAAAAGGGGATTTCCTGCTCACTCAGCAGAATGACCTTAGCAGGAGCGGGAGGAGGAGTTGAAATCGTGTGTGTGTGTGTGTGTGTGTGTGTGTGTGTGCGTGTGTGTGCGCTCACACATTGCTCTAGTGAAGGAGCACCTAATCAGCATTTAAACCTTCGTATGTGTTTTGCCTGTTTATCTTCTTTCTGGTTTATAGCCCTCTAACATATAAGTTCTAGCAGGGCAGGGATTTTGTTTTGTTCGTTCATGTATTCCCAGCAGTTAGAACTATGCCTGCCTTGTAATAGGTCTTCAATAAATCTCTGTAGAGTGAGTCATAAAGAGGCCATGCCATCAGCCCAAAGATCTCTGAGTGACTGGTGTCTCCGGCCCAGCTCCAGCAGCACTGGTCTGGTCCAGCTGAGCCGAGTGAATGGGAGAGACACCTTTTCCTTTGTGGAAAGAGCCTTTTGCTCTGACTCATATGAATGGCAGTGCGTTTGTAAGACGGGGGCCTCAGCTTTGGGAGTACAAGAGTCTGAAAGTCAGGCCTGACTCAGCCATCGCCCAGTCAGGCTTGCTCCCGAGCGAGTCTGAGGAGTACGAGCCGGGGCTCTGGGTTCCAATGGTTTCGGTTCAGATCTGGCAAGTTACATACCCTCCTGTGCCGCCGTTTCCTGGGTGTAATATGGCAGCGTGTGCCTTCTTTTATGAGTGTCTTGAGGATGAAATATGATAATTACCTACAAGATGTGGTGAGGCATCTGGTACTCAGGGGTGCTGGGTGAACGTGGCAGTGGTGTTGGGGTGTAGGTGATAGGTGCGAGCTCTTCCGCATTCGTCACTCGCTTAGGCAAGAGGGACGAGCTGGGGTCAGGGTGAACGTTTGGAGGGACGTTTTGTCTTGGAGGCAGCCTTGGAGGTCCAGAGGCTCAGATGGGAGGTGGAGATGGCATTTGACTTGACCCCCACTCTCATCTAGTCTTTCCTCACGCACCAGTTGAGCGCCTACTGTGTGCAGGCCCTCCGCCTAGTGCTGTTCAGGAGTCTAAGGAAGAAGGCATGAGTCCAGCTGCAGGCAGCACCTCCCATCTCCTCTCCCTGGGCATCGGTTTCCCGTATTCCCCCAATTGCACTTCCCCGCTTGAACGGGCATTTGTGAGCTTCAAGGCAGCCAGCAGAAAGAATTCCCTGCCAGCCGGAAAGCATGGTGGCTGTGGGGACATGCGCTCACGTGCCGAGGTGCACGAAGGGAGTCCACAGTGGCCAGGGGGCCGGTGCTCGGATCAGACCCCGTGTTCTCAGCCCGTCCTGCCAAGGTGGACTGGGGGAGCCATCGGCTGCACAGGAGGGTGTCGCTGTCCCGTGGCCATTGCTCCGATCATGGGACATCCTGTCGTAAGCAGTGGCTCAGGAGGCCTGATTTCCAGCGGGAGCAGTTCTGCGTGTGTTCCCAGGGTCCCCACGTGGCCAGTCCCGTGAGGTCAGCTTCCTGGCCTGGCTGCCTGAGGATCCTGTTACGCACCTCCCAGCGGCCATCCTGCCCTCTGGCCAGGCTTCTCCAAGAAGGAGGCAGAGGCTGTGAGAGTTTCCCCCTTGGAGTGAGAGCTCAGCTGGTGTCTGTAAAGCTGAGCTTTCCAGACCCAAGCGCACTGAGTGATCACTCCTGGGGCCCAGCAGGAGCCCCGTCAAGGTTTCCCTGGTGCAGGGTCAGGGTCGAGCGCCCCTGAGCCTTTCTTGGAGATGCTGCAGCTCCGAGTGGGTGGGGAGTAGGGTGTGTGTTCCGTTACCACCTGCGGGAGTTGGATGGAGCGCCTCAGAGGTGCGGCCTGTGGGCCTCCAGCTGGCTCATTCACTAGTTCTCCCTCGTTCATTCACCAGACACGTTAGGTGCTTGGCTAAATCACTACTTGCTAGGTGCTTTGATAAACAAATAATAAGGGGGCAGGTGGCAGCACAAACCCACAGATACACCCCCATAATTGCAGGGTAAGGACGGCAGTGTGTGTGCGCTGGGCGGTGGGGTACAGAGGCAGGAGCAGGGGCACCGGGGGCTGAGAGCAGGGGAGACACAGGGCATGGTTCTTAGAAGAGGTGGCACATGAGCCCCGCCTTGAAGGACAAGAGGGATAAGAGGGATTATTCATTTGTCTAACAGTCCTTTTTGAGAGCACCCTCTGAGACGGAAGATAGGTGTGGGGCGGGGGGTGGGGGAGGGAGGGTGCAGCGACACAGGCCCGAGTGACATGCTCCGGGAGGCTGCGGTGGGCAGCGTGGCTGGAGCTGCAGTGCAAGCAGCGGGCTGGAGGGCGGGCCGGGCCAGCCCATGCCGATGCTCACATCCTTTCTCTGGAGGGTGATGGGGAGCCCCTCACAGGGGTCTGATTTGCACAGAGGGGTGTAAGCTGGTGGGTGGACCAGGCCCTCAGGGTGCGTATGTACAGAAAGGGCTGTGGGGAAGCTGGGAGGGAGTGTGGCAGGAGGGGCAGATCCAGGGCCCTGAGGGTTCCCAGGGTGCAGCTGGGCCTTGAAGGAGGAGCAGAGGCTCTGGCAGGAATTGGGGGTGGGGTGGGGGGGAGGGGCATTCCAGGAGGGACAGGCCGGGAGGTGTCCCTTCACTCTGGGAGAGCTGTTTCACCACGAGCTCCCCATCCTCTGCCACACCGATGGAGCCCACTTCGCAGGGTGGCGGTGGTCAAGGCTGGCATGGCCGGTGCTGGACAAACGGTGCCGTGGTGACCAGTATCCACGCTGACAGCAGCAGGAGCCCCTCCTCTGTGCCTCCTGGACTAGTGACGATGCTCCTTCCAGATGGGCTCCAGTCCCCAGGCTTTCCCACACGTTCTCTGGGCTCCGTCTGCTGGGAGGACCTCTACCCCGTCCCCAACTTCAGGGTACAGCTCAAGAGCCACCTCCTCTAGCCGTTCTTCCCGACACTGTCCCCGCAAGGGACTGTGTACTTGTTTAGACAGGGACTGGGCATGGGGACCCCTGTGACTACTCACTTTGTGAACCCCTTCCAGGAAGTTCACCCAAGATTCTACCTGTTGGTTCCAGTCGCCTCTGATCCCAGTGAGGGCTTTTTGTTTGTTTTTCTGGTGGACATCAACACGTGCTTCTTAAATTGCTCTTTGAACACCCACAATTTAAGGCCTCTCGGGGCCTCAGTTTCTTTATCTCAGAAATGGGGATAATATTGCTTGTCCTTCCTGCCTTACAATTCCTCCAGGGACGCCTCACCCCAGCAGCCACTGTCGTTCTTCCCTGAAGGACCTGAGCAGGCAAGCTGGGCCTGTGCCAGGGGGCAGGGGAGCAACACTGAGAACAGGCCAAAACAGCCAGCCACACTCCAGGGGACGCAAAACCCCCGCCTGGCGGCTGCCTGGAGTGGAATCAGAACTGTTGCCATCACTGTCACCACGAAGCTCTTGTTCGTGTCGTACCCTCGTGGCGTTTGGGGGCTGCTTGCAGCAGCTTCCGGTGCCCAGCAGGGTACGGCCCTGTCAGGTGACCTGGCCCCACCCAGGTGCAGAGAGCAAGCCCAGGTGAGGATGAGAACAGTTGTCAGCAAGTGAAAGCAAATGCTGACACCATGGGGAGGTCAAAGGGCAAGCAGCTGTGAGAGCGAGAGGAAGAGAGGGGTGACAAGGCTGTGCAGGGGAGCGGTGGCTGGGAGGGACCTTACAGGTTGGGAACGGCAGCCGGCTCCCCGGCCCAGCGTCGTCCTCCTGCAGCTGCGCTGGAAAAACCCCTGAGTCTGAGGTCAGAGGCGGTGGGGGCGGAGGGAGGCGGGAGGGGGTGACAGGAGCGTGCTGAGCCGGGACGCAGGCCTGCGCTGTCCATGCCACACTCGCCACTTTCCCTGCTGGCCTGTTATGATTGTTCCAGGATGTGGCGCGGTGGTTTTCATTTCCTCTCTTCCACCTCGTGATAACAACGGCCACTGTGTGTGCCCGGCGTGTCCTGGCCACTGTCCCCACATTGTGTCATTCCATCCTCTTGCCCAGCCGGAGGCGGGAGGAGGGCAGGTGTGTCCTTTCAGCGGTCAGGCTGCTGTCTGTGGGAGGCACCCCTCACGGCAGGACCCGGAGGGCGTGTCTCCTCTTGGGCGGGGTACCTTCCTTCATCTGGCTGGACCCCTTAACCTGCGAGGGCTCCCTGCTGATGCTCCTGGCTTCCCCATTCCTGTGAGCACCATTCCCAGGGCAGCCAGCCCGCCCCCTGGAAGCCTCCTGCCACCTCCCTAAGCCACGCCTGGCCCCCACGGGCCCCATCTCCCCTATACTCCCACTTGCTTTTTCAAAATGGAATTTATTGGGGCGACATTGGTTCACAAAACCACAGAGGTGTCTATTGTACAGCTCAACAAAACACACCGCGTCGTGCGCCCATCGCCCAAAGCAAAGTCTCTTCCATCCCCATCTGTCCCCCCTTTGCAACCTCTACCTACTCCCATCCCCGTTTCCCTCCGGCTACCACCACACCTACGGTACTTTTCTTTAAAAAATGGAATAATTTCCCATACCATTTGGAAAATAGGGAAAAGAAAAAAATTGCCCATAAAACCTATACTCTTCTCTACCCTTAGTATTTTGGTATGTTTTCTATCAGTCTATTTCTCTCTTTTTTTGCTGTGCATAATTTTTACTCCATTAAATTACGTAAATTATGTTTTAACAAATGTCCTGTGGGCCAAGCTTAGCGCTAGGGGTGAGTGTACAGAGGGGAGCACCTGCCTTTAAGGAGCTCCGACTCCAGAGCCCGCCCTTCTAGCCGTGTGACCTTGGGCGTGTCACTTTACCTCTCTGTTCTTTGATCTCCTCAAGTGTGAAATGAGGACTACAGTGGTAACAATTGTGTAGGTGGGGGTGCCCACGCGCTGGCTAATAGGTGTAAGCTCTTGGCACAGGCCCGCGGCGAGGCCCATGAGTGTCTGGTGTGAGTCGTAGAAGGAATTGTGCAGGAGGATCAAAGGCGAGGAAGGACATTTCAGATAGACAGGAAAGGAGGTGTGAAACAGCATTGCTTTCTGGAATTGTGCGTGGTTTGGAGCTGATGGTGGGACTCCAGGGGAGAGGCTGCAGCGGGTGGGAGGCAGGGGTGGGGAGGGGCTCTGCAGGCTGTGCTTGTGGCCCATGAACAGCACGGGTGCGTCATGGACTCGATGCCGCTGAGCCTGTCACAGAAGGCCACGTGCTTGTCCCGCGTTGGTGGCGAGGCTGGGATCTGAACGCAGTTTTGCTCCAGAGCTGAGCTGTGTGCTCAGTGCACCTGCCTCCTGTGGTTTTGTGAGAATGACGTGAGACTGACGTGACGTCTTTAGCTTCGGGCCTACTCCCTAGTAAGTGCTCAGTAAACGCCTCTGATGTAATTATTATTGACTCGTATTCTCAGTTTAGATAATTAAATGAGGCCTTTTGTTGTTCCTGTTGTCCCTAAAGTTGATTTTCTCCTCAGCACACAGCCAGGGTGTGACTAGTGTCCACTCGCCTGCCCACACCTCCACCCTCTGTCCTCGGGTCTGACACACCCTTTTGGCAGGTGTGTGCCGCACAGAGACAGGGTGGTCTCTGGCTCATTGTCACCTGACTTTGGTGACACTCACTCAGGAAGGCAGTGTGCTTTCTGGGGACCCAGGAAATAGCAAGACATCTAATTCAGTCATCCATGCCCGGCCAGCATGGCTCAGTGATTGAGCGTCAGTCTATGAACCAGGAGGTCAGGGTTCAATTCCCAGTCAGGGCACATGCCCGGGTTGTGGGCTCGATCCCCTGTGGGGGGCGTGCAGGAGGCAGCCGATCAATGATTCTCTCTCATCATTGATGTTCCTATCTCTCTCCCCCTCTCCCTTCTTCTCTGAAATTGATAAAAATATATTTTAAAAAATACAATCATTCTATCATCCAAACAGGATAATTTAATAGCAGAAACTGTGACCCCATGAACATGAAACGTAAAACGTCCATCCAAATAGGTGGTCACTTTTTCCGAGTCTGTTCATTCCTCTTCATTTTCGGGAGCTCGGTTTTGTGGTCCCTCCGAGCTCCTTGGGAAACCAGGGCGGCAGGTGTTAAAGGTGTCAGACACGGACTTACCGTTCCCTCCCCTGGGAGTGTGAGTCCCCCTGGTCCTGTGGTTTCTGGTAGAGCGGGGACACTGGTTTGTTTGTGGAATTGAAAGGACCCTGCCAAGCTCTTCGAGTACCAAAAAGTTGACTCTCCCCCTCCCCCACGTAAGGAGAGCCGCTCCATTGGCCCAGGGCAGGGCCGCCCGTGTGTGCATTCCTTGGATCCGCACGGCTCCATATCACAGATGAGCAAACTGAGTCTCTGTGGGACACTGGGTCCGGTCGCCTGTGCCGGTGGCAGCTCTGTTACTCCCACAAGGCCTCTTCCCTCCCACCCAGTGCCATTCTCTCTCCCTTCCTTGTCAGCTCCCTCCAGGCCCAGAATCAGGGGGACCACACTGGTGGGGAGCCACCTGGGCAGGAAACTGCTGTCCTTGGTGAGGTGGGCCTGGGAGACTGAGCCCCGCTAACCAGAGACCCCGTTTTCTTCCAGACGGAGGGGGAAGGCAGCAGGGTCCCCCCACCGGCCCCGCAGAAGATGCAGTTCTTCGGCCGCCTGGTTAACACCCTCAGCAGCGTCACCAGCTTGTTCTCTAACCCGTTCCGGGTGAAGGAGGTGTCTCTGGCCGACTACTCCTCGAGTGGCCGGATTCGGGAGGAAGGGCAGCTGATTCTGTTCCACCACGTTCCCAGTCGCACGTGGGACTGCGTCCTGGTCAACCCCAGGAACTCACAGAGCGCCTTCCGGTGGGTGAGCTCTGCTGTGGCACACACATCTTTCCTTTGACTCTCCCAGGACCCTGGCTTTGGGTCTACATCTGAGGGGTCAGGAGAGGGCTGGGAGAGGGAGCTGCTCTTCAGCGGAGGGAGGGGCTTCCTAGACTCCATCAGGGTCCCTGGAGCAGGGGCATGGGGGGCAGAAGACTGGGCTGTTCCCTGCCGTGGGGCTTGACCCATGCAGACAGAGAGGCTAGGTCGGGTAAGGCCCAGGGGTCACCTGCAGCCCTGGGTCTTCAAAGGCATGACAGTCTCCAGGGGCTGGCCTAGTTTTGTTCAGGAGAGCTTGTAAGAGGTAGATAGCTGTCACTTCTCAGGGCACACTGGGTCGGCCACTAGAAGGGAGGGGTCAGAAGCCAGCTGCAGGGCTATTAGGAAAAGGGGAGAGGAGTGGCCAATGGCCTAAAATGCACGGTCCAGAGGAGCGTGGGTTCCTGCAGGCTGGCACTGAGTTGGCTCGTACCAACAGCCCCCTTTCTGTTTATTTATTCCTCTCGCCACCCCGTCCTCCATCCATCCAGTCACCGTGCTCCGAGCACCTCGTGTCTCTGGAGGTGACAAAACGCGCTCTGTGCTTCCAAGGAACGCGCAATCCTTGGGGGAGGCCACCTGCAGACCAGGCAATACTACGTGAGGGGCCCACAGAACAGGGGGACACAAGGAGGCACCACTTCCTGGTGGGCTCCTCTGTGTGGGAGAATGAGTAGGAGTGTGTCAGGCAGAACAGAATGGAAAAGGTTGTTCCAGACGTGGGAGGCACGGAGGGGGGACCTGCAGGCAGAAGGCTCTGGCCGGATCCTAGGTGCACCCAGCGCCTTGGTGAGAAGGGAACCTCGGGGTCATTCTGAGTAAGCAGGCGTGGCAGCAAGAGTCTCAGGAAGTGGCAGCTGGGGGTCAAGGTCCAGCCGCCAGGAGAAGAGCAAGGCAAGGTATCGGCCCCAGTCAATGAGGTGAGAATTCAGGGCCTGGCTCCACGGGGAAACTGAGGCAGAGGCACCCTAGTGGGCGGGTGGGCAAGAATACAGCTCAGTGGCCAGTTCAGACATAGTTTAAACAAAGCAGGACTAGTCGGAGCTCTGGCTGCCCTTCCCCAGGCCTGCAGCTGAGGGCTGCTGTTCCGGGAAGCACAGCTGACCAGGGCATTGTGTCCACTCCTTGGAGGGCCACTCATCCTTACTTTTTTTTTTTTTTTATCCTCACCTGAGGATATGTTTTTATTGATTTTAGAGAGAGAGGGAGAGACGACAATGTGAGAGAAACACTGATCTGTTGCCTCCCATACACGCCCCGATCAGGAGTCGAACTCGCAACCTTTTGGTGATGGGATGACACTCCAACCAACTGAGCCACCGGGCCAGGGCCATCCTTGCTTTTGAGGTGCCCTGCCCCGGGGGCTCCACACTCTCCACGTGCAAATCATCACTGCGTCCTGTGAGTTGTAAGTTTCCATTGACAGGATTCCAGCTTTGCCTGGGGAAGCTTGAGCCCCGCTCTGGGCAGACTTCCATCTCGCAGGTTAAACCCTTTACCAGCAGTTTATTAACTACACCTGTACTGGTGCACCTTCTCGCCAACATACTTGCACATACGGTGCATTAGCGCCTCCTCCAGCGACCTGTGGAGGGAAACGAGGAAGCAGCGTCTCCTTGTGTGGGTGAGAACACCGAGGCTCAGGAATGAGCAGGGATGCTCCAGGTGGCACAGGAAGCAGCGAAGAAGCCGAATCTTTGTGTCATCCAGTTCCGAATCCATTTCTCTTCGTGTGCGGCTGTTCCCATGTGTTCAGGCAGCACAAAGAGCAGTAGTGGGTGGGGTTTCAAGCTAAGCTCATATCTCTTCTTGGAATTCCTGACATTCCTCACTTGGCTCTGGCGGCTGTTTTTGTTCTCCTCTCTTAACCTGCTCCCATCCCAGCATTTCCGTGTCAGCAAAGGGCATCACCATCCATCGACATGGTTGCGCAATCCAGACACCCAGGGGTGATCCTGATTCCTCCGCCTCCCACAGCCCCAGGTCTGGGTCCTTAACAAATTCTGTTGGCTTTCCTCCCACGTATATCCTGAGTCTGCTTCTCTGTCAGTTACACTTAGGTCGGGCTTGAGTGACAGGAAGCCCAACATGGTAGTGGGGAAACAGGATAGAATTTCCGTTTTCTCCTCAGTGACAGCCATGGCAGAAAGGGCTGGTGTGGCAGCCCTGCCCCTCAAAGTCCTCAGCGGCCCAGGCTCCTGCTGTCTTGTTGCTCCACCACGTGTGGCTTCCATTCTCTAGATCAGGGGTCCTCAAACTTTTTAAACAGGGGGCCAGTTCACTGTCCCTCAGACCGTTGGAGGGCCGGACTATAGTTTTAAAAAAAACTATGAACAAATTCCTATGCACACTGCACATATCTTATTTTGAAGTAAAAAAACAAAACGGCAAAAACACCCGCATGTGGCCCGCGGGCCGTAGTTTGAGGACGCCTGCTCTAGATCACCGCATGGCCCAGATGGCCACGTTAGATCAGCTGTCACAGCCGCCTTTGCAGCCAGCAGGAAGGCGGAAGGGCACTCTCTTTAGGAACGCTTCTTGGAAAGTTGCACACATGCCTTCCACCTAAATGCCTTTGGCCAGGAATTAGTCACAAGGAGGCTGCATTCCAGTCACATTCTAATCCAGAATCAGGGTCCTGTTACTCTCCATTTTGCTGCTGGTCTCTTTTCAGGCCATGGGGGTTGTGTACCTGGACTCCTTGCTCCCTGCCTCCTGGGATGTTGCTCTGTCTGCGTCTTTTTAAAAAAATATATTTTTTTTATTGATTTCAGAGAGGAAGAGAAGGGAGACAGAGATAGAAACATCAGTGATGAGAATTGGCTGCCCCCCACTGGGGTTCAAGCCCACAACCTGAGCACGTGCCCTGACCGGGAATCGAACTGTGACCTCCTGGTTCATTGATTGATGCTTAACCACTGAGCTGTGCTGGCCGGGCGCTCTGTCTGCAGTCTTGCTCTCCTCTCAGAATCATCTTAGAGGGCAAATCTGATTACCCACACCCCTGATTGACTCTTCAAGGGCTGCCATGTCCTTAGCATATCAGCTGATGAGCATGGTGTGAAAGGGCCCCTCCTAGGGCCTTGCCTCTCCCTCTGGTCCCATCTCTGGCTTCCCTGTGCTCCTGGCCTTTGCCCAGACTCTTACCTCTGCCTAGAACACTCGCCCGTCTTTGCTGCCCGCACTCCTCCTTGCCCTTCCCTGGCTTTCAGGCTAGAGTAGGTGCTGCTGCTGTGTCCCACTGGAATCCATCCCTGCGCCCAGTGGACTGCCTGCCTGGGGACCACAGACCCTGAGTGGGTAGAGGCTGGATCTATCGTATTCATCCTGGCCTGACTCCCTAACACATGTCAGGTTTGTGAGATGAGTGTGAAATATTCATCCAGCTTTAACAGTATTCATCACGGGCCACTGTGTGCCAGGTCCTTTGTCAGGGCTGGAGGGGGTGAGCTGGGAAGCGTGAGTGGATGGTCGGAGAGTGGGGTGCTGGAGCGGAGGTTCTTATGAAGAGTTGCTGACATGTCAGTGCCGGGCCTGGGGTGTGCCTGGGAGTGAGGGCCTCCCCCCTGCTCTGACACCCTGCGGTGTGTAGAGAGAAGGCTCAGTACAGCAGACACCCTTTTCAGGGGCTGAGACTCGGTCCTTTGTAAAATTTATTTTATTTTTTAAACTTTTTAAAAAAATTGGTTTCTGAGAGGAAGGGAGGAGGAGATAGAAACATCAATGATGAGAATCATCAATCGTCTGCCTCCTGCACACCCCCTACTGGGCATAGAGCCCGCAACCAGAATCAAACCTTACTTTGGTTCCTGGGCTGATGCTCGATCACTGAGCCACACCCTGCTGGATGAGCCTCTGTTCTTCACAGGTCTCCTCCTTTACTTGCCGGGGGGCGGGGGGGGGGGGGGGGGGCGGGGCTTTGAACTGCAGGAAGGTGTGAGAGAGAGATGTCAGAGTCCTGCTTCCAGCCTGGCCCAGGTGGAGGTGTTCCTGCAGTCCTGTAGCTGCTAGTAGCTGGCAGACATAGCTTTAGGATGATGAAGGGAATTAGGGTCTTGGGAGTCCCCAGGTTTTGTTGCCTAAGGCTTGTGAGTCCCACAACCCCCCTGCTGGCTGGAGAGATTGGACCCTGGCTGCTGCAGGTGGCAGCAGCTGCAATAATGGTGTCTGTGGTTTATTAGCGCGTCCCATGTGAGAGGACTCGGCTCAGTGTTAACCCCCTCCATCCTCACAGCAGTCCCAGCGGTGGGGGTTATGACGCTGTCTTACAGAGGAGGGAACGCAGCTCAGAGAAGTTAAGTAACCTGCCCAAGGTCACCTAGCTGGTCAGCAGCAAAATGGGATTCAGACCCAGGCACTCTGCCTCCAGAGCCCACTTCCTCCTTTCCTTTCACCAGAGCCACCTGGCAGGGTGGCGAACTGGGCGGGGCTCAGCTCACCTGGGCCCATCCTGGGCCCCGGCCTGACATATGGTCCAGGGCCCTGGCTCTTCTGCTGTGAGCCCCGGGCGGTCACTGGTCGCATTGCTGTGTACGTTGTGATAACGTCCACACTTGTGTTCCTGGTACGAATTAATCATTGACTGCTGACATTGACTGTGGCATATGCTATTTGCTGAGACCTGCCCGCCCTCACCGGCATCCCAGCAGAATCAGGCCTCTCACTTCAAGGCGTGTGCGACACGTGACCTCCGCTTCGCAGGAGGGGGCTGACCCTCGGGCCCGCTGCACTTCTGCGCCTGGACTTGGCTGTGCAGCTGCCTGTCAGAAACCTCCTCCCGTCCCTTCCGTGGACTCTACTTCTTACTGCTTCGACGCCATGGCCATCCTCACAATCACACCTTGCACGTGCTCTCCGCTTTCCTGTTGCTCTCTCTCTCCATTATGCTTGCTGGGCACAACCCCGACAGGCGTTCATTCCCGTTCTCTCCACCATGGCTGAAGGAACACCCCTTCCACACCCACTGGTCCCACCTCAAGTCATGACATTAGCTCCAAGTGCCCTGCCATCCTGTTGGCAGCCCTGCATTTCTCGGGGTCATCCCTGTCCGGCTCTCCTGGACGGCATGCCTGTCCTCTCCTCTACCTCCAGCCCCTCCTCATGCTCACCTCCCGGATGGCCTGGCATCTGTCTCACTGAGGAAATAAGCACCCAGAAGAGAAGTGACATAAGCTCCCTATACCGCGTCTACCCAGTCTGCACCCCTGTGCTGGGCCTTCCTTGTTTGTTCTGGCTGGACATGCATCACTCATGGGTCTCATTGAAGCCACCCCCATCATCTTTCCTCTCCTACACAGTTCCCCCTCTTTCCTGGGTATTTTCCATTGCCATACAAATGCGCTTTAAAGAACCTCTTTCTCGACTCTACTTTCCCCACAGGCACTTCCTGTACATATTTATGAGACATACTGTCCCATAATTTTCCTTTTAAGAAATACTCTAATCAGTTTTTGGTGTCAGCTTTATGCTAGACTTATACAAAGAGTTGATAAGTAATCCTCCCATTTTCTGAAAATTGTTTAAGACTGATATTTCTTTTTTTAAATGTCTAGAAGAATTCATGAGTGAAGCCATCTGAGCTTGGAGTTTTTGTGGGAAGTTTTAAAAATATAGTATGTATTCAATTTCTTTTGTATATTTTTATTGATTTCAGAGAGGAAGGGAGAGGGAGAGAGAGATTGAAACATCAGTGATGAGAGAGAATCATCCATTGGCTGCCTCCTGCACATCCCCTGCTGGGATTGAGCCCACAATCTGGGCCCTTGACTGGAATCGAACCTGGGACCCTTCCGTCCTCAGGCTGACACTCTATCCACTTAAGTCAAAACGGCTAGGACTGTATTCAATTTCTTTAACAGATATAGATTTTCCCTTTCTCTTTACCAGATTTTCTCTTTCTTCTTGTGTCAGTTTTGCTATGCTGTGTTTTCAAGAAATTTGTCCACTTTAAGTTGTCAAATTCATTGGCATAAAGTTGTTCATAATATCCTGTTTCTTTTTAATATCTGAAGGCTCTGAAGAGATGGTACTTTGTATTTTCTCTATTTCTTGTTCAGATTTGTTACAGGTTTGTTGCTTTTTTAAAAAAATATTTTTTTTTATTGATTTCAGAGAAGAAGGGAGAAGGAAAGAGAAATAGGAATATCATTGATGAGAGAGAACTACTGATTGGCTGACTCCTGCACGTGCCAAACTGGGGATTGAGGCTGCAACCTGGGCATGTGCCCTGACCAGGAATCGAACCATGACCTCCTGGTTTTAGGCTGATGCTCAACCACTGAGCCACACTGGCTGGGCTAGTTTTACCTTTTAATCATGCAGCGCGTAGTTGTAGGAGTCTGACTTTCCCCCCCACTTACCATAATGCTTTTGCAATTCATGCTTGTTTTCTAATTATTCCATTCCCCCTCTCAGTTAGCTTGGAAGTTATACACTCTATTATCTTTTCGTGATAACTGTTAAGAGACACTTCTCTATGGGTGTCTTGTGTTTCTGCACATCTTGTGAACAGAGACCTGGTTACCTTTGCTCGGGCTATCTGTACAAGGATGTCTGCAGGGAACAGCCTTGGAAGGCAGAGAGAGGGTCTCTCTCCAGAGCAGAGGGCCGGCTTGCCTGCTCTCCTGTGTAATAAAGACAGTATCTTCCTCCAGAGCAAAGCTTAAACAGATTTGCTTATTGACAATTACAGAAGATTCAAGTTCCCTGCACTCAGGGTTTCTCTCCTCTGATGCAACATGAGCAGGTGTCACCTGACCCTCTTCATGTCACCCTGTGGGAACTGGATCCCAGGGAATTGGCACAAATGCTGATACTCTGGCTACTGCTGTTGCTGTGAGTAATAAATTGCCCTTTGTCTTTGATCCAGGAATCTTGTGTCTCCTGCCAGCATCCATGAAACTGTGTCAGGCTAACTTGTTAGTTTGCAACTAGGGCAAAATCTGAAACCTTCCACAGTTCTTGATAGAGCCCTAGAGATTGTAACACACATCCTTGGGCTTACTGAAGTATAATTGGTACTCTAGAATCTTCCAGAACAATAAATGGGCCTTGGAACCCTTTAACTGCATTTATCCCCCTCCAGGCTTCTATGCCATGTACTTTTTTTTTCTTATTAATACTTTTATTTTAAGCACAATAAGACATTATATTGTCAATATTCATTTAGATTTGCCTATAAATATACCATTTCATTTTTTTTTCAGCATCTTTATTGTTGATCATTCACCTGGGATAAGGTTCCTTCTACTTCATGAAAATAATTTTATATTTCCTTTTGTTTAGGTCTGCTAATGACAGTGTCTCTCTCTCTGACTAGTGAAATGTTTTTGTTTTTTGGCGTTTTTAAAAATATTTTTATTGATTTCAGAGAGGAAGGGAGAGTGGGAAAGAGATAGAAACAATGATGAGGATCACTGATTGGCTGCCTCCTGCACACCTCACACTGGGGATTGAGCCTGCTATCCGGGCATGTGCCCTGACAGGGAATTGAACCGTGACCTCCTGGTTCATAGGTCAACGCTCAACCCCTGAGCCAAGCCGGCCAGGCTGACTAGTGAAATGTTTTAATTTCAACTTCATACTTGTAGGTTCTGTGTTCGTCTGCTTTCTGGCCATAGAATTCTCTTCGGTGTTTATTTTCTTACAGCTCTTTCAGGATGTCGTTCCATTGTCTCTGGCTTCCATTGTTGAGAAGCCAGCTCTCAGTGTACTGGTTGTCCTTTGAAGATGACCTTCTTCTCTGCTATTTTTAATATTTCCTCTTCGCATTTTGTTTTCAGCAGTTGTAGTAGGGTACATGTGTCAGTTATTGCTATGTTACAGTATGTTCACCAATATATGTCATTCTCCGGTATTGCTATGTAACAAACTACTCCAAAATGTAGTGGTTGAAAACAGTCTCAATTATTTAGCTCACAAATCTGTAATTTGAGTGGAGCTCAGTGGGAAAGGCTCAGTTCTAGTCTACACAGCACCAGCTGGGGTGGCTTGACTGCAAGATCCACGGTTAAAATGGCTCACTCACAGTTGGCCAAGTTGGTACTGGCTGTTGGCTGGGAGCTCATCCAGGGCCGAGGGTCCAGGACCTACAGTCACCTCCATGGGTGCTCAGCTTCCCTAGGGCATGATGGCTGGATCCCAAGAGAAAAGAGGTAGAAGCTTCCAGTCCCTTAAGGCTTGGTCCAGAAACTAGGACAGTACCACTTCCGCCATATTCTAGTAGTAAAGCAGTTACAGAGCCAGATTAAAGCGTAAAGAGACAAATTCCCTCCCAGTGGGAGGAGTGTCGAAGAATTTTGATCCATGTTCTAAACCTCTGCAAAGTCCTTAAGTGTAGACTTCTTCTTCTTCTCTTTCTCCTTCTTCCCCTTCCCCTTCTTCTGCTTCTTTTTGGTGGAGGGGGGCTCAGAAGGTATTTTAAATCAGTGTTTTTCATCAATTTTGGAAAGTTCACAGTTGTTAACTCTTCACATATGGCTTCTGTCCAATTCTCTCTCTCTTCTGTTTTTGTGGCTCTACTTATAATGTATGTTAGATCTTCTTACTATATATTCTATATCTTTTATCTACTTTCCTATATTTTCCCATCTTCTGTCTTCTCCATGCTTTATTCTGTTCAATCTTTTCTAGTTCCTATTCACTAATTTTATCTCAGCATTGTCTAATTTGCTATTATAACTAGCCATTTTCTTCATTTTGACAATTGCATTTAAAAAATTTTGTAATTTCCACTTGGTTTTTTTTTTTTTTTATATAGTTTAAAGTTCTTGGCCAAAATTGTAAGTCTTCTATTTTATCCTCTTGAATATTGTCCCAGTTGTTTTAAAGTCTGTATAAGATAACTTTAATATTTGCAGCCTTTCGCGTATAGATCTGTTTCTGTTGGTTTTCTTTTCTATTGTCGTATCTCCTCGGGGGCCTGGCGAGTTCTGATTGTGCCGGACTTTGGATGCGCAACAATGCGTGTAGGAGTAATCTGAAGCCTAGTTTGATGTTTCCTTTATGTGTGTATCTCCCAGGTACCTGGCAGCACGCTCACTGGGGACCGCCTCAGTCCAGTTTCTGGAACGAGTTATTTGAGGCTGAGCCAGCCTGCCCTTGTGAAGGCTTTCCTAGGGTGAAAGCTTTCAGGACCCAGATTAAAGAGGTGGTCACCAGGGCTCTGCCTGCAGACCCTGGCCTCCAGTCCCTGTCCCCGGAGCCTGTGAGGTTGTTGATGCTGCCGCGTGTCCCTCCAGCCTCTCAAGTAGCAGCAGCCTAATCAGCAGGCTCACGTCCTGGGTTTCCATAATCCCTGCCCGCCCAGCAGTTCTTCACTGTCTGACTAGGTATCCAGCGCCTCACGCAGATGCTTTGTATGTTTTGTCTGGCGTTTCTGGTTGTCCCCAGCCGGTGACCTGGTTCACATTACCTCTGCTACTAACGGAAGTGGAAGTCCTCAGAGAGACCCCATTTTCTTTTGGGCCATCTCTGCCAGCATTGAAGAGCCGATTACATTTGCCCGTTAGGAGCCTTTAGTTGCACCATCTGTGGAAAACGCCACATTGTCTGTCTCCAGCTCCTCACATCCCATTCGTTCTTAAACCCATGCTAGTGAGGCTTTGGTTCCCACACTCTTGTCAAGGTCACTCGTGCCTCAGTAATGCCAAACCCAGTGACCAATCCCAGTTGTCATTATACCTGACACCACAGCAGAATTTGACGTGGAGCACTCCAACATTGAGAGGTTGGTGAGATGAAGCGAAAACCAGCCACGGAGAATGAGGAGTGGCCTTTCCATACCCCCCTTTCCTACTTTGTTTTTCTATAGCACTTAAAAAAAATACACACACACACACACACACACACACACACACACATAAATACATATACATATATATATATATTGCTTTCAGAGAATATATAGGAAGGGAGAGGGAGAGAGGGATAGAAACATCAATGATGAGAGAATCATTGATTGGCTGCCTCCTGCACACCCCACACTGGGGATGGAGCACACAACCCAGGCATGTGCCCTGACTGGGAATCGAACCCGTGACCTCTTGGTTCATAGGTCAGCACTCAACCACTGAACCACACCGGCCTATGGCACTTTTTACCACACAGTCTGTTTCTCATACTTCCTTATTTTGATTTCACCTTGCTCATTCTGTTGACCTCCCCCATGAGAATGGGGGCTCTGGCAGGGCAGGGCTGTTGTCTGTTTTGTTCCCTCATTTACCCTCCATTTAGGACAGGGTCGAGCACAGGTCAGCTGTCAGTAGGTATTTGCTAAGCGATCGCTCTCCCTGGGAAAGAAGAGCTGGCGCTGCCGAGCCCCCTCTCTGGCTCCACCCCGGCTGGGCCCTGGCTGGCTGCGGGGCTTGTGCAGGTGTGTGGGAAACACCTGGTGTGCTGACAGCCCTGGTCAGAACTTCAAGCCACCGTCATGGACGGTAATTACTTCAGCTGTTAAAGTGTTTTTACGTTACTGTCTCGGCTGATCCTCACAGCACCTCGGTGAGGTAGGTGGGGCAGGTGCAATTAGTCTCGTTTCTGAGAGGGCTCAGAGAGGAACGGACTTATTTTAGGATAACAGCAGACCTGGGATTCAAACTCTACTCTTTAAAAATGAACAAAATTTTCCCCAGCTGGAGTGGCTCAGTTGCTTTAGCCTCGGTCGCCCTGCATTCCAAAAGGTCACTGGTTCAATCAATTCCAGGTCAGGGCACATGCCTGGGTTGTGGGTTTGATCCCCAGACAGGAGCCCAGGGAAAAGAACTGATCCATGTTTCTCTCCGCCCCCCGGCCCCGCCCGCCTTCCTCTCTCTAAGCATGTCCTCAGGTGACATATATATACACACACTGAGTGGCCAGATTATTATGATCTCTGAACGCATAATAATCTTCCCACTCAGTGTGTATGTGTGTGTGAGTGTATGTGTGTGTGTGTGTGTGTGTGTGTGTGTGTATTAGAGGCCCGGTGCATGAATTCGTGCATGGTCCAGCCAGCCTGGCCAGGGGGAGGGGACATGGGCGGTTGGCCGGCCTGCCTGCTGGTCGAACTCCTGGTCGAGGGGACAATTTGCATATTAGCCTTTTATTATATAGGATATACACTGAGTGGCCAGATTATTATGCGTTCAGAGATCATAATAATCTGGCCACTCAGTGTATATTCTTTTTAATGAACAAAACATTTTTCCTGATTGTAAAAATAATTTCAACTCATTGTACAGAAATGGATAAAGAAGAACGTTTAAGTTGTTATGCTATCACACACATTCTGACATTTCCTTTCAGTCTTTTAAATACAGTTTATATCACGTATCATACAAAATTTGTATCCTGCTTTTAAATTTAACATTATAAAGTGACTTTTCCCTGTTCTTTAAATATCTGACTTTCTCGGCTGCGTAACGTTCCACCACATAGATGCACACGATTTATATAACATTCTATTGCTGGACATTTGGGTTAAACAACATGTTGACTTCCCACGGTGTGGGAGGGGCTGGGCGTGGAGGCTGGGGCTGTCAGACGTGACAGTCAAATTAGAAAGCGGGTAAAATAAAATCTAAAAAGCACCACATGATGGTACTTAAAAAAAGAGAGAGAAGGAAATATTTTCAAATAAAATAAAGTCCCAACTCCATTTAGGGGTGTGTGGGGTCGGCAGAGTCCGGCTGCAGCGGGTCAGTGTGCACCGGGAGGCAGCCAGTGTCCTGATGGTGAGGACCCACAGCTCCTGATTCCCGAGGCGGGTGGGCCGGGCATCCTCCGGCTCATTTCTGTCTCCCTCCTCGGTCCTGGCTCCGCAGACTCTTCCAGCTGGAGACGGAGGCCGAGGCCCTGGTGACCTTCCAGCAGTATTCCTCCCTGCTGCCGCCCTTCTATGAGAGCTCCGCCCACATCCTGCAGGTGGAGGTCCTGCAGCAGCTGACCGACCTCATCCGCAGCCACCCCAGCTGGTCGGTGGCCCACCTGGCGGTGGAGCTGGGCATCCGAGAGTGCTTCCATCACAGCCGCATCATCAGGTGGGCGGGGCCTTGCCGGGCGGGCAGCAGGGCTGGACCCTTGGGATGTGTGGCAGATGGGGCCTCAGGGAATCTCCATCCTGCCTCCGTTCTCCGTAAACTCAAAGGTTGCCCAGAACCTTTGACTTAAAAGGGCAGCGTTGCCTCTGGGTTAGAGCCTAGAGGTGCTGGCTACAGTCAGAGGGGAAACGTGACATTTCTGGAGCATCTACCGGGTGCAGACCCATGGTGGCTGTTTTATACCCGCCATGAACTTGAACTTCCCCAACCCCCCAGGAGGCGTTGTCATCCAGTGGGAGGTTATGTGGCCTGTGCAGGTCGCTCAGCTGGAGGCGCTGCGGGGGCTTCAGGTCCTGGTGGCTCCTTCCACGGGTCTGGTGGCTGCCCCTCCCGGAGCTGGACCGCTGACCCACACCCACTCAGCCAGATGTGTGTCACGGTCACAGTCCTGTCCTGAGGTGGCCACACCGCCTTGGCTCAGCTCACAGCTCCTGGCTGCCCTGGCCAGGTGACAGGCCTGTTCTTGACCATCATGGTGTTCAATCTCGCAAGCCGGGCCGTTTCCTAGGGCAGGCACGGCAGGGACTGATGTTACTTTTTGTAAATAAAGCTATTGAAGCCCAGGAGGTTAAGGGAATTGCCCATCGTTAGTGAGATTTCTGTCTTCTGCGGCCCTTTTTATTTATTTATTTAATTTAAAATTTTTTTTAATGTTTTCTTCCTTTATTGTTGGAAGTATTACAGCTGTCCCCTTTGTATGTTTGGCTCTTTCCCATTGACCCCCTCCACCCCGCGCCCACCCCTCCCAGGCCTTCATCACTCTATTGTCTGTGTCCATATATGCATATAAGTACCCCGGGTAAGCGTCCCTTTTAAAAAAAATCTTCACCAGAGGATATGTTTATTGGAGGGGGGAGGGCATCTATCTGTTGCCTCCTATACCCACCCCGACTGGGGCATTTTATGTACAGGACGACATTGCAACCGACTGAGCCACCTGGCCCAGGCCTGCAGCCCTTTCTGTGCCACCCCACTGCCCACTGCAGGCTGGTGTGGCCTGGGCACATCTCCTACACAGGTGTGCAACTGCACTAAAAACGATACAAGTCCCATGAGATACAAGTAAGTCGTGACTGAGCCTGCGTTTGAACCGGCCAGCTGGAGCGTGGCCTGAGTGCTCCTGAGCGCCTAGCCCGCTTCCCTCTTCTGCACTGGGTTTCTCAGTGCCCTGCCCACCTCGTGCCACGTCCACTCACCTGCCTGCCCACCCCCCCCCCCCCCACAGCTGTGCCAACAGCACGGAGAGTAAGGAGGGCTGCACACCGCTGCACCTGGCCTGCCGCAAGGGGGATGCGGAGATCCTGGTGGAGCTGGTGCAGTACTGCCATGCCCAGGTGGACGTCACCGACAACAACGGGGAGACCGCCTTCCACTACGCCGTCCAGGGTAACAATTCCCAGGTGCTGCAGGTGAGCAGCGGCGGGGACAGGGTGACCAGGCGCTGTGCCCTCAGCTGTCTTTGGGTCCTTGCACTCAGATGTCACGCTGGACCTCTCCCGGTCCCTCTGTGGTCCTTAAGGCCCGAGCTCCATCCACTCTTCCCTCCTTCGCTTGTCAAGGAGACCCGGCCTTCGCCTCCTTGCTCTGACAATCTGGGGAAGCCCTCCAACCCAGCAGGCAGACTCCACTGGCAGTCCAGCCGGTGGGTTTAGTTCAGCAGCTCCCGAGCGCCTCCGGAGAGCCGGACCCCTACGCGGAGGCACTCGTGGTCCTGGGGGACCCAAACTTTGTTGTTGATGTTAATCCTCACCCGAGGATATTTTTTCCATTGATTTTTAAAGAGAGTGGAAGGGAGGAAGGGGGAGAGAAATATCGATGTGAGAGAGAAACATCGATTGGTTGCCTCCTGCGTGTGCCCCTAGGGAGGCTGGGGATTGAGCCTGCAACCCAGGTACGTGCCCTTGACAGGGAACCGAACCCGAGACCCTGCCCTGACGGGCTGCCTCTCTGACCACTGGGCACGCCCGCCAGGGCCCGAGCTTAACTTTTTACAGGAATTCAAAACAAACACAACTAAATTCCATCGGGCTCCTCCAGGCATTTGCGCCAGAGGCATTCCCGTTGAATTTTCCATGAGCTGCGCAGAGAGATAAAAATAAAAATTCTGAGCGAGTAGATCCAGTGACGTAATTGAGAGGCTACTTCAGATATAAGGCAGAGAAGACAGACTAGTGGGCAGTATTTTATTGCCTAGGATTAGGAGATTCTTCTGAAGATTATATCCTTGTCTCTGCCTTGGCATCAGAATGGAACTACATTATTCCAGAAAATGTGGATCCATCCCTAATGATTAGTGCTCTCGGGGAGGGAATTGCACACCACTGTGGCATCCACCCTCACCAAGAACTGCTGTGTGCCCAGCACGGGGCCACACATGTCCTGCCTCGGGGCAGGGGCAGGGTACTCTTACCAGCGGTCACGCGCAGCTGTACCTGTCCTTTATCACGTGCTCATCTGCTGCCTGCCCTGTGCTGGGTGTTGTGTGTGTTCTAGCGAATTCTCAGAATACCCTCAGTGCGGAAGGGTCATGCCCCCACTCCTTGCTAAAGAAACAGGGTTGGTGACTTTCAAGTTTGCCCAGGGAGGGCCACTGGGCTGTGAGTGGCAGGGCTGGCCCTCTAGGCGGGCCATCCTGCCGAGTCCCCAGGCTGCTGATATGCCCAGCTGGTCATCCGGGCACACAGGATCATAATTAACCTCAGAGGGACAGCATTCAGCCCAAGGAGGAAATAAAAGCCTCCCGGAGTGCCTTTTAATACTGATATTTGTTTAAATATATTTTTGTTGATTTCAGAGAGGAAGGGAGAGGGAGAGAGAGATAGAAACATCCATGATGAGAGAGAATCATGGATCAGTTGCCTCCTGCAGGCCCCCCACTGGGGATCGAGCCCACAACCCGGGCATATGCCCTTGACCAGAATCGAACTGGGACCTTTCAGTTCGCAGGCCGACGCTTTATCCACTGAGCCAAACCTGCTCGGACCTGATATTTTTAGAATATGTTTTTATTGATTTCAGAGAGAAGGGAGAGGGGGAGAGAGAGACAGAAACATCATTGATGAGAGAGAATCATTGATGGGCTGCTTCCTGCACACCCCACACTGGGGATCGCTCGGGCTTGTGCCCCGACCGGGAATGGAACTGTGACCTCCTGGTTCATAGGTCAACGCTCAACCAGTGAGCCACACCGGCCGGGCAATACTGATTTTTTTTAAATTGAAAAATATCCGCACACAGCAAAAAAAAAATGCAAGCAGGACAGAAAAGCTAGAAACACTGCCCCTCCCTCTCAGACCCAGTGCCCATCCCTAGATATGACCACATTTTCAGTTTTTTTATTCGGAAATTGGCATCCATGCCACAGGCATGCCAGACCCACACCCCAGGTTCAGTCAGCTCCCGTTCCCCTCCAAGGCCCCCTTCTCTGCTGCTTCTCTCTCAGTTCTTCGACATGTTCTCCTGAAGTCCAGCTTCCCTCACCCTCGTCCCCAGGGAGACGCAGCGGGTGCGCGGGGAGGGACGCGCAGGGGCTCCTCCGTGTCGGGCTGCAGCCCACGCCGCTGTTGTGCTGGCAGCTCCTAGGGAAGAGCGCGTCGGCCGGCCTGAACCAGGCGAACAACCAGGGCCTGACCCCGCTGCACCTGGCCTGCCAGATGGGGAAGCCGGAGATGGTCCACGTGCTGCTGCTGTGCAACGCTCGCTGCAACGTCATGGGGCCCCGCGGCTACCCCATCCACACGGCCATGAAGTTCTCCCAGAAGGGGTAAGCCCTCCCTTCCCCCCACCCCCTCCCCACCCCCGCCTCGTGGTGCTGGGCCTCACCTCCCTCCTGAGATGCGCATCAGATTCTGGCGCCCAGGGCTGGCCTGGCACGAACCAATGTGTAGTGGTGAATCTCAGCCCACAAACCCCACTGTGCAAAGAATGAAACATAACATTGCCCTCTAATGCACCTTAATGTCTGACCGTGAACCTCCCTTTGCCAAACTAGAGATACACCTCTGATCTTTTCTGGGGGTCCCCTTTCCAGCTTCCCCAGGGGTGGTCCAGTGCTAGAATCTCATGCAGCCCCAAGACTCGGAGGGGCCCACGGCCTGGGTCCTCTTCCCCCCAAGCTGACCAGCCTCATCTGAACCCCCCTTGCTGCAGTGCTCACGGCTTCTGGGGCCGACTCAAGGCCCAGGCATGGTTGTCAGGGTGGCCCAGGGCCCATCTGCCTAGAAGCATCCGTCCCTCCGGGTGGATGGCACGGTGGCGTCACAGGTCCCAGCCCGTGTCTCAGGGAGCTCTAGAACATTCTCATTTCTTCCCTTCTCCCCGACCTGGGAGCCCTGGTCTCAGGAAATTCTTCTCACGTGGGGGTTGTGTGTGTGTGTGTGTGTGTGTGTGTGTGTGTGTGTGGAGGGGGTGAGGCGGGGCATGGATAAAAGAGATGACTATCTCAAAATATTCCCTAGCAGGTACAATATCTAGAATGAATGAATGAATGAATGGATGAATGAATGAATGAATGAGTCGGTCAGTCCCTCAGACCCAGGCCCCAAGCAGGACTGTGCCCTACAAAGATGGATAAGAGAACAGCCCCGGGACAGGAGACAGAAGTCACCCAGGACCTCCCAGTGCTGAGTGCCAGGCAGGCAGCGGGAAAAGGGCGCATGACGGGCCACGCTCAGGCTGGGGGACAGGCACTCTAGGCCTTCCTCAGGGTTCCCCTTCCTCTGGGCACCTGGCTGGCCCCCTGGGCATTGCCCTCCCCTTGAAGGTCTGGCCCACACTCGGACAAACCCTCCTTTCCCTTATTCTCCTGAGCACAGCCACGAGCTAGAACTTGAAGAAAGACTTGACCAAGGGGCTGGAGGCAGTACCAGCGCTCTCACCCCCAGGAGTCAGGTTGCGACCCGAATGGATCCAGCGATGGTCGGGCTCGCCTGCACCTGAGGGCTGGCACGGTGGCCCTGCTCCTGCAGGCTCCGGTCACCTGCTCCGTCCATGTCCCTTCAGAACCCTGGTGTCCAGGTGGCTGCCTCCTCAGATAACCTTCAGCCGCGTTCCCTCTCGGCCACACCCAGGCCTCCCTGTGGGCCGCTCAGATCAAAGAGGACCATTGCCTGCAGGATGACGCCCGTCGTCTCGTGCCCTGGGTGTGCCCACAGCCATGCTCCTCGGGCCCCGTGGGGACACCCTCCGCTGCCGCGTGGTGGCCGCGCAGCTGCGCCCTGAGAACCACAGGCGGTGGCGTTCCTGAGGGTGGTTCATCCCAGCTCCCACCCAGGAGCCCCTCTGGTGTGTGCTGGCCTTCCCGGGCCCTGGTTTCACTTAGAGAACATCTTCAAGGGTCAGGACCCGAATCTCCTTCCACTTTCAGGCAGGATAGTGCTCCGTCGGACAGACACACTTGCTTTCCATTCATCTGTCGGTGGACACCTGCGTTGCTTCCACCTTTTGGCTGCTGTGAATAGGGCCGCAGTAAACATACTGTTCGAGCCCCTGAGTTCAGTTCCTTTAGCTATAAACCTAGGGGTGGAGAGCCGCTGGGCTCTTACCCACCCTGCCTGCTGCTTCCTGCAGGGTGCAGTCACTGCAGGAGACTAACAGTGGGGGGTCAGGGATGGGGGAGCAGTGCTGTGTGCCAGGCACAGAACCAGGTGCTGAGATATCCTGTCTCCTCTCACTCCTGCCCAGTCCTGTAAGAACGGTTTCCATGTGGCCGGTGGACTCAGTCTCCTTCCAGAGGTCACCAGTGGGGAAGCTGGGGCTTGTCCTCAAGCCTGACTGACCCTAAAGCCAACACCAGTGAGAGTGATCATGGCTGATTGGAGTTATCAGGGAAGGCTTCCTGGAGGAAGGGGCTTGAGCTGTGCCTGGAAGGGCTCATGATACCCTAGATATTCCATGGTATTCACGCTGGTTGGTTTTGTTGCAACTTTACTTGCAGAAACTCTCCCTAACCAGCAGATGAAGCCCCCGTGACCTCTTCTGGCACCAGGCTTCCCCCGGCCTTCCTCACTGTCTCAGGCTCCTCTCTCCCCAGGTGTGCTGAAATGATCATCAGCATGGACAGCAGCCAGGTCCATAGCAAAGACCCACGCTATGGAGCCAGCCCCCTCCACTGGGCCAAGAAAGCAGAGGTAGGTTGCTCTGGGGGAGAGGTGGGCAGGGCCAGTTCCCTGAGCCTGGTTCCTGCGGGGACCCTGAGGATGGCACTTGGGAGGTTGATCTCGCGGTGGGCGCCCAGGCAGAGAGGACCAAGGAGATGACATCCTGGCGTTGCTCCAGTGCTCACTGGCACGGTGACTGTCCCTCTGCGGCTTTCTCCTGTCTGCACTGGAGGCCCCATGTCCTGCCTCTGGAGGTGTGACGTCAGCAAGGTATCGCGGGAGAAAAATCCTTATAAATTGTCAAGTGCCTCATAAACAGAAGGTCGAGGTTGTTGGCGTGGCTGCCGCTGGCTCCCGCGGCCTCTCCTCTGAGGCCTCTCCCTAGGCCACACTCTGTCCCCCTGGGAGGAGGGGGTCTCTGGTCTCATCTCCGGGAAGCACCGCTCGGCAGGGCACTGGGTGGCCCGAGGCCATGGCCGCTCCTGGCTGCGACGGGCCGGGAGGGAGGAGGTCCACACTTTCAGGGTCCTGTCTTCATGCCAGGAGCTAGCCACCAAGCCAGGGGCTTCCGTGTACGTTTGTCATTGGTCGTTACCACGCTCTGTGAGGTAGGGACTTGCGTCTTACAACAAGAGAAAGCTGAGGTGCAGAGGGGTGCAGTGACCACCCAAGCTCAGATAACTGGGGTGAGCGGGGCTGCTCAAGCCTATTGGGCTTCGAAGTCCAGGCTCCTCCCCACGGCCCAGGCTCCTCGGGGCTGCGGGGTGAGCAATGGTGTGTGTGGCCACGTCCCGAGGAGGGAGCCCACCTTTGCAGGGTCCAGGGAGGGTGACAGAGTGGGGCTGTTCTGGGGCAGGGCCCAGAACTTCTGCAGGGGGCACAGGCCCTGTGAGCTCCAGGGAAGGACTCGAACGCCTAGTAGAACAGTTGGCACATCTTCGGCTTTTTGACCCCTCGTTCTTGGGGTGCTGATGGAGCCACGGTCTAGAGCCACCCCCGGAACTGAGGCCGGCCAGCTGGGCCCGTCTGTTGTGCAGCTTTCCAGAGGCCCCGCACCTGCAGGCCTCTGAGGGCGGGAGTGGCAGTGCCAGGTGCCGCCGGCCACGGCTGCTGACGCGGGCCCGGACCCTGTCTCCGCAGATGGCCCGCATGCTGCTGAAACGAGGCTGCGATGTGAACAACACCAGCTCCGCGGGCAACACGGCTCTGCACGTGTCAGTGATGCGCAACCGCTTCGACTGCGCCATGGTGCTGCTGACGTACGGGGCCAACGCCAACGCCCGCGGGGAGCACGGCAACACGCCGCTGCACCTGGCCATGGCGGTGAGCCTGCGCCCGGGCACCCTCGCTCCCGCGCTCCCAACCTGACGCCTGGCTCTGCGGGGAGGGTGCCGCTCTGGCTGCTGACTGGGGCCTCTGTCAGCCCCGTGTGCTCGCCTGGGAACTGTAGGTGCAGCCCCACCTCAGAGCTGTCGAGAGGGGTGAATGGGAGCACTTGGTGGCTCTGAGGACTGACTGTCTGAATGACACCCGGGACCTGGCGCGGAGTGAGTCCTCAGGAGTCAGTCCTCCGTTACTAGGGAGCCACATCTGTCTGCGTATGGTTCTCTTTTAAAATTTGTATTGACTTCAGAGCGGAGCGGAGAGTGAGAGAGAGAGAAATATCAATGATGAGAGAACCACTCATCGGCTGCCTCCTGCATGCCTCACACTGGGGATCGAGCCTGCAACCCCAGCATGTGCTCTGACTGGGAATCGAACCCTGACCTCCTGGTTGATAGGTCGATGCCCAACCGCTGAGCCGCGCCGGCCGGCTGTGTATTGTTCTTACATCCCGGGTGGACTCTAAGCTCCTGGGCGGCAGGCGGTTGGTGTTGGTCACGCTTGTTGGTTTCTTATAGAGCATAGTTCCTGCCCTTAAAGGCCGCGCAGTCTGGTTAGACGGCTACGGATGAGCATATTGCATGAGGGCAGGGAATGTTACTGTGTTGTAGACACATCTGTGTATGTGGTGTGTGTGTAACTGTAGCAACACCACATGCACAGAAGTCTGTTTCTAAGTCTCAGAGTGAGAGACTGGGAGGCTCTAAAAAAGTCGATTTAGGACAAATTCAAAGACATCCTGTTTTATACCAAAGGTCATGATTATAGAGCAGCGTTGCTCAAGAGGCTGAGGTTATAAATAAAACCCTGGGCATTTTTAGTCCTGAGTGGGCCCTTAGGATGATCCGGTTCAGCAGTCCTTGAACATCTTGGTCTATTTGGTCCTTTCATACTCTTAAAAATAATCGAGGATCCCAAAGATGTGGGGTTTTTTAATCCTCGCCCGAGGATATTTTTTTCCATTGATTTTTAGAGAGAGTGGAAAGGAGAGTGAGAGACAGAGAGAAACACTGATGTGAGAGAGACACATGGGTTGGTTGCCTCCCGCATGCCCCTGACCAGAGCTGGGAGCTTGCAATTGAGGTACCTGCCCTTGATCGGAATCGAACACGGGACCCTTCAGTCCGAAGGCCAATGCTCCCTTCACTGAGCCAAACCAGCTAGGGCCCAAAGATGTTCTCATATGAATTTTATCTGTCTATGGTTACCATCTTAGAAATTAAAAATAAGAAATTTTCAAAATACTCATTAATTCATTAAAAATAACCATAATTTACCATCACATACTAACATAAATGATATTTTTATGGGAGGAAAAACCCACAAAATATAATTGACTGAGAGGAGATGGCGCTGTCTTACATTTTTTGAATCTTTTTACTGCCTGGCTTCAGAGGAGACACGATTCTCGTATCCTCTGCCACGTTCGCCCTGTGGCGGTGTGTGGTGGGACACGCTGAAGAATGCGAAGAGAGCCTGGCCTCGCAGAGGCGTGTGGCTGGGAAGGACAGGCAGTCATCCTCACAGAGAACCGTGGATGCTCCCGACACGGCGCCCCAGGGGCAGCTTCCGACAGGCCGGCCGCGGGGGGCCCTCCGCAGCCGCCTCCCCGCACTTCACACACCAGGCCTGTTGCCGAGCTTATTCTTACCGGGAGCGCGTGGCAGGGAGGAGAGCCTCGATGACTCTTGGTCTGATGCCACTGCCTGGCTTAGTGCCAGGGCACCAGCACTTCACCTGCCATTGCTTTACACCATCGGTGCAAAGGCAGACATCTTGGTATTTTCATGAGAACAGTCTTAACCTCCACCTCCCAAACCCCCTAAAGGGCCTCCCGCATGCCCGGGCCCACAAACCTTACTCTGAGCACGGCTTCATGGCTTCCCGGGCTGCAGTTCCGGCAGCACCATCTTCACGTTTGGGGCCCGTTCATGGACCACTTTACAGTGATGGACTTGATCACTTCTTCGACTTGGTTTGCTTTTCCAGTCCCTGGAAGCTATTTGGAAGGAAATGTTGTATCACTGCCATCAGTGGTTAAGCCAGTGCCACAAGTGAAAGGTAACCAGAAGAGAACTCCGTAACTCGTGTTTAAAGCACACATATTTACCTGTGCCCCCCAAATCCTAATGGCACGTGAGCAGCTGTTGGGACAACTGCATTCTAGACACACCTCTTCACTCTCTAGACCAGGAAATCAGGCTCCAAGACGAGGGCGGTAATAAGACCAGAGCTTTGGCCTGGCAGCCAGCCTTCGGCTGCCCTGGGAAACCAAGCCATGCCCCACCCGCCCAGCCTCCAGATGGCCACTGCACAGCGCCGTGTGCAGCAGGCGGCACTGAAGGCTGCCATCAGGGAGGACACGTGCTTGGGTGCCCCTCGGCACTGGCATCCTGGCCCGGACCAGCAAGACAGCCTTCCCTTTCCTTGCTCACCCTCTCCTGCTCCTCCTGAAAGCACTCAGTAGCTAACCCTTCAGTGTCCCCATGGCTCCTGGGTTGGGGGTCATAGAGGCATTGCTTCCTGTGAGAAGGAGCGGTGGGGCTGGAGGCCAGTGAGGCACTTCCAGCTTCTGCCTGGGTTTTGAAGCCGTAGCCTGGGGATGCTAAGCCTGCTGTCAGGGCACCAGCCTTCAGATTGTAGACTTTGGAATTCCAGGTCAATGGGGCAGGAGGTCAAAGGTCCCAGTGTTGCCCTGGCCAGTTGCTCAGTGGTTAGAGCGTCAACCCGAAGACCAGAGGGACACGGGTTTGATTCCTGGTCAAGGGTACATACCTCGGTTGCAGGCTTGATTCCCGGCCCGAGTCAGGGCATGTATGGGAGGCAACCTATCAATGTGACTCTCTCCAATTGATTTTTTCTCTCTCTCTCTCTAAAAGTCAATGGAAAAATATCCTTGGGTGAGGATTTAAAGAAAAAGGGCCCAGTGTCTCTCCCGTGCCGAGGAGGGGCTCCCGAATTGAGCAGCGTGGGAGGCTGGGCTCCTTTTTCTTTTGTTTCCTTGAGCTGTTGGCTCTTTCCTCCAACCCCCGCTCCATCCCCAACAGAGAGGCAACGTGGAGATGATCAAGGCCCTCATTGTGTTTGGGGCAGAGGTGGACACCCCAAATGACTGTGGGGAGACTCCTACCCACATAGCCTCCAAGATCAGCAAAGGTATGTGCTCATCACCCGGTCCAGCTTTGGGCAGGGGTGGGGTGCGGGACTGGGGAGGAGGGAGGTCCAACTAGGGCCCAGCACCCCCGTTGCTCCCTGTGCAGGGTTTCTAGGAGGACCTGGGAGGCTGAGATGGGGCCCCGACCAGTAGATGGAGCCCACAAGGGGCTTGCCAAGCCAGTGTCCCCTCCTGTGCAGCCCCATCCCACCTCAGGGTGCCAGGGTTCAGGGGGTGGGACAGGCAGCAGCAGTCCTCTTCCTCAGTCTTCGAGAATTCTCTGATGGAACCACTACACATGTGCATGCGTGTCCTGTGCTCAGGCACCCTGCACGCATTACACTACGCAAATGTGTGCATGTCCTGTGCTCAGGCACCCTGCACGCATTACACTACACAAGTGTGTGCATGTCCCGTGCTCAAGCACGCTGCTTGCACCGCACGCTCGCTTGGTGAGCCTTGGCTTCAGGGCTGGAAAGAGCAGGTGCTCCTCACCAGCAGCCTGGAGCCCCCTCTGGAGGTGTCCAGGGGCTGTGGAGGTTGCCGTGGGTGTGTACCCACCAGTGTGTGTGCATGCGTGTATGCATGTGTGCACTGCCTCTTGTGGCATCCTTTCTAGTCATCCCATGCATTAGATGGGCGTAGATGCCGCTGGCTGGCTGGCCAGTCCCTTTCGAGCTCTGAAGGACTCTCCACTCAGCAGTTTTGAGAATTGCTGAATATGGAGGTGGGAGTTCTACTCTCTTGACTGGAGTCGAAGGGAAAAGGGGGAGTCCCCCAAATACTCAGGCAGGGCCACACCGACCTGCTCCTTCCATTTTCCACAGTCCACCCTGCACCTTCCCGGCCTCCGGAAGCTGCTTGGGATGTAACAGGCTAGAGTCCACATGCCTTGTCGGGGTGGGGTCGTCCCCCACGTACCCAGGCCTGGTAGGCGGGAGGGGGGGGGGCGTGCGTGGAAGGGAGGGCTCTCACCTGCATGATGACATCATTTCTGATCCTGTGCGATTCCCCCTCCCCACACTGTCCCCAGCTGGCACCAGGAAGGCAGTCTTAACTCTGCTGAGAATCATAGGGGCCGACCACCACTTCCCAGGGGCCCCCACGGAGCTGGGCTCCTCAGCAGCACAGCATTCCTTCTGCCCGGAGAGATCTCAGCCCCCACCGATCAGCTTAAACAACCTAGGTAGGCCCCTCCCCCTCCCCCTTCCCCCCACTATGCTCCCTCCTCTCCAGCGGGTTCCCAGGCTCTCAGATCAGAGCTCCTGAGAGAAGGGCCCCAGCATAGAAGCCAGCAGCTCACAGAGCCCAGAGGCCACGGGTCCCTGGCTAACGTCTCACAGTCCATTCTTCCTGCAGGGATGCCCTGGACACGAGTCTCAGGTCTGGGCATGCCTGGCACCCATGAGGTGGGTGCTTTCATGGCCTCTGCGTCCCCTGGGAGCTCAGGGCGGAGTGAGGAGTTCTGTTTGGGGTCCAGAGCCCCTGACCCTCGGGCTGCGCAGGGAGTGGCTGTGGGGCCTGAGGCCTGGATGCCCCCCGCTGGCCCTTTCAGTGACCCACAGGCTTCGATCATGAAAAGCAACCAGCATCTGCCCCCGGCCTCCCTGGTGCCTGTGGAGAGGCCCCCAGGAGCCTCTGGGTCTTCTGAGAGTAGCCCCCAGGGCCCTAGATGGTTTGGGAAGGGGGTCCCCTGAACAGGGCCGTCAGAAACCATCCTTGGTGAGCCGGCCTTTTTTTTTGCTGTTGGGGAAGCAGACCAGCAACTCCAGCCAGGAGAGCCCAGCCAAGCCTGGAGCTCAGTCAGTCCTCTGGTCCACTCTCCCCTCCCCCTGCACACCCCCCTCCAGAACCTGCTCCCACCTCCATCTCTCAATTCACAGGCAGGCAGTCACCCAAGCCAGGCTGGATGGTGGGCCTGGGCGCAGCGGCAGATGGGTAATGCCCTGGCCTAGAGGGGCCGAGCGCGCCATGTCCCGAGTTAGCTGTAGCCGAGTTCCCTCTTCTTCTCAGCTGCATGCTGACACGTGCACCCTGCTGCCCTCCCTGCCTGGCCCTCTGTCCCCCGCTCTCCTGGACAGTCTCCCGCTCATCCTGCCCACTCTGGCCACCTGCCCTGCTGCAGGGGGCCGCCGCCTGCTGGCTGCTTCCTGCTTTGCTGCTTCTAGACTCCATGCTCAGCGGTGTGGAGGGCCCGGATGGCCTGACACTGCGGGGCCAGGCACCTGGGGCCCAGCTGCTGGTCAGGAGGGCAGCTCAGGCACGGGGTGGGCACGGGGGACACAAGGACTGAGTGGACGGGCACATCCAAGTTGAGAGGCCGCTGAGGAAGTTTTCAGAGGGATCCGTCTGAAGAGTGGTTCGGGTCTCTCCCGCCATGCATGGAGTTAAATCCAGGGAACGTCCTTTTGGCTCTGACCGTGGACGGGTCACGTAGCCTGGGAGCCTGGTCTGCGAGTTGGGACAACGGTTCTGGTGATGGTGGGAGTCAGCAGCCCAGCCGGGTGTGTGAGGAAGCACGCTCTGGACTGCGAAGCACAGGACACACCCGGGGCGCCTGTGCCTCGCAGCCCTGCGGGGAGGACATCGAGCAGCATCCAGGCACCGGCCGGCAGGTTGGGGGCTCCCAGGGGCCTGCGGGCTTTGGCTGAGCTGTTTTCTGGGACACAGAGCCCTTCCCAGGGCAGCAGGCAGATGCTCCTGCTGGGGATGGTGGGGTGAGGGTACAGCTTTGCTCCTGGACCCATTGGGGGGAGGGCTGGCACCTGCCCGGCCTCTGCCCACCCAGCCCTCTGCCCTGCAGAGCTGCAGGACCTGGTGCACATCTCCCGGGCCCGGAAGCCCACCTTCATCCTGAGCTCCATGCGGGACGAGAAGCGGACGTGAGTGAGGAGGGAAAGGGGGGGCACATGTGCGCTTGGGGCTTGTGTCTAGTCTGCCCACGGTCCTGTGAGGCAGCTCGGTCCTCTCTAGTTCACAGCGAGGAGGCCGAGTGTTTAGAGAGCCTGGGTCTGCTCCTTCGCCAGTGGCCGTGCAGGCTCTGGGTCACATGATCGAGGGGCTGCAGTCCTGTCCCTTCCTTGAGACCTGTCACGGGTGTGGGGGCAGGTGCAGGTCCTCTCTGCAGAGACCAGGGCCTGCTTCCCTCAGATTGCACCCACTCCTTACCCTGCCTCCTGAGCACCTGCTGTGCACCCAGGCCCATTGCAGGAGGCGGGCCTGGGTGATGGGCACCAAGAGAAGAAGCCCTGCCATGCCCTGGATGACAGTCCCTAGGGCCCAGAATCAGTGCCCAGCAGCACATCAGGTCAGCAGGATGACATGGTTCCCAGCGGCTGCTCTCTCCACCCTCCCTTAGTAATAGAGCTGGCTTATTCTCTACCAGAGGCCCAGTGCAGGAAATTCGTGCTCTGGGGGTGGGGGTCCCTCAGCCCGGCCTGTGCCCTCTCACAGTCTGGGAGCCCGTGATCGATTGCCCCGCAGAGGGAGGCCGCACCCACCCACCACAGCACCACCGGCTAGGGAGCCTGGGCCTCCCTCTGTGGAGCGATCCATCACGGGGCTCTGTGATGGATCGCCCCCAAGAGGTACGCCCTACCCACCCAGCCGGGGCTCCACGATGGATCACCCCAAAGAGGTAGCCCGGCCCACCCAGCCAGGACTCTGTGATGGATCGCCCCTGCAGAGGGAGGCCCAGGCTACCTGCTGCAGCCCGCTGGTCGGTGGCCTGGGCCTGCCTCTGAAGGGCGATCATGGGTGAAGGCTGGGCCCCGACCAATTGCATCCCACCCGCCTTGGCTGGCCTGGCTGGCGCCAGTGGGTGTCATAGCGTGGTAGTCCAGATGGTCATTCCACTGTTTGGCCATTCTGTCAATTTTCACATTATCCTTTTATTATTATAGATTACTGTCAATGTTCCTGTTCTAGCAGCCTTCCTTGGGACCAGCAGTCTCCTAGGGATTAGCACCCTCGAGGGATTAGCAGCCTCCTAGGGACCATAATCCTCCTAGGGACCAGCACCCTCCTAGGGACCAGCACCCTCCTAGGGACCAGCAGCCTCCTAGGGACCAGCACCCTCCTAGGGACCAGCAGCCTCCTAGGGACCAGCACCCTCCTAGGGATTAGCAGCCTCCTAGGGACCAGCAGCCTCCTAGGGACCAGCAGCCTCCTAGGGACCAGCAGCCTCCTAGGGACCAGCACCCTCCTAGGGATTAGCAGCCTCCTAGGGACCAGCAGCCTCCTAGGGACCAGCAGCCTCCTAGGGATTAGCACCCTCCTAGGGATTAGCAGCCTCCTAGGGACCAGCAGCCTCCTAGGGACCAGCACCCTCCTAGGGACCAGCAGTCTCCTAGGGACCAGCACCCTCCTAGGGACCAGCAGCCTCCTAGGGACCAGCACCTTCCTAGGGACCAGCACCCTCCTAGGGACCAGCAGCCTCCTAGGGATTAGCAGCCTCCTAGGGACCAGCATCCTCCTAGGGATTAGCATCCTCCTAGGGACCAGCATCCTCCTAGGGACCAGCACCCTCCTAGGGACCAGCATTCTCCTAGGGATTAGCACCCTCCTAGGGACCAGCAGCCTCCTAGGGATTAGCAGCCTCCTAGGGACCAGCAGCCTCCTAGGGATTAGCAGCCTCCTAGGGACCAGCACCCTCCTAGGGATTAGCATCCTCCTAGGGACCAGCATCCTCCTAGGGACCAGCACCCTCCTAGGGACCAGCATCCTCCTAGGGATTAGCAGCCTCCTAGGGACCAGCATCCTCCTAGGGATTAGCAGCCTCCTAGGGACCAGCACCCTCCTAGGGACCAGCACCCTCCTAGGGACCAGCAGCCTCCTAGGGATTAGCACCCTCCTAGGGATTAGCAGCCTCCTAGGGACCAGCAGCCTCCTAGGGACCAGCACCCTCCTAGGGACCAGCAGTCTCCTAGGGACCAGCACCCTCCTAGGGACCAGCATCCTCCTAGGGATTAGCAGCCTCCTAGGGACCAGCAGCCTCCTAGGGATTAGCATCCTCCTAGGGACCAGCACCCTCCTAGGGATTAGCAGCCTCCTAGGGACCAGCATCCTCCTAGGGATTAGCACCCTCCTAGGGACCAGCACCCTCCTAGGGACCAGCACCCTTCTAGGGATTAGCAGCCTCCTAGGGCCCAGCAGCCTCCTAGGGACGTGTTAGTAACTGCAGAACCTGAGTCTCTGAGAGGTTAAGTGACTTTGTCAAGGTCACATGGAGCGAGTGTCAGAGCGGAGACAGGCCAGGTCTTCCTAGTCCGTGTGCTTCCTTCCGCTGCAGGCTCCCTCCTGGCCGTGCCCAGTGCCAGCCCCGGCAGGGCCAGGGAAAGCCCGTGAGCACACACAGCCCACTCCCAGGGCCAGGCGGCCGCACCGTGTGGTGTGCTGCTCCGCGCCTGAGGGTGCCTTCCCCTTGGCTGTCCTGCTGGTTCCTTTGGCCACCTTGTAATTCGTGGCCTGGGGGTGTGTCTGCCTATCAGAGTTCTGGTCCTTCCCTCCTGCTGTGCCCCCTGCAGCTTTCCTGGAGATGGGGCTGGGGTCTGGACCTGCTAACTCTGGCCGGCCTCGTCTTGACTGGTATCTCCTTCATGGAGCTGTCCGGGCTGTGGGGTACTGCCTGCCTGTAGGGAGCCCCCCAGAGCAGCGTTACCCCCCCTACCCTCCCCCGCCTCCGCCCAGGCAGGCAATGCCCTCGGCCTCCCTGACTGTGACCCCCTGCCTGGTCCAGTCGGAGCCCATACTCTCCAGATCTGAAGGCCCCAGGAGAGGACCCTTCTGCACCCGGGCATCAGGTGCAGTCAGGACCCCCTGTGGGCACCTTTTCAGGCGGGTCTGGGAGCCACACTCGGCCCCGCATCCTCAGGAGGGTCTCTTGCATGCTTGTCCCTTTGGTCAGGCCCTGGAGGCTCCCTGGCGACAGCGGCCTCCCCTGCCACCCACTGGGCTTGCTTCGGGGCTGGCCGCTGGCCCAGGAAAGGCCGCGGGGCCACACAGGCAGGCGCACAGGCCGCCTTCGCTCACCAGCTGTCTATTGTGGACACCTGCTGTGCGCACTGGAGCCCGCCCTGCCCTCAGAAGCCTCCAGTCCAGGGGGAGAAAGACGGTCAGCAATGAACAAGACGTGGTGCCGATGGGGGCGAAGTGCTCAGCACAAGGACGTGGCGGCACAGGCAGGCTGGGCCGGGCCCTGACGGCAGCGCAGGCCCCTCTCCGCAGTGACATGTAGCCGGAGCTGGGAGATGAGGAGGCAGGAGGGAGGAGGCCTCCCCCCGGGGCCGGGCCCGGCACGCAGGACTGGGGAGACATGTTAGGGCGTGCGGAGAGCGGCCACTCGGAGTCAGCAGACCTGGTCCAGATGGAGCCAGCATCTGTGACCACCCGTGCGTGTGCCTGAGCTCCATTCCTTCATTCCTTCAGTCCCGCACAGGCCACAGGGAGTGCCCGCCTGGAAAGGGATGGGGCATTTATGTGAGCTCGTGCTGGCAAAGCCCCTCCCAGGTCCTGGCACACACAGCCCTTTCTCCCGCTCCTCCCCTGCTGCTCCCACCTGGGCGGAGCGCCCTGACCCTCCTCTGCCCCCCGTTCCTGCCCAGCCCTCCCCGGCCTCGTTTAAGTCACAGGCTTGACTCAGGCAGGGGGGAGGGGGAGCCCAGGCCTGACAAAACCAAGCGGCTGTCCTCACGGAGCTCCTGTCCGGGGTGGGGACAGACCAGGTGCCCCAGCTGCCCCAGCTGCCCCTTACCCTCTGTTTTCTCTGTTGTACTTTTCACCTCCTGAAACACATATTTATTCCTTTTTTGACACCCCCCCCCACCCCCGAAAGCTTCAGAAGCCCCGAGCGTGGCCCGACTTGGTCTCACGTGCCCATCCTGTGGCCATCGGTGCCCTGGCTCACGGCTTGAGTGCGGGAGGTAAAGTGCTGGCGGTGATGAGCCCTCTTCTCTCCCACTGCCGTCCCCGCCGCAGCCACGACAACCTGCTCTGCCTGGACGGAGGGGGCGTGAAAGGCCTGGTCATCATCCAGCTCCTCATCGCCATCGAGAAGGCCTCGGGCGTCGCCACCAAGGACCTCTTTGACTGGGTGGCTGGGACCAGCACCGGAGGCATCCTGGCCCTGGCCATTCTGCACAGTGAGCGCTCCCTGCAGGGCGGGCCGGGCGGCTGGGGTCTGGACCTGCAAACTGGCCGGCCCCGTCTGGACTGGTATCTCCTTCACGGGGCTGTCCGGGCTGTGGGGTCCTGCTGCCTGTGGGGAGCCTCTCAGAGCAGCGTCCCCCCTCCAGGCAGGCAGTGCCCTCGGCCTCGGCCTCCCTGACTGTGCCCCCTGCCCGGTCCAGTCGGAGTCCGCACTCTCCAGATCTGAGCACCAGGAGAGGACCCTTCTGCACTGGGCATCAGGCCAGGCCTGTGCGAGGTGCTGGGGACATGGGCCCGAGTCAGACACACGCCCCACCGGGGAGCCCCAGTCTGATGGGTGTTCACCGAGGAAGGAGGCCACGGCCCGGCAGCCACGGTGTGAGGGACCTGGGCCAGGAGGTGGCCGGGAGCAGTGCCCCCGGGCTCTGGGAGAGGAGGGTCATCAGCTGGCACGTTGCCAGGTTTTGGCATCCCAACAGTTTACTGCCTGGGACTTCACATCGTGTTTGTGATGGTCACCGTAGCCATGTGAGGTTCCAACTGGGGAAACTGAGGTTACAACTGAGGACCAGAGAGGGTCAGGCCGGGCCTCCATCTGTGCGCCCCGCCCGCTGGCTCCTGGCTCCAGGTCCCACGTCCCTCTCTGCTCTTCAGTCCCTGCCTTCCACCCGAGAGCAGCCATCTCAGGGCCTGCCTCCACCGGGGACATCGGGTGGGGAGGGAGAAAGCCTAGCCTCTCCCCCAGGCAGGGGCTCTGCCCCCTTCAGAGGACACGGGCCCCTGTCCAGGGTCTTCAGACTCCTGGGGGCTGCGGAAGGGGTCACGGGCAGAACCCCCTCCACAGCCCCTGCTTGCCCACCCCGGCCGGTGAGGCATGTGGACACCTCACCTCACCTCCTGTGAGGTGCAGCCTGCCCTTTGACCCTGTCGTTGGAGGCTCTGAGGACAGGGCTGGTTCTTTTTTTTTTTTTTTTAATTTATTTTATTGATTTTTCACAGAGAGGAAGAGAGAGGGATAGAGAGCCAGAAACATCGATGATAGAGAGACATCGATCAGCTGCCTCCTGCACAACCCCTACTGGGGATGTGCCCGCAACCAAGGTACATGCCCTTGACCAGAATCGAACCTGGGACCTTTCCGTCCACAGGCCGACGCTCTATCCACTGAGCCAGACCGGTTTCGGCAGGGCTGGTTCTTATTTCCCGCGACACGCAGAGTAGATCCAGATTTAAAAGCTCATACACTTCCAGGGCCCTTCTTCCGGGGAAATAATGCGAAATTGTGAACAGGAAGTCAAGTGCAGAGCTTGGGCTGCTCAAGGGGACATCTGCCTGGGAGGGGGGTGCAGAGGAGGCCGGAGCCCGGCTTGGTCGGGCCTGGGCGGAGCTGCCCTCACCTGTGGCTGCCGCACCGCTGGCTTCCCCAGCGCCTGCGCTCAGGCGTGCCTCCCCCTCCGACCCGTGTGTTCCTAGGCAAGTCCATGGTCTACATGCGTGGCGTGTACTTCCGCATGAAGGACGAGGTATTCCGGGGCTCACGGCCCTACGAGTCGGGGCCCCTGGAGGAGTTCCTGAAGCGGGAGTTTGGCGAGCACACCAAGATGACAGACATCAAGAAGCCCAAGTGAGCTTGCGCAGCGGGCCTGGGCTGTGGCCGGCTGTGCTGGGCCAGAGGCTCCCTGCCCTGGTCTGATTCGGGGGTGGGGGTTGGGGGGACGGGCAGCTTCATCCCATGGAAATGAGGGGCTCCTGCATGTCCTAGGCTCAGAGGGCTCGGTTCTCCTCCCGCACACAGCCAGGACTTCTTTGCTGTGGGGAGGAGGGGAGTGGGAGTGGGGGGGGGGGGGTTCGGAGAGGTAATGGATGCACCTACTAGGTAGGAAGGCTCACCTGGTTGGGAGATAGGTGAGCTGAGAAAACAGCAGCCATGTGTAGGAGGTTCCAGAGGAGCCTGCAGCACCACTACTTCGTATTCTCCCCACCCCAGAGCAACTTAAAAACTCCTGCTGTATCTGATGTTGTGAATATCTAAATGGTCCTTGGCAGGAAAAGGCCCCCCCCTCCCCCCCGATCTAGGGCCACTCTAACTGAATTCTTGACGTGAGGACTTGAGGCCTCCCCAGGCGAGGCGCGGTCACAGATCTGGAGGAGGGCTGGCTTCTGCTTACTCCTTTCCGGGATCTTTTCTCCCTCCTCTGTCCAGCACCGCGCACCTCCGCCTGGCCTGCAGGGATGGCGGAAGGGGCAGGCTTATTTCTGGTTTACCTTATCCAAGAGTATAGCCCTTTGGGGTCCCAGCCTAATACAGGGAGGGTCTCTCCTTAGACCCCTAACCTTTGGTGGGCCCTGGACTTGGACTCTGTCCCTCTGGCCCAGGAGGCCCTCGGCCCTGAAGTGTAAGTGGACGGAGTTTGGTATCGGCCGCCAGGTCGAAGCTGGGCCTGCGCTCGCTGACCGCTCTGGGGTCTTGCTTTTCCTCGGGACTTACCCTGGCATTCCCTTTCTGTCTTGTCAGGTCTGTGCTTTTAAGTAGATTTTTAAAAAATATATCTTTCCCAGCTTTTAATTTCTTTTCCAGTGGAAAGATTGTTCAAATTGCCTTTCCACAGTATTCCCAGAAATGGAAGACTAGCATTTTTTCCTAGGCAGAGTTTTTGTTCCCTCCCTTTATACCTGGCTTTACAGTATGACAAATGCGTTTCTGTGTGACTCTGACCCCCTCCAAGGGTAACTCTGAGTGGCCGGAACAGCACTTCGCTCTCTCCCGCTGTTGCTGCTTCAAGGGGCTCACTTTTCACAACATGCGTTGCCCCGAGACGACAGCCGTGCCCGGAAGCCGGCGCTGTGACTGGAGGATTCCTTTAGGGCAGATTTCCTACGTGGCTTCCAGGCCAGAGCGCCAGGGCACTGACGAGAGTCTCCTGCATGTTAGTTTGCCGGGGGCTGTGCCGGTCTGCACTCCCCACGTATGTAAGGGTGCCTGGTCTCTCAGACAAGTAGGAATCTTCTTCAGCAGACTCTCATGGCAGATAGGACATGGAAGGGGGGCCACAGGGGACACGGGGAGGTCTCCTGAGCTGCGGCCCCCTGTCCCCAGTGCCGCTCATGGCCCTTCAGAGTTACCCTCCCACCAAGCAAATAGGTACATGGGTTTTGGGGGGATTTGTCGTTAAATAAGTGGTGGCATAACACACACTGTCCCGAGCCTGGTTCTTCTACTTGGCCACAAATCTCGGTGCTCGGTGCCCATCAGCTCCGAGAGCTGCTTGGTCCTTCTGCAGCGACACGGGCCCCACTGGGTGGGGACCGCGGCAGTGCCGGCCAGCACGTGGGCAGTTCCGTTGTTGCCAGTCTGGTGCTTGGACAAATGCTGCTGCCGTGAGCAGCCCCGGGCGCCCACCTCCACGCGTGCGAGAGAGAGGACGCGCTCCCAGGAGTGGGTTGCCGGCGGCAGGGGGTGAGGGTGGTGGGGGGCAGTCAGCGACTACAGCCGTCCTGTTCCTGTTCCTGCTCCTCTCCAGGGTGATGCTGACAGGGACGCTGTCGGACCGGCAGCCGGCTGAGCTCCACCTCTTCCGCAATTACGAGGCCCCGGAGTGTGCACGGGAGCCCCGCTGCAGCCAGAACATTAACCTCAAGCCTCCAACTCAGCCCTCAGGTTAGAACCACGTTGTCCGCATCTGTGGGAGGCGACTGACCTGCGAGGCCGTGGGGTGCGGGTGGAGCCGTAGGCTTGTCACTGGGCACCCTAGCCCACCCCCTCCCATCTGCTGCCCTGAGTCTTTATTGGCTGAGGACGGACAAAGTGGGGTGCTGTCAGGCCTCGGGCAGCTAGAGGAGGCCCCGGAGGTCCTCAGCTGCACCCCGCCTTCCACGGGGGAGGAGGGGCAGACAGCATGCCACACACACACATGCAGACATGCACACATATACACAGACACATGCATATACACGTGCACACATATACACAGGCGCACGCACACACATGCACACACACATGCACACACACACGCATACTGAGGTCTGAAGAGCTGGGCCACCCTCCTCCCCACCCTCAGAGCAGCTGGTGTGGCGGGCAGCCCGGAGCAGCGGGGCAGCCCCCACCTACTTCCGGCCGAGCGGGCGCTACCTGGATGGCGGGCTGCTGGCCAACAACCCCACGCTGGACGCCATGACCGAGATCCACGAGTACAACCAGGACATGATCCGCAAGGTGAGAGCCACCTCAGGTTAACAAGCTGCCCTGCCCCCACCCTGCTCAGCAGATCTGGGGTTACCTGTGCGGTCACTGCCTGCGCTCTCAGCGGCAGCTTTGTCTCACATGTGCCTGCGTGGCCGGTGTGTCTGCCCGAAGCACTGTGCCCAGAGCGGTTCCGAGCCCGGTCGGGACCCGTGGGGCAGCGGCCTCTGGGCTTGGGTCCTGGCTCTGCCCGCCCTCGCCTTCAGCCACTGAGTGGGTGGCTGGTCGTCGGGGCCTGGGGGTGGTCAGGAGGCGCCCTGTGCTCCGCCCTGTAAAGCGTTCAGGGCAGCGCCTGACCCGAGTGCGCATGGCCTGCTGGCTGTGGTCACCGCTCTGGTCAGCGCTAAGCTCTCACGCACCCTGGGTGGCGAGCCAGGGCTCTGCCTTCAGAGGGTGAGCGCCCTCTAGGGGCCAGGCCTGGCAGGGCAGGCTTCCTGGAGGGAGGAGGCTGTGGGGTGAGGAAGGTCCTGTGACATCCTCTAAGCCGCTCTGTGTGGAGTGACTCCCCGAGCAAAGGAGGCAGCCCAGGCGGTGCCCCTCCACAGGCGCCGCCCCTCCACAGGCGCCGCTCTGCCTCTGCCCCCCAGGGTCCCCTCCAGGCCTCACTCCCCTCGGAAGGTCCGCAGCCACCTCTGCCCCCCCAGGGCCCCCTCCGGGCCTCACTCCCCGCCTCTGCCCCCCCAGGGCCCCCTCTGGGCCTCACTCCCCGCCTCTGCCCCCCCAGGGCCCCCTCCGGGCCTCACTCCCCGAGGAAGGTCCGCAGCCGCCTCTGCGCCCCAGGGCCCCCTCCGGGCCTCACTCCCCGCAAAAGGTCCGCCTCCCGCCTGTGCCCCCAGGGCCCCCTCCGGGCCTCACTCCCCGCGAAAGGCCCGCCGGGGGAAGGTCTCCTCTGCCTACCCCGTCCTGTCCCCACCAGGGTCAGGGCCACAAGGTGAAGAAACTCTCCATCGTCGTCTCCCTGGGGACAGGGAAGTCCCCGCAGGTGCCCGTGACCTGTGTGGACGTCTTCCGTCCCAGCAACCCCTGGGAACTGGCGAAAACTGTTTTTGGGGCCAAGGAACTGGGCAAAATGGTGGTGGACTGTGTGAGTATGGGCCCCTCCCCAGGCCCACCTTCCAGGTCTCAGCCCCAGGACGGTGCCCTCCCCTCTTCTGTGCCACCCGCGTGTCAGGGGCTCTGTGGATCCTCGTTAGCCAGCGCAGGGAGGGGCCCCGGTTCCGTCTCAGTGCCAGAGGGGACCCTGTGACCACCTGGGCAGGGGTTCCAGCATCTTTAGCTGCAGTGCCTCCCTTCAGCGGCTGCAGGACGTCTGATGGCAAAGGCTTCAGGGGGGGGCGTGGAGGCTGTCCACTCAGCCCCGCCCACCCCATCACACTCCCTGACCCTCAGTGATGCTGCTGAGCCACCTGTGAGCCCCAGACCCTGCCCACACCAGGGGGTGGCTGAGCCAGACAAGGGGTCCGGGCGGGGCTGTGGGGGGGCTGGGTGCTCACGGAGGCTGCTTCTCCCCAGTGCACGGATCCAGACGGGCGGGCCGTGGACCGGGCCCGGGCCTGGTGCGAGATGGTCGGCATCCAGTACTTCAGGTGAGGGCCGGCCCTCAGCCCCAGCCCCAGCCCCACTCCCTGGCCTGGCCAGACGTGGTGGCCTTCCGCACCCCAGCCCTTGGCAGGGACATTGCTTTCCCCCACCCAGGCCAAGAGTCCTGGGGTGACCCCTCCTCCTTGACTTGGGCAGATTGAACCCCCAGCTGGGGGCAGACATCATGCTGGACGAGGTGAGCGACACCGTGCTGGTCAACGCGCTCTGGGAGACCGAGGTCTACATTCACGAGCACCAGGAGCAGTTCCAGAAGCTCATCCAGCTGCTGCTGTCCCCCTAGGCCCCGCCCCGCCGCCTCGCACTCCGACACTAAGGGCGCCCTCCTTTGCCCAGCCCTGGGCTCCTCGGGTCCTCTGGGGTGCAGCCGCCCATCTGCCTCTGCCCTCTTCCCTGGGGGTGGGGCTAGAGAAGCTACTGAAACCGGCCACCGGCCACCCCATCAGCAGGGGAGCCCACACTCGGGAGTGGGGTGCCCCATTCAACTTTGTACCTCGTACCCACCCAGCCACCTGCACCCTCGCTGCCCCACCTGTGAGCTGCCTCAGCTCCCAACGGTCGCTCCTGGACTTGTGATTCTCCCGACAGACAGTGATTTATGATGGGGCGGGGCGCCCCAAACTGTGAAATAAACGGTTTGATTCCGGTTGCCCTGTGTTGCGTGCACTGTGGTGTGAGTCCCCCCCCCACCAGCTCCCCGCAGCCTTGACCTTCTGCCTGACCCTCGTCTTCCTGTGCCCACTCCCCTGGCTGCTCTGTTTCCCGGCTCCCTGGGGCGGGGGGACCTCCTTTCCTCCAGGCCTCCCCACGTGTGGCTGGGGAGGGTGTTCTGAGGTGGCCCCAGGCCCACCTGCCCCAGTGGAGGCAGGCAAGAGAGAGACCCATTTTCCGGGAGCGGATGAGGTCCAGAGGGGGCGGGGCTCGGTGTCCCGCAGTGAGCGAGCAGGGCCAAGGCTTGCCCGGGTCTGTGCCACATTGGAGGGGGTGCTGTCCCCCCTCCAGCACACATGGCTGGACGGCCGCAGCAGACGTGGGCTGGGCGCTCGAGGTGCAGGTCTGAGGGGCTCAGGGGAGAGCCGGAAGCTGACAACAGTGACCCCCACTGGGTGTTCAGCCTCCAGGGGGTTGTCAGGGAGGGTCCTGGGGGAGGGCGACCAGCAGTCCTAGCCCCTCGGTGGGCAGGGTTCCTCCCAGAGCCAGGGGCTCCGTCCGGCTGGCCGGCGGGCCTGGTCCTTGAGGTGGCGGTGACCTCAGAGAGGCTCATCACACATGCCCCCAGCCGCCGCTCCGGGGGGTAAATAATTGAAGGGCAGGTCACACGAGCCCGCCCGCGTCACAGGATGCCTTCCCCGGGTCTGGTTACGCCCCAGATCGCATGCTGACATCCCGGCTGGTGAATAATTAAGCTGCCGCCTCCTCCTGGCCGGCCCTCCATCTCTAGGTCCCACTCTGTGGCCTCCTCCACTACCGCTGAGCAGCAGGCACCGGACAGACAGACAGACGGTCCCGATCTGGTGCTCCCAGCCCTGCACGCACCAGCCTGCTGCTCAGCCCCGGGTGCAGCCGCTCCATGGCCCCCGAGATGGACCAGTTCTACAGGTCCACCATGGCCATCTACAAGGTGAGCACACTGCGGCCCAGGCCCGGCACGGCCCAGGGCCCAAAGGCTGGGCCAGCTCCGGAGGACAGGCCGGGCGTGGCTGCGGCAGGGAAGGCGTGGGGCCGGGCCGGGCTCAGCTGCGGGCATGGGGCTGGGGGAGTCTCTGGGGGCAGTCAGTCACCCCAGCCCCAACCTGAGGCTCCCGGGCAGGGGTTTGTCCACAGTCACCCAGTGAGTGACGGGCCTGCTGAGCCGCTCTCAGCAGGAGCCTCCGCCTCCCAGACGCTGGGTGAGGCAGGACAGGGCCCGGCTGCAGCTGGGAGCAGGGCCCCAAGAGCCGCCGCCTGGGAGTGGGGCGTCTCTCTGTCTCTCTGTGTCTCTGCCTCTCTGTCTGTCTCCTGTCTCTCTGTCTCACTCGTGGCTGAGCCGCTCTCTCAGACTCCCTGCTGCACTGCAGAGGGGCTGCTGCAGGTTCCAGACGTTTATGGAGCACCTGTGCAGGCCCCTTTCACAGGCCTCACAACACCTACCTGTGGGGTCAAACCGATCCCCCATTTGGTAGAGAGAACTCTGAGGCCGGAGAGGTTAACAGCTTGTTCAAGGTCACCAAGGGAGGCAGAGGGGCTGCAGGGATTTGAAACAAGACCCAAGTCCCAGTCCAGATCACCTCCACCACGGAGTGCCCAGCACGGGCCGTGCTTGGGGTGGCCTTGCTCCCAGAAGGCTCTTCTCTGAGGGGGGCAAGATCCGCCCCTGCCTCTGAGGTGACCGTGGGCAGCCCGTGTGTGCAGGCCAGCGAGGCCTGGCCTCGGGCCCGGGTTTGCTTGCCCAGCTGGGGACTGCGGCAGACCGGCAGGCTTCACCCAGCGGGGCTCAGGACCCTCAGGTTAGGCGTGTGAGCAGGAGCTGGCCAGGGGGCCTGGTCTTGAACAGAGATGGCCACTGAGGCCCGTGCAGGATTCTGGGTGACCCCAGGTTTCTAGGCTGGCTCCCCCAGATTTTGGAGGCTTCCCATGGGGCTAGGGGTGCCCTGCTCCTGAGGCCCAGTGACTTGCCTCTGCCCATCATTCCTGCTTCTTCTCACCCTCGCGCCCTCGCCTGGGCCCAGAGCATCCTGGAGCAGTTTAACCCCGCCCTGGAGAACCTGGTGTACCTGGGGAACAACTACCTGCGGGCCTTCCACGGTGAGTGCCCGCCACAGACCCCACCCCACCCAGGTCCTCCGCCCCCCACACAGGCAGCCATTCACCATTTCTCAGCGGCACCCTCTCCGCCAGGAGGGTCACGAGCCACCTATAGGATGGACAGGCCGGGGGTACACCCAGCCCCACCCTGCTTTTCTGTTCTTCAGAGTCAAAGTCTGTCCCCCACACCACACCCTGAGCCTGCCCCACCCCACCCCACACCTGCACCCACCCCACCTCGCCCCTACACCTGCACCCACCCCTCACCCACCCACCCCTCCCCTCCACCTGCACCCACCCCTCACCCATCCCACCCCACTCCTACACCTGCACCGCCCCTCACCCACCCCGCCCCTACACCTGCACCCACCCCTCACCCACCCCACCCCACTCCTACACCTGCACCGCCCCTCACCCACCCCACCCCACACCTGCACCCGCCCCTTACCCACCCCACCTCGCCCCTACACCTGCACCCACCCCTCACCCACCCCACCCATCCCCTACACCTGCACCGCCCCTCACCCATCCCACCCTGCCCCTACACCTGCACCCACCCCTCACCCACCCCACCCCGCCCCTACACCTGCACCCACCCCTCACCCACCCCACCCCGCCCCTACACCTGCGCCCACCCCTCACCCACCCCACCCCACTCCTACACCTGCACCCACCCCTAACCCATCCCACCCCGCCCCTACACCTGCGCCCACCCCTCACCCACCCCACCCCGCTCCTACACCTGCACCCACCCCTCACCCATCCCACCCCGCCCCTACACCTGCGCCCACCCCTCACCCATCCCACCCCGCCCTTACACCTGCACCCACCCCTCACCTGCCCCACCCCACCCCACACCTGCATCCACCCTCCTTATGGGCACACACAGATGCCTGCACCCCCACCCAGGAGAGACCACACCAAAGTCCCGAACAGCGCCAGGCCCTGCCCCGTAGGGAGAACCCATCCCACGCTGCCCCCTTATCCCGGCCTGTGCCACTTCACCAAACCCCACCTCCCTCTCACTGCACCCACCCATTCCCCACCGTGCCCCCTGCACACTCTCTCTGGTGGGAGGAGGGGTCCCCGGAAGGGTGGGGCGGCTGGAGGAGGGACTAGGGCTGGACCCCTCTTTCTCCGCAGCACTGTCCGAGGCGGCCGAGGTGTACTTCAGCGCCATTCAGAAGATCGGGGAGCAGGCCCTGCAGAGCTCCACCTCGCAGATCCTGGGTAAGGGGCTCCCCTCGCACTTGCTCCCCACACGTTTGGGGGCCTCGGGGCTCCCCAGCCCCTCTCCTCCCCAGGCCTCCTCCGCTGTCCAGGCTCCAGGCACTGCCTGCCTCCCGGGGCCTCCTCACAGCCCCTGCCCACTAGCCCCTCGTTCTCGGCCAGGAGGGGATTCCTTTTCCAGACTCGCCTTTCCAGGAAGCCCCCCCAGACACAGGCCCCGCAGCCAGGGCAGAGCCCCGCCTCTCCTGGGCCCAGGCTCCTCCCTCCCTCCCTCAGGGCTGGGACCGGCGCTGGGAGGCCAGAGCCTGGGGAGACCCAGGACTTTGGCCCGAAGTGCAGCCTCAGGCAGGCCCTCTGGAGCCTCTGATGGGCGGAGTGGGCGGGCGGAGCCCTCACTGAGCCACTGTTTTGGGGCTCCTAGGTGAGATCTTGGTGCAGATGTCAGACACCCAGCGCCACCTGAACTCTGACCTGGAGGTGGTGGTGAGTATTGACCGGGGTCACCGTCCACATCCCGCCTGAGGGAGGCCTTCCTCGGACCCGGGCCGCCGCACTGCCAGGCGGTGGGTCTGCAGCGTCTGTTCTGGCCGCAGCCACCGGGGAGGCAGGGACCTGGTCTGTCTCCACTTGGCAGAGGAGGAAACTGAGTCTCAGAGGCAGCCACTCTCCCAGGTTCCAGCTGAGAGGAGCCAGGGCGGTGGCCCCGTGCCCCCCTCCCGCCCTCCCTTTCCTCTCTGTCCCGCCCCTGGAAAAGCCCTCCACACCCTGCCACCCGGGAACTGGCCCAGCTTCTCAGGGGGGACGTGCGGGCCCTGCTGCACCCAGTCACAGCCCAGCCACCCCGAAATACTGCACCCCAGTCACAGCCCAGCCACCCCAAGTGCTGCACCCCAGTCACAGCCCAGTCACCCCGAAGAGCTGCACCCCAGTCACAGCCCAGCCACCCCGAAATACTGCACCCCAGTCACAGCCCAGCCACCCCGAAGTGCTGCACCCCAGTCACAGCCCAGTCACCCCGAAGAGCTGCACCCCAGTCACAGCCCAGCCACCCCGAAATACTGCACCCCAGTCACAGCCCAGCCACCCCGAAATGCTGCACCCCAGTCACAGGCTAGGCCTCCCCCGGCTGCTACTCTGCTGTCCTTTCAGACAGAAGCCCCCCCCCTCCATCCAGCACAGCAGCCCCCTCCTCCGTGAAGCCCCCCTGACTCCTGGGCAGGTTCGGTCCGTCCTCCCTCTGACTCCAACAGGTGCTCCCCTCTATTCTTAGCACCTGGCATTTAGGAGCACCTGGGGTCAAAGCCCAGCCTCACCAGTTCCTGGCTCTGTGACCGTGGGTGAGCTGTCCTGGCATAACCTCTCTGTGCCTCAGTTTATCTGTCTGTGAAATGGAGACAATCACAATACCTGCCTGGCGGCTCTTGTGAGGATTCCGTGGAATGGATACGTACACACCCTTGGCCTGGCACCCGGGCCTTCGAGGCCCTGAGCTGTGATGATTAGAAGGAAATTTTACTTCCCTGCCTCTGTCCTGCCGAGACTCAGCTCTGCTGGGATGTGGTCTCTCTGCAGCTCGGCGCCTGGCACGGGGCCTGGCACTGAGCAGAGCTCAGGACTCAGAGGGAAGAGTGAGCTGGGAAGGGGCGGGGGGCGTGGCCAGAGGGGGGGAGAGCGGGCATTCCGAAAGGGCGCAGTGGCCAAGCGTGGGCATGAGCGCGGCATCCATGGGGGACGGAGCCAAAGACCGGGGCTGGGCCACGGGGCGGTGGGGCGGTGGTGAGGGGCCTTAGAAGGTTCTGAAGGAATTTCAACAGATCGTGACGGTCCGTGGTTCTCAAACATGTGGGGGGGGGGGACCCTAAAACTCAGGGACACCATTAAATACTCAGTTTGGTTACCAGGTTGAAAGGGGAAACAGTTTTACCAGCGGAAACTGTGTGTCCACCCGCACAACCCCCCCCGCCCCCCGGGCCCTCCCGGCGCTCTGAGGTGGATGCAGCTCTGAGCCCGCACCGCCTCCTGGGCTTGGGCGGGAGTCGTGGAGCCCGGCCCTCGCGGGCAGCCCGGGGCCGCCAGTCCTTGTGTTTGACGGCTCCCCGGTCCCTGTGGCACCCTGGGCCGGACGGGGACAGTGTCACCCAGGCCCCTCTGTAAAAAGAGCTGCCATCTCGGCACCCGTGTCTTGGCTGTGACAACAGGCAGGGCCCGCGGCCAGAACCACCCTGGGCAGAACACACCGAGGCCGTCTTCCTCTCCGGCTCATTCATTGGACAGCTCCTCGCTGCCTTGTGCCAGGCGCTGCCGTAGGCACTGGGGGTCCCGCAGACAACAGCTCCGCCGTCCCCAAGAGCGGAGCCAGACCCAGCCGGAGCCGGGAGGGGTGGGTCCGTGTGAACTGTGCCCTCGGCCTTCCTTTGTGTCCGGCTTCACTCGCTCAGCATAGCGTCTGTACGTTTAACTCCTGCTGTTGCAGGCATGGATGCTTGTTTTGTTTCATTGCTGGTCTTCCATTGTACGCATATTCCACGATTTGTTTACCTCTTCTTCTGTTGACAGTCATTGAGGTTGCTTTCCATTTGGGGCTATTAGAAATAGGGCTGCTGGGCCCTCGCTGGGTTGGCTCAGTGCATAGAGCATCGGCCTGCGGACTGAAGGAAGGGTCCCCGATTTGATTCGGGTCAAGGGCACGCACCTCAGTTGCAGGCTCCTCCCCAGTCTGGGCCCTGGTGGGGCGCGTACAGGAGGCAACCAATCGATCCATCAATGTTTCTCTCTGTCTTTCCCTCCCTCTTCCACTCTCTCTAAAAATCAATGGAAAAAATACCCTCGGGTGAGGATTTAAAAAAAGAAAAGGAAGGAAAATTAGGGCCGCAGTGAACATTCGTGTACAAGTCTTTTTGTGAGTATGTATTTCCATTTCTCTTGGGTAAGCACCTAGGAGTGGATGACAGGCCCTAGGGCTGATATATACTTAGCTGTACTTGAAACTGCCGGAGCGCTCTCGGAAGTCCCTGGACTATCTGCTCTCCCGCCAGCGGGTCTGAGGCTGCGGGCGCTCTGTCCTTGCCCACGTCCCTGCTGTCAGTCTTTCTGATCCTGCCCAGTCACAGCCCAGGTCCTCATGGCTAGGGAATGGTGTACCTCACTGTGGTTACATTTTGCATATCCTGGTGGACTGGTGATTTTAATGGGCTTGCTGGACATTTGCATATCTTCTTGCAGGTGTTTATTTAGTCTTTTGGCCGCTTTTTATTGGGTTACTGTTATCGCTGACTTTCCGTGTTCTTCAATATAGTCAAGACATGGGTCCTTGGTCAGATGTCTGTACAGTGAATGTTTTTTCCCAGTCTGTAGCTCGTCCACTCATTTTCTTAATGGTGTCTTTGATGACCAGAAATTTAAAATTTTTATGAAGCCCAACTTGGCAATTTTAAAAAATATATATTTTATTGATTTTTTACAGAGAGGAAGGAAGAGGGATAGAGAGTTAGAAACATCGATGAGAGAGAAACATCAATCAGCTGCCTCCTGCACATACTGGGGATGTGCCCACAACCAAGTTACATGCCCTTGACTGGAATCAAACCTGGGACCCTTCAGTCCATAGGCCAATGCTCTAGCCACTGAGCCAAACCGGTCAGGGCCCAACTTGGCAATTTTAAAAAACGGTCTGTGCTTGTGTCCTACCCAAGAAATCTTCGCCTACCCCCATCGCAAAGGTAGTCTCCTAGTTTTCTGGTAGAAGTTCTATGTTCTGGGCTTTACACTTATGTCTGTGATCCATCTCAAATGTATTTTTGTGTATGAAGTGAGAGGGAGTCAGGGTTCCTTTTGCCCTGGACAGATATTTGGTTGTTCCAGACCATTTTTTTTAAAAAAAACTTCCCTTTCCCTATTCAATTGACTTGGTGTCTTGGTCAAAAATGGATTTGTCCTATATGTTTAGGTCCATTTCTGAACTCTCCATTGATTTTCAACCGGTGTGCCACAATAATTTTTAAAACGTGCAGTGCCTGGCTATTTAGTCAGGGGCACTGACCTTTTCCCCCTTAGATTGTCAAATACATAAAATGACAACAGCCAACACAACAATAGCTATTCTGTGTGAATGATCAAAATTATACCTTTTTTAGTTAGATCAGAAAAAAAAAATATGTTTTTTGATGTGCTGCAGAATTTTAGTAATTAGTTTATGTGTGCCATGAGATAAAGACTGAAAATCGCTGCTCTACTCTGACCATCAGTATCTTTGTCTATCCTCATACCAATACCACACTGTATAAATTATTGTCACTTTATAGTAAGTCTTAAAATCAAGTAGTCTAAGAATTTTTTTCTTTTTTTTCAAAATTGTCTAGTCCATTAAAGATCCTTTGCATTTCCCTATAAATTAGAGAATCAGCTTGTCAATTTCGCTAAGAAAGCCTGCTGGGATTTTGATAGGGATTTCATTAATCTGTAAACAATGGTCATCTTAATAATATCTAGTCCTTTGATCCATGAACATGGTATGCCTCTCTATTTATTTCTCATAGCAATGTTTTGTCATTTTCAGTGTAACGGTCTTGCACATCTTTTGATAGTTTTATTTCTAGGTATTTGATGTCTTTTGAAGTCATTTGTAAATGGCATTTTAAAATATCATTTTCCACTTGTTCATTGTTTGGCTTATAGTTTAGTAGGATCACTCTGGCTCCTATACTAAAAATAGTGCCCAGCTGGTATGGCTCAGTGGTTGAGCATAACCTTTGAACCAGGAGGTCACAGTTCAATTCCTGGTCTGGGAACATGACTGGGTTGTGCACTCAATCCCCAGTAGGGGGTGTGCAGGAGGCAGCCAATCAGTGATTCTCTCTCATCATTGATGTTTCTATCTCTCTCCCCCTCTCCCTTTCTCTCTGAAATCAATTTAAAAATAATTTTCAAAGAATAAAATAGCTGTGGAGGGCAAAAGCAGAAGCAGCAGACCAGTTAGGAGGTGATTGCAGTAACCTAGAAGAGGGAGGTGTGGCTGGGGAAAGGGTTACAGCAGCGGTGGTGTTGAGAAGACATCAGATTGAAAACAGAACCAATGAGGTTTCCTGCTGGGTTGGATGTGTGTTGCAAAAGAAAGGAGAAAGTCCAGGTAACCCCAAGGTTTTAACCTGACCAACTGGACAGGTGGAGTTGCCATTAGCTGAGGTGGGAAAACTGAATGTGGAGCTGTTTGGATGGAGAGGAGAGGTCGGCTCAGTTTAGACATGAAGAGTGTGAGGTGGTGATCGGGAGACAATGGGAGGGTGGCAGCATCAGCCGCACAGAGGAAGCTGTCGTTTGGGGGCGAGGTGGGGGCTGGGATGACCGTCTGAGCATAGGGACGGCGGGAGCTCGAGGGGTGGGCGTAGTGAGGAAGGGAAGGGCCCAAGGCCTGAGCTCTGGGTCCACCCAGCGTTAAAGGATCAGGGAGATGGGGGGACGCAGCAAAGGACGGAGCGGCGAGGGGTGGGGGTGAGAGAACAGGAGAGGGTGCTGCCTGGAGGCCGGGGGAAGAGGTGTTTCAGGAGGAAGGAGTGGCCGATCGCGCCCCATGGTGATGGCTGGCTGAGGTGGGTGAGGCCGGAGAACTGACTTAGCAACACGGAGTCTCCGTGACCTCGACAAAAGCATTTTGTTGGCGTGGCAGGGCATAGCCTGACTGCGGGGGATTCAAGGACAAATGGGGTTCGGCCCACAGGCAGTTCCTTCTAGGGGGTCTCCCGTGGAGATGGCAGAGTCTGAGAGAGTGAGTTCCTGGGCGAGCACAGAGCTGGCAGGCATGTGCCCAGCAGCGGGCTGCCCTCCGCCGCTGCACGGAGCTCCCAGGACGAGCTGAAACGTGGGGGCAGGGGAGAAGTCTCTGTCCTGACCTGCTAGACTCCTCAGCCCCTGGGTGGGGACTTCCTTGTTCCAAAGCCACCTGCCCATATTGACAGCCGTCCGCTCCCTCCACTGCGGGAGCGCAAAGTCCGCGTTGAGTACCATCCTCTCACAGACCGTTTCTCCGGGAGCTCGAGGCTTCCCATCGAGCCAGCCGTGTGCCGGGCCCCCCCGATCGGGCAGCCTCGGCTGGGCCTCCTCCCCGTCTGCGGCCACAGTCAGGCCGCGGCAATGGGACGCCTTACCACCCCTCTGTCCACCCATCGCCGCGGGTGGCTCAGCCTCGTGGGCTCGGAAGCAGGAGTGACGTCATATGATGGAAGGTGGCTTGTGCACCGGCAGTGTTTCCAGGCAAGAGGAGAGGGAAGAGGAAAACAGAAGTAAGAGGAGGCACAAAGCTCCCAACTTGTCTGCTGTCAGTGTTACAAGGACATTTGAAACAATCTCCTGCACCCCGGCCTCCCCGGCTCTCAGCGGGGGCCGGTGTCCCCTGCCTGCCGGCCCCCCCGCATGACAGCCCCACTTCCTCCTCGGCCTCCTCAGCCGGCCGGCTCTGCAGGAGCTAAGGCGCGCCAGCATGTCCGTTCTGTTGGTTGGTGCCTCTGGTATTCCCTGTGGCCTTCAGTGCAGTTCAGGTCCGCCTCCCAGGTGCCAGGCCCTCTTTCCTAGAGCTGGTTGCACGCTTGTCTGGGTTTCAAAGTCGGCCCCAGCCCCACCTCCCCTAAGCCTGTGGTTTCTGTTGGGCAGTTTAGCAGGATGTGGGGATGTTCAGAGCCCGAGCTCTGTGTTCAGGAGGAATCCTGACCTGTCTTCGTGGGAGGCAGGGCCAGGAGGACGGTGGGCGCCTCCCGCCTGGGAGGTCTCGCAGGTTGGGAAGCCGCACTTCCCGTGGATCCAGCTAAAGGGCCCACACAGGCCAGAAGCGTGTACTCAGCGCAGCTCATAACACACACTCATACACACACTCTCACACACTTATATACACACCCTCATTCACATACACACTCACTCACACACTCACACATACACACACGCCACACACACACACCCTCATTCACACACACACACACACACTCACACCCTCATTCACACACACCCTCACACACACACACCCTCACACACACACCCTCACACATACACACACTCTCTCTCACACACACACACACTCACACACACACACTCACACACACACACCCTCACACACACACCCTCACACATACACACACTTCTCTCACACACACACACACTCACACACACACACTCACACACACACACTCTCACACACACATACACACATACACATACGCACACACTTATATACACACCCTCATTCACATACACACTCACTCACACACTCACACATACACACACGCCCCACCCCCCCACACACACACCCTCATTCACACACACACACACTCACACCCTCATTCACACACACACACTCACACCCTCATTCACACACACACACACTCGCACCCTCATTCACACACACACACACTCACACCCTCATTCACACACACACTCACACACACACACTCACACACACACACTCTCACACACACATACACACATACACATACGCACACACTTATATACACACCCTCATTCACATACACACTCACTCACACACTCACACATACACACACGCCCCACCCCCCACACACACACACCCTCATTCACACACACACACACTCACACCCTCATTCACACACACACACACTCACACCCTCATTCACACACACACACACTCGCACCCTCATTCACACACACACACTCACACCCTCATTCACACACACCCTCACACACACACTCACACACACACTCACACATACACTCACACATACACACACTCTCACACACACACATTCACACATACACTCACACACACTCACATACACACACACTCACACACACATACACTCACACATACACACACTCTCACACACACACATTCACACATACACTCACACACACTCACATACACACACACTCACACACTCACATACACACACATACTCACACACACTCACACACTCTCACATACACACACACATACACACACTCACTCACTCACACACACACTCACACACACACTGCTAGCCACAGCTCAGGGGTTTAGGGCATGGCCAGCCCCTTATAGACTGTAAATTACCAAGGTTTCAGAAACAATTGTGGGAGAAAAAGTTACAATTCAGAACTTTTATATTTACTGGTTTTCCTGCATCCGGGAAGGAAATTCCCAGCATTCCTTTTCTGGGCGATGCCCTAGCCCGGGGGACAGAGCCCCTGCAGCACAGCAGGGAGAACCCCGTGGCAGGAGGTAGATGCCAGCGGAGGTGGACGTCCCAGAGGCGGCGGGGCAGCGGGTGGGAGATGCTCCTCCCGCTCCCTGTGCAGCCCGAACTCCAGGGCAAAGAGGGCCGCGGGGAGGGTTGAAGATCCGATGCCCCAGCGATGCAGAGGGACCCAGGGAACACCAGGGGGGCACAAGCGGACTGTGCCAGGCGACCGTTGAGGCCCCAAAACAAAGCTCATCGGGTTTAGAGGGCCGGGCCTTAGCAGCACCTTGCCACACCTTTACTGTTACAGGTGGGGAAACTGAGGCCCGGAGAGGGGCAGCAACTTGTCCAAAATCACAAAGCAAATTGGAGACACAACCCGAACTAGGACCTACTAGTAGCTCTCCTGAGGCTCACGCAGTGGTCAGCCGCCTTCCTCTCACCTGTCACGGGAGCCTACCACCCCGCAGCTAAGGCATCAACAGTCCGGAGCACCTTTCTGCTGGGCCCCGCCCTGCCCACGGTGCCAAGGATGCAGAGATGGGTCAGGCTTGGCGCCTACCCACAGTGCTCGCTGCTCATACAAAAGGGCTGGAGAGGACCCAGCAAGAGATCCTGTCCGGTGGCTGGAGGCGTGGGCAGTGACGGGACAGATGCACACGCCTTTCAGGAACTAAATGACTGAGCGGCCACCCTGCCGGGCGGTCAGGGGGCAGGCGTTTGAAGATTGGTGGGGAATCCGGGCACGGGGAATGGCGTCGCCAAAGCACAGGCGGAGACCAGGAGTAGAACCAGGGGCCGCTGGCACATTTATCGAGGGTGTTTGGAACGCAGCGCCACACTAATGTTTCTCACGATTAACATTTAATCCTTCCTCCAGCCAGGGCCCTTGCTCCGCCCATTTCTCTAACGACTGGGCCCTGGTGTGCGAGCCCTGGGTGGGCGATGGGTCTGCGTGGGCAGTGGAGGGAGGCTGGGGCCTGAGAGGGGAGGGGCCTGACCACCCTGCCCTCCGCGCAGGTGCAGACGTTCCACGGAGACCTGCTGCAGCACATGGAGAAGAACACCAAGCTGGACATGCAGTTCATCAAAGTGAGTCTGGCCCCGCCTCGGCCCTGCCCCTCGGGGCGGGACCCTCCTCCCGCCGGACAGGTGGCACCCTGAGGCCCGCGCTGGGCAGTGCCCGGCCCCAGGGCACAGAGCTGCCTGCCCGTCCTGCGCTCTGACCCATGGGCCAGGCGTCCAGAGCTCTTGACGTGGGCCTCCGTCCCCCACCCCGCCCCACCCCAGGACAGCCGCCAGCACTACGAGATCGAGTACCGCCACCGAGCGGCCAACCTGGAGAAGTGCATGTCCGAGCTGTGGCGCATGGAGCGCAAGAGGGACAAGAATGTGCGGGAGATGAAGGTGCGAGGGCTGGCGACAGGACTGGTCTCTGGGGGCCTCTGATACCCTCCTGAGCTCCCCCCGCCAGCACCAGGCCAGGCCCAGGAGTGTGGCTTGCCAGAGCCCCTGGTGAGGTCAGCCAGCCCCTGGAGGGGGTGGGAATTACTGGTCAGGGACACCCTTAGTGCTGCTCCTTGCCCCATCACTTCCTGGCCCTCCCCGGGCGCCCCAGGCCCCGCCAAAACCCTAGCACCTCCCTTGCTTCCCCCACTTCACTGAGCAAACCGGAGACCACTGGTCATGAGCTCCTGAACCCAGTAGCAAGGGTGTAACCCAGCCTCCTTCCCCGCCCGCCTGCCCAGGCCGGCTCTCCTCCCCTGGCTAAGGCCAGCCTCCCCCGGGCCCCACCTCCCGAGGGCCCCTCCTCCCAGCCCTGGCCTCTCTCCAAGACCTTCGTCTCCTTCCATCTCCTCTTCTGGCTCCTCTAATAAACTCATCTTTTCAGAATCTTCCCTCCCAAGCAGAGGGTTATTAATCAGCTCCTCTGCCCTTTCATTAAACCAGTCTCCCTGGGCACCACCTCTGTGCTGGGCCCCGAGCTGGGTGCTGGGGACAGAGGGACGTCTGGGGGGACACAGAGCCCAGGCTCAGGAGGATGCAGCTGCCTGTGACAGGGCAGGCCCGGGAGCTAGGACGGGCTGGGTGTTCAGGGGAGGCCCCCCGGAGGAGGCGGCTGGGTCAGGGAGGTCAGGGAGGCTCAGAGAGCTGGCGCTCCAGGTGGGTGGGAGGAGGCACCCACCCCCTGCCTCCAGCCAAGACCCCCTCCCCCCAGGAGAGTGTGAACCGGCTGCACGCACAGATGCAGACCTTCGTGTCTGAGAGCCAGCGGGCGGCTGAGCTGGAGGAGAAGCGGCGCTACCGGTTCCTGGCTGAGAAGCACCTGCTGCTTTCCAATACGTTCCTGCAGTTTTTCGGTCGGGTGAGCTGGGCCGGGACAGCGCCGGGGCCCGGGGTGAGCCGGGCCGGGACAGCGCCGGGGCCCGGGGTGAGCCGGGCCGGGACAGCACTGGGGCCCGGGGGCTGTGCTCTTCGGGGCCGCACACAGGAACCGCCCTCCCTCCCTCCTTTGCCTTCTCTCTTCCTCTGTAGATATTTTATTTATTTTCTCTCTCCATCTACTCCTTTTTTACTCATTTCTGTGTTTATTTGTACCATCAGATATTCGTGCATTTATTCACTCATGGTTTTGTTTATGCTCACATCATTCACTAATTCATGCACTTATTCATTCGTGTATGAACCAGTTACTTTCTCATTCCTGCTTGCATATACTTCCCATTCACAAATTCAGTTATTGTCTGTTAATTTTATCCCGTACTTTAAATCCTCTACGCTTTTCTATTTGCTAAGACCAATCAGATTTTTTTCATTTCTCATTGTATTTCTAATGGGTCCAGCTTTCTGTATTTCGCTGCCTTGTTGTTTAGTGCTGTGGGTTCATGAGTGTTATACCTTCTGGGTTAGTGCTGCCATTTAGGCTCTGTCTCCCATAATCCAGTCTAATGCTTTTAATTCCACTTTGTCTGAAATTAATATTGCCCTTCCTACTTTCTCTTCTCTCCTCCGTTTTTTAAAAATATATATTTTTATTGATTTCAGAGAGGAAGGGAGAGGGAGAGAGAGATAGAAACATCAATGATGAGAGAGAATCATTGATCAGCTGCCTCCTGCATGCCCCACACAGGGGGATTGAGCTCACAACCTGGGCATGTGCTCTGACCGGGAATTGAACCCTGACCTCCTGGTTCATAGGTCGACGCTCAGCCACTGAGCCACGCTGGCTGGGTTCATCTGTTCGTTTTAAGTGTGTTTTCTGTTACTAACATATACTAGTAGCTCAGTTTTTATGCTTGACCCATCTGACATCTGTCTTCTCACAGAGGAATTCGGTCTCCTCCTCTTGCCTAACAACTGATGTACCTGTCTTATTGCTTTTGGATAAGTTCATGTAACTGTATTTACTTTGTCATTTCTTCTTTTCCTCCCATTCTTGTTTGTGTCACGTGGTTGAGTTACTATACGTTTCCCTTCCCCTTTATTAATTTGGAAATTCTACTGTCCTCATCTCTACCCATGATGACCTCACTTTGTGACCCTCATAATCACATATATTTATCTTCATCTTTTTAAAAAAATATATTTTTATTGATTTCAGAGTAGAAGGGAGAGGGAGGGAGGGAGGGAGAGATAGAAACATCAATGATGAGAGAGAATCGTTGACTGGCTGCCTCCTGCACTGGGGATCGAGCCTGCAACCAGGGCATGTGCCCCGACTGGGAATTGAACCCACCCCCCTTCAGTGTACAGGACAATGCTCCAACCAACCGAGCCACACCAGGCAGGATTCACATTCTCTCTCTCTCTCTCTCTCTCTCTCTCTCTCTCTCTCTCTCTCTCTCTCTCTCCCTGCACCCCAGGCATGTGCCCTGACTGGGAATTCAACCTTGACTTCCTGGTTCATGGGTCAATGTTCAACCAAATGAGCCCACGGGCCAGGGCTCACCCTTTTTGCTTGTAGTTGCCCTAGTGAGTGCGTTGTGGTTTTGATTTGCATTTCCCTGGTGACTACGATGCTGAACATCTCTTCGTGTGCTTATTGGCCACTCGTATATCTTCTTTGGAAGGAAACTCCTTTCTGCCTGTGTCCTAACAGTTAACCTCCAGCGGACCCCTCCCTGGCTGCCTCCTGCTGGGTGGTCTCCCAGGAGGGGCCTGGGCTGGATGAGCCTGGCTTCCCGGGGTATGAGGAGTGGGTAGCCTGTTGTCTGGCCCAGCTGGGCTTGAGGACATACAAGACCTAACTCCTAAGCTAGTTAGCCATAAATGTTTACCTGCTGCTATAGCGGACACACGAGGTTCAGAACAAGATGCAGAGGACTGTGACTCCTGGCACCGGAAGGCGTCCTTCTCGCTGTCCGAAGCGATCAGTCCTTGCTTAGTCGGGGTCTCCTCGAATAGCACGCCTCCCACTGCCCGTAGCGCCTCCCAGTGGGTCAGGTCCCACTATGCAAGCCCATCTCCAGGGTAAATTCCCAGGAATGGAGTTTGGGAGTCCCAGGATGTAGGCATTGGGTATACCAAGTCACACTTCTACCAACAACGTGTGAGAGTCCCTGCCTCCTGGACAACAGCGTGAGCCACGCGTGGTGGCCATCACTCCAGGAACCCCCTGCTGCCCTGGCAGGCGCTCTCCACTGAATAGTGTCAAACTAGACCAAAAAAACCTGTAAAAAATATGCTGTGCAGGACCTCACGGTCTCGCTGTGCTCACCGCCTCTGAACCAGGCTCACAGAGACCTTTGTTGTGTGGGGTTTGCTAATTACTATGCAGGGCAACAGAGAGACTGCCCCTCGTGGCCAGCTGCCCAGCTGCTCCTGTGATGTGAGACCCTGAGCCTTTTTGCTGCCGGAGAGCACGCTGGGGTTCCCAGCCGAAGGGCCTGGGAGACGGGAGTGGCATCGAAGGGCAGTCACAGGAAGCCCCCCCAGGCCGGTGCCGGCCACCTCCCTGCTGCCGGAGGCCAGGCCTGGGGCCGGTGGCTGACTGCTCTGACCCTCGGCATCTTTTTCTATAGAACGGAGCTAGACTCGCACACACTCCCAGAGCCGTTGTGAGAATCCAGGAAGAACAATGCAGGCGGAGCCTTTAATGCTAGGCCTGGCAGAGTGCACACTCAACAAGAGGGAGCTTTCGTTACTCCTAAGCTGACGGGCTGGAGCTTGGCCGATCCCTCGCGGACGGAATGCTTGAATAAAAAGAGGAGTTCGTCGGGCGGGGCTCAGGGGTTGAGCATAGATCCATGACCCAGGAGGTCACAGTTTGATTCCGGGTCAGGGCACAGGTCCCGGTTGTGGGCTCAGTCCCCACTGTGGGGAGTGCAGGAGGCAGCTGATCAATGATTCTCTCTCATCACTGATGTTTCTATCTATCTCTTCCTCTCTCTCTGAAATCAATAAAAACATATTTTTTTTAAATATATTTTTATTGATTTCAGAGAGGAAGGGAGAGGGAGAGATAGAAACATCAATGATGAGAGAGAATCATTGATCTGTTGCCTCCTGCATGCCCCCTACTGGGGATCAAGCCCGCAACCCAGGCATGTGCTCTTGACTGGAATTGAACCTGGGACCCTTCAGTCCGCAGGCCAATGCTCTATCCACTGAGCCAAACCAGCTAGGGCAATAAAAACATATTTAAAAAAGAACGTGAAAAAATTAAATTTAAAATTGGAGAACAGGGTTCTGATGGGTTTAATTTACAGAGGTGACTGTGTGACCACACAGATTAATACCACTGAAAACAGTTTATCACATATCGCAGCTCCCAAAAGCAGGGGTCACGCCATGCCACCCAGGGCCACGTGGGAAGCACCAGGGGTTGGTCAAGAGGCAGAGGGAGCGAGAGGAAATCATGGCCCAGGAATTTATTATGGTTTCCATGGAAGGCAGGGGCCAACCAGGAGAGGTAAATGGAAGCCAGTGCAGGATTGAGCCGCTTCAGTGGGCTCTGTGGCACAGGGGTGGTGTCTGTGTGTCTGGGACCTGGCTCTGGGCTGATTTAGGGGAAATACTGGCTTGATGGGTGAGTTAAAGGAAGTGGCTGGGGATACACCAGTCGCTTTGGATTGGCTGGTTTGCATAGGAAAGGCGTGTCCAGGGGCAAGCTGTTCAGGATTCCTAGGGATTCTCCACTCCACGGGAGGGGCAGCCTCAAAGAATCATAAAATACAGAACATTTAAAACATGATTCATATACACCGCAGGCCTGACATTTAAAGCCCTCCTACCCCAAGCTGCTGAGTGTGTGTCCTTGAAAGTGTTCAGAGTTCGATGCCCTTGTCCTGGGGACCCCGGAAAAGGGGTGCCATGTGACTGCAGGATGCACTGGGAACGCGGTGTTTGAAAGGCCTCTTGAGAGCACTGCTCCAACGGGCTTCAACCGGAAGGCGCTCCCTTCCTGACTGGGAAGTTCAGGGTTCGGGTGTAGGTGGGCCCCGGGGCACAGCCGATGCCATCAGAAGTTTGCCTTTGTCTGTCGCTTAGCTGTAGCTTTCTGTGTTGGCTTCACTCTGCCTATTAGCAAACCCCACGAGGTAAAAGGATAGATTTCTCCCGATTGTTCCGGGGTGAGCACGGGGGTTGAATGGCCACGGTTTTGGGGTAAGTGCCATCCCTGAGTCCGTCCCTGCAGCCGGGAGGATGAGGCTACCCTCCCGCCGCAGGGCAGTGGGAGGACTCCGCCCAGAGCACACACAGGGGGCCTGAGGGGCCTTTGACAAAAGTGGGGGTGCGTGGGCCGTGGGCGGATCCAAAGTGACGCCCCCATGACCTTTAGCTCCTGACAGCTACAGAGGCTCTGCCTTCCTCCGCGTGCCCCTGAGCGTCTCCAGGATCCTGGGGGGCCTTGGACCTGGGTGACCGCGTGTTCTCACCCCCCACCCCAGGCCCGGGGGACGCTCCAGAACCGCGTGCTGCTGTGGAAGGAGCAGTCGGAGGCCAGCCGCAACCCGTCGCGGGCCCACTCCCCGGGCCTGCTGGGCCCGGTGCTGGGGCCGCCCTACCCCTCGGGCCGCCTGACGCCCACCCGCCTGGACATGGTGAGGCCCTGGGCGCCCCCGCCGCTCTTCCCTCCGCCACTCGTGCCCCCGCCGCTATTCGCGCCTCCACTCGTGCCCCCGCCGCTCTTCGCGCCGCCACTGATGCCCCCGCCGCTGTCCCCGGCGCCCTCCGTGGGGCCCTGGGGCCTGTGGCCCTCCGCGCGGAGCCTCCTCCCGCCCAGGGTCCCGCTCTACGCAGCGCCCCCGACCTGGCCGTTCCGCCCCGGCGCGGCCTCGGCGCCCCCCTGGTGGCTGGGCCACCGGCCCCTGAACCCCTACGCCGACTACTGGGACTGGGGGTGGGGGCTGGACTAGGGCGCGCGGCCCCGCCCCTCCCCGCCCCACCCTCCCCTGCCCTCTCCCCTCGCAGCCCCCGAGGCCTCTGGGAGAGTTCGGCTCCCCCCGCAGCGGGCCCGGCTCCGGCTCCTACGGCCCCGAGCCCACCGAGGCGCGGCCCGCGGCCCAGCTGGAGCCCGACCGCCGCTCCCTGCCCCGGACGCCGTCTGCCTGTGAGTGCCCGCGCCGAGCGGGGGCGGCCGGGGCGCGGGGCGCGGGGCGCGGGTCCGGGAGGGGGCGGCGCGGCGCTGCAGCCGGAGGGCAGGCGGGCGGACGCGGGAGAACTTCCCACCCACGTGCCGCGCCCTCCCCGCAGCCTCGCTCTACGCCGGCGGCGCCCAGCGCTCGCGCTCCAACTCGTTCGGGGAGCGCCCGGGCGGCGGGGGCGGCGGCGGCGGGGGCGCCCGCAGAGTCCGCGCCCTCGTCTCCCACTCGGAGGGCGCCAACCACACGCTGCTGCGCTTCTCGGCCGGAGACGTCGTGGAGGTGCTGGTGGCGGAGGCCCAGAACGGCTGGCTCTACGGCAAGCTGGAGGGCTCCTCCACGTGAGTGGGCTGGAGGCCGGGGGGCGGGAGGGCGGGGGGGTGGGGGGCGCGGGGGGACCCCGGTGGCCTGACCTCCAGCTGAGACTTCCCTGGTGGAGGTTCCCCATCCACTCCATGAGGGAGGAAGAGCCCCTTACCAAGGTCAGGGTGCAGGCGCTTGCCAGGTGGGAGAAGGAAGACTCACCAGCGGAACATGACAGAAACCTCATTATGAGCACCTGCTGTGCACCGGACACCGGGGGAGGGGACAGCTTCCCCTCTGAGGCCAGAGGCAGTGCTGGGACCTTGCAGGTGGCCGCTCCCCTCCTTACGGTCACTCGCAGGGAAATCCTTAAAGGACCTGCACTGGCAAAGGCTCCAGGCAGGCTGCCAGGCCCAGGCCCAGAGGGCAGCAGCTGGGCCGAGAAGGAGAGGGCACGGGCTTTGGGAGTCAGGCACCTGGGCGTGGGCGCCTTCCTCTGGAGCCTGCAGTTGCCTGTGGCCCTGCCCTTGGCTGTCACCCTGTGATCATGTTTGTGGCCCGCCCCCAGCCAGGCAGGGAGCCCCTGGGGAGGAGGACTGTGCCTCCTCTCGGGCCCTCACGGGTGGGTGCTCGGGGAGCAGGGATTGAAGGGGGGACCCTAGGGCCTCGGACACGTTGCTTTCCTTCTGGATCTCCAGTTCCTCCTCCTAAGGAGCCGAGCCTGTGCTGGGACACGAGGCTGGGCTGGTGGCCTTGAATGCCGAGCAAGACCTCCTTCGAGGGGTGAAGTGCGCTGCTCTCGGCCGAGCCCTGGAGCAGCCGCACCAGCAGTGCCAGGGCTCAGCGCTCCCCTGGGAAGTGGGGTTGGATCACCGTTGTTGGGCCTTTTGCTTAGGGGACCCTCTGCTTCCCCAGCAGGAGCGGCTGGTTCCCCGAGGCCTATGTGAAGCCATTGGAGGAGGTGCCCGTGAACCCCATGAATGCCTTGAACCCCGTGACCTCCATGAACCCCATGAACGCCTTGAACCCCATGACCTCCATGAACCCCATGAACCCCTTGAACCCAGTGACCTCCATGAACCCCATGAGCCCCATGAATGAGCTACCTTCCAGGTACCTGGGTGGTCAGAGTTGGGGCAGGGGTGGGGACTCCAGTGGGGGGTGACCCCACCCATCGGGGGGGTATCTGTGAGTTGCAGTCCTGAGTGGGCCCAGCCCCCTTTAGCCTCTGGAGAAGGGGGCACCCCATCTCTAACTGTGAAGGTCATTGTGTCCATCCCTCTGCCTCCTCTCAGGTCTGCCTGCAAGCCAATAGCCTCCTCTCCCCCAGGCGCCGGGGAGGAGGCTGTAGGAAGCTCAGGGGCCCAGCAGATGGGGCCTGACCCCTGACCCCCTCCCTTCCCCTCCTTTCTGGGCTCAGGTCCTACCCGCTCCGGGGCAGCCACAGCCTAGATGACCTCCTGGACCGGCCGGGCAACCCCACGGCGCCCTCCGAGTACTGGGACGGCCAGCCCCGCTCTCGAACTCCGAGCCGGGTCCCGAGCCGCGCCCCCAGCCCTGCACCTACACCCTTGCCTGGCAGCCGCCGAAGTAGCATGGGCAGCATGGGGGTGGCCACTGATGTCAAGGTGAGCCCTCTCCCCCAAGCTGTCCTCAACCCTGGGTCACCAGTGGGCAGGGAGACTGCAGACAGGGAACCCTCTCTGCTTTGCCACTGTGTCTGAGGGGCCCCTCCACCTGGCCTCAGTCTGCCCTTCTGTGCAGGGGGTGGGGGTGGGGGGGTGTATTCATCTCAGGGACTCGAGCCCCAGGTGCCCTGCTGGGAGCACTGGGAAAGGCCTGTCCTCCCTGCCTCCCTGGAGGTCAAACCAGGGTCCTGGGTCAGAGCCCGGGCGGGGGGGGGGGGGGGGCGGTAGCGACACAGGGAACGCCTCCCCACGAGGTCACCGCAGTCGTGTCCTGGGGCGGTGGTTGGCCCTGGAGATGGTCCTCTGGCCCGGAGGCTTCTCAGGTCTGAAACCCACGGAACCCTGGGCCTCAGGACGCCAGGCTGCACGCCCAGAGCCCGGCTCCGCGGGGCCTCCGCCTCCTAGACGGGGAGAGGGAGGGCAGGAGCTGGCTTGCCCCTTCCCCTCGACTCGGCCCTTCCTCCATCCCCTGCAGAAGCTCATGTCCTGGGAGCAGCAGCCCCCAGAGCTCTTCCCTCGGTGAGTCTGGGCCAGGACTGGGCCCGCGGGGACTGCACTCGGTAGAGGGAGATGGTGGGGGTGAGTGCGGGTGACGATGGGGACGGAGGCAGGGTGGACACCTGGTTCAGATGTCCGGCTGCCTTCCCTGGACCCACAGCCAGCTGGAGACCTCTCTTTGACTCTCCCCCCACAGGGGCACTAACCCCTTTGCCACCGTAAAGCTGCGTCCCACTGTCACCAACGACCGCTCGGCACCCCTCATCCGCTGAGGGCCTCCCTCCATCAGGGGTCTGAGGTCACCCCGCCACCTGCCCGGAGCTGGCGGCAGCAGCAGCAGCAGCAGTGGATCCGAGACGCCGGGGCCCTGATCCTGGCGGGGGGTGCCCTTCCCCTGACCAGGCCCCCAGCCTGAGCAGCTCCAAGGCCCTGGCACGGGTCTGGGACCTTCAGACGAAAGCAGGCGGGACGGGGACAGACCCACTTCTTCCCCTGCAGGGGCCCCAGGACTCTCCCTGGGGGCCTACCTCATGCCCCCATCCTCCTTCCCCTTCTCCACCCCAGTGGGGAGGAGCCCCTTACACACACCCTCCCCCGCCCCCACTTGTCCCCTTTGAACTTTTGTAAACAACCAGAAATAAAGCAAGTGGACAGGCAGCAGGACTGGTGGTCTCTGGTCTGGGGGCTGGGCAGGTGGGATGGAGACCTCCCACTGGAGAACGGGGTCACCCACTCCTGTCCCCTCACAGCCCTCGTTTTCACAAGCCTTTAGGTCCCCCCTCCCCCCGCCCGAAGCCCTCCCCCTCCTCCATCTCCAGCCTCAGGAAATAGCTGCCTCTCCAGAGGCAGCGGGCGGCAGTGGCCGAGGTCAGGGACCCTCAGTGGCCTGGGACACAGCACCCTTTGTTCCGCCCTCCCTGCCCCAGTCCCGGCTCCTGGATTAGCCTTATCCAGGGGAGGCATGTGGCCGGGGGTGGGGGGCAGGTGAGGCATTGAGGTAATGGGAGCCTGCGGGGCGGGGGGGGTGGGGTCTCTCTAGGACAGGACTGAGTTCCCAGCACCAGCAGGACCCCCTCACAGGACAGGGCTCTGTGTGTCCTCCTGGGGCCCCAGAACATGGAGCCTCATCTGCCCAAATCTCCCCAGCAGGCCTGGGTCCCCCTGTCCCTTCACCCCTCCCAGGAAAAGCCTCTTAGAGGGGTGGGGGTGGGAATGCTCTAAGCCCCAGACCTGGGGTGAGAGCCAGGCCAGTGGCTGATCTGCAGGCAAGCCTGGGAGTCTGGCTGCACCCCACCCCCTCACCAGGCTGGGGTACATGGGGGAGCCCCTCCCAGCAGGCCTCAGATGTGCGGCTGGACGCCCAGACCCACAGGTCGGCTCCGGTGAGTGTGGGGCGAGGCTGCCAGGGACCACCCTCTTCTCCTGAGGAGAGGACTGGAGGCAGGAAAGGCCAGGCCTGTCCTGGCGGGGAAGGGGCAGGGTCCCCGACACCCACAGCTCCCTGGGCACCGCCCGATGCCAGGAGGGAGGCCCAGGTGAGGAGGGGCTGCAGGAGGGAGGGAGGCTGCTGCCCAGCTGGAGGCTGGTCCATCCCGGGGGACGGGGGACGCAGGGGGCTGCCGCGTGAACCCCTGGGCTGAGCCCAGGAGTATGACAGGCTTCTGAGCTGCTTCCGCATGTGCAGGGTGGGGAGGCTGCTTGGGGTTCAGGGGGCAGACGGGCTCTCTCTCTCTCCTGGTGCCGCCTCAAAGGTCCCCACCTGTCCAGTGAGAGCCGGAGCTCCAACCCCACCCCAAGATTCCCTGCTGCCTGGAGTGAGGGCATCTTACAGGTGGGGAAACGGAGGCTCCCAGGGGCGGGGCCTGTCCAAGCCCCCCAGCAGACCCATGGCTAAGCTGGATGAGCTGGAACTCGGCTCCCTTGGCTTCTGAGAGGAGGCTAATGCTGTCATACAGGCGCTCTTGTCCCCCTCCCCCCAATAATATTCCAATGACAACAGGCACGCCTGGTCACCGAGGAATTAGGACATACCGCAGGCCAAGGGGGGAATCTCGGCCCTTTCGCTGCTGGTGCCTGTCTCTCCCCCTCCTCCCCCCCCCCCCCCGCCCCCCATGCTTGTTCTCTGTCCGACATCAGACATGCTCGCTGGGGACACCCACACTTCCGGTCACACACTGGCTGCCAGCACCCCGCTCACCAGCACCCCCTCTCCTGCTGCCACCAGGTCCTGAAGAGAAGGGGTGCCCCTCGGAGAGAGCCTTCCGGAAGTCAGGACTCAGGTGGGACCGGCTCGGTTACCCGCCCTCCTCCCTCACGTGCCCCTTGGGGGCGGGAATCTGGCTTCATTCCCTGCGCAGGCTCCGGTGGAGGCCCGTGCCTCAGTTTCCCCAGGCTGGGTCCCCAGGCCCCCTTGTCTGGGTCACACCCTTGCTGCTCCCTCTTGTCTCCTCTTCCCCAGCAGAGGCAGCGGCCATGGGCACCGGCGGCCCCCTGCGGGGCGAGGGCCCCCCGGACGGCGGCTGGGGCTGGGCGGTGCTGGGCGCCTGCTTCGTGGTCACCGGCTTCGCCTACGGCTTCCCCAAGGCCGTGAGCGTCTTCTTCCGCGCGCTCATGCGCGACTTCGGCGCGGGCTACAGCGACGCGGCCTGGGTGTCCTCCATCATGCTCGCCATGCTCTACGGCACCGGTCAGCGCCCGCCCAGGCGGGGGTGGGGTTCGGGGCCCGCAGATGCCTGATCCCCGGGGCACCCACGGGGCCCCTCGGACGGCTCGGGGACACCGGAGAGGGGAGGCGAGGACGGGAAAGGGGCAGGGGCCGGGGGTGAGGCAGGCTCGCCTCCAGGCTGTGGAGATAAGAAGGGGGTGGGGGCTGCCTTCCCGCTTTGGGTTCCATGTTCTCCGGAGGGTGGGGAGGGGGCCCTGGGCCAGGACAGGTCCCTCCCTCCGAGTCCCCGCGGGGCGCTGTCTCCTGGGCTTGTCCTGGCCGAGCCGTGTGCCTCGGCGGGTCCCTGCACCACGGTGACCTCATCCCTCAGCCGTCTTCCGGGGCTGGGGGTGCAGAGCCTGGAGCGTGTCCACCGGAGAGGAGAGTGGACCAGCCGAGCGGTGACCCCACCCCGCCCACAGGCCCGGTGTCCAGCATCCTCGTGGCCCGTTTTGGCTGTCGCCCCGTGATGCTGGTGGGCGGGCTGCTGGCCTCCGCGGGCATGGTCCTGGCGTCCTTCGCCAGGCGCCTCCTGGAGCTCTACCTGACGGCGGGGGTGCTGACAGGTGAGGGCGCGCTGCCTCCCCTGCGGGCCGTGGGTGGGGACGGGGAGTCTTTGCTGCAAGAACTCCTGTCCTCCGTTTCCCCGTGAGGAGCTGTCCTCCAAGTCCCTCTGCTCCCTTCCCGGGGTGGGTTTGCCGCGAGGGGCTGGGGCCCCGGGGAGCCTGGCCAGCGCCGCCTCGCCCGCCCGCCCGCCCGCAGGCCTGGGCCTGGCCCTCAACTTCCAGCCGTCGCTCATCATGCTGGGGCTGTACTTCGACCGGCGGCGGCCGCTGGCCAACGGGCTGGCGGCGGCGGGCAGCCCCGTGTTCCTGTCGGCGCTGTCGCCGCTGGGCCAGCAGCTGCTGGAGCGCTTCGGCTGGCGCGGCGGCTTCCTGCTGCTGGGCGGCCTCCTGCTGCACTGCTGCGCGTGCGGCGCCCTCATGCGGCCGCCGGGGCCCGGCCCTCGGCGCGGGGGCAGCGCGGGCGGCGCCGCCCGGGAGGCGGACGAGGAGGCGGAGGCGGAGGCCGCCAGCCCCGGGCGGAGCCTGAGCGCGGCGCCCGCCGGCCGGGCCCGCCGCCGCCTGCTGGACGTGGCCGTGTGCGCCGACCGCGCCTTCGCCGCGTACGCCGTCACCAAGTTCCTGATGGCGCTGGGGCTCTTCGTGCCCGCCATCCTGCTGGTGAACTACGCCAAGGACGCGGGCGTGCCGGACGCGGACGCCGCCTTCCTGCTCTCCATCGTGGGCTTCGTGGACATCGTGGCGCGGCCGGCGTGCGGGGCCCTGGCCGGCCTGGCGCGCCTGCGGCCGCACGTGGCCGACCTGTTCAGCCTGGCGCTGCTGGCCAACGGGCTCACCGACCTGAGCAGCGCGCGCGCGCGCTCCTACGGCGCCCTGGTCGCCTTCTGCGTGGCGTTCGGCCTCTCCTACGGCATGGTGGGGGCGCTGCAGTTCGAGGTGCTCATGGCGGCCGTGGGCGCTCCCCGCTTCCCCAGCGCGCTGGGCCTGGTGCTGCTCATCGAGGCCGTGGCTGTGCTCATCGGACCGCCTTCTGCGGGTGCGCCCTTCGGGAGGGGGGGGGGGGTGGCGCAGCCTAGTGCCCCTGAGCCCGAGGGGAGCCCCCTTCCTGTAAAATGGAACTTACAGGCATGACCCGTCAGAGGAGACAGCCCGGTGGGCGGGCTCCCCTTCACGTGGCTTATTCGCCCTCCTCCAGGCCCGTGGCACCAGCTCTGGGTGGGGACGGAAAAGTGCCAGGAAGCACCGGGTCATCTCCAGCAGCTGGCACAGAGCACAAATGCGCATTCTCCTTTTGTAGATGGGGAAACTGAGGCCCAGAGGCCTAGTACAAGTGTCAGTCCCAGAATTAGAGTGGAGCCCTGCCCGGCACTAAATGCCTCACCTTTGAAACACTTCCTCGGAGTGCTTTAGTGGCCCAGCCCCTGAGTGACTGGAACAGGGACAGTGCTTTGGAGAACCAGCCCTGGGGCCAGGAGCAGAGGGGGGGTGCTCAGGTGGAGAAGGAGGGGCGCTGGGTTCTTCCCCTGTGCACACTGCCTGCTGGGCACTCGACACGCATCACCTTTTAGGGAATCGTCCTGATGAGGGTGGTCCAGGAGGGCTTCCTGCAGGCGCTGGCATGAAGGCAGCCCCTCAAGGCAGGGCAGACCCCACAGAGGGCACAGGGTAGACCCACAGGGGACAGCATTCCTACACGAGGAAGGCAGGAGCTGGGGCCGGGAAGGTGTGAGGGGGCCTTCGTGTCTTCCTGGGCTGGGTGATCCTGAAAGAGCAGGAAGCCTGCCGTGAGCCGGAGGGAGCTGCGCCGGCTGCAGGCAGGGGCCCTGGAGGGAGAGGTCCCTTTGCCGGAGCCCAGTGCACACGGAGGTGGGGTGAGCTGCCCTCCTTCCAGGGCTGGGCTAGCGGAGTGCCAGTAAGACTGGCCATCTCACCTGACCAGTGGGACCCGCAAAGCCTTTGGACCCCTGCAGGGAGGCCCCCAGCTCACTACCAAAGGCCACAAAAACAGCCCCCCCACCCCGCTCAGTTCTCAGTGGGAGAGCTGAGACTGGCCCCTGAAGGTTGTGGAAAGAGCACGAGCTGGGGGCCCCCAGGAGAGGGGCTGAGCCCAGAGCCCCTTCCTTCCCCACTCCTGCCCGGAATCGCCCCAGCTGCATACCTCGCAGGCACATGTGGGGTTTGAATCTGAGGGTGGAGGGGGTGCCTTGTACCCTAAAAAGTGCTGCCTCGCCGTGTCACTGAAGAAACTGAGGTCCAGGGAAGTAAAGTGACATTTTTAAGGTCTCAAATGGCAGAACTTGTGTGGGGTTTTGAATCTGTAAAACGGGAATTAAGACTGGGGCATGTGTGTGTCTTACCCACCAAATCGAGGCACCGCCCTTTATCTGAGGGTTCAGGGTGGGGTCCCCCGCTTGTCCTTAACCCCCCTTCCCCACCCCAGGCCACCTGGTGGACGCGCTGAAGAGCTACGAGGTCATCTTCTACCTGGCGGGCTCCGAGGTGGTCCTGGCCGGGCTCTTCATGGCTGTGGCCAACTGCTGCCTGCGCTCCCGGGCCGCCCCGCCCAGCCCGGGCTCCGAGGGCGGGGCCAGCGACTCGGAGGACGCTGAGGCCGAAGGGGACTCCGAGCCCCTGCCCACCCAGGAGCCCAGCGGCCTTGAGGCTCTGGAGTTGCTTAGCCCTGGGGCTGGGCCCTCCGACCCAGAGGTGGGGGCAGAGCCAGAGCCAGAGCCGGACCCGGAGTCTGTGTAGCACAGAGGCGTGGGGTGGAGAGCACGGACTCCAGACACAGGGCTCCCCCTCCCAGAGCCCTGCTGCCCTGGCCGAGGGAGGCTGCTCAGGGGGTCACCCCTGGGGGCCAGGTGGGAGCTTCCTCCCTGTACGCCCAGCGAGCCCTGGCCGGCCCTGCCCCCGCTCAGTGAAGCTGCTGAGCCCGAAACGGGTCTGAGGGCTGTGAAACTCGTTCATAAAACTCAGCTGAAAGAGGTTGTTCCTGCACCTCCACTGTGGCCGTGGCTCTGGCTTCGACCTGGGGAGGGGCGGGGAGGGAGTCTGAGAGGCTCTCCAGGCCCTCCAGCCTGGCAGGTGCTGGGGGGGGGGGGAGGGGCAGAGATGGGGGAAGGGTGGGGAAGGTGTTCCCAGACTGAGGACTGGGTGGGCCTGGCCCTCCCACCAGCCCCGGCCCTGCCCACTGGCAGCACCTGCCACTGGAGCATGGGGGCCGCTTGCAGAGGGACCCAGAACCCTGAGAAAGAGCAGCGTCAGGACGGGGTGAGCCCTGGCCCCGAGCCTCCGCTCGGCGCTGAGGCCGGCAGTGACCCCACCCTGTGGTCGCCTGGGGCGCGGGGCCAGCACTGCCCTGCCGCCTTCGGCAAGGTGTCCATCCCCTCCCCTTTGAGGGCCCTGCCCCGCCGAGCTGAGAACCTCTCTAGGATGCAAACTCGGTGTCCTGTGGGCACCGACGTGGCTGAGAGCTGCCCCTGGCGCCTGCTTGCCGCACGGGGAGTCCGGCCGGCTCCTCTCGTGCACGTTGATCTAGTGCAGGGAGCTCCCTGCCGGGAGGTTTAGGTACCTGGTCCCTCTTCCCGCAGACCTGGCGCCCCCTTCTTTGCTCCCCTCCCGCTAACTCCTGAGTGTGGTGACCAGGCCAGTGGAGGGGGCAGCCTTCCCACCAGACCCTCTCCGTCCAGCCATGCTCTCAGCAGGGCTCATCCCACTGGGGACCCCTCCCTGTGGCCGCCCTTATCTTCCAGCCGAGCCCCAGGAAGGTGTGGGAGCCCTGCAGGCGCCTGGCTGGCTTACCTGCACTGCGGTTCCCCCACCCCCACCCCAGCCCCTGGAACAATGGCTCCCTCTCATTTTAACAGACAGAGAGCGGACTGTGGCAGGCCTGTCCCAAGCCCTTACCTGGTAACTCGGCTAACCCTCTGACAGCCCAACAAGGCCGGGCCGCCACCGGCCGAATCACAGAGGGAAGCCGAAGCCCAGAGGGAAGCCGAAGCCCGGGGAAGTCAGGGAGCAGGCAGGGTCAGAGGCCGCCTGTGCCCTTGGCCTCGCTGGCTGCCCTTCAAAGGGGGTGCAGTCCGACCGCTCTAGGGACCCACGTGGGCCTGGTGACAGCCCAGCCCTGCCAGTCTCCGCCTGCGTAGGGCGCAGTCCTGCTGGGGTGCTCTGAAAGGGACAGGACCACTATCAGTAACCGCACTGGGACCGCAGGGGGCGCTGGCTGTACAGGTGAGGCAGGACACAGGGCCACCCCGTTTCTACCCCCCGCAGACACAGGGTCTTCTGTGGCATCTCCTCTGGGCTCCTCCCAGGGCCCTGCAGAAGGGGCACCTGGAGTGGCCGGGGCACCTTAACATTCTCCTATTGGGGCCTCAGGGCCTCCTGACCTAGTGTCTGCCCTGCCCATCCCCAAAGGTTGAGTTCGAGGCCAGAGCCTGAAGGATCAAGGTGAGGGCGGGTGTGGTGGGCGCCACACAACAGCAAGCGGGGAGGCAGGGGGTCGCCTTTTGGACAGGACAGATCTGCGTCGACCCCACTGTCTGTCCAGTGTGGCCTCAGCGGGCGTCCCCTCTGTGACCGGGCCGCGGTGCTACGGGCAGAACTGCTGTGAGGACGAGGCACGTGTGGCACGTGAAGGGCCGTGACCCTCGCTGCCCACCCGCCTCGCGATCAGGAGACGAGGGGAGCTGAAAGGAGAGGCGGGTCTGAGGCCGCTGCAGAGCCCGGCTCCATCTGGGTTTGTTTATTCAGTACAGGCCCAGCCCAGCCCTCCCCCGGGAAGTGGCTGAGCTGGGAATAAAATAAATAAAGGCCGCCGAGGTGTGAGTGTGGACGGGGTGGGCCAGCCTGGGGGAGGCGAGGGTGCACTCGAGACACTGGCCCGGCCTCGGCTGTCCACCCCCAGCCCCACTCCAACGGAGGCGCCCACAAGGAATGGGCCCTGAACCTCCTGCCCCTGCCAGCCCTCTTCCCTCTGCCCTCTCGCCTTCCTGGGTCGGGTCCAGAGACCGAGCTCTCCTGGCTGGGGCGGTGGGGAGGAGGGTGGAGGGCCAGGGTCCAGGCCCGAGGTCGCAGCCCTGTGGCCTTGCCTGGGAGGGGCCCGGGTTCGCTGAGCTAGGACAGAGGAGCAGGGAGGCAGGCGCCCCAAGCCAGCAGGCCTTTATGCGCCACCCTGTTGCGCGGCGGCCCAGCCCCCGCTCCCACGCTCTCGTCCTCCCACTCACCCTACCCCCCAAATCCGCACCCCACAGCGGGCGCACTCAGGAGTCACACCAGCTTCCACCCTTGTCCAGGGGCCCGGCAGCCCCTCGCGCATCCCTGGACGGCTCCCTGGCTGCCGTGTCCTCGTCGTCTTCATCTTCGTCCTCCCCGTCAGTGAACTCGTCCTGGCCAGGCCCGTAGGCCAGCGTGGTGTGGGCCAGGTCCACCTCGATGGGGAAGACGTCGGCGTCGCGCAGCACGGCGTAGCAGTCGTTGTAGTACTTGGACATGGTGGACACGAAGCGCTGCAGCTGGAACACGATGTCCTGGACTGGGCAGGAGAGTGGGTGGGGAGGCACCAGTGGGCCGGCTGCCTGCCTGTGGCGTGGGCCCTCCCCGCCAGCCTGGGCCCGCTTCCTGCCCTGGGCTTCCCATCGTGCACCGCCTGGCCCTCGAGCTGCCCACGCCTGCACAGTACCCAGGCCTCTAGCTCCCCCTGGGGGGACAGAGGAGCCCTGCCAGGGCGGGTGGGTGTGGACTGCACCCCAGGGAGTCCAGTCCCACCCAGTCCAGGCTCTGGGGAGGTGGGTGTGCTCCTGCCAGCTCTCCAGCTTGGGTCTGACAAAGCACTGCATGGCAGGGCCTGGCTCTGGGACGTCAGGTTAAAACGTTCCCTTCTGGGCCTCAGTTTTCCCAGCTCTGAAATGGGGAGAAGATGGTATCCACTCACCACAACGAGGATGGTGTATGGACTGGCTGAGGGAGGGCATGACCCTTGGGCCCCGATCCCCACCAGGCCCTCACCATGCTTCTGGTCCAGCAGCTCCATCTTCTCCAGCACGTCCTTGCGCATCTGGGAGAAGCGGGCGCGGGCCTCCTGGCGGCAGCGCAGGATCAGGCGGTACTCGTAGTTGCCTGTGCTGACCCGGTACAGGGGCTCCCCGAGGGCCTGGGGGGGAGGAGCACATCAGGGACCTGGGTGGGGCGGGATCTGCTCTGGGGCAGACGGGCAGGGGGCACCACATGGCACCTTTCGAAGCTCCCAGGGCTCCTCACTCCTGAGGTGCCAGGGATTTTGAGAAGCACTTAGTTACAGTTTCATGAGAAAATAAAACAAACCCTTGCCTCGTTAAATAAAGGGACACTGAGTCATAAGATGGATCCCAGTATCAAAAATATTACAGATTTAGCCCTAGCTGGTTTGGCTCAGTGGATAGAGTCAGCCTAGGACTGAAGGGTCCCAGATTCAATTCCAGTCAGGGCACATGCCCAGGTTGTGGGCTCAGTCCCCAGTCGGGGGTGTGCGGAAGGCAGTCAATCAATGACTCTCTCTCATCATTGATGTTTCTATCTCTCTCCCTCTCCCTTCCTCTCTGAAATCAATAAAAATATATTTTAAAAAATATATTACAGATTTTAAAAATAAAAAAGGCCTCTCAGGAGTGAAGAAAGTCCCTTTTTCCTTGCAAGAACCTCACACAGTTGGGGCGGGAGGAACGGGAGGTGGGGGGTGAGGCGGGGAGACAGCCCCAAGTCTCCAGGAGTAAGAGCCCGGCCAAGCCCCCAGGCCTCTCCCAGGTTGGCCTGACCCACCTGGCATCCTGAGAGACCCAGGACATTCTTGGGGCTCTGTGAGGCAGGCAGGGAAGGTGCCCCCCCAGCCTTTCTGATCCCAGGGCTGTGACGCCCCCACCCCCACCCGTGACACTCACAATGCAGCTGTATTCCTCATCGTCCATCTCCTTCACCTTCAGGCAATATGACTGCGTAGGACAAGTGAAGCCAGGCTGTCAAAGTAGCTGCACCTCCCGGATGCCCACCCCATGTCCCCAGTGCCACATGCCACACGGCCCCTAGGCCGCCCAGGGGAGCAGCCTCCCTGCAGGCTCCGGCTGGGACAGGCTGGGCGCCCGGGAAGCACAGGGGTGCAGCCCCCACGCAGGCTGACCCTTGCTGGGTGGTCCCTGGTGGCAGCACAGGGGAGGGCACTCATGTGGGAGGGTGGGGAGGGCCTGAGAGGCAGCCCACCATTTGCCAAACTCCAGTCCCACAGGATGCTCTGGGGAAGGTTCCGTGGCTACGCAGCTGGGAAGACCCGCAGACTCACGCTGCACACGGCCTGCCAGAGGCTCCCGCCGCGAGGAACCCCAGCTCGCTTAATGCCGCCTTTTCCCTCGACTCCGCTGGACCACAGAATTACCATTTAAACATAAAACTCATTAACACCCCTTGGTCAGCACTTCATAACCACGGCCCTAGTCTAACCCATTACTCAAAGTGACCAAGGAGTCAGAGGTCCAGAGTGAGGGCCCTGCCAATGCCCCAGCCCCTCCCCAGGCCCTGGTCCACCTCCTGCATCAGACTCGACAGGTTCCAGCCCCCCATCCCCGGAGGCCGCAGACCACTGACCAGGTACTCGAACTTCACGTCCAGGTACTTCTTGATGGTGAGGCGGGTGTCTGGGATGGCTTTGTTGAGGTACGTGTTCAGATCCGTCAGCATCTGCAAGGAAGGGGAGAGTGGGCCGATGCTTAGGCCCCCACAGGCAGGGGTCAGAGGGGCCAGGGCGACAGAGAACAGTGGACTCAGAATGTCAGAGCCACCGGGCGCTGCTAGATGGTCTTGTCCATTTCAAGGATGAGAAGACAGGCCAGGGCAAGCTGAGACTCCGTGGGGGAGCAAGGGACACAAACCACCTGGAGGTCACCCTTGGCCGAGGCCAAGGTGCTCGACTCCAACTGCATGACACGTCGCCCCTTCTCTGCCCTCACGCACGGCCACACAGGCGCCCCGTGACCTACCGGCTTGATGGTTTTCAGCAGCCGGATGCCAAACTTCTCAATGCTGCGGTGGGCGTCCGCAAACTTCACAAAAGCCTCGCTGGCCGCCGGCTGGGGCTCCCGCACTCCGATCACAGAGAACACGTCCCCAAAGGCTGCACGACAAGTTTGCCCTGAAGGCGGCCCCGACCTGGCCCTTAAGGAGAAGCCAGGGATTTGTGGGGAGAGGCCAGGAGGCGATGGCAGGCTGGGGCCAAGGTGTGCACGGGGCCTACACCCCAAGAAAGGTGTGTCTACACCCCAAGGGAGCTGGTCTATACGCCTCAAGTAGGGATGGGGAATGTCCAGCCTGCGGGCCGTATAAGGCCCATGAAACCACCCGGTCTGGCCCTGCCAAAGCATTAGGGGTGAGTTAATTACATATCTGACCAAACAGAGCAGCTAACTTTTAAGTGGATAATGTTGTATGGCCCCGAATGATGCTATAAATATTCCAATAGCCCTGGGCAGAAAAAAGGCTCCCCAGCCCTGCCCTCGGGGATCTGAGGGAGCTGGGCATCCGCCCCAAGGAAGCTGGTCTACACCTGGAGGGAGCTGAGACTCCAACCTGCTGAGGGAGCTTGGTCCGTGCCCTAAGGGAGCTTGCCCTCGTCCCCCACGTGACCAGGCCACGGAGAGGGCTGGGCCAGGCTTGGAGGTGGCGATGTCTGGATCCGGACACCTGGGTCCTCAGGCCAGCTCTGCCCCAGGAGCTGTGGGGCCATCTCCTCTGCCTGAGCTTCTCTTCCCCAAATGAGACCACGCAGGAGGAAGGGCCTCGTACGCTACATGGCAGCACAGACGGACTGGATGGGGCTCGGACAAGAGACTGGGCCCACAGAGACCAGCAGCTGGTCAAGGTGCCCTCCGCGCTGCTACCTTCCAGCACCTGGACGTGCCAGCTACGTGCCAGCTAGAGCTGGCCCTGGCCGGTGCTGTGATGTCTACCTGAGCACGGCATGAGGACCAGGGACAGCAGCCACACCTTCACTTACGGGGGACACTGAGCCCGGAGAGGGGCAGGGGTTTGCCTGCGGTCATGCAGCAAGTTTGGGGCGCCCTTACCCCGGTGCGTCTGCGACAGCTCATAGAAGGCCCGCAGGAGGTTCTTGGTGTGCTCTGTCATCCCTGTGGAGAGGCCACCGAGGGGTGGGCATGTGACGGGGGCGACCCTGGCCCAGGACATGGCCTCCAGTCCACCCCACCAAGGCCTGCACTGCTCCTGAGTGCACCCACTTTTCCCACAGCCCCCCTAGACCAAGCAGGAGGCGCCCCTGGGACGGGAGACGGGACTCCGCAGGGCAGGAGTGGACGCACCTCCTGTGGGCTCTCTCTCTGGAGAGCGGGCCGTTCTGGGGCCTTCGCTACGTTTACACGCACTTTTACTTGAATGCTTATGGGTACGTATTACTTTTACAACCAGAAAGTGTCTTAAGACTTTTTAAAAAGAATTCTTAATGGCCACGGTCCTAGAACTTTTCGTCTGGCATTCCTACCCCCACCCCGCCACCGTCTTTGGAGCAGGCCTCTGGGACTCCGGCCAGGCGCTGCCCACCTTTATAGAGCTCAGCCGTCCGCTCCAGCTCCTCCAGTCTCTTGACAAGCCCATCTGTGGGGATCAGAGAGAAGGGGGTGGGGGTCAGGGTCTCAGCAAGCAATCGGGGAGAGGGCAGAGGCAACCCGAGGACAAGCAGGATCGGCACAGAACGGAGTCCTTCGGGGGGATTTGGCACCTCAGGGTCAGCTGGGTTCAGAGGTGTTTTGTAAACAGCTCAGAACACCCAGATGAGAGGAGGGCTGGCCCCCCAAACACTCCTAAGACGAGCCCCCACCCAGAAGGCCAGGGCACATGGAAGGGGCAGATGGGTGATAACACCAGTACTTCCAAAAGGCATGTGTGAAGACCGTCGGAGCCCCCCAAGGCCAGCCTAGCAGCCCCGGCCCCCATCCCGCTAACACGGGCTGCGCTGCCCACAGCCGAGGAGGAAGGCCGTCAGGGACATGGGAGAGACCGGTGGATCAGCGGTCAGCGTAACAGGCTCCATGTGGCTCCCAGCACCGAGCAAAGGGCCGGCGCAGAGGGGGGTGATGGGGGGAGCGGGCGGAACTCTGGAAGGGCTAGGCTGTGAGGGAGAGCTCGCGTTAGATGGGGCCCTGAGGGCCACCTTACTGTGTGCAGACACCAGGCTAGGCTCCAGGAATGCCCGGGTGCATGAGATCTGAGTCGTGCCCGCCCTCGAGGCTCCCAGTCTAGGAGGAGCCAGACAATGGCCAGCCGCTGCCTGGCAGTGACAGGCTGCGAGGGGAGGGGAGGGGGCAGCTGCCTCACCTCAGGGGCTGGAGCAGGGCCCGTGGATTGCCAGGGCTGAGGCAGGCCTTTCAGATTAGAGAGGGGCGGGGCAGGGAGCTCCCAGACAAGCTCAGGGCAGGGCAGTGAGGAGCGGTACCGTGTGGGGCTTCCTCTAGCAGTGGGTGCCACCTCTCCACTCCGACAGGATGAGGCCTGCACACCCCGCGCCCCCAGCAGCAACTGCAGCCCAAGGGCCCTGTTGGTAGTTTGCTGCTCCCCACTTCCCCCTGCCCCCGCCCAGGCAGGGTCTGGACTACTTCCCTCATCCTATATAATAAAAGGCTAATATGCAAATTGTCCCCTCGACCGGGAGTTCAACCGGGAGTTGGACCAGGGAGCGGGCCGGCCAGCCAACCAGCCATGGCCACTCCCCTTGGCAGGCCTGGTCCAATCGGCCCCAATCAGGGTGGGCTGGCCAGACCCTACCCGTGCAGGAATTCGTGCACTGGGCCTCTCGTTTTATCAGGAAAAACAACGGGGGACAGAGAGATGAAGCCACCTGGTCAAAGGCACACGGCGGGCTGTCCCAGCTGGTGTGCTCTGCCCGTCCCCTGCTGGCCTGGAGGGCAGGGAAGGGAGCAGCAGGGGCCGCCCGGGCCTTTCTCTGGGCAGGGAAGGCGGCTGTGGGACGGGCTGTCGGGAGGAAGGCTTGGCTCAGGGGGAGGAGGGGGCACCTGGAGGTCTTCACGAGGCGTTGGCCCCTGGCGGCCTCCAGGCCTGGCTCCCCAGAGCCTTGGCGCCAGGCCAGCCTGGCGGGAAAGGAGCACGTAGCGCTGCTGTTGCTTTTCGCTGGGTCATGGACATCATGACAGCTTCAATTTTAGAAACCCTATTTCAGGCCGGGAAATTGCCAGGTTCAGGGAAAAACACAACAATCAGTTCTAATTCCATCCCGACGCATGGTAACTACAGTAACAGGGATTTTAGACACCGAGGCCGAAAATAGCAGCCTCCACTTCTGAACACCACTTGGAACAGGCTCAGACGCCACCCCCACGCCCAGCCAATGAAGGCCGGTGTGCCCAGCTGAGCCCACCATGCCTGGAGGTATTTATATCCCCCACGGCCAGCAGAGCCGCTGCTGTTTATACACTCAGGCGGATGACGGGAGGAACAGGTCCAAGTGCCTCGCTGGCCACCCTGGGGGAGCGTGTGCACACGCGTGTGGGTGTGAATGTGCGCGTACACGGCGTTCTCCCTCCAGGCAGCCGCCTCCAGCCCGGGCAGGGCCAGCAGGGCGGCTGAGACAGGGCAGCAGCGCCACCTCCTGGAGAAGGCGGGGCGGGAGGGCAGTGCGGGAGCAGTGGGCGTGCTAGAAAGGGGGTGAGGGAGGCACAAGGGGCACTGAGCCCTGGTTCTGGAGAGCAGCTGGGCAGTGGCGGAGGTACCAGCCCGGGAGCCGGAAGAGGCACCTCCCTGCTGTGCTGTCTCCCGGTGGGAGCTGCGCCTGTGTCTCCCCGCCTGACCACCGCTCTGGAGCCCCCCCAAGGCCAGCCCTGCTCTTTACAGACACACCAGAGACCCCAGCAAAGTCAACGCCTAGTGACCACAGGCAAATCTCTTCCTGGGCACCCCCACGAGAGCTGGGAAATCCCGGCGTCCCTCTTTGGGAGCTGGAGGGCCTCCAGGGATACAGAGAGGCGACCATCAGCCCCAGGGGTAGAGGCCAGGCCAGAGGGACCCACAATGGCTTGGTGGGCAGCCACGATGCCCTCCCCCTGGGAGCCTGGGCCCGAGACCCGAGCTAGAGCTGGTGTGAGGGAGGGACTCACCATTGCACAGGATGGCCCGGCTCAGGCCCAGCGCATCCGCGGTCCCCGAACTCATGTTCTCCACCAGCCGATGCTTCACCTTCTTCAACACTGGACAGCGAGAAGAGGGCTCAGGGAGGTGGCGTTTGCAGCTGGCCCCAGGCCACCCCTGCCCCCCGCATCACGACTCGCGGGGACTACACCAGGACGGAAGTGGGGTGGGGGTGGGGTGACTATGAAGTGGGGAGGTACCAGGGGGTACTGGGCCCTGCCCTATTCACTCTCCACTTCAGGAGTGAGGCCACCTGGAAGGAAGGAACTATGTAAAGCGCTCAGCCCCAGGCCTGGCACTCCGAGTGGCTGCCGGCCTTCACCGAGAGCCCTGGTGCCACAGGCTGGACCCCGAGCGGCTCTGCTCCTCTCTTCCACACCTGACCTGGGGGTCCCGGGGAGCAGAGGCGCCAGCTGCCCTTGGCCCCAGACTGTTACTGACTCGTGGTGGAACACGGTTGCACACTTGGTCCTTGGAAGGGGATCAGGGTGGGGACAAAGGGTTTCAGCGGAAGGACCCCAGGACAGGCTCAATCTGCCCTTGGCCTCTCCCCTTAAAACCCAGGAGGCAACTCTGGCCCTAGGGTACAGGGGAGGGGTGCTGGAGCCTGGAGATCTGGGAGGGGGGGCGGTGTTCACCCAGGGGGCACGGAGCCTCGAGGGGTCTCCGGTCTGTCTGATGAGGTGGCTGGCCCAGAGGACCTCCACTCTGCCCGGACCTTTGAGTCTTGACTTTTCCACAGACCCAGCCCCACAGCTGGGCACCTGGTCCTGGGCATGCTGGGCACCTGGTCCTGGGCATGCTGGGCAGAGGAGCGGCCTGCGGCCCAGTTCAGACCGTGAGCTCCCCTGGGAGAAGCTGGGTGGGAGAGGAGGCCGAGGGGAAGTGGGGGGTGCAGGCCAGGGCTGGGCGCCCTCCCTGTTGGAAGGCAGGGTACCTGGGCTGCGGTAAGCTGAGGGGTTGGCTTACAAAGGTCCCCGGGGAGGTGGCCTGCCAGCCCTGGGGGGCGGCTTGGTCAGAAAGCTATCGAGCACGACCAGGCAGCTGCCGGCGCACCGCCATGAGGAGGAGACCCGGGGCTGGGGCCGCTCACCGATGTCCAGGGACATGCCCTGCTTGGGGTCCGCCTGCAGCTTGTTGTAGTGGATGGTCACCTCCCCCTGCAAAAGCAAGGCAGGCCGAGCTGAGAAGGAGTCCCCTGGGCCCCAAGCCCCTTCCCCAGGGAGGCCTGTCTCCCGGGAACCTGTGGTCGTGAGAGAACCCTGAAGGCAGCCCTGCCAGGCCCAGGGCTGTGCCAGGCCCTGGGGAATCAGCAGGGATGGGGCAGACATGGTCCCTGCTGTCAGAGCCCACAGCCTGGCAGTCTGACGCCCTGAGCTCCAGCCAGATCAGGTGCCCTGCCCTCCCCCACGCCACACTCCAACCCTTTGCTGCAGAACTGCCCTGCACAGCACGTCTTCCCCTGCACCCTACATCGTCCCCACCTCCCGCCCCTCCATCCTCAACCAGCGCGTCTGAGCACCTCTCTGTGCCAGTGCTGGAATGGCAAGGAGCCGCACAGGGGCCCGCCCGGGGCCGGTGCAAACACGGGGTTACACAGTCCTAGCGACTGAAGAGAGGTGCCAACTTCTCCCAAGAAGCCCTCCCTGACCACCTGAGGCCGCCGCATCGCTCTCGTCCTTGCACTCTTAAGACCCTGCAACTTGGGGCTGAATCCGTTCAAATATAAGACGGGATTTCAAAACCGCGTCCGGAATGGAAACCACACTGACCGGCTGTGGGCAGTGTCGGGGTGGATGCGCCAGACCCCCTCAGGGTGCAGCGCCTGTGCTGGGGGCAAGGGAGGGAGCACCCAGCCCTGGGTGCTGGGCCAGCCTAGTGGCCGCAGGCAAATCTCTTCCTGGGCTGGGCACCCACCAGAGCTGGGAAATCCCGGCGCTGACTCAGAGCTGCACACGCACACAAGCCCCACGGAAACTGAGGGGCTGGCGCGAGGCAGGACCAGGAGGTCCTGGTGAGGAGCGGTGGTGAGGGGTGAGGAGAGGACCCCGAGGGCGCACACACCAGTCCTGAACCAGAATGAGCACCTCGGCCCCACAGGTAATGCCGGGCCACGAAACCCAGACCAGGGGGAGCGCGTGGGCTCCAACGAACCTTGTCACTCCCTTCTGTACAACGGAGCCTGAGCCCGACCCCTCCTGTGCCCGGGCTAAAGGGCTGGAGCCCGAGCCCGACCCCTCCTGTGCCCGGGCTAAAGGGCTGGAGCCCGAGCCCGACCCCTCCTGTGCCCGGGCTAAAGGGCTGCAGCCTGAGCCCGACCCCTCCTGTGCCCGGGCTAAAGGGCTGGAGCCTGAGCCCACCCCTCCTGTGCCCGGGCTAAAGGGCTGGAGCCTGAGCCCGACCCCTCCTGTGCCCGGGCTAAAGGGCTGCAGCCTGAGCCCGACCCCTCCTGTGCCCGGGCTAAAGGGCTGGAGCCTGAGCCCACCCCTCCTGTGCCCGGGCTAAAGGGCTGGAGCCTGAGCCCACCCCTCCTGTGCCCGGGCTAAAGGGCTGGAGCGGGAGAAAGGACTGGACTCTTGCCCTGAAGGCGGGAGGAGTGAGAGGCGAGGTAGAACAGGACAAAGGGAGGAGGCACTGGCTAAGGCGGGAAAGAGGGACTGGAAGGGATGCGGTGCCCGGTCCTGAAGACGTGGAGGGAGGGGAGGGAAGGTCTGGATGGGGCCGAGGGAGCTAGAACTCAGCCAAGCCCCATTTACAGGGAACCCTTGACTCTGACTTCTAAACCATCCCCGCTTTGCGATTTCTTCACGGTATTCGTTTCCCAGTTACCAGCAGCCAGTCTCTGGGAAGCGGCAAAGGGCTACACGCCTGCTTCCGAGGGGCGGGAGGCCGCCTGCCATTCAGGAGGGGCCGAGGCCGGAGCAGCTGGCGGGCAGGGGTGGGGGTGGGGGTGGAGGGAGAGCAGGGAGCAGGCAGCGTGGGACTGTGGTCGAGGAACAGAAGACCAGCAGCTGCCCCAGAGCCAAGAGGGGTCCCTGGGGGTCTGCGAGCCCAGAAGGATCCACTGGAATGAAAGTTCCATCAGGGACGGGCAAGGGGGCTCCTGTCTCCCTCCCAGGCCCACCACGGCTTAGCCGGCATCGGATGCCGGGGTGTCTGTAACCCAGGTGAGTTCACCGTGGACTTCTAGCTTCGGCTCTGACTGGGGAAACCCCGGGCCCTGAGTCTGCTGGCGCCCTGGAAGCTCCAGGACAGGCACCTTCGGTTCTTGGTGCCCCTCGTGCCAAGGCCCAGCCCAGGTCCTGCAGCGCTATTAGTGCCAACTGAGCGAGTGAGGAGAAAGCGAGGGGGTGACCCAGACCCTGATGCTCTGAGGAGGGGGCAGCGATAGGCCGGTCTCCGCGCCAGGCCTGCCGGGCCTCCGAAGTGCCTTTCCTGGCACAGGGCCCCGCTCCCGGCAGCCCTTACCTTCACTTCCTGAATCATCTTTGCTACCTCCACCTTAGTCTTTCCTTTGATTGACCTGCCGTTGACACCGGTGATCTCATCGCCAGCTGCCACGGTGCCGTCCAGGGCTGCCGGCGTGTTGTCAAATACCTGGGGGTGCAGAAGGGGGAAGGGGAGTGCTAAGAAGACACCCAGCGGGAGACAGTCATTCCCTTCACCCCAACTAGTGCCTGGCTCCGTCCTGGCCTCTATCCTCCCGTCTCTCTCTCTCTCTCTCTCTTTTAAAGATATGTTTTAATTGACTTCAGAGAGAGGGAGAGGGAGAGAGAGAAACATCAGTGATGAGAGAGAATCACTGATCGGCTGCCTCCTGCACACCCTCTTACTGGGATCGAGCCAAAACCCAAGCACGTGCCCTGACTGGGAATCAAACAGTGACCTCCTGGTTCATGAGTCAACGCTCAACCGCTGAGCCACGCCGGCCAGGCATCTTCCTGTCTCTCAGGTACTGGAGAAGGGCAGGGTAGAGATGCCTGAACAGACAGAAGCGCAGGACCCCACATTCTTGGAGGGGGAGGAGGACGGAAGGTAGATGCGAACTGATGAGACTTGCCTTTTCTAATGCCAAAAGCACTCAACCTGACACAGCCCTCTGAGTGTTTGCTCCTCCAGTCATTTATTTAAAAGGTTCCTCTAACAATGCTCTTCCAAGCTGATACTGATTTAGCCAAAATTACAAAATAACTATGCTGTGGAGATAGGGTGAGAGGCAGCCGAGTGGTTTTGGAAGAGAGAGGCTAAGCAGGCACATGGCAAGGAGGCCAGGCCCCAGGGAGCCTCCCTAATACCTCCTGGGCCAGGAGAGGCCAAATCTCTCGTGAAGGCAACACCCTAAGCCGGCAAGACCAGGTCCCCGGAATCTCCGTCTTCAAGACCTAGAAGTGACCCTTTGCAAGGTCCTCAGAGACTGTACTTCCCCATCTGCCACCAATGGCCACTTAGCTGTCAGAACAGGTTAGAATCCAGGTCAAGTTTATGTCCAAGGTGGCAAGCTTCCCTCCAGGGCTAGAGAGAGATCATTGCCTGTCCCCACTCCCGAGTCACAGCTGACTGAGTATCACCAGGCAGCTTCCTCTACCAGGGACCACAGAATTGTTCATTACCGCTGGCAGATCAGCTGGAGAGTGAACTAATGCCATAAAAATATAGCATCTGTGCTCTGGCTAGTGTGGCTCACTTGGCTGCATTGTCCTGTGCACCAAAAGGTGGCAGGTTCGATTCCCAGTCAGGGCACATGCCCAGGTTGTAGGTTTGGTCCCCAATCGATACTTCTCTCAGACATCAATGTTTCTCTCTCTCTCTCTCTCTCTCTCTCTCTCTCTCTCTCTCTCCTCTCTCTCCTCTCTCTCCCTCCCCCCTCCCTCTCCCTATCCCTTCCTTTCTAAAATCAAAACATGTTGCTGTTTTTTTTAAGTAAAAATAGCAGTAGCTACTATTTAATGACTACTTATTGCGTGCCAGACGTTGCATTATGTCATTTTATTTAATCTTCCCAGCAATCTGAAGATGCTCATCTTTACATATTTTATATACCCACTTTCCAGGTGAAGAAACTGAGGCCCAAGGAGGTTCATTAACTTGCTAATAAGCAGAGAAGCTTGCATTTGAACTCAGGCCAATGTTATGTCATAGTCTTGTAGTCTTTCCACTACACTTCACTTGTGCGAGCACCAAAGGCTGACAGCTGTGTTGATTCATTAACGATATTGCATTGAGGGTCCACTCTTTGTCAGGTGTTACACCAGGAGCTGACTGCTGTGAAAAGCAACCTGGGCCCTGCCCTCACAATGCAAAGAGTCTGAAAAAGCAACCAGATACGGAACCACCAAAGAGCAAACCCCCAGTGACAGATGGAGGTAAGTGCCAAGAAGGAAAAGGAGAGACTGAAATCACAGAGAAAGACAAGGGCAGACCTGTGGAGAGGGGGTGGCCAGGAAGGCCTCCCTTAGGAGGGCAGACCTCCAGAATGAGAAGGAGCCAGCTCTGCAGAGTAGAGAAAGGAACCTGCCTTGGTCATGCCCAAGTAGGAGGTGGCCCGCCCCCTCCAGGACCTCACCCCACCCCCACCCCCGGAGCACCCAATACCTGGACGATATAGAGGCAGGGGCAGTACTGAGCCCCTCCTCCGATGCTGATCCCAATCAGGTTCTGAGCATCCTTCTGCAGGGTCACCTTCCCAGGCACAGTAGGGATTCCGCTAGAAAGACAAGCATCTGAGGCTGAGTCTCCCGGAGGAAGGGGGACTGGAGGGACGGGGAAGGGGACAGGCCTGCGAAAGCCCCCAGAGGCTCCACCTGCTGCGCTGCCTTTGCTTTCACCCTTGGCCACAGGGACAGCATCTGTGCTGGGACGTGCACAGCTCCTGGAGTCACACAGATGCGGGGTGACATCCCAGCTGTGCCATGGATCAGCTTGGGACTGGGTCAGTTACCCTCTCTGCGTCTCAGTTTCCGCATCCGTACAATAACATGGACTAAATGGCTACTTTAGCAGAGTTCCCGTAAGAAAGTGCCCAAAAGACATTTAACACCAACGCTGCCCATAGCAAGCACTCCCTAAAAACAGGCCCCCCTTCCCTGTGCTTCATTCACCCCTGAGGTTTGAGTCAGACTTGTCACCTCCTCGGGGACAAATGGGACATGATGGTCTCGTCCTCTAACTACCCAGCACCCATCTCTCAACTGCTTTGCTCGTTACCGCTCAGTGTTCACTAGAAGTGAGCACTTACTTATGCTTTGCAGTAAGTATTCTCATTTACTCACTCATTCATTCAACAAATGTTTGCTAACAACTACAGACGCCGGGCACCTTACAAAGTGCTGAGGGCACAAAAAGGCACCTGACCCAGTCCTTGCTCTGAGGGAGGATTCGTCTCCCCAGGAGGCAAGCAGAACTTTGGAAAACCTGTCCCACTAACTGTCTACACTGGGGAAGGCAATATGCTTGATATTCCTACTCGTCCTTCAAACCTGGCTCAACTGCCCTCCCCTCTGCGAAGCCTCCCTGACCCCCTGCTCCATCTGCTCTCCTCCCCGTGCAGCCAGGCCTTTCTCCGGCAGGGCCCTCGTGGCCCGAACTGTAATGGCCTGTCAGTGAGTCCACGCCCCCAGGGACGGTGAGCTCCTGGAAGGGAAGGGGCCATTCAGCTCCAGGACAAGACCTTGTCCGCTGGGAAGCACGGTTGGGTGGGCCTGGGAAGTAAGGGGATCTGGGGGGCCTGGGGCGCCTGCACTTTGGGGACTTGGGGGAACAAAGTACTCACAGTTTATCCTCTTCGATTTCATAATCCAAGTCTGCAAACATGGTTCCGAGAGCTGAGGTGGGCGGGCTAACTGCCCAGCTCGGCAGGGGCACAGAGAACTGGATCCGGGAGAGAAAAGAGCGTAGGGCTTAGGGAACCGAAGTGCCTAGATGCCTCCCCCAGCCCGGGCAACCCTGGCCCCGCTCCCCTCGGGCCGGCGGGGCGGGGGGAGTCCCGGCTGGGGGGAGTCCCGGCGGGTGGGTAGGTGATTCTTACTAAGAACAGGGGGGGACTCCAGGCCAGGGCGATAGACGCAGGTCCCAGAGCCCGCCCCCGAGTCTCCAGGCCCTTGGAAGCAGCCTCTGTGGCTCACCGGAAGCGCCGGCCCCACAGTCGGTCCGGGCCAGGCTGGCACCTGAACCCACCTGCCGTTCCACCTGTCGGCGGCCGCGACTGTCGCGTCACTTCCGGAGGGACGCGGAAGTCATGCCTTCCCTCTCTGGGTATTTGCCCCGATCCCTGCAGGCAACCCTCCCCTCCCAGGCTCCCGGGGCTCCCGGAACCAGGAAAGAGAACCGGTATGAACGGAAGTTCGCCGTTAGCCTGAGAAAGCGGAAACAGAGGGAAGGTCTGGACAGGCCGGCAGCGCTCGACCCCGCCCCTTGCCCAGAGGCCGCCGCCATCTTGGTAAGGGCAGGGCTCGTCCCAGCGTCCTCAGCGGGACGCCAGGGACCACGCCGGCGGGGCGGTTGCCGTGGCAACGGAAGCATCCTTGGCTGGGGAGACTTTTGGTGAAGTCCGATGACCTACCAACCCTATCATGCTGTGACTCCTCTACTACAATGACAGTGTCCGAGGCAGCCTACCCCCAGTTTTGCACACCAGGAACCTAAATGCAAGAAGAGGGGAAGGGATTTGATCCAGAGCCACCCATCCAAGATCTGGTCTAAGATTCAGATCTTGAGTTTGAGACTGCCGCCTCCTCCAGCGCCCTTTTAACACGTGCACACCTGTGTTCAGTAGATCTGCTATGGACAGACTGGACAAGTTACCTTCCCTCCTCTTTATAGGCCTCTTTGCCCCACATGCAAGCTAAGCGCCGAGGCAGCTGCTTGCTATGGTATTTGGTGAGCGGTTCCTCACACCCCATCTCCTGTGTTAGCCCTGAGGAACAGCCCCCTGGAGTCCCACTGAGGGCCAGGAAATGCCATCAGCGCTTCCCAGCCAAGGAGTCCGAATCTCATCTCCCCGCCAGCCTCTGCTGCCACTGCTGTTGTGTATAGCGGGTTCCCCCCAGGGGGCTGGTGCTCCCAGAGCCACAGCCCTGGCATCCACCTCACCCCAGAAGCATGGGCCCAGGCCTGCCCAGCTTCCTTCCCTAGCTGCCAGGGGTGTAGGGAGAAGGAGAGGTGCAGAAAGATGATTATCCTAGTATCCCAAAGCCTGATGGGAGCCCCACCCCACTCTCTTAGGGAGCTAATCTGAGCCTCATCAGATGTGCAGATGCCACAATAGCAACAACCTTCCCATGGACCCACTGCTCTGCAGTCCAGGTCACCTCCACAGGATTTTAAAGTTCACCATGACCCTGTCTCTCTTCCTCTTAGGCACCGACTTTATACCCTTCCATGGGATGCTAGGTCTCCATCAACAGGGGTCACCGTGACAAAAAAGAAAATCAGGTTGCTTTGTAATGCCTGTTAGAATGAAAATATTGACCCACTTTATGCTGTCAGTGGAGGGGTCTCCAGGGTCAGCCCACACAGCCTGGAACATGTTCCAGCCAATTAAAGGGTGAGGTTGGGGCCATGAATTTATTTGAGAGGAAAGAGAGTTGGGGTGCCTTGTCCCATCACCAAAGTAAGCATTCTTGTCTCCCCAGCTGGACAGGGAGCCTCTGGCGGCAGGTCTTGCCCTTTGATCTCCCACAGAACCTGGAACAATATCTGGCTGAGGATGAAGTGCATCAAAATAGCTGTGACCTTATATGAAATGGGACGTTCTCCGGGCCCGGGAGGAGAGGACGTGGATGGACAGAGAGGGAACGAGATGACGAGGGCCTGAACCGGGACAGGGGCAGTCAGCAGCTTGAGCTTCCTCCACAGGGATCACCAGACCCCTGGGACATAAGACCGAGTATATATGTCCTGAGTTTTGGAATTGTGATCTTCAGCAAACAGCAACTTCCCAACCTAGGAGCTTTAACACAGCTTGCACTCTGCCTCCTCAGCACATCACAGACCAAACTCCAGGTCTGCTAGTTTGTAGCTGGGGGATTTGGGGCAAATTGCCCATTGCCTCTGTGCCTTGGGTATCTGTAAACTGGGGATGGTGATCCCTCCCGAGATAGCAGTTCTAAGGATGGAGATTAAAGGGAGAAATGGGTGTGAGTGTGTTTTGTTAGTGACTCACCTGGCACAGGTGTCAGGCTTTATTGTCCCCTCATTATAATCATTTTGCCCAGCTACTCCAGAGGGCAGGGCCGATGGCACACTGAAAGGGCCTCCAGATGGCCGGGCCCTGCCTCAGGCTCCTCAGGGAGGTGTCCCTGTGCAGAGTCCTGGGCTCTGTCACCGTCCTGGGCGGAGTCTCTGGGGAACTAGAAGGCTGCATTTTCACAAAGCCCCACGGGCGGCTTCAGGGCCAACTGCGATGGAGCATTGTCAGAGGCTCAGGGTGCACAGTGTCTGTGTACACTCGGGGGGCCGTTCAGGTCCACCAACAACCCTGCCCCAGAGGCCTCCCCATCAGCAGGAGCCAAAGGCTGGGAAGGCTTCCTGGAGGAAGTGACATCTCAGCTGAGTCCTGAAGGAGGTGCTGGTGGTACCCAGGCCACAAAGAGGGGCAGGGTGACAGGCAGAGGGGCAGGCAGAGGGCACAGTGGTGCAGGCAGTAGGGGGTGCACGGTACAGTCCTTTCTCAGGAGGTCACGGTGGCAGGGGAGGGGGTGAAGACAGACAGTGACAGGGCACAGTGACAGGGGGATGAGGTCACCATCCAAGTGCATGGGGAGAGCTGCCACCTTTGCCAGAGTCACAGGTGAGAGGGGTCAACAGGGGTCTCAGAGGGGAGGTTTGAGCACCTTCTTCCGGATGGGTAGGATTCCAGGGGTTGAAATTGGGGTGAGAACATCCACCCACTTCCAGGACGCCCTCACTCTCCAAGCTTGCTCCTCCTCCTCCTCCCCGGCTCTGCTCCAGGCAGGCAGTGACCTCTCACCTGGCCCCGGCCTGCCACTGAAAGCTGTGTGACCCTGGGCCAGTCCCAACCTCTCTCTGGGCCTGGGTTCCCTCCATCCTTCCTCCCTCAGTTCCTGAGCCTCAGATTCAATGGCAAAAGATGGCCCCTCAACCCCATATTCCTGGGGACGTGCTGCCACCAAGTGGCCATTCAGAGAAACACCCCTGAGGACTGGAGCTGCATGAGCTGTACACCACCCCCACCTTCCCACCCCTGTCATTGCCACCACCCTGCCCAGCTCAGGGAGAGACCACGAGTCTTCGTAGTCGGTAGGCGACGGATGAGGCTGGGTATCCATGTGCCGTGCTGTGTCTGACGTGCCTGCCCTTTAGCGCGGCTGTAGCCCCAGGCCTGACTCACCCCTGGCTTCGCAGCCCCTTTAAAGGTCAAGAAATCAGGGGTTGGTGGGTGGAATTTGGCTCAATTAATCATCAGCATAGAGAGCTAGAGCACGGGTTTTTAAATCAAACAGATGATGACAGTACTGCTAGCCGCCAGCACTTCCTGGGCCTTCCCTATGCACCAAGCCTGGAGCGGAGGCTTCCATTCATTGTCTCCTGGAAAGCTCACCAGAGCCCCTGGAGGTGGGGCTGGCCCTGCCTGCATTCGTTCATTCAGCAAATAGTGCCAATCAGAGAACAGGAAAACAAGGTCTGGCCCTGAGCGAGTGGGAGCGGCAGGTGAACCCAGGTAACAACCTCCCACTTCAGAGCATCAGGAGAGGCCCCAATTCTAACGGGAGCCCAGTGGGAAAGGGCAGGATTGTGGACTCGTGGGAGCTTGTCCGAGTAGAGTATATGGGGCGTTATCCAAGACGTCCCTTGAGATAAGCTTAACTGGGCAGGTGTTCGGACATTAAGTAGTTGCCAGGGAAGAGGCTACTCTAAGCGATCAGGGCCGAGGGTAGGCATCATCACCTGACCTACATTAACATAGTTAAGACTGCTGGAGGAGCTAAGCCACACATGAATATGCAGCTGCAAATCACACAGCACTTTATTACTCACAAGCCTCCTGGTGCCGTGGGCTCAGGCTTAACGGGGTCCCCGGGGAGAGTGGCGTCCTCTGCGGGCAGCGGCAGATCCGTCTTTGGGTGGCTGGCCGTCTGGTTCGGGCAAGTCAGCGGGAGGAGGGCGACCGAAGTCTCACCATCAGAGGTTCGGCCGTTCTTCTGCCGACCGGCGTGGAGCAAGGCCACGTGGAGCGTGGATCGGGAGGATGATTGATGTCTGAAGCCGGGGACCGTTTTTAAGCCTGTTCTGGCCCAGGGCAGTCCAGGTGGCTATCAGTAGCATACGTCATCATACAAGTGCTAACCAGAGTACAAACTGGTTATCAGCCACAGTGTCGCTCAGAAGGTGTCTATCAGGTTCACACACATCATTCCTCACCTCAGGGCAGCATTCAGCTACGGTCTTATCTACATGGTGCAGCTAGGGCTTGGCCATACACAAGTATTTCACAAAAAATAATTGTTCTAATTTCCTATAACACTCTTTGTTTTCTATTGCCATAACAGTGTAACACTCTCTACTCATTTCCCATCATTATCACTATTACTATGGCGCCAGCAGAGGCGGGAGCAGTTGGACCCGTGTGCCCCGTGTGCTGGCTGAAGCCACGGGCAGGCGCGGTGGTGGCCTCATCTCCTCCTCCCTGAGTCTGAAGCAGGGTCGGGAGCAGGGACAGGAGCTGAGTGACTGGGAAGCTGGACTGGGGGGCGGAAGGGAGCCCTGGCTGGGAGGGCCAGCCCTGGATGATGAGTCTGTGGGGCCAGATTCCCTGGGGGCAGGGACGCTTCTCCCACTCACTGGGCGGCAGGGGCTGAGGAGGGGAAGGGCATTGCTCAGAGGCAGCTGCAAACTCCCAGAAGCCCCCTCCCAGCTTTGATGGAGCCATGGACCCACTGCCCTTGGGGTACCGGGCAGCTCTCCCGCTCTTCTCAACCGCCTCCGGGCTGCCTCTGGCCAGAGGTGGGATGTGGGCATCCATGGGGCCCTGAGTCCCCCCCCCGCTAACCACCCCCAAAGCAGCTCTATTCCTGGCTTTGCTTGGCATGTAATGGGCTGACCCTTGACCTCCTCTCCCCCTCGCCTAGCTCTCTGCCCCTGGGTGAGGTCAGTGATGAAAGCTGTGGGAGCCTGGGGCGGGGGGAGGGGGGCGGGGGTGGAGGAGAGGGACAGGGCCCGATTGTTCGGTCCTAGCAGCCTGCTGTCTGCAGAGTAACCGGCTCTCTGCTCTCCAGTCCTTTCTCTCCCTTTTCTGCTCTTACTCTCACTCTCCGTCATCCTCCCTCTTTCTCTTTGTCGGTCCGGAGTTCTCCACCTCAGGTGGGACCTCAGTGACCGTGCAGAGGCCAGGGCACCGGAGAGCAGGAGCCAGACACGGGGCCGGGAAGAGCCAGGCCCAGAGCCTCCCCCAGCTGTGGGATGGTCTTGGGATGCTGAGCCAAGCCAGCCCCCCCCCCCCCCGGAACTGCCACGTGATGCAAATGGGACCGTCTTCTCCCTCCTTGGCCTCTGATCTGCCCCGGCCCCGCCCTCTACATCCATCCGCGTCGGGTTCTCTGTTTTGCCCCCCATCTGGCTGTCCACCTTGGACCGTAACCACCACACAGAGCTTGATGATAAGCCCTGCTATTGGGGGGCAATGCCCTCCCTTCTTCCTCAGGAGCTCCAACTGCTCTTAGTGCTCTGCCCTGCCTCACTGCTTCTAGAAGCATCTTGACAAACTTCACCAAAAACCTACGGGGGGGGGTGGCGGGGGGCAGAGTGAGAGTGGATCAAGACGGAATGGAATCTAGACATTAATTAAGAACTGAGTTCTTTATGATACTGAGTCTCCCTAGGCAAGCTCATGGCTGACCCTCTGCATTATTGTCTCTTTGCGTTTTATGAGGGAGCTTTTCGAGTGTACAATATTAGAGAGAAGAGGTTTCTACCCAACACCCAGCCTCGCCACTGACCCGTGGCTGCTCCACGGTCAGCCGTAGCCCCGCCCCTCCTCGGGTCCCGGCGCTCATTACTTCCAAGCAAATCTTTGGGATCTTCTTCAATATCGTCCAATCATGTTTCTCGTCTTACTTTTTGTTTCCAAATGATTATAGATTGACAGGAAGTTGCAACAATAGGCCCTCCCGTGGTGACGCCTCACAGCACCACAGTGCTTTCCCCAAACCAGGAAGTTGGCATTGGCACCTTCTGCAGACCTGGTTCAGGCTGCACGAGTGTTACATGCATTCGTGTGTGTGTGTGTGTGTGTGTGTGTGTGTGTGTGTGTGTGTGTGTTCCGTGCAGTTTCATCCGCTGTGTGGATTCCCCACAATCAAGACACAGACCTGCCCCCACCACGACCCCTGACTGTCAGCTACTCACTGACCGTGACACCCGGCTCCTTTCCTTCTTCCCGCTGCAACTTAGTTCCTTGTCATTGTCAAGGGGTTCTCGGTGGCCTGGGTGTGCTAAGTTTTTAACTAGTCATGCTTTGAAGGGCATCTAGGCGGTTTCCAGTTTTTGACTATTACAAATAAAGCGACTGTGCACAATCGTGCACGTTTCCATGCGAATACGAAGTGTTGTTTCTCTGTAATAAATGCCCAGAAGTGTGGTGGCTGGGTCATGTGGCAAGTGGATGTTTCCTTTGCTTTTTTAAATCCTCACCCGAGGATATTTTTTGAGGATATTTTTCCATAGCTTTTTCTAGAGAGGGTGGATGAGAGAGGGAAAGATGGAGAGAAACATCGATGTGAGAGAAACACATTGATTGGTTGCCTCCTGCATGAGCCCTGACCCGGGCCTGGGCCGGGGAGGAGCCTGCAACCGAGGTACGTGCCCTTGACTGGAATCAAACCTGGTACCCTTTGGTCCGTAGGCTGATGATACTCTATCCACTGAGCCACACTGGCCAGGGCAGATGTTTCCTTTTCTAAGAAACTGTCAAACTATCTTCCGGAGAGGCTGTATCTCAGTAACATTTTATGTTTTTCTCTGTAACTATTTCATTAGATTTAACTTTTGTTTTTGTAAAGGAGGATTTTTTAAAATGATACTTTGTTGATCTGATGTGGGATAGAACTTGAAACCTGGGTGTGTGCCCTGACTTGGAATCAAACCCCCAACCTTTTTGATGTACAGAAGGACGCTCCAACCAACGGAGCCACCTGGCCAGAGCATATAGATGCAATTTTTATTGAGATATAATTTACACACCATAGAACTCGTCATGGTTAAGAGTACAGTTCAGTAGGTTTTAGCACAGTGACAAGGCCATACAACCATCGCCACAACCTAATTCCAGAACGTTCTCATCCGGCTGAAAAGAAACCTTTCCCATCAGCAGTCAGTCCCCGTCCCCGTCCGTGGCGCCTGGCCACTGTTAGCTCGCTTTCTGTCTCTGGGGATTTGCCTATTCTAGGCTTTTCCTATAAACCGAGTTGCATAACACGTGGCCTTTTGTGTCTGACTTCTTTAGCATAATATTCCCAAGGTTCATGCATATGTTGTAGCTGCATTTCGTTTTTTATGTTGATTTGGTATGGGACTATCCTATATCTCTATCTCTGCTGAATTTTTTCACTGCTCCAATAATTGGCCTGTGCGTTATTTGGGGTTTTCTATGTAGACAATCGTATCATCTGCAAATAATGCCCGGTTTGCTTCTTCCGTTCCAATCCTTACACCTTGTTGTTGTTTTTCACGTCTTCCTGCCCCAGCCAGCCTGGATCCCAGGACAATACCAAAAAGATGCATGGATGAGGGCAAACTCGCCTTGTCCCTGATTTTAAGGAATGTGTCCGCTGCCCCTTTAAGAACCATGTTGGTACTGGTTTTTTGTAGATGATCTTGATCCGTTCAAGGAAGTTTCTTTCTATTCCAAGTTTGCTCAGACATTTTTATCATAAGTAGGTGTTGAAATGAATGGCCAGTGCCAAGATGATCATATGACTTCTCTCCTTTAACCTATGAACATGATAAATAGCGTTAATAGACTTCCAAATGTATAAAAATACATTTCTAGGATAAACCCAATTCTGCCCTGATGTCTATATCCGTTTTATTCATTGCTGGGCTTGTTTTGTTAATGTTTTATTTGGGGTTCTTGCATCGAGGTTCACAAGTGGGACCGGCCCATGTGAATTCACCGTGACAATGGAAAGGGCGCCATCTCTGACCTGAAGTGCCTCTGTCTCTGTCTCCCGGGGTCGCCCTCCCGCTCCCGTACACACTGCTTTGGCTGGAGGGGTGCTCCTGTGGGGGCGGAGGCTGGCAGGCACCACGGGCCCCCAGGCAGCTTCAGAGGAGGGAGCCAGGGAACAGGGACCCTGAGCTTCGGAAGGGACCCAGAGCTGTGACATCTCTGCTGGGCCCTCATTGAAGAGGGAGACTTAACAGAAATCTTCCCCCCTTCTCCTTGGGGGTGGGGGTGGAGTGGGGGTAGCCCTCCAAAGGAAGTGGCTCAAAGGGGGCAGGGTCAGGGGTTAATGACCCCATTGTGCTGGGGCTGACGGATGGCCTGCCTGTCTGGCAACCACAGAGCTTTCGCTGCCCCAGGGCCCGCCCCTCCCCCTCCCAGTCATCCCTCCCAGTCATGGTCTGCGGCAGGGGCCCCCTGGCCTTTGATGATGGCTGGGGGCCCTCCCTGCTGTGGGGACGCCAGGCCAGCCTCTTCGGTGGGGTCTGGTCTGCTGTGGCCCAGATGCAGCCCCCACTCCCGCTGCTCCACATCCCCCCCCCTTCCCTCCCACAGGGGCCTCAGGCTGGCTTGGCCGCCCCATGCCAGCCCTGCCCGCCTCCTGGGCGACTAGGTCCTCAGAGATGGCCTGACGGAGCCCAGCTCGCCCGCATTGCGGCCGGGAAACAGGGTATGACTCGGTCACGGCTCTCCTCAGGAGCAGGGCCAGCCGGGTCCCGGGACTTCCTGCTCACGAGTGTCCCCACTGGGGCCAGCTCCACGCTGAGGCGAATCGCATGCAGCCCTCCCTCGAGGGGCTCACGGGCTGTGAGCAGGACAGTCTGACCAAGCGCCATAGGCACCGAGTGCAAAGGGTGTCAGAAGGGGATCCCCTAGACCAGCCAGCAGGCCCGGGGGGCTTCCAGAGGGAGGTGACACTGGGGCTCCTTCTAAACAAGTGAGTGGAAGTGAGACCGAAGCAGGTGGGGCAGCAAGGAAAGGCGTTCCTGGAAGAGAGAACAGCACCAGCAAAGGCGCAGAGTAACAGCGGCGCAGCCTGTGGGAGCCACGGCAGGTCCGTGGCAGGAAAGGAGGCCCAGGGGCCGGCAGGGCCAGGTCTCCCAGGGCTCACAGGCCACCAAGTTCCATGTGTGGACGAGGCAGTTTCTCTCTCGGGGAGGAAGAGAGCCGAGAGCCAGGTCCTAATCCTGCCTCCGTCCACCCATGCGTTCATCCCTCCGTGGTCCTCCGGCAGGTCCCTTCCTCGCAAGCAGGCCCTGCACTGGGCTGCCCGGTCCCAGCCCCCGGTGGAACCTGGAGGACGGGCTGGACGAGCAGACACACCTCCACCGGGCTCTCTGCCGCTCCCCGTCACCTGGCGGGCAGGGGTGTGTGAGAGGCTGTTCTGGGCCCCACAATGTTGACACTGACAGGGGAGGCAGGGGCTTGAAGAGATGCTTCCAGGGTGAATCACAGGCCACTTTCAGCAGCAGCAGTGTCTTCAACAGCGTGGCTGAGCCCATCGGCCGGAGTGGCCTAACGGGGACTTCCTGTTGCAGGGAGGAAGCATCGCCGGCCCCCCAGCTGGATTTCCTGTTATTTGCAGCCAAATGCATTCCTATTCAAGCTCCTGGTCTCAGGCTGAGCAAACACAATGGCCGCCAAGGTCTGGAAGGTCCGCTGGAGGTTTTCCAGAGGATGGGACTCTCTTAAACACACGGCGCACTCCATGCCTCGTTTCAAATCGCTTTGAGATGCATTTACTGTAGAAATATGGAAATACCATAAAATACAAAGTACTAAAATTTTTTAAAATCACTCAATGTCCCACCACCTAAATATATAGCTAAGGTTGGCATTTTTGTGTTTCCTTTGTGTGTTTTTTCCCCTATAGTTTTTAGATAACCTGGAACTCACAGCATGTAGCTTTTATTAAAGTTGCATGTATGCATATATCACTTATGTCGGGGATTTTACTTAAGCATAAATAGACCAAACACATTTCCTATGTCATTAAGAAGCTTCATAAGCACCATGCCGTATTCTGCCCTAGGAACGTGCTATGATTCATTTGTCCAATTCCCTGTAAGGTGGCCCGCTGTTCACTATTGGACGTGTTGCAATAGACCTGTCTGCGCGCAACCATGTATGCGCACCTGGTGTGCTGTGACAGAGTCGGACAAGTGTGGCCTCCCTCCGTACCGAGTCACTGCAGCAGCAGCTGAGCCAGGAGAGCGTCCGGGCCCTTTGCTCAGCGGCCCCCGCGGCGCCCGGCGGTGTCCTGTGGTCACGTGCTGGCTCTGTGTCCTCCCGTGAAGCAGGCTGTCAGCAACATCGGCAACAAGACCACTAGCAACTCGGTTTGTGTTTGTCTTGTGATAAGAATACTTAACATAAGAATGACCTCTTACAAATGTTTAAGTTTTTTAAAAAACATATTTGTATTGATTTCAGAGAGGAAGGGAGAGGGAGAGAGAGAGAGAAACATCAATGATGAGAGAGAACATCAATGATGAGAGAGAACCATCCATCAGCCGCCTCCTGCATGCCCCACACTGGGGATTGAGCCCGAAACCTGGGCATGTGCCCTGACCGGGAATCAAACCGTGACCTTCTGGTTCATAGGTCAACACTCAACCACTGAGCCAGGCCGGCTGGGCACAAATTTTTAAGTTTTAACAACTGTTTCCCTGGACCTACAAACCCCAAGGAACGCCCAGGTCTCCCCAGACAGCACACTCCCCGTGCCCAGGCTTCCTGCACCCCTGCCTGCCTCCCCCCACCCCCCAGCAAGCCAGAGTCCTGGAGGCCAAGCCCTGCCCTCCCTCTAGCAACAGCTTCCTTGAGATGGAATTCACTTACCACACATTCACACATGCACAGTCCACAGTGCAATGTCCTTTAGTATGTTCACAGAGCTGTACAACCATCACCCCGATCATTTTAGAACATTGTTATCACCCCAGAAAGAAACCCTGCGCTTTAGCCATCCCCTCTACCCTCCACCCCCAACATCCCCTAGGCAACCACTCATCTACTTCCTGTCTCTACCGATGGGCCTGTCCTGGAACTCCAGACTCAACTTCTCTCGCCCGAGTTTCCTCACCCATAACATGGGGATGCCCATGCGGTGGCCTCGAGGGGGTTGCTTGGAGGGTTAGGATAAGGTCACACAGGGCGTAGGAGGGTGTCTGGCACAGACTAAATGCAATGTGATGCCCACTGTCATTATTATTTGACACCATCTCCAGCGGCTGGGGCTCCTCACCTGCCCCCACGCCAGGCTTTGGTTTTCAAAAACTTCCAGGAGCCCTACTCGGTTTGGCTCAGTGGATAGAGCGTCGGCCTGCAGACTGAAGGGTCCCAGGTTCGATTCCGGCCAAGGGCACATGCCCAGGTTGCAGGCTCCATCCCCAGTGGGGGTCCTGCAGGAGGCAGCCAACCAATGATTCTCTCTCATCATTGATGTTTCTCTCTCTCTCTCCCTCTCCCTTCTGCTCTGAAATCAATAAAAGAAATATATTGAAAAAAACAAAAAACTTCCAGTAAATTGGGTTTGGGACTTTCGCTGGAGACTCAGGCCCATTTGGGCGTTTCCCACGGGCCTGGGCATAGTCCGAGGGCTCATTTTTGGGAGGGGTTTGGGGGAGAAGCACAGGGCTCGGCCCAGCTGCAGCCCGGCTTGGCTCCCTGAGCCACGGGGACAGACAGACACTTACCCCTGAGCCTCAGGGAAATGGGGTCCCTCCCACCTCGGCGGACAGAGGGAGAGGGTGGTGGGAAGGCACCTGCTGGTCCCAGGACAGGGAGGTGCCTGGTGGGGGCTGGGGGCAGGGAGGGCGCCCTCTCCCAGGGGACAGGGCGTCACGCTGAGCCCAGCCACCCCATGTGTCCCCACAGAAGCTGGGGACTCGGGCGTGGCCGCTCTCAACATGGCCGTGGCCACAAGGCCCATCCGCGCCCGGGGCCTGCGGGGTGAGGGCGCCACGGCCCGGCCACGGTCACTCCCGCAGCCCGGGGCGCAGCGGGGGGGGGGGGGGGGGAGGCGGGAGTGGGGGGCGGGGGCTGGGAAGACGGAGAGGGGCAGGGAGGGGAACAAAAGGCCCCTTTGTGGCGGCCGGGGAAGGGGAGGTTACCCAATGCCCGGGAGCCATGTTGGTAACAAGAGAGCCATTCTCTGCGCTTGGAAAACAGCGTGGAGCGCGGAGGGGACTTAACCCCATGGGCGCGGGCGGCCGCGGTGGGCGCGGGGCTGGGCCCGGAGCGGTGGCTCCCGGCGGACCCGCGGGCAGACCGAGCCCCAGCGTGGCCGTGGCCGTGGCCGTGGCCGTGGCCGGGTCCGGCAGCCCGTGGACGGGATGGAGCGTGGCCTCCCCCCCCCCCAGGCCTGGCCGGAGGGCGAGCCGGGGCTCCAGGCTCTGGGCGGCACCAGCCTCCGGCCCCTCCCTCCTTCCGCCTCCGGCCTCAGTGGGTCCCAGGGCCACCCCTCCGGGGCCTCCTCTGCTGACGGTCTTTCCTCCAGAGGAACCCCTTCCGGCCTGTAGTTTCCTTTGTTACAAAGCCTTTCCTGACATTTAGCTAAATCCCTTCCCTCCCCACCTGCTTTCTCCCGCCCCGCCCCTGCCAGCAGCCCTGTCCGCCCCGGAGGCACAGGTGGTCACCAGCCAGTGACCGGGCAGTCCCCCCGCCTCCCTGCTGGGCCCGGCCACGTGCACGCCTGTCCCCTGTCCCACCGCTGGTCCCAAAACCACCTCCCCCAGGGCCACAGGGGAGCCTCTCCAGGAATGAAAATGAAAGGGCAGGTTGCTCCGGGCAGCAGAAGAGGCCCCTCCCCTCCCCTCCCCTCCCTTCCTTTCTTCCTTCTTTCCCTCCCTCCCTCCTTCCTTCCCTCCCTCCCTCCTTCCTTCCCTCCCTCCCTCCTTCCTTCCCTCCCTCCCTCCCTCCCTCCTTCCTTCCTTCCCTCCCTCCTTCTTTCCTTCCTTCCTCCCTTCCCTTCCTTCCTTCCTTCTCTCCCTCCTTCCTCCCTCCCTCTCTCCCTCCTTCCTTCCCTCCCTCCCTCCTCCCTTCCCTCCCTCCCTCCTTCCTTCCTTCCTTCCTTCCTTGCACAAATGTGTGTTGAGCACTGGCCACTCCTGCCCTCAGGGAGCGGATGTTCTTGTCTGGGACACAGACACATAAATATACAAACGAATGGCAGGCGGCCACGCTCCGTGGTGGCAGCAAGGCGGGGTACAGGGAGAGGGTGAGGGAGGGTGTGGGGTACAGGGAGAGGGTGGCGGGAGGGTGCGGGGTACAGGGAGAGGGTGAGGGAGGGTGTACAGGAGATCGGGGAGGGCACGGCATCTGACAAAGGTGGATGAAGAGGAAGACTGCCCGGGGCAAGAATGTTCCAGACAGTGGGGGCAGCTCAGGCCAAGGCCCTGAGAGGGACGTGCCGGGAGGGGGCCAGAGAGGCCGCAGCAGAGAGAGGGAGGGGAGCGAAGGGGAAGGGGCTCAGGCCTCGTGGGAATGCTGGAGGAGCCTGGGGTGAGGGGCCGCGGGAGCCTGGAGCAGGGGAGGGTGAGGTCTGAGCCCCATTTCAATAAGGACTCTGGCTGTCGTGGGGGAATGAACGGTAGGAGGTCAAAGGTGAAAGCTGGAGACCTACCAGGACCTCCGAACACGGCATGCCCCATCCCTCATAGCCACTGCCCACCGGATGCCCAGCCTCTAGCCCTACAGTCCAATCCTCCCTGGAATACAGTTGACTGCACCCCCTGCTGTGTGCTAAGAATGGGGCCCCGTTCCCTTAGCACAGGCAGGTTCCTAAGGAGAGCAAGGCAGGGATGGTACCAGGGAGCCTCAGGTGGCCTACGGGCCAGGGGGGAGGAGAGGGAGGCCACGTGGCCCAAGGGATACAAGCAAGTCAGACTCAGGGGTTCCAACTGAACAGAAAGGAAACGCGCCCCTGGCTGGCCCCAGACCTGGGCCAGGCACCTGGGCAGGTGAGAGAGACCCCTGTGTGCCTGTCTGCCCCCCACTGACTTGCTGTGGGCCCTCGGGCCGCCCCTGGCCTCTCGGGCCTCTGCATGCTCATCTGTCACAGGGCCCCATCCCTTCTGGCTCCACAGGGTGGTGTGAGCCCCAGGGAGGGGAAAGGGGTGCGGCCCCGGGTGGGTGGGAAGCCTGCAGGGGCTGTTCTTGGCAGTGGTGATGTGTGGTCATGGGGCTCCTGCTGGGTTCCAGGCCTGTACACCGTGTACACCGTGATCTGTGTACACCGTGATCCAATGGAGCGGATTCGGGCAGCAGACAGCGCTGCAAAGAGGAGGAAATGAGAGCAGGAGAGGAAAGGGAGATGAGGAGGGAAGTGGGGAGAGCTGGCCATGCTGGGCAGGGAGGGCTTCCTGGAGGCGGCGGTTTTAGTGCATGCACTAGGGCCGTGGTCGGCAAACTCATTAGTCAGCAGAGCCAAATATCAACAGTACAACGATCGAAATTTCTTTTGAGAGCCAAATTTTTTATTTATTTTTATTTTTTTATATTTTATTAATTTTTTTACAGAGAGGAAGGGAGAGGGATAGAGAGTTAGAAACATCAATGAGAGAGAAACATCGATCAGCTGCCTCCTGCACACCCCCCACTGGGGATGTGCCCGCAACCAAGGTACATGCCCTTGACCGGACTCGAACCCGGGACCCTTCAGTCCGCAGGCCAACGCTCTATCCACTGAGCCAAACCAGCCAGGGCGAGAGCCAAATTTTTTAAACTTCTTCAAACGCCACTTCTGCAAAATAGACTCGCCCAGGCCGTGGTATTTTGTGGAAGAGCCACACTCAAGGGGCCAAAGAGCCGCATGTGGCTCGCGAGCCGCGGTTTGCCGACCACGGGGCTAGGGGATGGGCAGGGTGTGCAGGGGCCACAGGTGCAGGAGGGCTTGTAGGCAGGCCCAGCACAAGGAAAGGCACAGTGGAGGGAACCAGGTGGCGAGGAGGAAAGGTGACGTCAGCCCCTGGCTGGGGCGGTGGGGAGACTGGAGTGGGAGCCGGGAAAGCCCCGGCTCCTCCTAGGCCAGAGCCCCCAGTCCCACCTCCACGCCCCAGCCTCAGGCGTAAATTCCTAGTTCCCACCTCCAGCCTCTGCCAGCCCTGCGCCGCCCCCCACACACACACACCCTCCAGCAGCCTCCCAGTGTCTGTGCTGGCTGATTCCGTCTGAGCTGTGCCCCTCACCCCCTCCAGGAGCCCTCTCTGAACCCCAGACTGGTTGGGAGTCCTCCCCGGAGTGGTTCATTCTGTCCCAAGAGGAGGCACTGTTATTGTGCCCATTTTACAGAGGAGAAACCGAGGCTCAGAGCAATGTCAGTATGCACAGCTGGTGCCGTAGCTGAGGCTCCGAGAGAGGCCTGGCTTGTTGGAGCTCTTCCCTTAGCGCCCCCCCCACCACCCACTCACTCTGTGCCAGCCGCCTCCGTCTCCTTAGACCCGGCGCTGGGAGGTGGCTGATTCCATTACTGTCACCCCCACTTCACGGAGGAGGAAGCTGTAGCCCAGAGGAGGCCGGGGTCACCTGCCACCACACAGCCAGGAGGGGCCGGCAGATTCTGAAGCCGGGAGTGGCCCACCCACTCGTGCTGGTCTGAGAAGGCACCAAGGACAGAGGCCAGGACTGAGGCCGGGGACCTAGAAGGCAGGAGACGTAACAGTGGGGGCGGGAGCCCAGCATGGCAGGCCTGGGAGGTCAGGGATGAATGGCCTGCGGGTGGCGAGGCAGCACCCCGAAATGGTGGCGGGAGGAGGAGGAGCAAGGGGAACAGGCCGTGGAGCTGGGGGAGGGGGCAGTTGGAGAGGCAGGCAGGGAACTGGGAGAACTGGGGTCCCTGGGTTTCAGGCCACCCAGGTGCTGCCCCTAGGACTGTGTGGAAAGTGGGGGTCAGGCAGCGGTCACAGGTGTTGGGCCGGATGGAAGGCCTGGGCACAGCGCGGGTCACGCGGGAAGTCACCAGCGTGGCCCTGTGCCCGGGCCCCCGTCACACACTCGGGTGAGCGTAGGACGGAAGCCTCGAGGCCCTTCCACGGGACGCTGTCGTCAGGCAGGGGATCACATGGAGGGCGGGCGGCCAGGCCGCAGCGCCTTCCGGTCCCACCCCGCCCCGCCCCGCGGGATCCTGCTCTGCTCTTGGAAAACAACTGAGGAAACCAAGTGGAAACACAAATCCGCCACCCGGTCCTCCCCCCACCCCACCCCCACCCCGCTCCCTCAGGCCAGAGCCCCCACCCAGCGCACCCTGGAGAGGGCTCAGCCACAGAGGCGCCAGCCCAGCAGGGTGGGCCTTGGCCAGGCCCCGTGGGCATGATCGTAGGTCCCGGGCTCCCGGCAGCTGGGCCTGTCACCCCATCCGGTCCCACAGGGCCAGCCCCTCCCCAAGAAGACGCGGGGTGCCAGAGCTGGAGCCCCTCCCTCCCGCCCTCCCCCTGCAACCTCTAGACTCTGGGGTCCAGGCCAGGGAAATTCCAGGCTCCGCCCAAGAGCAGCCGCCCACTTTCCCCCTCTGTGGGCTCAGCTTCTGCACCTGTAAAATGGGACTCTATTCCCCCCCCTCCCCCGCCCGCCGGGCCGGCAGAGACAAGGACGGGAGGGCAGCACCAGTCAGCCGGAGGTGCTGGGCCCACAGGTCACTGTGCGTTTACAGAGGAAGCCTCCGGGTTGGGGCAGCCAGCTCCCTTCAGGGGACAGGAATTACAGCCAGCAATAAGGGGTCCCTAAGATTGCTCACCTCTGGCCAGCGGGGGGCCCGTCCCCAGCCTTCCCAGCCCCTTGGCCACGTCCACACACAGGCTGCTTCCCCTCCCGAAACGTGCCCAACAGAACTCTCCTCAACCTTCAAGGCCCAGCTCCACGGCCTCGCCCCGATTCGGGAGGAGGAGCAGCACCCAGCGCGTGTCCCCGTGTCCCCGGGGAGTGTGCGAGCTCCGCGCAGGCAGGCCTGTCTGAATCCTCCCGGAGTCCCTGCCATGTCACGGGCAGAGCTCGATCCGTGCACTTGAGCGGAGGTGTGGGAACTTCCGTGAACATGTATGAATGAGCCAGTGTGAGCATGAGTGTGAGCATGAGTGTGAGCACTGGAGGAGCTGGCCTAGGAGACGCCCGCAGCAACGTGGGCAGAGTCAAAGTTTATGGTGGTGCCCCCCCATACTCCTCTCAGGGTCCCTTCCTCCCCAAGCCCAGGACCCCCTCTCTCCTGGGCCCCCTCAGCCTGATGGGGCACCTGGCTCCTTGCTCACAGGTTCAAGGGCAGCGAGTGCCAGGCAGCAGCGGGGCGTGCCTAGGAGGAACATGACGGTGCATTTCAGTGGCTGCTGGGAGATGGCCGGGATGGAGGGGAGGGGACCCGACTCCAGGCAGAGGGGCCTAGAACCCCAGGGAGGGGCAGCGGATGTGAGCAACGTTTTAAAGGACAAACTGTCGCTGCCGATGATGAGCCGTGGGGGGTTAAGGGGCGGATGACTCAAAAATGACTCCGAGGCTTCGCGCCTGGGTCGAGGGGGAACAGTGGGGCCATTGACGGGGCAGAGACGCCGGTGGGGCTGCTCGGCGGGCAGGACGGCGACGCGGGTTTGGGGCACAGACTCACAGCGTTTTCGGCTACAAGTGACCCCAGAGCTCATCTGGGTCACACATGAAGAAACAGGGCGCCACGAGGAGCAGCCACGTGGCCGGGATGCCACGGGGGCCAGAGTCAGGGCTGGGACTGGAGTCCTGGCCAGGGCCAGTCCCGCTCCTAAAGCTGGCCGCGAGGCTTGGGCTGGGTCGGCGCTGGGGTCCCAGAGGCAAATCAGGCCCAGCCCCCACCCTCAGGGGCTCACTGACCTGCGGGAGACAGACATCGGCCATAACTGCAACCTGATGGAGGGGTTCCCACAGGCATGGCGGGCACTCGGAGGGCCAAGCCGACCTTGGGGAGACGGGAGGAGTGACCGAGGAATAATGACATCCAAGTTCTCAGGAGCGGGCCCTCTGTGCCAAGTGCATTTCATGGGATCCTGGCAACCACTGTGCCCATTTTACAGATGGGGGTGAGAAAGACTGAGTGGATTGTGGGGGGCCTCACAGGCCTGATGATGCCCAAACTCGTGCTCCTACCCCCTGCATCGTGGGAGAGGTGACTCGGAGTTTTCCAAGTGACAGGGAGGTGGCACCAGGCAGAGGGACCCACAGGTGTCAAGGCCCAGAAATCCACCGTCGGCCGGGCTGAGGCATGGGCGATCTGCTGCCCAGGCCTCCCATGTGGCATTCCCTGCCCCCTACCCTGTCCCCAGACCCCTTACTTCCCAGGACCCTGCCTGCGCCACCCCCTACTGGTGACCTGATGGGTTTTCAGACAAATGAGCTGGGTGTGGTGGAGTGAGGTCTGTCCCCTACCCCCAGGCCTTCCCAGCCAATCCTGTCCCCACCCCTGTCTTCCCCACTGTGTCATCCTCCCACGCCAGCAGTGGGCCTGAAAGCGGAGTGAGCCCAGAGGAGTGAGGGGTTGGCCTGCACGCCCCAGCCCATGCGCAGCTGGGCCAAGGCTCACACCCACGGGGCCGGGGGTCTCAGACAGGCAGAGCCGAGCTCGGACAACCCCAGAGTGGGCCTTCCACATCCTTCTCCATCCCTGGGCCCCGAGTTCGGGTCACCTCGGGAGCGAACCAGGAGGGAAGGAGGGTGGAGCGCTGGGGACGACATTCCGTTTGGAACCCACAGTCTGGAGTCAGCTCAGACCAGCTCTCAGAGCCCATTGTTCAATTCTCTGGAATTTTCCAAGCTTGTTGATGTCACCTTGGAAGCGTGAGACTGGCCCTGGTAGGAGTTTTTACACTGTGAACATTGCCCGCCACCCACCTGCGCCCCCTCCCCCCCAACCCCCAACCCTCCCCTCCCTCCAGCACAGAGCACACCTCCGTCCCCTCTCCTGGCTCCCCTGGAGGCTTCTGGGTTCAAGTCTTGGGTTCTCGGGGGAGTTGCTCTTGCTCAAAATCCATTAGCATCTCTCCTGCTCGCCACAGATTAAAGCCAGCCCTTCCCTCTGGGCTGTCCAGCCCCAGCCCCAGTCAGCCCCCCCTGCACCTCGAACTGCTGCCCCCATGCCCGCCGCCAGCGCAGGACAATAGATGATGCCTGTGCGCAGGCCTGCTGTCCCGCAGTCACACCTTCGCTCATGCTGTTCCCTCCTCCCCAATGCCCTTCCCTCAGCCCCACGTCTTGCAGCCCTCCCCACCTGTAAGGTTTATCCATAATTCGTGCCCAGTAAATGTTCTTTGACTGATGGAAGGGGGTTGAGTCGAGGCCCTGCAGCCAGGACTAAACTGGGGTCTTGGTCAAGGCTGGGGGCCCGAGAAAACCTGAATCCATCCCCCTGACTCAGGACAGAAAGACACCAAACCGTCCTGCCATCCCAGCCTGCTGACGTCTCCGAGGAACGGGCCTTCGTGGAGGACAGGCTGGGGGCTGCCCCCAGGGATGGCAACAACAGGAACCAACTCAAACCACCCGGGGCCTGGGAAACAAATCCCTTCATTCCCGGTTCAGCCTTTTGAACTCCTCTTCATCCTTCAAAGCCCAACCCAGATGCTACGTCTGACAAGAGGCCTTGCCCAGATCATGCCCTGCCCCTCTGCCTGGTGCATGCTGTGATGGCCATACCCGTGGCCCTGGGTAGGGCGTATCTGTCTGTGTGCCCATTGCCGCACAGACCACGGCCCGCGAGGCAGGGCAGCCGCTTGTTTAAGGCTGAGGCACTGCTGGTTGCATTGACCTGAATGGACGCCATCACTGTTGTGGGCATATCATCCCCTCTCCCTAGGCCTCAGTTTCCCTTCTACCTCTCACATTCTAGGATTCTGTGAATATGCACCCCTCCCTCTCCCCCCGCAGTCTCTAACCTTCAAGCCTCCTTCCCTAATCTCCCAGCCCCCCCCCGAGCCACACCCCTTCCTCAGCTGCCTTTACCCCCCTCCTCCTCCCCCCCCACACACACACAGCCAACCTCACGGCCATGCCCCGGACCCCCAAACTCCCTTTCTCTGGGTGCACTTTCCTCCCAGACTGTCGGTTCCTCTGAAAGGGCAGAGGCCTGGCCCATGCACCCCTGGCCCTGCCCACAAGCCGGGCACACAGTCACCCCCATTAATGCCCATCCAGGGGCTGTGAGGGGGCCACGGGGCTTGCAGGGCCCGGGGGAGTCCCTGTTCAGACAGGCCCGAGCTGCCTGCCCATCACGGTGGGGCTCCCCCTTGGGCCCCAGGGCAAACAGCCGCATCCAGGCTCGGCCTGCTTATCCCAGCCCTCAGAGGGAGGCTGTGTCTGTGCAGAGAGCAGGGTAGACGCTGCCCGTTACACACAGAGGAGGCAGGGGCTGTGGGGCCACGTCCGCCCTCAACCTCTGCCTCCTCTTCCTTCTCCCAAGCACACGTGCACAGGACGCCACACGCAGCACCCGCACACGGATGCAGGAGCGCACACACACGTGCACGGAGGACGCTGACACCCCACCTCAGTCCCCCTGCGCTGACATTGGGAGCACCGGGAGTGTCATGCCAGCGGGTACGCTGACCGCAGGGGGGCCGTGCGGGATTGTTAGAGGGCCCTGACCTCCTGCACCTCAACCTCAGCATCTCACACGCACACGGGGCAGAGCCAGGGCCCAGGGGCGGGAGGGACAGAGCAAATTGAGGGCGCAAGAAGCCAGTGTGGGCCTGCCGTCCCAGGAGGCTCCGGGGCGCAGGGGCTCTGGGCGATGCAGACGGAATGGCTTCGAGCCCAGGCTCGGTGCCTCCTCCCCTGGAAGCTGGATGATCTTCAGCAAAACCTAACCTCTCGTCTCAGTTCCCCTGCAGAACAGCGGCAGGCAATAGCGCCCACCTTAGTGAGCTGTGCCGCCTGAGGGAGTTCCCGGGGTCCCCACGGCGTCTGGCCAGCGGGCAGTGCTCAGCAACCGTTAGCGATGCTGTTGTGAGTACAGAGGAGGGAGTCCAGCCCTCCTGCCTCCTTGCCTGAGCTCGGAGTCTGTGTATTCACCCCATCCTCGGTGCTGGAAAGAACCCCAGGTCCCTGCCCTCCACGCCCTCCTGAAGGCGGGGAGGGTGCGAAGGGGCAGAGCAGCTCGCAGCCCGCAGTGCCCACGTGCGTCTGTCTCTGGGTTGCCGGGGGAGACAGGCGAGGGACAGTGAGGGACCAAGCCTGATGAGGGAAGATGGGGAGCCTGGAGAGGCCCCCCAAAGAGGGAGGTATGGCCTCAGAACAGAGGAGAGCGTCCCAGGCCGAAGGAAGGAGCAGGTCAGCGAAGGTGCGGGTGGCGAACCGAGGCCAGGGAGCGCCCCTGCAGAGGACACCATCACCCCAGCAGCCAGGGAGGGAAGCTGCTCTCAGCCCCGCCCCCTCTATGCTCAAGGTCCCCCCCCCCACCACCACACAGGCTGAGGGCCACTCCCCTGCTTCTCCTGCCTCCGCACCTTTGCTCACGCAGCCCCGCCCACAGGTGGCCATGGGCTCACCAACTCCAAGGACATGAACGCAGCGTGCTTTACTAGGATCACGGCCCTGTCCCACCGGGATAAGTGCCTGAGACCTGCACATGGTGGGAACTCAGTAGAGACTAGTGGAATGAATGAATGAGTGAATGAATGAATGGAGTGACTGCCTCATTCCCGCCCTCTGCCCCCGGCCCCCCGCCCCCGGACACTGGTGATTCACCTGATGACTGACACCATCCGTACCCGTGACCACACTGTGCAGCCCGCAGGAACTCTGACACACACCCGGCCGGGCCACCACCACGTGGAAGGCTGCTCTCCCTCCCTGCCCGCCCCCTCCCCTTCCACCTCCCACCCACGCACACTTTCCCTCTGCCTGGGGCAGCTGGTGGGAGGGTGGGGGCTGGGGTGGGGCAAGGCCAGAGGGGCCTCAGAGGCAGCAGCGGGCAGGGGCTGGGGGAGGCTGGGAAAGTCCAGGCTGTCTCTCCCGGGGGGTGGGGGGCCGTGTGTGTCGGGGGCGATAGCAGGGATGAGAGAGGGAGGAGGGTCGTCGGGCGGTACAGCTGCGGGCCCCTCCCCAGCAGCCCGCCTGGGTGCAGAAAGGCCTCTTTGTTCTCTGCCTTTAAAGGGTAAGAGAAACACTTATGCATGGCAAATTAGCCCAAAAATGTATTTCTCTAAAACACCCAATTGTCTCACCAGGCCTGCAGCTGCAGGGAAGTTCCAAGGAGCCGGGGAGGGGGCGGCTTTGGGGTGACCCTGGGGGACAGGGAGAGGCAGCGGGGGAAGAGGGGCCATCTCGCCTTCCCGCCTCTGCTCTCGGCGACTCGCAGTCACAGGAGGGCACAGCTGGGGAGGGCCCTCGGGTCAGGGAGACCGACGACTCGGTGTTACAGAGGGGGAAACTGAGGCCCAGAGAGGGGGTGTGACCACGGCAGGATGGGTGCTGGCTGGCAGCAGAGAAACGGCTGGTTCCTGTGTTCTGGACTCTCCTCCGTGCCCACTGCCTTGTCCCTGCTGGGGGGGAGGGACCCTGAGTCCCCAAGGCCCGCCGAGCCAGCTGCCCTAGACATGACGGTGACAGGAGTCACAGTGCCCACGCAGGGGTCTGAGCCCAGGAGGATGGACAAGAGCACCCACCGGGCCTCCCCTGCTCCCTGACCTGGGCAGCCGAAGGCCAGCCTGCGGGGGACAGGGAGAGGCGGGGAGCAGGCCGGGCAGCACCTCCTGGAGAGTGGAGCCAAGTGCACATGTGGAGGGGAGTCGGGGTGCCCCATGCCGCTTCCTTTCGCACTTCCCAGGAGCCCGCTGTGCGGGCCCGGGAGCACCTCTGGGCTCCCGAAGGTGAACCAGAGGCAGCCCAGGCCCCGAGGAGGGCCCGGTCCCACAGGAAGGCAGATGAGTACACAAGCAATGCCCATGGAAGTTCCCACGGAGAGGTCAGGGTCCTCCGGGGGTTCCTGACCACAGCCCAGGGCCGGGCCCTGAAGGGGGAGTCTCAGAGCGGACGGGGGACATTCCAGGCAGAGGGCACCACCGAGGTGTCTGAGACCACCTCTTCAGCATCGAGAATCTACTGAGCATCTCCGGATTCCGGCCCAGGCCCGAGACAGAAGAGAAGGAGCAAGCCTGGTCCTGACCTGGGGGGTCTTGGCAACTTGACGAAGCGAGTTTATGACAGAAACAACACTGAACTGGCCGCAAACTGTGCCCAAAGGACGGCGCAGGGTTAGGGCCCTGGCACCCTGCGTTAGTCCTGGCCCCACCAGCTCTTGTGAGACCATCAGCTCCCCAGGCTCAGTGCGTGCATCTGTACAATGGGCTGATGATATCTACCCAGGAAGACGGTCAGGAGAAGACATGGAAAGAGCCAAACCCATTGGCTGTCAGCACATAGGTTCTTAGGAAATGTTAGTTCTGGTCTCCTGGTGAAGTCTGGAAATGAGAGACATGGGAGAAGGTGGGGGCGGGGAGACTGTGTGTGAGAAAGAGAGTGAGTGTGATTGTATGCACGTACATGTGTATGTGACAGACTAGATGTGTGTGCTGGCATGCATGAGTGGGTTGAGTTGTGCACGTGTATGAGTATGTGTTGTGGCTGTGCACACGTGTGTGATGCATATGAGTGTGTGTGTGTGACTGTGAATAACTAAGTGAATGTGTGAGCACGTGAGTGTGCGAGCCCGTGTGTCTGCGGTGACGGGGTCACCTGTGGCCTGCTTCTCGGGAGAGATGACTGAGCTAAGCCTTGAAAGGTCAAACATACGAAGGGGCCAGGCGGCCGGGAGGGTGGCCCCTCAAGGTGGCCAGAGGGACCAGGAAGGGGACCAGGCCCCTGGAGGCCCCGAGAAAGAGGGAGACACCTGCTTCGGCGGGAAGCCTCCTCACCCAGCCTCCTCTGGGTCAAGGTGGCACCAGCAGCTGAGCCAGACCCTGCGAGGAGCACGGGACGGAGGCCCCGCCCACATTACCCAGGACTCCGCATGGCTTCCTCTCTGCAGGTTACTCCGCAGGGTGAGCCACACTCTCCATGGTCTGGTGTCTGCCCGCTCTCCCTGCTCCTCTCCCTGCCGGTCTCCTCCGCACCCTACTCGCCAGCCACCTCCAACCACCCTCTCAGACACCCCACCTCCCACCACCCTCCGCCTGTGCCTTCCCACCGGGGCAGCCACGGGGAGCTGGTCTCCCCCATGTGTCCCTTCCCCTGCTTTCCTGCATCCCCATAACGGCTTGTGCTCCCACATTCATCTATGACAGTCCTTACGCGGTGCTGTCATTTACAAAACTGTGATCACTAGACCCGAGGCGATGGGAAAACCTGTCAAAGAATTCTCTCCATAAAAGCCACCAGGAATGGAGAGCAGGGACTCAGACGGGCGTCGGCACACCAGTGCTCACAGCAGCACGATTCACAACAGCCCAGAGGTGGAAGCAGCCCGGCGTCCGTCGACAGATGACCAAAATGTGGTGCATACATGCACTGAAACATGAGTCTGCCTTAAGAGGGAGAGCATCCTGACACGCTACATGGGTGATCCCGGGAGACATTATGCTGAGTGAACGAAGCCAGAACAGAAGGAAAAACAGTGTCTGGCTCCACCTACGTGAGGTCCCTGGAGGAGTCAAATCACAGAGACAGAGAGTAGGACAGTGGGGGCCAGGGAAAGAGGGGGGGACTGGGGAGTTAGTGGTGAATGGGGACAGAGTTCCCATTTGGGAAGATGGAAAAGTTCTGGAGATGGATGGTGGTGATGGTTGCAAAAATGTGAATGGCCGTAATGGCACTAAACTGTACATGAAGGATGGTTAGAATGGTAAATTTTATGTTATGTATAGCTTACCACTAGGGCGGGGCAGGGGGGGGGGGCACCAAACACAGTTTTTCAAGGAAGTTCTTGTTAGATGGGAAGGAACAGTTTTCTTTCTGTGCAACCTGTTGTGACAATAAAAAAGGCAGGACAGGGCACTGACTCCCTCCCTCGGGGCGACACCCTGTCTCCTCCTCCTGGGAGCCCCAGGCCCTGCATGGGGGTGGTGGTGGGGGGAACAGATGCACAGTGAAGTACCCGGGTGACAGTGGCTTCTAGGACTAGGATCCCTCAGTCCTCAGGGTGACCTCTGGTACCCCTTCCCCTCAGCTCCCCCACCTCAGCCCAGGAATCTTCTGAGGGGGGCAGGGCACCCCAAGGGAAACAAAAATGACCCAGTGGGGTGCAGAAAAAAATGTTAGCTTTCTTTCCACTTTTATTTTCACTCTCGTTATTCTGAAACGTCTGCGTTGTGTGTGTTTAACACAGCAGTACACGTACAGCATTTGTAAATTCATAAACAGACATATGCCTGGAGATCTGACTTGGGGACGGACTAGATCTGGGGAATTCTTTTTTATATCTTTCCCTTCGCCCAGCGCAGGCACCAGGCACATTTTACTAATGGCCTCAGGGAGAGACCCTGGCATCTGATTCTTGCCGTGCAAACTCGAGAGCCAAACCGTTCTGAGAGTGAGGAACAGCTGTACACACGCTGGGACTCTGCGCATGTCCTTGACCTTGGCCACAGACCGGACACTGATCCTGACTCTAAAAATGAACACTTTCCCAGGCCACAGCCTAAATCCTGACCCAGACTAAGCCATCATCCTAGCACCTCTGACACTGTGTTTACGCTGAGCCCTACCCCCCGTTTTACTGAGAAGGGTGCCCGATCAAAAAAGTCAGAGGCAGCTGCAGAGACCATTTGAGGGGGACGTTCTTCCCACTGAAGAGATGGGAGAAGTGAGACTGTCGTGTTCACGTTCCCCCTGGAGACAGAATCCACCCCCACTTTTATAGATGATGTAACTGAGGCTCAGAGCGGCTCATTCGCTTCTCCGAGGTTCCAGGGCTAGAAAGCCTCAGAGCCGAGCCTCAACCCTCCTGGGCCTAACCCCGCAATGGCACCGTTTCTACCCGGACTTCCTCTTGCCAAACCAAGAGAAAGAGTCTGGCCAAGGCAGTCCAGGGGCCGGGTTCCCTCCTGATCAGCCAGTCCTGGGCCTCTCCCCCAGCACACGTCCATGCACACCGGCTGGCCAGCTCCTCCTCATGCAACAACTCAGGCCCAGGTCGCCTTCCCCAGCCGGTGCCCCTGGTCTGTCCTTCCCCGCTGGCCTGGCCGTCCTTCCCTTCCTGCAGCAGGGCCCCTGACGACCCTCCTCTGGGCCTGGGTGCCGCCGGGCCTGGCGCTGCAGCGCTCAGGGGGTGGTTGGGAGTGAGGGGCAGAGTGACAGGCACAGAGGACCCTCACACTCAGCCTCACCTCCAGGTGTGGGACTTGGGTCCCTTCTGGCGCTGACACCCTGCAATGACCCTGACCCCAAGGTAAGTGAACGCGCACCGACCCTCAGACCGCAAAGAAACCACAGGTCTGGAGGGAGGGGAGGGAACTGAGAAAGGAGACAGGAAAACACAGAGGACAAGGGGCGTCTTCCACGCCCCGAGCCCTGGATGGTGACCGCAGGAAAGAACCGAGAAAACAGAGGCAATGGGGCTGGGGGAGGCGACCTTCAGATCCCACATGGCCCACCTGTGGCTCAGTGGTTGAGTGTCCACCTAGGAACCAGGAGGTCAAGGTTCGATTCCCGGTCAGGGTACATGCCTGGAGTTGCAGGCTCGATCCCCGGTGGGGGCGTGCAGGAGGCAGCCGATCAATGATTCTCATTGCTGAGGTTTCTATCTCTCTCCCTCTCCCTTCCTCTCTGAAATCAATAAAAATATCTATATTTTTAAAGGCCACAGAAGACCTGGGCTGCAGTGCCGCACCCCCATGTTTGAAAAGGATGGCACCTTCCCCCCGACCATGGCCTGACCTCCGCTGTGCCATCTGCACCCTCCATCGCCCCCCCTGGGACCAGGGTCTTCGCTTGGGCCCGTGTACCTCCGCAGGCAGGTTCGGTGGAAGCTGCCATGTTTAGGCTGCGCCTGGGCAATCTGCGAGGAAAGGTGTGTGTAGCTTGGGGGTTGTGACCATGACCCCTAACCTGAGAGTCTGGCGTCCCCCCTGCCTCCTGAGGGCACCCTCGGCGAGACCACGGGCCGCTCCCGAGAGGGTGCTCCTGGGTGTCTCCTCTGCCAGGCAGTGGGTCACGAGCTCTCAGCTGATGGGTCATCCAGGGTTCAGATGCCAGTCATGTGGGGATGGCAGGACCTCGGGGCTGGAGAAGAGGCACCAGCTGCCTGGGGATGAAAGGAGGGAGAGGGTGGAGGATGGTGTCATCTTAGCCTCATCCTGCCCTGCCCCTGTACCCCAACCACCCCAAGAATCTGTTCTCACGCCCTAGAGAGGCAGGACTCCCTGCCCAGGCCCTGCTGGCCCTCCACATGCTAACCCTCCCCCGTGTCTGACTCCCACCTCCCGTCTCATCATCTTACACCCGGCCTCCTCCCCAGGCCACCCTCCTGCTTCCCCTCCTCCTGCTTCATCTCCCCACACACCCTCCTGCTGCTGGCTGTGGGGACCACTTCTGGGGACTGGGGTTTGCCATGGAGAACCCTGGTGAGCTGGGCCATTAGGGAGCGAGACGCAAAAACAACAAAAAAACAAAAAAACACATTCAGTTCAGCCCCAACCTAAGCCCCCTAATAATCAGACAGGACCTCAAACCCAGTCCTGACCCACGTCACTCTGAGCCCTGACGGCAGCCCAGCCACAGATGGAGGCTTGACTCCACTGAGACATTGTCCATCAACCTGGGTGATGGCCTGACCCTGACCCCAGCCTGGACCTAAGGCCTGGCCCTGACCCTGACCCCAGCCTGGACCTAAGGCCTGGCCCTGGCCCTGACCCCAGCCTGGACCTAAGGCCTGGCGCTGACCCCAACTTGGCCCTAAGGCCTGGCCCTGACCCTGACCCCAGCCTGGGGCTAGCCCTGAACCCAAATGAATACTTATAAGCCTTGATCTTGGCCACACATTGGACACTGATCCTGACTCCAAAAAATGAACGCTTCCCCGGGTCACAGCCTAAATCCTGACCCCAGACTAAGCCATCATCCTAACCCCAGAATAAACCATCTCTGACCCTGTCTATACGCTGAGCCCTACCCCAGATCCTAGACAGCCTTGACCCTGACCCCAGACGGAACCCTGATCCTGGCCCAAGCTTGAGGCCTGATCTCGACCCCAGTCACGGCCCTGACCCGAAGCCAACCCTCTCAGAAAACGGTGCCTTTATTCAAAGGACTGGTCCTCACCCACGGACAGGCCCCAGCTGGCCCTAGGAAGAGCTGGATCCACAGGACAGCCTCTGCCACGTGGCAGAAGAGCAGGGACTAGCGTGCCCATTTCACAGGTGAGGAAACCGATTCTCAGGGAGGCGTAACTCGTTTCCCGTGGTTGCAATAAACAGAACTGAACCAAAAAAGCAGAAGCCATAGGGAGACAGTTTTCGGGAAAATTTCCCCCAAGCAGGGCTGGGCAAGGACGGAACAGGCCTGGTGCAGAGTAGGCGCTCGTGTGGCTGGAGGTGAGCCGGCAGAGGCGGGCGCTTGCCCGGTGCTGCAGAGAGGCCCACAGGAAGTGGCGGGAGGGCCCCGGGCCTTAGTGGGCCGGCCAGCCCCCAGATGCCCAGGGCCTTTGTGCCTCATTCAGGTGCCCTGAGCTCTTCCCCCAGCCCAGCAGCCAGACCTGCGCCCAGCCCAGCCAGGTGGGGCCAGAGCTCCACCCACATGCCCGCGCTCCTCTCCCCGTTCCGCACTGTGGGGACCAGGCCCAGATGGGAGAGGAAGCCACCTTGCCAAGCTGGCATTCAGCTGTCTCTCTGGGGCGGTGCTGGGCTCGCTGTCCCAGGGGGAGGACTCACCACCATTTCCCAAATGCCTTCCTCCCCCAGCACCCCCTTTTTTCAGACCTTGGGCACCAAGACCCAGAGAGGCTAAGACGCCTGCCTTGGGTGGCACAGCCAGGCTGGGGCGCATCAAGATGCAGACCCCAGGCCCTGGCACCTGCCCCGCTCTGGCACAGCCCCACATCTGCCCCAGGAGGGCTGGAGGATGGTGGGGGGACCTGGTGCCAGGCGGCAGAGGCTGGGGTGGGAGACTGGATGGCCCCTTGCACCACCGCCCCCCCCCCCCGAGGCTCCCCAGCCTGGCTCCATCCACCGGACTGCCCAGCTGCCGGCACATCCGCCCAGGCCCAGACATCAATCCACACCAGGGCCCTTGCTCCCTCTTTCTTTTCTGCCCTCCTCTTCCCTCCCCAACTCGAGTCTTTTTTTTTTTCTTTTCTCCTCTCTCTCTTCCAACATGTCATTACAGTAGAAACAAAAAGCGCGGGGACAATGCGGGCATTGATGGCAGCCCCCTCCCGGCCCCCTCCCCCCGCGGTGCGTGCCAGCACTCTTTCCACCCGCCCAGGGCTGGAACCGCTGCCAAAGGAGCCGTGCTAATAAACAAGAGGAACCAGATAAACCAGGAACACAATAGAGGGATTTGTTGCACTTAGAATGGTGGGAACAATGTCAACGTCGCGCGCAGCTGCTTCTAAGCCCCCACCCCACCAAGTCCTGCCAAGCAGCCCCCTCGCCCCCAGCCCCTCTGATTTATGAAAGGTCAGAGGGCATCATGGCTTAAGGGCCCCTTCCTTGCATCCCTCCTTAACCCTTCGGACACAATGGTCCCTTCTCTGGCGGGTGGGGGCGGGTGTCCTGCACGGCACTTCCTGGAGCATCCTGGGGTCGCTGATGGGGGCGCAGAGGGAGGAGTGGGCTCTCCCAGATGCCTCAGGCCAGGGGCTGCCTCTGGATCGGTGGCCCCCTTGCAGGTGGCACCTCCTTAAAGACTCCCACAGGTGTGGCCGGAGCCCACGGTTGGGTCGACGCAGGCTGCTCCCAAGCTGTGCATTCCGGCCAAAGGGATGCGCTGGTGCCCTGGGGGGTGCTGAGTCCCTGGCTGGGTGCTGGGTGTGAGGATGCGCGAGACATGGTCCTGAATTTGGGGGAGCACAGGCGACGGGTGTGTGGGAGCCCCGGAAGTGGGCCTGACACTGCTGGTGCTGGGCAGGTAGAGGGGGGGCTGCCCAGGGAGGTTCTGGGAGGAGGTGATACTTGGGCTGAGGAAGCAGCACCAGCAAAAGCAGGACAGTTCCCAGCAGAGGTCCGAAAGCAGACGCCTCCCCACTTCCCTGCAGCTTCTCCTGCAGTAAAATGAGATAATAAAGTACCTGTCTCCCCTCGCCCTCCCCGGTTTGGCTCAGTGGAGAGAGCATCGGCCTGCGGACTGAAGGGTCCCAGGTTCGACTCACTCAGGCACATGCCCGGGTGGTGGGCTCGATCCCCAGTAGGGGGCGTGCAGGAGGCAGCCCATCGATGATTCTCTCTCAACATTGATGTTTCTATCTCTCTCTCCCTCTCCCTTCCTCTCTGAAATCAATAAAAATATTTTAAAAAATAACAATAATAAAATAAATAAAAGTTCCTGTCTCGCAGGGGACTTGGGAAGATTAAATGATACAAATAAGGTACTTAGTACAGAGCCTGTGCCCATCATTATTGTTGTTGTTGTGGATGCTCACAACCACCCTGAGGTGGGAGACCACAGCCTCCACAGAGGGCGGCTGGGCTGGGTCTCCCCCGGGTCACACAGCCAGGATGCCCACCCAGGGCTCCGTACCCCAAATCCAGGAATATTTCCTGCCTCCTCAATTGCTTTGGGATGGACACCCAAAATAAGCAATCTGGGATGGAGGGGCAGAGGAGTGCTAAATGGCCTAATCCAAAAATCAATAAATCGCACGGAATCGTCTTTAGTCCTTTCACGGTTAAGCCCAGACTAGCAGGAGAAAAACGCATAGAAAGTCTCCAGTTCACCTCGCTCTCACCTCTGCTGAGCAGGGACCTCTTGACAGCACCCTACCACTCCTGATTCCTGTAACCCATCCCACCAACCCCACTGGGGTGAGGTCCCTTCTGTGGGCAACAACTATTTCTCCAACAGAGAGACATAATAATCATCACTAAACTCCAATTCTTTAGGAAATCCTATTAGCTTTATCTTCAAAAGACATCCAGAATGTGCAATCTCACTTCTATTCAACATTGTAATAAGGCAAGAAAATAAAATAAAAGGTATACAAATTGGAAAGGAAGAAAAACACACTATCTTTATTCATAGGCAACATAATCATCTATATAGAAAATCCTAAAAAATCTACTAAAAAAAATAAGTGAGTTTAGAAGGTTGTAAGTATATTTCTATATGCTATCAAAAACAACCAGAAAAAATTTTTAATTTTACATATCATTTAAAATAAAATATAAAATAGGGTAAATGTAAATAACAAATGTATGACATAAAGACACTAAATCCCTGCCCAGTGTGGCTCAGTTGGTTGGAGCATTGGCCCGTACACCAAAAAGTGGGTTCGATTCCCAGTAGGGTACATACCCAGGTTTTAGATTTGATCCCCAGTTGGGATGCATGCAGGAGGCAGCCAATTGATGTGTTGTGTTTTTTTTTCTCTCTCTCTCTCCCTTTTTCTCCCTAAAATCAGTTTTTTTAAAAAAAGTTTTAAAGACACTAAAATGGGTAGAGAAGAAATGACCTGACCCAAATAACTTTGCACATGGTGTTTTTACCAGATACTATCATGCTAAAGACAAAAATAACCGCACAAATACTGTGTGCTGGTGGTAAGCTGGTTTCTCACAAGGCATGGCTTAGCAATTTCGAGACTATTTTACATGTACGCTCAGTTTGAACAAATAGGTAAATATACTATTGATAACAAGAGCCAGGCTTCTCACTGTCAGAGAAAGAAATTACCAATATGCAATGGGGGACGTCTAGCATAAACCCTGTGGTGCTGGAGGAGGAGCTTAATTTGCTAGACTTAGTGACTCACTTCTGACAGAGAAGGAAAAAGGAAAACAGAATCTTGACGGTGGAGGATGTGGCCAACACCACCTTAACCCAGTGATCAAGGCTGACATCACCATTGATCACTCTTGACATCACCAATAACCCACTGACATCACCAATATCACTATTATGTATCCCCTAACATGATGCAAAGAGTAGGACACCCCCCCCCAAAACCCATACCTTCAGTCTAATACTGAGAAAAACCCACATTGAGGGACATTCTACAAAATGCCTGACAAGTACTCTTCAAAAATGTCAAGGTCATGAAACACCAGGAAAGATTACCTGAGGAACTGTCACAGCGGAGAGGAGACGGAGACAGGACAACTAAATGCAATGTGGTATCTGGCTTGGATCCTGGAAAAAGCAAAGGAAGCCGGGTGAAGGATATACAGGGACTCTTTGTACTGTCTTTACAACTCTTCTGTAGGTCCAAAGTTATTTCAAACAAAAAAGTAAAAAAGAAAGCCTATCAATTAATATAGCAAATACTTTGGAATAAATTGGACAAAAGATAAAACATTACTGAGAGAAAGTAACAATATAAATACATGGAGAGACATACCACGTTCATGGATTGAAAGACTCAATATTATTAAGATATCAGTTCTCCCCAAATTGTTCTATGGATTTAATCCAACCCCAATAAAAATCACAGAAAGCTCTTTTGGAGAAACTGACAAGCTGATTCTAAAACGTATGTGGAAATGCAAAGGATCTCAAACAGTCACAACAATTTTAAAAAGGAACAAAGCTGGAGGGATGATATTGCCTGATCTCAAGACTTACTATCAGGATACAATAACCAAGACAGCATGGTGTAGCCCTAGTCAGTTTGGATCAGTGGATAGAGTGTTGGTCTGCAGACTGAAGGGTCCCAGGTTCAATTCCAGTCAAAGGCATGTACCTCGGTTGCAGGCTCGATTCCAGGTCTTGGTCAGGGTGTGTTCGAAGGCAACCAATCAATGAATTTCTCTCACATCGATGTTTCTCTCTCTCTCTCTCTCTCTCTCTCTCTCTCTCTCTCTCTCTCTCTCCTGTCTCCCTTCCACTCTCTCTAAAAATCAATGGAAAAATATCCTCAGGTGAGGCTTAACCAAAAATAAAAAAAAGACAGTATGGTGTTAGCATAAAGAAAGACATATTGATCAATGGAAATATAGAGAGGCCAAGGATAGACCCACACATATGGTCAACTGATTTTCAACAAAGGTGCAAAAGACATGTCAACAGAGAAAGAAGAGTCTTTTCAACAAATGGTACTCAAACAATTGAATAATCACATGCAAAAACCGTTGACCCTTATCTCACACAATATACAAACAACAACAAAAAAGCTCCAAAGCAGATCAAAGACCTGAATGTACAATATAAAACTTTTAGAAGAAAATATAGGATAAAATCTTTGGGACATTGGGGTAAAGATTTCCTAGCTATAACACTAAATGCACAACCTATAAAATAAAAAAAATGATAAATTGGACTTCATCAAATTTTTCCAATTTTGCTCTTCAAAAAACATCATTAAAGAGAATGAAAAAAAAAACCAAAAAGCAAGCCAAAGACTGAGAGAAAAATACTAAAAAATTGCGTATCTAAGTAAAGGGCTGTAATCAGAATATGTGAAGAGTTCTCAGAAGTCAATCAGAAAACAAACAACCCAACTTCCTAAATGGGCATAAGATTGGAAGAGACCAGTCACCAAAGAAGGCACACAGATGGCAATACGCACACGCAGAGATGCTCAGGGGGACTCGTCATCCGGGAGATGCAGACTGAAACCACTGCACCTGAGGCCCTGCGCCTCCTGGTGGTCCCTGAGGTCCGGAAGGTTGGCCACCGCTGTCCTAGCTCAAGTTCAAGACTGACCGTCCGGAGCTGCCCAGTTTGTGGGGGAAGTGGAACTCGCAGACACTGCTGGTGCGGGGGGCACGTGGTGCACCCACTTCGGAAATCAGTCTGACAGTTTTTTCGAAAGTTAAATGCATGTCCACCCACCATACAATCCAGCTATTCCACTTCCAGGTACTTGCCTACTGAACCGTATCTTATAACAACAGCAATGACGACCCTCCGGGTTTCCTCCGGTGCCCCCTCTGCCTTGGTCTAAAAGGGATGTGAGGGGAGTAGAAGAGCTGGTGAAATGCAAATGGCTTCCTTAAACAGGGGGTGGGGAGTCAGGGGGCGCTGTGCACAGGACTCTAAAGGGGACCGTGTGGCCCTCACATCCCGCTGACAGGCCGCGGGCAGCCCGAGGGCGCCTGTAATCCACCATGTCCTCAGGAGAGACATCCCCTCTCTGTCACTCAGGCATTCATTCATTCATTATTCAGCAAGCACTTACGGGGCGCCTGCTGCATGCGCCCCCATGCCAGGCTGGTAGGGAACGGGCGCCTTGGCCTTCCTGAGACCAGATGCCCCTGGCGCTGGCTCTGCCATTCGTCCTCCATTAGGACCACCGGGAGGGACTTCCTGCCCCCCTCCCCGCCCCCGTCTTGCAGACCTGGAAGGGGCAGGGGTCTTGGGGTGGCATGGGGCTGCTCCCCTTGGGCCCCCCTCCCTTCTGTGCTCCAGAGCTGCCGGCTGCCGTGGCTCCACGGCCCCCACCTCCTATGAGCAGGGCCTTCCTCTCTCTGCTCATCCTCACAAGTCAGGACTCTCCCCTGCAGCTGGTGCCCCCTCCCGCCCACCAGCCACCCCACTACTCCCTTCCAGCCCTGGGGGCGGCACTGCCACCAGCCCGCTCGCCCTCTGCCTGCTGCCCTCCAGGAGGTGCCCCCAGGTGCATCCTGGGCGGTGCTGTCAGGAGACCCAGTGAGGAAGGGGGGGGGTGCAGAGACGTCCCTGCCGCCCAGGTGCTCGCATGCTCCCGGCAGGTGCCCGGGGCCAGTGCCCAGTGCTGTGTCCGTGCGTTGGACCTCAAGGCTGGAGTCAGGCGCACGTTCTCACTCTGTGGCTCCCCCCGTGACCTTGGGCACATCCTGGCCCTCTCTGGGCCTCTCGGCTCTGTTCACTGGAGACACGGAGCTCTTGTAACCGGTAAAATCCAATTCCTGCCCAAGGTCGCCAGCTGTGGTTCCCCAGAACAACTGGAGAAGGAGCAGGGCGCGCCCCGGGAACTGGGACAGGGACCCCAAGTGGGCCCGCTGCCCTCTCCAGAGCGCTTTATAATCGGTGTCTCCTTCCCCTTCGGTGGTGCCAGGGCGGACAGAGGCCCCAGGAGCCCCCTCACGCAGAAGAGGGCGCTGGAGGTCAGGGAGGCGAGGGCCTCCCGGGGACCACGGCATGAAGGGACGTGACAGCGCTGGGACCACACCACACCCTCCTGGGCTCCGTCCCTGCCTGCCTCACCCCTGCCCTGAGCCAGGCCCTTTCTGGGCTCTGGGTGCGGCGGGCAATGGGCCCGCAGGATGGAGAAGCTGCTCCTCGCCCCCCTCCCCCGGCCCTCCCCAGAGCCTAGCTGACCCCCCAAATTTGGCCTGGAGTGAGAGGGTATCTGCTCTGGGGGGACAAGGCCATCCCTGCCTCGCTGTCGTCTGCAGCCTCACACGGGCTGGGGTGCCCGTCCAGACCCTGTGCTGCATACTCGGTGCTGAGAGAACGGCGGGGGGAGGGTGGCTCTGGTCAGCGTCCCGTTGTCACTCTGACCCTGTGACCCCAGGTCCCCTGGGTGGGTGCATGGCGCCCAGCCCCCGCCTTCTCTCCCAGCAGCTGTCCATCTAGACCAGGCGTCCTCAAACTACGGCCCGCGGGCCACATGCAGGTGTTTTTGCCGTTTTGTTTTTTTACTTCAAAATAAGATATGTGCAGTGTGCATAGGAATTTGTTCATAGTTTTTTTTAAACTATAGTCCGGCCCTCCAACGGTCTGAGGGACAGTGAACTGGCCCCCTGTTTAAAAAGTTTGAGGACTTGCCGAAACCGGTTTGGCTCAGTGGATAGAGCGTCGGCCTGCGGACTCAAGGGTCCCAGGTTCGATTCCGGTCAAGGGCATGTACCTTGGTTGCAGGCACATCCCCAGTGGGAGGTGCGCAGGAGGCAGCTGATCGATGTCTCTCTATCATCGATGTTTCTAACTCTCTATCCCTCTCTCTTCCTCTCTGTAAAAAATCAATAAAATATATTTTTTAAAAAATAAATAAAATATATTTTTAAAAAAATAAATAAAATATATTTTTAAAAAAATAAATAAATAAAATAAAAAGTTTGAGGACCCCTGATCTAGACCAGCACTTCTCAGCCCGCTGGTGTCAGGGCAGGAGGCACTTTCCTGAAAGCCCACCCTTTGGGGACCAATACTGTTGTAAATACAGTAAAAACTAATTCCTAAAAGCTGGCCACGCTCAGGGAAACTGCAGCGATGCCGAACTGTTACCCAGTTTCTAAGCTCTGCACGTGGCTCTCGCCTGTACGCGTTCCTTCAGGGAAGGCACCCCTCTGCAGACACCGCCCATCCCCACTTTGCCGGACAACCCTCACCTGCCACCTACACCGACCAAGCGGTCACCCATTCCATCCCAGTGTCTCCTGGATGGGACCCCCTCCGCTGGGCTCCCCTCTGCCAACCACGAGCAGAAGCAGGTGTCCTGTCGGCCCTGCCATCAGCTCCGCATATGAATGGACGGACTCTCACAGCAAGCGGCTCAGAAACCCTTCCATTCTGTCCTGCGGACAGCGGTTCTCGCTCCTAGAGACCTTTTATTTATTTATTTTTAAAATATATTTTTAAATCTATTTTATTGATTTTTACAGAGAGGAAGGGAGAGGGGGAGAGAGAGTTAGAAACATCGATGAGAGAGAAACATTGATCAGCTGCCTCCTGCACACCTCCTACTGGGGATGTGCCTGCAACCAAGGTACATGCCCTTGACTGGAATCGAACCTGGGACCCTTGAGTCCGCAGGCCGACGCTCTAGCCACTGAGCCAAACCGGTTAGGGTGAGACCTTTTATTTTTAATGCAAGACTTCTCTCCCTTCACCACAACCACCTGTGAAGCCGCTGTCAGCCTCATCTGTCAAACATGGAGATTTAAAACATGAAGGGACTCGCCCAAGGTCACGCATCCAGTGAGCGTCAGAACCGGGGTTCCGGTCAGGTCTGCCGGCCTCTGGAGCGGATCACTTGCTTGCTGATGGCGACGGCCTACCAAGCAGGCGATCGTGACCTGACAAGGTGAAGTCTCTAACAAAAGCAGTAAAGGTGGCGACGACGTGGAATTGTAAAGCTAAAAGTTAAACATAACAAAAGTATAAAAATATAACTACTTATGCCCCGAATAACAGCACCAAGTCCCTTAAAGCAGACCCCACAGGAGGCCCGAGGAGAACCCGGAGCACATCGGAAACCAGCCTGCTTCTCTGTCATAACGAGCTACAGTGAGCACAGTGAGAACCGAGAAGTTTGCTGATTGGGTGTAAACCCCAGTACTCACGTATGCACGTGCTCAGATGGCCCCCAAACATCTGCCCTCCTCCATCTAGAGACGAGCTCACCCGCTGCGCATGGCACTGCAGATGTACACACAGACGTCCAGGTGCACAGGGAGCCAGCCGCACACATTTAGGGGTCAAAGTGTGAAGATGATGACACCAAACCATTACCGCTTTCTGGACAATTCGGTTGGGAGTTTTACTTTCTCCCTTTTGTTTCTCTGTATTTTCTAACTTGTCTACGAAACTGAAAGTGTCTCACGTATATATTTTTTTGGTCTTTTTTTGAATTGTTTTGTAAGTGCAGGGCACGGAGGGCTCTGGTTAGCTGAAGGCATATGTGACACAGATCCCAGTGAGCCCTGCCTCCCGCCTCTCTCCAGGGGGAAGTTGGGAGGACACGGTGAGAAGACACATCACAGACAGCTCCAGGCGCCCGGGAGCCCTGGGCACGTAGGTGTTGGCATTGCCACCCGCTTCCGGCATCTCTCACTCCAGCCACTGCCCGATTAGTTCCCAGATCTCTCCCCCTCTTCGCTCCCCTCCTGGCCCTGGCCCAGCACAGGTCCCCCTCCTCTTGCCCCAGGATTAACACCTCGGCCTGGCCTCCTAACCCGCCTCCCAGCCTGTCTCTTCCAGCGCCTCCCTGCCCCCCAAGAATTCCTCTCCCCTGATGCTTTGAGAGTGAACTTTAAAAAAAGAAGATGATTTGACTTTGGGGGGTGGGCACACAGTGCCATATACAGATCTTGTAACACAGAATCTACACCTGAAACCTATATGGTCCTATTAACCAATGTCACCCCAATACTTTTTAATTTTAAAAAAGTCTGTCCATGTCACCACCCCACTCTCCTTCTTAAAATGTCTCCAAGGCTCCCCATTGTCCTCAGGATAAAATCCCCTGCCACCCTCCCTCCCCTGTTCTACGGACCCCAAGTCCAAAATATTGTGCACGTCTCCCAAATCCTCCCTATGCTGTCCTTTCTCTGTGCCTTCGCTCATGCGTCTCCTTTTACTTTAATTACCATTAGGCTGCTTTTCTCTCTGTTCAAACCCTTCTTTCTCTTTAAGGTTTGGCCCAAACGTCACCTCCACTGGGAAGCCTTCCTTGATTGCCCCAGGCACAGCTCCCGTTACTGAGCACCCTCAGCCGCCGGCTCACAGAATCATTTCAGAAGACCCTGTAGGTCTCAGACAGGCCCCCCTTCATACTGAGCATATGACAATGCACGCTCGTCACATACTAAATATACTCATTTGGCTAAAAACAAATTTTAAAGGGTTTTTGTGATTTTTCATTTGGAGATTTTGATTAATTTCTATTCTGCTGTTTTCTTCACATACTCTGAAACTGGTGCTTTTTTCTTTAGTTCTCAAATTACTTTGTGGCCAATAAAAAGCCTCTAGGCCCTGAGGCTCCCCTGCCAGAGGTTAAGAAGACCCGCCTGGTGCTGTTGCCCCAGCGCTGACCACGCTGGGTGCAGAGAACTAGGCGTTTATCTACCTGTCTCCTCCTCAGGACCATGGACCTCAAGGTCAAGGGGAAGCGCCTGGTCCTCTCTATGTCTCTGGTGGTCAGCAGACGCCAGCATGGAGTAGACACGCGGGCGCCGACCATGGAACGAATACATTCATAAATTCCGCTAAAATCTATCTTTCGCCTCTATGATTCAAAGGCAACACGACGCGTACTTACTTCTGTGTGTGTCGCCGTGTCTCTAGAAAACATTTCTGTAATTTATATCTGTTCTCTACAAAGAGCTCTGTGTCATGCCTCATCGTTGGAGTGGCCGGCGTGTGTGCCGTTGAAAGCCCACTATGCGCTCATGTGTTACTTGTCCTGAGCCTCATGACGACTCCATGACATGGATCCTATTGTCCCCGTGGACAGAGAAGGCAACTGAGGCTCAGAGCAGGGAACTAGCTGGCAAATAAGAGGTTGCAAAGGGAGGGGTGAACTCAGAACTGTCCGACTCCCAGTCCTCCGGCCTCCCTCGCAGCCCTCCCCGCTGGCCAGAGGCCCCTGTCAGCCTCCCTCTGCTTGTCCACTCCTCTGCTTCCAGGCAAGACACAGACCTCACCTCCACCCACACAGTTCATCCATCAACAGCGGGATGGTCTCAACACCATCACCCCATTCAGTCCCAGACATGTTTCCAGAGCACCTACTATGTGCTGAAAGAAAGGAGATGGAGCCTTTTGCAAACCATAGAGTTGCTCTACAAATATGGGGGTTTAGTAGGCAGGTCACCTTGGGATCTCACCTCCCATGAGCGTGTTGACCCTCTGACCTTGAGACCCTGGGAGGAGGAAGGCAGGAGCACTAGGCTAAGAACCAGAGCTGAGATAATGAATGCCAAGGTTGCCAGGCTATGAGCTCCTCAAGATCAGAGACCCAGCTCAGAGTAGAGAGACAGTGAGAGCTCGCCACTCACCCTTCACTTTGGAGATGTTGGAGAATGTCACATGCACACACCCACCACCCCTCCCAAGCCCGGCAGGGACACCCTGGGCTGCCCTTCCTCTTACCCACAGTGAGTCTGTCCCTCTGAGCTCAGGGCACCAGCCACCCAGACCCCTACACGGGGTTTGGAGAAGAGCATGGGACAGGCCTGTCCCACCTGCCTTCCTCCTCCCAGGGTCTCAAGGTCAGAGGGTCAACACGCTCATGGGAGGTGAGGTCCCAAGGTGACCCGCCTACTAAACCCCCATATTTGTAGAGCAACTCTATGGTTTGCAAAAGGCTCCATCTCCTTTCTTTCAGTAGATCCTCCCCATCCCCGCTCAGGACAAGGAATTCCCCTGTCCACTCTGCTCCTGGAGGTGGAGTTGGGGCCAGGACCCGGGCCAGCACCCAGGAGTCCAGACTCCAGCCACGCAGAGGGGCCTGCAGGCTCGGTCCGCCTCTCACGGCCTCAGATGAGCCCCTTTCGAAGCCTCAGCTCCCTGTCTGGGCCAAAAGGTCCCGTCGGGCTTCAGCACGCCCACGACGACCCTGGTGAGGAGGGCTGGCTGGGCCACCGAGGAAACTGAGGCCGGAGCTTTGCAGAGCGCCCCAGCGGCCACCCTCTGTCCCCGCGACAGGGCCAGCAGGAGGAGTCGCCAGGCATGGAGGTGAAGCCGGCACCAGGGAGGTCTGGGGCCAGGACACACCCCCGCCGAAACCAAGCCGGCCCAGGAGGAGCAGTGACGGGATTCCTCCGACGCCGGAGGGCGAGCTGCCAGGCACAGACGCCATCCGACAGTCAAAGGCCTGGAAGCCACCCAGACCTCCAATCACACTAATAATCACAATGAAAATAACAACAGCCCCGGAGGTTAGCTAGTGTGTCGGGACTTACACCTGTTACCTCACAACCAGCTGCAGGGGGGCTGGATCTTACAGACAAGGCCCCAGGGGCTCAGAGACACCGGGAGCCCTGCCCTGGCCACACAGGCCGTGGAGCCTCCACCCTCTGCATCCAGGGCTCTCCCCCCGCACGGTCCAGAACCTTCCATTTTAGCTGAGAGGCCAAGCCGACGCCTGGGAGGCCCCCAGCGGGCAGAGTCCTGGCAGTGGGCTGAGAGGCACATGGCTGATGGGGAGGTGGGTCCCTCTGGGACCTCAGCCTGCACGTCCCGAAAACCAGGAATGTGACCTCGAGTTTCTCCGAGGCCCTTCCTGAGGCTGTGACGTTCACGACGTCTCCAGAAGCCGCGGGACCCCGTGCCCACACCGCGGCCTGGCTGAGCTCGCGGCGGCTGAGTGCCCCAGCGCCCGCCGCGTGCAGGCACCACAGGGCCTGTGTCCTCTGGCAGGAATGTCTCCGCTCACCTGGAACCAGGCCACTGGACCGGGGACAGAGGGTACCGCCAGCCTCGGGGCCGTTCCCACAGGGAACACTAAGGACCCCAGGCAAAGATGGGGCAGACGGGGGGTGCCCGGGAGAGCAGGCCCAGGGGCCCGCCCTGACAGGTCCACAGCCTGGGCCGGGCTCCAGGCCTCAGGGGAGACAGGTCCACGGGGTGGCAGTCGCAGACATCCTGGGGAAGAGGGAAGACAGGGAGGAGACCTTGGTGAGGGAGTGACCGGAGCGGGGTCTCCGTCCTGAGTGGGGACAGGGACACACTGGTGATGAAAAGCAGGACTCCCGTCCCCGGGCCATGGGCCCACCCGCCGGGCAGGCTCCTGTTACCCGCAGGACCCCGTGCCCTTCCTTTGACATCTCTGCCCCAGGCCTCTCCCTGCCCCCCCCCCCCCCACGCTCCCTCTCTCTCCCTCTCTCCTGCATTCCTCTGGGAGCTGATCAGGGCTTGAATGACACCCCAGATGACTCTTTGCTATTAATTCCCACACACAGAATGGGGCCCTTGTTCTCCTCTCCCGGAGGGATAGCCGTGGCCAAAGCCATCCCAAGAGTTCCTGACTTAACCCTTCTCCTGGCGGCTCCCTGCATGTCCCACGCCAGGGCCCCCGGGCCGCAGTGCGTGGGGCGCAGAGAGGGGCCTGGAAGAAACAGGCTCTTCCCGCCCGGAGCTTCCTGGATAACGCCCCCCGGTGGGCGAGCAGGACCACCTGACCTCCCTGGGGAGCCGGGCCGGCTCCTCACCTGAGGCTCTCGCCGGGCCCTGTGGCCAGAGGCCTGTCCGCCTGAGAGCGGGAGGCCCGGGGCCGGCATGACATCTCTGGACCCCAGGGAGGCTCCTTCCAAGGGGAGCCCCTGACCCCGCCCTGGCCCTAAAGGGTTAATAGGACTGAAGGCCCCACACCACCTGTCCTGGCTGGTCACCGAGGAAAGACAAGAGGTGATTCTCTGATCCCGGAGGACAGAGGAGGCGCTGGTCTGCTGGCCTCCTTCGCCCCGTCCCCACTGCGGGCCCCACCCGACCCAGAGCCATGGAACCCAGGGAAAGGGGCCTGAGAAGCAGGGGCAGTTAAGCTGGGGATAGGATGGGGTGCAGGGCACAGGCCCGAGACAGCAGCAGGGTGACCGGGCCTGGCTGGGGCCCAGACCAGGTGGCCTGGGGAGAAGCAAGCTGGAGCCTGGGCTGGAGCCAGTGGGCGGGAGGCCCAGCGCCCTCCGCCCTGGGAGCCCACATTGTCGCCTCTCCCCATCCCCATCACTCTCATGGTCCCAGGATGCCCGCCCCCGCCCCGCAGCCCGCCCACATTTCCAGGTTGACAGGGACAGGGCAGATGAGGGGTGGGGGGCACAGAGACACAGAAATGCAGGGTGGGAGCGCAGGGTCAGGGGCTAGAGAAGAAGGGAGAGCAGGAGGGAGAGAGGGCCAGAAAGGGAAGGACAACCAACTGTGGGGTGAAAACCGCGAAGCCTCCGGGGAGAGGGGGCTGAGGACAGAAGGAGAGGAGGGGAAGCCATGGTGAGAGAGGCAATCAAAGCAGAGCGTGAAACGAGGCCCAGGGCAGGAGGCATCGACAGACGTGGAAAAGGGAGAAAGCAGAGGCCAAAGGGAGAGGAGGAGGAGGGGGAGGGGGAGGAGGAGGAGGAGAAAGAGGAGGAGGAGGAGGGGGAGGAGGAGGAGGAGGAGGAGGAGGAGGGGGGAGGAGGGGGGGAGGAGGAAGAGGAGGGGGAGGAGGAGGAGGAGGAGGGGGGAGGAAGAGGGGGAGGAGGAGGAGGAGGAGAAGGAGGAGGAGGAGGAGGAGGAGGAGGGGGAGGAAGGGGCAGCCGTGGCCGCACTCTCAGGGCCCCTCCGAGCTCCTCTGGGTGCTGGCAGTTCCTGCGGCCCCCACACAGCTCACAGCTCCCCGCTCCCCACACAGCTCCCTGCTCAGGACACAGCCGTAAGGAGGGCACCATGGGGCACGGAGGGATGCCCGCCACGGGGCACAGAGGGGCACAGAGGGATGCCCGCCCCAGAGGTGGGGTTTGATTTGGGGAGAGGGCCTAGAGACCCTCTATCTATTTCAATAGTTCCTGGGCCAGCTGCATCATCATCATCGCAGCGAGCTTTTAAAAACAGATTCCCACCCGAATGGAAGCCGAGGAAAGGGACTGGGGGTCAGTGTTTACAGCGAGCAGCAGCCACACCGGGTGGGGGTCACACTGGCATGTGAGGAGCACGCGGGCGGCCACCTGAGGTCACAGGACAATCCCTGCAGAGCTGGGCTCCCAGTGAGGCCTCCAGGCCCAGCCCGGGGCAGTCGGCAGCCCAGTGCCAGGCACACAGGAAGGGCCTCGGTGGCGGCACCCTCGCCCTCTCTCTCCATCCTCAGCCTCGGGCCAGCTCTCAGGGGCTGCCAGGCCATCGCCATCCCGAGGCCAACAAATCAAACCAGGGAGAAGAAGGCATGGAGCCAGGATGGGATTTCTGTCCCCGGTCCCCGCCCCCGTCCCCCTAGTGCCAAGGCCTGGGGCTGCAAGCTCTAGCCAGAGATGGGGGTGGAGGGTGGGGCCGGAGGGAGGAGGGGAAGACCCGGGCGCTTCCTGTCCGCCCCCCCTCCATCCCACCCTGCCCTTTCCCTGCAGCCTCCTGGGGCTCAGGGCTGGGCCCCCCCCCCCGGGGGGTGGGGGGAGGGGTGCAGTGGTATCTGAAGCTGACAGATCTGCCCGTCCTTCCTGCCTGCTGGAGGAAGAGGTGGAGCTGGCTCAGAGCCCCCAACCCCTCCTCCCCCGCCCAGGTCCTCAGGTGCCTGGTGTCCTGCTAAACCAGCCTGTCCCCCCAGGGCCCCCAGTTCCAAAGGAAGGAAGAGCACGGGAGTCAAGATGCTGCCTCCATCGCATGAGACCTGGACAAGTGCCCTCTCTCAGGGCAGCCTCCCTGCCGGCTCTCATCCCTCTCCACCCACTGCCCTCCCACCCAGCCTCCCACCTGCGGCCCTTACTCACGCATTCATTCCTCGGCCAGCTCTGCTGTGCCAGGCACTCAGTCACCCAAGACTCATGGATGTGACATCCTTGTGGGAAGACAATGAATTTCACAGTGATATACTGTATGTATATGTAATACACCGTGTATATAAAACATGTAACATGTATTATATATGGTATATTACATAATGCATAATTGTATACTATAGCATAACTATATGTAAATGTATAACTGTAATATATAATGTGTGTTTCTCGTATAATACAGCACAGTATAGTATAATGAATAATCTGACAATAAATCTGTAATCATAAATGGCAGTGAAGCACAGGCCAGGGTGCTTCTGAGAATAACTAATTCTGGAGGCCTGGGAGGTGTCTGCATCCGTGACCTTTAGGCTGAGCCCAGAAGAGGAGCCAAGGAGCCGATGTTGGAGGAGAGCAGGGGTGGGAGCATTGTGGAGGCTCGGAGGCCGGAAGGCGCTGCCTGGGTGGAAGGAGCTGGAAGGCGGACACTGGCTGGAGTCCCGGGGAGCGGGCCGGCCACGCCAAGCCCTCTGAGGGCTGGGGACAGCCGTGAGAAGGAAGCTTGCACTGGATCACCTGTGATGGGAAGTTTCCTTCCCCACGTGCGCGTGTCTGCGCCTCTGTGCCCCTAGAACAAATGGTGAGGGCCGACTGCGGGGAGTGAACATGCAGGTCCTGACCCCGAAGAGCCGGTCCAGGCCAGGGACAGGCTCTCTGCGGAGGGACGTGGGCAGGGCTTTCAGTGGGTTCTCCCCCTGGTCAGTGGGGTTCAACAAGCACTTACGAGGCACCTGCTGTGTGCTCCCACGTCCAGCACTGAGGAGCTGCCTCTGAGACAAAGCCAGATGTGGGCCTTTCCTACACCCCCTAAGCCCCGAGAGTAAAGACCCCTGCAGGGGCTGGGTGCAAAGGGCGAAGGATTAAGAAGTACAAATTGGTAGTTACAAAACAGTCACAGGGTAAGGTCCAGACTAGGGAACACAGCCAATGATATTGTACTAACTGTGCATGGTGCCAGGTGAGTACTCAGTACTGGAACTATGGGGGGGGGGGGTCACTCTGTAAAGCATATGATTGTCTAACTACTATGCTGTACACCTGAAACAAATACAAAATCATATTGAATGTCAACTATAACTGAAAAATAAAATTCAAAAACAAAGAACCCCATCTGGGGAGAGGTCAGGAGTGGGGCTGAGGAGGTCAATGGCGGGGGGGGGGGGGGGGGGAGAGACATCTGTAATACTTTCAATGATAAATATAAATAAATAAAAATAAAGAACCCCTAGAGGTCTCAGAGGCCAACTCCCTCACAGATGAAGGACTGAGCGAGCCCAGAGAGGGTGGCTGACGTCCCCGAGGTCACACAGCAAGAACTTGGCAGAGTCAGGAGTAGCTCTTCCCACTGCACCTGCCAAAGCCAGGACTTCCCCTCCAGGTTCGAGCCCCAAACAGGAGGCATTCAAACTCTGACTTCCCAACTTGCCACCTGCTCAGGCGGCCAGACAATGCCCAGCCTGGCAGCACACGGGTATATCACACATCCTGTTCGCACCCAAGCGCCCGGACGCGTGAGCACACCCAGGCCTGTCAAAATCAGTACACCTCTTCCCCCTGGAAAGGAAGCGCTTTCCCCGGTGCTGTTACAGCCGAGACATTATTATGCCGACATGGAGCCCACCGGCCTGGAAAACGTTGGGCATCGGCCTGCAGTTGGAATGGCTGAGAGAAGGCAATTACTACGTCTGCCTTTTGTCCCAGGCACTGTGCGAAGTACTTACTATTCCTTGGGGTTGGGGGCGGGGGAGGGGGGGCAGGGGTTTCCATCTTGGTGACATTCCTACGAGATAGTATTGTTATCCCCGTTTTAAAAACGAGAAAATGGAAGCACAGGAAAATTACACGCTGGCCCAGTCCCAGCCCTGGCGACGGGTGGAGGCTGGGTTTGAACCCTAGTCCCTCTGGCTCCAGATTTCAGGCCGGTCATCACGCCTCTCCCTTCTTCATTATACAGTGATGTCCATCAAAGGATAAGGTAACCTTATCATGGGGAGGCCCCTCCGAGCGTGGAGAATCCTAAAACCCCACAGGATCACCCATGTTCACTTGGAGGGGGCAGAGGGAGCCTTGAGACCGCAGGGATACACCCACAACGCCAGCTTCAAATGGGCGTCTGGCCATGCCCAGCCAGGCAGGCCCCTGCCCTGCCCTCCGCATCCCCACCCCCGGGCTGCTCAGCTTCCTTCTCGTGACGGAAGGACACAGGCCTCTCATTAGCCACACACGGCCCACCCTGTGCCCACAGGAGCAGCCCACGCGGGTCCCCCCGATAAAGGCCACCTCAGCCCTTCCCATCCTTCCTTTCCTCCCCCTGCCCCCCTCTTCATCCTCACACATGTCTGTACCGTGTTGCCTGTGAAGTGTGTGGGAATGTATGAATGAATGAATGAATGAATGAATGAATGAATGAACAAACCAGCTCCCAGCTGGTGGACAAGCTTCCGGAAGACACGGTGAGTCTTCACCCCTCTTCTCTAACCCTCAGACAGCAGCGCCTTGCCTACGGTGGGTCCTCAAAACACCTGGGTGCAAACAGCTGTGGCAGAGAACTCCGGTCCATGGCTAGTCATGCGAGCACAGTCGACCTCAGTGCACCTTTCCCCTTCTGCTTTAGTTCAATGGTCCTGCCCCGGCTCTGCCGGCCCCAGGGTCCCCAGGGGCCACTGGGAGAGCATCCATGACAGCACTTGGGCAGGATCAGACCAATGACTCATCAAACCACGGTCAGCCGGCAGCCACCCTCTGCAGGCAGGACCCCGAGATGCTAATAACAACAGCCGCCCCTTACGGCCCCGTTCTGTGCGGAGCTCTGCCGGGTTTCACACATTGTCTGTCTGGGCCTCACCACAGCCTGGGAGGAAACTGACTCGGCGGCATTCAGTCACTTGCCAGGAACACGCAGCTAGTACGTGGGGTGCCAGGATTCGAACCTGAAGCTGCCTCACTCGCGAGCACCACCCTCGCGGCCTGTGTACGTGGATTCATTCATTCGCGTCACTGTGCAGCCGTGTGCCAGGCAGCATGGTGGAAGTGGCCCAGCCCCAGTGGGAGGAGGATGTCCGGCTGGGAAGGTGAGTGAGGCCGGGGGCAGGGAGGGCTCCCGGCCTTGGCCAACAGGCAAGGTATCCTGTGGACAGGGCGGGGCCTGCAGGGCTGGGCCACACCTCAGCAGTGGGGAGAGCCACGCGGCTGCAGCTTAGGTCAAGGGTGGGTGTAGGGGTGGAGCTCCGTGCTGGGATTGTGGGGGATGAGGAATTGAGGACAGTGTCCTAAGGGACTCCCAGGCCCTTCTGGGGTCAGAGCTCCTCAAGGGAACACCCCACCTTCTTGACTCTTGGGAGAGAGGAAGGGGGAGACAAAGGGACCAGAATGGGAGGAGGAAGAAGAGGGAGAGGAGGAGGAAGAGGAGGAAAGAGAAGAAGGAGGAGGAGGGCGAGGGGGAGGAGGGGATAAGGATTTTAAACAGAGATCCATTTCATAACTGCAGCCCCTGGAGCCTTTAACACCGTAGCAGGCCTTGCACCTCTAAAAAGAGGAAGGGAAAGCAGTTTCCTACACGTATTTGCCCATAACTCTGTCTTCTCAAGAGAAGCGACCCAGGTCTGGGGAGCCCCAGGGGCCTGAGGTACCACCTTGGAAACACCGGGCATTGGCCTCCTGTTGTGAAATGCCCATGGGCTATCATGGACCCGCCTTTGGAGATAACCTAGGCTGTTCCTCATTTACAGATGGAAACTGAGAGGGAAGAAGGTAGCCCGGGCAACACGGCCTCCGGAGTCCAGCTGGACTTGACCCCAGCCCGTGGGCTCCAGTCGCCGTTCAGCCGTGAGGGCCTCGGCTGTGCCAGGGTTCTGGGCTTTCACGTAGGCGTCTCCCCTCGAACTGAGCTCCAGGCCAGGCTCTGGCCTCCGGCAGCCCCACCCCAGCTCCTGGCCCGGAGCTCTGCACAGACGGTACGTTCACAAAAGTTCGCCACGGCTTGAGCGATCCAGGGGCGCCGCCAGGAAGGACTTTCCGGCAGCGGGTCTGGGTGACAGGAACCAGCAGTGCCCCTCTCTGAGGGCTTCTAAGAAGAGGGCAGAGGCCGCCGCCCCAGGCAGCGCTGGGCACCAGCCCCAGCTCCCTTGTTCCTGGAAAGGGCGGGGCGGGAGGGGAAGGAAGACTCGGGCCCCGGGAGCTGCCTTCGTGGCCCAGGTCCAGGACCCTCAGCTTGGGCCAGAACCAGGGACAGGCGAGAGGCCCTGTTGGGACAGGCCCTAGAATGCTGTCCTCCCTGAGCTCTGGGCCCTCCACCTCCAGGAAGCCACGCCTGCCTGCTCCAGCCTCTCAGATCTTTTCATCCTGGGAACTCTGACAATAACTCGCTCAGGGAAGTCTCCCTGCGGGCATGCTGGGCCGGAGAGGCTGAGACCCAGAGGAAGGCATGGCCCTGCCCTCAGGGGGCGCCCAGCAAGTGGAGACCCAGCCTGGACACCAGGCTGTGCGTGGTGAGGTTCCTACCTCACCCCCGTGGGAAGGCGATACAGGGAAAGAATTCCAGCCCTAGCCGGTTTGGCTCAGTGGATAGAGCATCAGCCTGCGGACTGAGGGGTCCTGGTTTCAATTCCGGTCAAGGGCACATGCCAGGGTTGCAGGCTTGATCCCCAGTGCGGGGTGTGCAGGAGGCAGCCAATCCATGATTGTCTCATCATTGATGTTTCTCTCTCTCCCTCTCCCTTCCTCTCTGAAATCAATAAAAAAATATTTTTTTAAAAGAATTCCAACCACAGTGTCCAGGAGTGCATCCCTGGAGGGAGGGCCTCTGAGCTGGGCTGTAAGCAGTGACCAGGGATGACGTGGTGGGCAGAGCAGGTGGGAAGGCCTGGGGACAGGGAGGAGGAGAGGACGCGCCCTCAGTCTAGTGGCTGTGGAGCTCAGTGGTCAGAGCCTGGGAGGTACCGTGGGTGCAGGTCCACACCCTCCCATCATGAGCTGGGTGAGCTCAGGCCTGTCCTGAGCCTCTCTGTGCCTCCGTTTCCCTCCTAGAAGGAGTCTAATAGCAGCACCTACTCACAGGGCTGTTGAGAAGACCGAATGAGTCAGTGACAGGAGGGCTCAGAGGGGGCCCGTCCACGGGGAGGCCCCAGAAGGACAGGGTGCAGGCCGGGAGGCCCACCCATGAGGAACATGTCACACACCACCAGGTCTGATGCTGGGAGCAGCAGGCAGATGAGAAATGCCTGAAGGCAGGCCCACGTGGCTGCTCAGTCAACACGTGTACACGCGAAGTACCTCCGCCCCTCTCAGGACTAAACTGCGACCATGTGTTGAGTACTTAATGCACCGAGCACTAAGCTAGGAGCACATGTGTGCGTTCTTATTTAGGTCTCCCATGTGTATAACATATAACATACAAAATGCCAGCATCCCACACGCAAAAGCCGAGCCCTGCGGGTTAGCAGCATAACCTGCCCCAGGCCCTGTGGACACTAGCAGCCGCGTTTCCTCCTCCAGGTCCAGCTCTTCCCTGCACCCAAACCACGAAGAACATGGCCTGCGCAGAGGGGTGGGGGTGGCCTAGGCAACATCCGGAGCCCCCCATGCTCCCAGACACTCACCCGGACTGTTTCTGTCCTGGCTACTGCTGCACCCTGATCCCTGGGTCCTCAGTCCTCCCCTCCCCAGTGCACAGCCTCCCTGCCACACCCCAGGGTAACTGCATGTGGAGCCTCCAGCCCGGGGATCCAGAGCCCCAGCCCCTCCCCTGTCCGTGGTGATTTGATTTGGGGTCCTCAGGACTCAGAGAGCCAAGTGAGGGTGAGCAAGGCCCCACGGGAGCTTCGCGAAGTAACCAGGCCTGGACCCCCTCTTCAGTCTGTCAGAATTCGCCAGTTTGCCGTGGGACCCAGGTTTCAGGATTTTTTAAAAACTCCACCCGATTCTAAAGTGCGACTAGCGTCAGGACCAGCGCCCTAGGCAGCTACACAGAAGTTGGTCACAAACGCGAAACCTCAGACCCCACCTGGACCCAAAGAATGGGAGCCGGCGACACCGTGACATGGAGAGGCACCGCCGAGGCCACCCCGTCTCCACAGCCAGCGCGGGGTGAGTGTCCCTCGGGGGCCAGAGGGGTTGGGTGTGTCTGAGGTGCTGGGAGGGGCACAGGCCTGCGGGAACCAGGGAGAGGACAGCCTGGGCCCCAGGTCTCACCCCCCCCCCCCCCGGCCTGCAGATGGAGGGCGCTCTCCCGTGTCCCCCATCTGGCCCTCAGCCCTGTCCTCTGAGGGGCTGGGAAGAGCGTCAGCCCACCTGGGAAACAGGCAGGAGCAGAGACACGAGGGAGCAGCACCCCCACCCTGCACAGCCCTGGCTCTGCAAACTGATTTCCCGTTTCCTCTGTGTCCCGGGAGGCAGGAGGGCAGGAGGGTGAGCACTGCCCCAGGTGACAGGGGAGGGGCCAGGCCCAGAGCAGGGAAGGAGGACGAGGGCGGAGCCTTCCACAGCAGGACCAGGGCCCTGGGAAGAGGGCTCAGGGAGCTAAGGGGTTAAGGGTCACTGCTGACCGAAGCAGCTCTGCCAGGTGGGGCCATCAGTGGGTTGACCTTTGATTGACAGAACTTCATTCCTTCCCCTCCTCTCAGGGCTGACTGCGGGAATCTGGGACCAGGATCAGTAGCACCCAGGCTGGACTCCCGGCGAATACTGCCGCCCCTGAAAGGGCTCTCCACCAGGAAGGGATGCCTGAGTCCCCACCTCTCTGCTGGGGAGAGAGGGCAGGCCGGAGCCACCTCTCCCACAGCTCACCCAGGATGGGCAGAGTGGACGGGGTGCTGAGGGGAGGGTCCTGGCGAGCATCCTTGGGGAAGGGTCAGGAATGAGGGAGAAGGGACCCCTCCCACCGGTGCAGGGAAGGGAGCCGAAGGTGGTGCTGGCCCACCTGGTGGTTCTGCCAAGGGCAGAGGCCCGGGGTCTTAATGCAGGACCCTGCCCCCCTCTCCAAACCCCCTGCTCTCCAGGGGCCTTTACCCTCCCCTGCTGGAGAAATCTGGGTCCCCCGGGTGGGAAGGAGGGGATCACAGTTGCCAGCATGGTGGGTGGATGGAGGAAAGTGTTCCCAGCAGGGGGTCCCCGCCCCCACAGCCCTGGGCATTTGACAGTCCTTCCCCCACACCCCCTCTTCAGGCCCACTGCCTCGGCCAGCACCTCTCAGCAGAAAGCACAGCACTGAGGACACAGGAGGGGAGAGGGAGAGACAGAAGGAAGGAAAAGAGAGGCCCCCTCTGTCCACCATGGCTTCTCTGCAGCCCCAGAGCCCGCACTGCCACCCCACCCCCATCCTGGCACAGCTGGGAGGAGGAGGGGGGAGGCGCAGAGGGAGCTGTGGGACCCCACACCCAGCTTCCGACCCTGGGCCCTCGCCCTCCACAGCCACCCCTCCCTGCCCGGGGGGTCTCAGGCCCGGATCACAGACAGCGCAGGGGCAGGAAGGCCCTTCCCTCGAAGAGGAGGACCCACGGGTGGAGGGTGAATGGGGACCCACCGGGAGGATCAAGAGGTGCCAGGCAGGCGGGCAGCGGACAGGCAGCCGCGGCGTCGGAGACCGGGGCAGCCGGACGGCCAGCTGGATGCTCGGCCCTCAGCCCTCTGTCCATCCAGGGCGGCTCCTCTCTGGGCGGTTCTGAGGCCGGGCGGGCGCTGTTAAAAAGCTTTTTATGTGTGTGTGTGTTAATCACATGATTGCCGTTCACCTGTATTTCGAACAAAGACAGCTCACTGTTTCAAGGCCCCGAACAAGAGTCTGGGCACAGGGAAGAGAAGGGAGGCGGGGGGAGGGGGGTTGGCAGCGCCGGGGGTGGCGTCGAGGAAAACTGGGGGGAGATTGTCCAAGGCCGGCAAGCGAGAGAAAGAGAAAACCCTTATCAAACTCCTAATTCACTGGGCTCCGCGGCCCCAGACACACTGGCCCGATTGTCTGGCTGGTTGTGTGTGCGAGCATGTGTGTGTGTGTGTGTGTGTGTTCCAATGTCCGCTCCCCCCACCCCCAACATGCCTTCGCCTCGTGTGACTGCCTCATTGTGTCCCACCGCCCACCCCCCCCACCCCCTTGGCCTTTCCCGAGCAGGAGGCCTGGCCTAGACCCCCTTTCCAGCCCCACTCCAGACAGGACTCCCTTGGGGTGGCCTGGGCCCCCGCCCAGCTGCTGAGGAGCTCCCAACCATACCTGGTCGCCAGTGCGGCCGCTCCATCGGCCCCTCCACGCACACCCAGACCTCGCCTCCACACCCACCCACGGAGAAGAGACAGGGATGTGCTTTGGAGGAGAGGCCTAGGAAAGAGGAGAGAAAAAGGAGCCACGGGTGGTGGGCAAGACAGAAAAATGGAGGGTCACCCAGCTGGGCTGAGGGGAGACGTGGGCAAAGAGGAGGAAGAGAGGGGCTGGGAGTGGGAGGGGGACTTCATGATAAGCAGGGACTCCCGCACTAAGAGGGGGCGAGCCCAGTGTGAAGGGATTGGGGCCCAGGACGTGGGGCCCAGAAGCCTTTCAGACCGGCTTGGAGAGGCCCCACAGCCCCGAGCCCAGCCCCCTGGGAACTTCAGTCCTTCTGTCCACCTTGAGCCCCACGGTTACGTGCCCGGGTGTCCGACGAGAAGGGCCCAGGGTCAAGCCGGGCCATCTGCACCGGCAGGTGTGGAGCTGCCCACAGCCTACTAAGCACAGACCCGGATCTCTAGAAGCTGAGGCCGAGAGGGTGGCCAGGTGGGGCTGAGGCAGAGAGACAGCTGGGAAGCAGGCCTGCCCACAGGTGCTCCAGGAGAGTCCTCACTGAAGCAGCACCCGCCAGCCACCCTCACACAGCAACAGGTCCTCCCCTGCCTTCTCATCCCTCCCCAGTTTTTTGCTACTTGCCCATCCTACCACCTGAGGCCCAGAGACTGGGGGGTCAGAGTCGGCCCACTTTTCCTCCAAGCAACAGGTCCGACCCCGCCCATGCGCATCCCTTGACTTTCCTGGCCTGACTACCCTCCGCCTACACCTCCCCACCCCAGCTCAGACCCCAAGGTGGGCCTGGGGCAGCAGCGTAGGGAGCTGGGGTGGGGGGGGGCCTGGCGGAGGAGCCCTGAGTGTTGGGGATGAAGGAAAGCGCTGGAGGCTCCACCTTCTGCCCTTCCCTCCCTCCCCTCCCCCTCCCCCTCCCCCTCTCCCCCTCCTTCCTTCCCCAGCCCTCGGCAGCAGCTCAGTGCTCAGTCAGTCTCAGGCTGTCCGGCCAGGGTGGTTGGTGGTGAGGATTCAGGCTCCGTCCCGACGAGGCCGTGGCCTGAGGCTCAGGGCCCCCCAGCCCCTCCCTCCCAGCCCACCAGCGTCAACCCCCAGCTCCGAGCTGGACCGCACACCTTGGGACACGGTTTTCCACTTCCTAAGGACGAGCCCCAGGCTGGAGGACAGGTCCGAGGAGGTGAGTGAGTGCGCAGCCCGCTCCTCCCTCCCGCGGCCCAGGCCCGGGACCCTGCAGTGAGGTCTGGGGGGAGAGAGGCTGCCACCCACCTGCCCCCCACCCTGCTCCTCTGGACTCCATGGGGCGGGCGGAAGGGAAGAAGGAAAGGTGAGAGAAAAGGTGGGAAATTCCAGGAGCCAGGATTAGAGCCGAATAAAGAGTCCGTTTTTCTTCCTTTCCATCAACAAACCTCCACCCAAAAGGAGGTTTTAAAAAATCCCAAACCCACCCACACCAAGAGACGGTTGGGACCAGGTGGCGGGGAGACGTGGAGGCAGGAGCGAGGAGGCCGAGCGGGTCTGGCATGTGCGCGCGTGCGGGGGTGCAGTGGGTTGAGGGGAGCAGGGCGGGCGCCACCTCGGGCTGTGCGCGTCGCGTCCCGGCCGCCGTCGGGGCTGCGCGCGGCCGCTCCATCGCGCACTCCCTCCCGTCCAGGTGAGCGTGGGACTCTTCGCGAGGACGCCGGCGGCGGGCCCCGGGGAGGCGGCCGAGGCGGCGGCGGTCGGGGGCGACATGGCGGAGGAGCAGGACCTCTCCGAGGTGGAGCTGAGCCCCGTGGGCTCCGAGGAGCCCCGCTGCCTGTCCCCGGGCAGCGCGCCCTCGCTGGGGCCCGACGGCGGCGGCGGGGGATCGGGCCTGCGAGCCAGCCCGGGGCCGGGAGAGCTGGGCAAGGTCAAGAAGGAGCAGCAGGACGGCGAGGCGGACGACGACAAGTTCCCCGTGTGCATCCGCGAGGCCGTCAGCCAGGTGCTGAGCGGCTACGACTGGACGCTGGTGCCCATGCCCGTGCGCGTCAACGGCGCCAGCAAGAGCAAGCCGCACGTCAAGCGGCCCATGAACGCCTTCATGGTGTGGGCGCAGGCGGCGCGCAGGAAGCTGGCCGACCAGTACCCGCACCTGCACAACGCCGAGCTCAGCAAGACGCTGGGCAAGCTCTGGAGGTGAGCGCCCGCCCGCCCGCCCGCCCGCCGGGACTGCCCGCGGGCCCTCCAGCTGCGGGGGGGTTCAGGCCCCACGGAGCTCCTCGGACCCCTCTCCGGAGGTAGCCATCTCCTGGTGGCGCTGGGAGGCCCCCCCACAACTGCCCCCTTGGGGTGGTGTTGGCTCCCCAGCCGGGGCAGCGGGCAGAAAGGCGCCCCCTCGTGGTTGGAATTCTGTCGGTGGCAGGCGGTAGGGCCTAGGCTTCTTCCTGGGGGTGGGGGCCAGCGAAGGCTGGAGGGAGGGAGGATGGCGGAGGGCTCCCACCGAGGCCGAAGGCCGTCACTAACCGCTTCCCCGCAGGCAACACTCTCGGGGTGCGGGGGGGGGGGGGGGCACTGCTACCGGTTTGGTGGCGGGGATGCTGGGGAAACGTTTGGCAAAGAATTGAGGGCCTGGCTGGAGAGGCAGGGAAACTGAGGCAGCCATGCAGAAGAGGTGCAAGGTCGGGGAAGCAAGGGGTCGGACAGGAGCCTTTGGAAGAGGGAGGGATGGAGAAACCTGTGGCCCAGGACCCTGGCCCATCCCAGCTGCCCTCACTGTGCCTTCCTGACCCCCCTCCTTCAGACCGGGGGCTTCTCTCCCCCCCCGCCCCCACGGGGAAGGGGATGCACAGGAAGAAGCGCCTCCCACCCGTCCCAAAGCTGCCAGGCTTGTCTCCCTCCCTCTCCCGTTCGGCGCCATCTTCCTTTCCAGGGCCCCACCCAGCGTTGAGTAACCTCCTACCCCTCCACCCCAAGCTGGAGCTGAGAGCCTGGCCCGAGGAAACTTGGGGCCCTTCCTACCCAAGTCCCTCAGGCTCCCAGGCTCCCAGGGATCAACCAAACCTGGTGGGGACAGCATCCCCCCCAGGAGGAAGTCCGCCAACCGCGGACTCAGCCTGGCCTCCTTGGGGACATGTTGAGAAAGGCAACCCCCACCCCCACACACCCCAGTCCTGGGCAGCTCACAGAGAGAACAGGGGCTCCCCGAGGGGCGAGCCTGTGTAGGTCACCTGATTGCCCACTAGACTGCCCACGAGATAGCCCCGAAAGGCAAAGGACCGAAAGGCCACCTAACGGCTAGGGGCAGAGCCCGGGAGCCAGGGCCGGGACCCGGGCTCCTGGCTCTTCGCCCAGCGGTCTTCCCCACACCGACCCTGGTGACAGTGGGGGCCACCCTGTCACTCTAAGGTGTGCCCAGGAGGGTGTGGGGATGGGCAGAGGAGCGCTGTGGTTTGGGCTTTGTCGGAGGAGCTGCTGCCCTCCTGCTGCTGGGCCCCCTGCCTGCCCCTAGCCCAGTGGAGACTAGGTCCCAAAGCCAAAGGCTTCGGTGCGGGAGGAAGCAGGAGGGCCTCCAAGAGGGATTGACATCTGGCCCCGGCCTTGTCCTTGGCTGTGTGTTTGCTGATGGCCTGGTGCTCCCTTACCCCTCTCAGCCCTCAGCCCACAGGTCAGACCCTCTGCCCAAGGTCCACCCACACCCATGTAGGGCTCAGCCCAGGCCAGTACCGTCGGTGCCAGGGGACAGAACAGAGCCAGTGAGAGACAGACAAGCAGGAGGGAGACAGACTGGCAGACGGAGCAGGCCGTGGGGACGGTGAACAGACCACAGGGGGAGCATTGGAGCAAGAATGGCCCCCACTTCTCCAAGCACTCCATCACCAAGGATTTAAGACGGGGCCTCCATTGCCCCGTCCTGTTCCCCAGCCCACAACCCTGGGCTTAGGCTCCCTCAAGAGGACTCATTCCTGGCCGCCACTCACAGTGTGAGCACCGGGGCCCAGGGTGCCAACCAGGGGTGGGGCAATCAGGAAAACAGGCGCTGCTTGCTCAGGACCCAGTGCCAGGGGTAGGAGGGTTGCAGGACAGTGGCAAAGATAAAGACCCTGCCAACATGTGGGCGGGCTCCCTGGATCCTGGGTGGGATCTTGAGGGACGTCCTGGAATCCTGGGACTTGGACTAGGCTGGCTCTCGCCACGGGCTCCTCCTGAGGTCCCCGCCCCAGGTTCATGACTCCCAGGCCAGCAGGCAGCAGGAAGGGGGGTGATTAGGGAGGCAAAACTGGAAAACAGGGGCCCCCAACCCTGAAGAGAGACAGACAGACAGACGACTATATAGGGAGCTGGAAGGGAGCTGGGGTAGACACACCAGCATCCAGGTCCTGGCTCCTATGTGGCTCCGACAGTCATGCTAACCCGTGCCCACCTGGGAAAGGACGTGAGACGCGGTCACGTGGTGCTGGCTGTATGTAGCTGACCTGCCCAGAGAGAATAGCTAGAGCCAAGAGACTAAAAGGGGGGTCACAGGCTGGCCCCCCAGGCCCTTCCCCTGCCCGGGGGAGCAAATGGAGCAGCAGCCAGTGTCCCACCTTGGGAGGCCCCCAGGTTGGGGTTTCCGGTGGGGAAGCAGCCTCCCCATTCCCTGCCTTATCCTGACCTTGGAGACCCAGAGGACAGAGGTGAAGTGAAGGTGCAGAGGAGACTGGGTTCACGGTTAAGAGCTGTGGGCCATGGGGAAGGGCAGGGAGGGTTTTATGTGGGGGGAGGGGGCGGGGGGCAGGAGGGGTTGGGGTCAGGAGAGAGCCTAAACTGTGAGGTCTGAGTGAGGCTGGGGCTGGGGCTAGAGGTGGTGCCAGAATGGGCTGGTGTCTGGGTGGGCTCAAGGTTAGGGTTCCATCAAGGTTAGGGTACCGGGAGGAACTAGGGAGGGAGGCTGGAATGCAGTGTTGGAATCTTCCCTCTCTTCTGGCCCGTGCCCTCCCTCCGCACCCCCTGCCATTTTCTCACTGACTCACACCCCACTGACGGCTGGGCAGAGGGCACAGGGAAGGTTTGAGCTCAGTGTCCCCAACCATCCAGGGATCCTCCGTGCTAGCTAAGCCTGCTCTTCACCTCAAAGGCAGTTCTATCCCCACCCCAACCCACACACACCTTCAGGGCCCGCCCACCCACTCCCCTGGCCCAGCCTTCCAGAGACCTGGCTGCGGGGAGGAAGGCACACCCCTCCCTGAACCCTGCGGCCCTGATCTGGAGTCCCTGTCCCGTCCCTCAGCCAGAGGGACCCTTGGAGCAAGCTGGGCTAGGGCTGGGCTCAGGGCCTCGCGGGGGGGAGGGGGGAGGGGGGGGCTAAGCTGCAGAGGAATGCTGCTGCCGGCTGGAGGCGCCTGGTATGACCACCCCCTCCCATCCCGGGTGGGAGGGCCCAGCCTTCTGCTGACTAGGGGAAGAGGGTGCCCACTGGGGGTGGGGTGGGGGCTGAGAGAGCGCCTTAGGGCAGAGAACAGAGCTGCTCCCGCAGAGTCCCTTTTGTCTAGGACTCCCCTCAGCACCCTCTGCAAGTACCCCATCCTGCCCTCCTCCCTCTGGGGCAGCCAAGCCCTGAGCACCTCCCCTCCCCACCCGAGCCCCGGCCTGAGGCTGAAGTCCGTGGGCAGGGGCAGTGCCTTCGGGGCCTGCACTGGTTGGTCTGGGCCTGCAGAGAGGGTCTGTCTGCCCGTCCCAGGTCTGGGAAGAGCGCTAGCTCCCTCTACCCTGTCAGCCCTGGCTGAGGAGATATGGCCCTCCCCCCATCCCCCCCCCCCCCCCCCGCCCCCAGGAGGCAGGGAAGGGCTCACACCCTGCCCTCGCCCAGAATCAGAGTTCCAGAGCGGAGCCAGCCCACCCCAGGGCCTGTCTGGCCTCCCCCGAAGCAGCATCAGAGCAGCACCTATTTCTCAGGCGCCAGCCCCCACCCCAGGCCTGGTGCCAAGCACTTCACATCCCTCATCTTGGCCAGCTCCACACCTGGTGAAATGGGCACTGTCACCTGGTTTTGTTGGTGAAGAAGCTAAGGCTCAGAGAAGGGACCTGCCCACGGTCACATAGCCAGTAAGTAGCAGCGACGGGGCTCTCCCCCCTCACCACGCTGCTTCTCGGTTTGTGCACCTCTAGTCCCAGGGAACTCACCCCTGACGAAGCAGAAACCCCACTTAGACAGCTTTGTAAAAAAAATACATATTTTTTTACTTTAGAGAGGAAGGGAGAGGGAGAGATAGAAACATCAATGATGAGAGGGAATCATTGATCGACTGCCTCCTGCACGCTCCCCACTGGGGATGGAGCCTGCAACCTGGGCACGTGCCCTGACCGGGAATCGAACCATGACCTCCTGGTTCATAGGTCGACACTCAGCCACTGAGCCACACACACCGGCCGGGCCAGACAGCTTTGATGGGAGAAGTCTTTCCTCTCCTTGAACTGATGTCTGCCCCTCCTAAGCTCTGTTCCTACTTCTGACTCCGTCCCAAGGGCTGCCAGGAGCAGCAGGCTGGCCGCTCTTATACCCCAACCCCCTGAGAGATTTGGGGGAGAGATCACAGCCCTCTGAGCCTGGGGTTCCGTGGGCCTCACATCTTCCAGTCTGTAAGTCAAAGGGCAAGCTCCCACGCTGGGCGCCCATCCTCGGCCTCAGTTCTTCCAGGGAAGACACTCACAGCGGCCCCTCTGCTGTCTCCCCACGCCCGCCCCAGGCTGCTGAACGAGAGTGACAAGCGCCCCTTCATCGAGGAGGCCGAGCGGCTCCGGATGCAGCACAAGAAGGACCACCCGGACTACAAGTATCAGCCGAGGAGACGGAAGAACGGGAAGGCGGCCCAGGGCGAGTCCGAATGCCCCGGCGGGGAGGCCGAGCAGGGCGGGGCCGCCGCCATCCAGGCCCACTACAAGAGCGCCCACTTGGACCACCGGCACCCGGGAGAGGGCTCTCCGATGTCAGACGGGAACCCTGAGCACCCCTCAGGTGAACACTGGGCTGGGGGCTAGGTGGGGTGTGATGATGAGCTGTGGGTGGGGGAGCTGGGTGTGGGGAGAGGTGAAGGCTGGATGGATGGCGTGAGACCCTCACACTCCACGATAGCCCTGTGCGCTGGGATGGGCTTGCCAGGCTGTGTGGTCACTCCAGCAGGGACCCAGGTGCCAGGGAAGGCAGTGGGTAAGATGGCTCTGGCTGATGGAGGGGGCTCTGCTGCTGAGGAAGGGCCAGTTAAGGGGGCCCTGGGGTGAGCTACAAGAAGGAAAGGCGGGACCGGATGGTTTGAGAAATGGGAGAGCAGATAGAAAAGAGAGCGTTGCCTCTCCCACCTCCCGGTCTGATGGGGACACAGACAACAGGGCCTGTGACGTTGAGCAGTCAGGCCATCTTGTTTCATTCTCGTTAATGATAATAACAGCTAACATTAACTGAGCACCTACGGTGTGCCAGGCACTGTGCCAGCTGCCTTGTGTGTCTGCTCATTCAATCATTCTAAACTGGGAGGAGGCAGCCGCCCTGCCTGGGCTCCGACCTCAGCTGAGGCTCGTTATGCTCACTGGAAGGTGACAAAACCGAGGTGATGTGCCACACGGCTGAGGCCTGAGCCCAGGCTCTCTGGCTCCGGGGCCTCTGCCGGCACCACGGCTGCCTCGCTTGGGCTCGCGATGTATAGAGCGCCGTGCGTGGGCCGGGTGCACGGGAAGTCAGAGCTCTGCCTTTAGAAGATGTGTCCCGAGTCCCCATTTGATCCAGGCCCGGGAGCAGACACTCAGGAACCAGGGTGTAGGAGGAGCAGGAACACACGTGCCTTAGGTATAGGAAGAAGCCAGTGCACCCAAAGCCGCCCAAGACCCAGCGGGGCAAGATCTCTAGGGAGGGGTCCCCCACCATCCATCCAGTCAGGTCTCCCAAAGCACCCAGCCCCGCCCGACTCGGGGCCAGGAAGGCTTCAGGATGGAGGCTGTGCCTTGCTCCTTGGTACTGTCTCTGCTTTACTGATAAGGAAACTGGTTAGGAGACGACAGGGGTCTGCCAGGGTCATACGGTAAGTAACAGTCCAGAACACTTAGCCAGGGCAGGACCCGGCCCTCCCTCTGGTCTGATGGAGGGGCACAGGCCTGCCTGCAGGAGCTCTGATCTCTGTGACGGGATCTCCCGTCCAGTCTCTCTCTCACACACACACACACACACACACAGAAGACCTGGGCCGTGAGAACCACCACCTCAGAATATAACTGTGGGCTTGGGCTTTTTCTCAGCCTTCAAGGCCCAGCTCAGCTCCTTCCCCTCAGGGAGACCTTCACCAGATTCCCCAGGGCAGGGTGAGTGGCTTCCGTTGGCCTGAGCCCCTGCGTGCCCGTCATCACGGCACTTCTGAAGCTGCCTCGTGTGGGTCTTGGGATCTCCCCAAGCCCCTGAGCTTGTGAAGACAGCAACCCGTTTTATTGATGCTTGTGTCCCCTCTACCTGGCACAGGGCCCCCTACGTGTTTGCCGAATGAACATGTGAATGTGAAATGGACAAAGGAGCAGGGTGGAGAAAGTCAGGTATCTCAGTGCCTCCTGAACAAGCGGGAAAAGCCGCTGGAGGAACACTGGGCAGCGTGGTGTGTGTGAGGGGGGAGGGGAGGAAGGGGGCAGGTGGAGACATTGCCAGGGGGACTGGCTCAGCGGGAAGGTTTCCTGGAGGAAGGGGTTGGAGGGAACACTGCTGTCTGGGGAGGAGGCACAGGCAAGCCAGCAAACCTGAAAGGGAGTCAGGAGTGAGGCAGGCGGAGGTCAGCGAGGACAGCAGCCAGCAGGCGGCTGAATGGAGGGCCGGGCCCCACTGGGCTCAGCAGCTAAGGAGCCAGGGGCGCAGGAAGGCAGCGACCTCAGCTGATGGGAGGAAGACTTCCCAACGGGAAAGGTTTTTCCAAAGGAGGCAGTCCTTCCAGGAGGGTGACAGGGAGCAGGACCCATCCGTAAAGCTGGGGAACTTCAAGAACCACTAGAGATCAATCCAAGACGGTTACATAAATCAGTGCCAACCCAGACTGCCCAGGCAAATGTACAAGGCACGCAGGGGTCAGCCCTCAGCTCCTGGAGACCCCTTCTCTGAAGGTGAACCATCAGCATCTAGAAGCCTCTGACCTGGTTTCCTGCTTCTCTCTCTTCCTCCCACGCAGGCCAGAGCCATGGCCCCCCCACCCCTCCAACCACCCCAAAGACAGAGCTGCAGTCGGGCAAGGCAGACCCCAAGCGGGACGGGCGCTCCCTGGGGGAGGGCGGAAAGCCTCACATCGACTTCGGCAACGTAGACATCGGGGAGATCAGCCACGAGGTAATGTCCAACATGGAAACCTTCGATGTGGCTGAGTTGGACCAGTATCTGCCACCCAACGGGCACCCGGGCCACGTGGGCAGCTACTCAGCAGCTGGCTATGGGCTGGGCAGCGCCCTGGCTGTGGCCAGTGGACACTCCGCCTGGATCTCCAAGCCGCCAGGCGTGGCTCTGCCCACGGTCTCGCCACCTGGTGTGGATACCAAAGCCCAGGTGAAGACGGAGACCGCAGGGCCCCAGGGGCCCCCGCACTACAGCGACCAGCCGTCCACCTCGCAGATCGCCTACACCTCCCTCAGTCTGCCCCACTACGGCTCCGCCTTCCCCTCCATCTCCCGCCCCCAGTTTGACTACTCTGACCATCAGCCCTCAGGACCCTACTACGGCCATTCAGGCCAGGCCTCTGGCCTCTACTCGGCCTTCTCCTACATGGGGCCCTCACAGCGGCCCCTCTACACGGCCATCTCTGATCCCAGCCCCTCAGGGCCCCAATCCCACAGCCCCACACACTGGGAGCAGCCAGTATATACGACGCTGTCCCGACCTTAAAGGGGGCCCTGTCACCTCCCCTCCCAGCCCCTGGGTAGTATGCCCTTCCCCAAGCCCTCGCACCCAGTTCCTCGCCCATCTCCGTCCTGGTGGCGGCTGGGGAGGAGGCGGCAGAGGCTGACAGCTGAGGGGAGGCTTTCTGTCTGGCTCACTGCCTTTGATGACCCCACCCCATCCTATCCAGGCTCCAGCCCAGGCAAAGCCCTAGACCTCTAGGCTGGGCAGAGGAGGAGGAGGTTGATTTTTGCCCCTAGACTGGACCATGAGGGGCTGCGCCTTCCCCCAGGATGACCCTCCATCCCAGGACCTGAGAAGGACCCGCTCACCCTCCTCTGGGAGGGGGGAGCATCCAGGGTCGGATGGGAATCGGAGGCCTTGCCATTCCTGTGACTGTGTTTCCTCTTTCGTGGAGAACGAGGGGTCTGACATAACCCATGCCACCTGTGCCACGTGCCTAAGATCAAGGCCAACCCTGCCTCAGTGCCTGGAGTGGGCTATGTCTGCCCCTTGGGGGCTGAGGACAGCTTTGAACAGCCTCCGAGAGCGTGGAAGTGGGTGGGGGCTCAGAGGGAGGTATCCTCATCCCCCCAGCGCCCCCTTCCCTCCTGAACACAGAAAGGCATCACCTTAGAGACCCCAGTTCTATGCCAACAGCCTGGCTCTTCGTCTAATTGGAAAGAGGCCCCAGGTCCTCCACTACAGCCTCCCAGACCTTGAGGAGGTGAGGAAAGGATTCGGAGACAATTCACAGAGCCTTCCTCCTGGCTCTCCGCCAGCTCCCTCTCCCCTCACCAGGCTCTGTGGCCCCTGCTCTCAGCCCCACTCCTGGGCTCCCTGAGAGCTACGCTGCTCATGCCCAAACCCTTGGCTCCGGGAGGAGAAGGGGCCCAGCACCAGGTTGCTAGCAGCAGCTGAAGACACTAAACTCCTGACATGTACATTCTGCCCTGGCCTTCTGCCCTTTGCTTCCCAGTGGTATCTGAATAAAGTATGTAGTTCTGTCTGCCCCTATTATCCTGTTCTGCAGCCCCCACAATCCACATGTAACTCATTACTACCCCCTCTTATTTATCTCAGTAGCTCCCTCTCCCCTCCCCCTGCTCCTAGGCTCTCCAGCTCCTATTAACTCTGCATTAAGCATTCCCCGTAATAAAATGAAAGGTTCCAGCTACCTGCTTGGTGGGCCTGACCTGGCCTGTCTCTTGGTCTCTTCTCCCTGTGCCTGTGCCTCCTCAGACATGTCCTGGAAGTAGCTAGGGGTGGAAAGCAGAGGATAGCTAACCCAAAGGTCTCCTCTCTGCCTGGGAAGGTGGGGGCCTCGCAGTGGGTCAGTGTGCTCAGGGGCTGGGGCCTCCGATGGGAGCTCTTCCCCTAGCCCAGCTGTGCCCACTCTGCAGATGGGCCCCGCCCTGGCTCAAGCTGGAACTCAGCCTGAGCGCCTTCCCAGGAGCCCCTTTGCTTGCCCAGCAGAGGAGAGGGAGTTTGCAAAGAATTCAAGAGACAGGTACTTGAGAGGTGCGTCAGGCCCGCCTTCTTGGTGTCTGGCCAGCCGGCCCAGTCCTTTAGGATGTGATGCTGGGCCTTCTCTCTCTGCACCCCCCTCCCCCCACACACACACATAAACACACACTGGTCCAATCTAGGATCTAGCCGATCTTCACAGCAGCTGCCTGTGTCTGAGTGTAAACCCAGGATGGCAGATGTGCAATCTAACCCTTCAGAGCTTACTCCATCGGAGCTCTTTCCTCAGCTGAATTCCAAGCTGGGCTGGGCGGCAGGAGCCACTCCACCTCAGGAACAGGGGGAATCTTTTTACCACATGCTCCACTGATGGATGGCTCCGATGGTTGGAGTCTTCCTTATACCCAGCTAATAGTAACGGTAATAGCTACCACTTATGGAGTGCTCCCTGGCCAGGTACTTTATGTCATTCAAGCCTATGAGGGAGTAGATCCAGTCTTTGTCCCCATTTTCCAGATGGGCAAACTGAAGCTTCGAGGTTCATGCTAAGAAGTGCTGATGCTCTGACTCCATTGAGCTCTTAACCATCATCTCTTCCATCTGCCCATCACCTGCAGGCCCTACTTCCACTTTTCATCTGAAATGATGCTTTTCCCACTGCTCCAGACCAGCAACCTCAGCTCCCTTATCCACCTCTCACCTCCTAGTCAGGACCTGGGGTAGGGTGGGGTTGGGAGGGGTGGGGTAGAGCGTGCCAAGACCTAGCCCAGTCCTCCAGGGTGGCCAGACTCCCATCTGGAAACTGCATCATGTGAGCGCTTAGGCAACCTCACCAAAACCGCTGGCTCCGTGAAGCTTAGTGGTAGCTGCGAACCCGTTCTCATGAACAATATCTGCTGCCAAGTCCGATCGCCCCAAACTGTATGTAAGATGTGTTCCGGTGTTTCATTTTGTTGTAGATAAATGCAGGATTTTATACTGATCTTTAACAGAGTTCATCTTGTTGGAATTGACCATTTCCCATCTACATTAAACCTTTTGGAATCCTGAATACAACTTACTAGCTCTCCTTCTGTATCTGCAAACCTGAATATCCTATTCAGGTCACTAATAAAAAAGGTTGAAATGAAGAGAAGCAGGCCCGGTGAATCCACTAAATCCTTCATCATTAGTTCTGTTACTACACTCTTAAGGAAAGACTGGCAATCAATTCCGAATCTATTATCACCACAAAGTCCACACTTCATCATAGTACAGACTGCCTGATGCCTTGCCAAGATTTGCTGTAGCCTCCGACCTTCCAGACCAGCCACCACTGAAAAAAACATTTGGTAATATTCTGAGAAACCCTATGCTAGCCCCTGGATCTCTTCATGATCTGATTTCTAATATGCAATAACCGATTCTAGATATGTGTCAGGGATCAATCGGTGCTAACCTTACGTGCTCGTAATTTTTACAACCTGCCCTTTCACCTCTATTGGAAAACAGGGTATTAGTCCATTTCCAGTCTGTTCACTGCTCCTGCTCTCGGTGGGACTCTGCATCTCATGAGATTGACTAGGAAGTCAGTGGGGACTTGGGAAGAGGGAAAATGGACCTGGCTTGTGTTCATCCCTTAGACTCAAGGTTCTGGATGTGCTGGGGCCTCAGTCAGGGAGTGACCACATGTAAAGAGAGGAGCCAGGTGAAGACTATGCTCAGGCCTGGCCAGCTGAGGAGCCAGGGACTGACTCCCTGAAAGAGGAACAGAGTGGAAAAGGGGAGGTGGGAGGAAAAACACCCCCTTCTCCCTCTCTCCTACACCCTATTCCCTAAGGGTTAACCCCCCACTCCCTCTCCCAGCCCCCTCTCTTCTCCCCCACCCAAACCCCATCTCCCTTTAATCACATCTGATACTGAGTGGCCCAGCAGGAACAAAGAGACCATTTAGAGAAACGGGGCCGAGAAAGTGACCCCGCACTCTGGGGCGGCCGCCTGGATGCCAGCACAAAGGCGGCATTTCAGAGCTGAAATTTCAGCACCCAACTTGATTAAAGGATTCCACAGGGTTGGAGGAGGGTGGGAGGGGGTGCGAAGTCCACTGCTCCCTGAATTAACCCTCTTCCAAGGCAGCAAACACCCCTCCTGGGACTGACCGCTCATCACTCCCACCCTGTCCAGCCAGGGTGCGCCCACCCTGGGCCATGCCTCTTGTGGAAGTCAGGTTGGCCCGCTCCTCCTCTTCCTGGAAGGGGAGCTGACAGTAGAATGGAGGTTAAGGCTGGTATATTCAGGGAGCCAATTTTCCTTTCTATCTCCGTTGGTGTCAATATAAACCCTCTCCTTGTCCCCCGCCCCCCAGAGAGGGAGGCTCCAACGTGATTGGTCTTACCGCATGTCCGAATGTCGGGTAAGCAGGGTGAAGAGAACAGGACCCATTAGAACCTAGGACAGAGGGTGTGCTCCAGTCCTGATTTAAAGCCCCGCCTTGAACCCAGGCGTCCTGCTTCCCTGCCTACTATGACCCCAGCACCCATCCCAGACAAGGCCTCAGAGGGTCACGGGCCCACACAGAACAGGAAGGACATCTTCCAGAGGCTGGGAAGGAGAGGGTATGGGTGTGGCAGACCAGGGAGGCGGGCCATGGAGGACACTGTGTGGGCAGTGGCCTGAGGAGCGGTGACAAGGGGGGCAGGTGGGCAGGTGCTGGGTCCTTGCTCCAGCTGACTTGCCCAGCAGGGCTCTGCCTGGGGAGGGCGGAGATCACTGCGTCCCCAAGCTTCCTGCTGGGCCACTGCTCCTGAAAGGGGATCCGAGCCCATGATAAGAGGCTCGAGGCAGGTCCTTAGGAAACAATGGGTGGTTTGATGAGACCTGCTCTGTGATACTCCTGAGAAGGGAGAAGCCCCTGCAGCCAGTCCCCACTGGAAAGGAAATTGGGAGTTTCCATGGCAACCAGCTCCCTGGGCACAAAGGCTGGTCTGTCTGCTGGGAAGGCAGCTGAGGTGTCTCCCTGCAGCAGCCTTTGCTCTGGTGAAGGGGAGCTGGAGGAAAGGATGTGGGGTATCCACAGGGGTAAAGGCCCCTGGTGTTTCTTACTAGTAAAGAGCTGACAGTCACGGGGCCACCGGGATGGGTGCAGCTCTAGACAGCGGGGCAGAAGCTGGTGGGCATAGCAGACAGCCGGAGGCAGAGGGGTGGAAAGGTTGAATAGTTTATTATTTACACGTGTAACGAGTGTGGGAACAGGAGGTGGGTGAGGCGCAGTTGGGAAGATGACTCCAGCTCAGTCCGTGATGATGAGCTCGTCTACCCCCCAGTCTTCATAGCTCCCGTCAGGCAGGTAGCGCCGAATGATGATGGGGATCTTTCGGGCCCTGTGGCGGGGAGAAGGCACATGTACATGAGGGCTGGAGACCCCAGCTCTACAGCAGGAGGGCAGACTGTCTGCAGAATGCAAGGAAAGAGAAGTCTCAGGGAGCATCTTCCTGGGGCTGAGTGTACTTTGTAGGAAAAGAACTGCAATAAAAAGAAGGTTCCTGCATCCGGGAGTGTGGGACAGTGGTCTGGAAGGGCTCTGCCAGCCATGTCTGAAGGGAGGAGGAGGAAGAGTGGGGGCCTGGGAAGGCAGACTGCAGCAGGAACAGGGAACTCTGACAGCCACGAGAGGTGCTGTCTCCTCAGTGGCCTCCCCTTTGCCTGCCCCTCCTCCCTCTCCCTCCTTCTTCCCCGTGCGCTGACTCCTAAACAAGCTAAGATCCACAGGAGCAATCACCTCTTCCCCAGGCAGGGAAGTGGGGTCAGGGTGTGCAGCAGAGAATCCAGGGGATGCCTGCCAGGGCTCTGGAGCAGCAAACCGTGATCTGGGCAACTTACTTGAGCTCTTTCATGGCGATAAGCAAGGGATCTGTCTCCCCCTCCAGCTCCACCATCACGGGGGCACACATCCTGTAGGTATAGGGACAGGTGTTGGGGAGACTGCAAACGCAGGGAGAAAGGTCCAACAGGAAATTGGGAGTGGGGGTGGGGCTTACTTCACAAACAGGATTGGATGGGCACCCCAGTCCTCAACTAGAAAGGTCACCTTCTAGGCAGATAGGCATGGCAGGTGGGGAGCAGTGGTTCAGGGGCACTGACAGTGAGGGTATGTGAGTGGGAGCCAGTAGACCTGGTTTGAATTTCTATCTAATGTTCAGTACCCTCATTTGAAAATCAAGACAAAAAGCCCTGCCTCACCTACAATGACGCTAGGACACTACTGGCTAACAGGCAGCTCTCAGTTCTCTGCATAGACCATTTTATTTGAGGTGAGTATTCTATTTTACTGATGAGGAAACTGAGGCACAGAGAGGTCAGTAACTTGCCCAAGGTCACACGGCCAGTAAGTGGCAGAACCAAGATGTGAACCCCACATGCTCCTATCCACTGTGCTATAACACCCCCCATTTATAAGCTGAAGATCCACAAACTAAGAAAAGGGTATTGTGCATGGGACAAGAGTAAGCTTTAATCACAAGGCCATTCCGTGTCAGCTCCCCTCTCAGGACCTTCCCCAGGGCCTAGGGCAGAGTTTCCCAGCACAGAGAAATGGCATGAGCAAAGGTTCCCCTCCTGATGGCTCTAACCCCCCCGCCCGGCCCCCTCCACCCCCCGGCCAGGCCCTGCCTCAGGGCCCAGCTCCCATTTTCCTTCTCTATCTTGGCAACACCCCTCAGAAGTCCTGCGCTTCCAGCCTCCGCACAGGGCCCACGTCGCCTGCTTACTGGCCCCTGCTCACCTTTCTGGCACGTCTCATGCTACTTGCCTATATTCACCCCGTGTTCCCATCACACCACACTCCGGAGGCTCCCTGACAGGCACTGCTGTTACCTTTGTGTCCTCTTACCACGCGTCCCCTCCCTATAGGCCTGGAGAGACTCAAATGCCTCCACTCGGGATCATGTGCTGGATCCTCAGTGCCGGCTCATTTACATAGGCTTCTCTTGGCACCAACCTCCCGGGACTCTTACTTGTTTGAAGTTTTCCACATTAGACCATGATGAGCACCTGTGGCCCAGGACACGCGCTGGCACAATGCCTGACCCACAGCAGAGGCTCTCAACACAAATGGGAGGGGTGCCAGTTCTCGGCCCGCCTTCTCTAGGAAGCCACTAATGATTCCAGCTCAGGTTTACACTAATAGACCCCAAACCTGATCATCAGTTACCAGGAGAGTACACTAACGTCAGGGTCCCAGGACCCTTTTCCAGACCCTTGGAATGGACTCTCTAGTGAAGGGGCCTGAGAAGCTGCATTTACAAAGCCCCCTGCTGATTCTGGTAATCAGCCAGTGGGAGAGCCCCCAGTTCACACCAGATAATTTACTCATTTTATTACTAAATACTTTGATTTACTACTCCCAAAAGCCTGAAAACTTCCCAAGGGCAGAGACCAAGTGTTTAACTTGCCCTATAGCCTCTCTCAGTAGGTGTTAAAGCTTTAAAGAATGTGGTAAAAATGCCTTTCATGAGCTGCATATGCCTTCTTTATTTTCACGATATGAATAATTAAAGAGCATTCGTTCATCCAGCCCTACTGTGTGCATGCAATGTGCTAAGTGTGAGTGTGTCCTTAGGTAATTTGTCTGCACCAGAGCCACCATAAAAGAACACGGCAATGATTCTTAGGAAGTGGCTGTAGTACACGTCACCACTAGGTGGTGCTAAGGAAAGGCGTGAGACTTCATCCAAAAACTATCCAAGAAATGTTTGTTCAGCACCTAACTGCAGGGTTGCATGCCTGGTGCGAGGGATAAGCTACAGCCCTGGTGTCCACCACTCACAGCAGGCAGGGAACCGCTGGACGGCGGCCTACCCCTTCATCGGAAGGAGCACTACAGACCCAGCTGAATGGGACCATGCCTTGTTCCCAAAGAAAAGCAGGTCCTGGGCCTCAGCAGTGCTCTGAATGTCTGTCTCCACACTTTTTAGCGCTGCACACTGCCCACCAAATGCACACCCATCTTCTGAGCTTGTCCCTCAAGGCACGTGACATCTTTTCCAGTCTTGTGCCCCAAGCCACTTGCCATTCCCCACCACAAGCCAAACTTGCCTGCCTCCACTTGGCCTTGCCTCGTGCTGTTTCCGTTGCCCGGGTTACCCTCAAAACCACCGCCCTTTCCTGTCCCCGCTTGAACTCTAACCTCCTCAAGCAATTACTCCCTTCTCCCCGTTTTTGTGCCTCTAACAAAGCACCACACCTGCCTGCCTTGGGTTCTGGGTATTTGTGAAGGGGTCCACCTCCCCACCAGGCTATAAACACCTGGAAGACAGAAAGATTGTGTTTAATTATCTTCACATTCCCAACAGGTACAAGTGCAGTATCTTATTCAATGTTTGAAAGACTTAACTTACTTGAAAAATAATTTATGAATTATTCTTCCTGCCGGTCATTTTTAGCAGAGATGAGCACTAGACCACCAATAAACTGCTTTGCAACAATGGAAATGTCTTCTATCTGCACTATCCTTATGGAAACCACAGCCACAGGTGACTACTGAATATATAAAATGTGGCTGATGAAACCAAACAACTGAACTTTTCATTTTACTTAATTTGACCAGCTGAGTGCGCCCAGGCCAGCAAGGTCTACTGCTGAGGAACGGATGAGGAGCAATGTTGACCGACCATAAAGCCCTTAATCGAGGTGGGCATGGTGGCCATCTTCACTAGAGGAAGTCAAGTCCCAAGCTGACTGAAAACTCCTCCAGCACGCCGAACTCCACAACGCTGGCCCCAGCTTCCTTTCTACCCTCGTTTCCAATACTCCCTACTTGAAGCAACCCAACTTCCAGAAATACTTCCACTCCAGCTCGTAAGAAGTCTGGGTAGGGCTCCTATAGGAGACCTTCAATGACAGCAACAGTCCCAACCTGCCCTCTCTGTCCCCCGACTTCCTCCTCCCCAGGAAGGAGGAGTGACTAATCTGACAGGGGAACCTGAGGGGGGAAACAGGCATCTGTGGCCTAGGTTTTGGGGGAGTCCCTGCTCTCTGAAAGCCACCTGCCTGCAGAGCGGGGGCCTTGCAGCCTTCGAAGGCAGGCTTGCCCCGCAGACACAGCCTCGATGCCTGCACTGTCTGCACTCATCAGACATCTGCATCTCCGCCTATCCAGTGGCTAGCTCCTGAATCTTGTTATTCTTCAACTGGTTTCAGACTTGGAAGATAAAGGACAGGTTGCTAATTTCAAATCCCCAGAACCCCATCATTGTTCTGTTTTCACATCTCTAGCATGGCCTCTACATGGAGGGCTCTCCTACTCCTCTGGGCTGGCCATGGACAGGAACCACCATAAGCCCAATGCGGGCTGCCACAGCACCCCAGCTAACTGGCCCACAGTGGTCTAGGGTTCTCTAAATCCACACTTTGAGCATGTGAAAGCAGGGAGAGTCTGTTTTTAGGTGCCAGGCTGGGCCACATCAACAGCTCAGAGGCTTACTGTGGCCTGACGGATGGAAAAGACAGCAACGGGGCACACACTCACGCGATCTGGAGGGCTCGGGTGCCCAGCACGCGGGCTCGCTCATACTTGGTCATATATGGTGTGGTGATCCGCTTCTGGTTGGCCTGCGGTCGCTCTCCAGAGGGGAGGATCTCAACATTCTCCTGGCCCTCCTGCACACCAAGGCGGAAAGAGGGAAACTCTCAGCGCGCCTTACTGAGTGAGGGGGGATGGCGATGCCAATGATGATCACCACCACCACCACTACTGCTTATCACCCCCCAGCAACCTTGCAGGTGCCTTACTGACACCTTATTTAACCCTCACAATAACCTCATGAGGTAGGGATTACAGTGCCATTTTAGAGGCTTGGAGAGTTAGCGAACTGGCCAGTCTCAGACCTAGTAAGAGAGAAGAATCATGATCAGGATCCAAGCCAGCTGCCTCATCCAGAAGAGAGAAGCGGAGGGTCCAGAGATGGGGCTGTCCCAGATCAGTGGTCCCATACAGAGAAGCCCTGAGTACAGACGACAAATCACCCTAAGCAGGAAGCGAGGAGCAAACATCGCATTGTCAGACAGGATAACTGAGTCAATGGTCAAGTAGCTACAAAGTCAGTGAAGGCAGAAACTAGCAAACATTTTTCAATTGTTAAGTATATTCTCTATATATTTAACAATTAATTAGCAAGCATTTGTCACATGCCAGACATTGTAATAGGTGTTGAGACAGAAAGCTAAAAGTTTCTACTCTCAAAGAATTCAGAGTCTGGGAAGGAGAAAGAGTAAACAGAACAGCAGTGCTTTGAAGGTATGCAAGTGTGCAACAAAGTTCACAAGAAGGTGAGGGTCAGCTGACTCATGCAGGGGGTTAGGAAGACAGTCCAGAGATGAGACTTGAACTAGTGTAGAAGAATTAACTGGCGTTCCCAAGCCAACGGGAAGGGAAGGACATGGAGACAGGCTGAACTGCATGTCCAAAGGACAGAGGAGGGAGAGAATGTACTAGGTTTAGACAACTAATTGTGGAGTATGATTAGAGCAAAGGTGCACTAGGGTCGTAGGCAGGAGAATAAATTCTATAATAAAGAATTAAGTCAACAAATATTTATTGAGTGTTTACTACATACCTATCAGGTAGTGTTCTAAGTTTTTGAGACAGAGCAGGAAGACATAAAATTCTTCCCCCATATGCAGTAGAGATTAAAAATGGCAGCAGATGCCCTAACCGGTTTGGCTCAGTGGATAGAGCGTTGGCCTGCGGACTCAAGGGTCCCAGGTTCAATTCTGGTCAAGGGCATGTACCTTGCTTGCGGGCACATACCCAGTAGGGAGTGTGCAGGAGGCAGTTGATCGATGTTTCTCTCTCATCGATGTTTCTAACTATCCCTCTCCCTTCCTCTCTGTAAAAAATCAATAAAATATATATATTTTTAAAATGGCAGCAGAGTGAGTGGATGCTGCACAGACATGCTCCCAGGAACAAATTGGAAATACAACTGAAATACAGAAAAACTTCCTGAATAATCAACAGAAGACTCCCTGGAGAGAACCCTGATACCCTAGGACTGAAAGTGGAGACCACATGGAGCTGTGTAGACATTTTAACAGTCAAAGGACCTTGGACATCCTTTAGCTCAAATGGCCCATTTTCCAGACACAACAGAGACAGAAAGTTATCTGCTCAAAGATGTGCAGCTATCGGCAACAGAGCAAACATAAACACCAGCTCTTGATGTGGCACAAAATGGGAGAATCATTTCACCTCGCATGATTTATATGTCTGGTTAAATCTATACTGAAATTTCCCAAATAAAATGTCATAAATGAAAACATTGATGAAAGTATTTGACCAGAAATTTACTGACAGGTGTTTCTACAAAATAAAATGTGTTATGATTTTTTTAAAAAAAATCTTCCCCTATAGAGCTTATATTATAATAAGAAGAGATAAACAATAAAATAAGTGTACAGTATGACAACAGAGAAAAAAGACAGGAAGTGCCAGGGCAGTGATGTGGGAGACAGGGGAGGATGCTGCAGTTTCAATAGGATGGTCACACAGGCCTCAGTGAGATGCCCTGGACAGACCTGAAGGAGGCGAGAAGCAGGTCATGTGGATATCTTAGGGCAATGGTCGGCAAACTCATTAGTCAACAGAGCCAAATATCAACAGTACAACAATCGAAATTTCTTTTGAGAGCCAAATTTTTTAAACTTAAACTTCTTCTAACGCCACTTCTTCAAAATAGACTCGCCCAGGCCGTGGAATTTTGTGGATGAGCCACACTCAAGGGGCCAAAGAGCCGCATGTGGCTCGCGAGCCGCAGTTTGCCGACCACGGTCTTAGGGAAAAGTGTTCCTGGAAGAGGGAACAGCATGATCAAAGGTCCTAAGCAGGAATCTGCCTGGCATGACAGGGACAGCAAGAAGAGATAAGGTCACAGAGGGAGCAAGTGGCCAGGTCATGGAGAACCTTATACATCTTTCTGGCATTTACTGTGAACAGAATGGGAAACCACTGGGTGAGGGTTCTGAGCAGAAGAGAGACACAATCTGACTTAACATTTAGAATGATCACTCTGGATACTCTGTTGAGAATATTCTGTAGGGGCAAGATCAGAAGCAACGAGACCATTTTAAGGAAGACCAATAGCAATCAATCACGTGGGCAGGTAAGAAAGATGACTGGATGCCGAAACCGGTTTGGCTCAGTGGATAGAGCGTCGGCCTGCAGACTCAAGGGTCTCAGGTTCGATTCCGGTCAAGGGCATGTACCTTAGTTGCGGGCACATCCCCAGTAGGGGGTGTGCAAGAGGCAGCTGATTGATGTTTCTAACTCTCTATCCCTCACTCTTCCTCTCTGTAAAAAAATCAATAAAATATATTTTAAAAAAAAAAGAAAAAGAAAGATGACTGGCAGCAGAAAGGCAATCAGGGCAGAACGAAGGCAGGAAAACCAGGAACACAATTTCTGCAGTAATGTTAGTGCAAAGCAATACAGCTCTAAACCAGCTGAGCACTAGGTATGTAGAAAGGGACCAGAGCTAAACCACATGTCGGAGGCAAAGCTGACAGGACAGGAATGGAAGGGCCCAGAAGGGTGGGGAGGAGGTTTCTGACACAGTGAATAGGAACCTGAGAGAGAAATTCAAAAAGAGGGGCTGCAGCTTCCAAACCTAAAAAAGTCAAGGGATCACTCTGTCCAGGAGACACAAAGCACTTCTTCCTCCATCAGTCACACAAGAGGGAGAGCCCTATCTTATTCATGAAGCTAGGAACCCATCCACCTAGCCGCTCAAGCCAGAAACCTAGGAGTCCTCCTTGTCATCTCCCACTTTCTCAGCCCCATAGCCAGCCCACCAAAATATCTTTCATCCGTTTCTCATCATTGACACTAGCAATGCCCAAGTCTAAGCTACAGGCCTCCCACCTGGAGGTCTATGGGAGCTCCCTAGTGGGTCTCTCTCTTTTACTCTTGTTCCTCCAATCCGCTCCTTACTCAGAGGCCAGAATGCTCTTTCTAAAGGGCAAACTGGATCATCCACTCCCTTGCTCAAAACTCCTCAGTGGCTTCCCACTACCTGTAGCTATGAAATCTGCCTGATCTGGGCCCTTATCTTTCCAGCTTTATCCCAGGTCACTCTCCCCTTGCTCGTATGTACCCCCACCCTGCAGAGCACCTGGCACATAATAAACACTCAACACGTTTGTTGAATGGATGAAGGTGACATTTCACCTATCAGTGAATTAACTGTCCCAGAAGCCATGGGCTGTGATCCAAATGGACCAAAGTCTTCGGACCCACCCTTAGAGCTTCTCCACCACCCAGGACTGGAACTCTGCTCACTCTAACTGGGGGTGCGTGTGGCAGGGGCACAAACAGGAGGCAGATGCATTCGGGGAATTACCACTGGCCAGGCTATTTGGCAGCCTGGGCTGCAGAAGAGAAAGCCCAGGGTTAAATACTGACCTCCTCAGCATTCTCCAAGTCATCTAGTCCTTCATCCTCCTCCACATCATCGAAGTCGTCGCCATCAAAACTGTACAAGAAGAGACCAGTTAGTTAGAGCATCACTTAATAGCATCAAAGAGGGCAAAGGGGGTCTCAGCCAATATTGAGGGGGTGCTCGATAAATATCTACTTAATGAGTGAAGCAAACTTGTGTTCAAACTTACTCCCATCAGCCCCCCAAATTGTGCTAGGACTCATGCATCCTGTTTCTTTTCTCACTCTACTGGATCATTCCCATCAGCATATAAACATGTAGATACTGCTCCACCTTAAAAAACAAACAAAACTTCTCTATCCTCTCCCCATGGAGCCCTATTTCCATGCTCTCCTTGGGAGCAAAATTCATGGAAGAGTTGTCCAATGTCATGGATTCCCATTCTTCTTCTTTTTTAAAAAATATATTTTATTGATTTTTTACAGAGAGGAAGGGAGAGGGATAGAGTTAGAAACGTGGATGAGAGAGAAACATCGATCAGCTGCCTCCTGCACACCCCCTACTGGGGATGTGCCCGCAACCAAGGTACATGCCCTTGACCGGAATCGAACCTGGGACCCTTGAGTCCACAGGCGTCAACGCTCTATCCACTGAGCCAAACCGGTTATGGCCCATTCTTCTCTTCTTATTCTGTCATAATTTCACTCCAAGAAGATACCCACCTCCATAACTCCCTCAAAACCACTCCTTCTTTCGAGCATGTTAATGATTTCCACGTTGCTAAATCCAATGGACTACTCATGTTCTCACTGAGCTTGGCCTACCAGTTGGCACCCTAGGCCACTCCCTCTCCCTCAGTACACTCTCCTCACGGGACTGCAAGGACCCCTCCCTCTCTTGGTGTTTCCCCACCTCACTGGCTGCTCCTTCTCAGTCTCCTCAGCAGGTTTCTCCTCTTTCCCCACAAGCACTCCTGTTGGGATGCTCTAACTGCTGATGGGGCCCAGTGAGCAGGAAAGGCGGGGAGCCAAAAGCATCGCCCCGAGGTTGGGCACAGAAAGGCTCAGGCCCCGGGGTCCAGCAGTCATTTCCTCTTCTCCACTGACACTCCCCCGATGATCTCACCTGCTTCTTCCTTTGGAATCATACACTTATGCTGACCAAGCCCCTATTTTTATCTTCAGAACAGGCCTCTCCTTGGACCCCCCACACACACATCAGAACATCATTGTGGCCCTAACTCCAAAATAAATCCAGAACTCAAAACCACTTCTCACGACCTCTGCTACTATCACCCTAGTGCAAGCCACTTCCTTCTCTCACCCAGGTTACGGCAACCCTTCCAGGCCTTCCTCACTTCTTCCGGAGAGCTTCGGTAGCGAAAGTCCTCACGTAACATCGTAGATAGCTTCTGCGACTTTAAGCAAACCAATTTTACCATCGGCTAACCGATACAAACAGGAGTTACGTTCCTACAGCATCTCATCAACGTTGAAACAAAACGACTTTATTCGAGGACCTGCCTGATCTCACAGGATGCTGTATTATCTGTCCACGGGCCGGTCCCCTCTTCTAGAAAGGGAGCACGTGGAGATGGGGGACTGTGCCTGATACACCTCAATGGTCCCAAAACAAGGCACAGAGCCCGGCTCGGCGGAAGTTTGCTGGAAGGCACTTTTGCACTGATCCTCTCTGGACCCTCGAGCCTGAGCCTTTCTGTGCCCAACCTCGGGCTATGCTCTCCGCCCCTCCCGGCTCCAGCACCGCGGGCCCCCTCAGCAGCCCAGGTCCCTCAGATTCTGCTCCTCGACTCCAGGCTCCTCAGCCTCCTTCGACCCAGGTTCCCGCTTCACCCGCCCCTTCCGAGGATCCGCAAAGGCCACTTGGCTCCCGCACTCACTTGTCCTCGTTGTCTGACATGACGCCCGCGCCCCAGCGACCCGGCTCCGCGCCCCACACCCGTGCGCGGAGACCCACAAACTGCGCGCTTCCACCTCGCACAGCGCCACGGTTCTCTGCGCCTGCGCGGTAACCCGGAAACAATCCCTTCCAGAAGGCGGGCCAGTGCTATAGGTGTGCGCGCATGCGCCGAGTAGCTCGCGCGCTCGTTACCATGGTAGCCAGAGCGTCTAGCAGCCCGCTCTGTACACCAAGATCTCAGAGTATTTCTGCTGGGCCTCCGCGCGGTGCCGCGGTAGAACCGTGATTACGGTCTTCCGAGCCCAGCCACCGCTCTCCGCTGGGGGCGGGGTGGGTCCCAGCCGCCGCTCTTTGATGGGGGCGGGGTGGCGTCCCAGCCGCCGCTGTCTGCGTGGGGCCCACCCAACCGGCGTCTTACTTTAGGGTGAGGTTTCAATTTGGGCGTAACACCCAAGGCACTGTCGTGGCTAAGGCCCCCTTCCTAGGGCTTTTCCTGCCACAGACACCGGGTCCAGATGAGGTCTCTGTTCACGTGTGTGCATCCGCCTGCGTATCTGCTCGGGGTGGAAGGATAGGGCACTGTCGCAATAGTGAAGGGCGGCGTCACAATTCTAATGGGACTGGGCTGCTCCCAGACTTTCCTGGTGTTGGGCTGGGGGCGGGGGTGGGGGGAGGGGCTGGAGTAGAGATTGGACCTGGGAGACGGATGTGTCATTGCGTTTTTATCCTCCGCAGAGCCCTCCAATGGCTTCCCAGGATAGGGTAAAGGCAGTGACCAAAGGAACGGGGTTCTGTCGCTGCCCCAAGCAGACCACTTACACCCCTGGAACCTGCGAGCTCCTCAGAGGTTAGTACGCTTAAAGGACAGGGTAAGAGAGGTGGTAAATCCTCTGAAACTCAGGTCTCCCCTATGTGACCTGTGGCTTAGTAAGTGCTATTTTCATTTTACAGAGGAGAAGCGTTGGGTTCAGGAAGGCTCAGGTCCTACAACTTACTTGCAAGTGGCTGAAAGTCAAAGAACAAAGGATTTCAGAGTAGATCATTCTTGCGCATCCCTTAGATCGCGCTTTCCCTTTCCTCCCAGGGAAGCCTATCTCCTCCCCACCCACCACCACATGGAACCAGCTGTTACTGCCCTCACCTTACCAAATACCCTTTCTTCATTGGACTCAGCATAACCTGTAGTCAGATATTTAGTGTGTCCTGTTGGATCAGCATCCTTCTACACCTCTAGCCCGTGAACTCCATCAGGGTACGATTATTCCTGTTTTGGCTCCCTATTGTAGCTCCAGTGTCTGACACATGCTTAATGAATACTTGCTCATTCATTCATTTATGCATTCCTTCACTCAATGAAAAACACGTAAAAGCCCACTGTGTGCTTTGTTCTAGGTCAGTGGTCGGCAAATTCATTAGTCAACAGAGCCAAATATCAACAGTACAACGATCGAAATTTCTTTTGAGAGCCAAATTTTTTAAACTTAAACTTCTTCTAACGCCACTTCTTCAAAATAGACTCGCCCAGGCCGTGGTATTTTGTGGAAGAGCCACACTCAAGGGGCCAAAGAGCTGCATGTGGCTCGCGAGCCGCAGTTTGCCGACCACGGTTCTAGGTGGTAAAGGATACAGCATAAAAAAGGAAGAAGAAAAACCAGCAAAAATGTTTGCTGTCATGGAGCAAATATTTTAGTGGAAGGGTAACAAATTAAAATTATAGAGCTTAGATGGTGGTGAGTGCTATAGGAAGAAAAAAAAAGCAGGAGAGTAAGAGCGGGAGTGCTTGGGTGCAGAATGGTGGGAGGAGGTGGCAATTTTGCATTTCAGCGGTGTGAGATGAAGGCTTCTGCCCGCAGCCCAGGCGGCCTTACTGAAGGGCTTTCTCTTGCAGTGATGATGAAGGAATCCAAACTGACTAAGTTCCAACAGCGACACATCATGGACACGATGAAAAGTAAGAGTCAGGCCCCAGAGGCTTGCTGGGCAGAGGGGTTCTGGGCCACATTCTGAGTGCTCCTGTCTTCAGGAGCAGTGGGCATCATTTTCAAAGGCCAGAATAGTACAGTATCGTATTTTTTATCTTGCCCCTGGGGGATTGACCTTGAGGGGCCTTTGTTACTCCCTCCTGACATGCGTCCTGGGACAACAAGCTTCCTGCAGTCCCCCTCTAGCCAACCTTCCCAAGAGATCACAGAGCCATTGGAACTTCTCGCCCAGCCAAAGTCATCTCAAAACTGTCATGTCTGCAATCTGTTCCTCCCTGTTACACACATACCATATGAGCTCTCCAGAGGAGAGAATTGTGTATATACACTGAGTGGCCAGATTATTATGATCTCTGAACGCATAATAATCTGGCCAATCAGTGTGGTGTGTGTGTGTGTGTGTGTGTGTGTGTGTGTGTGTGTGTGTGTGGCCTGGTACATGAATTCATGCATGGGTGGGGTCCGGCCAGCCTGGCCAGGGGGAGGGAACATGGGTGGTTGGCCGGCCTGCCTGCTGGTCGAACTCCTGGTCCAGGGGACAATTTGCATATTAGCCTTTTATTATATAGGATATACACTGAGTGGCCAGATTATTATGTGTTCAGAGATCATAATCATCTGGCCACTCAGTGTATGTATCTTGTTTTATCCATTCATGGCTTAGCTAGCAGAAACAAGAAAATTGGCAGAATTCCAACTTAGGAAGACTATGCAAAGCCTTTGCACGGCTCACCTCTGACCACAAATTGTAGTATTTATTTTTGGGCACTAAGATCTTGTAAGCAACCTTGCTTTCTGAGATTCAACTGAATCAACATTTAATGGGTCAGAACAGAGACCTGGAAAGTTGCCTTTAAGAGACAGAATGCCAGCCCCGGCTGGTGTGGCTCACTTGGTTGGAACGTAATCTAGTACACCAAAAGGTGGCAGGTTCGATCCCATCGGGAGGCATCCATGATGGTTCTCTCTCCCTCAAATAAGTAAGAGAGAGAGAAAGAGAGAGAGAGAGAATGAGAATGCCAGAGCAAGCGTGACAATTTTACTTGATTCTATCGAAAGCTATTGCCTTCTCTGAAGAAAGAATGTGTGTATTGGGAGGGCATCCGATTAACCACAGAAGCATAGGGAAGGGAGAATCAGAGAGGCAGATAAAGGCAGCGTCTGTTCAGCACTGGCTTGGGGGAGGGAGGATCCATCAGGCCAGGTCATGGGTCAGATGTCCTTCCTTATTGTGGGCAAGGGCAACTCAGGCTGCCAGAGCCTAGTGCCATAGCACATCTGAGTCATAACTGAGTCTCCACAGTCAGCAACATACTAATAAAGTGGTGTCCCCTGTCACACAACTACAGAGACTGTCCTAGAAATTCCACTAAAAGTCAATGCCAAAAGACCCAGGATCATGTCTGCCTTGTTCACCAGAGTAGCCCCAGCACCTAGGTGCTCAATATTTATTGAAGGATTAGTGGTTAGGCTAACACAAGTAACTGGCTCACATAGCTGTGTTATTCCCCTTAGAGGTTTGGGTTTTTTTTAATTGCCTCCAAGCATTGCTGTTGAATCTGCTTTCTTCTAGACTCTCTTTACTTCTCTCCTCTTATCCAAATCCTACTGTTGTTTTGAGCCTTGATTCAAATTCTGTTGCAAGCCACAAATTTCTCTCCTTTACCTGAACTCCCAGAATTACTCGGGCCGTAACTATTTGCTGAGAATGGACCAAAGGAAGAGGTAGCATCTGGCACTGGACAGGCAGAAATAGGGAGCGGAGGGAGCAGGGGGGCATTCTAGGAAGCACAGCATCGCTTTAGAAGAGAGGGGCATAGCGCTGTGTGAAGAGACGGTCCATGGGAAACCCTGGCAGCTCCATCCTTCCAGGTCCTCAGGTGGACACTCAGCCATCCTTCCTCCTCATCTCCCAGACCCCACATCTGACCATCAGCCAGCCGTTGCTTGACCTTCAAACCATGCCCTGACCGCCTCTGCCCTTGGCCCCCAACACTGTATTATATTTTCAACAACAACCAAGAGGGTCATGTTATTCCTCTGCTCAGAACCCTCTGATGGCTTCCAACCTCACACAAAGTAAGAGCCAGTCTTTCCAGAGGCCTACAAAGCCCTGTCCTTCTCTTATCTTCCATGACATCTGACCCCTACTTCCACTACACCCCCCTTGCTCACTGCTTTCCTGGCACCCTAGCCTCCTGGCTGTTCCTGACATTCCAGGCACATTCCCACCTCCGGGCCTCTGCTCTAGCTGCTCCCTCTGCCTCCACTGCTCTTCTCTGAAATATCTGCAGAGCTGGCCCCTCACCACTGTTGGGTCTTTTCACGAGGGCGTCCCTGGCTACCCTATTTAAATTGTGACTCCTGCTGTCACACACTCTATGTGACATACTCTGTATTTTATTTTATCTTATTCCACACCCCAAATGCAGGCGCCATGAAGGCAGGACTTAGTCTTTCTTACCACTTCACCCCCAGTGGTCTGGGCCTGGCAGAGTAGATGCTCATTACGTATTTGCTGGGTGGATGATAGAAGAAGGTGGGATGGACAGACAGGGGCCAGATCCAAACAGGCCTGGCCTAGCGGAGGAGCCCCAGGTCTGGGCCGGGGCAGTGAGACAGATTTGTGTCTATTACCATCCAAACCATCCCTCCTTCCCTGTGGACCAAGCAGGTTTTAGGAATCCATCTATAGAAATAAAAGCACCAGTACGAAGGCTTGATGTGCAAGAATGTTTATTGCAGCATTGTTTGAAGTGGTAAAAATAAAATAAAAACAGCCTGAATTTCTGAAATGTGGAGACTAGTTGAATATATGATGTAGCCATCATAAGGACTAGTATGCAGCTGTAAAAAATAAGTTACATGTAAATGGAGTGATCTTGAAAGAGATCCATGATACACTCTTAAGTGAAGAGTCTACTATGGAATGTAGCACAGTGTGGTCCATTGTATGAGCTCGTTTGTATAGTATCATAAAGAATGGACCAAGCCCAGCTGGGTGTGGCTCAGCAGTTGAGTTTCGACCCAGGAACCAAGAGGTCACCAGTTCGATTCCTGGTCAGGGCATATGCCCAGGTTGCGAGCTCGATCCCCAGCAGGGGGCGTGCAGGAGGCAGCCAATCAATGATTCTCTCTCATCATTGATGTTTCTATCTCTCTCTCCCTCTCCCTTCCTCTCTGAAATCAATAAAAATATGTATTTTTTTAAAAAAGAATGGACCGAGACCACCAAATTGCTACCATTGCAGAGGGGGGCAGGGAGGGGAGGAGGGAAGACTCTTCTGCACTGTTAGCCTCATTATAAAAGGTGCCACTTTTATAAATGGGTAAGAATCCAGTGGATCCCCCACCCCAACCTTTTCCTCCCCAGGAGGAGACGCTCTGCCCCTGTACTGCAGCCCAACATCCAGCCAGAGGGTCTTGCCTTCCAAGCAGCCGGCCTCAGCCGTCTACCTGCCTCCCATCCTGGCGGCCCGGTCCCAGCTCCGACCTGCCAGCATGTGCCAGGCCAACGGGGCCTACAACCGGGAGCAGTTCAAACCTCGAGCCACCAGTAAGTTAGAGGGCCTGGACCGGAGCCCCTCTTCACCCCGTCCACAAGGGGCAGGGGGTGCGGGGAGATGAGCAGGGCAGGTGAGCACCAATCTAATCAAATTCTCCCACTCTTTATGCCAATGCTCTTGAGCCTTGGCACGTTAGCTGGGGAGCGTTCAGGGTGCAGCAGAAAACAGGTTGTCCTTTTTCAAGTTTTCCAGAATGCTCTTTTACCATTAACTGGATTCTGTCAATCTCTGCTGAGTGGCTGACCGGCAGACCTCATGGCCACGGCTCTCTCAAGCTTACACGGTGCCTCAAGTCCAGAGCGCTCTGCACCCCAGCCTACTTCAGGGAGCCCTTCATCCCTCCCTCCATGCACTTCACAGAACTCTTGGCCCAGTCCCTCCTACACCACGTGCGACCAGTTTTCTTAGCCTTGCTCTGCACCAGGGCGGTGTGTGGGTTTTGAAAAGCTCTTGGTTCTTTCAGTCCTTTTCCTGCCTGACTTCACAAGAGGCTCAGAGGCGCGTGGCTAGCAGTGCCTGGATTACAGCAGCCCCTCCCTGTTACCCAGGCCCCTTGGAGCAAGCATGCCCAGTTGGGAACGCCGGCCATGAACCGGGGTGCCCTTCGGGCCTTAACTAGGCCTTTTCTGGGCCTTACAGGAGATCTGGAGAAGGAGAAGCGAAGACTCCAGAACATCTTTGCCACGGGGAAGGATAAGGAGGAACGGAAAAAGAAGCCCCGTGCTGTGCAGCGGAAGGACCCAGCCCCCGAGCTGGACCGGTTTGAAGAACGTAAGCCCCGGGATGGGCCTGTTAGCGCTGGGGAGGGAGTGTGAGGGGCCCAGAATCGGGGAAGGGTTGATCCCTGAGGGTGAACTAGCGAGACACAATGTCTGACCACAGAACTGCTTCCTCCCCCAAGAGGCAGTCCCTCCCCACGCCCCCCTCCCCACCAGGAGCCTGAGGGCCCCATTGCCCAGTGCGATGATGACCCTTCTCTCTGTCCAGTGGTCAAGGAAATCCAGGAGAGGAAAGAATTCCTGGCTGAGATGGAGGCCCTGGGACGGGCCAGACAGTACCGAGGGATCATCCTCACGGAAATCTCCCAGGTAGGAGCAGCAGCAGGCGGGGGGAGGGGACGTGGCCATGAGAATATGGGATCCGAGTAGAAATGAAGGGCCAGCTGTGGTTGAGGTTTGCGGAGTCCAGCTCTGGCCTCACCTGTGTTGGCTCCTAGAGTTCCTGCCCTGATCCCCAGCTTTCCCTGCTGCCCTTTGCAGAAACTACGGGAAATGGAAGACATCGACCACCAGAGGAGCAAGGAACTGAGGAAGGCTCTGGCCACCGCCTGATCTGTCTCCAGGGGGCGGAGTAGCCCAACCTTGACCACTGGAGCCCACCCCATTGCCGAGCAGGGTCATCCCAGGTCAGCCCACCCACTCAGGCCTCCAGCCATGTCAAATGGTCGTACAGCACTGCCCTGGCCTAGGGTACGGGGTACCCGGGCATACACAGCACCCTATAAAATGGACATCAGAGAATGAGTTGATTCTTCCCGAAACTGCACCCAGGGGTCCTGGGTCAGCTGTGCCTCTTGAGACCCAGTCTCAGTCTCTCTCTCTCTCTCTCTCACACACACACACACACACACACACACACACACACACACACACACGGCTTTGAATCTTCCCTTGGGGAAAGAGCCCCATTCAGAGTGAAGGCAAGGCCGGTCTCCCCATTGTGGGCGGACGTCTCGGCCGCCAACAGGCCCGCGTCCCACCACCTGCAGCGCGGGGTGTCCCACGGTTAGTGTCTGAACTCAGGAATGAGCATGGCTCCTTTCGTCCTGCCTGCCTCAGGGCCTGCTTCTTTGACTTCTTACAGCCTTAGGCAAATGTTTAACCACGACGACCGATTGGCCAATAAAACACATTTGACGCAGGTCATTACACATTACACACACCGTTTTGTTTCCAGAGGGATAAGGCTTGTTTGTTCAAGGAGTTAGCCTTTTCCAAGCCTGTTTCTAGCTGTTGGCATATTTCAAGGGGAAAAGGGAACGAACCTCTTGGGCGCCCCATAGCGGGCACTGTGGCAGGTACTGAATTCCTCTCATTCTCTCCATAACCCCCGTGCCCACCCCACCCCTTCCCCGCCCCCGTGGTTCCTCATCCTGCGAGAAAACGGAGGCTCACCACGCTGTGATCACCACGGTCACATCGCTAGCAAGTTGAGTCAGCTTTGCGTCTTTCCACTAAGCCCACGGCCAGAGGAAGAAACAGGGCTGGGAAGGATCCAGACCCGGCCCTGGCTTTGGTTCCGACCCCAGCTCTGCTGCCTGAACCCGGGCACCCCAGCCTCAGCCCTGACTCTCTGTGAGGCCCGGCCTCACAGGAGGCGTCTGCCGCGAGAGCAGCCCGGGCCTGGCGCACGCGGCACGGCCCCGTGGCTTTGGCAATCACGGACCTCCGTCCCCGTGTTCTGTCCTTTCCCGTCTCCATAAACCACACTATTTTGGAAATTCCAAGCAGCCCGCCCACCTGGGAGCCATAAAATCCTGCAGGCCACATGACCCGTTTAGTTTGTGGGTAAACTCTGCCTGCAGCCTCAAACAGATAAGGGAGTGGGGCCAGATCCAGGGCGGCTTCAGGAACAGTCCGTGGGAAGCCTGGTCCACGCCCTCCGGACCCGGAGGCCAGAGGGCGCAACACGACAAGGCCAGCCACCGTCCACCGCATGGCCCCACCGCACGGCGCGAGGCAGCCAACTGGAGGACCCAGATCCGCTCAGCCTGCCCTCGATTTAGTTTCAGATTAGTCGCCAACATTTACAAATTACACACACACACACAATCTGGATTTCTAGCTTCTTTTGAAAAATGGAAAGATCTGACGACACGGCACATTCCCACGGTAGTTCGCACCACCCGAGTCTCCTGACACCGAGGCAGCCCAACGGAGCCACCCCTCAGGTTCCCAGCCCGGCTCTGCATCCTGGCCCCTGAAAGGCCCTGGAGTCGGTGACCCGGCCCCAGGGCAACAGGCACATGAGGAAGGGGGCTGCCAGGGGCTACACGGGCAGGAGCCACCTCTCCCCCCAGAGCAAGGGAGTCCCGCCCGAGGGCAGGCAGTGAGGCCAAAGCCCCCACACGCCTCCTGGGCCACCTGCGAGGCCAGGCACCTGGAGGCGGGAAGGCAGGCAGACCGGGCCAAGGCACAGCACCCGAGGCTGAGGGCCCTGCAATGAGGTGGTCTCCGTTTATTGTTGGCGAAATACAGTGCGATCCTTCCCCAGAGGTGTGCTGAGGGAACGGGCCTGGAGGTCCCAGACTAGCTTAGAGCAACAGTGCTTCGACCAAGAGCTGCTGGCACAGTCCCTGGGAAAAGGCCCGTCCCCATCGCTCCTCCCAGTGGGGAGAGTGGCCATCAGTCCTCTGGTGGGAATAAGTCGGGGAAGAACAACAGGAGTGTGAGGAGACAGACTGGTGATGACCACAGGCAGGAATACGCCCCCCACCCCCCTGGGGGGCGGGGTGAGCCTCAATGGGGCCTCAGACTACAGTGTGTTAGAGAACCGGGATTAGCACCTACGAAGCAGACCCCTCAGTCGATCAGGGAGCTGCCACCAAGCCTGCCTCCAGAGGCCCTTGTGGGGAGACTCAGCTTGGGGCCCCCAGCTCCCCAGGGCGGCCAGCACAGCCCCTGTCCTGTGAGGTCCCTACAGAGCAAGGAATGAGGGAAGCACCTCCTAGAACTTAAGAGATGGAGGGTTTCATCCATCAGCCCCACTCAGGCTGAGGACACAGTCACTGAGCAACCAGGAGACTTCATAAATAGAGGTCCCGAGGGAGAAGCAGACTCGGGCCACCTGCCCCGCGAAGAAGACGGGAACTGAGCCGGGCCCCGCCGGGCAGGAAGCAGCCAGCGCAGCCAAGCCCTGCTCTCTGCCTGCCGAGCAGGACCCTAGAGGCAGGAGGCGTGCGCACACCTCAGGGAAGGACCAAGGAGCTGCCGTCACAGCAGGGCTGGGCGACGAGGGGCAGGTGTGAGGGGCAGGTGTGCGCAGCAGCTGCCGCTCCCCGGCCCCAGGAGCCTGGACCTGCTTGCTCCTTGGTCTGTCACAGCATCTGAGTCCTCAGAACCAGACCGTCAGGCTGAGCCAGCGGGGGCGGGGGAGTCCCCTCGCGTTAGCTCTTGTCCCCCGGGGACTTGCTCTTGGTGTCACGCTTATTTGGTGTCAGCAGCTTCAGCACCTTCACCTTCTTGAACTTCCCCTTCTTGCTGCCCTCGGATTCAGCCTCCTTCTGGAACTCTGCCGGAGAGAGAGGGGAGCCTGAACAACATGGGGGCGGGAGGGTGTGGCAGAGGCCGGCACCTCCTCCCGGGAGCCCTGGGCCGTCACTTCGCCCTCAGCCTCTGGTTCTTTGCCTACAAGATGGGAACCATATTCTCTCCCAGGGTTTTGGCAAGGATCCGAGATAAAGGAATGTGAGAACTCTGAAGTATGGCATACGTTTATCTTTAAAAGGCTGATTCCCTAGGCCGGTGCTCACAGCTCTGTGGGCTCCAAAACAAACACTGACTCAGAGCTGGAAGAAACCTCAGAAATCATCGCTCCTTGCCCCTGACTTTATAGACGAGAAAATGTGGGTTTGCAACGGACCAGCACCGACTGAGCTCTTCGCAGGTGCCAGGCCCTGGCGAAGTGCTTCCCACACGTGTCCCAGCACCCTCAGCACACGCCTGGGCGGCGGGGCCTCTGCCACCCCTTCTGAGGGCCAGGAGTCAGTCAGGTCCCCACTAATACGCACCAGAGCGGGACTGGAAGCCCAGCAGCCTGACTGGAGTCTAGACGCAGCCGCAAGGCCACAACATGAGTCACGGTGGAACTAAGATTAAACCCAGGTCTCCCTCCTCCCCGCTCAGTGCTCCCTTCACCGCTGCAGGCCCTGCCTTATTGCTGGACGGTGCTGCTATTGGAGCCCACAGACTTCTAAGACCAGCTGCAGCTCCCCGGGAGGAATGCAGAGTTCAGGCAAACCACGCTGGGAAAATGCTCACTGCACACCGGGGCTCCCTGTGGGCACCGGGCAGCCCACACCCACCCTCCAAGCCCAGGCCACGGCCTTCCTGCCCACAGGCCGCCTGCCTCGCCACACACGGCCTTCTCAACAAAACAGAACTGGGAGTTGGCACACGCCATCCCTGTAGCGCCCACTCCACCCCTCCGTTCAACCTGGAGGTTAAAGGGGCCAGCGCCGAGGAGGGGCCTCACCTTTCTTCTTAATCATGGCTTCCAGCATCTTATCTTCCTCCTCCTCCCTGAAACGAGACAGGGACGCTGAATGTCCACAGGAGGGAGGGCCAGAAATCTCAGTCCCTTCCAGCCTCCGGCTCCACCAGGTGAACAGGGTGCACTGGGGTCGATGCAGTGAGGGCAACTCTGAGCCCTTCCCCCGGAGCCCCAGGGGAGCCCTGACCCAGCCTGCTCACCTCTGCCGGTCCTCATCCAGGCAGTTGACAATGGCATTGCGCTGCTCAATGAGGGTCACCATCTCCTGCATCAGCACCTTCTCCCGGCCCCGGTCCTCCTCTGTCCAGTCCTTTTCTGCCCAAGGAGAAAGTTGGGGGTGTGAGTGGTAGGAAACCCTCCTGCCTTCCCAGGAAGCCAGGCAGCAACCCCTACGTGCTGAGTTCGGGCCAGCCCTGTGCGAGAGGCCAGGACGGAGGAGCAGATGGGTGGGAGCCCACGTGGGGGAAAGATGAAGGTTATTATAGAAGGGACCAAGGTTATTAGGCTGCCTTCCAAAACACCACCCGTGGGGGCTCAGGAGGGCCAGCACAGCACCTGCTCTAAGAGCAGAGACCAGCGCCTGCCAGACGGCTTCCTGCTTCTGGGCATCCATTCATTCACTCATAAATGCTCACGGTGGTTTCTTGGAGGAGGCAGGGTTGAGCTGGGCCTCCTGAGAACCTCCCGAGGCGGCTGGCCAGAGGGAGCAGGGTGCAGAAAGAACAGGGAATCCCAGGGGTCCTCGTGCAGGAGAAGCCAGGTGACCCACGTGGCTTATTGGAATATTAATGCCATGAAGGAGGGCAGACTAGAGGGGGCCCTGGGGCAGGGAGCCCAGCCATGCACCTGCTGCTCCTCCAGCCTCCTCTCAGGAATCCTCAAGGACCACCTCAGGGCCCACCCGCCCCTTAGGATTCCTCCCACCCAGCCCGCAGGCCCCCCCCCCACATCCGCCACCACAGGACTCGCTGTTTGAAATAAGCATCTAGGCCCCCCAGCCATGCCCCAGCGTCCCTCCGCTTCACCTCGCACAAGGCAGCAGCAGAGGCCCGCACAGTGAGGGGACGGCTCGGGCTTCAGCCACCACCAGTCCAAGCCCTACTCTGCCACTCCCAGACCTGGGGCCCGATCTCCATGGGGAAGCTGAGGCTCAGGGAAGTCAAGTCCGTGATCAGTGTCACACAGCAAGGATGGAGCCCGTATTTGAACCTGGGTAACCTGACACTCACCATCTGCAGCCCTTAGGGTATCTATGGGTCTCCACCCCGCCAACACAACCTCTGGGACAGGGTGACAAAGCCAGGATGTGCTGTCACCATGCAGAGGGCTGGACAAGCCACACAGTAAGGCCAGAGCCAGGCTGGCCGCCATACAGGTGCTCTGCCCACTCTGGCCACGGGGTGTCACTGTGGCTCCCTCCAGTGTGGTCTCTCCTTAGCCTTCCCTGAGATTTGGGAGGGACTATTCTCCCAGGCCTTCCCAGGGACCCTCCGGCCTCCGGGTCTCATCCCACCTCCCAACTTCCCCAGTCAATGGAGAGGCAGGGCCACCGACCCCGCTGGCAGGAAGGGCTGTGTCTACAGGGTCGGGCGCAGGTCAGAGACACAGGTAGAAGCCCAGGTCCACCATCCATGGGCAAGACTCCACCTCTCTGGCTCTGCATCTCCTCACCTGTTTGTGGAAATGCCGGTGCCACACCTGGGCCACAGGAAGTGGCCAGAGCCCTGGCTCCCTCTAAACACTCCACAGTCCCTGGGCCTCTGGGCCTGCAGCTGCGGCTCCCATGTCACAGCCACAGACCCCAACTTCAGCCACTTAATGACCATCACTGTCCACCCCTCAGGGGCCACAGAATATTTCCACATCCACTGCCACCTGGTCCCAGGAACACCCTATGAGGTAGATACCCTCATCCTGTCTGACACTTGAAGCCACTGAGGCTCAGGGAGGCCCGCCCCCAGAACATGAGCAGCAAAACACAGAATGGTCTGCCTCCACACCCAGCCCTCCAGCTGCCCCTCCCCCGCCCGGAGCCGGCCCTGCCCCTCCCTCCCAGTCATCCTGAGTCACGCTGTGCAGGGGCTCCCTCCACCTTCCCTCCCAGAGCGGGCAGGTCCTGCTGAGCTCTAGCCCAAGCATGCGGCCGAGAGTTTGACGTGCTTGCTCTCGCCTGAGGGCGTGAGCCCAGAGCTGCCTCTGGACAGGAAGCTGCTGTCATCTGCTCATCAGAGCAGCCCTGGGCTCTGCAGCCTGAGCCCCACCCCCCGGGGATCCACCCACCCACACGGTCCAGGACGGGGGCAGCCACAGGTGTCTGCTCGGTGCTCTGTGGCCAGTCATCTCCGACACCGTGTGCCCACACGCCCCGCTGGCTCCAGCCAGTTTATCACTGATGCACCCAGACGGCGCCTCCCGGCCCTCCCCCTGGCCCTGTTCCCAGAGTCGGTGTGTCCCATCAGGGCGCTGTCCGTCCACCCCCAGCCTGCAGGGGAAGGACTGGGCCCGCTCCCGTGTCCCCAGGCCCTGGCTGGTGCCGCGTGCAGGAGGCTGCACTCACCTGGCTTGTTGAGAAGGCACCTGAGCTCATACTCCACGTCGGCCTGGCGCTGCTCCAGGTTCTGCTGCTTGAAGCTGGAGGGTGGGAATAAGACGACTATTACTTCGGCCCCACACAAGGCTGCCCTGCCAGCGCCGTCAGTGATGTGGGAAGAAAGTGGGGCGTCTCTCCCCTCCCAGCTGCACAGGTCCCAGGGCGGGGAGCGGGGCCGCGGGGGGAGGACTCACACGTAGATGAGCTCGGACTCCCGCCGCACCAGCAGGTGCTTCTCGTGGATGAGCTTGAACCAGTCCACCAGCATGTCGTCCTCGTGGCCCTCTGCAACCAGATGCCCACTGAGGCCAGGGCTGGCAGCGGGTCCCGCCCTCAGCGAGAGCGGCGCCCGCCACCCCCGCGGCCGCCCGCCGGCCCTCCCGCAGCTCTCGCACCATTCACCCCGCCTCGCAGCTTCTTCTCCAGCAGCACCCCACGGAGTTCCAGGGCGTCCAGCTGGCGCTCGATGGTGTCCACCTCGCGGTGGATGTCCTCCTCGGGGATGTACTGGTCGGCCTGGACCTGCCCGACAGCACCCGGTCACTGAGGAACAGCGCCCCGCCCCCGGCCTGCTGCCAGGAACTCCACGTTCTCGGGTCAGCACTGGCCGCCGCAGGCCCCGGGCCCGGGCGCCCTCCCACGCCCTATGCAGCACCCAGGGTGGGCACAGACACGGCTGCTCCATGCCCCTGGCCCCAGCACCAATGGGCACTCACAGAGGGAGGCTCACTTCCCGCCTCTCGTGGCAGCCCTGCCCTTCTCTGCCACTCCCTGAGCGACATCCCAGGGTGAGTGGCCTTGTTACAGAGAGAGGGACACTGGAGAACACTAGACCAGTGGTCGGCAAACTGCGGCTCGAGAGCCACATGCGGCTCTTTGGCCCCTTGAGTGTGGCTCTTCCACAAGATACCACGTGCGGGCGTGCACGTACAGTGCGATTTAAACTGCGTGGCCCGTGCGCAGAAGTCGGTTTTCGGCTCTCAGAAGAAATTTCAGTCGTTGTCCTGTTGGTATTTGGCTCTGTGACTATGAGTTTGCCGACCGCGGGCCTGGCCCATCTCACTGGGAGCCATCTCAGTGCTCTGACCCTTGAGCTCCTGTTAGTGACGAGCGGGAGGCCCCGCCCATTGCTCCTGCTTGCAAACAGCTGACCTGCTCGAACCCCCCCCCCCCCCCCCGGCCAAGTGAACCTTCCAGCTGGACCACCCAACGCCCCTCCAACACCCGGGCACAGCTACCCAGGCAGCCCATCCTCCCCAAGTGCCCCATGGGGAGCCTGCGGCTGCCACGGGGGGGCTGGGCCCGGCAGTCTGGAGCTCCCAGCTGGTACCTTGCGCTTGATGAGCGGGAAGCCGTGTCCCGGGGCGGGTGGCCTCGCCGGCCTGGGTCCTTTGGTGGCTTTCTTTGTGGCTGGGGACGCTGTGGGCGATGCCTTCCGGTTAAAAGGATTCTCCTTGCAGGACGACTAAAGGCAGGTGACAGGACAGAGGGTAAGTCTGGGAAGGGAGCAGTGGGACTTGGGAAAGCAGGCTGCCCGGGGGCAGGGGAGGAGGCCCCCGCAGAGAGGAATCCCCCAGCATTCAGTCTCAGGCGCTCAGTCATCCAGCACACACCCCCACTCCCCAGCACGGCCAGTGCAGCCGCTGCCCTGGGAACTTGTACACATGCTGGTCTAATTCTCACGGCCGCTCCGCCAAGTGGGTATTGTAATGCCCACTTTACAGCTGAAACTCAGGTTCAGAGAGGTTAAGTAATCGGCTCAAGGTCATGCACTTCCCAAGGACCCAGGCCCGCTGAGAATGTTTCAGGGCGGGCAGCCATCAGCCCTGGGGGCAGGGGGCAGGTCTGGGAGTTTAGGGCAACAGAGCTGTAGTAGCTAATTCAGCCTCATAGCCGCCCCTTCCCCAGCGAGGACTCCCAGCTCAGACAGGCACTGCTCCCTGCCCAGCGTGGCCCAGTCAGGAAGTACGAAAGCAGGAACACCGCCCGCTCCACCCGCCCCTCCCCGCCTTGCATCTGGCCAGCAGGTGGCGGAGAGCAGCTCCCCCTCCTGGGTGAGAACCCTCTCCTCCGCTGGCCCCTGCGTGCACCCAGAGCCGCCTCTGTCCCTCTGCGGACAGCCCTGCCCGCTTGAGGCCAGCACAGCCGGCAGCCCTAGCACCTCCAACCACTCCCCCAGCCACTGGAAGCACAGGGGTCATCAGGGCCCCATGGAGAGGCCTCACAGGCCGGGGAGTGTTCCCCGAGTGTTTACCCAGCTTTCTCCAGCAGCTGGGGAGGCAGGGGGCCCTGCTCACCCCCCCCCCCCCCCGTGCAGCCCGGGGAGAGGTTCCCTCAGGGGTAGCTGCTCGGAGTCCAGGCATGGCCGGGAAGCAGGTATGGTTCCCGCAGGACAGCACCCACCCAAGACCCCTCTTCTGCCCACAGTGCCTCTGCCATCCTCGCCTCACCTTGGGGTTAGGGTGTGGGGATGCCTCAAAAGGAAGCCCACTTGGGACTCTACCTCCTCTCTCCACAGTCGCACCCTGAGGGGCTCAGCAGGGCCAAACAGCCTGAAACCCCAGCCCCTCGGGGGTTCTCAGCCTTTTCTCAGACACACAATTCCTTCACCCAAAAGGGTGTTTAAAGGGAGAGGCCTAAAGAGGGGCGGTCCAAAGTCACCCCTCCCCCACCTCCCACCCAGGAACCCTGGGGCTTCTCAGAGCCGCTGAGGCCTAGAAAGGGGGCGGGGCCAGAGAAGGGGCGGGGCGGCCTCCTCCAGGTCTAGCAGGTGGTGGCCGAGCTGGACAGGCAGCCTTGGTGGAGGTCAGGGAAGGTTAAATGCCCGAGAGGCACATGGGCAGAGGCTGGACCAATAGCTCAGCTGCCTCCCCGCCTTGTCCTCTGTCAGTGAGACCATGACCACAGCTGCCCATAGGAGCCGTCCTGCCCCTCCCCCCGGGGCTGGACCAGCCTCGGGCCTGCAGAGAGCGGCAGAGTGGGGGGGCGAAAGTGGACGATCAGAACCTGGTGGCCCAGAGGGGCTGTGGCTGCAAGAGAGGCCCCTCAGGAACCAGGTGCCCAGAGGACTATCCTGACCCCTGGCGACCCCCCGTTCTTGGCATGGAACTGAAACAAGTGTGCAGACAGCCCACAAAGGTCATGAGCTCCCTGGGATGGTCGCCTCATGCCCCCTCCACCCCCGAGAGGAGACGGAGTGCAGGATGGGCCTGGGAGGGCCTCTGGCATAAACAGGGCCTCAGGGAGCAGAGGGGTGGACAGAGGACGTGCGGATGGATGTGGCTGGGTGAGTGGATCCCGAATGGAGCAGTGCACGGATAGGCAGGTGAGCAGGTGCCTGAATGCATCAATGCCTAGAGGCCAGGCGGGTGGACAGGTGAAGAAATGGACGGGAGGTCTGGCCGATGGACGAACGACAGACAGATTTTCTGTGCCTCAGTGAATGGAGTGGTGAATGGGTAGATGGCCACGGCCAGGTCAGTCAAGAAGTAAGAGGCCACGGACATTCCTGCCCTGAGACCAGACCCCATTCACCGACAGGCCAGCTTCCGGGCGAGGGTGAGGCACTCACCTTTACCTGGAGCTGCGGGGATGAGGTGCCAGGCAAAGGCCTGGGGACCTTGTCTCCCACCAACAAGAGAGGGGTGGGGGCAGCGCCACTGCAGGGCTTGGCTGGCGGGACACCCGAGCTGCCCCTGGAATCGGGGGCGAGGCCAGGGCTGGCTTGGGGCGTCCGGTCCGGGGGAGGCTGCACCAGCTCCCCAGAGGAGGAGAGGGAGGAGCCGGCAGAGAGGCCGGCAGAGGTCCCGGGGGTGCCAGGAGCATGGACAGCAGGCTCTGAGGAGCTCTTGGGCACAGCCGGCAGCTCCAGGAGGTCCCCGCCGGCGGGCTGGCTGGAGCCCTCGGAAGACAGGCTCTCCACGCTGAGGGCCGGCGACGGGGTGGCCGAGGGCGGCTCCGAGTGTGAGAGGCGGGAGGCGTGGAGAGCTGTACAAACAGATGAGCAAGTGGGCGCCACGCCTAACATGGTCCCCTCAACAGATCTGCGGGTGGCCGCGGACACCATGTCCTGCCTCGTCCAGATGGAGCCCAGCACGGCTACCATCTCCACTTCCCCTCCCATATCTGAGCCGACCCAAGCCAAGCCAAGTTTAAAAGGCAAATCTGAAAATAAATTAATTAATTAATTAATTAAACAGAATAAAAATAAATAAAAAATTTAGCCTTAAAAAAATAAAAATAAAAAAAGGCAAATCTGCCAGGGGAGGGGAGGCACAGACAAAACGGAAAGGAAAGCGAGGCGGCGTGCCTGTGCCCCCAGCAGAGGGGGAGGGGCCTCAGGAACGCGAGGAGCGGCAGCCTCGGAGCGGCCCGCTCTGGCCAGCTCTGCCCGCCCCACTGACATCCTCGTGCGGTGACGACACCACGCTTCAAAGTGTTCGAAGTGTCGTCATCTGTGTTTCCAGACAAGGCCGCAGGCGCAGAGCGACGGCACCGCCCGGCACCAGCTGGGGGTGAACCCAGTGAGTCTGCTCAGAGCTCATCTCGTCGTCTGCGTCTCACACCGCCCACCACCTCCTCTGGCTCAGTTAGAGGGTCTCAGGGCTCCAGCAGGGCCAGAGTGGGACCCCAGACCACCTGCCTCTGATCATCTCCAACCCGCTCTAGGCCCCACAATCTGAGGGCTCCCCTGAGGTCTCGGAGGCAGCCGGCCCCGCCACGGTGGAAGGTGACGGGGCCCAGGGCTGAGAAGACTGGCAGCTGGGGAGAGCCCACGATACCACGTGCCTGGGAGGAGGGAGCCCGGCAGAGGGACGCACGCCCGGAGCTGGCCCACCACCACCAGCTTCCAGGTGAGCAGACCGGGACAGACACACGGACAGACAGGGAAGGAACTGCTCAAAGTCACAGGGGCCGAGTCACACAGCCAGGTCAGAGCCCGAGGCTGTCAGCGGCCACGGGAGGGGGTGACTAGCTAGGCAGGAGGCCAGCTAAGCCCTGCCATGTGCTTTGCTGGGAGCCAACGCCATGCTCAACACTTCACCCGAGAACTCTCAGGTGAAGGGGGGTCACCGAGCTAAACGAAGAGTCTAGGACCTGGATTCAAATCCTACCTCCGCTGCTTAAATGCTGTGAGGACCTGGGCAAATCACTTACCCTCTCTGTACCTCGGTTTCCCTGCCTGCGAATGGGGGTAGGGCACCTGTCTCACAGGTTAGCTCCAGGTAAATGAGGGGACACAGGTGAACCACCCGGCACCTGGCCGAGAGGGATCCTGCTGAACCACACCCCGCTCCCGGCCCTGACCCCCGCGTTCCGACTGTCAGGAGAGCTTCCAGGGACACACTCACCAAGCGGGGATGCGCTGGGCGCCCGGGGGGCAGGGCGCTTCTTGGTCTTGGGGCTGCTGGTGGGGGTGATGCCGTACCAGGGGTGCAGGGACTTGGGTGTGGACTCCGGGTGGGCCTGGGCAGGGCTGGTGGCCAGACTGGGTGCAGCAGGGGGCTCCTCCGCCTCCTCGCCCTCCTCCTCCTCAAAGGGGTTGTAGGGCTTGGGCTCCAGGCCAGCTGCCGCCGGGCTCCGCGGGGCCACCTCCTCGCCTCCGTTCTCCACGCTCCTGCGGTCCCGGCTGGGCGGCCGGGGGCTGCTGCTCGGGGGCAGCGGGGCTGGCTTCTTCTTCGGCTCTGCCTGGACCAGTGTGATCCAGGGCGGGTCCTTCCTGGGGGCGGGCGTCCTGGAGGGCAGCAGGGAGAGGCAGGAGCCCTTAGGAGGGAAGGAGCAGCGGCCTCTCTCTCTGGACAGCGCTGCGTCCATCTCCAAGGGGACGGGTGAGAAACGGCGCCTTCCTCCTCTCCCGCCCCAGCACGGGGAGGCCGGTCTGGGCCGCAGGCTGAAATGGACTGACGGTCACATCCCCACTGGACCCCTAGAGGCCCAGAGGGGGTGAACCTTCAGCCCAGCCCAGGAAAGACCCACTGGGCTCCCTCTGAGACACTGAGAAAGCCGCCGGGCCTCTGCATCCGCCTCCCACCAGGAAATGGGGACAATAGTGACCCTCACCCCACAAGGTCACGGGAGGGTCCAGCGGGCACAGCACCGGGCACGCAGCGAGTGCTCACTGAGTCTTAACTACTCTTGTGCTGTCACACACCCACAGGGGGCATCGGGGACGTCCTCGCCTGGGCGCAGGGTCCCCGATGGAGGAGCTGAGCCAGGAACCCAGCTGCGCTGTGCTGGCCTTGTCTCCACCTGCCTGCCAATCCTCCCAGCTCAGTGAGCCGGCCCAGGCCGCCCACGTCACGAAGGCAGCACAGGCGAGGGGAGGCGAGGGGACCTCAGAGGTGGGTGTCTCCACCTGGCACCGCTGCCCACAGGACAGGGGCCCCGGGGAGCCTCAGGGGAAGGGATGTGGGCACAGCACTCCCTCCCCACCCAGAGACGAACCTGCCCATTCTTGGGAGGGTACAGAGTGGGTCCTGTGCCTCCCCAGCAGGTCCCAGGAGCCCCCCATTCCCACCACCAGGGCCCGAAAGCCTCTCGGGGCCCGTACCTCTCTGACAGCTTGGGCGTCCCTCTCGGCTTGGGGACGGGGGGCTCGTGCAGCCTTCCTAGAAGGGAAAGGAGGGTGAGACAGGCCTTCATGGCCGCTGTGGGCCGGGCAGCGCAGTGGGGCACCCGGGTCGCCAGCCAGAGTGACCGCCTCACCAAGGAGTGTCCTTCCTTCCTACCTGGCCGGTCCCGGACTCCAGGTGGCCATGGCAACCTCACCTGCACACGTGCCCCTCCCACCCCGGCAGGGAGATTAGATAAGCACCAGAGGGGACAGGCAGAGGAGGTCGAAGGGCAAGGACAAGGCCTCTGAGACCCCATTTGCATTTCCGTTGAGAAGGGAAAGCCAAGTGCCCTCAGACCTGCCCCTGTGGATGGGAAACGTCTCCACGCACCCAGCACCACTCCTCCTGGCGGCCTCCTGACCCCAGTGCCTCCATGAACCCACAGCAGCCCCCTGCCCCCTAACACTTCAGGCTCTACTGAAATCCGCCTGCGCCCGGCTCCCCCCGGAGACTGGCTACACCACCAAGGCACACACAGGTGAGCACCATCTCTGCCCAGTGCCCAGCTCAGAACAGAGCCGAGCAGCCATTGGGAGCCTCTGCCCCAGCCCCACGGCCCTCCTAGCCTAAGCGCCCTCCCTGACCAGGTGAGAAGGGTTGCCAGCTCATCGGAGGTGCCCGGGAGCCCTGCCTGCATGCGCTCACAGAGCCCAGGCAGGTCATCTGGGAAAGTCCTGCCATGAGGGCCGGGGCAGGGGTCTCCCCGCAGCCTGAACAGAGCCCCCAGAGGCCCCCTGACCAGGGACACACCGGGCCTGTCCCCGCCCCTGAGCACTCCCCGGTCAGACAGCAGACAAGGACATGGGCTGGGCGGGAGAGGGAGGTCACCCGGATGGAGTATGCAAAATGGCCGGGCACACAGAGTCCCGGATACAGTCGGGACACGGGCACACACCGTGTGCACTTGCTCCACACCCCGAAACTGAAGCACACAAGACACACAGAAGAACACAAACACCCCAACACACACAGCATGGGCAGCCCGGGGCACCCTCTGTATGCATCTGCTTTGTTCGAGCTGTGCCCGCGGCCTCAGTCACTGTTTGGGGCATGAATGACCTCGGAAACAGTCACACTCACACACACACACACAGGCCCCATCAACACGCCCAGGGCACGTGTCACTGAAACACCAGCGAGTGCCGGCCCAGCTGGACCTGCTCACCGTTCACCAGGCTGCTGCCTCCCTGCTCCGCCGGGTTCTCAGGCTGCAGACTGGACCGGGGCCGAGGCATCGGGGGCACGGAGGGCGTCGGGGGCACAGAGGGCGTCGGGGGCACGGAGGGCGTCGGGGCTGTGCTCTCCAAGGTCCTCCTGGGGGCGGGCATGGGGCGGCCGGCCTGGGGGCTGGCCAGATCCTGTGGTTTGTCCGGAACGCAGGGCTTGGTGGGGATCTGGGGCCGGGCCTCAGCCCCTGCAGCCGCCCTAGGGCCGGGGCCGCCCCCCTCCACATCCGTGGCTTCTGCTGCTGCCTCCCCTCCTTCTTCTTGCTGTCGCTTTGGCTGCGGTGGGGACCGGGGCTTGGCGCCCCGCCCGCCCGGGCCCAGCCTGGCACAGTGCTCCGCGCACACAAAGGTGCCCTCCTCGGGCCCGGCCCTGTAGGCCCCGGGGATCAGGGTGCTGGAGCACTGCCGACACCTGCCGGGAGAACGGGTGGGCACTGAACTTGACCAGGCAGCGCCCCAGCGTGCGGCCGCCCCTCCCCCAGCACCCAGGGCGCTTCCCTCCCCTCCTCCCAAATGCCAGCCGGATCCTGTCTCAATACCCTGGACTTCCCAGAGGAAAAGGCACGCGGGAACTGTCAGGACCGCAGCAGAACAATAAAACCACGGGAAGCAGCAGCAGAAATTGTGAAACGCGGTCAGTTTGCGCTGCAAGAGGAAGCAGTGTCCCCGGAGGACCGTCCGGGGAGCGCGGCGCGGCCGCCATGAGGGCTCGGGGACTGAGGCACGGCTCCGGGCCAGCAGGTGGTTTGTGTTGTTGTTTTAAGGACAGAAGAAACCCGCACAGAATAAATGTCAGCGGGCTCACACTTGCTTTTCCAAACTCTTATTCCAGTTGTGCCTCTACTTTTGTGAGTTTTACTTCAGGTTTGTATTCACACCTGGTCACAATGTCAAGTGGATTTCTTACTGGGGCGGGGGGGGGGGGGGTCACTGTAAAAAGTTTTATAAATACACAGACACACACCACACACCCATCACACACACACCACACACCCATCACACACACACCACACATACCACACACATACCATACACAGACACAGACACACCACACACACAACACATACATACACAGACACACACCACACACCCAGCACACACACACCACACATACCACACACATATGCACAGACACACCATACACAGACACAGACACACAACACATACATACAGACACACACCACACACACACCATACACACACACAGACATACCACACACCACACACACACACACACGCCACACACACACACACACACACACACACACACACACACACTAAGCCACAAGAGTGCATCCTGCAACTGTCAGGCACCGGCTCCCTTGACTCTTCAATTTCCTTTTCTGATTTCTTCCTTGTATCACATCTTTTCTAAATTGCTTGTATTTTCCTTGCCTCTTATTCCATTCTCCCCACGGGGAGCCGTACACAGAAAGCAGGTTGTTACTGAGTTTTAAAACCCTTTCCCCCGCAGTGGCTTTTAAAGCCGACTGTGCTCCTAAAACACGGGCGGGTCGCCTCCAAGAGCACCGCGGGCAGAACCCTGGGCCCAGCTCTAATGACGATGAGCCGGCCGCCCCTCCCAGGCCTCGGCTGCTCCCCAGTAAATGGATAAGCAGGGTGCTCCGTACGGAGAGCCCGCCAAGGTGCCCCCCACGGCGATGCTGAACCACGGAGGTTCCCTCCCTGCTGCTGGGGTGCTGGGTGGAGGCCCCGCCGGTCCGGCACTCACCGGAAGCAGTGCCGGTGGAACAGCCTGCCCGCGGCCAGGTACCGCTGCACCAGGTGCACGTGCTGCCCGCAGGCCGCGCACGCACTGCTGGGGGTCCGGTGGGCGCCCGGCTCCGACAGGTGACCCGAGGCGAGCTCCTCGCCCTGCGGGGAACAGGGCGGGCAGATTGGGGGTGGGGGCACGGTCAGCAGCCACCCTAGTCCCTCTAATGGCCGCTGCCCCCCACGTGCACTGCAGACACCTGCCAAGTGCTAACGTGCTTCTCAGAGCCCTGGAGGGGGACAGGGTGCGAGAGCCACCGTCTCAGATGAGAAACTAAGCCCAGAGCGGGCGAAACGTCTCTGCGTCAGGATGGAAACATGCAAGTCCTGACTTCAGTTTCCCCACCAGAAAGGCGGCTCCTGAGTACCACCCCTTCCCGCGGCTGCTCCTACCCTCACGGCTGCCGGCCCTGCAGGCTGGCCCCGGGGTGACTGTCCTCGCCCGCCTTCTCTGCCTCCCTCCTGAGCCCCAGCAGACTTAACTCCCAGTTTCTCTACTTCTAAGCCCTGTGACCTTGAGCAAGCCTGTCTGAGCCTCAGTTTTCTCATCTGTGTATGAGGACACAGCACAGCCACCTCCAGGGCTGTTGGAGGGTAAACAGAACCATCAGGCGGTGAAAGCTCTGTCTCGCCAGGCGAGTGTATTAAATCCCGTCAGGCCCAGGTGGCTGCCCCGTGCCCCCTTCCCAGGCCTGGCAACTCCTGACCTGACCCCCGGCCTGGCCTGTGAGACGCCTCTTCCAGAGCCACTGGGAAAAGGTCCAAGTGTCCTCTGAACACTGCACTGCCAGCTGCCCCTGCCCACCCGCCCCCACCCGCCCCCCCAGGCATCTGCCTACCTGAGCCGTGTCTTCCGGTTCCACTGGAGCAGGTGGCGGGGAGGAGGGGGACAGGCCCTTTCTGGGTGCTGAGACAGCGGCTGCCAAGAGACAGAAAACAGACCTGAGGCAGGTGGAGACCCGGACTTCCAGGAGGCCCCAACCTACGATTTGAGCTCCACAGACATCACCTTCGGTCCCAATGCAGCGGGACCAGAGCAGGCTCCCCCGTTACCCCGACCAGCGGACACCTCCACGTCCACGCTAAGTCCTGAATGCAAGCTGCTCACCCTCGCTGGGCCTCGGCAGAGGGGGGCGGTGACCCCTACCGCACAGGGCCGTGTGCAGAGGCAACAGCACAATCCCAGAACTAACAGTGCCCAGCCTATGGCAGGATGGGCAGCCTCCTCCCCACCGGGGTACGGGGGCTGGAGGGAAGGAAAAGAAAGGAACCACGGGGCGCTGGCCTGAAGGATCAGGAACATGGCTGGCTCCCTGGGGCCCGCAAGGAGCTGCCCTACCTACGCCCCAGTGGGCAGCTGCGGCCCAGAACCTGCCTGCTGTCCCTCGCACCAGAGAAACCCACCCACCCCACCCAGCCTCCCCCAACATCCTACTCCTTCATTCCTTCAGCAATATTCACTAAGCACCTACCTACTTGGTACCCAGGGATTAAAATAAACACCCCAATTCAGAAAACTGTATTTAAAAAAGTCCATTTTACTGTATGACAATTTAAAAAATAAGACCCAAGTTCCTTACTGTGGTCTAAAATTACCAAACTTCAGGTCACAGTCCATTAATGGACCCTGAAATCAATTTTGTGGACTGCAACTAGCACATTTAAAAGATGAAACAGCCTGGCTGGTGTGGCTCAATGAGCGTCGACCTATGAACCAGAAGGTCAGGGCTCAAATCCCTGGATTTCGGGCTTGGTCCCCAGTGTGGGGCATGTGGGAGGCAGCCGATCAACGATTCTCTCTCATTATTGATGTTCCTGTATCTCTCTCTCTCTCTCTCTCAAATCAATAAATGTACTTAAAAAAAAACAAAAAACCTAGCCAGTTTGGCTCAGTGGATAGAGCGTTAGCCTGTGGACCGAAGGGTCCCGGGTTCGATTCCAGTCAAGGGCATGTACCTCGGTTGCAGGCTCCTCCCCGGCCCTGGTCGGGGCTCGTGCAGGAGGCAACCAATGGATGTGTGTTCCTCTCTCATCGATATTTCTCTCTGTCTTTCCCTTTCCCTTCCACTCTCCCTAAAAATCAAGGAAAAAATCCCTCTGGTGAAGATTAACAACAACCAAAGTGAAACAGAATAGAAAGTATCTGTGTGCATCACATGTGTAAGGGGAAGAATCAGGTCCTGAAACTTGTTTCAGTTACATACGTGCGCCTGAACTTAGACTGTGATGGGAACTGTGTTTCTTACCGTGAATCGTAGTAAAACATTTTGGAAGCCTAGCCGCCTACTCAAGTCCCAGCCCCTCGGACCCCATCTGTCCTCGTCTCCTCTCCCCTCACTCCCTGAAGCACACAGGCCCCTCCTGCCCTCCTGCCTGGATCATTCCTCCCAGATCTTCACATGCCTCCTTCCCCTCCTTCTCAAGGCTTAGCTCAAACGTCACCTCGTCGGAGAGGGCCTCCCGACCACTCCCTATTCCCACTGCTTTCATCCCATTACCTTTGTTTCCTCATTGGACTCTCCTAACATTATGTCCCTTATTACAATTCTCTCTCTCTCTCACTCTCTCTCCCCCGTCTCTCACTGCCCCCCCCCCCCAATCCAATAGACTGCAGGCTCTGTGCGTGTTTCACTCTCAGCTCTCTCCCTAGCACAGTGCCTGGCACACAGCAGGCGCGCCATAGGCATTTGTCACATGAGTGAGTGAGTGCTGGAGCCACGCAGCTGTGAACAGAGACAGTCTGCAGGGGCAGAGAGAGGCGATACTGTGGCCACAGTCTTGGGTTGAACATGGGGCAGGGGCGACGGGAGCACCTGGAGTAAGTAAAGCGGGGCAGACTGCTTAGAGGCAGAATGTGGAGACTAGAGGATCCATCGGAAAGCATGTGCTGGGGTGGGAGAAATGGAACAGACATGGAGTTTGGGGCCGGAGGAGCACCAAGAAGAGATTTAGCAGTACAAAACGTGATGTGTGCAGGCTGGTGTGGCTCAGGGCTGGCGTTGACCCATGAACCAGGAGGTCACTGGTTCCATTCCCGGTGGAACCAGTTTCAGGGTCGGTGTGCAAGAGGCAGCCGATCGATGATGTTTCTCTCTCGTTGATGTTTATCTCTATCCCTCTCCCTTTCTCTCTCTCTAATAAATCAATAAAAACATTTAAAAACAAAAAGAATGTGAGGAGTTCAAGAAGCACAAGAGACTGGGGCCGTGAGTGGCTCGAGCTAAGTGTGGGGAGGACCTCAGGGGCCCCACTCAGAAGCTGGGCTTCATCCTGACGACACCTGCCTTTGCCACCCTGTGGGGCTGGAACCCCTCCTCCCACTTCCCAGGCGCTGGGCGTCCTGGACTCATACTCTGGCTCCAGACCAGGCTGTGGTCCTGGAGGTCAGGGGTCAGCTGATGTGCCCAGGGTCACTGGCACCCACAGAGCGTGGCACAGGCTGAGCACTCGGCATGGCACTTCAGTGTCTCGGCCAGGGCCAGGTTCAAGGTGACCCGGCCCGGTGAGAGTCAAGTCCATTCAAAAGCACCCTTGAAATCCCTCCATTGGCCCAGAAAGTACAGAACGGGCCCATCTGGGGGCGTCTAACAGCCAGCTTTGCCTCCAGGGTGGGAACACATCGCTGGGTTTCCTCTGGTTGAGCAGCAGGTGGGATAAAAATGGTTTGCATTTAGGGGCCAAGTTATATGAAAAGTACAAGCTGTGCTTTTAGCAACAAGAATCCCCGCAGGCCCAGGCACAGCTCAGGGAGCTGGGCCACCAGGGCGCCCTCCGCCCAGGGTGCCTGGTGAGGACCCAGGACCACCAACAGTAGGATCGACGGCCCCCACCCACCCCACAGGTCCCCAGAAGAAGAGCTTAGTAGAGAGAGCCTGGGGGTTTCGACAGGGAACCTTCCAGAAGACAGGACCAAATTGTGATTCTAGGTAAGTAAGCTAAATTTTAACCAACGGAAGAAAGACGTCATAATAACACCAACCTTGAGTCCTAAATAAGAGCCACACGCAGGTTGACATTTCCTCGTTTACTCCTCACATCAACCCTGCGCGGTGGGCGCTATTCTCATCCCCATTGCCAGGGGAAACTGAGGCAGAGAGGTGACCAAGGTGGCCCAGAGAGTAAATGGCAGATAACAAGTTTTGAGTCCACGCTCTTAACTTCCACCTTATTGCCTCTCACCAAAGACTTAGAGGTTAAGAAATCTTTTTAATTTGATTTCTACTAAAAGACATATCATGCTATTTGTTCAAGTATAATATTAATCCCTAGCAATATCTTGGGAAGGGGAGTAACAGATTATTTTAATTTTGATGTCCTTTTCTGTGTTCTAACTTGTCTATAGTAAACATGTGTTACTTTTAAAAAGGAAAAAAAGACCTGACTTGACAGAACGCTTCTTTAAAGATGGGCTGGGACCGTCCACATGGACAGCAGAGGCCGGAGGCGGGGCTGAACTGGGGCAGGGGGGGCCAGGCGCCCACCCCCTCAGGACCCGGAAGTGACCCAGAGCAGGAGTCTGGACACCTGTATTCTCCACCCAGCCTCTGCTTCCTGCTGTGTGACCTTGGGCTCCTTGCTTCACTTCTCTGTGCCAGCTGCCCCCGGAGAGTCCTGCATGGGCATTCTCCAGGCAGGAGGCTCTGTCGCCGCAGGGACCTGACTCAGAGCAGAGAAGTGCCCTTGTCCCCCAGGGAATCCCCAACTCCCCAGCCTCTCAGTTCTCAGGCCTTGAAGGTCACTTCTGGGGAAGAGGCTGCACAACAGCCCACGGTCACTTCCCCGCTGGAGGAAAAACCCAGGGAAGTGTCTGCTAACAGGAAGTGGGGGTGGTGCAGGGAGGTGAACTCAGACAGCGGTAAGCACCGCCCCCTCCCCGCTTTGTCTCCTTTCCTATTATTTTGCTCCGTTATGGGTTGCTGTGTTTGTCATCGGTCCCCGCCACCAGACGGGCGCTCCGGGAGGGCAGCGACCTGGTCACAGCTGTACCCCAGCACACGTGCTGCTTCACCCCGTAAAGGGCATTTCAATGAGTGGACGAACGATCCAGTGCATGGATGATGGGCGGCCGCCCCAGCTGCCTGTTTGCAGCGCAGAAAACCACCACCCGCCCCAGCCCCAGCCCCAGGCCCAGCCCCAGGGCCACGGCCCGTCTCCCTGAAGGGCTGCCCCCTCTCACCTTGGCCATGGCTGGCGAAGTGGTTGTAATACTGGGACACGTAGGTCATGATGCTGAGGCAGTCGGGGACCCTCATGGAGACCATGTCATTGGGGTCCAGGAGAGCAGGGATGCCCAGCTCCTTCTCGGCCACTTCAAAGGCCTGGGTGGGAACAGGTGCAGGGGTGGGGAGCAGCCAAAAGCAGGATGGGGGGAGGAGGCAGGGTTAGTGGGCACCCGTCAGTGGGATGAGGGGTACCAGGGCAGAGGTGGGCATGGGCTCCCCTCAGCTCTGAACCCACATGATGGCCTGGTGCTCCAGGGACAAGCGGGCCAGAGGGAAGCAGGGGTGGGGAAAGGAGCAGCCAGGGCCCCAGTGCAAGGCAGCCCCTCCCACAGTTCCTGCCCTGCAAGACCCTTACCCACCCCACCCCACCCCTCCCCACCCCTCCCCTCCCCACCCCACCCCACCCCACCCCACCCCTCCCCACCCCTCCCTCCACACCCCACCCCTCCCCACCCCTCCCCACCCCTCCCCTCCCCACCCCACCCCTCCCCACCCCTCCCCACCCCACCCCACCCCACCCCTCCCTCCCCACCCCACCCCACCCCACCCCACCCCTCCCCACCCCTCCCCACCTCACCCCTCCCCTCCCCACCCCTCCCCACCCCACCCCTCCCCTCCCCACCCCTCCCTCCCCACCCCACCCACAGCCTCTTGTGCTTGCATCTGTCGGAGGAGGACTCACCAAGCGGTTATTCTCGAAGACATTGTCCTTGGAAAGCGAATCAAAATCTCTGCAAGAGGCAAAGGGGAGGGGGAGCGCTGAGGAGGTGGCTGGACCAAGGAAGGGGCAGGTGGGTGACCTCATCCCAGGGGGCGGGGTCTGTGGACTGGCCGGGAGGAAACTGAGGCAACAGCACACGCTTGTAGAGCTGGGCCTTCCTGGTGGGGCACAGGCTGAGCTCAGGCACCCAAGCAGAAGATGCAAATCACTCGAAGGGGCGGGCTCAAGGTCAGGCTTCCAGGCTGAAGATCCCTTAACTCACTGCGAATCTGGATGCCCTTCCCCAGGAAGCCACATCCTGGCCAGACCAGGGCAAATACTTGTCAAAACAGGGACATCCGTGGATTGAGGGCCTCACGCCAGTGCTGTGCTGAGCTCCTGTCTTGAATTTACATTGTTTTCAACTGCCTGGCTGGTATTTACCCCGATTCAGATGAGAACACTGAGGCCCGCAGAGGGGGAACCAGCCGGCCCTGGGAATCCACATCCCTGGTCCTTGTGCTGCCTGTCTCAGACCTGGAGAAGCCACACCAACATGCTGGACCCCAACCCAGCCGAAGAGGACTGTTTCTTAAGGGGCCGAGACTAGAGCAAGTCTGAACTGGGCTGCAAACAGAACAGCCTCAGAGCTGCTGGCAGGCACTGGCCGGCGGGCTGCCCTGCTGGGCCGCTCCGGGGCACCTTCTCCTGGGGGAGCGGCGAAGGCTTTCCCAGCTCCTAAGCTGAGGCAGGTGAGAGGCAGCAGGGCCGGCCTGGGGGACCCCGGAGGGGACAGCTGGCCAGCCTGCTGGCTTTATGTATCCCCCTCGCCCCCTCCCGGCTCCAGGCTGCTAGAGTGGCTGAAACCGGGAGAGGCAGCCCAGCCTTCTTGCTGGCAGCCTCCCGGGTGCACCGCCCCAGTGGTTGCCCTTCTATGGCTGAAAACTGCAGCCTGACTGCCCGAGGCGGGGGGCAGAGGCTGGAGCAGGCAGCGCGTCCTCCCAGGCCCCGGCCCCGGGCCCTGCTCTTCCAGGCTGGTGGGAGGACTGGCAGAGACTGCGCTGGGTGAAGGGCAGGCCTCACAGACAAGGGAGAGGGCAAGCACGCCCCTCCCCTGGCCCTCCGACCCCGAGCCTCTCCAGGCAGAGTCCAGGTACAGTAAGCTGAGAACCCCGGAAGGAGGTGCCCCAAGGTTGGATGGACCGGACAGAGGGGAGGTGGCTGTGTAAGAGCTTCAGCCCCCTTTGCCACCCCCGGCCAGGCTGCTTCCTTCTCCCCTCAGCTGGGTCCCTAACTCCCCTAGCAAGCAGTGTGCGCGCCTAACCCGCAGCCTCCTGGGCTGTGATGCTGAGTGGGGTGAGGGGACACCAGCAGAAGCCCCCAAGACAAAGGCTTGTTACCCAGGCCAAATGGGACAAAGCACCTTGTCTCGGCCACTTCTTTCGGTCTCCCCAACAGTGTTCTTAGAAAGGTGGGACTTCGTTCGCCCTGTGTCGCCAGCACCCTACATAGTTCCCGGCACGTAGTAGGCACTCAATAAACGTTGATTGAATGAAGACGTCCTGGCAGCAGGGTAAAACTGTAAAGGCCCCCAAGACACTACAGTTCTTCCTCCAGCCTCTCACCCTGCCCCCACCCCTGTCTCTAATCACCCTCTGGGCTCTGGTAACAGATTTTCTGCGAGTTTCAAAGGCCCAGGAAGTTCTATTTGGCTCTGGGAGAGATGAAGGGCACAAAAATGAAACCCACATGGTGTCTGCCCTCCAGGGAGCGTACAGGTGCCTGGACTGGAGGAAGAGGGAATGAACACGGCAGCAGATTCCCCCCCCGCCCCCCCCCCCACACACACACAGAGGCAGGACCCACAGTGCCAGGAGCTTGAACTACTTCAAGATGCTGCTTGCCAGACCCCCCTCTCGTGGAGACCCTCCCCTCCGCACCGCTGAGGTCCTCTCTAGGCCTCAGGTGGGACCTGGGCCTCAGTTTCTGTCCTGTGCAATGGGCTGGCAGCCCCCACACTGGCCTGCCTTGCAAGCGAATGCCTGGGTGAGATCCTAGATCTCTTCTCCGGAGGGGAGCCGCCCTCCATTCCTCACCAACTCCGGCCACATCCCTCCCCTGCTTCAAGCCATCATGGCCCCCACAGCCCTGTGAGCCTCCTTGGGCAGCAGGAGGCCCTAAGCACTCTGGCCCGGCCACTCCTCCCGGCCCTCCCACCACGCGCCATGCTCCCCAGCAGCACTGCCTGTGCCTCCTCTGATCGGGGGTCCCCTCGGCCCAGACGCCCTTACCTGGCTCCTGCTATCCCCTTGAAAACTAGGTGACATCTGGGAGGCCTTGCGCCCCATCCCTGACAGAGCACTTCCCACGGGGAATGATCAGCCCTGCGCCTGCCTCTGTCTGCTCCTCCCAGCGGCGTGGGAGCCTGTGCGGGTTTGCCTCTGTGTTACTTGGTTCTTATCTCCATTGCCAGGCACCGTGCCCAGCACAGAGCAGTAACTCTGTGACTACTTGTTGAATAAAGGAAGGAGTAAGACACTTGCATCCTCACCCCCGGACTGCCTAATAACACTGCTTATAATAACTAATGTTAATTGAATGCTCATTTCCTCATTTAATCCTCACAACAGCCCTGTGAGGTCAGTCTTATTATCAACCCTACTTTACAGATGAGGCAGCTGATGCCTGGGGGGGACCCAGTGATTTACCCAAGGGACACCTGGGACATGGCACTGAACACGGACCGAGCAGCCTGCACCGTTTGATACCCAAGTCCCTTCACACCTGGCCCTGGCCCCTGCCTCCTGCCTCCCCACCTGCCCCCCAGCCAAAACAGAAGACCCCTCCAGCCCTCCCCTCCATTCTGGGTGCCCTTCTCCGTCGTCCTTCAAGCCCCTCCTGAGCACCCAACCTCTCTTAGTGCAGGTGTCACACACCCCACCGCAGGCAGGGCCCACCTACGTCTGTCTCCACCTCACCCCGTTCACTTCTGCACCCACACCCCAAAGCCCTCTCCTCCAGGGCCGACCCACCACCCACAGACACTGTACCACGTGGCACAGAGGAAACTCAGTGCATGCGCCAGCGGATCCTTGAGGCACCCTCTCCTCCCGTCCCTCCGTCCTCAAAGCCCTCTCAGGTGCTGTCCTTGGGGAGGCAGGTCTGGGGGTGGAGCAGATACAGAGACTCTGGACCCTGCCAGGCTCAGGCACCCTTGGTGGGTGGGTGGGGGCGGGCGTTGTAAGCACCAGAAATGGCAGGCACCTGGTAAACTTTCAGTGTTTTATAAATGAATGAATGAATGAATGAATGGGAGAGGGTCAAGGACCCAAGGAGCTGAGATAGAAGCCCCAAGTCCACTGCTGGGGGAGGGGAGGTCTGAATAAATCTCCCATGAGCACCTCACTGGGCAGCTGGGGACAAGAAGGAAGGAGACATTTCATACCCGGTGGCTGCCAGTCAGACACTAGGAGCCTCCACGTGGCCTTCCTGCCCACTGAGGGCAGCAGGACCGTGGGGCACACGCTCGGAGGCAGGTCTGTCCTCACGGGGGTTGTGGCCTTTACATCCATTCATCCAAGCCCTGTAACTAGGTCTCCTCCCGCGTGCCAGGCACTGGGGACAAGATCGCAGGGGGAATCAGGGAAGTGAGGTTCACTGTACTCAGAGCTAGGGGGTCCCCCCAAGAGGGAAAAGGCCTCCATGCCTCCCAGGGAGGGGTGCCAGTGTGCCTGTTCGAGAGGAGTTTAGTGCAGGAAAGACAGGGTCCCCAAAGAGGGCTCGGTGCCCCCTTTGAAGAGTCAAGACCTGGGGGTGGGGGAGTTCCTGAGGCGGAAATCAGTGCCCGGTGGGCGGGGCCACCCCCCAACGCCCGCCGCGGAGGCAACCGAGCGCCGGTGGGGGTCCCGAGGGGCGGGGTCCCAGGCCCTGGGGGGCGGGGTGTGCCCCGGGCTGGGGTCTCAGGGACCCTACGGGCGTCGGGGCCCGTCGGTGGGGTCGGAGTCTCGGTCTCTGGGGGCGGCGCCTGCCACCCGCCGGCCCGCGTCACTGAGGGGGGCGGGGGTCCCCGCCGCGCCGCTCCCGCCCCCGCCCCCGCCGGGCACTCACAGCAGGTCGGGCCGGTGCCGGTGCAGGATGGCGCAGAAGGCCAGGCCGTCCCGGAAGGAGCCGCTCAGGTCGCGGACGTCCACGCCGCGGTAGCCCTCGCACTGGCGGCGGCACCAGGCCAGCAGCGCGCCCCGCGGCCCCGCCATCAGGCTTTCCCCGGCGCCGCGACCCGGCTTTCCCCGCGGACCGAGGACCGAGGACCGGCGGCGGCGCGGCCCTGCCCGGCGCGGCTCCGAACTCCGGCGCGACCGGCGGGCGCAGGGCGGGGAGGAGGCGGGGCCGGGCCTGCTGTCCTCGCTCGGCTCCGGCGCGGGGTCCCGGCTCGGCTCCGGCTCCCCGCCCGGACCTGCCCGGACCAGCCCGGCCGGCCGCCGCCTACGCGCCGCCGCTCCCCGCGCTGTGGGCCGGCCGGGCGCCGCGTCCCGCCGGCCTGGGTCCCCGCCCGCCGCCGGGAGCGGCGAGGGGGCGGCGGCCTGGCGCCCCACCCAGCGCCGGCTCCGCCCCCAAACGCGGACCCCCCACCCCCACCCCCGCCCGACACCCCACCGCCTCTCCCCTCTGCGATCCCCAGTCACCCCTCCCACACCCCGGGGCCGCCTGGACTCCTCACCCCCCGCAGACTAGCCCTTCCCCGCCATGCTTCCCCCACCCCACCACCTCCACCGCGCAGCCCACCCGGACTCGCCCCTCCTCCCATCCTGAGTCCCTCCCACTCCTGGGCCTGAGCACCTACAAACCCCCCTCACCGATGTCTCTCAACCCACCGAGCTTCCTGGTCTGAAACTTTGGGGAGGCTTCTCCCCCACCTCAGGCCAATCAAGCAGTTCCCCTGCAGACTCCAAAGCCCCCCCAGAGGGCCACCTCCACCCTGTCTCACCACCCAAAACACCCTGCCTCAGTCTGCCCGGAGCCTCCGTGCTCCCCGCCACACCAGTCCAGGTGTCCTCTCGGGGATGGATTGAGCCTGACCACCTGCCCTGCAGAATTCTGACCCTGGGTGTGGGCTCTGGGGTCGCCCCCTCCCCACTGGGGTCCTCTCCTGCCCTGATGAGGACGGTGATGGGCTGGGCTCGGAGGGGAAGGACCTATGGGAAGCAGGCCCTTGTCTGGCAGGGCAGGAGGTGTCTGGCCTGGAACCATTCTCCTGCTCCCCCTTCCAGACCTGGGAAGCGACCCCTCCCCAAGGCCTCTCTCCACGAGATGAATCAGCCTTCCACTGGCTGGCTGCCCGGCCACGGCAGTGATGTCACTCTGACCAGCGCACTGCTGAGCCAGGATAGGTCTGTGGCTACACCACCCCACCCAAGGGAAGGAGCAGGGTCTTAGTCATCTCTGTCACCCCTCAGCCCTGGGGGTGGGGCGGGGCGTGGAAAGAACAGGGATTTAGGAGTCATATTGATCCAGCCTCAAATCCTGGCTTTGCCCACTCACCCAGCCATGTGATCTTGAGCCGCCCTGAACACCTCAATTTCTATATCTTAAAAATGGGGATAATTTATTTTTTTTGGGGGGGGGGAGGGGAGGTGCTAATTTCTTAACAAGGTGGCTGAGAGGATTAAGATGTGCCTGACCCTTCAGTCATCACGCATAAATGCTAACTATTGATACCTGGTAAATGTGGTAATATGGATAGAAAGCATTTCATACCCAGCTTGTCACCTGAGCCTTGAATAAATTATCCAGCAGGGAGGTGGTCTTAGGGAATCCCCCCTCCTGAAAGGTCCACTGAGCCCCAGCCCTGGAGACAATGATGACCCAGGGCAGGGGACCCCAACTTGCCAACCTGTGCCGGCCTCACCCCCTGGATCTGAGGCTGGAAGGCCACCACCTAGGCCCAGAGTGTGGACCCTCAGGCTGCCTAGGAAGGGGCTGCCATGGGCAGGCTGCCTGGCCAGCCCTCCTGGCCCTTAACCCCCTGTGCTGCCACCCCCTACCTGCCCTGTCCTCTCTGGGAAAGCAACTCCAGGAAAGGAGGGTTCCAGGTGCCCTCATTATATGGGGGACTTGGCCTCGGGACCCTGATACCAGCACCCACCTTGGCCTTCAGAGTCCACCAGGACTCTCATTAAAACCCTGTCCTCACCAGCTTAAGGTCCCCGGAGGCAGCTCCAGGTCTGACCTTGACCCCATTGCCATATGGCTTACATGGCAGAGCCCTCTGGGCTCCCACTGGTCATTTATTTGTGGGTTTTGTAAACTCATTCTTTGAGTCAGCTCATCGTGATAGGAAGCAAGAACCTGCATGACCACAACTGTGTGACCACAGGCCAGACAACTCACCCCTACGAACCCCAATTCCCCCCCCCTCCCCGGTAGAATCAGGATAATGATCTTTGTTTTGCCTGTGTCCCAGGGTTGTGGGTAATCAGGTGAGATAATGGATGGAAAAATGCTGTGCAGACTGTAAATCCGGGTCCCGGCGGGAGGAGAGACTATGTTTACAGGTGAGGTCAGAAGCCACAGGCAGCTGGGCAAGTCAGGTCACTGGCCCAAAGCGAGGCCGTCATTTCAGGATTAGGACAAAGGGCTCTGGGCCCTTCCTTCTGTGCTTTTCTTTATTTTTAAACTATCAATTAGAAGTGAGTACATTCTTATAACATTATTAAAGTAAAATAAAGCTAAAGTTCCTGCTTGACTGTCTCTCCCTCAATTCCAGCCCTTCCTAAGAAGTAGCCACGGTTGTCAGTTTGAAACTTAGCCTTCCAGACCTCATGCAGCATTCCCATTCAAACATGGACTCAACAAACACTGAGCATCTGAGCCCGGGGAGGTGGGGGTGAGCAGGACAGGGCTCCTGTCCTCAGGGAATTCGCATTCTAGTTGGGAAGAAGGGCAGTAAACAAGTAAACAAATCATGCCCAGCCGGTGTGGCTCAGTGGTTGAGCATCGACCTATGAACCAGATCACAGTTGGATTCCCAGCTGGGGCACATGCCCTGGTTGTGGGTTCGATCCCAGTGTGGGGCATGCAGGAGGCAGCCAATCAATGATTCTCTCTCATCATTGATGTTTCTATCCCTCTCCCTTCCTCTCTGAAATCAATAAAAAAATTTTTTAAATTAAATCAACAAGGATAACTTCAGATGGTGGGAGGTGCTCAGAAGAAAAAGAGCAAGGTGCTGTGATGGAGACCATGGGAACAGATAGGGCGGCCTTCAAAACAGCTGCAGGTCTCCGAGTAGCGGGGCAGGATCCTGGCAGCGAAGTGAGACAGACTTCTTGCGACTTTTTGTCCAGCATGCTAAGGGGACAAGGAAGAAGGAAGCCCAAGGATCTCCAGGCATCCAGAGGAGGCCCCTGACTAGTTTGGGTCAAGGTGCCCTGCTTTCCACTCACCATGCTCCCTGCCAACCTGCTCTGTAGGAGAGCTGCGAGGAGGGAGGTGCAGAAGCTGGATGAAAACACACAGAACCACTGGGTGGGAGAAGTTAACACAGAATGAGCGCTGGGAATGAACGAGTGAATGAATAACCATGACCTACGACCTACGGTTTACATTTTTTCCCCCACACAGATCTCAAGGTAAGTTTCAGAAAGATAAAAGGGAGAGGACCCACCATGGAGGGACCTGGAGAGGCTGTGGGGGAAATGAATTTCATCATTGCCCTGAGAACCCCGGACTGTCTACCTGATTCTGCACCTGTTCAGAGGCCGGTGGACTTGGTGGGTCCACGTGTGCATGTGTGTTCCTGGGGGTGGGGGGCAATGCCTGGCTGGCCCTATTTCACCCACCACCGATTCTCTATGCCACTGACTTGCTGGAAGATCCTGGATGAGGATGTCACCTGTCCAAGGTTTGATGTTAACCATCTATAGAAGGTAGGGATTTGCCCACCCTTGCATGCAGCAGGCCTGTTTCTAGTATTTCTGTCCTCCAGAAATACTATCTCGGGGCCCTGAGATGTATATACAAAGATGTTCATTGTTCACAGCAAAGCACTGGGAACAGCCTAAATGTTCATCAGTAAGGGACCGGGTGATTCAGTTTCAGCACAGCTGGACAGCAGAAAAACCCGCAGCCATTAAGAGAATGTCATGCAAATACATTCTTAAGTGGAAAAGCAAGCTGCAGAATAACAACTAAAATAGGATCCCATTGTTGCAAACAATATTACACCTCTATATGTCATGTATGTTTATGTAGCTAAACATTTCCAGGTACATGTATCTGGCATGTTAATTCATCAGGAAGAAAGGATACCTGCCCAAATGCAGGCAGGGGTTAACGGAGGGTTGAGATTGATGGGTATGACAGACTCACTTTTAACAAGTCACTACGATTTGAATATATAACAGACAACTTTTTATTATTTTTTAAAAATATATTTATTGATTTTTTACAGAGAGGAAGAGACAGGGATAGAGAGTTTGAAACATTGATGAGAGAGAAACATCGATCAGCTGCCTCCTGCACACCCTCTACTGGGGATGTGCCCGCAACCAAGGTACATGCCCTTGACCGGAATCGAACCTGGGACCCTTCAGTCCGAAGGCCAACGCTCTAGCCACTGAGCCAAACCGGTTAGGGCAACAGACAACTTTTAAAAATAATTCACATAGCATAAAATTCACTTTTTTAAAGTATGCAGTTCAGTGGTTTTCAGTATATCCAGAGAGCTGTGCAACCGTCACCACTATTTAACTTAGAACATTTCCACTGCCCCCAAAACTCTGTACCCATTGGCACTCACTCCGAATTTCCCCTCCCCTCCCCCCCACCCCTGGCAACCACCAATCTAGTTTCTGTCTCTGAGCATTTGACTACTCTAGGTGCCACATACAAGTGGAAACAGATTCGGTTGCTAATTAATCATTAATATCTTGCTCTGTCATTCTGTTAACCAGACACTTGAAAAAAAAGTCACTTTCACTTTCTCATACCAACATACATTGTTGGTGGTTCAACGTTGCTAGAAGCAAATCAGGCTTCTTGGGAGAGAGAGGATGAGAGAGAGAGAGAAAGAAACATCTCCTTACACCCCTGACCAGGTATTGAATCTGCAACCTAGATATATGCCCTGACTGGGAATGGAACACACAACATTTTGGTATATGGGACAACGCTGACCAGGGCCAGGCTCTAGTTTTAAAATAAAACATCACCCCCCCCCCCCAACTACCAAATAAAAATTTAAAAAAAACAGTCCCAAATGAACAAGAGAAAATTTGTCCACATAGCAGTAGGGCCACGAGCAGTTGACTGTAAGACGAGAATAAGACCGATGAAGCTAGTATCCTATATAATAAAAGCGTAGTATACAAATTGTCCCCTCAACCAGGAGTTCATCTGGGAGTTCGACCAGGGGGTGGGGCCAGCTGGGGGAAGGGAGGGAGGCCCCGGCCGGCAGCCGCAGCCGCTAGGGACCCTACCAGTGCATGAATTTCATGCACCAGGCCTCTAGGAACTTTATAATGAAAGAAAGAAAAGATGAGGGAGACTTTGTGAACTGGGCCATCCCTCCAGTCCAGCAGCCTGGAGCTCAGCACCTTCGGTCTTCTAATTCTAGGACTTTGGTTTTCTAAGCTTTCCTGACTTCCAGGTTCTGGGATTCTCCACGTTCCGTGTGGGTCTGCCCACTGTGCCCCGGGATTCAGGGCCTTGTTCATGCCCTGGGCTCTGAGCTGCTCCCTGGGGGGCAGCTTGGCAGAGCTGTGGACAAGAGGAGCATTGTGGGACCTCAGGAGTGGGGGCTTGGGGCAGCAGGAGGCCTGTGGGAGGCTTGAGTGCAGGAGTAGCAGCTGCTCTGCAGCTCTCCTCTGTCCTCGCTGGGCCAGAGTCGCGCCCTGAACGTGCCAGGACATCCTAGCCCCAGCCTGCATAGATGAGGCCTGGTCCCTTGGAATCCCAGCTATGTCTGAGGATAGCTCAGCTCTCTCAAGCCTTTCCCCACAGGCCATGCTGCTGCCCACATATACATACAGACACATTCTGGAAAATCCACCCGGAACTGGGCAGGTGGGCTTGCTTACCCCCAAACAACACAACCCTTCCAGAACAGGGAGAACCACATGCTACCTGAGAGGGGAGACTGGAGCCCAAGGAGGGGATGTGTTTGCCTGAGGTGGTAGAGGGGGAGCTGGAAGTAAACCTCATCCCCGACACTCACACTCTGCTACAGATTAGGTCTCAACCTGCCACACTGTCCCTTGCCCCTTTTGACTACCTCTGAAATGCTTATCACTGCTGTTCTAAATCCTACACAGGCTTCAAGGCCCAGCTCAGCCATCACCTCCTCCCTGAAGCCTTCCCTGATAAGCCCAGACAGAAGCCAAAACTGCAGGTCTGAATTAAGGTTAGAATTACGTGGAACCCAGAGGGGATATCCTTGTTGATTTCAGATGCGAGTTTCCAGATGCCCACTCTGGGGGGACCTGCAGACCAGTGTGTGAGACACACACAGAAACTGCAATAAACAGTCACAGAACGACAAGATAAGGGATGTGATGGGAGAGATAAGCGAAGTGCAACAGGGCTTCCAGAAGGAGCCTCTCATCTTCTGCCTGAGGGTACATCCCTGAAGGCTGCACGGAGGAGGTGGCATTGAACAGTTGCCCATATTTTGTGGCATTTATTTGTACATATGTCTCTCCCCACTTGACTGTGAGATCCTCAATACTGATAGCTCACCTTTATGAACATTAACCATATGGCAGACATTGTGTGTGTGTGTGTGCTGTTACTACATCTTTGATTCTTTTTTTTAATTAATATATATATATATATATATATATATATATATATATATATATATATATATATTATTTCAGAGAGGAAAGGAAAGGAAGAGATAGAAACATCAATCATGAGAATCATTGATTGGCTGCCTCCTGCATGCCCCACACTAGGGATGGAGCCTGAAACCTGGGCATGTGCCCTGACGGAGAATCAAACGGGGACCTCCTGGTTCATAGATCGATGCTCAACCACTGAGCCACGCCAGCCAGGCCTCTTTGACTCTTCACAACTCTATCACATTGTCCCCATTTACTGACGAGGATAAGGCTGTGAGGGCAAAGCCTGCTTGAAGCCACACAGCTGTCGAGGCAGGCATTGTGTCCAGTTCACTGAACACCTAGTTTTCACTGTAAATTCACTCACGGTTATGTAGCTATGAGCCTGGTGAGCAAGAACCCTCCCAGGAACCCCAACTCCACAGTCCCAGAGGCCCCACCCACTACGCTACCATCTCACTTCCAACTGCAATAAACATGCTGGTTCTGGGGTTCCCCCAGCAGGCTAGCAGGTGGGTGCTGTGGGCTGATGTAGTATTCAAGGCACTAATAGTTGAGCTCCTGCTGCTAAACAGGAGGCTCAGGGGCAGAGATCTGGCAGGAAGGACAGAAAGGAAACAGGAAATGATTTCTGAGCCTCCTGACGCCTCTCCTCTGAGGACCGAGTGACCAGCAAGGGCTGTCAGGCTGGAGAGACTGCAGTTAGCCAGAAGGTCAGACCACCTGACAGCCCGTCAGACACTAGAAAAGGACACGAGTGTGCACACAGAGCGTGAGCAAGGCGGCTCTTCCTGTCTGAAACAGAAAGTGAGGCTTGTCTGGGGAAGCTCTAAGCGTGAGTTGCTTTTTCCTCTAAGTAGCATAGAGGTTAGAGAGGGCACACCTCTACAGGTAAACAACACAACCAGGACGGATGCGAGTAACCTCATGTTATCACACTCTACAGCTTTATATGCTGAGACTAGAGGGCCAGGCACCTGGGGGAGGATTACTGATGAGGAAGCAGAGGCTGAGAAGTTAAGCAACATGCCTGAAATCTCCCAGCTTCTAAGGGTGCGGCGTCAGGGTGAACCTGAGTTCCCTGCCACTTCCCAACCGTGACCAGAGAGCGAAGTCCACACTCCCGTGTCCACTGGCCCCAGGGAAAGATACGGGGTTGAGAGCAAGGGTAGATGGGAGGTACCTTGACCTTGATCAAGTGGCTGGAGAGGAACAGGGTAGGGCCAGAAATAAGAAAAGGCTGCGATTTTCAGCTGCAGGTTTGACAAGAATGTGGAGCCACAGGAACCGGGATGATTTGCTGCTTCCCAAACCCTCCTCTTTCCGGAAAACTTCAGGAAACTGCAGGTCAGCTTTGGATCTTCCAACTGCAGCCGCTTTCTCCCTCTCAGCCTCTTCCTGATGCCCTTTCCCCGCACCGGAGGCCACTCCTGACCCCCAGCCCCTCTCCATGTAGGGCAGGCTGGGCGGGGATGAAAGGCCACTGTTAGGAAGAGCCAGTGACAGCATAGCTGGTCTTCATTTGCTAAGAGACTGCTAGACAGTGCATACATTCATCATTTATTCATTCTACACCTCTATGTTCTAGAAAGGATTTAAGGCACACTTCATCCCTTATTCATACAGTAAATCCTCACTTAACGTTATCAACAGGTTCTTGGAAACTGTGACTTTAAGTGAAATGAAGTATAATGAAACCAGTTTTACTTACCATCAGCTAATTGAAACAACAGTTAAGTTCCTACAGCCTATTTTGGGTCACAAAAACACCACCAAACTTCTAAACAAGTCCCCCAAATACTTCTTCTTCTTCTTTTTTTTTAAAATATATTTTATTGATTTTTTACAGAGAAGAAGGGAGAGGGATAGAGAGTTAGAAACATCGATCAGCTGCCTCCTGCACACCCACCACTGGGGATGTGCCCGCAACCCAGGTACATGCCCTTGACCAGAATTGAACCTGGGACCTTTCAGTCCGCAGGCCGACGCGCTATCCAATGAGCCAAACCGGTTAGGGCCCCAAATACTTCTAATATTAAACATTTAAACAAGTGTAAGCTATCCATCCATTTAAGAAAGATTAATAAAAACAACTAAGAGAATTATTTTCCAACCCCCTTATTCCAATTCAGGCAACGGGTGGCCTCTCCCAGCCGCTCAAGGACCCACCCACCCTGAACAAGATGCCCTCCCACGGCAGGGAGCACTCACGCACCTCCACTCACTCAGATCAGGGCCACGTAGACCCACCAGTTCCCCTAGCATGCTCGTCTTTGGGATGTGGGAGGAAGCAAGTCCCTGAAGAAAACCTGCACAGACATGGAAAAATGTGCAAACTCCACAAAGGAGTGACCTCGCTGGGAATTTTTTTCATCAACTTTTTAACAAAATGACGCTACAAAACATATTATTCAGGCTCTGCTGTACCCTTATATGGTTTCATCCAACCCTGGTTCACTCACTTCCTCATGCATCATGTATTCATTCTACAGCCTTTTCACTGCAAAGACCATTGATCCCACATGCTGCCTCTTTTCTCAGGTGCTCCCAGGGCGCCTGGCCTGATTCTGGATGTAACCCAGAATTCTAGAACTGCAGAGGAGTTCTTGGACAACAGCTGCCTCATTCTGCAGAGGAGAAGGTGGTCAGCAGCCACCTAAGGTCAAGGCCATACTGGAAAGAGAAACCCCATTTTGAGCTTGTAGTCCAGGGTGTGAGGAAGCCAGAGAGAGACGCTGTGAAAGGAAGCCGAGGCCCCCAGAGGCTGGTCTATGTGGCGAGAAACCTGTTCTTAGCTTTGGGGTCTGAAGACCAGGGTTCCAGCCCCAGCTGTTCACTGCCTCTGCCCAAATTCTTACACCCTGGGCATGTCCACCAGGATGTCTCATAGGCACCTCAAACTCATGTGTAACCTCAGTTCTCTACCCACCTGCATAGGCCTCCTATTCCAAACCTGCTCCACCCACCCCATCTCAGCGTGGCTCCACTCTCTCCCCAGCTTCGAATGCAGAGGTCTGGGCATCTCCCTCCCCACCACTCCCACTCGACCAATGCCAAGGCCTGTCCTCTGTAACATCCCAAGTTGCTCTTGAATCCCCTGCCCCTCCCCATGCCTGCTGCCCGCTGTGCGAGCCACCTCCTCTGCCAATGGACCACTCCAGACAGTGCCTCAGCCTCTCCGTGGACCGGCCTCTGCATTGTCTCTCCACGGGCTGCCCTTGGTCCCCAGAGGAACAGAGATGGCAAAAACGCTGGCTGAGTCTGGAGGCTGCCCCAGCTCTACCACAAAGTAGCCATGCAGATCCACACATGACCTTTCTGTCGCTATAATCTGTGACTGGTTTCTCAGGTGGCAGACAGCTAATAATAATCACCTTCATTCCCTAATCACACCCGAAAGCCAGGTGCAGTGCTAGTACTTTATATAATTTAACCAACAGAACCCTGAGGCTGGCACTACCCCCATTTTATAGATGAGGAAAGTGAGGCATTGAGAAGCTACATAACTTGGCCCCTGATTATACAACTACTATGTGGAGTCGGGATTCAAACCCAGGTCTGACCAAGCCCAAGCCCACACTCTGCTGGTGCGGGAAGTTTAGGGTGCTGGGAGCACCCAGAGCTCCCCATTCCTTGGTTGACAATACCCTCACTCCTTTCCTGCATGGGAGGGTTATGAACCTACTTCCTCCACTCCGGGCAGCAAGGATAAAAACCCTGCGAGTTGGCTGCAGCTGCTGAATGCCCTGCATTCCTAGCGCAGTAAGTACCAGGCGGAGTTCAGCTGTGCCTGTCCCCTCACAAGGGCTGCTGGCTGGCCAGCACTGCCACTGGACCTGAACCAAGCCACTGGGAAATGGCCCCAAACTGGGCACGTACACAGTGTCCGTGACCTTGGGCTTCTGAAATGGCCCATTTCCCAGCAAGGTGAGAGGAGTGCTGAGAGGCTGTCCGCACACCTTGACCTGGCATAATCTCCACAATGGGGACAGGAGACTCTGACACGAACTAGGAGACTCTGGCGTTGAATTCAAAGCCTTAACCCTGTGCGGCGGCCAGGGCTGCTCAGGTGGATCTGAATGCCTGTGAGCCACCATTGCTAAATGTCAGGACCGAAATGGGGACAGGAGAAGAGATGGTGCTGGATAGGCCGTCCTTTAGGCCAGGGAACCAGGGAGGAAGGCACTGTCGGGGGTAAGGAGGCCTGGCTGGCAACCAAAATGCTTGGCAGGATCCCAACTCTGCACTGTTAGGATCTTACTGTAGGGTAAGAAATGAAGTGCTTGGAAAGCTACCAAGAGCACTATGACTGTTTGGACTTATTACTTATTCAGAGAGGCTGCTTGTGTTTGCCTTCCTTTGGGAGGTTGGGCCGAGTTGTAGGATGGGTCCCAGACACAGTGCAGGCTTCAGCTCTGGGAACCTGGACCAAGCTCCGTAACCTGCCTGGTGAAGAATGGCTTTCCCCTCAGTCAGACTCAGTGGCCGTCCTTACAGCCATCTACAGGGCCCTACATATGACGGGGAGTGTCACCTCACCCTCCCTTCTCCCTTGCTCACTCTGCCCCAACTGACCTTTTCAACTGACCTTTTCACTACCCTCTCTCAACACACAAAATGCGGGCCTTTGCACTCGGTGTCCCTGGGTATATGCAACTTCAGGTATCTGCCCAAAAGACACCCATCAGTGTGTTGTTTTCAGACTATCCTATTCCAAATGGTAACTCCTGCCCTTGATTTTTCTCTGGAACATGTATCCCCATCCAACACACAAAATATGGTTTATCACCTGTCTCCACCCATTAAAATTTAAACCCACAAGGACAAAAAAAAAAACAAAAAAAAAACAAAACAAAACAAAAAAAATAAATAAACCCACAAGGACAGAGATTTTGTTCTGGTTCTTTTTTTCTTTTTAAAATCCTCACCCGAGGAAGATGTGTTTTCTTTGTTGATTTTAGAGAAAGTATGGTGGCAGGGGTTTGGGGGAGGGGGAGAGGTGAGAGGAGAGAAACATCAATATGAGAAACAATCAGTTGCCTTCCACACTGACCAGAGCTTTTGTTTTTAATTTAAAAATTTTTAAATGTAGTTTGTTTTTAGGGATTTTGTCTTTTACGCACTTCCATTTCCCCCGTGCCTAGCAGTGCCTTGCAGGCTCACCGGGAGGAAAAGGATCCAACCTCAGCATAAAATCCTAAAGCGTGCCTGATACACGTAGGTTCCTAGGGCTGCTGTAACAAATTACATGAACTTGGTGGCTTAAAACAGGAACTATTCTCACATCCTGGAGGCCAAAGTCCCAAATCAAGGGGTCAGCTCTCAGGGAGAACCCTTCCTTGCCTCTCCCCGCTTTGGTGGTCGCAGGCTGCATAACTCCAATCTCTGCCTGTCTGCATGTGGCCTTCTCCTTGTGTCTCTGTGTGTCTTATAATGGCATTTGCCAGTGGACTGAGGGGCCACCTGACTAGTCTAGGACAGTGGTCGGCAAACTCATTAGTCACCAGAGCCAAATATCAACAGTACAACGATTGAAGTTTCTTTTGAGAGACGAAAACCGACTTCTGCGCATGGGCCACGAAGTTTCAATCGCACTGTATGTGTGCGCCCGCACGTGGTATTTTGTGGAAGAGCCACACTCAAGGGGCCAAAGAGCCGCATGTGGCTCGCGAACCGCAGTTTGCCAAACACTGGTCTAGGACAATCTTATCTTGAGAGCCTTAACTTACACCTGTGAAGACCTTTTTCTAAATGTCACGTTGACAGGATCTAGGGGTTAGGATCTGGAATATCTTTTTGGGGACCAGCATTCAACCCACTATAGTATTCAATAGTAATTATCACATGAACGGGTTTCCAGTGGGAAGAATCAGAAGACCTGGCCAGAAGGCAGTAGAAAAATGTAGTCATTTGGAGCCAACTCTTGCTTTTTGTATAACTATGCGAGCTTGATCAAGTCACTTAACTCCCTGAGTCTGTTTCCTCATCAATAAAATGGGGCAACTACTGCTAAAGGTGAGCTGTAAGGTTAAGCAATGTACATGGATTCCTCTTAGCACAGTTCCTGGCAGTAGGAGGTTTTCAGTGGCACTTGTGCCAACCTGCATGCTCAGAGGATTCTTGTGAGGTGCAAATAAGATACTGAAAGTGAAAATGTCCTATGAACTGTGTGGTACTTTATAAATACAGGGATTAAATAATTCAATTTAAACACTAATAACTGCCCAGCCAGCATGGCTCAGTGTTTGAGCGTTGACCTATGAACCAGGAGGTAACAGTTCGATTCCCCCTGGTCAGGGCACATGCCTGGGTTGCAGGTTCAATCCCCAGTGGATCTCTCATCATTGATGTTTCTATCTCTCTCTTCCTCTCTGACATCAATAAAAACATATTTTTTTTAAAAAAAAGAATAGACTTAAAAAACAAACACACCAATAACTGATGCGTCAAGACACATGGGAAATTACCTATTGTTGCCCTCATCCACAAATGCTCCCCAACAATAACGAGATGACAAATCTGGCTCCAAAGGAAGATCCTTTACTGAGACCTACTGAAAACATTTCAGTCCTTGACTCAAATTAACTGCAACTCGGTTGACAGGCTGATGACTGAGCTTGGTAAAAGCTCCATCCACAGTGGCAAGAACACTCCCCACTGATGACGACATCAAAATAACTTCATGACTAATGCGAGTGTGCATGTACTCAGGGTCTCTGGCCCATCTTCTTCAGAGTTCGATTGAGCTAGAAGAGAAAAAAAAAAAGGAAGGTAAGCCTTGTCCTACGGCGTGCATGATCACCAGGTCAAAGACTTCCAGGCCGGCCCTCTGAAGTCAGGGAGCGGGGTCTCTGATGTGAGTGGGGGCAGCTACTCTGTGTAAAGGCCCAGATAGGTCCTCCACAGGACATTCACAGGACCTCTCACAGTTCTTTCACACTGTTCTTCTCCTTGCCCTTCACCCTCAACAAACACATACCTTCCCCACACTGTTCTGCCCATTTTATACACAGGAAAGTGTTTCAGTGGCTAGGCTTGCCAGGGCTGTATTGCTACCCTGCAGGAGCTGGTGGCATGGACCACAGCAGTGCAGTGACCTCTGCTGGAGGACTCAAAGCACCAGGACAAAAAGAGACCCAATACCCTAGTAGTGTTTGGCCTGACCCACAAGACCTCTCCCAGGGCAAGACATGGAATGCACCAAGTCTGTCAAAACAGAGCTGCTCCCTGTCCTTTGCCTGCGGAACTGGCCAGACCTGTCTAAGTTGCAGAATAACTGCCAAATGGGGAGGGATGGGTGAGAGCAGGCAGTGAATCCACCCATATTAGGAAATACTAGGGAGGGAGACAAGGCTTGCTGGCCATCCGCAGAAGGAGATCTTGGAAAGAGATGCTCCAGAGAAGGCTGACACAGCAACTCCTACAGGCCCAACCCACTCCCAAACCCTAAGCAGCTACTCAGTCTAGCTCAGAAACTGAAAGGGTTAGTTTGGGGCTTTCTTAAAAATAAAAAGAAAAAGATTAAAACTCCCACCTAGTTCCTAACTTCTGTCCCCAGCCCAGACACCTCTCAGACCTCTCACCTCCTCAAATTTATGAATCTGCCGGATGAAAAAATCCCCATAGCGCCTGGCAACTTTGGTGTCTGCAATGTGGATCATGTCCTGCGGGAAAAGCAAAGTCAGATAAAAGCAGTGCGGTGGAGCCACTTACATACTGGCAGATAATCACAATGCTAATTGCTAGATAAACCCAGAAAGTGCTTTTCCAGTTAATAGCAGCTCTTTGTAGATTTTTATTTTCTTCTTGCTAACTCATTACTTTTATTTTGTAGTCTTTTCCAATGAACACGAATTTTTTGGCAATTAAAAACATTTAAAACAGCATTTCATTCTCATACCCGGGTTGCAAATTAGCCCAGATTTTACATTTTGTTCTTAAGCTCAAAATATTTTGTCGAACACCACTTTACCTGTAAGTTCCTACATAATCCACCTTAAGACCCAAGAACTTTCTGAAACTTTGACAGGATTTTTTCAAGTCAGGGATGAGAAAAAGTACCCCCACCCTCCCACCCCAAAAGCAGTATTTTGCCAAAGACACACCTGAACCAGGAAGAGAAACAATAAAAATAAAACATGCAGTTAAAACCTTTTCCATTCGGGACTGACTCATATTATAGTTAATTTAACCTAAATATAATTTCATAGCAAAATCTTATTAATTATAATCAAGCTGTTAATTCTTGGGAGAAGTGTTTTATTGAAGACTATCCAGATATTTGGGACTAGTTCATTGAGTCACTAAGATATTACACAGGTATGCAGCAGGTTACTGATATTGCCAAAGAATGTGTATATGTAAGCCACTGGGAATAAACTGAAAAAAGAACTTTAGGTAGTTGATGTGACACCACAAGGGACCAACAATTTTGATTTTTAAAAGCATGATTTAAAACACACTGAAACAATAACAACAACAAAAAAGAAGAAAACACACTGGAAAACTTTCTACTACTGATGTGTTTCTTCTTCTGGTGAGTCTGTTCATGTCAAGGACAGCTGAATCCTGACAAACACCAAGTCTTCCAAAAGCCATACACTCTAAATGAGAGGATTATGTTTAATGAGATGAGTTTTCAAAAACAAACTACCCAGTCCAGCCAGTGTGGCTCAGTGGCTGAGCATTGACCTATGAACCAGGAGGTCACAGGCTGGATCGTACAGAAGGCAGCTGATCGAAGATTCTCTCTCATCACTCATGTTTCTATCTCTCTCTCCCTCTCCCTTCTACTCTGAAATCAATAAAAATATTTAAAAAAAAATTTTTTTTAAAAAGCACTCTCTACCCAAACTGACCTGGCAACCAGGTATATATACACAAGAGAATATGTTCACACAAAAACGTGTATGCAAATATTCGTAACAGTGTTATCCACAATAGATAAAAAGTTAAAACTCAATTACTCATCAAATAATTAACAAAATGTGATTCAGCCATAAAAAGGAAAAAAGTATCGATACATGATACAACCTGGACGAAACTTAAAAATATGCTCAATGAAAGAAGCCAAACACAAAATCACATGTTTTATGATTCCATTTATATGAACTATTACGAATAGACAAATCTAGAGACAGACAGCAGATTACTGGTTTACCAGAGATTAGGTGAATTGGGAATGACCGCAGGGAGTTTCTTTTTGGAGGTAATGGAAATATTATGGAATTAATGAAGATGGTTACACAACACTGTGAATATATTAAGTCATCTAGAACACTGTCAAAAAATTAATGATGTTTAGATCAACACATTTTCTTAAGACAACTAAAAATGCAGAATAAATTAAATCTCCTTAAAGCATCAAAGAGTTGAGAAGAGAATGAAGAACTATTCCTTAAGCAAAGCATAGAAGCCCCATCTGTGCTGAGGGCATTTGCTAATCCTAGAAAATTTGGACAGAGGAGTAAACCAAGGCCAGGGCCAGTCTAACAGAAGACCTTCCTTATAATGCTGGGATCCTAAAGGACTCTATCCTCAAGCTAAAAATAAACCAGAAGAGACCTGCCATCCCACTCCTGACACCAAGCAACGCTCTCCAAGAGTGGAGAGGTGAATAAAGAAAGAAAAAAGACCCATCCCTGAGACATTAGAAACACAAGGTGATTCTTCTGATAATCTGCAGCCTAAGCTTGCCGCCTGGTTGATCCAGGGAACCACAGTCTTGTAAGCTCAGTCTATGTTGGTCCCAGACCAGTAACATCTCTAGGCAACTTTTAAGAGGAAAAAACAAATAACCTCTAGAGAAATGAATATTCACCCTAGCCTTCAAAGAATGTCAACAAATAGTTTTTCAAGGTCAAATGAACCCTCTATAGTAAAAAATACTCAAGCACATAAGGACACACTGCACTATGAGCAAGAAAGAATTACAGAAAGCAAAAAATAGAGCTGAAGAGATTAATTAGGGATAGAATGATCAGTCAAAACAAAATTATCCAGAGTAAAAGAAACAAAAAGTTGGAAGAAGGGTTTAAGAGACATGGAGAACAGAGTGAGGTGTGCATACATAAATAGACCAAGAGAGAGAGAGAGAGAGAGAGAGAGAGCGCAAAAACAAAAAAAAGAAAAATAAAGAAAAAAAAGAGCATTTTCTTAACTTGTGAGTGTATACATATGGGGGAAGCAAAGGGGGAAGTGATATTTTATAGAAAAAACAATTCTAGGAATCTAGCATATTTTAAGTCTGGGGGAAAAAGACTCACTTAAGAAAACAAAACAAATTGCTTCTTTAAAAAGCCTCACTAGGACATTAAAATGTCCAACTTGAACTTAAAATCCCAACAGGGAAAACCAATACTGTTCCTCAACCCTCCTCTCCTCCAGAGAGGAAACCAACGCTATATTGATTGTGCATACAAAAGCATAAGGCTTAAAAACCCAAAACCAAAAACGTAAATGGACCATTGACAGCTACCCCATAAAGCCATATGTGCACTTTTTGCAATAGACAAAATCACCCAAATATCCATTAGCAGCAAGAATGAAAAAAAAAAAAGGCAGTCAAAAATTAAGGTAGATATTGACTAGAGCGATGAACATGAATGAACTATTGCTACACACAACACTGGATGTGATTCTCTCAAATGTAACGTTGAACAGAAGAGACTAGACACAGAAAGAGCACATATTGGCGCTAGCCAATCTGGCTCAGTGGATAGAACGTTGGCCAGTGGACTGAAGGATCCAGGTTCAATTCTGGCAAGGGCACATACCTTGGTTGCAGGCTCAATCCCTGGCCCTGCAATCCCTGGTTGGGGTGCGTACGAGAGGCAACCAATCAATGTGTCTCTCACATGGTTGTTTCTGTCTATCCTCCTCCCTTCCACTCTCTCTAAAAACCAATGGAAAAGCCCTAACCTGTTTGTCTCAGTGGATGGAGTGTCAGCCTGCGGACTGAAAGGTCCTAGGTTCAATTGCGGTCAAGAGCATGTACCTTGGTTTCGGGCACATCCCCAGTAGGAGGTGTGCAGGAGGCAGCTGATTGATGTTTCTCTCTCATCGATGTTTCTAACTCTCTACACCTCTCCCTTCCTCTCTGTAAAAAATCAATAAAATATATTTTAAAAATAAAAAATAAAAATAAAAACCAATGGAAAAATATCCTTTAGTGAGGATTAACAACAACAAAAAAAGGAACACATACACTATAATCTGTCTATATAAAACGCTAATTTGCAAATAGACTGAACAGAAGTGGTTGCTATGATGTGCGCTGACCACTAGGGGGTGTGCATGGAACATGGCAAGGTATCGGCCACACCAGGATGGTGGAGCAGGTGAGCAGGGGCGCCAGAGCAAGGCGGGGCGCTGGGCTCTGTCATTGGGGAGAGCTTCTGGTGGTTACTGAAAATTCTTTGCTCCCGCGATCCCACCCTGCACTTATACCTGCTGCCGGTGCCGGCCCCAATCACTCAGCGCCATCAGTGGGTGCGAGCCGTGGCTGCCAGCCCCAATTGCCCCTCAGAGCTTCTCCACCTCCTCCTGCTTCTGAGGGGTGATCGGCCAATCACTCCACACTGTCAGTGGGTGCAAGTGGCGCATGGGAGCAGTGGTGGCAGGAGTGGGGCTACGGGCAGACAGGGGACCAGGAGCCACGGTGGGAGGGGCTGGGTGGGGATGCGGAGGACGGGCCACCGCAGCCCCGCCCACAGTTCCTTTCGAGGTGCACGAATTCATGCACTGAGCACCTACTTCCATTATAAGAAGTTCAGGCTCCCTTTGCCTAAAATGCTCTTCAATCAAATATTTGCTTGGCTCATTTCCTCACCTCCTTCAAGTCTTAACTTCAATTTCACTTTCTCTACAAAGCTTATCCTGAGCACCTTATTTAATACTGCAACTGTGCCCTTTTTTTTTTTTTTTAAGAATTTACTTCTCTCCCCCACTCCCCCATTTATTTATTGATTTTAGACACAGGAAAGACAGCAAGAGAGAGACATCAATGAGTTGTTCCACTTATTTATGCATTCATTGGTTGATTCTTGTATGTGCTCTGACCAGGGATTGAACCCACAACCTTGGCGTATTGGGACAATGCTCTAACCAACTGAGCTACCCAGCCAGGCTGTATGTAACCCATGCTTTCCACCACCACTACCCTGACTCCATAGCACTTGGCAACTTCTAACCTAATTTTTTGCTTAATTACAATGTTTACTGTCTATTCTTTAAAATTAGAACGTTAGCAAAAGTGCAGAAATCTTTGTTGATTTTGTTCACCAATGTATCCCAAATGCCCAGAACAGTGACTGGAAGACAGTGGGAGCTTAATCAATATTTATTGCTCATGCAGGAACAGAAAGTGCCCCAGAGAACCTAGCCCAAGGGGCGACCATACCTTATCGATGTAGAAGTCAACCTCAGAGGCTGACTGGAATTCGCCGTCCAGGGCGGAGATGCCGCTGGTCCACACCAGGTTCTTCATTTTGTGCTTGAAGACCAGAAGCTGGATGCGGAACTCCTGCTCTGTGAGGTCGAGGAAGCCGGCCAGCTTGGCCACAGGCATAGTGGTGTAGAGCTTGAGGAAGCTCCGAATGGTTGAGAGCTGGGCCTGCTGCTGCACTTCATCAGAAAACACCTTCAGCTGCTGCAAGAAGGGTTCCTTGTGGTAGTTGGGGTGCACATTGTCATAGTTGGGAACTACAGGAGACAGGAATTTGGGGCAGGAATAGCTGAAAAGCTCCTCGTAGACCTGTGGGTCACCCTTCTGCATGCGTAGCATCTTATCCCCATATTTCTCCCGCAGCTGGAGGTGAATGCTCTCATCGATACGCATAGGGTACATGGTGAGGGCGATGGCCAGCAGCGCATGCATCTGCTCATTCTGCTTATTGATCTGGGGGTGGAGGGTGAGATTGGAGTAAGGTCAAAAGAAATGGACTTTCTGAGTCCCCACCATTCTCCCCAGCACACTTCACAGATCCTTGACTTCCCCCTTTGTCTTGCACCACTCAGTTAACTTTCCCAATGTCTTCCCAAGCCTTCTTCTAGCTCTATTCAATCCCGGCCTACTTTCGGGTCCTCCTTAGTTGTCTCCTGGATTCTTTCCTGGTAACTCTGTCTCTCCAGTCTGCCACACTCATTACTAGCAGGTCAAGCCTCCCACACCAGTTATGATCAATTCACCCAGAAACCTTTGATGGTACCTTAATGCCTATGGAACAAAGACTAAATACTTCAGCTGGGTAATGAAGGTTACCCCAAAATCTTAACACCCAGTATGACTAATTTCTGCTCTCTAGCTAAAATGGTTTACTGTGCTGCTACAACACCATACACTTCCAAGTCTCCATAGCTTTGCTCTGCCTAAAAGCTCCTTCCAATTCTATACATGTCCTTGGACCCATCTACCCCCATGGCAAACTGCTTGAGCACAATACCCTCATCATCTAACTCATTTTTAAATACCCACAGCCCAGAGAACACTCAGCAAATTGTTGCGAGTAAATAAGTGTAGGCACTGATGGGAATCAACTGGGGTTAAAAGGCACTGTCCTTATCAAAGTGTTCATGATCTGAGTTAATAGACAAAACAAAAAACTCCTAGAGTAGGCCAGCCATAAAGAAATCAATGTGCTGAAAAAGTATACTAAAATAGCAAAAGTTTGGATGGCATTTACCAAAAACAGTCAAAAGCCCCCTTACCATCTCATACTTGTATGTCGTCCTCTGGAACATGCTCTTGGTCCTCTGGATGTAAAGGAGGATGTTGGCAAAGACCCGGATGGCATCCTGGTAGCGACGCATCATCAGATATGCAAAACCAACATAATAGTATGTGGTGACCTGGCACTCGGGCACACGGGAGTACATGCTCTGTGGAAGGAAATGCAAGAAGCACCCATGAGGCCCAAAACCAACTCATCCCAGATAGGATCTGAAAGTTAATGGGGTTTAGTGTCAGCTGGAGTCAGAGGCTCTGAGCATTATATATACCATTCACCAAGTAGTTATGTGACCTGAGGCCTCCATTTTCTTAGCTGTAACAAAGGGACTGGTCTCAGCTCTAAACACTCTACACCTCAGTTGTGTATTCTTCCTTGCTTTCTACTCCTTACTTCTGTAAATAAGCCCCATAAAGGAACAGATAGAAGACAGGCACATAAGTTAAACCAAAAGGCATCGATTTTTATGTGGCTAGGCAAAAGCAATAACAATTAATCATATTACTATTTATACCACCTTAGAACTAAGTCTTTTGTTAATTAACGCTAGTGAAACTTGAATAGCAAATACCTGCCATTATCATTCTGTTTTGGAAACAGAATCAAAAGACGACTGAATATTTTAGGTAAACACCAAGAGAACCACCTTGTCCAGGTTCCGATCATTGCAGTGGCTTCCCGGTTCTCATTTTCAACTGGCCTAGGGAAGTGGGTCCTCTTTCACCTCCCTGGTATTTGCCCTAACAGGTGCAGACAGGCCGGGAAACAATTCATTACCTTCTTGTTCAGTTCGATATTCTCCAGCACCTTGATGGCCTGGTAGTAGTCCCCCAGCAGGGAGTGCAGACGCAGAAGTCCCACCAGGCTGAAGTAGCCAAGCATCTTGTAGAGGGAGTGCCGTCCATACTCCCCGGCCACACTCTCGGGGTCACCTGAGAGAGACAGACACTAATGCTGCAGCAGAGAGAGGTAAGGCAGGCAGGCTTGAGCCTTGAATGTCACTCAGTAAACTCTTCACTCACTGCCAGCCTCTACAGCTGCCTGCCACAGGGAATAACTCTGCCTTCGAAGGAATACCAGGAAACAGCATGCCTGGCCTTAGGCTAATCTTAAATTTACCTACAGTTGGGTGGAGGGTAGCAGTTCTGTTATTCTTTACTTTTTGGCCCCAACACACCTGAGAATATGAGGTTCCCTCTCAACAAGACCCCCCTTTTAAGGAAGCTCACAAGGTCAAAGCTGTTTTCTTAATAACACTAAGATGCTATTTGCCTTTACCACTGAGTTGAAATTTACACCAATGATGCAAAAACAATGCCAGGTAAAACTACTGACAAGTTGGCATAAATCAGGCAGTGGCACCAAACTGTACCTAGTCATTGTATTCTTTGCTACCACACACTTGCAGTAAAAAAATAAGTAAATAAATAAATATATAGCGGCTTTTCCACAAAACACCATTTTTACTTGAAAAAAAAAAAATGACAGACACAAAAACTATGGACATTTAGATTTAGGCATTTAGCAGCCATTTTCTCAAAAATGAATGAAGCCAGCCTGTTACACTTCAATGAAAGCAACTGACAGTGTTTGCTGCCAAAGAAAAATCTGAGTTTTTAAGTAAAAATTAGACTTTTATAAAACTTGTATCTTAAAAACTAACAAACAAAAAAAACACTTCAATCTGCCACTATGAGCTCAACAACTTCCAAATAAAGGCTTATCTGATGAGGTTGACAGCAAAAATAAGTGATTTTTAAAAAATTGTATAACCAAAAAAAAAAGTCTAACAGAGTGTCAACATTTGGAAAGTTTTACAACTCAATGAACCAATATTTTACAAAATCATGCATGTGCAAAAGACCCATTCAAGCTGGAAAAACCAGTGACATTTTTTTTATCCTCATCTGAGGATATTTTTCCATTGATTTTATTTTTTTTTTAGACAGAGTGTAAGGGAGAGGAAAAGAAGAAAGACTGATGTGAGAGAAACACATCAATTGGTTGCCTCCTGCACAAGCTGGACCGGGGAGGAGCCTGCAACCAAGGTTCATGCCCTTGACCAGAATTGAACTGGGACCCTTGGGACCCTTCGGTCCACAGGCTGACACTCTATCCAGAGCCAAACTGGCTAGGGCAGTGGTCGGCAAACCGCGGCGTGCGCATGCGGCTCTTTGGCCCCTTGAATGTGGCTCTTCCACAAAATACCAAGTGCGGGCGCGCACGTACAGTGAGATTGAAACTTTGTGGCCCATGCGCAGAATTTCTTTTCGGCTCTCAAAAGAAATTTCAATCGTTGTACTGTTGATATTTGGCTCTGTTGACTAATGAGTTTGCCAACCACTGGGCTAGGGCAACGAGAGAATTTTAATGTACCAAAGTAAAAGTTCACTGATACAGTTTCAAATTCCTCACTGCAGCTAAGCTGTAAGACATTACTGCTTGTCAAGTTACACTGTGGTATCAAAGAACATCCATACCACCTGAAAAGGCTGTTAAAAACTTCTCCCTTGCCCTAACCGGTTTGGCTCAGTGGATAGAGTGTCGGCCTGCGGACTGAAGGGTCCCAGGTTCGATTCCGGTCAAGGGCATGTACCTTGGTTGTGGGCACATTCCCAATAGGGGGTGTGCAGGAGGCAGCTGATCGATGTTTCTCTCTCATCGACGTTTCTAACTCTCTATCCCTCTCCCTTCCTCTCTGTGAAAAATCAATAAAATATATTTTAAAACAAACAAACAAACTTCTCCCTTTCCCAACTAATTATCTTTGTGAGGCCAGATTCCCCTCTACTTACTTCAACCAAAACAGCATATCGCAACAGACTGAAACCAGGAATAGAAATGAGAACCCATTCTCTTCCAGAAGCCAGACACTAAAGAGATTTGTAAAAATGCCTCTCTTCTCAATGAAAAAACAACAACAAACCAACCAACCAACCAAAACACTTACGTAGATTAACTACGATCTTCTCAATCTATTAAGAGTGTAAAGTGGTCCTGACACCAAAAAGTTAGAAAAGTGTGAAATCTTAACAAAGGCCCTGGAGAAACAGTAGGAATGCTTATAAATGCACATCTCAGTGCTGGTTCAGTCTGCCAGCCAACTGCCGAGCCCAGTAGCCCCCAACTTTGGCACTCAGTTACTATTCACAACCAAAGAGAACAACAGCCCATCCCTAGGAGGCGGTGACTCCCCCACACTTCCTGTGGTCTCTATTCATGTGGAACAGATGGCAAGCAGCACTCACCTCCGCTTGTGTACACCTCCAACTGCCGGTTGATGTTGGACTTGTCTACCAGGGAGTGAAGGACATTGAGGACACTGTGAACATTCCAGATTTTGGGATTGGAACGAAGGAAGTCAATCTCCTCCTCTGACTTCTTGGCGGTCTTACAGCGGTACTGGCTAAACGACTGAAACTGTTGGGAAAGAAGGGAAAGATGCAGCAGGGGCATAAAATCCAAGATGACAGCCCAAGTGCACAATGCAGAAGACGAGGCGATGCCCAGGACTGTGGACTGGGGGAAGGTGAGGGTGAGAATACTACTACTCATGCTAAACCTCTCTGCACACTATTTGCTTTTTCAGAGCCATCTTTGATTAGCTGTGAATTTTGTTCATTACTAAATGTTAGCTGTTATACAGTTAAGTAAAAATCTCTAAGATTAGAGGTAGTTTGTGAAAAAAACAAAACAAAGGCACAATATTCATTTTGGAATCAAACACAGCCTAAAGTTATTTAATATACCTGAGCTCCACAATTCGGGTAATCTGACCACCAGAATCAGGTGGTTTGTAACAGATTTCTATTCATATGTGGTTTTGCATATGAATGATGATGTGGTGGAGAGGGGGTAGGTATCTGTACATGTGTGTCATCCAATCTAAGTCATCTCTGTACCAAAGCCAAGTATAAGGCCCACACAGGGGTCATGCCACAGGTATTTGGAGCAGTGATTCTATCCGATCAGCACAGGGGTGGCTCCAAGAATCACCCAGAGAACAGCACAAGAGACCATCTGCTCAATCATAATTTTCAAAAAGCACCCTGGTTGATTCTGGTGCACACTCCGGTTTGGAAACCAGTGACCTAGAAAGGCTCTTAAGTCCTAGATGACCTAAGATTGTTCTTCAACTCTAAAGCATTATCTTCGTCTAAGAGTGGAGAAAAGACAGTCATCTTACCTAATAATAAACAAGTAAATTGACCGTACCTCCACAGCCAATCAGGAGTATGCAAATTAACCCGACAAAGATGGGAGGGTTAATTTGCATACGCAGGCAAGAAACTGCCCAGGACACCTGCTATGAGGAGGAGGGGGGAGGCGGAGGGAGCTACAGGAGTGGTGCTCTGGCCGGGAGCGAGGACTTGGTGGCTCCCAGGTGGCCGGGAGTGAAGCCAGGGGAAGGAAAGCCTATTCTTGCACGAATCTTCATGCAACGGGCCTCTAGTAAATTAATAAAAACAAGATAATCTAATAGAAAAATAGGCAAAGGATAATGATGACCACTTCAAAGAAAAACAGGATTGGTCTATTAACAGGGAAAATGCTCAATCTCTTTAGTTGTCAGATAAATGTAAATTAAAATGAGATTTTTTTCCTTTTCCTTCAAATTGACAAAAATTATACAGACCAATAACATCCAGTATAGAAAGTGTGCTCCCCAAAGCTGCTGGTAGTCATATAATTTGATACAGGCCTTTTGAGAAGGCAATGTATTACTATTTACTAAAATTCAAAGTGTTTGAAATGTTATATATCCTGATTGTGTATATGCTTGTCATATTTCATTGATTATACATGTAAAATTGGTACATTTATTGTATGTCAATTATACCTCTGTAAAGTTGATTTTAAAAAATTTCAAAAGTGTCCTGGTCGGTGTGGCTGTTGGTAGGAGTGTCATCTCCCATACACAGAGAGGCAACCTCGATGTTTCTCTCATATGGATGTCTGTCATCTCCCTTCCCCCCTTTTTCTCTACAAATCAATGAAATGTCCTCAGATGAGGATTTATATATATATATATATATATATATATATATATATATATATATATCCCCTAATAAAGAGGGGATATGCTAATTGACTGTCACGCCCTCACAAAGATGGTGGCACCTACAGCCAATAAGGAGGGAATATGCTAATTGCTGCCACACCCTCAAAGATGGCGGCGCCCAGTCCCCTCAGCCCCCCAGGCCCCAGGGCTGGCCCGAGGCACAGGCAAGCCTTGGATGTTGGCTGCCCAAGGTGCAGGCAACCAGGACTGGCCGAGGCTTGCACTGCTGGCAGTGGCAGCAGAGGTGTGAAGGGGGCATCGCCTTCCCCTGATCGCCGGGTCACCTCCCGCCCCTGAGGGCTCCCGGACTGTGAGATGGGGCAGGCAGGGCTGAGGGACACCCCCATCCAGTGCATGAATTTTCATGCACTGGGCCTTTAGTGTATGTCGTGTGCATGTGTGTGTGCGTGCCTGTGTGTGTATTTAAATATATTTGTATTGATTTCAGAGAGGAAGGGAGAGGAAGAGAGAGATAGAAACATCAATGATGAGCCCTAGCTGGTTTGGCTCAGGGGACAGAGCACTGGCCTTCGGACTGAAGAGTCCCAGGTTCGATTCCAGTCAAGGGCACATGCTCAGGTTGTGGGCGCAATCCCCAGTAGGAGGCATGCAGGAGGCAGCTGATCAATGATTCTCATCATTGATGTTTCTCTCTCTCTCCCCCTCTCCCCCCTCTCTAAAATAAATAAAAATATATTTTTTTAAAAAAGAAACATCAATGATGAGAGAGAATTACTTATTTGCTGCTCCTTGCACATCCCTCACTGGGGATCGAGCCTGCAACCTGGGCATGTGCCCTGACCAGGAATTGAACCGTGACCTCCTTGTTCATAGATCAACGCTCAACCACTAAGCCACGCTGGTTGGGATGAATATATATACATACACACACACACACTGAGTGGCCAGATGATTATGATCTCTGAATGCATAATAATCTGGCCACTCAGTGTATATCCTATATAATAAAAGGCTAATATGCAAATTGTCCCCTCGACCAGTTCAACCAGAAGGCAGGTCGGCCAACCGCCCATGTCCCCTCCCCCTGACCAGGCTGGCCGGACCCCAGCCATACACGAATTCATGCACTGGGCCTCTAATACACACACACACACACACACACACACACACACACACACACACTGAGTGGCCAGATTATTATGCAATCAGAGATCATAATAATCTGGTCACTCAGTGTATATATATTTAAAAAACAAATATACTTCAACTACCAATTTTTATTTCTAATAATCCCTAGAGATATACCTATATGTTACACAGATATTCATTGATTCAGTTTATACTAGTGAAAATAAAAAACCCAAATGTTCATCACCAGGAGTGGTATATCCATATCCCGTATATGGCACAAAAAACTAGGCAGGTCTCTATACAGACATGTTACGTGTTCCAAGTCATAGCAAAATACACAATATGGTAGGACATCATTTTTTTAATGAAGTATTTTTGTATGTACACATCTATGTAAATGCCTGAGAAACATTAATGTGGTGTCTATCTTTCCAGACAATAATTGCAAAGACACTTTCATTTTATCTGGTTTGAAGAAAAAAAGATTTTAAAAAATATAGTATTAACATATTTGCATATTACTTATAGCAATAAAAATAAACAAAAGAGAGTGGCAGGGAAGAGCCACTCACCCCATGTGGCATGTATCTAGCTAGGAGAATCACCAGCCAGGCCTTCACTGTCTGTGTTAGAAATGAGAGCACCTTAAGCCCATTAAGAGGAGAACACCAGCTAAACCAAGAGAATTTTTATTGTCTTCAAGGGATGAAGAACCTTAGCACAGATGATCCTCCATGACTTGCTGCGAGTGAACAGGACTGCCAACCTTCTAAAATTATGCCAAATTAGAGGTGGACACAAGCCAAGGAGCCAGAGAGGGCAAACAAAGCTGGTGTGGTTTGTGGCCTGAACTCACAAAACCACTTAAGCCTCATCTTGAGCAGGAAGCCTCTTTCTGCCAGAGCCCTAGGAAGGTTTTCTCAGCTCACCAATCACAACTTAGCAACACTTTATGTAGCATTCATTAAGTCTCTTTGATCCATAGGGCTCAAATGACATCTTTATTAAAAAAACAAGATTCCCCTGATATACCCAGTGTGAGCTATACTGTCCCCCAAAAGACACATGGAAACAGATGTTTTTCCAAATTCAATTATTTTGTTTTGTAATTTATTTTATATTTTAAACAGAATTAGGCTAAAAGGTGAAGTATAATGATACTGACCACAACCAGACTCATATTATTTTGTGTCAGGCACTGCACTAAAGCACATATACATAACCTCCACCCCCCCCCACACACACACACAGTTACCTTCCCAAAGATCCCTGATTTAGAGAAACCAAGGGACAGTGTGATTAGTAACTTGCCCAATGTCCAGGGCTAGTGAACAGTAAAACTTGAACTTCTACCCCCAGGTCCCACAGCTGCAGTACTTTACGTCAGGCACAGTTCTCGGTGGAACATGAACAATAGTACTCTGAGGTGGTAAGATTTCCATTTTAATAAAAATGTTCTATTTTATTCTGATCTAGAACGTACTTAAGTAACCACTATCACAATCAGGATAGAGAACAGTTTTGCTGTGTAGGAAAGTGAGGCTTGGAAAGCTTAAACAGCATGTCACTGTGACAGAGCTACGAGGTGGCACCCCAAACCAGAGCCATCTCTACCTGGCGCCAAAGCCTATAAGACCCGCTTTCTTCCTGCCACATCACCTCTCAAGGTCAGGTAAGAAGTTGGTAAAAGTTCAACTCTCCCGACTTCCAAGTTCCTACCTGGAGTTCATAGGCCTCACTGACTATTCAGTAAACCCTAACATGTCCTGGCTGGGTGGCTCAGTTGGTTGGAGCATCATCCCATACACCAAAAGGCTACGAGTTTGATTCCTGGTCAGGGCACATAGTACCTAGTTTGCGGGTTTAACCTCCAGTCGGGCCCTGTACGACCTCTCTTCCCCCCTTCCCTCTCTCTAAAATCAATAAAAACATATCCTGTCCTAGCTGGTTTGACTCACTGGATAGAGCGTCGGCCTGCGGACTGAAGGGTCCCAGGTTCAATTCCAGTCAAGGGCATATGCCTGGGTTGCTGGCTCCATCCCCAGTAGGGGGCGTGCAGGAGGCAATCGATAATTGATACTCTCTCATCATTGATGTTTTTCTCTCCCTTCTCCCTTCCTCTCTGAAATCAATAAAAGTATTTTAAAAAATAAAAATATACCCTCAGGTGAGACAAAATAAAAAAAACACAACAGAGGAGTCCACCGCCATGGGATATTTCAGTTCAGGCTATAATGGGCATATTTTTATACCATGCACCTTTTTTAATAACACAAGCAATGGCAGTAACAGCTACTCCTTGCTCAAATCAGTCATTTAAAACGAGGCTAAGGGCTGACCAGATACCTGATAGATGAACTCATCAATGATATCCCAGAGCCACTGGTTGGGTAGTTCAAGGGGAGCAGGACCATCAGCATCTGCACAGAAGATCACAGAAAAGTCAGACTAGAAGCAAGGACTCTGCCCATTGGTAAGGCTGCAGAGCACATTTTACAATTTCTCTTAAAAAGACTAAGTCATGCCCTAGCCGGTGTGGCTTAGTTGGTTGGGCCTCGTCCTGTGCACAAAAAGACTGCCAGTTTGATTCCCAGTCAGGGCACCTGCCCAGATTGTGGGCTCAATGCCCAGCAGAAGGGTGTGAAGGAGGCAGCAGATCAACGTTTTGCTCTCACGTCAATCTCTCCCTCTCTCTCTCTCCCTCACGTCCTCTCTCTAAAATCAATAAAAACAGCCCTAGCCGGTTTGGGTCAGTGGATAGAGTGTTGACCTGTGGACTGAAGGGTCCCAGGTTCGATTCTGGTCAAGGGCACGTGCCCAGGTTGCAGGCTTGATCCCCAGTAGGGTGCGTGCAGGAGGCAGCCAATCAATGATTCTCTCTCATCATTGATGTTTCTCTCTCCCCCTCTCCCTTCCTCTCTGAAAGCAATAAAAATATATTTAAAAAATAAATTAATTAAAATAAAATAAAATCAATAAAAACATATCCTTGGGTAAAAAAAAATAAATTGTGAGTTTCCATACTCTTCCTTGAAAACCTGTCTAGCATATATTTTTTTAAAGATTTTTTTTTCATTGCTTTTGAGAGGAAGAGAAATATCAATGTGGGAGCCAAACATCCATTATCTTCCTCCTGCAGGACCCCTACTGGGGACTGAGCCTGAAACCCGGGCATCAGGCATATGACCTGACCAGGAATTGAACCGGCAACCTTTCAGTGCACAGGATGGGCCCAACCAACTGAGCCACACTAGCCAGGGCTAAAAAAATCTTAAAAAAACTGTATATCATAAGGCATTATCCCCTCTCCACCTGCACATTAAATCCTGTTAAAAAGAGCTGGAGGTCAATACTAGGCCTCCTCATCCCCTCCCTCACTTGCCCAAACCCCAGACTCACTAAGAATGTAGTTGAAGAGATTGCAGTAGTTATAATAGGATTCAAACCTCTGTTCCAAGGAAGGTCCCCCCTGTAAAGAGAGCAGAGACATCAGGACATATATCATTAATTTCAATGTGTTACTAATGGTGTAACTGATGTCTGCTCTCTCCTTCTTAATATGCAAAGAGCACTCCAGCAAGAGGGAAGACAAAAAGTGCTATGACAGTTCCAAGAGACAGAGTACCAGACCACAATGGTCAGGTTTTTGTTTTTATTACCTTTTTTTTTTTTTTAAAGAGAGGAAGGAAGAGGGGGAGAGAAGAGAAACATTGATGCGAGAGAGCAAAGCATCCATAGGCTGCCTCCTACATGCCCCCTTACTGGGGATCAAGCCCGAAACCCAGGCATGTGCCAGACTGGGAATTGAACCAATAATCTTTCAGTGCACAGGATGAGGCCCAACCAACTGAACCACCCTAGCCAAGGCCACAATGATCAGGTTTTATGGCAACAACCTTAACCAAACATTAGGAAACGGGCATGCACATCCAGCAAAGCAGAGGAAGAAAGGTGTTGCAGCAAAAACAGTACTAACAAAGGCAAAAAGGTAAAACTGTGGGGCTTTAAGGTAAGAAGAGACAATGCTACACAGGACTACACCGGGCCAGGAATGAAGGGGTCTTTACGGTCCAAACAAGAATCTAGAAAAAAAAATCTAGGCCAGGAGGTCAGCAAACCCACCATCACCTGTTTTAGTAAAGTTCTATTGGAACACAGCCATGACCATTTATTGTCTACAACACAGTTGAATAAATTTGAGAGATCATTATGACTTTAAAGTCTAAAATACTATCTGGGCCCTAGCCATTTTGGCTCAGTGGATGGAGCGTCGGCCTGCAACCTGAAGGGTCCGATGATTCGGTCAAGGGCATCTACCCCAGTTGCAGGATCGATTCCCTAGTCCGGGTGGGGTGTGAGGCAACCAATGAGGTGTCTCTCTTACATCAATGTTTCTCTGTCTCTCCCTCACCCTTCCGCTCTCTCTAAAAATCAGTGCAAAAACTTAGATTAGGATTAACAACAAAAAAACTTAAATGGGCAAGAGTGGAAACCAAAACCAGCTGAGCAACTACTCAGTAGTTCAGGTACCTATAATAATAAAAGGGTAATATGCTAATTAGACCGGACATCTTCCACACGTCCTTCCTGACAAAGCCAGGGCCGGAGGGAAGCCAACCCGGGTCCCGGGTGCCTGCAGGCGGCCCAAGGGAAGCAGTCTGGGTCCCAGGAGCCTACCGGCAGCCCAAGGAGGGAAGCAGCCCGGGTCCTGGGTGCCAGAGGGAAGCCGGTGCCGGCAGCCGGAAGAAGGAAAGCCTATTCTTGCACGAATTTTCGTGCATTGGGCCTCTAGTGAGATGATAATACCTTGAACTAGGATAGCAGCAGTGGTAAAAGAAGTAGTTGGTTTCAAGAAATATGTTGAAGGTACAGCTGAACAAGATTTGCTTCAAGATTGATGTCAAATGAGAGAAAAGTAAAGATTGATACCAATGCCCAGCCAGTGTGGCTCAGTATTGAGCATTGACCTATGAAAAAGAAGGTCAGGGTTCAATTCCCGGTTGGGGGATGTGCCCAGGTTGTGGGCTTGATCCCTGGTAGGGGACATGCAGAGGCAGCTGATCAATGATTCTCTCTCATTAGTGATGTTTATTTCTTTCTCTCTCCCTCTCCCTACCTCTCTGAAACCAATAAAATTTAAAAAAAAAAAGAAAAAAAGAATGATACCAAGGTGTTCAGTCCAAGTAACTGGGTGACTGGTGGTATCATTTATTGAGATAATGAACATGGGTTAAACAGGTTTAGAGAGAAAATAAAGAGTTCAATTTGAAGCACGTTAAACTTAAGCTGACTATCAGACAGCCAAGTGGAGCTGTTGAACAGTAGAATAAAATATGGATCTGGAGAGACTGGAGCCTAAGAGATTTTTAAGTCACTGGTGTATATAAATACTGCAGATGTTTTTTATTTTTGTTGTTGTTGTTAATACCCAACGATATTTTTTCCATTGATCTTTAGAGAGAGTGGAAGGGAGGGAGATGGGAAGAGAGAAAGAGAGAAACATTGATGTGAGAGACACATCGATTGGCTGCCTCCTACACACACCCCAACTGGGGCCAAGGATCGAACCTGCAACCCAGGTATGTGCCCTTGACTGGCAATCAAACCTGTGACCCTTCATTGCACACGCCAACACTCTAACCACTGAGCAACCAGCCAGGGCAGTGCAGACTGTTTTTTAAGAGGCTTCAGGCACTCTAAAATTTAGAAATTTGGAAGAAAAGAATTAAGCAAGTGCCCAAAGTTGAGGTAATGTGGTGAAAAGAACACTGGTGTCACAATAAGACAGATCTGGGTTCGAGTTTGTCACTTAACTAACTAGAAATTTGAGACAAAGCAACCTCTTTGCACCTCAGTTTGCCTATTTTGCAGAATCACTGTGGGATTAGACACCTGTGGACGTATTCCAAGAGGCCAGCATTGTGCCTGGCAAACAGTGACAGTTTTATTTATGTTTCAGAGAGGAGGAGGCTCCGTGGCAATGCACTGAGGGGAAAAAGGACATTCCAAGCAGAGGCAGCACAAGGTGCTTGGAACACACTATTAGGATGGCAGCCTGCAAACCAGTGCATAGTGATGAGTGCCAGCCAAGGAGAACTGGGGATGGAAAAATTAAAAAGGACGGACAGGCCATGCAGTGTTATAGTTTGTCTGGAATAATAGCCAGCTTTCTAGACTCAATTCTCCCACTGCCATCTCTTAAAACATGCCCACCACTCTTGGGCACTGAACCAATATAAACCAGTGACTGTGTTCCAGGGACAAAATGGCAGAAAGTTAAAAAAACTGCCAGAAGCCCGGCTGGTGTAGCTCAGCAGTTGAGCATCAAGCCAGGAAACAAGGAGCCAATAGTTCAATTCCCGGTCAGGGCACATGCCCAGGTTGTGTACTCAATACCCTGTGGGGGGCGTGCAGGAGGCAGTCGATCAATGATGTTCCTCTCTCATCATGGATGTTTCTATCTCTCTATCCCTCTTCCTTCCATTGTCTCTAAAAAAAATAAAATCAATAAAATATATTTTAAAAAACAAAAACAAAATACTGCCAGCAACATTTAGATACTTACACTGACTTTAGCATATATGTGCCTGTAGTATAATTCTTTGTACAAAATCAGGAAGACAGCATCTGAAAGAGATGGCAAAGGGGTACTTTAGTAATGCACAAAACAACTAGGGAATTCTGGCAGTTTTAGCCCCTTGGGGGCAGTAAAGGGATAAACGTGATTTCAGAGACTAAACACCTAAAAATACATGCAACAAGAAAATTTGTTTTTCAAGAGAAAGAGACTAGACGTTGAGTAGTGAGCACAAAATATAGACTATACAGATGTTGTATTGTAAAGCTCAAATTTACATAATGTTATTAACCAATGTTACTCCAATAAATTTGATTTTTAAAAAATTCATTTCTCATTTTACTCTTTCAACCTCATCAATTTAATTCGGCCCATTTCTGTTCACCGTTTAGAGACATTTGCCGTACAGGTGCTTAAATAAACCAGCACATAAGTAAATAACTCCATGAAGAGCAATATGATGCTACCTATCAAAATTGCAAATACATGGGTATCACTGACTTAGTTGGAACTTGGCTACCATCTGGGAACCTAGATTTCAGAAGGGTTCCCACCACCCTGATAAGGGGCTCTCTCTGCTGTGCCTAAACTGTTCCAACAATATGGTTTATTCTGAACACTGACTTTTCCTTCTGGGAGTCTGGAATTTTGGGACATGTTAGGCAGAGTGTGTGACTACATGACTAGCCCAGATAAAATCCCTGGACACCAAAGCTGTAATAAGCTTCTCTGGCACACACTCCACTCGCCTTCCAAATCCTTGCTTGAGGAGTTAAGTGCCCCTGTGTGACTGACAGGAGTGGACTGATGGAACTTGCGCCTGGTTCCCTCTGGCCTTCAGCGCATGCACCTTTTCCCGTTGCTGACTTTGCTCTGAATCCTTTTGCTACAAACCCTGATAGCCGTGGGGACAACTACACACTGAGTACTGAGTCCTCCCAGCAAGTCATCAAACTTGGAGGTGGTCTTAGGAATGCTGAAGATGCAGAATACTCTCCAAAAATACATTTTTTTTTTAAATGAAAAGGGACATTTAGTTTATATGAAAAAGGAACAAAAGGGCTACAGTTAAGCCTTGAACAACACAGTTTGAACTGTGCAAGTCCACTTACACATGGAATTTTTCCAGTAAATACCTGTATAATATTTTTTATTGTGATCGGTAGTGTGTAGATGAAAAGGACCAACTATATGCACTGATCTGTGCCATTTCATATAAAGTCACTGGGGAATCACAAAGGAAACACGTTTCTGTGGAACCAAAAGTTATATGCAGATTTGACTGTGTGGGGGGTCGGAACCCCTAACCCCTACTTTGTTCCAAAAGTCAACTGTAGTGGTACATCTACACAATGGAATACTATGCCACTATAAAAAAGGAACTTTTACCATTCACAACAGCATGGATGGAACTAGAGAGCATTATGCTAAGCGAAATAAGCCAGATAAGTATCACATGATCTCACTCATGTCTATACTAATAAAAGGGTAATATACTAATTAGACCGGGAGACCTTCCAGACAAAGTCATAGTGGCAGGGCCGAGGCAGAGGCGGTTAGGGGAAATCAGGTAAGGAGGGGAGGGCAGTTGGGGGTGATCAGGCCAGCGGGGGAGTGGGGGTGGGGGAGTTGGGGGCGAGGAGGCCAGCAGTGAGGGGTAGTTGGGGGCGATCAGGCGGGCAATTGAGGGGGGGGGCAGTTGGGGGTGAGCAGGACGGCAGGCAGAATGGTTAGGGGCGATCAGGCGGGCAGGCAAGCAGTTAGGAGCCAGCGGTCCCGGATTGCAAGAGGGATGTCCGACTGCCAATTTAGGCAAGATCCTAAACCGGTAGTTGGACATCCCCTGCGGGGTCTCAGATTGGAGAGGGTGCAGGCTGGGCTAAGGGACAACCAACTCCCCCACCCCCCACCCTGCCCTGTGCACGAATTTCATGCACCAGGCCACTAGTGTGGGATATAATGATCAACATAATTTTATGAACAAGAATAGATACAGAGCCCTAGCCGGTGTGGCTCAGTGGATAGAGCGTCGGCCTGTGGACTGAAGGGTCCCGGGTTCGATTCCGGTCAAGGGCATGTACCTTGGTTGCAGGCACATCCCCAGTAGGGGGTGTGCAGGAGGCAGCTGATCAATGTTTCTCTCTCATGGATGTTTCTAACTCTCTATCCCTCTCCCTTCCTCCCTGTAAAAAAAAAAAAAAAAAAAAAAAAAATAGATACAGAGACAAATGGCAGGGGAGGGGGGCGTTAGAGAGCAACCAAAGGACTTGTATGCATGCATATTAGCATAACCAATGGACACAGACACTGGGGCGGTGGGGGCTTGCCTGGGGTGGGAATGGCTTGGGAGGGGATCAATTGGGGGAAAAGAAGACATATGTAAAACTTTAGACAGTAAATAAATTAAAAAAACAAACAAACAAAAAAAACAGCCCTAGCCAGTTTGGCTCAGTGGATAGAGCATCGGCCTGCGAACTGAAAGGTCCCAGGTTCAATTCCAGTCAAGGGCACATGCCTGGGTTATGGGCTCGATCCCCAGTGGGGGACTTGCAGGAGGCAACCGATCCATGATTCTCTCTCATCATGGATGTTTCTATCTCTCACTCCCTCTTCCTTCCACTATGAAATCAATAAGAAATATATATATTAAAAAAAAAAAGTCAACTGTATTCCTATTTGAATATATATGCATAGAGTACCACGAGAAAGATAAACAAAAAAATGGTAACACTAGCTGGCCCCAGAGAGATAAACTGAAGACTTGGGGACACAAGTGGAAGGGGAATTTTTATACCAAATCTCCTTTTATACCCTGGCATACAGTGAAGCTTTACCTGTTTAAAAGTACATTACGAGACTCCTAATGTTCTTAATATTACATTCTTTATAGGCAAATAGGCACTATAATATAGGCTCTATATTATATAGAGCAAGCGTCCTCAAACTACGGCCTGCGGGCCACATGCGGGTGTTTTTGCCATTTTGTTTTTTTTACTTCAAAATAAGATATGTGCAGTGTGCATAGGAATTTGTTCATAGTTTTTTTTTAAACTATAGTCCGGCCCTCCAATGGTCTGAGGGACAGTGAACTGGCCCCCTGTTTAAAAAGTTTGAGGACCCCTGATATACAGTATAAGGTCTGAACAACATAGAAAATAACATTTTTTTCAGAGTGAGTTCTAAACCTGTGTAACGATGATGATACTAATAGTAAGTTAAAAAAAAAAAAAGGAAAAAAGTGCAAGACGTATACATTGAAAACTATAAAACGTTGCTAAAAGAAATTAAAGACCTCAATAAATGGAAAGACATCCAGTGCCCATGGACTAAAGGACTTAATATTAAAATGGCAATACTTGCCGAAACCGGTTTGGCTCAGTGAATAGAGCGTCGGCCTGCGGACTGAAGGGTCCCGGGTTCTATTCCCGGTCAAGGGCATGTACCTTGGTTGCAGGCACATCCCCGGTGGGGGGTGTGCAGGAGGCAGCTGATCGATGTTTCTCCCTCATCGATGTTTCTAACTCTCTATCCCTCTCCCTTCCTCTCTGTAAAAAATCAATAAAATATAATTTTTAAAAATAAATAAATAAATAATAAATAAAATGGCAATACTTCAGCCTAGCTGGCGTGGCTCAGTTGTTGACCATCGACGTGTGATGAACCAGGATATGATGGTTCGATTCCCAGTCAGGGCACACACATGGGTTGTGGGCTTCATCCCTGGTAAGGGGTGTGCAAGAGGCAGCCGATCAATGATTATGATTCTCTCTCATCATTGATGTTTCTTTTTTTAATATATATATTTTTTATTGATTTCAGAGAGAACGGGAGAGGGAGAGAGAGATAGAAACACCAATGATGAGAATCATTAATTGGCTGATTCCTGCACACCCCCTACTGGGGATTGAGCCTGCAACCCGGGCATGTGCCCTTGACCGGAATCAAACCTGGGACTCTTCATTCAGTCTTCAGGCTGATGCTCTATCCACTGAGCCAAACTGGCTAGGGCAATAAAAATATATTTTAAATGGCAATACTACAAAAGGAGAAAAAATAAAAAGTAGAAATAAAATGACAATGCTCCCTCAAATTGGTCTTCAAGCTCTACACAATCCCTATAAAAATCTCAGCTGACACTTTTGCAGAAATTTATGAGCTGATACTTAAATTCATATAGAAATCCAAGAAATTAAGAAAAAGCAAAATAATCTTTAAAAAAAACACCTCTCAATTTCAAAACTTACTGCAAAGCTACAGTAATCAAGAAAGTGTAGTACATGCCCAGCCCATGTGGCTCAGTGTCAATCCAGGAACCAAGAAGTCAGGGTTCGAGTCCTGGTCAGGCCACATACCCAGGTTGAGGGAGGCAGACAATCGATGATGTTTCTCTCTCATTGATGTTTCCATCTCTCTATCCCTCTCCCTTCCCCTCTCTCTCTCTAAAAATCAATGAAAACATTAAAAAAGAAAAGAAAAAAAAAAGAGAGAGAGTGTAGTACAAGTACAAGCCTAAAGCTAGGCATATAGATCAATGGAATCAAATTCAAAGTCCAGAAATGAACCCTTACATTTACATAACCAATTTTGACAACTGTGCCAAGGGGGAAAGCGTGGTCTTTTCAAAATTAGTGCTAGAACAGCTGAATAGCCGCATGCAAAAGAATGAAGTTAGACCCTCCTACTTCACATCATATATAAAAGACACCATCAGAAAGTGAAAGATGGGAGGCTGGGGAGCCCATCCCAGAGTCACTGTAAGGACCCCCCCAAATTGCAGAGGGAAATGGAAACAAGTCAAGATCAAAGATCCCGCCCTGGCCGGCGTGGCTTAGTAATTAGAATGTCGGCCTGAGCTCCAAAGGAAGGGTCGCAGGCTCAGTTCCCAGTCAAGGCCATGCACCTGGGTTACAGGTTTGATCCTGGCCCTGGTCAGAGCGGTACGCGTGGTAACCAATTGATGTGTCTCTTACATCAGTCTTTCTCTCTCTCCCCCTCCCCTTCTACTCTCTCTAAAAAAAAAAAAAATTCTATGGAAATATCCTTGTGTCAAAACAAAAAAGATAAAAGATCTTAGTTTCATGTGTGAGAGATCTCTGTCCTCTTCATTTATTCAACCTTCATTCAACAAGTTACTTACCAAGGGGCTACTATGCACCAAGCCCTCGGGGAAATAAAATGGTGAGCAAAACAGATATAGATCATCCTGAGCTTCTAAGGACCCCCAGTCCCGGGATCCCATCCAGCACACAAGACAGAGTTCAACCTACCGTTGCCAACCTGTGGAGCAATGGCTTCAGCCTCAGGCCACGGTGTATTCTTGAAGAATCTTTCTGTCAGCTTCGTCCAGCTGAAAACCAAGCAGAGTAATTCTAGAATTCGAAAACAAAAAGGACCCGAGAGGCAACTCTCACATTTTACAGACGAGGACCTTTGGCTCAGAAGGGGGAAGATTTCACAGAAATAAAGTCAGGGCCAGAGCCATCCAAGTCTACAACTTTCCTCAACCCAACTCTACCTCAGACAATCTTTCTTAATACAGTAAAATATCCTCTTCTATCAGTAAGGCACCACCAAGCGCTTCAGGATCATCTCCTGCCTCTGCATCACAAACTCTAGGTGCTTGCTAATCTCTGATTTGAGAACGACTTTCCAGATTCTCCTCCTCGCTCCCTTAGCAATACTATTTCCACTTGCTAGAGTACTGTGCCTCCTCCCTCTCTCCAAACACAGAAAAAAAAAAGTTAGTTATAAAATAAAATTTAAAAATCAGTTTGTTGAAGTCTGGTGCCACAGCTGACCTAGAGCATCCAACCCACACACTGCTGTCCAACATGCTTCACAGCCGCACGAGAGGGTTATGTTCATTTTCTTTCTCCTGATCCCTTCAGCAGCTACTTCAACGTCCCTGACTCTCTGCAAGCCCCACCTTTCCCTTTTCTCCAATTAACACGCTCAAATCCCCCTTCAAACATGCTCAAATTCCCCTTCAAAACACACAACAAAACAGTGTCTCCATAACCCTGCAAGTCCTCTGCACTTACAAATTCGCCTTTCTCAACCCCCATTTCTCCCATCCCACTGTTATCTGGCTCCTGCCTCCACCACTCCTCTGAAACTGACTTTGTTAAGGTTACCCAAGTACCTTCTAAGTTGTCAAATTCAAGTGGCTCCTTTCTCATCTCAATCTCCTTAGAGCACTTAGCATCTGTTTACCATTTCCTGCTTCAAAGTCTCTTCTCTCTTTATTTCCTATGACACTTCTGATTTACTACCTACTTTTCTCACGCTTCTTTGCTCACTTACTGTCTGTTTCCTCTGCTATTTTCTTTCTTTGCTCTCCCCTCAAAACATCTTTCCCAGGGTGCCAGCCGTTTTTCTCACTACACATTCTCCTAGGGGAATAATACCGACCACATGCTTGGCTAAACTCCTCTATCTGCCTGTACTGTCCAGTACAGTGCCGTCAGCCAGCAGCCCATACCTGTTCTCATAGATGTCCTGGATCTCATACACTTTCTGGTCAATGACGTCACTGGAGACACGACTTGCCTGTAGCTCATACACCTTCTGGTCGATCAAACCTGACACGGTTTTGTGGAAATACTGGATGAAGTTTTTGATCACTTCGGGGATCACCTGATAGGTCTGCTGTTCATACTGACGTTCATAAGCCAGATCCTGCTTTGGATCTCCTAGAGGTTGGATATAATAAATGAATATTTTACCAAGTGCTTTCAACCCCACATATATAACAAAAGGGCAAGACCATCATCCAAACTAAGCTCAATCTTATAAAATAAAATAGGATATAATTCCCCCTTTAAATACTCAGATGTAATCCTCCCCAAAGCACTCCCAATCCCATCACCCTATTTCTTCACATTTACCACCAAAGTTACTTATTATCTGTTCCTCCCACTAGAAGCTAAAGTCTACATGGGAAAGAACCTTGTCTGTCTTGTTTGCAGATGTACCCTCAGGACCTAGAAGAGTTGTGTGTGTTGCAGGAGGGGGGAAGACAGTGGAAAGGGAGAGTAAGAAGTAGGTATTTAATATTACTTGAATGAATAAAATACTGCCATTTTCTACCTATATGATTTAGTACGAGGAACTAAACTTCTCTGTGCTCAGTTTTCTCCTCTGTAAAATGGAGACAACATTAATAGACGTGCTTCACAGAACGGCTGTGAGGGCTAAATGAAACCCTTCACACAGAGTACCCAGAACAATGCGTGGCACTTACTAAGCCAAACCAAGTCACTATGACATTTCAAGAAACTTCAAAAACCTTCACAAAAGATTTCATTTGGGCTTGGTTTGAATCACCGTAATTTTGTTTACAAGATCTTCTCCTTTGGCGAACAGTTTGAACAACAACAAAATCACAGCCAGGACAGTAGTCCTTCCCTTCTAGGGTTCCAGGTGGACCATGAGAAAGGCGTGGTTTAGCAGGCTCTACACCACCCTCCTGCTGAGAGCTAGGAACTGACTCCAACCTAGACATCAGACATCAAGAAGCAGTTTTAAACAGGTTCCCCGTCAGCGCTGTCCCCACACACTCACTAATAAAGGGGCCCATCCTTGTAAGCACCCAGCTAACCAGACAAACGCCGAGTCTCACCTGTGTGCATATCATAGTCGCCGGGGTAAGAATAGGGATCATAGGCGGCCTGTTAACGAGAAACACAGGAGCGGTCACCAAGGCGTGAACCCAAAATGCTCGTTCTAGAGCTGGTGTGTCAAGCAGGGTACCAAGGGGACAAAGTTGGATGAAACAGTCCCTGCCTTTCAGAAATTCGCATGCCTGCAAAGAGAGACTACACATACAATGACAGCACAACGTTGCGGCGTTGTAAGGTAGAGCAAAGCTAGGAATCAGCAGGATTTGACGAGACTGAGCCCAAAATATAAGAAGTGCTCGATTGCAGAAACACAGCACCCACGGTCAGCTTCCGTCCCCGATCTTAGAAGAGAGAGGAGGAGGGGACCGGACTCGGGAAGCGGGCGGGCAGACAGGGCTGGGGAGGAGCCGGGAGGGGTGGCCGCAGCATGAGGGCGCGCAGGCCAGGCGGCAGGCGGGAGCTGGTCGCGGCCCGCGGGGGCTCCCCGAGTCCGCCGGGCACCGTCTCACCGCGGGGCCCCGCTCCCAGAGAGCCCAGCCCCCGTGGCGGAGCCCAGCACCCGCTTAGGGCCACGTTACCTCAGACTCGTAATCATCGGCGGGGTAAGACATGACTGCGAGGCTCGCGGACACTGTGGGAGAGAGCGGAAAGAGTGTCCTGCGCCTGCGTTGCGAGACCGGAAGTCCAGCCCCGCCCGGGCCTGCCCGGAAACCGGAAGCCTTGCCGGGACCGCAGACAATCTCAGGCTGCCATGTTAGGAAGGGCGAAAACGACAAACACCTTAAATTTCCTTTCTCTTTCAAATGGAGGCCTTACGAGGAAAGTGACTCTGAAGTCCTTGCGTACATTTGGAAATAAGGACATAAAATATTTCGGAAGAATGTACTATGAGCACAAAGAAACCCAAAGTATTGCCACACAAAAGATGGCTGGCAGCTTTAGTCGGGCCGATTTCTCGCGTGAAGGGAAATTCGGATGCGAGAGGGCTTGATGTTGGATTTAGGTATAAACGGTTTGCCTGCGGTGACAAATGTCTTCCAACGTTCCGGCCTCAAAAGACTAAACTTACTGGGGGTAAAAGTGGAGAGTTGGTCCTACATAATGAGAGGGCATTGAGAAAAGGCGCCTCTCGATTTTGGACGTTAAGGTTGGAGCAGGCAAAGATGAGGCCAACTCTGGTGTGAGGTCCTGGAGGGAGTCCTGGGTCCCACGCACGTGCTCAGGCTGTGGGCGGTGTCGGAATCCCGCGGGACTGTGGGTTTGCGTCCCGGGATAGAGCCCGCAACCCCGGCATGTGCCCTGACATGGAATCGAACCACGACCTCCTGGTTCATAGGTCCAGGCTCCACCTTGGGACTTTTGTATTCAGTTACCTGGTCTAGATTCTAGAGTGAGGTCCTCCCAGATACCCGCAAGGCTGGCTCCATCCCCTTCAATTGTTTGCTCTGATACCAGCGACTCAGCGCATCCTATTTAGAACTAGAGGCCTACTCACAGTCCAGGAGCCCTCAGGGGATGTAGACTGACAAGCCGGCAGTCAGAAATCCTTAGAGCTGCAGCAGAGAATCTCCTGCCACTGCACTTGCCAGCCTTGAGCCCGGCTTCTGGCTGAGCAGCGCTCCCCCTGTGGGAGCACTGACCACCAGAGGGCAGCTCCTCCATTGAGCGTCTGCCCCCTGGTGGTCAGTGCATGTCATAGCTACGGATCATTCTGCTGTTGGGTTGATTTGCATATTAGCCTTTTATTATGTAGGATTATGTAGGATTGTAGCACCATGTCCCAACTCCCTGCGCCAGGGTTTTGTTTTGCGTTCCCTCTTTGCACTATCACCAAAAGATGGTACCATCATGGAACAAAAGCTCAAGCTTTAGGGTTCCCTCAGTTCCCCGGGACTCTGCCATGGCTCAAGGAGGGTTCCCAGCAATTTGCTCCCATTATCCAATGTTTTTGTAAAATTTGCAAAAGTAATATTTTTACTGCAATCACTTAAAACTGCTCTCTCTACTGGATTCCTCCCTGTAATACTTTCCTTTGTGCTTAGTGGCATTTGAGATCCAGCTAGAGGATATCCAATTGGGAACATTTCAGTTTAGTAGAATACATTTATGTGTACAGTTGAGTTATTGCTGGTCTTCATGTGTAAGATATACCTACCATACACTGTGGTCATTGAGTGTCCTCGATGAAAGGAATGTTTAAGGTTAATCAGGGCACTGGAAAGCTTGAAATTACCTGGAACCTTACAGTTCATGTAAGACAAAAATTTGATAGGGTTGCCCCAACTATGACAATTCTCAAAATGTTCATGACATTACCAAAAAGAAATTGTGAAGTCAGAGTTTTTCTAAATTATCAGTAAAAAAAAAAAAAAAAAATAGGCCTAACATACTAGAGCAGCAATTTTCAACCTTTTTCATCTCATGGCACACAAACTAATTAATAAAATTCTGTAACACACCAAACAATATATTTTTTGCTGATCTGACAAAAAAATAGGTATAATTTTTATTCATTCACACTATTGTGTTAGCTGTTGTCATTTTTTAATTTGACAATCTAAGAAAAAAGGTCAGTGACTAGCCACTGATTAAATAGTCAGGTATTGCATGTTTTATATTTCATATATATATATATATATATATAATTTTTATTGATTTCAGAGAGGGAAGGAGAGGGAGAGAGAGATAGAAACATCAATGATGAGAGAGAAACATCCAATCAGCTGCCTCCTGCACACCTCCCACTGGGGATCGAGCCCACAACCCGGCATGTGCCCTGACCTGGAATTGAGCCTCGACCTCCTGGTTCATAGGTCACTGCTCAACCACTGAGCCACACCGGCTGGGCAGGTATTGCATGTTTTAAAAATTCTTGTGGTACACCAGTTGAAAATCACTATACTAGAGGAAAGACTAAGTTATCTTAACATTCTCATTATGGAAAATGATGATACAAAATTGTTGTCATAAAAAGAGTCCATCATCCCTGGCCCATGTGGCTTAGTTGGTTGGGCATCTTCCCATGCACCAAAAGATTAGAGGCTTGATCCCCAGTAGTGGGCATGCAGGAGGCAGCCAATTGATGTTCTGCTTTCATGTTTCTCTTTCCCTCTCCCTTCCCCTCTCTCTAAAAATCAATCATATAGCCCTAACTGGTTTGACTCAGTAGACAGAGCGTCAGCCTTCGGACTGAAACATCCCAGGGTTGATTCTGGTCAAGGGCACATACCCAGGTTGCGGCTCAATCTCCAGTAGGGGGCGTGCAGGAGGCAGCCAATCAATGATTCTCTCTCATCATTGATGTTTCTCTCTCTCTCTCTCTTTCTGAAATCAATAAAATATATTTTAAAAAATAAATAAAAATAAAAATCAATTATATATGTATATGTATATATGTATATATATATATATATATATATATATATATATATATATATTAAAGGCGATCAAAGTGTATCAAATTAAAATAGAAGAAATTACGATGGAAGTGTTTAAGAAAATTAACAAATACATTTCTTTTCTAGATTTTGTGATGTTTATGCTATTTGTCAGGTTTTTTTAAATTGCAAATTGCCATGGCTCGGAGGTCCATGGCTGCACCCCCAGCCCACACCAGAGCTGAGACCTCCTTCACAGGAAGTAGTGGCCATACCCCACCGTAAAACAAACAAACAAACAAAAGATAAAATAAAATTACAAATTGTAGTTGTAATTGCATGCTTTTCCCCACGATTTGTGTTGTAATTCCTTGTTCTAAATATTCTCTTTCCTACCAAGTTTTGGTCTTGAAATTTTCTATTCTTTATTCTTCATGTAAGCTTCGGTCACCAGAAACTTGAATCCCTTGTTTATAACCATCTAACACACATTTTTAAAATGTATGACTTTCTACCTCTCCCCTTTACTAATTTAGAGAACAGTAAAGGCTCTGAGAAGACCTTCCTCATTGGCTACACTTTCTCCCTTTCCTTTGTTGATTCGTCCTCATCTTTCTAGTCACTAAATGGTAGAATGCCCCTTCATTCTGGGGTTGGGCTCTTCTTGATCGATCCACCTTCACTCCTCGGGTGGCTTACCCAATCCACTAGGTTTAAATATCACCCATGTGCTGTTGACTCCCCACATATCTCCATCCTGGATCTACCCCTGAAGTGGGCTCATGGCCCAAGTGAGTATCTGGAAGTCTAATTGGCACCTCAAACTTAACATGTCCTAACTGAGCTTCTGATTTTCGGCCCCAACCTTGTTCCTCCCACAGTTTCCCCCATCTTAGTTAAGGGCAACTTCAATCTTTTAGTTGCTCAGGCCACAGCCTGCAGAACCACCCTTGACTTGACTCTCTTATTACACCGCACATTTGATGCATGCACATTTGATGCATTTTGTCGGCTCTATCTTCAAAATCTCCCCAGGCTCAATTCTCACCACCATGTTGCTCTCATTCTTATCCCAACCTCCATCATCTCACTTGTAATAGCTACCTCACTCTCCTGCTTCCAATTTTCAACCCGTATTTGCAGAATTGCTTTGAGTTGAAACAGGCCATTGCATGGCAGCACGTGAAGTCTGCTCAGAAATGCAACTTTGATCTGAAAACAGCTGGAACTCCATTACAGACTAGGGCATTTCTGAAAACAGGGCAATTTTGGAAGACTCCCTTGCTAATGAAAACACAGTACTTTAAAGGGAAAGAAACTTCCAACAGACAGACCAAAAGCTCTTGGAATTTTACCTGGGGGAGTTGTTGAGAGAATTTAGCGGCTGAAAAACTGCCCTGATTCTCTTCATCTCTTGCCTGGGATTTGAGGCAGGAACTTCTCTGACTCAGAGAAGCCATTAGTTATATTTTACAGTCGGCCTGGGCTCTTCAGCTGGGTTCATTTCAAGCTTCACCTCCCAAGAACCTCGTGTTTGTAGTTCCCTTACTGTCCTATTTGTCTCACTCTCCTGAGCATGGTCTGTCTCACAGGCCCCTCTCCACCCTCCTTTATTTGCAATAACGTGTGGGCGCTGGGAGAGCCGTAGCTCAGTCTTTATAAATCAGAACTAGAAGCATCCTTAAGGATCTTCTGGTATAGAAGTCCACTCGGTAGGAGAAAAACAGTGAAGTAGCAAGCTTTTTCCTGACCACGTTAGTTGTATCCCTTACTTCTTTTCTTTGTTTAATCCTCAACCAAGGATATGCTTACTGATTTGAGAGAGAAAGGAAGGCGGGCAGGAGAGAAACATGTTCCCGACTGGGAATCGAACCCTCAACCTTACAGTGCACAAGACAACACCCCAACCGACCGAGTAACCTGGCCAGGGAGGTTGTATCCCTTCTTTCACCATTGACATGGAAGAATATTGTTCTTGCCCATAAATAAGTATTCAATTACTTTTCTGAAAATACAGGGCCCTCTCTCTGTAGCCTAAAATAACAGTTCTGAAATTGTTAAAAATACAGTTGTCATGTTCTTTTTTTTTTAAAAATATATTTTATTGATTTTTTACAGAGAGGAAGGGAGAGGGATAGAGAGTTAGAAACATCGATGAGAGAGAAACATCGACCAGCTGCCTCCTGCACACCCCCTACTGGGGATGTGCCCGCAACCAATGTACATGCCCTTGACCGGAATCAAACCTGGGACCCTTCAGTCCACAGACCAACGCTCTATCCACTGAGCCAAACCGGTTTCGGCCAGTTGTCATGTTCTTGATTGGGGTGGTTGTTACATGAATGTATACATTTGTCAAAAATCATCAGCCTAGCCCGGCTGGTGTGGCCCAGTGGTTGAGCGTTGACCCATAAACCAAGAAGTGCTGGTTCGATTCCCCATCAGGGCACATGCCTGGATTGTGGACTGGAGCCTCAGTAGGAAGTATAGAGGAGACGACCAATTGATGTTTCTCATCGATGTTTCTATCTCTCTCCCTTCCTCACTGAAATAAATAAAAAAAATTTTTTTTAAAGAAATTCTCCAGCATATTAAAAAGTCACATAATCACCACATCATATTTTCAGATACTAGATAATTTCCCTACACACATTTTCATTATTCCATGTTTCATAAAGACAAGAAATATATTAATTTCCTTTTAACTCTACATAGGAAAAACAATAGCACAAGTATGACAACAAGTGGCAACTGCCTTTAGGCCTCAATGGGGAGGTGACAGAGAGCAGTGGGGACTGTGGCAAACCAGAACACCCTTCCCCATCTGAAGGGGAAAGTTGCTGTGCAGCTCCAACCAACTGTTGTCATGTGGGACAGCTGGTCCTACATGGCCATACTTTCCCATTTGAAAGAGAATCTGGAAATCGAAAATTTAATGTGAAAGCTCTCAATTTTTATATGTTGGCAACCAGTTCAAATTACTCTAAAATACTGTAAAGGCCAACAGGATGATGGAAAGAATGAAAAGAAAGCCAACCTGCCCTAGCTGGTTTGGCTCAGTGGATAGAGCGTCAGCCTGTAGACTGAAGGGTCCCGGGTTCGATTCTGGTCAAGGGCACGTGCCTGGGTTGCGGGCTTGATCCCCAGTAGGGGACGTGCAGGAGGCAACCAATCAATGATTCTCTCTCATCATTGATGTTTCTATCTCTCTTTCCCTCTCCCTTCCTCTCTGAAATCAATACAGATATATTTAAACAAATATATATTTTAAAAAAAGAAAGAAAGCCAACGTGATGAACCTGGCTTGACCCAGTGTCATTATCTGACCTGGAACAAAACCTTCTTATGGGAAGATGGAGGCCCAAAGAAAGGAAACACTCCCAAATCATGAGGTAAGTTGGGGCTGGACAGGACTTAAAACCCTAGTCCCTGGGTTTCCGGGAGGAAGCTTTTCCCACAAGGCAAACAGAGGTAGTTTCTTTGTCTCTCATCTAGTGCTTCATGTTTTATTTGCTGATGGACCAAATATAAATGACTTGTGTATGAAAGCTTTAGCCTTAGGTCAAGTTCAAGCCAGTGTGATGTGCCCACTGTTGTGTAGAATTTGCATGCATCCTACCCTTATTTATAACAACACCAATAGGTATCCCTTTTTTGAGCACTAAATTTGTGCCAAGCTCAATACTAGGGGCTTTCCTCACATCATATCATTTGGTCCCGTGATAATCACATGATTTAGGTACCACTGTTACCTCCGTTTTACAGATGAGAAAACTGAGGCTTCGCAAGTAAAATGACTTGCTCAAAGCCATAGCCCCACATATTTACAGCTCCAAAGTTGATGGCCTTCACCACTGGGCTGGACTATCTTTACTCATTCTTCATTCATTCAGTCAGTCAGTCAAGTAGTTACAATGTGCTGGTGTCAGTTGCTGAGCCAGGAATTATGGGGGAATACAACTTCATAGAGCCAAGTTCCAGTCTAAAACCCTGAGGCTGAGGCTGAGTCCACATTCAACCCACATCCTATTCTTCTGATCCAAAATAACAAGTAATTGTTGAAACACACAGCCGATTGGGCCATGTAATTTATACTTTAACAAAGTTGATTTAAAAATTAGCAGTAGCAACCACCTCTAGATGTTCAGGGGTCCTGCTCAAATTAAGATTGTGACAATGCAAACATAATAGTAGACTAGGTTTCCTGAAGACCAGACCCTCGTGGTGTAGGAGGAAGACAACGGTCTTGACTGCTAGGACAAAGGGTTCAGATGCTACCTGAACTCAATGGGCAGGCAGATCCTAGAGACGTGAAGAGAACGGTGCTTTAGGCAGCTTGTGCACCGTGGTTCTGCAAGGAGAGACTGAAGGGATGAAGACTACTTTGGAGGTTATTACATGGGAAAAAAGGAGGGATAAATAATAGTTATTTCAGGGTACATTCAGCAAGCATGAGGTTTAAATACCCAGATGTCACTTATACTCTTTGGTTTAAGCAAGTTTCCAGCAGGCTCTTCATCCTATCTTATAAAAGGGTAATATGCAAATCAACTGTCACTCCATCATAAAGATGGCGGCACCCATAGCCACAAGATGGCGGCGCCCAGTCCTCTCAGCCCCGCCAGAGTCCCCCAGTCCTGGGGGGGGTGGGGGGCGGCCTCTGAGAGAGGGCAGTGTGAGTGGCCTGGCAGAATGCTTGCTTCGTTGCCATGGTGATGAGGCAAGTGTTCCACCCCAGCCAAGGGCCTCTGGCCAGACTGGGGTGTGGATGGGCCTCTGGGCCGCAGAGAGCCTCTGGGCAGCGGGCATGGAGCAGCCAGGCCCCGCAGAGAGCTAATGGTGCATGGATTCGTGCGCAGAGCTACTAATTTTTTGTTGTTTTTTTAAGGTAGTATGATGGAGAGGACTTTTCAAGGTTCAAATCCCAGTTCTTCAACATTCTAGCCTTGTACCCTTGGACAATTCATAAATCTCAGGACCTCAATTTACTGATTTGCAAATGGGTATAATAATATCTACCTTCTAATGCCCTTGGGAGGGAGAACTAAATGGTGTAATATAATAAAGCACTTGATAAGTGGTACATGGTCAATGTTTATTTCTTTCCTTCGTTTTCTTCTAGCTACAAGTGGAGTTGGCACATGTCCTTACCAGTTATGGGCAGAGGAGTTCAAATAACCTCTTCCTTCATATAGTACAGTGGGGAACCTCACAACGGTGCTCTGAGAGCGCTGTACATTTAACTGGGTTGAATCAGAGGAAAGAACATTTGCCTGGACACAGCCCTAGTCCCAAGGAAGCTGGACGTCGATGAACAATTCCTTTATCTCTCTGGTTTCAGCTCCTCACCTATAAAATAGGGATGGTCCTCTTTGTCCACCTTACAGAAAGGTGTGTGGGTATGTTGAATGAACTTGAGAACAGTCTGGCTTTGGCTAGAAATGAAGATAAAGATTTATTCGAGGATCTTAGAACATACAAACTGGAAACAGAGATAGGCAAAAACCAGAAGTGTTCCAGAGAAGAAAGAAAAGTTCTTATAGTGAAAAGTACATTCTTGAGAATTAGCCGCCCTGCCTTCTTAGCCCTAGGATTGGTCCAGGAGATGTCAGAAAGTCTGGATACGTGAGTCCTGGGGAAGGGGGTAATCAGGGGGTTATACGGAGGTCTGGTGTATGTCCAGGCATTAACACAGGACTGGAAAGTTAAAAGAGTAAGTTACCAGGCTAGTTAGAACAAGAATAGTCTTTTCTCACGCCTCTACCTTCATAATGTTAATACTTTTAGCAGCTTGGTTAAAGTGGCTCCATTTTATATATCCCTTATCTTCACTCTTTCCTCAGGTGTAGGGTTGTGAAAATTCTTACAAAACAATGCACCGAGTTGCACTGTTGCTAAACTCATCACCTGTTTGCGGAATATTTTCCTATTTCCAGCTCTAACTTCTCCCATAGGACTGTACGTCAGCGGGAATGGATCCTGCGTCCAGAACCTCACACAGTTCCCTGGCTCAGTGACTGGTTCTCGGACTGAAGCGTCGTTCCGGTGTAACTAAGTTGAACTAAAATTCTTTGTAAATCAGTGATCACCGCTGGGGTTACCGAGAGAATCCAGAATAAAGGAATCTATCGCATTTAGAAACTATCACTCCTTGGTTCGTGGTGATAGGCCAACATTTTAACATATCTTCGTTTTCCTACTTACACTGCGCTATTGTGGGAAATTCTTTTTTCTTTTTTTTTTCCACGTTCATCGATTTAAAAGATACATATTTACCTCTCCCTAAAGTTTGGCTTCTTGACTTTCCTTTGCGATTGGCTGCAGACCATCTTAATGTGATTGGTTAAAGCATCTGCCCTTTACCTTTCCCGTGCTGCGACGGAGGAAATGGAAAAAAATAGTGTTTTAAATCTATTTTATTGGCTTCCGTGTAGCGACGTAGGGCTAGAACTTGGGTACTTCAAAAATATGATTGGCTTTTATGTCCGTCAGTCACACTGCCGGAAACCAATTCTATTGCCCGGTTGGAGGGAGGGGCTTAGGCTGGAAGGGTTTTCATTGGTTCGGAGCGCTCCAGCTCGCGACGCGAGCCCGTACCCGCTTGGTTGCCGTGGTTGCAGGCCGGGCCCAGCCGCTCGCCCGCTGACAGCGAGGCTTAGGGAGAAGGGAAGTGGGTCGGTGGGTCGGTCCGGAGAGAGGATCCAGCAGCCGGGCCCGCGCGGAGCTGTTGCCATGGCAGCCGCCGCCGGGGACGCGGACGAAGAGCCGCGCTCGGGCCGCTCCAGCTCGGATGGCGAGTGCGCGGTGGCGCCGGAGCCGCTGACGGGCCCCGAGGGCCTCTTCTCCTTCGCGGACTTCGGGTCTGCGCTGGGCGGCAGCGCGGGCCTCCCGAGCCGGGCGTCCGGCGGGGCCCAGTCTCCGCTGCGCTATCTCCACGTCCTGTGGCAGCAGGACTCGGAGCCCCGCGATGAGCTGCTCTGCAAGATCCCCGCCGGCAGGCTGCGGCGCGCCGCCAGGCCCCACCGCCGCCTCGGGCCCCTGGGCAAGGAGGTGCACGGTGAGGAGCGCGCGGGGGGCGGGCCGGCCCTCCGCCGGGAACAGGCCCCGACCTCACCCCTGCCCCTGCCCATCTGGAGGCCTCCCCGCCCTCCCCCGCTCGCCCCGGCGTCCGATCCAAGAGCCCAGAGTGACACCCCCGGGTCTCCTTTCAGTAGTAATAATTATCACGCATACCAGTAACTGCTATGGACTATGAATGTAAAGAAAAAAAAAAAAAAGCATTCTGCTCAGAACCAGTCCCCCCAGGCTTTTCACACTGGGTAACTCCTGAATAGAAACTTTCCACGACTCCAGGGGTTTATTAGTAGATAATAACATGGGGCACTGCGGAATACTTTTACTGTCGGAGAGGGGAGGCCAGAGCCTGTAGCCAAGTCCTACCAACTTGTTTTAGTGCACAGACCTCGATTGGACTCCTCTACTTCATTCCGCCTTAAGCAAACTATAGAACCTTTCAGCCTTAGTTTTCTCATCTGTGAAATGAGTACAATACTTGCTTTACAGAGATTTTTGGGAGAGTTAAGTAAGGTAATGCACGTATAGATGTCAATCTGCTTTTGTTGTGCACCAAACACTGTTGTGATCATTTCTAATCCTCACAGTAAATTCTCATTGAGATCCAGATACTGATCCCATTTTACGGAAGAGGAAACTGGCTCCGAGAAAGTGCCTTCCTCCAAGTCACATAGCTAGAAACTGGTATTAGACCCCAGGTCTGCCAGACTCAAACTTCTGCTCTGATGTGTCTACCGTATTTGACCATTTTTCTGGTGACAAAGGCATGGCTTTCAACTAGCCTCTAATATAGAGGTAGTGTCATTGTAGGAGAAATCACCAAATTTAAGTAAGGCATTTGGGCATGGCTTATTTTAAAGGAGGATATAAGATTATCTGTGTCATCTGTTCACAGAGAGCTTCCACGTAAACATCTCATTTTGTCTTTGCAATAACTCACGGCTGTCAGGACGGAGCTCAGCCTTGTTTTGCCAAGGATAGACCTGAGCTGGGGTAGCTAACTGCTCAAGGCCCCCAGCTGCTCCAGGTGCTCCAGAATGTGGCTTCTGCACTATTGTGCCCCGTTCCTCCTGGTGCCCGGGGCAGCCTCTTGTATCCTGGCTCCTCTTTCTCTTTAGGTGCTACTGTAGCTGCATGGTGGGGAACTAGGAAGCTGTGCACTTTCTGCTTCACTGTGGCAGCTGCTGATTTTTGGTTTTTTACTGGTACTCTGTTACTCTCTCCACAGCTCTGAAGAGGCTGAGGGACTCGGCCAATGCCAACGACGTGGAAACAGGTGAGTGTGCAAAGCGGATCCAGCCCCGTGGGCTGGTTAGGGAAGAAAAATCCAGGTAACCGATACCTGGGAAGACGGTGCTTGAATTCATCCCGTCCGACAGCTCACCCTGTGGGCCCTGCTTCCCGTAGTTACTGCTTCACTGCAGTCATTTTGCAGAAGACTTGTCTGGCTTAGGTGCTCCCTCTCCCCATGCTTCCCCGTCCATGAACTTCCTGATGTCTTAGTGCTTACCGCCCTGTGGGCTCCTTGATGGTGGGGACACATCTGCTTTTGTATCGCTGACACCCAGCAGGTTAGGAACTTGGGGGACAGTCGGTTTTAGCTGCCAGGGGAGCCACCATCTGCACAGAGCAGCCACCTTCAGCTGCTCACTGAGGCTTTGAGGTGGTTGGGTCAGTGGTTCGCAAACTTGTTTTTTGGCAGAACATCTGGAAGGCAAGGGAGGGGCTCCTAGCAGGACACCACTCTGGTTTTCTTGTCATTGCTCTCTAGCGTTCACCAGCTGATAGGGCAGTAGCAATATCAAAGGTTCAACGGCAAGTTAGAGGGAAAAAGTTAATTTTATCCATTGATTTAATCCTTTCTGTGAATCAGGGGAAAGTGGCCGCTTCGTTCCTACGGCTGCTGTAACAAATTACCGCAAACACAGTGGTATGAATCAACACAAATGTGTTATCATACAGTTCGGTGGGTCAGAGTCCAACACAGGTCTCACGGGCTGAAATCCAGGTGTCTGCAGGGCTGTGTTTCCTCCTGGAGGCTCTGGGCGAGAGTCTGTCTCCCTGCCTTTCCCAGCTTCAGGATCAGCCGCAGTGGACTGAGTCCTCGCTCTGCCACTGCCGTCTCTGTGGATCTCACCGCAGGGAAAGGGTCTCTGATTTCAAGGACTCAGGATAAAATTGGGCCTGAGTAATCCAGGATAATTCCTAGCTCAGGGCCCCGAACCTTAATCACACCTGCAAAGTCCCTTTTTGGTGTGTAAAGTAACATATCCATAAAGTCTGGGGACTAGGGCGTGGCATATTTGGGAGCGGATCCTTGTCTGCCTCGTGTGGACATCGTTCTGTTGTGGTGGTGGGATACTGTGGTCAACAGATAAAATGTGAGCATAGATTAAGGCCAAAGGACAGGAAAGCCCACGTCCAGCAGGCGTGGAGAGGAGGCCGTTTACCTCGGGAGCTGGGGTGCTGCACTGCGGGCCTGGGAATGGCGCCCTCATCCTGGCGGAGCAGAGGGAGCAGGCCTGGAAACTGGAGCGCTTTTCCACAAACTTTCATATTTTGGAATATTTAGGCAATAACCTGGATAGCTTTTCAAGGAAAAATGACACGAGTTTTCTTTTTAATATCTCTAGTGTATGACCAGAGAATATTTTAATTATGCTTCCCTCCCACAGAAAGTCTAGTTCATCTCCTTTTGGTTTTTTTCTAACTATAAGAGAAAGTTTATTTAGAAAGTCACAGAGGTAGAAAAAGTGAGCAGTGGAAGAAATGGGCTCAGGAAACAGGTTATGGAGGCAGCAGAAGGGGCCCCGGAGCTTAGGAGAGAGAGGGTAAAGGAAACTCTCCTGGGGGGAGGGTGTCCTCCTGGGAGGGAGAGCGCACCAAGTCTAGTTCACCTTGAATCAGGTGTTCGTGTGGTGGTTTTATTATTTTGATAGAAAAGATGTAATTCAGAGCCTCTAACACACCCTTCTTCACATCTAAATGGCTCTCAGATTTACCAGGCTCTTGCAGGCCTCTGATGGTGAAACTGGCTGTAGGATTAGCATTTTTCTTTCTTTCTCTGCATATTTATTATTGTGGGGTTTGTTTTTTGGTATAGTTTAGCAATTACAGTGGGCACAAAATTTATCCTTTGCTATTGTTAAATCATAAGTGCTTTTCTGTGAGTTCATAATCATTTAAAATATTTTAAATATGGAAATAATATATGCATTTAAAAATGTTTTGGAAATTAGAGAAATATACAAGCAAAACATCCATAATGTTAGGAGAGGAACTAATCTCTATTAATGTTTTGGTGACTCTCCTTCCGGTTCTTCTTCCTACACAGAGGAATTTTCGTCATGGGCTTGCACACTGTGCTGTACACACAATTTTGTAGCCCGCATAATTTTTGTATATCATAAACATTTTTCATGGTCCTTGTAACCGTTTGTTTTTCAAAATGGAAGCATCGTTTATTCCTATTTATAAAATGAATGTATGACTTAGTGATATTTCTGAAGCTTATAAAGAGCAAAAATCATTTTATAATTCCATTCCCAGTCATAATCACAATATTTAATCGATGCACACTATGCCTTTAAAGGGGCAAAAACACCTTAACCAGTTTGGCTCGGGGATAGAGCATCAGCCTGCGGACTGAAGGGTCCTGCATTCAATTTCGGTCAAGGGCATGTACCTCGGTCGCAACCTCGATCCCCGGCCCAGGTTGGGGCATGTGCAGGAGGAACTGATCGATGTGTCTCTCTCATATCGATGTTTCTCTCTCTCTCCCCCTCCTTTTCACTCTCCTAAAAATCAATGGAAAAATACCCTCGGCCTGGCCAGGCATAGCTCAGTGGTTGAGTGTGGACCTAAGAACCAGGAGGTCATAGTTCGATGCCTGGTCAGGGCACATGCCCCAGCTGCAGGCTCAGTCCCCAGTAGGGGGCATGCAGGAGGCAGCTGATCAATGATTCTCTCTCATTATTGATGTTTCAATCTCTCTCCCTCACCTTTCCTCTCTAAAATCAGTAAAAATGTATTTTTTAAAAAATGTCCTTGGTTGAGGATTAACAAAAAAAGGAGGGCCAAAAAAGAGTGATTTAGTCACATATTTGCACGTTGGTATTTCATTTCTTTTCTTTTTTTTTATTGATTTTTTACAGAGAGGAAGGGAGAGGGATAGAGAGTTAGAAACATCGAAGAGAGAGAAACATCGATCAGCTGCCTCCTGCACACCCCCCACTGGGGATGTGCCTGCAACCAAGGTACATGCCCTTGACCAGAATCAAACCCGGGACCCTTCAGTTCACAGGCTGACGCTCTATCCACTGAGCCAAATCGGTTAGGGCGGTATTTCATTTCTAAGATAATTTCCCAGGTATAGGATTATTACATCAAAGAGTATGCCTTTTTTTTTTTTAATTGATTTCAGAGAGGAAGGGAGAGAGAGAGAGAGAGAGAGAGAGAGAGAGAGAGAGAGAGAGAGAAACACCAATGATAAGAGAGAATCATCAATTGGCTGAGAGAGAGAGAGAGAGAGAGAGAGAGAGAGAGAGAGAGAGAGAAACACCAATGATAAGAGAGAATCATCAATTGGCTGCCTCCTGCATGCCTCATTGGGGATCGAGCCCACAACCCAGGTATGTGCCACCGGGAAACGAACCCATGACCTCCTGGTTCATAGGTCGACACTCAACCACTGAGCTATGCCGGCTGGGCGAGTATGCCTATTTTGATGGCTTCTAGTAGATGTTGCTAAAATGCATTCCAAAGACTGTAACTGCACAAATCACGAAATAGGACTGGATACCTTCGGTTTCTGTCTCTATGATACTGGCTATCTTTTGGTGATTGCACTGATGAACACTAAGATAGCCTGAAGCTCTTATGTCTCCTCCACTCTCCTAAACCTTTTCCTTCATCCACTTATTCACTCAGCCAGCAACATTCATTGAACAATGTAAGTAATATTAAGATAAACCAAACCAAACCCCTACAACATAGTTGGAGAAGAAGAATATTAAAGCAATACCATTTCTAAGATAAAACTCCTCCAAAAAACGAAGTTATGTATTCAGTTGGAGAGGTGTTAGTTCTGGAGGCAGAAAAGCCTGGGTTTATATCCCAGCGTGGCCTCCTGAACACACGTGCTCTGTGCTGGAGTCTCCTGGTCTGTAAAATGGACGTGAGACCTTGCTGGGGGGCGAGGGGCTTGGCAGTCAGATACCTGACACCAGCCTGGGGCTCAGTGTACAGCAGCAATTACTCTGAAAGAGCAGGTGAATGTCAGAGCAGCAGGATGAAGAGGGCATGAGAAGCAGGACGGGGTCTGGCTAAGTCAGCTGAGGAGACAGGAAGGATTCATGGAGGGGGAGATATCTGGGCGTTGTCGGGAAGGACTCAAGTCCTTGAGAGGTTTGCTGAGGCAGACGAAAATGCTGCCCTAAAATGATGTCTGGCAGCAATTTCTCCATTTTCGTTGGACATGTACATCTAATACCTAATGCCTCCCCTTTTAAAATGGCTCCATACTTTTCGAAGAAGGAATGTCACATCCATTATTCTCATCACAGCAGCTCTGGAGTTGGCAGGGCAGAGATTACTCCCATTTGGTGGTGAATTAGAGCCCAAAACAGCCTTCTCGCTCCCAGCCCAGCTCTTTCCACTGCCCATGCTATTGGCAGTGTCTTCCTTTCCTTTTAGCTTAGCTTAGCCTGGGATTAGTCTGTGTGGCTCCAGAACCTCTGCTCTGTCCACTCTAAAGGGCTGCCTCCTGGGAGCAAAGTGAGCCTCGAACAACAGCTGGGCAGCCGTGTCCAGCTGGAGTAGGTGTGCATCTAAATTCAGGTCGTGGCACGGGACTGGGGATTTCTGTGACTCTAGAATTCCCGACTCTGAGGGCCAGCATCCTTCTACGATGTCCTCTCCCTAGACAAGTAGTTGGAGCACCCAGAATCTGGCCATCCGTGGTACCCTCAGGAGAACAAGTCCCTTGAGGGTAGTCCCCGTGGCACTAGCTCTCCCATGCATGATCAGAGCCTTGCCTGGAAGGGCCCCTGAGCATCCCTCCATCCCCTGGGACAGCAGCTTAGCTAACACTGTCACTCCCCCCCCCCCACCCCCATCTTGGTGGTCCCAGTGCAGCAGCTGCTGGAAGATGGTGCAGACCCCTGTTCAGCGGATGACAAGGGCCGCACAGCTCTACACTTCGCCTCCTGCAACGGCAATGACCAGATTGGTGAGTCCTGGAGGGGGAGGAGTGAGCGGCTGGAAATGCTAGTTGCCTCCCTCCGGAGGCGCTGGGGAAGACCTGTCTGCACAGCCGGGCGGTGCCCGCTCCTCTCCGAGCCTGTGGATCTGGCACTGCGAGACTAGGGAAGGGGTTCAGCTGGGGAAAGACTATGATTGCCTCCGCGGTTGGGGCCAGTCCTTCAAGACATCAGGCCACGTTTACTCAGTGCCCAGACCAGCAGCGGGACAGCCCTTTTATTTAGGAGTCTTTTTTGGGTGGGGTATAAGGTATAAACCGAACTCTATATATCTACCCTGGTGTAATCACCACCCGGATTAAGATTTGAGCAGGCACATCACAAAAGATACATAAATCATCAAAAGACATAAAAAATATATTAAACATCATTAATCACTAGGGAAATAAAAATTGAAAGCATGGCTTCCGGTCAAGATGACAACGTAGGTAAATGTGGTCTCACATTCGCGCACAACCACATCAAAAACACAAGTCAACTACAGAACAACCGTCGTTCAGAACCACCCGAAATCTAGATGAACAGAAGTCCTACAACTAAGGATATAAAGAGGCCACACATAGACACAGACAGCAGTGAGGTGATTACAAGAAGGAAAGGGGGGGCGGGTAGGAGAGGGTAAAGGGGTGATAAATGGTGATGGAAGACTTGCCTTGTGGTGGAGAACACACAATACAACATACAGATTCTGTATTAGAGAATTGTACTCATGAAACCTATATAATTTTATTAACCAATGTCACCCCAATAAATAAGAACACCCCCCCTCCCCCAAATCTTAGTCCTGTAACACTGCATAGGGCAGGAGGCCCTCCCAGAATGCTCAGTTCCTGGCCCTCGCCGTCCTGCACATGAACTCTATGAGTGAGCAAATGAATGAAACAAGGGACCATGTTTAGTTTCCGTATGCACACTTTGAGTGAGCCTCTGCAGCTAGGTTAGGGGTGGGGTTAGGGTCCAGTCCATGGGAGCCTCTGACAGCTCCTCTTGGGTTTCCCATTTCCAGTGCAGCTGCTCCTGGACCATGGGGCCGATCCCAACCAGCGAGATGGGCTGGGGAACACGCCGCTGCACCTGGGTAAGTGCCTGCAGAGCTGCCAGGACACCTTCTCTGTGGCCCAGACAGGCTCCTTTGGTGAAGAGCCTGGGGTCCTGCAGGCTCCCAGCAGGACCTCCTATCATCTCGGGAGAGCCTTAGCTCCCAGTGTGGGTGCCATGGACTTCCCGGGCAGTCACTAGCTGGCTGTGCCCTGAGCGGAGCTGATTGAGGCACCTGAATTGGCTCAGCAGCAGCTCTGCTAGGGGAGGTGAGACCTGCAGCTGGTTCCTGCCCTGTGGCTGATTCACTCCATGGCTAACAGTGAGGCCGGTACCAGCTCCAAGCTCAGTGTCCCCACTGGCACAGGGAGGGAGCCGGACTTGATTGCTGAGTTCCACCGAGTTGCTGCTTTGGTGATGCCTTCCAGGAGGCATGACCTGGCACAGGCACACTCGGAGACAGTCCTGCTCCCTCCAGCAGGCACACAGGGCCAAGCCCTGGTGGTCCTGCACTCTCAAGTCCCTGTTCTTCCTCAGCGGCCTGCACCAACCACGTGCCTGTCATCACCACCCTGCTGCGAGGAGGTATGTGGCACCTTCCCCTCCTCCCTCCTCTCTCGCACCCTCACCCCAGTGTGCTCACCTCGGCCTGCTCCCACAGGGGCCCGTGTAGATGCCCTGGACCGAGCTGGCCGCACGCCCCTGCACCTGGCCAAGTCAAAACTGAGCATCCTGCAGGAAGGCCACTCCCAGTGCCTGGAAGCCGTGCGGCTGGAGGTGAAGCAGGTGAGTGCCCCTCTCATGCTCAGCCGTGGCACCCAGCAAGCACTGGACAGACACCCCGCCTCCAGCACCATGGCTCCTGGGTCACTTCACTCTGACCCCAGTTGGTACCTGCTCCACTGTGCCTCTTGGCAGCAGCGTTAGGCCTCTCTGTGCCTCCTAGCTGGGACCCCGCAGCCCAGCCCGCCCTCTCGTTTCAGATCATCCAGATGCTGAGGGAGTACCTGGAGCGCCTGGGGCGGCACGAGCAGCGGGAACGGCTGGACGACCTGTGCACCCGCCTCCAGATGACGAGCACCAGAGAGCAGGTGAGCCGTGGCCGCAGGTCCAGGCCCCGGTCTGGCAGGAACCACAGGGCCAGTCCATCCTGCTCTGAGCAGCCAGACCCTCATCGCAGAAAGAGGCCGTGGCTGTGGGTTGCAGCCCACTGTGACCTCAAGCCTCTGCCCACTTCCTTTGAAGCTGCTGGTGGCCCTTCTCTCTGGGTCTGAGACCACCTGCTGCCAAGGATTGACCCTTGGACAGCTGTTCACTGTCAGAGTGAAGCCACCACATGCCTCGGGAGGAGAGACAGTGCCTGCCCTCCAGGCCTGTGGTATTGGGAAGAAGACCTGGGGGCCTGGCACCTAGCCTGATCTTGGAACCCCCATGACAGAGCCTCCCTTTTGTCCCGCAGGTGGATGAGGTGACCGACCTCCTGGCCAGCTTCACCTCCCTCAGCTTGCAGATGCAGAGCATGGAGAAGAGGTAGCAAGAGGGGCTCCCTGCCTTCCGCCCCGCCCCTGCCCACCTGCCCACCTGCTCTCGTTAAAAGGAAAGCCTGACGCCGGGACTGGGAGCTGCACTTGTCTGCAAGGCCATCGTCCTCACCCCGGATGCTCTGGGCCAGAGATGCTCTCACCAACCTCAGAGCCTCTCCCGGCCATGGTCTCTGTCCTCTCTGAGCTGGGACCACAGCCCCAGCTTCTTCCTCTGGCCCCCGCGGCACTGCAGCCACCTCAGCTCTGGCCGGCCGGCGCGGTCCTGGCAGGGCTCACCCACTCCGTGGTCTCTGGCACCCTCAGCAGGCCCCAGGCCCTCCCCGTCTCTTCCCAGTCATGGGCTTGTTGCAGCCAGCAGGGCGTGGCTTCAGGCAGGTGCCCTCGGGCCCACGGAGCTTTTTGGAGGGCCCTGCGCCTCTCACCAGCATTAGATTTAGACTTGGCACCTGACTGTCAAGGACGCATTGCTGTGAGTTTCTCTGGGTGGAAGGAGAGGGTTGGTAAAGCCCAGACCCTAGAAATACAGGTTAGGAAGGACCCTGCTAAACCCAGAGCAGAAAAGCCCAACCCTTGGTCTCCCAGTCACGAAGCGCCAGGAGGGCATGGCAGCCTAGCTGTAGGGGGCTGAACAGTGGCCCCAAGGTGTCCATGTTCTCAGCCCAGGAACCGGTGGCCTCTGATGGCAAAAAGACTCGGCCGATGTCACGAGTTAGGATCTTCAGACAAGGCGGTTACCCTGATTGTCCAGGTGGGCCTGAGGTGGTCACAGGGGCCGTCTGAGAGGGAAGCAGGTCAGAGAGGAAGTAGGGGGTACGGTGACGGAGCAAGAAGCTGTTCATGCAAGGAAGGGGTCACACGCCAAGGAGTGCAGGCGGCCTCCAGAAGCCGGAAAAGGAAGGGAGTGGATTCTCCTCGGAAGGAACCAGCCCTGCCAACACCTTGACGTTAGCCCCGTCGGACTCTCTTAGAATTCAGCCATCCGAACTGTACGAATAAATGTGTGTTGTTTTAAGCCACTAAGTCTGTGGTCATTTGTTGCAGGAAACTAATATACTAGACAAGGCTCAGAACTCCCTGGGAAGGAGGGACCCACTCCCCTCCCCCCGCCGGAGCACATGCCCTTGTTGGGGACCAAGGGGAGGCACTGCCTGGCCAGCCCTCCACGGAGCCGTCTGATGACAGCGTGAAGGCAGTTTGCCTGGGTCATCAGTCAGGCCCACTCTGGCTCTGCCCCACTTCCCCTCCCACCACAGTGGGATTCTGGCTACTTTTCAGAGGAGGGGAGCTTGTTCCCCAAATCCCAGCTTGCTCAGATCTGAATTAAACTCCTGGCACCCAGGCGCTCCCAGACCCTGAAGAAAACGGGTTTCTGTAGGTACGAGGTACCAGCCCGGCTGCCTCCAGGCCCCTGTGGGGGGAGCCGAAAGCTCTACCAGGTGGGCAAGTTGAGGAGGGGAAGTGTGACCTCAGGAGTGGGGGAGAGGGGCAGAGGACGCAGTGAGATGCTGCTGCTGTGAGTGAGGGGAGCAGCGGAGTGAGGGGAGTGAGGAGGAGAGGTGCAGGATGGGGCAGATTTCTCCCTTTCTGTCCATGTTATCAGCTCCCCACTCGGGCACAAGGGCCTCGGATGAGCTTCCCTTCCCACAGGCACCTGCGGGGCCTGTGCCTGGACACGGCCTCCCTTGCCCAGGCCCAGCAGTGGGGCTGGGCAGGGAAGAGTCCCCGGCAGTGGAGGAGGACAGGAGGGAGGACTTCAAACAGGGGTACTCCTCTTGGGACCTGCTTCTCTGGGCCTTGCCCCACCTCACCCCCAAGGCCCGATCACCCTGGAGAGCTGAGCAAGATGTCTCAACCTCGGGTCCAGGGGGTTCAATTAATGCGCCCTTCGGGAGGTGCGAACTCCCTGACACGATGCAAGATGTTGTGTGGAGTGAACGTGTGTTTCTGATAAAGGGCCCATAGCTTTCATTATCAGCATGATCCACACTCAGAAGAGGTTAGGAACGCTTTTGTTAATCCTCATCCGGGGATTTTTGTAGAGAGAGTGGAAGGGAGGGGGAGAGACGGAAAGAGAAACATTGACCTTGAGAGACACAGGGATTGGTTGCCTCCTGCACACACTCCAACCAGTGCTAGTGATCAAGCCTGCAACCGAAGTACGTGCCCTTGATCTGAATCAAGCCCGCAGTCCTTCAGTCCTCAGGCCAACGTTCTAACCACTGAGCAACTGGCTAGGGCAAGGTTAGGGACTTGGGGAGCAGATAGGTGAGGGGCCTGCCAAGGACATCCTGGGGACTGGCTGGCCCTTCTGGGCAGGCTGCTTTGTACTGGCAGCGCTGGGGGGAGGGGGGGCATGCCGAGACCGAGGCTGCCGAGATGATTGTGTCTCCAGGACAGCCTGGCATGGAGCCCTGGCTCACTCCCAAGCCCTTGGCTGAACCAAACCATCCCCACCTGGAAATCGACATCCTCCACCCCGGTGGTGCCCCACCCATCCACCCCTTGCCCTGTAGCCAAATAGCCATGAGAACAGGCCGCTGGGGCAGGCGAAGGGGTCATTGTCCGCTCCCTCCCTGGCCACACAGACAGTGAACAAAGGGCTTGACAGGTGAAGGTGGCTTACAGGCCAGACAGGGAGGCAGCCAGACGATCTGCCTCGCCCCATTTCCAGCCAGGATTTACCCTGCACCCCCAAATCTGTAAGAGCCAGCCAGTTCGTGTCAGCCCCCGACACTGAAGTGAGTCAGAAAACACAGAGGGCCCTGAGCTGGCTGGGCTGGCGGGGGCAGGAGGGAGAACTCCACAGAGGTCGCCCACACAGGAGTTAGTTCTGTTACCAGCTGTTCCAGGAACGGCGTCTGTGGGGGAGGTGGGGGGGCAGCAAGAAGAAATCCATCGTTGTTGATTTCAACTTCTGGGAGGGTCCTTTGCTTTATACCTCACATTTGTTCATAGTAGAAACTGAAGGCCCAGTGCATGAAATTCGTGCACTTTGGTGGTGGGGGGGGGGTCTCTCAGCTCAGCCTGTGTCCTCTCACAGTCTGAGAGCCCTCTGGGGATGTCTAACTGATGGCTTAGGCCTGCTGCCGGTGTCAGTTGGACATCCTTAGCGCTGCCACCAAGGCGGGAGAGGCTCCTGCCACCACTGCTGCGCTTGCCAGCCCTGAACCCGGCTTCTGGCTGAGTGGCACTCCCCCTGTGGGAGCACACTGACCACCAGGGGGCAGCTCCTGCATTGAGTGTCTGCCCCCTGATGGTCAGTGCATGTCATAGCGACTGGTCGTTCCATCGTCAGGCTGAAACCGGCTCTCCGACATCCCGAGGGGTCCTGGATTGCAAGAGGGCACAGGCCAGGCCAAGAGACCCAACTGGTGCAAGATAGGGGCTAGGGAGGGACCACAGGAGGGCTCCAGGGCGTGTCTGGCCCATCTCGTTCAGTCCCAATTGGCCGAACCCCAGCAGCAAGCTAACCTACCGGTCGGAGCGTCTGCCCCCTGGTGGTCAGTGCACGTCATAGTGTGCAGTTGAGCGGTCTTAGCATATCATTAGCATATTACGCTTTGATTGGTTGAATGGGCAACTGGACAACTGGACACTTAGCATATTAGGCTTTTATTATATATAGGAGGATACTGAGCACTTGCGGTGCACTGGGCACTGTTCAAGGTGGGAACACAGCCGTGAACACAGACGTGAACACAGTCTGCCTGACCTGGCTCATGCCAATGATGGGAAGTGCTTGGAGCAGAATATTCACAGGTTCTCACAACCATCTGTGAGGTAACTGGCCTTGCGGCGAAGTGCAGGTTTGTCAGGGCGACCCAACCAGGCGGCCGGGCTGGAACCTGGATCCCCGCAGTTTCCTGCAGTTCCCACCAGGCCTGGAACTGAAGCCTTCTCTGAAGCAGTGTCCTGAAGCCGAGGGGGCCACATTTGTTGAGCTCCTACTGTGTGCAGGCCAGCCCTTCATACAAGCCCTTTGATTTAGTGTTTGCAGTAAAATGTGAGTAGCCAACATTCTTGCTCCCACTATTTACAGATGCAGAAAACTGAGGCTCAGAGAAAGGATTTGCTTGAGGTCAGATAGCCGGTGTGTGGGGCCCAGCCGGGGTCTAGCGTAATCTCTGCCAAGGTTCCCACAGTGCCAGTATGTCCAGTGCCCCTGGGACCCAGTCTGCAGGAATCCATAGGCCTTACTGAGCGCGTGTGTCTCCGTGAGCAGCCTCAGGTACAGGGGGGTCTGGCCATCTCCTCACTTAGCTCAGGGTACAGTGTGCGTGGTGGACAAGGCATGTCCCTGGTCCCTGGGAGAGGACAAAGGACAGCCCGAGGCGATGGGCTGAGCTGAGTCTGCAGTCATCCTTGCTGATCTTTGGTAGCTGCTTCCCAGGTGGTCAGAGCTGGCTTGGGACCAAGCAGGTGACTGGCTGGTCAGAGAGGGAGGTGGGACCAGGCCACAGAGGTCCTGAGGTCTGAAGGTAACAGACCAGGTGAGGCAGGCTGTCATTCCAACCGGAGGTCAGTTGTGTCCTCGCCCAGCAGGCACCAGGAGCTCTGGGAAAAGCCCCTCTCGGAGCAAGTCCCTGTCCCCCCAGCCCCCCCCCCCTGCCGGCTGCCTGCTCCCCAGACTGCTTCAGATGCTGAGCCCATGCCAGAGTGAGGAGGCCAGGAGGCTGGACCGAGGCCTGGGTCACCCCAACAAAGACCCTGCTCCCCACCAGCTGTGGGGCCCAAAGGGCATTCCAGCCCCAACCCCTGATACTGGCTCACCAGCTGACACCCAGGCCTCAGTGCCTGCAGGGAGAGGTGGCAGCTCACGCTACAGATGAGGAAACGGGCTCAGGGAAGCAAAATAATCCTGCCCAGACCAGGGACCGGAGTGTTCCCTCATCTCTATGACTGGCCCGGGCAGCCTGGGGACTCTCCCCCTCGGGAAGCCGGGAGGATGCAGGTGCTGTAGAAGTACTTGCCAGTCAACACATCCAGAGGGTCAGAGGTGGATGGGTCACGCCTCCTCAGCTGGAGACCAGGATCTGCCTGGGGGAGCCCTTGTAACCTCCAATGGGGCCCCGCTCAGGCAGAGAGCTGAGTGCTGCAGCCACTGAGGCTCAGCGAGGTCAGGGTCAGGAGGTGCAGGAGCCAGAATTCCAACCCGACAGTGTGGCTCCAAGTCCGCCTTGACCCCTCCTCTATGCCACCTCTCTGAGTTGACCTGGCAGGTCCACCCAATGCCCAGCACCACCGCCATCCAGAGCACCCCCAGGTACTCCAAGCTGGCACTGTGCCGCTCACCCCTTCCTCGCCACCCTTCCTCCTGCTTCCGTCTCACACCTCCACTGAGCCTGGGCCACTGAAACAACATGGCACCGAGCAGATCCCTCAATAAATCAGGCTTGTCCTCACCCTAGACACCATTCCAGCCTGCACAGCCCGGCCCTCTGGCCTCAGGCCACCTTGGATCCAGCTGGCAGCTTGCAAACGAGTCCTGCATCAGGGCTGAGAAACTGATGTTCACTAATAGGAAACCTTGGGTACTTAATTGGTATTGATGTCCCCAGATACACACCTCAGAGTTGATAGATGATGCTGTGCCTGCTAGCGTTAGGCAGGAAGAGAGTTGATTAATACAGCTGTGCCAGGGCCCTCATCTCACCCACCCTCCCCCGGACTGAGTTTTAGCCCCAACTCTGGTTGCTATACAGGGGCGGGGCGGGGGGGGGGGGGAAGTGGGAGGGAAGCTGACCTTATTTGCACATCCAAGTTCCTCTCTCTTCCTCAACCAACTCCTTCCTGCCTCTTCCCTGAAAACCATGGAACTGAAATCAGACAGACGTGCTGAAGACCCCAGTTGTGTTTCTGGCTAGCTCTGTGATCTTAGGTAGTTACATAATCTCTCTGAGCCCCAGTGTTTTCGTCTTCAAACTCTAAAGCAGATGAGACACAGGTTCTAGGCCAAGCGCAAGACCTGAAAGGTAGCAGGGTGGCCAGCACCAGTGCTCTGTGGACACCCCTCACCACGCCCCACAGGCCCCTCACTCTCAGCAGGTTCCCACCGAGCTCAACATCTTCCCCCTCAAACCTGACCCTCATCATCCCCACTGTCACTCCCAATAGCCCAAGGCAGAGGTCGGGGGTGTCACCCGGGACACCCCCCGCCTCCCCCCACATGTTCAGTCACCGAGTCCCGACAACTGTACCTCCTAAGGGGCTGTCCCATCTGTCCGTCTCCCCAGTCTCCCCACCCACTGCCAACGCCTTAGGTACCGTCATCTCTGGGTTCTCACTCCAGCCTCCTAACTGCCCTCCCTGCACTTCCATCCCAGGAAAGCCTGCCTGGCAGCCAGAGTTCCCTAAAGAGTACATCTGATCAGGTTATTCTTTCCGTAAACACCTTTCGGTGGCCTGCCCTGGCCGGGTGGCTCAGTTGGTTGAAGCGTCGTCGCACACAACAACATGTTGTGAGTTCAATTCCAGTCAGGGCACATACTTGGGTTGGGAGTTCAATCCCCAGTTGGGGCACATAGGAGAGGCAACTGATTGATGTTTCTCTCTTTCTCTCTCTAAAAATCTATTTTAAAAAACATATCCTTCGGTGAGGATTAAAAAAAGATAAGAAAAAAGCAAAGACCCTTTCAGTGGCTCACCATTGTCCTCAAGACCAAGTACAGTCTCGGTTTCAGAGAAGAATTGACAGAATCCTTTGTGACTGCCCCTCCCTCTTCCTACTGGGCTCCCCCTTGCCCCGTTCCAGGCCCTGAGTGCGCCTGACTCAGGCAGCCATGCTCATGTTCTCTCTCCCTCTCCCCCGTCCGCCCTAATTAACTCCCACTTCAGGACATGGCTTCCAGGAAATCTTCTCTGCCTCTCCATGCTGGCTCGGGCCCTCCTCTGGACTCCCACACTCTCCGGTGCCTCCGTCTTTCTTTACTGCAAAGAACCCTGTCCTACTAAGCGCTCATACGTGAATGTTACAGGCCCATCCCTAAGAGGTTTGCACAAATAGGAGGGTGAAAGGGATGCAGAGTATAATCTCCCTCCAACTAACAGGGGTTCCTTCGCAGGCCCCCAGGCTGCCCCAGGCCCAGGCTGAGACCTGGCAGGGGGCTCCGGTCAGGTGGCTTCTCCTGGGCCCTGGGGCAGCAGCCAGGGCTCGCTCAGCCTCTCCCCCAGCCCCTGCTGCCTGCCTCGGGCCCTGCAGGACTCACAGCGCTCTCCTAACCAAAGTTCGGTAACTTCTCACTGAACACCGTCCATAGGTTCCGTGACTTTAAGCAAAATGACATCTAACAAAACCAGTTTTATTACAGGCTAATAGATATCAACTAGCGTTAAGTTCCCATGGCATCTCCTCACCGTTATAACGCAACGACATTGAACGAAATGACGTTATTCAGGCACCTGCTGTATTAAGACCATCTGCTCTTCCAAGCATGTCATTAGCCCCCTGACGCAGACCCGGCGTCTCTGGGGCCAGGCCCAAGCCCAGCAGCAGGCCATCAATCTTCCTGCCAAATCCACAGCGAAAACCATTTCCCCGCCCCAGGCCAGGCCCTTGGCGGCAGCTTCCCTGCCCCAGGGCTCACAGAGCAGCCTCTGGATAGCCAGCCTCACACTGTGACCCCGGGCGCTCTGACCACATGTCTGATGGGGTCCCGCCCTCCTGAAACCTGCAGTGGTAACACCGCCTCGCCTGCCTGGAGAAAGCTCCTGTGCTCCAGCCGGCCTGGGAGGCCCTCGGGATCTCACTGCACCCCCTCCCGGCCGCCCTGGACCCCAGCCGCCTGGCTTCAGTGGCACGAGCCCGCTTAATGCTCCCGCCTGTACCCTGCCTTGGCACAGGCCGTTGCTCCACCTTGCAGGCCCTCCCCACCTTTTTCCAGAAAAGTGCATGGGACTCCTGCTCTGACTGCCCGGGAAGGCGGGAGTGGCCTCTGGGCCGGTCCAGACTGCGGCTCTCTTACAGCCCCTCCCACGGTGCTGTCCTTTCTTCTTTTGGTTTTTGGCTCCTGGAAGGGAGAGACCAGGTCAAACTCATGACACCTCTGTCTCCCCCCAAAGGCCTAGCTCAGGGCAGGCACTCAAATGTTTGGGGGCTAAAGGAAGGAGGGACAGGTCACGTCTTTCTTTCCCTGGCTTCTCTGACCTCGTGTATCAAATACCTGCCGTGTGCCTACACTGGGCCAGGCTGCACTGCCCTCCATTCATCAGGGCCTCTGGCTTCTTGATTCGGCTCCAGGGGCCAAAGAGACCTCCTTCAGAAGTAGGAGGCCTTGCCCTGGCCGGGTGGCTCAGTTAGTTGGAGCGTCGTCTCATACACCAAAAAGTGGCAAGTTTGGTTCCTAGTCAGGGCACATACCCAGGTTAGGGGTTCCATCCCAGTGGGGGCATGTATGGGAGGCAACCAATTGATGTTTCTCTCCCACATCAATGTTTCTCTCTCACTCTCTCCCCCTCCCTGCCTTCCTCTCTCTAAATATCAATTAAAAAATTTTTTTTAATGTAGGAGGCCTCAAAGTCCAGCCAGGCTGCCTGATAGTTGAGGAGAGACCAGGCCACTGTGGAGAGTTTCCACTGAGCAGCCCCTGCCCAGGGCCTGGGGTTTTATGCAGGTTCAGACTCGGACCCTGCGGCTCTCCGGCTGGGGGAGCCTGTCTCCTGCCCGTCCCAGATGGAGGCCGTTCCCAGTCAGTCACCTGTCCCTGCCTCAGAGGTGACTGTGGAGGAGCAGCAGCCCAGCAGGAGGTTCATCCCTTCCTTTGCTTTGCAGGCTCTCACCATTGCCGAGCAGCGAGCTCTGTCAGACGCGCAGATGTTTTCCCGATGCTGCCTGGCGCGTGAGAGCCATCCCTGGGGCCAGGCCCGGATACCAGCTCTGCCCCAAATTTGCTACTTGGCTCCTGTCAAGCCACCTTACCTTCTCGAGCCTCAGCTTTTGCTTCTGAGGATGGAGGTACTATTCCTTGCCTGCTCGGCCTGGAGGTGTGAGGCCACAGGGAGACCCAGGCCGTGCTGGGTGCTGCCCTCCAGGGCACACTCGGCTGCTGCGGCCGGCGGCGGCTGTGGAAACCTCGGCAGGGACACGGGAGGAGGAACACTGACCAGGAGTCAGGCCCCGGTGCCGGGCCATTGAAGCAGCTGCTCCCCCAGCTGGGTGTCTGCCTCCCCTGTGAAGGGTGACTGCGGCTCTGACCCCGGGGCCTGAGGCAGGTGGCAGGCAGTGACCAGGACCAACAGCTGCCTATGGTTAGGGAGGGGCCCTCCCAGAGTGCCCGGCAGCCAGAAGGTGTGCTGGGGAGGCACGGAGGCCGAAAGGTCTCAAGCCCCAGCCGGAGCTGATCGAGCTTATTGGCAAGCGGTGAGGGAGGGAGGGAAGTGGTCGGCTCTGCAACCACTGAAACTGATTTATTGGTTAATTCGGAGGTTTCCACCGCCACAGGCTGTGTGCTGGGAAAGGGAAGGAGGGGTCCACAGGGCAGCCAGGGCTGCTGGGAGGCCAGCTGGGACCGGAGTGTGGCAGTGTCTCCTGAGCCAGGAGCACCACATGGCTAAGGCAGGCGCAAGGGGTTTGGGTCAGGCAGTGGGCCTAGGACGTGAAGCCCATGAGGCCTGAGTATCTGAACGGCACTCTCCTAAGGAAGGGGACTGGGAGCCCGGAGGTTAGGGTGTGGGGAGCTGTGGGCTGGGGAAGAGGGCTGATCCAGAATCAGAAAGAACAAAATAAAACACACCTTGGAAACCATGGAAACTGAGAGCAGAGGCCTGGGAGGTGGAGGAGGGGAGGCTCTGTGGAGAATTAGACTGCAGTGGGGTTGAATCCAACCTCTGCCAAACACTAGCTATGTGACCCGAAGCAAATCACTAGGTCCCTCGGATTCTTGATTTCTTCAGCTGTAAAATGGAACACGTTATATTGACCCCGCAAAGCTGTTTTGATAATTCGGTTGGAGAATGTAACTCCACATAAGATACATAGTAAGTGCTTAATAAGCACTTGCCACCCTAGCTGCTAGTGTTAACCCAGAACGGGACGTGGAAGGGAGAGGGGCTTGGTGAAGGGTTGTGGGGGAAGCAGGGTTTAGAAGCTGCTGCTGGAGTTGGAGGGATGGGAGAGGGCCTGCTCTCCAGCCGGACAGTCTGGGGGCTGCCCGTCTAGGGGGTGCTCTAAGCTGTATCCACCCATTTTCACCACCCAGGGGTGTCCACTGGGCTGGAACCCCAGCTCAGCCACTGCTCCCGGGCTTCTGGCTTAGCCGCATCCCCCCGCCCCCCCCCTAGCAGCGTCTGGCCCTGGGGGAGGGGGGACAGACACAGGACACCCAGCAGAGTGGAGGTGGACAAGGTTTATTTCGGTCCTGCGGTAGTCAGGGCTGGTGCAGGCCCCTCCCCGGGCTCTCCGCCCCAGCCACCACCCGCCGGCAGTCTCCCCCGAGGCCGGGCGTCCCCGGGGCAGCCCACAGGGCCCGAGGACGCCGGTCGGATGCGACGGAGGGCGCGGCGGGAGCCCGGGGGGCAGCAGGCGCGGCGGCGGCGGCGGCGGGCCCCGGGCCACAGGCGGCGGAGGCGCGCGCGGAAGTGGCGGGAGGCGAGCGCGTAGACCAGCGGGTTGAGGCAGGAGTTGGCGTAGGCGAGGCAGTGCGAGGCCAGGCGGCAGGCGTAGGTGGCCGGGCTGAAGGCGAAGCGGCCGTACCAGAAGCAGAGGATGAGCGCGTGGTGCGGGCCCCAGCAGAGCGCGTACAGCGCCGCCACCGCCAGCATGGCGCGCCCCGCGCGGCCCGTGGCCCTGCGCCGCGCCTCCGCCGCCGCCGCGCCCGCGGGGCCCACGGCCGCCCACAGGAAGCGCAGCGTGCGCGCGTAGGCCAGGCTCACCACGGCCACCGGCAGCAGGTAGCCGGCGGCGAAGGTGGCCACGTCGAGGGCGCGGCGGCGCGCGTCCTCCCAGGCGGGCACGCAGAGCTCCAGCGCGCCGTAGCGCACGGTGCCGTAGTAGCTGAGGTAGGGCGCCGAGAAGAGCGCCGCCAGCAGCCACACCAGGCCCACCGCGGCGCGCGCGTTGCGCGGGGTACGCAGGGCCCGCGAGCGCAGCGGGTGCCGCACGGCCAGGTACCTGCGGGTGGGCGCCAGGTCAGCGCGGCGGGCGGGCGGGCGGCGGCCCGCATCCGCACCCCCCCCTCCCGCGCCCCCACCACGGAAACGCTGCGAGGGGACCTGGGGGTTGGTGGAGCAGTGGGGGTTACCACTCGACCTGCCTCCCAGGTGGTGGTGATTAAGGGGGTTCAGGGGCAAAGCGCTTAGAGAAGTGCCTGGAGGTACAGAGAAAGTGACTTGGCCGAGGTCATCAGCTAGACAGTGAGCCTGGATTTGACCCCAAGTTTCAAGCCGTGAAAGCAGCTATGAATGATGTCAACCCGGGCCAGGCATGGGTGGTAATACATATCTGAGTTCTTTCGTGTATTCCTTTTCCCATTCGTTCCACTCACAGAGCCCCTAGCATGTGCCAGACCTGGTGAGGGCACTTGAGACACAGAGACCTATTGGGGAAGCTCATAATGGAGTTGGGGAGGGCAGGATGGTCCCCTCAAGCCCGCCCTGCAGGTGCCCAGAGACTGGAAGGTGGCGGCCAGAGAGCTGCTCCTTCCTCTCTCCCATCTCCCTTTTGGGTCCCCCGTTCTCTCTCTCCCAAGGCCAATGAGCATCTGTTCAGGTCTTCCCGCCCCGGCCCAGCCCCAGCCCGGTTCCAGGCACACCTGTCCACAGAGACGGCGGCCAGCGTGAAGCTGCTGGCGTACATGGTGAGGTAGATGAGCAGGTGCACAGCCTTACAGACAAGGGCCCCAAAGAGCCAGGCGTCCAGCGTGTAAATGGCGGCCTGGAAAGGCACGCAGCACAGGATGAAGCAGAGGTCGGCCACGGCCAGGTTGAGAATGAACAGATCCGTGGTGCTGCCAGGCTCCTGCCAGGCATTGGGGCCGGGCTGCAGCAGCACTGCCAGCACCAGCCCGTTGCCCACCGTGCCCAGCAGGAAGATGAGGGCGAAGACCACGGGCACTGCCACAGCCCCCACGCTCCCTGGGCTGTCTAGCGAGCTGTTGTGGGCATCAGCCATCTCTCCAACAGATGATCACCTGGGAAGAGAAGCTGGACTTCTCAGGCAGGGCTCCCAGCCCTGGCCACTTGCCCCAGGGTCTAGTTTCCTCCGCCTGGGCCTGGCTAGATCTCCTGGGCTAGAAGCTCCTGGAGGGGGTGGGGTGGGGGGACAGAGACCTACTGTGCAAGCTCCTGGCAGTTACACTGGTGTCTGAGGGGCTCTCAGCTTCCTAGAGAGCACCCCCATAGTGCTAAGTGTGAAGGGCTGATGGGGAGGTGAGGGACACCTCCAACCAACGATGCAGGTAAAGACACAGGCAGAGACGGGGAGGACATGGAGGGTGAGTAGGGGGGGACCCCAGCCTCGGGAGCAGGTATAGTTTCTTCTCAATGGGGGATCTGAAGCTCAGGGGAGACTCTTGGACATGGGTCAAGGCCAGCAAAACCTGGGTGACATCCCTGCATCATTGGAGAGTCCAGTTTGGTAAGAGCCCCACAGTAGCACAGCTGGGAACACCATGTATAGGTCCCTGCCCCCCCCCCTTTTGCACATGAGGAAGTCAAGGCTCAGAGAGGGCACACGGGAAGCTGAAGATCGCACTTTGAGTGGCAGATGTGGGGCTGTTGCCATCCTGGTACTGACTCCCAGGCTGGAGCGCTCACGAGAGCCTGTAACAGGTGCTGCTGTGAAAACCTGTGTGCGTGCATGTGCGTGTGCACGTGCGTTTGTGCAAGCTGTGTCCTCCCTCACCCCTACCCCACCCCACATCGGCTACTACCTGCGGATTCCCCCTGAAGCCTGGGACCTCTAGGTTGGTGGGACAAATTAAGGGCAAGGGGGAGAGGCAGGGGGAGGTAAGAAAATAGATGCCTCCCCCCCCCCCCCGAGCATGCAACAGACCCTCCCAGTGCAGGATGGGCAACACCTACCTGGATCCTGGGCACTAGGCCCCCGCTTGATCCTGGGTGAACCAGTCAGGCTGGGGCTGCCTCCTGGCTCCGTGGCCACCACTTGGTGCCTCCCTGCAGATGGAGAGCTGCCTCTCACTTCTCCCTCTTCTCCTTTAAGGCCCCTCCTCTGCTGAGCCGGACTTGGGCAGTCCCTCCAGAGTGCCCACTGGCCACCTCCTCCTCAGTCCCGGATTCCCCCAGGTGGCATGCTCTTCTGCCAGGCTCTCCTCTGCCTCTTTGCTTTGCTTCCTTTCTGCAGTGAGTAACCCATTGATCTTGCTCTCTGAGAACTGCTTTGTAGTTAACCCCTCTGTGCCCAGGGCCCTGCCTGAGGATTCCACTCCCCATCCTCCCCTCTCCCTGCTCCAACCCAAGTTGAGAAAGGATTCCTAGTCTTGAATGGGGTGTCGTAGGCTGGGAAACCAGAATGAGTCCCTTTTCTGCATTCCTCAGGTGGGACTCCTCCCCCAGACCCCGAGAACCTTGAGACCTATCAGCGTGGTCCAGGGGTTCAGTCTGGCTGGAGACTGGAGAGTTTATGTACCAGCCTAGAGTCTTGCTTTAGCCAGAGGGCAATGGGGAACTAGTAAGAAGTTCTAGAGCAGGGATATAACCTGCCACTTTATTCTGTAATTAGTTTATCATGGCTGCGGTGAAAAGGATGCACAGATTGGGAGTGATCTAACGAGTGACCTGTTAGAGGCCTCTTTACATGCAACAGCCAAACAGGTTAAAGGTCTTGGAGAATGGCTGACTCAGTCAAGGGGTTCTGGCCTGACCTCTTAGAGGAGTGGACCGCATGGCCAAAAGGGATAGAGGCCGGCACCTAGGGGGCAAGGTGCCGACTGCAAGGAGTTAAGGGAGAGATGTGGTAGGGACTGCATGCAGTCTTTCCAGAAGCTGGGAGGGTGGAAAGAATGTCCAGGGGGAAGTCTGGGAGAGTGGAAGTAGTATGAGGGGGTGCTGATGAAGCCAAGCCTTGCATCAAGGCCAGAGGAGCTAGGGAACTCTTCAAAAGCGGCTCCTTGCAGGCCCCGGGGTTCTGTGAGTGCTCAGAGTGCTGCTCTAAAGCCTGATGGCTCTCACTCCAGCTGCAGAGCATCTTCGATTTTTTGGAAGCAGAGACCCCCTAAACTGAAGGTATTCCGACTGAGACCTAGACTCTCCAAATCTGAATCCAGAGCTAGCAGACTGATTAAGGCATTCCCGTGGGATCTTATGATCACTGAAAGGCAGACTTGGAGGATCCTAGACTGGGTGTGCTGCGGTTTTAGGATCACAACCACCCTTTATGAATTGAAATGCACCAATCGACTCACAGAAGCCTGGACTCACTAATGTGGCAGGCCTGCACCTGGGAAGCCCCGAGATCCCTAACATACTATCCTACCTCCCTTGGGGGCCCCAAGCCCACAGGCCACTCCTTACTCTTGGCTGGGCTCTAGCAAACTGGGGGAACTCCCAGCAGCGGTGAAGCTAAGCAGCTTTGATGGTAGACGCAGAGGGGGGGATGGAGGGACCACAGAACGCCTGGCCTTGGGGCCGGCAGGAGGGCATGTCCCCATGCCCAGCACCAGCGCGCCTCTAGCACCCCTCCTCCCTTCGCTCCGACTTCTGTTCCTGGCGCCACAGCTTGAACCCCGTGCCCACTGCAGAGGATGTGGATTGTGTGCCCTGGGAGCGGTCCCCCGAGCCTCCAGCCCTGCAGTAAGAAGTGCCGCTGACCCATGACTGGCCCTCAAGCCTCTTGCGAGTGTCCAGTATGTGCCCAAGCCCAACTGCATGCAACCAGAGCTGCTGCTGCCCATGGTGCTTCCTACGGCCCCTCCGGATGGCAGGGGACCAGGGCTACGACATTCTGGTCAGCCGCACGGTGTGCCAGTGGCCAGGCGCAGGATGTCACAGTCCTACAGCTGCTTGTGTTGTCCATTGGGGGAAGCTAGCCAACAGATAGTGGGCCTGAGCCGGGTGCTCTGGCTCCGCTGGGTAGGGCGCACCCACGGTGATGTGACTGATCGTGGCTGCCAGGTATGTATTGTGCCGCCGGCAGACCTTACATATCAAGCTACAGGCTATGCACCCTTGCTGCGGCAGCAGTGCATGTGGCACCAGGTGCCTTCCCCTGGTGGTGGCAGCATTCAGGGGCTCTTGCTGATGTGGCCACAGCAGCCCCTTCCCCTGGCTGCACCCCCCAGCACCCTGGGCTCCTCGACCCCAGCCTCAAGCTCTTCCAGATCACAGGTTAGGACTTCCAGAACCCCAGTGTTAAGATCCTGCAGGGTTGGGCTGGAGCTCAACCAATAGTCCACCCCAAGATTCCCAAGGAAAGAGGATGCTGGGGGTGCAGGGCATCACAGACCTTGTCCTAGTTCCCTGTTAATAAGGGCCTTTTCAGCCTCCCTGCTCCACCCCAGCAAACTACGCAAGAGCTTCCCAAGGCTAATCACTGAGACCGGAGCCATCCCCCGCCCGCACCAGGTGCCCATAAGGCTGAGTGGGGAGGGCAATGGAGAAGGGCTAGGCGCTAGGGGAAAAGAATGGTGTGTGTGTGTGTGTGGGGGGGGGGGGGTACCATCTCCAATAGGGATGCAGCAAGGCGTGGTGGACAAAGGTGGATGGGGCCTTCACAGCAGCCAATCACCTCCTGGCCTTGCCCGCCAAGCAGCCCCGAGTCCAAGGCCCGGAGCCTGGAGGGGCGGGGCCCTAGCGGCCCGAGCCTGAGCTCGCGGCGCCCCCTGGCGGCTGATCGCAGGCCCTTAGGTCTTGAGATGAGGGAGAGGAAGGCCGGCATTAACAGAAATCCAGGCTTCGTGCTGGGCAGCGGGGTGTGGGGATGGGGCACACACAGCGGATGGGGCCTAGAGTGGGCTAGACAGGGTCCAGGCAGCAGGGGCCTCTCCAGTAGTGACCCCCATTCTTTCCTTTGGGGCTTGAAACCTCAGCCTCTCGTCCAAACATGGGATGGGTGTCCAGCCTTCTTGTCTGGCAGCTGTGAGTCGTCTTTGGATGGGGAGGAGCACAGGGTGCACCAAGGCTACTCTGGAGGCTGCAGAGTAGGGGTGGGTGGGTGGCGTGGGAAGGGCCCTGCAGGGCTGATGCTCGGCTCCCTCTCCAACAGCACAGGGTTCAGCTGAGCCAGACGGTGGCCCCTGCTGTCTTAGCCCAGCCGCCTGGGTCTCATCTTAATGTGGGGAAGGTGTTCAGCTCTGAGGTCTACTTTCAGGAGCCTGCCCACAGAGTCCCAGTTCCTGCCTGCTTCTTCGAGCGGAGCAGACCACCCTGCTCAGAGAGAATAAAGCAGACCAACGCGTCACAGCCAATTTCCACAGTTGTTTCACACTCATGGCCACAAGCACAAGCCTTGCCCCAGCCTGAGCCTAGGACTCTGACAGGGCTCAGAGCATCTGGCCTGGGTGATGAACAAAGGCCCCCCTTGTCGCTGTGGAGGGAGGGCTCAGGGCAATGCCCCGTGCTGCCGCCCCACCTCCACAAAGGCCTCCACGCAGCGGTCAATGTCCTCCTCACTGTGCACTGCGGAGATCTGTACCCGGATCCGGGCCTTGCCCTTGGGGACCACTGGGTAGCTGAACCCGATGACAAAGATGCCTGGGAAGGAAGGTAGAGAGAGCCAACCTGGGGCTCACTGGAGCCAGGCAGGCTTTGGGGCATGACATACAGCTCCTACTTTCCTAAGGATCGCAGAGGGCAAGGGGCAGTCCATGGTCTCTTCGACATGGATTGCCCCGTGGCCGGGGTTTCCCCCATTTGGACAGCTGGTCAAAAAGGGGAGTAGGGTGGGGACAAAGGGGAATATCACAGTCTAGGGGTTCGTTCCTCCCTCTTTTCTCTCAGGACCCACAGCCAGTCCTTTCGTCCTGGTCTCCTCACCTCTCTTTAGCATGTCGTCCGCCATGCAAGAGGCCAGCCGGGCATCACCCAGCATCACCGGGCAGATGGGGTGATTGACTCCCGAGATGGTGAAGCCAGCAGCCTTCATCTTACTGCGGAACCTGTGGGCACAAGCAGGGTGTCACAGGTCCACTGGGGGGCTGTGGATCATTCATACCCACTCCTGATGGGCACAGGATCCAAGATCTGTGCCTGAGTCTGCAGAGACCAGCAAGACAGAGGTGCAGAGTCAGAAAGTCAAATGGGGAGCCAGGCAGAGGAAGAAACAGACCAAAAAGAGAGTGAAAGACAGAATTACATAAGATGGGCAGACCCAGGGTCATTTGCAGGGAAATGGAAGGAAGAGGCCAAGCTGCGTCCCAGTGAAACCGGCGGGGGAGGTGGTGTGAGCAGAGGTAGCACCTGTAGGCAGGGGCTGGGCAAGCACCCGAGGCAGGCCTCAGCAGCTCCCACCCCAGCCTTTCCCACCCCCGCCAGGGACTGCACCGCTGGGTCTTGGCTGCCATAGACTGGACAATGGTGTTGTCTTCCATGAGCATGTCCAAGGCCTTGGAGGCACAGCCGACGACAGCAGGCGGCAGGCTATTGGAGAAGAGGTAGGGCCGGGCACGCTGCCGGAGCAGGGACACCAGGGGCCCAGGCCCCGTCGTGTAGCCCCCTGAGAAACAAGGGCAGAGGTGGGGGGTAGCCAGAGCCTACACTAAGCCCCTCCCGAGAGGAGAGTCCATGCTGCCCTCTTGTCCGCAGTCCCAGGTGTCCCCTCCCCACCTCCCCTGAGACTCCTCTAGGGCCCTGCATGTGGATCAGGGGACCCCAGGGGCACAACCCTGTAGGCACCTGATGCTCCGCCCAGCGCCTTCCCCAGGGTGGAGTTGATGATGGTGACCTGGTCCTTCACGCCCAGCAGCTCATCCGTGCCCCTGCAAGGAAAGCTGCCACTGCCCCTATTGGCCGCCTGAGCCCTCAGCAATCATGGGGGGAGCTGGAGGCTGGCCTCCTGGTTCCCCCTCCCCCCCCAGAAGCCCGACCCAAGGCCTCAGGTGCCACATGCTCCCACCGTCCTGTGGCCCCCAGGAAGCCAGTGGCATGGCATTCGTCCACGAAGACCAGGGCATCGTATCGAGAGGCGAGGCGGCAGATCTCCTGCAGGGGCGCAATGTCGCCGTCCATGGAGAAGGCGCCGTCGGTGGCCACCAGGCGGAGTCGATGCTTCTGCAGGGGAAGGCAAGGACAGGCGGCGGCTGGTGTCACGAGCTGGGTGAAACCACCCACCTTCTGAGCTACTTGGGGCTCTAAGAGCTCACTCTGCCCAGTGCCCCGAAAAGAGGTGGGCACATAAGCACTCTAGTATTGGGACTGGAACATCTCCCTCATCCCTGCCTCTCTGAGCCGTACCCACCCCTTCCAGGGCAGTCGGGAGCACACTTGGCCCTGAGAGTGAGAATGCTCTGTGTCCCCTTCAGAGGGCAGCGTGGGGTGGGGCCAGTTCTTCCCCTAAGTTCATCCCACCACTATGCCTAAGAGCCTGCCACACATAAGGTACCCAAGGTGGCAGGATGCAATGGAAAAAAGCTCTGGGTCTGAGGGATGTGGGTTCAGATTCGGGCTGTTTCAAATTGTGCGGGCTGTCTGTGAGTGTGCAGTGGGGCTTGAAGATAAGCCCGGCCCTAGGCCCCGGAAGCCCCGGGCCTTGCCGCACCTGAGCCTCCTGCAGCTTGGCCTCTAGATCGGCCATGTCCAGGTGGCGGTAGCGGAACTTGTGGGCCTTGCAAAGACGAATGCCGTCGATGATGGAGGCATGGTTCAGCTCATCCGACAGGACTGCGTCCTCCGGGGTCAGCAGGGCCTGGAAGAAGGCAGTTGGAGTAGAGCCATCACCCAGCCACCTGGTGTTCCCCCTCTCCTATGATTCCCCCGAGTCCAAATTTCACTGCCAGCCAGGGCATTTCTTTGGGCAGGGAGGCAAGGAGCCCTCTGCCTCTCTCTGGGGCCCCTGCCACCCCCAGCCATCCAGCTGATGTAGGTTATCCCCCAAATACCCTGAAAGATCGCCTCCTCGCAAGCCTCAGGATTCTTTCTGGAGCACCTACTGGCCTAACCTGACCTCCCTAAGAAATGATCACTGGAGCCTCTAGCCATGGCTCTGGCACCCTGCCAGGTTCTCCTGACTGCCCACTCCTTCTACAGCCTCCCAGGCCTCACCAACTCCCACCCATGGCCCCTACACACCTCAAAGAGGCCAGCATTGGCATCAAAACAGCTGGGATAAAGAATGGCATCCTCGCGCTGGTGGAAGTGGGCTATCTTTGCTTCTAGATCCTTGTGGATGCTCTGAAGAAAGCGAGTGCGACAGGTGTTAATGCCTGCAGGGTCACATGGCACAAGTCCTGGGGACAGAGGCTTAGGTCATAAACACACCCAGCCTAGAAGGCCTACAGCCTTGGCCTTTCCCGTCTTTCTTCACAAGGGTTCCTCAGAGCCAACAGGAATCTGGCAGATGCTTGGGGTCCCTTCCCGGTCGGCTCTTCTTTTTGTAATGAGGGCTGGACAGTGAAATTATGGGTACTGATGGCAAAAAAAGATGTGTCTTGCTAATATCAAACTGAGTGTCTTTTTTGGTTGCTTTATGGCAAAGAAGAGAATTACATAAGTAACTCTAAGTTCATTTGGATCTTGAATTCTTAGATTTGAGAGCTGTCCAGTCTGGGTGAGGATTTGGTTGGAAAGTGCCCTGAGAGGACAGGTAACAATCACAAGCAGTCAGGAGCATGGACTCCTGAGCCAGGCCATCTGGGTTCAAATCCTGTGAAAGCCTGTGTGCCCTTAAGTAAGTCACTTCACTTCTCTGGGCCTCAGTGTGCTCTTTAACAGGGACGAAAACAACACTTATCACCTAGGATAGTTCTGAGCATTAATGAGGTAATATTTGTAATGTTCTTAAAACAGTACCTGACACATAGTAAGCACAGTAAGTTTCATGTTTACATAAGTTTATTTTAAAACACTACAAAATAAAATAATAACCAACATTCATTGAGCACTGCTGTGTGTCAAGCACTGTTCTAAGCATTTTTAAATGTATTAACTCTTTAATTTGTAAAGATTCTATTAAGTACTATTATCCCCATTTTATCAATAAAAGGATTGAGACACAGAGAGGTTAAGTCACTTCCCAGAGTAACACAGTCAATAAAAGGTGGTGCTGGGCCCTGGCCGGGTGATTCAATTAGTTGGAGTGTCGTCCCATACACAAAAAGTTTTGCGTTCGATTCCCAGTCAGGGCACATAACTAGGTTGCGGGTTCAGCTCCCTATTGGGGTGTGTATGGGAGGCAACGAACGATGTTTCTTTCTCACATCCAAGTCTCTCTCTCCCTCCCTTCCTCTCTCTCTAAAATCAGTAAACATATCCTCAGGTGAGGATTAAAAAAAAAAAAAAAAAAGGTGGTGCTGGGAATTGGGCTTAGGCCGAATTGCTCCAGAACCCTCTACCTCAATCCCTGCCTTCTATTCTTCCTTCCCTGTAGGACAGGTGGACTCTGTTCTGCAAGTGGGAAAAGAGATGCTGGAAGAGGGGGTTTCTTGCCCAAGGCTTCACAGCAAAACAGAAGCCTGAACCCAATCTTTCTAGTGGACAGCTCTGGGGCCGAGAGTGGCCCACAGCCCTGGGATGGGATGAGCTGAGCTGGCTAAACCAGCCCTGCTGACTGTGGGAAGCAGACAGCTGGGGTCAGTGCCCAATACTGGGGACAAGGCCCCACTCTACCCGCCCCCTTCCCCACATCAGCCACCGTATACCTGGGTCCCACAGATGAAGCGGACAGAACTAAGGCCAGCTCCAAACTCCTTCAGGGTCTGCAAACCTGCCTGGATCACCTCGGGGTGGCTGCTCAGGCCCAGGTAGTTGTTGGCACAGAAGTTAAGGATTTCTGAAGTGGGGGACAGAGAACAGACAGCAGCTCGAGGCCCGAAGGAAAGGCCTTGAAAGGTGTCAGCGCTAGGCCCTGGGGACCCAGGCAGTAAATGAGTCTGGATTCACCCTTGAGGAGGCAACAACCACACAGTATGATCCATTCTGGGGCAGAGGCCAGGATGGGGAGCTGGGGGCCCCTAGGAGGCACTGAATCCACCAGCTACAGGAGAGGAAGGGTCAGGAATGGGTCTGAGTGGCATCTTGAAAGATGAGAAATTTAAGCTCTGGCTCTGAATCACATTCCCCACCCCCCCACCCCCACCCCCAGGAGGAACTCACAGGCTCCTCCTGTCCCTGAGGACACCAGCAAACCCCTCATCTGAGTCTTGGTTACCTCATGGGTAAATGAACAGGGTTTGGTCAGATGCTCACTGTGGTTCTCAAACTTCACTTACTTTGCTGCCAGATACAGAATCACAGGACAAAAAGGGGTGCCTCTGAGACCTGGACCTTGAATTGTACCCGAGGAGGAAAGGGAGGTTTGAGGAAGGTTCACTCAGCCTGGGAGAGGCAAAAAGGGATGAGCATCTGGGGTCTCCTAATTTCCCATCTTTTGACCTGCTCCAAGCTTCCCTGGGGAGGGGGAGGCAGGGATTTCCTGGGACCGCCCATTTTACAAATGAGTGCAAAAAGCACCAAGGATTCCATGCCTACTTCCTGGGCAGAGGGCAGCCTTTATAACCAGTACCCACTTGGGACCTGGCACAGACAGAGGGAGACCGGTGGTCCAACTCCTGGTGTGACTCCTGCAGCAGCCCACGCGCCCCTTGCTCGCTGAGACTGGCCAGGAAGTTGCCTCTCTGGCCCATTAGCTGACCTTCCAGCTCCACTACACTAGAGGACCTGGACCGAGCCCAGCTCTGCCTGCAGCTCGCTGGGGGCTTTGGGGCAGCTCACTTGTGGGCTTTTTTATTTGTAAAGCGGAGAAGTTTACAGAAGTCCACGTGCAGCTCAGGCCTGCACAAAGCAGCCGCTCCAGAAATGCCGGTTTCTTGTTTCACCTTCCCATCACCCTTCCTCGAAGCAGCTGGGGACCCAGCTGGGCATGTCTCTTTTTTCTCACCTTCTCCCAGGGCTGGGTCTGGCCCCCTCTGCCCTCTTAGTCAAACAACTGCTCAAGGGCAAATCACCTCCCTTCGTGGAAACAGGTTTAACCAGATTAAACACTGAGTAACGCAGGTCTGATAGCTGGAAAAGGGACCCGTGGCTACGAACGCAGGACCTCCATTCAGCGCAAGCCTCGGAACGGCCCTCTCAACAGCCGCCCAAGTCCAACGACTCCCGGGAGGGGGAGTTACCTCCGGAGACGCCGTCGACGCGGATGCGCGGCCCCTGACGCGACGTGATGACCCGCTCGCTCTTCCAGGTGCCAGCCCCGCGGATCCCTTCCAGCTCCTCCTCCAGGATGCCACGCAGCTGGGCCAGCGCCGAGTGCGCGCGGCGGCCGGGGGCCCGGGAGAGCACGGCGCCGAGCACGGAGACAGCCCACATCGCACTCACTTCGCCTACCCCGCGCGAGCGCGCCCGCCGGCCGGGAGCCCAGCACACCGTGGCCGCGTTACGTGGCCGGGGGCCGGACCCTGACAGCCAATCGGAGCGGGAAGAGCTCCCTCGAAGGGGCAGGAAGGCGGGCCCAGGGGCAGGTGGGCGGAGCCAGGCGGGAGGCGCAGAGGGCGCAGAGTGGATTGCTCTGTAAATTGAGACCCGAGCGGGTTGGTGAAGGGGAGGCGACGCGGCGGGGCCCAGCCCACCAGACCCCATCCCGTCGCCCGCCTACACACCCACCTCTGGGAGGGATTGCTCTGGACCCCAAAGGCAGCAGCCTGAGGCACGTCCGGGCCCCTCCAGCCCTGAGGTTCCCGTTTTTGTGAGCTCCTGGGACCCTCCCTCCTTTCTCAGGTGCAAAGGCCCCCAGATTTCCCCCCACGACTCCCCCGCCCAATTGCCCCGCCTTCTCCAGTGTTCGAAGTGAGGAAAAACACCGCCAAGGTTTTGTCCTTTTTCAAATTTTTATTTTAAAGTTTCAAAATTACAAAGACAGCAATTCTTCCCGGCACAAATAACACTTGTGGGGTTTTTTTTTACAAAAGGGGGGGGGGGGGCGGAATACGACGCGAACTGCGCCTTTTCCTATTTTATGAGAAAGACGACTGTACAGGTTTTTTCTCCCAGCTCCCGGGTGTGAAACTAAGTGCTAGCTCTAAGTAGGTATGTACACATTTACACGCACAGACACAGACCTAGCTGTAAACTACTTAGCAATTCAAAAGCCGACTGCAGTATGTCTTACTGTCCACTCCCCGCCCCCGCCCCCACCTACCACTACTTAGAAAAGACTCGGAAATAAAGAGGTCGGGACGTGTTTAAGCGGCGCTGGCAGGGCTGGAGACTCAGACCACCAAAGCCACCTCTTGTACAGGAGGAACCCAAAAACCAGGGGAACACAATCCAATTGTGTGGAAAAACCCAAGTTTCAACAGGGCACACTGAGGCACTTGGCTGACTGACTTCCCCACCCTTACCCCAAAGTTTCCACTCCCACAACAGGAGACTTTCCGAAGCCACAAAGACCCCCCCCCCCCCCCCGCAATGGCTAGTTTCCAGCTGAGAGAAGCCACAGCTCCTCAGACCAGCTGTCATCCCCCCCCCCCCCCCCAGGACAATAGGAAGCCACGGGACAGACTCGCAGAAGTGAGAAGGAAACTGGACTTGGACCCCCGCGGCTCACCACTGGGAGGTGGAAGTCTGCCCCGGGAGGGCTTATTCCACCGCCCTAACTTGGTGTCCAGCGGCTGCCACCCCTCTCCTCCCCAACAAGGTCCTGAAACTCCCAAGGGCTGCTCAACTTAAAAGAAAACTCACTTGTCTCAAAGGTATTCCTACAAATCTTACAATTCCTGGGCTCCCTTCTCAACTAGCCCAAACAATCCCCCCCTCATCCTCCCTTTACCCTCATAGCGAACAAGCCATCCACCTAAACAAAACACACAAACCCTCCCCGAACCCTAAGTAGATTAATAACAAATTAACAGAACAAAATATAAGTACATTCTCATCATTACGGAGATGAGATAGGTGTATTTTTTTTTGCTGTCCTTGCACGACTGGTTAAGGAAAAATTAACTATTCCCTAATTTCTAAGGAATCCAAATTCTGTCTCACATCAAGTCAGAACAGAAAGGGGCAAGGGGGCTGCAGATGAGGAGTAAGAGAGAAGAAAGGAGCAAAGTATTTACAGAAAAGAGGAGACAGGCAGGAGTGTCCACAAGAAAAGCTTCCTGGTCACTTCTTCTTGCCGGCCCGCTTGGCACTGGACTTGGCTTTGGGCTTCACCGGTTTGGCCTTCTTAGGCTTGGATGCCTTGACGGGCTTGGCTTTGACAGTCTTGGGTTTTTTGGTTTTCTTGGGCGTGGCAGCCGCCTTCTTCTTGGCCTTCTTGACCGGGGTGGCTTTGGGCTTCTTGCTGGGGGCTTTGGAGGCTGCCTTCTTGGGCTTGGCGGTCTTCTTTGGCGTGGCCACCTTCTTGACTTCCTTCTTCGTCTTCTTGAAGGCCACCGACCTCTTAGGCTCGTCGCTCTTGGCCAGCCGGAAGGACCCCGAGGCGCCCACTCCTTTGGTCTGCTTGAGGACCCCGGTGGTCACCAGGCGCTTGATGGACAACTTGATCTGCGAGTCGGCGTTCTCGCCCACCTTGTAGTGGCTCTTGATGTACTTCTGGATGGACTGGCGCGAGGAGCCGGCGCGGTTCTTCTCCGCCTGGATGGCAGCCACGATCATGTCCGAGTACTTGGGGTGGTCCGTGGACTTCTTGGAAGCCTTGGCCCGCTTGGGCTTGGCCGCAGGGGCCGACGTGGAGTTTTCGGTCATGGTGGGCCGCCTGGTCCTGCTGTTGAAGAATGCGCCTTCAAAAGGGCCGGCCCCCGTCGGAGGCCGAGGGGAGCTGCAAGATCGGCTTTCGCACCCCTGGTTCCCTGGGACCGGGTTCGGGTGGAGGCAGAGCTCGCTGCGCAGGTTCTGCGTGGCTCAGCCCCGCCAGCCGGTCGGTCTGCCTCTGCGTGCGGCGCCTGCGGTTCTGGTTCTGCCGCCGCCTCCGCTGCCTCTCTTTTCCCAGCTCCGCGTCTGGCGCTCGGGCGGCGCATCCGGGTATTTAGCGGCGGCGGGCGGACCGCGGTGAGGACAGGGCTGCTGGCTGCCTGCTCCGGGCCCGGAATGGCGCTGCGCCGCCGCCATCTGTGTTTCTTCCGCCGAGCAAATCCGACCTTTCCCCTCGCCCCGGGCCTTCCCGCTCCCCGCCGCCGCCCGGGGTCGCTGCCCGGCTCCCTGGGCTCCCCCGCCAGGCGGCTCGCCGGCCTGGCCGCCGCCCCCCGAGCCCGCAAGGCGCCCCAAACGGCGCCGAGGACCGCTGCTGCGCCGGCACATTTCCCCTTTGCGGGGGGCTGGCTCTGCGGAGCCGGGGAGCCCCGGTGCGGGAAACCCCCCGTAGCAAAGCTCTCACCCTGGGGTTCCCGGGGATCCCGCTCCCGGCCCGCTGCGGGGTCCCGCAGCCCGGTGGTGTGGCCGGAAAGCGACCCCAACTAACACACGCGGCCCCGAGCCGGGCGACTCCCAGCCGGGCCGAGCCGGGACAGGGGGGAGGGGTCGCTCCCCCGGGGTCCGGTCACCTCTCGGGGGTCATCCCGCGACCGGGCCCCCCGCACCTCTCCCCCATCTCTGTCCATTGGGCCCCTAAGCAAACTTTCTCTGGGAGAGTTGGAAGGGCACTTTCAAACTTTGTCCCTTCCCCCTCCTCCATCGGCTCTCCCCCAGCGGGCCCCCTGACCTCTGCGGTGGGGGTTCTCTGCTGAGGCCGAACCCCCAGTGCTCCCGGGGCCCCCTGAGACAGTGAGGAGGGGTCTTCCGAGTCGCCTACTCCCCTCAAAGGCCCCCACACTTCCCATATATCTTAACCGGGAATTCATTTATATGCCTCCCTCAGCCCAGTTTTGGGGTGTCAGGGGCAGAGCCCGCTGCCCCCACCCCTGGGGCCCAGCCTGGGGGTGCAGTCCCCCTCCCCAGGACCCTCCAAGGCGGGGGGTCTCGGGGCGGAAGGACCACGACCCAGGAGCTGCCCCTCAGGCTCTAACCAGAGCCGGTGCTGGGGGCGCCTGGAGAGACGAGGCGCTGCGTGCCTCGGGGCGCGGGAAAGCGGGGCTCTGGGCAGAGGGCGAGGAGGGGGTCGGTTCCCGGTACTAACTCCTCCTCGGAAAGTGTGCGGTCGTTCGGGGAGCCGGGGCCGGGACCACCGCCATTTTGCTGGGAGGATGCAATGTCTTTGTTAAAATGTACACATCTTTCCCCGTCTTTGGCAGGTACAGACGAGGCAAGCAAGGGGTGCCATCGGCTTTAGAGGGCCTGGAGGGGCTCTGAGAGGATTTGGGGGCTCGGAGGCCAGCAGAAGGGACCTCAGAACGCCTGGGACAGAGCCCCTGGTTTGCGACGGACATCCCACTCACATGCAGGGTCCTGCTCGGCAGGGGCCCTGGTTTGAGATCCTGGGATGCCCGGTTCCTGAGCCACCTCCCGCACCAGACCCGCCTTCCTCCCCTAAGCAGAGGCCCAGCACTCTTCACCCCAAACAATGCCCTGGGCGTGGGGGGGGGGGGTAGCTGGTCCCCGAGAAGAACGGGGAGCGGTCCGCAGACTCCGGCTGTGGAGCCGGGAGGGGGGAGGGTTGGAGGGCTTAGATGCGGGACGGGGTCTTGGCCAGGATGCGGGGGAGGGGGAAAGGCTCGCTCAGGACTCGGAGGCCAGGGAAATTAGTGGGGTCCCCCCACACCAAGGGATGGATTAATCCAAATGATTGGGGGAGGGAGGAGGCCAGAGACGATTCCGACGCCTGGCCCGGGCTGATCTTGGGGGCACAGGTGGGGAAGGGAAGTGACGAAGGGCCGGGTGCGTGAAGAAGGCTAAGTTCTTATTCGGTTGATGTCAATGACCCCGAAGTTCCCTGATTGGAAAACACAACGTTCTGGTGGGTTTGTTTTGGCTGTTTTCGAAGACAATTCTCCTGGCTCCGAAGATCTGGATGGGGAAGGAAATAGGTACCCAAATAAAGACACCCCCCAGGTCGGAGATGTGCCACGAACATCCTGCACCCCCAAATCCGTGCACCTCTTAGAATCTGCACTGGATGAATCCAATGCCATAATGTCGAAATAATTTTATTTTCACGGCGCAGTACAATTTGCAAAGTGCTCTCCACCCGTTTTTTGATCCTTTGCGCCTCCAGCCTGGGGAGGCAGGCAACGTGATCACTCCCCCTATCACCCCTCTTTTTCCGGGGCGGCCGAGGGACTCCTTCGGGTGGGTGGGGGGCGCACGGTTAGGTTCAGCTCCCAGCGACCCCAGGCTTGGATTTGATTTTGTAGCTGTCCCATCCCTATCCCTGCCCATCCCAGCGACCGGCAAATTCTCTCCCGGAACTGGAGCCAGAAATGGAGGGGAGGGTCGCGGGGGCTTTCCGCCGGCGGACAGCCCACCTCCCCTGTTGGGGAGATCTGAGAGGAGGGGCGGGTTCGGCAGGGGTTGCCCCAGAGTTGGGCGCAGAGTCCGAGACCGAGGGCGGCAAGGTGAGGAGAGGCTGCCCCTAGATGAGCTTGGCCGCACTTCGCCTCTGCAGGGCCCCACCCGGGCCGGGGAAGGCTGCTCCCGGCAGACGGCGGAACTCCCTCCTCCCCCTTGAACGCGAGCCCTTTAAAATCCCGGAGCCGCAGAGATGCGGGCAACTCCTCCTGGGAAATGTAGTCTCCGGCGGGCGCCGAGCCCCGCACGGCGCCCCCTGCCCGGGACCCGGAGAGCGAGGGCACAGCCGGGCGCCCAGGGCGCGGGGAGAAGGTCAGACGTCCGCCCGGTCGGGGGCGCGGAGAGACGCCCCGGCCTCCCTGCTGTTTTTTTCAACCTGTTAAAAAGGGGGCTCCAGCTCGCTGTGGGGTTGGTGTGAGGGTGAAAGGAAATCCTGTACGGAAGAGTGGAGATCGCATTAGAATTCCAGGAGTCATGTTTTCACTAATGTGCATGCGCCACGTTTATTGAGCCTTGACCCATCACATCTTCATTTTTCAGGCAGGAGGTCTAGAATGGCTAAAGGACGTGTGTGTGTGTGTGGGGGGGGGGGGGCGGCAGCGTGAAGGAGGGTGACTGCTGACCGACTCCCAAGCCAATGACTTTCCCGCTGCACCGCTGTGGTCTCCTGAGATCCTGTAAGAGGGCACTTACTCTGGGCTTTGGAACCTTAAGGAATTCACTGGACGTGTGTCAGACACTGGGATAGGTAGGACCTCTTAAAATTAACCAACCTGAAATAATCCTTATGCCAAAGAGACCTGTGTTGGGGTGACAGATTCTGTTCCCCTGCAGCTCCTAGGTTATACGCCTGTGCAGCATGTTACTGGACTGAATACCGCAGGCAATATAACACAATGGTAAGTATTTGTGTAATACTTGACACATTCCTAGGGGGGATGGCTGTCATACGTGTGGTCCTGTGATGACTGCAGTGTTGTTATACGGCGCATGACGGTATTCAGGCTTCTTTTAAGAGTAGAGAAAATTTTGCCTCCCAGCGCCCGGATGAGGTCAGAGTTATGGCTGGCTGTCCTTGGGGTTCTGCTTTTTACCCCGAGGAGAGGAAAAGAATAAATTACCCGGTGTATAGTCTCCTGCTGCTGCTGTAACAATTACCCCAAACTTGGTGGCTTACAGTTCCGGAGGTCAGTAGTCCAAAATGGATCTCCTTGGGCTAAAATCAAAGAGTCGACGGGTGCGTTTCTTCTGGAAGCTCTGGGGGGGAAGACCCATTTGCTGCCTTTTTCCAAGCCCAGCGGCAGCCTGCATTCCCTGGCTTGTGGACCCTTCCCATCACAAAAGCTATCAGCAATTGATTGTTTTTCATGCTGCCATCTCTCTGGTTCTGACTCTCCCACCTTCTTCTTCTTCCCTCATTTAAGGACCTTTGAGATTCCATTGGGCTACTTGGATAATCCAGGATAGTCTCCCACCTCAAGGTCAATCAATTAACAACCTTAATTCTCCCTTCTCATGAGACATAACATATTCCCAGGTTCCAGGGATCAGGACACAAACATCTTTGGGGAGCCATTATTCTACTTCCCACACGCAGCTATCCTATCCACATGCCTAAGTGGGCAGGGGCTGGGGGGTGTGAGCAGCATCCTTCCACACCCACTGTGGCATCGCGTGGGGCTCAGCTCACATCCAGGGCTGTTCCCGTTCTGAAAACCCTGGTTGGGCAGAGAGCTGGAGGAGGGCGGGCACTTTTCGGTCACCTTGCAGCAGTGTGACTGGTAGGAAGGAGGGGAGACTGTAGGAACCCTCTGGCTGGACTCTGTCAGATTCCTCATGTCCCTAAATGCCCATCACTTTTTTTTTCAGTCCTCACCCAAGGATATTTCTTCCAATGACCTTTAGAGAGAGAGTGGGAGGGAAGGAGAAGGGGGGGAGAGAGAGAAACATCCATGGGAGAGAGACACATTGACTGGTTGCCTCCCGCACGTGCCGTGACTGGGGCCAGGGATCAGACCTGCAACCGAGGTACATGACCTGGGCCAGGAATCAAACCCGGGACCCTGAGGTCTGAGGGCCAATGCTCTAACCACTGAGAAAAAGTGGCCAGGGCTGTCCATCACTGTTCAATTTAAAGAGTCTAAGTTACACCTACTCAGTTAGGAGTGAGGGCAGCCCCCAAAGAGTAACCACAGAAGCTTGTTGAGAGGAGGGGACCCAGCCCTCCAGGGCATAGCGGCCAGCACTCCTGAGTAGCCAGGGGTGTACTCTGCTGGCCTCTCCTCTCCCATCCCCCATCCCTCCATCTCTAGGTCTTGCCCCATTTCCCTCTGGAGCCGCTGTTCTCCCGTCCACCTCCTTCCCCCATCTGCCTCGTCCCCCTCACAGGATGTGAGCCTCAACTCAAACTGTAGAAGTCCAAGCCCTCCAGAAGCGGAGGAGGCTCAGGTGGGCAACAGGACAGACCAGGCACTCACTGGGCCTCCGTGATGTCATGGCAAATTGTGATTGTCTGCATTTCAAGAAGGAAAGCAATGGGGCGCTGTGAGGGGGTGGGGGGTGACAGGCAGGCTTCTGTGGATCAGGTGCCAGGTAGGCTGTGTGGCTCGATGGGGACAGGGAAGGGAGTGTGTATGAGGTGCCATCAGAGAAGGGCACCACCGAGGGAGCACTCAGGGATTTTAGCCGCAGCAAGGGGTGTGAATTTCGTTCTACGCGCACTGAGAGGCCACTGCAGAATTTTAAGCTCGAAATTTTAAGTTTCTTTTACAAAATTAATCCAGTTATTTTAAGATAAAAATTTAAGTGATAACCAATATCATTCATGCTAGAGAATATGCAACATATTTGTGATTCTAAAACTAACATGGAACGACTGTGCTCCCATCGCCCAAGTGCACATAATAAACATCACCAGTCCCGGAGGTGCCTGCTTTGTGTCTCTCCCTGATCAAATCTCTGTGACCTTTATCCTCAAATTATGTAAACAATTTTCTTGTTTTTCTTTATAGTTTTCCCATATATGGACTTCTTCCCGTACACTATACAGCTTCATGTTGCCTGGCGTTGGACCACATACCGATGGCACCCTCGTGTGCGTGTTTTCTCTGTGACCTGCTTCTTTCGCTCAGCGTTATGTTTTTGAGGGTCATCACATTGGTGCAAGCAGCTGAGGCTCATTTGTTTTCACTGCTGTGGTCAGAGCACATACTGCTTTTGTAGGGCCTAAAGTTTCTACAAATATGGGGGTCCTTCTAAAAAATATGTAAAATTTAATAAAATATTAGGTAAAAGCTGAATTTATATTTAGAAGGAGAAGAGAACTCACAAGTTGTAGATTTTTTAAAAAACTGGTAAAGATCACAAGCATCACGAAATCCAGAAATATATTATTCTTACTAATTACTGTCTGATCCTCGTGACGAGGGTCCCTCACAGAGCCTTACAAGGGACTTGGGTGTTCCTCTCAGGGCCTTGCAAGGGGTTTGGGCAAGGGAAGGACCCTAAAACTTCAGTGAGATCAACTTCACAGTGAATCTGTCCTAGAATGTGGTTCCACTCTAGGAAGAGGCCACAGTTCGTCTCCATTCTACTTGTGATAGGATGGCTCCCCAAGATGCCCTGATTCCTGGAGCCTGTGAATATGTTCTGTTACCTGACAAGGAGGAATTACGGCAGCAGATGGGATCAAGGGTGCTAAGCTGGAGATAGGAGACTATCCTGGATTATCCAGGCGGCTCAACGTAATCACAAAAGTCCTTTTTAAAAAATATATATTTTATTGATTTTTTACAGAGAGGAAGGGAGAGGGATAGAGAGTTAGAAACATCGATGAGAGAGAAACATCGATCAGCTGCCTCCTGCACACCTCCTACTGGGGATGTGCCCGAAACCAAGGTACATGCCCTTGACCGGAATCGAACCTGGGACCTGTCAGTCCGCAGGCCGACGCTCTATCCACTGAGCCAAACCGGTTAGGGTTCACAAAAGTCCTTAAGTCGGGAAAGAGGAAGGGGAAGAATCAGACCCAGAGAGATGGCAGCATGAGAGACTTGACCCACCATCTCTGGCTTTTAAGGGGGAAGGAATGCAGGCGGCCTCTGGAAACTGGAAAAGGCAAATAACCGATGTGCCCCCTGGAGCCTCAGGAGAAGCACCCCCTTCCAGCACCTTGAGTTCAGCCCGTGAGACCCATTTGGACTACTGGCCTCCGGCACCATAAGGTAGTGAGTCTGTGTTGTAAGCCACCAGGTTTGGGACGATTTGTCACAGCAGCCTCAGGAAGCTCATACACTGCCACGCCGGTCGGACACTTGGGTGGTTTCCAGTTTCTTGCTCTCCAGTGCTGCTGTGAGTTTTCTGCTGTGCGGGTCCTGGTGCAAACAGGGGGGAGCTGCAGAAGGCGTGGCTCCCACTTTACCACGTCCTGCCGGTGCTTTTCACAGGCCGCCCTGTGGGTGACGGGTTAGGGAAGGGCAGAAGGAGGGTGGCGAGACCAGGAGGGGCCATCTCAGCCACGCAGATACTGAACTAAGGAGCGGGCAGTGGAGGTGGAAAGAAGGGGGCAGGTGTGAGGAATATTTGGGGGAACAAGTCCACAGGACTTGCTGAAGGCTTCATGGTTGGGGGTTTCGGGAGGAATCAGAAAGACTCCCAAGTTTCTGGAGCAGAAGCAAGGAAGGGGTGGGACCCCGAGGTGGTGATGGCCCGAGCCTGGCTCCGGGACCCTTGCTCGATGGGCCTTCTGCTCCCCTGCCCTTACCGCAGCTCTCCTGGTCCTTCTCCGCCTCATGCCGAGGAAGCTGACCTCTCCCTGAAACCCTTCATGGGCTGAGAATCAAATGATGGACAAACACACTCCCGGGACAAAGGAATGAACACGCAGGTGACAGCTTTCACAGTTAAACTTTAACTAGTTTAACTGAACTGAACTTTAACTCACTCCTAAGATTTAAAGCAACAGAACACATCACCGAGACAAAGACGGAAGGTTTTGACCCTTAGCCATAGTTTAATCTCCAAATGTCTAGGACAGTGGTCGGCAAACTCATTAGTCAACAGAGCCAAATATCAACAGGACAACGATTGAAATTTCTTTTGAGAGCCAAATTTTTTAAACTTAAACTTCTTCTAACGCCACTTCTTCAAAACAGACTCGCCCAGGCCGCGGTATTTTGTGGAAGAGCCACACTCAAGGGGCCAAAGAGCCGCATGCGGCTCGCGAGCCGCAGTTTGCCGACCACGGGCCTAGGGGATGCTGAGGAAAGCAACCTACGGAAAACATGTGTGGAGGATCCCATTTTATAAAATAGGGAAATCCAAGCGCCCCCTACAGGGTACGTAACAACAGTTCACATTTCCTGATGGTTACTATGTGCCTGACACGGTGCTGGTGTGGGCAAGTGACCCAAGCTCAGAGCCAGAGGCCGGGCATTGTGGGGGCGCAGACGCCAGGAGTGGCTTGGGCTGGAAGTTTTGCTGGACCCACCCATGCTGGCATCATCCCCGCTTCAGAGCAAGGACCGAGCTGGTGGTGTGCAGGAGGGCTGTCCCCGGAGGCCCCCGGCAGGAGGCCTGGCCCTTGTGGCCGCCTTTGACCAGGGAGCCCCTGGGATTTCAGACTGTTCTGGAAGAGACCTCAAGAGGGAGATGCTGGGCTTCGTACCAATGACTTCAGGAGCGCAGGAGAGACTGGTTAAGTAAACAAGCACCGGGCACAGTGAGCGGCTCCTTCTCCGAGCCGGGCAAATGGGCCCTGAGTGGGCGTGGGTCCGCACCACATTATTACTCACAGCTTTCTGTGAGACGTGGAAGTGGGTCACGGCAGGCCTTAGTTTTTTATTTTATACCCTAAAAGCAGTCATTTTCAACCGGGGTGCTAGAAGAATTTTTAAAACATGCAATACCTGACTAGTCAGGAGCACTGACCTCTTTTCCCTGGGATTGTCAAATAAAAACATGACAACAGCCAGCACAACAATAGCCGTCCGGCATGAGTGAATGGAAATTATACCTATTCTTTGGTCAGATCAGCAAAAAGTATACTTTTTAGCGTGTCTCCGAATTTTAGTTATTAGTTTATGTGTGCCACGAGAGGAAAAAGGTTGGAAATCACTGCCTAAAAGTGTTTTAATTTTACATACTAGTATAATTTCATTACGCACTAGTTTTAATTTATATACCAGTTTTAATTTTAAAAAATGTTTTTAGAGAGAGAGGAAGGGAAAGAGAGAGAAAAACATCAATTGTTTGCCTCCCATCTGCCCCTGGACAGGGGATTGAACCTGTAACCTTTTGGTATACGGGACGACACTCCAACAAATGGAGCCACCCAGCCAGGGTTCTTCCTTTTGCAATAAAGAAAGAACCTTTATAATGTCAAAAACATACATATGAGGAAAGGCAAAATATAAAAAACAAAAAACCTTCAGAGTAAATATGATGAATGGTAAATATATATTTTTATTGATTTAAGAGAGGAAAGAAGAGGGAGAGAGAGAGAGAATCATCATGATGAGAATATCATTGATCGGCTGCCTCCTGCACACCCCCTACTGGGGATCAAGCTCGCAACCCAGGCATGTGCCCTTGGCTGGAATTGACCTTGGGACCCTTCCGTCCACAGGCCAAGCTCTATCCACTGAGCCAAACTGGCTGGGGCTGGTAAGTATCTTTACAAATCCTTACGAGGAAAATGGTAACCCTGATGGGATAAAACTCATAAAAAGATCACTTACGGACAAGTAAATACCAGTAGCCACTTTGATCTTTTAGGGAAGCAAAACCGTGTGGCTTGAAACGATAGCCACGCCGCGTCTGTCACCTCTCACGTTAACTGAGGCTTTTAGAAATGAGAAGAGTGCTGGGAATGAGCTGGGCACTCCCTTACCCGATCACAAATGCACAGGGCTTGAGAGCAACATGTTTTGTTGTTGTTGTTTTTTAATAATTTTTTTTGCCTTTTTATTGGATTTCTTGGGGGAGATCAACATGTTTGGATAACAGTTTGCCTCTAGGGATCAAGAGCCTCCGATTGGATCTAATCATGAGAAAAGAACTGGGCAAACCAAAACTGAGGAACGTTTTCCAAGATGATGGACCTGAACCCTTCAAAAACGTTGAAGTCACGAAAGACTAAAAAGTTCCAGATGACAGGGACAAATAGATCCGACAACTGAATGCAATATGTGACCCTTGATTGGACCTCAAATTTATGTATTTATTTTTTTAAATATATATTTATTGATTTCAGCAAGGAAGGGAGAGAGCAAGAGAGATAGAAACATCAATGATGAGAGAGACTCATTGATTGGCTGCCTCCTGCATGCCCCCCACTGCGGACCAAGCCTACAACCTGGGTATGTGCCCTTGACCGGAATCGAACCAGGGACCCTTCAGTCCATAGGCCAACACTCTGTCCACTGAGCCAAACCAGGTAGGGCTGGACCTTGAATTTAAAAGACATTATTGAAACAATTGAGGACATTTGAATGCGGATTGGAAATTAGATAATATTGTGCCAGTGTTCCATTTCCTGAGGGTGCTCATGGGTCATGTGGGTGGGTGTCCTTTTAAGAGATGGATACTGGAGGATGGAGAGTGTCAGGATGTCTGCAACACAACATTCGGCAAAACGTATAACGTAGTGTTCAGACAGAGAGAGCTGACAGGTCTGTGTGTGTGTAGACATGGAGGACGGTAGCATCAGAGAGCGAGCAAAGGTGGCAGAATGACAACCATCGGGGAGCCCGGGCAGAGGACATGCGGGTGCTTATTGTCCTAGATTCTTGCCGCTCGTCGGTAGATTTTAAATGTTCGGAGTAAGTTGGCAGAAAGGTATTCAAGGCCATTCTCAGGCCTGCACCTGAGAGGAGGCGTGCCAGCCGGTGAGGCTGACCCCGGCTCTGGCCCCGTCCTCAGAGCCCTCAGCGCCTCCAGCCTGGAGACCCTTTACAGGCTGTGTAGCCCGCCCCCCGCCCCCCATGCCGCCTCCCCGACTCTGGTCCCACTCCAGGCCCCTGAGCCCTGAGCCAGTCTTTTCCACTCAACCCCTCATCCCACATCAGGCCCAGGATGAGGCCAGACCCTCCCCTGGTCCCAGACTTGGCGCTCACACCGGGGCTGTGCCAGGGAGGCTGAGTCCCGGTGCTGGTTCTACCCGTGTCCCTGCTGGCCCTACTCTGGGGCCATTTTCTCCCTAGACGTGCCATCCATCATCCCGAACACTCAGAGTTTGTCTTCTCCCGCCGTGGGCTCCGGCTGGGCGGGCAGCTCCAACAAGAAGGTCAGGAGTCCCCGGAGATGGGGGACTCCCAGGAGAGGCCCGGAGCACCCCATCCTCATTCGAGACCCTGAAGCCCAGGGCGCATGGAGGGGGTGTTTGTGTTTCTTTTTTCAAAAAGCAATAACACCCAACTGTAGGAAGCGGTTATAGGGTTAAGCCTCGGACTGACCTGCTGGCAAAGTCGCAAACAAGTCCCAGCTTGGAGGGCACAGTCCTCTAAGCATAATTAAGCTTGATCCTGTAACTGCTCCCTGGATCTTTCCTGGGTAGCTAGTGGGCTGTGGGAGGGGCAGCAAGTGCTGCCAAAACAAGTGACACTTACAACAACATTGTAGATTACCTTGTTTGTCCCTGATTATAAATAAAGCCTCAGCTTTGCAGTCTGGATCTGTTCTGTGGCCTCAGCCAGGCCCAGAAGATCCACTTAGACCCAGCTTTTCCTCTTTGTCTATCATTTCTCCATCCTTCGTCGCCCCTGCTCAGGCTCGCCGAACCCTTGGCTGTGCTGGCGCGGCACACCCAACGTCAGCACAAGCTCATTTCCTAACCTCGGGACACGTACTCTGCTATTGGAGCGGTCAGCTGAGCTTGACCTTGGGGCCCCTCACGTGAGCAACAGCCCTCCTGGAGGAGGAGATAAGGAGGGTCCCCGGGCGGGAAGACTAGGACATCCTGGGAGCAGCACACAACATAAAACAAGACCAAGGGGTTCCAGGGAAAGAGGGCCAAGTACAGAGGTTGCGGCCCCTTCCCTCCGAGAGACCTAACCCAGCAGCCCCCCAACACTGAGGGCCCCCAGGCAGCCCACTTCCTGGCTGCCCAGGAGCAATGGCCTTCCTTGGCCCCAGCGTTTGGGAATAAAGGACAAAGATTTCTAGACTCAAAGAATTCAGGATAATCAAATGCAAGCTGAGGATTCTCACCTAGGTTAGCGTTGTAAAATAGAAGATATTAGAGTCTCGATCTCTTGCGGCTGGAAAGTGCTGAGGCAAGTACTGCAGTCTTTTTCTACTCCATGCACCACGCTCTCACGTGCACTCGCTGGTGCCCTGACCAGTACCAGCAGCCAATGGCCCTGGAGCGGAGGCCGGGATGCCTGGGACGGCGAGGAGGCCCACACACCAGGCCTGGCTGCTATCTGGCAAGGGCCATGCCCACCTGGGCCCAAACGCAGCTGGCATCACTGCCTGCAGGTGTTCAAAACACGCTTTAGTGCTGGCTGGGAGCCAAGAGCGGCTCCCAGACAGGAGTGGGCATAAACTCTGCGTCACTGTGGCTGCTTTAGAAAGGTCTCGGTCCCTTTAAACACACCTTAGAAGGTCATGTAGGGGTGAGAAGCACCTAAATCTGCTGTGTGCCCCAAAGTTGTTTGCTAACCCTCTCTGGGCCCATGAACTCTCTGCTATAAACTCAGGGTTTGGCAGGACCTCATCAACCCACTAGAAGTCGACAAAGTCTAGCATAGTGGCCAGGTCCAAGCTCCACAGATCCATGGGGTCCGGGTTTAAATCCCAGCCCCACCCCTCGTGGGTATGAGACGCTTGGCAACTGGCCCTTCTGTGCCTCAATTCCTCCCCCCCCCCCCCACACACACACACTGCTGTGAACTGGGGGTAATAATGGCACCTACCTGATAGAGTGTTCATGAAGACTGAATGTGCATATACGTACATAAATATAGGTGTATGTGATATGTACATAATACATACATGAGAGTCTGACACATAATCAGTGCAGTTTAACTAATAGCTGCTGTCATCACTGTTGGTATTTCAGACTCTGGGACAGAAATGATGTGTTTGCCCACAATAAGGCAGCAGAGACTCACAAATGTGTGAAGCGTCTTTACTTTTGGCTACGATTTATGTCAGTTCAGTGTGGGAACAGTGGGTTTTCTCCTGCTGATCCACAGCTTTGACTGGGAGTTCCATATGGCTTTGCTTAATTTTTTAAAATGCGGGAATCTCTTATTCCTGGCTTGTTTGGGGCCAAAAGTTTTAGAACATAGCAGAGGCCCACTGGTCAGAGTCTAGCCTAGGCAGATAACCAGAAATTCACACAAATATTGGTGTACAAGGATGCTCACCGCGGCATTATTTTTAATCCCAGAAAACTTGTATGTGAAACAGAGCCCCAGTGGAGTATATCTTGGTCTTATGAAACCAGCGCAAATACTAGAGATGTTGGTATGGGAAGCGGTGGAAAAGTTATTTTTCAACAAGATCGTTTTTAGCATTTTGAGGTTTTCAAGTAGCCTATGTGTAGTGTGATCCCATGAAAAATATATACATTGTACATTAAAAGAAGTATATAAGTATGCATAGCTATGTGTATATACAGGATTACAAAAGTCCGACAGGACAGTCAACAAATGAATTCCGTTTAAGCCTATCGATGATTCTCTTTTATATATATAAAAGATTTCAGAAAGAAAGGGAGAGGGAGAGAGAGAGAGAAACATCAATGATGAGAATCATTGGTCAGCTTCCTCCTGCATGCCCCCTAGTGGGGATCGAGCCCACAACTTGGCATGTGCCCTGACCGGGAATGGAACCATGACCTCCTGGTTCATAGGTTGACACTCAACCACTGAGCCACACCAGCTGGGCAGAGATTTCTTTCTTTTCTTTTCTTTTCTTTTTTAAAAAAAACTATATTTTTATTGATTTCAGAGAGGAAGGAAGAGGGAGATTGAGGAAGACACATCAATGATGAGAGAGAATCATTGATTGGCTGCCTCCTGCACGCCCCCTACTGGGGATCGAGCCTGCAACCTGGGCATGTGCCCTTGACTGGAATCAAACCCGGGACCCTTGAGTCCACAGGCCAACGCTCTATCCACTGAGCGAAACTGGCCAGGGCGGGCCAGAGCTTCCTTAATAAAGAGCTGGCATAGGCTCTGTGCTTTTTCCTCACTTCACTTCTCCTCCCTGCTGGCTGGGATGAAGATGTGTTGACTGGAACTAGAGCAGCCACCTTGGACCATGAGGTGCATTTATGAATGGAGGCTGTGGGTGATGGAGTCTAGGTCCCAGACAGAAAGATATCAGGAGTCTGGATCCCAGACACTGTGGCTCAGCCTGGGATCCCTCCCTCCAGATTTTTCTGGATAAGATAAATAAACACATTTATTTAAGCTATTGCTATTGCCACTTACAGCCAAATATCTCCTAATTCCCTCACTGATGATCACTCTTTGCCAGAATCTGGTACCAGAACAGATACGAGCCCTACGTTCATGAAACTCCAAGTCCAGAGGGGAGATGAAAGTGAGATAGACAATCCAAGACAACTCTGCTAGTATTTTCAACTCCATACAACAGGCAGCCACTTGTTCACCCTGTCAGTCAACTCCTGCCAGGAGCCAGGCCTCCTGCCTGACACCAGGCGCCCACCGTGCTGGGTGCAGGGGGCACAGGGACACTGGCAGCTGGCCTTCCAGGGGCCCCCAGGCTAAGAACACACACCGTGAGCCTGGGGCCTTCTCTCTGCCCAGAGCAGCTGGCCTCTGACCCGTGCCTCTAGCGTAACAATGAAAACGATCACACAGCCTTCTCAGTACTGCACAGGAGCTGCCTCATGGCCCTGCGGTGTGGCCGAGTGGTTGGGCATCGACCTATGAACCAGGAGATCACGGTTCGATTCCCAGTCAGGGCACATGCTCAGGTTGTGGGCTTGATCCCCAGTAGGGGGCGTGCAGGAGGCAGCTGATCAATGATTCTCTCTCATCATTGATGTTTCTATTTCTCCCTCTCCCTCTCTGAAATCAATAAAAATATGTTTTAAAAAAAGAAACTGCCTCGTGTAATTTTCACCACCTCCCTATGTGTTCTGCACTGTTATCCTCAGGGAACTGAAGCGCAGAGAGGTTAAGTGGCTTGCCTGGGGTCACACAGGAGCCAGCAGTCTATCCCAGCCGGCACTCCTAACCCCCAGGCGCCTTGCCCTGCGTGCTCAACCCGCCTGCGAGCACCTAGGGCAGTGGTCGGCAAACTGCGGCTCTGTTGGCTAATGAGTTTGCCGATCACTGACCTAGCCCTTTGCACTCGCTTGCTTTTTTCAATTCCTTTATTCTACTGCTAACCGTGTCGAGTCACACTCGACATCCGAGTGCAAAGGGCTAGGGCGTGTACAAGCATGTGGGTCTGTGTGAGTCGGTGAGCTGGTGAAGGGCGGGGCAGGCGTGCACACAGGTGTTCCTCATCGCGTGTGTCTACAACTCTGTTTATGTGTCCAGCCTGGCCTCCTGCCTGGAGCGCCCTTCCGTCCCTCCCCGCCTGACTCCCCGACTGATCTTTGACGACTCGGCGGGATGTGGTCACCCCGCTGGCAGCCTGCCTGGCCGGCGTCATCAGTCTCCCCTGGTTGTTGCTGTCCTGGGGGTGGGGGTAGAGGTGTGTCCCTTCACATCTGTGTCAGCGGGTGCCTGGGACAGGCCTGACCAGGACATTAGCAGGGATGCTAGCAGCTGCCTCTGTGGGCGCGGCTGCCGTGGAGGCGTGTGCGGGAGCGGCACCCTCCTGACCTCGCTGTGATCCCACTTATTAATCTCCGGGAGGAGGAACGCCTCGGGGTGACTGACCGGAGCCGGAGGGCGGCAGAACCGGAAGGGAACCCCAAGCTCCCGCTCTGCTGTCTCCATACCATGTTCCTTTGGGGCTATTTCCAAGTTTTATTTCTTTTGGAATAGAGACCACACACACCCGGGAAATACTTCAGAATGTGTGAGAGAGTATAATGTCCAAATAAGTGTCCCTCCACCCTGTCCCCAGCCTTCCCATCCCCTGTTGGAGGCAACTGCTGTTCCAGGTTCTTTTCTTTTGTAAAAATGTATTTTTATTGATTTCAGAGAAGAAGGGAGAGGGAAAGAAAAACAACCTCCTGCACGCCCCCTAGTGGGGATCGAACCCGAAACCTGGGCATGTGCCCTTGACAGGAAAGGAACCCGCGACCCTTCAGCCCGATGCTCTATCCACTGAGCCAAAACACCAAAACACCTAGGGCTGTTCCAGGTACTTGCATGGCCAGGGCCTCCTTCCCACTGGTGTGTGTGTGTGTGTGTGTGTGTGTGTGTGTGTGTGTGCACGTGCATGTGTGTGTGCAAACCCTTCCAGAGAGGTTCGGCGCATATACACACACATGCCCATCTGTACCCACCACATTTCCTACTTTTGCGCCCATAGAGCCACATCCCACACCTGTTTCCGCACCTCGCGCTGTTTACTCCCCAGTACATCTCGGCGATCTCTCCGCGTCAGCATAGCGATAATGTCCTCACCGCTTTTAGTAGGGGCCTGGCACGGCGGAGCTGAATTACTTAAACACTCCTACTGCCGATGCTTCGTGTGTGTGCTATTGTACAGTCACAGACTTTCTCCATTTTAAATATGTTTACGGAGATGGAGCCCGCAGCCTGGCCACGTGCCCTGACGGGGAATCGAACCAGCGACCTCTCGGGGCATGGGTTGACACTCAACCACTGAACCACACAGGCTGGGCTCGACATGGACTTTCGCTGGATGAATGGCTCAGTGAGTGAATGAGCGAAGAGGTGAGAGAGTGCCTGAGGCTGGGCCCTGGTTATGCGGGCGCCTGGGTGTGGGGCTGGAGACACCTGCAACTCTGTCTTCTCAGGAAGCAGGAGCGTGAGGATCTGCTGGGGTCCACAGGTCACAGCTGCCATCCACGTGCAGGTCTCGGCAGAGCCCTCGGCTCCTCCTGCTCCACGCAGTGAGGCCGCGCTGCTGGTGAAGCGTGTCCACCAGGCGTCCCCTTTCAGACGCACCTGGAGATACCTTAGCTGAGCTCACGGGGCCAGTGGGCGGCCACACCAGGGCTCAGGCCGAGGTGACAACCTCTGGGCTGCAGGCTCCTCACCTGCACTCCCTGGGGAGACGGAGTCACAGGGGTGACCACTGGCCTCGTGGAGCCATGGCCTCAGGGAGCTGCAAGGGAGCGTGGAGAGTGTGGCCGGCTGGGTCTAGGGTGGCCAGAGCCGGGGGGTCGCCAGGAGTGAGGGAGTGGGGAGAGAGGGCTGGGCAGGGAGCAACCCTGAGGCGCTTTGAGAAGACGGCGTGGTTGGCACCCCCAGGATGCACGGGGGTCTGGAACCAAAGGACGGTGCGGGGGCGCAGCCGATGATGCGGGCACCCCTGGCACACCCTCCTGCCCTAGCTAGGGAACTCCAGCCTTCCTGGCTCCCTCAAGAGGAAGGTTTTGTTCTATTTAGTAGGGAAGCGGAGGCAGGAGCGTGGTGATGGCTCATCTGAGTTAGCCCTGCGAGATGCACCCAGATTTCTCCCCACACCGACAGCACAAGTGGGGACCCGCGCTCCTGGTCTCCACGGAGAGCAGCCGGGTCAGCTCAGGAGGCCACCTGCGCAGTGAGACCCAGGACCTGGGCTCCAGCCGGTGGCTGCTCTGAGTACCGGCCCCCTCCCCTACAACGTGGTTCACTCGCACCCCCCTCACTGGCCTGTTCTGGGGTTAAAGGAGATGATGAAGGTGAATGCTTACTGCAGGCGTGGACGCAGTACGTGCTCAGCAAAAGGTGGGCATTTTTACTGTTAGGGCAGGCGGCCTGAGGACAGAGATTTGGGCTCTAGTCAGATGTGCCGAGATGTGAGTCACTAAATGATCGACCTTGGTGGGTCATGTCCCCGCGCTGAGCCTCAGTTTCCTCCTCTGTAAACAGACACAGCAATGGGTACTTCAAAGGGTGATTGTGGGCATTAACAGGGATGGCGTCTGTAAAGTCTGCTCACGGCAGAAGCGCCATCAAAGCAAGCTCCTCCCTCCCGGGCCTGAGAGCCCGCAGGGCCCTTGTAAAGTCCGGGTGGGACGCTGGGATGACAGGTTGACTCACAGTCACAGCCTGGCCCTTTCATGTCCTGGAAACTACCTTTAGCTCCCAGCCTCCCAGGCTGGCTGCTGGGCTTCCCAGCCAGTTTATGGGGAAACCCAGCCCTTTGTCATTGGGCGCACGGGTGGGGCTGAAGCTGTGGCTGGGTAGTCATTTACTTCCTGTTACTAGGTCAGTTAGTCAATCAACAAACACTTGTCCCACTGAGACTCCCTGTGCTCTGTGCTGGGCCTGGGGGAACAGAAGTGAATCAGAACTGGTCTGGCGTCAGTGGGGCGGGGGGCGGTGCAGAGAACTATGTGGAGAAAACATGTCAAGTGGAGGAGCTGTGGAAGTCAGAACAGTCATCTAGCCCCATCTGGGGGGTCTAGGAGGGCTACCTGGAGGCGGCAGATGATGACTGAGCTGAGTCCTGACACCATCAGGCGAGGGGCAGGGGGTGGGCAGGTGCCTGGAGGAGAGCAGTGAGGACAGGTGAGTTCATGGCTGGTGCCCTCAGGAGCTGCAGGTGGCTTCGTGTGGAAGCCTGGAGCCCAGGGAGCCTGAGGGGCAGGGAGAAGGGGCTGGGCAGGCTGAGGGGTTTATCCGCCATGACTAACGGCAGGAGGGGGCAGGCAGGGCTTCACGAAGGGAAATAACTGCCAGCTCTCAGTTTTATTTATTTTATTTTTAAAAAATGTACTTTTATTGATTTCAGAGAGGAAGGGAAAGGGAGAGACAGAAACATCAATGATGAGAGAGAGTCATTGATTGGCTACCTCCTGCACGCCCCCCCCCCCCCCCCCACCGACTGGGGCTCGAGCCCGCAACCCAGGCATGTACCCAGGCATGTGCCCTGGACCAGGGACCCTTCAGTCCGCAGACCAACCTGGGACCCTTCAGTCCGCAGACCAACGCTCTATCCACTGAGCCAAACTGCCCAGGACCAGCTCTCGGGTTCAGCAAGTTCCCACTGGTGACGTGCAGATTGGACAGAGAGGGAAAAACCAAAGGCTGGGGACCGAGGGGAGGCTGGTCCAGGCCACAGCGTGGGGACCAGGGAAGAGGCTGACGGAGGCCACGGTCAAGGGTACCAGGATAAGCAGCTGCATCCGAGAGCAGGAAAGGGTAGCTGGCCAGGGCTGGGTGCGGAGGAGGAGTTGGGCCGTGCCCAGTGGCCAGGCTGGACTCTTCCCAGACTGCCTGGCGCCCGCCACCAGCCGGGGGGCGAGGTGTTGGGAGCCCCCTCACAGGACACGCTTTCTGAGAGCATTTATTGTGGAACCACTGACGGGTCTGGCTTTGTACCTGGAGATGCTGCCCCCCAAGCGAAGGAAGTCTCAGGAAAAGTGACAGGTGGGTGGGAACCTGCCACAGTGGCAGGAGGGGTCTGGATTCTCCCAGGCCATGGCATTGGGCTTTGGACCAAGTTTAACCAGATCTCCTACGGATGGTGCGGGGCAGGGGATCCAGCTAACCTCTGACGAATGACAAAATCCTAGCTCCTGTACTCCGGCCTGTGCCAGGCATTTTACTTCCGTAATCTCATTTCATCGTCATAACTGCCCCGTAACAACCACCACAACCATAACGGTAACGTTTGTATATCACTTTCTAGGTCCCAGGCACTCTCCTCGGCATTTGCCATCTATTAGCTCTTCTGTTCTGTTTTGCTAATCCTCACTCGAGGATGTTTTTCCATTGATTTTTAGAGAGTGGAAAGGAGAGGGAGAGACACAGAGAGAGAGAAACATTGATCTAAGAGAGACACATCGATGGGTTGTTTCCCGCACGCACCCCCACCAGGGCTGGTGATTGAGCCTGCAGCCGAGGCACGTGCCCTTGACCAGACTCGAACTCGGGACCATTTAGTCTGAGGGCCGACGCTCTATCCACTGAGCCAAACCAACTAGGGTGAGCTCATTTTATTGGAGAGAGAGAGAGAGAAACATCGATGTAAGAGAAACATACATCTGTTGTCTCTTTCACGGGCCCCAACAGGGGATTGATACCAAAACCTGGGTATGTGCCCTGACCGGGAATTGAACCCCCACCTTTTGGTGTATGGGACAACGCTCCAACCAACTGAGCCACAATAGCCAGAGCTACTAGCTCTTTTTTTTTCTAATATATTTTTATTGATTTCAGAGAGGCAGGGTGAGGGACAGAGAGATAGGAACATCAATGATGAGAGAGAATCATTGATCGGCTGCCTCCTGCACCACACAGGTGATTGAGCCTGCAACCCGGGCATGTGCCCTGACCAAGAATCGAACCGTGACCTCCTGGTTCATAGGTCAACGTTCAACCACTGAGCTATGCTGACCAGGCTATTTGCTCATTTTTTATGTTCATAACATTTCTGCAAGTTATGCACTACTATCCCCATTTTACAGAAGAGGAAACTGAGGCACAGAGAAGCTACATAACTTGCCCAAATTTGCAGAGCTAGTACAAGGATACAGATGAAGAGCTGTGTGACCCCAGCCCTGAGCTCCTACTCCTTCCTCATCCTGGCCCCCCGCCAGGTGAGGGAGGGGTGTCCAGGGTTAGAGCAGGGGCAGGGGTATAAACAGGGGCATTTGGGAGGAAAAGGAGGGTGGGGTCTGCATCATTAGTGCGTTCTGAGGGTGAGCCGCTATGGGTGACATTGTCCCCTACCCACCCAGAGGCACTGCAGGTCCCTGGGGATGGGTGGTCGTGGAGCCCCTGGATGGGTGGGGCTGGGGAGACTGGCACTCTGGACCTTAGGAAAGGGAGGTGGAGTGACATCTGACTCAGTGGTGATAAGGAAGTGACAAAGCTCTGTCCGCCCCCAGCCCAAACCCCACAGGGCTCCCCGCCTCTGTGGCCTGAGGAGAATGATGGCTCCAGGGAACCACCCCGCACCAGGCCCTGCTGGGGTCCCCGCCCTTGGTCTGGTCTGTGACCCGGTCTGTCCCCGCCCTCTGACCCGGTCCTGACTAATGTGATGAAAGGGACCCCACAGCACTGCCAAGCTAAGTCATCAGAAGCTTGTCACTCCAGCTGGGTCTCTTTCTCTGGGAGGTCAACCACCGCGTAAGAAGTCACTGCAGACGCCCCGGGGCCTGCGTGCAGTGAGGAAGCCAGCCAGGCTCGTGCAGAGGCCGCACGGAGCGTGTCCAGGGTCCCTGTCATGTCACCCCAGCGGAGGTACCAGACGAGGGAAGAAGCCGCTTTGGACATTCAACCCGGCTGAGCCTTCAGGTGGCTCCAGCCCAGCCACCGCGCCACAGCCACTGCCACAAAGACGCCCAGAAAACGGCGGGTTTGAGCGCAGTCACGGGGCCTGCGTGATGAGAGAGGACAGTTGTTCTGAGCATTGAGGCTGTGGCAGTTGAAAGAGCTGGTAATGTAATGCCTCCACAGCCCTCGGTGGTAAACACGACGGTCCCATTTCACAGGTGGGGAAATAACCTGCCCGAGCAGCTCCGCTGGCTGGAGCGTCATCCTGGGCCCTGAAGGGTTGCCAGTCGATCCCCAATTAGGGCACATACCTGGGTTTCGGGTTCCATCCCCGTCAGTAACCAATTCATGTTTCTCTCACACACTGATGTTTCTCCCTCTCTCCCCGCGCCCTCCCCCCCACCCCCGCCGCCCCCCGCCGCTTCCTCTCTCTAAGCGTGTCCTTGGGTGAGGATTAAAAACAATACAAACAACAGATGGGGAAATAAAGCCCAGAGAGGGGTGTAACCTGTGAGGCGCATGTAGCCAGCTGGAGGCGGCGGCTGGGGTTGAACTCAGGCAGGTTTGCGTGATCCCCAGCCCACGCTCTTTCCATAGGACATGCCTGGCAGCCACGCCATGTGGTTTTGGCCGAAGTCCCTGTGTGGCAGGTTATGGGGCTTTCCCCAGGCGGCTCACCTGGGCACCGGCTGGCACCTAGGTTTTTTTTGAGACATGATTCACAGTCAAATGCACAAGTGTACAGCGTGGTACATTTTTGGGTGTGTACACACCCATGTGACCACTACCCCGATCAGGGTATGGACTATTTCTCTCACTCGGAGAGTTCCTTTGTGCCCACTGCTAGTCCGTAGGAGCCCCCAGCCCAGCCCAGAGGTCCATGACCATCACCATAGTGACGGTTTTGCCTGTCCTTGAACTTCACACACGTGGAATTGTACAGCATGTGCCCTTTGTGGCTGGCTTCTTTCTCTCAGCATTATGTCTGAAGGTTCATGATGATGTTGCGTGTAGCAGTAATTCTTTTCCCATTGCCATATAGTATGTCTAAAGTATGAGTAAGACATCCTTTATTTATTCACTCTGTTGATGGACATAGATATCGTGCTCAGATTTGGGCTGCTACGATAAGGCTGACATGAACATTATTGTTCTGGTCATTCTGTGGCCCTGCGCACATGGCTCTTGGGAGCATATGCAGGAGTGGAAATCTAGGTCACAGGGGAGATGTGTGTCTCTAAGAATCTGCCAAGCTCTTGCCCACAGTGGTGGCACGAAGGGCACTGTCACCAGCAACTCGCGAGAACCCAGGTCCCCACATCCTCCAGACACTGGAGACCGTCAGGCCTTCAGTCTGAGCTGTTCTCTAGGTGGAGTGACATCTCCACGTGGAGACCTTTTCATAGCTGGCCTGATTGCTTTAGCTGGCCCAGGTGGCCCGGAGGAGGGTGGTGCCTCAGCCCAGGTGCACGCTGGGAAGCCGAGTTGGCTGAGGGAGTCATGGGGCAGAGGATGGAATTGAGGGATGTCCAGGGCTGCTGGGAGGTAACAAGCACAGGGAGGATGGGCGGGGATCTGGACTCAACTATCTGGATACTGAGCTGCCGGTGCAGACACTCCATCCCCGAGTGGCTCTGGGATGCTCATGTCGTGCGACAGGGAGGGAGGGCTCTGCCCATTTGATGGCTCAGGATCCTGATTCTTCCTGCTCAGCCACTATTAACACATTGATGAGGCAAGATGGTGGCAATGTCAGGACTTCACCCAACTCTGTCCAAAGGCCGGGAGAGAGAAGTCTCCTTCCTTATGAACCCCCTCCCCCCATTTTTAAATCCTTACCCGAGGATATGTTTAGTTTTGTTTTTTTAATTTTTATTATTTGGTCATCTTCACCTCAGGATATTTTTCCATTGATCTTTTAGAGAGAGTGGAAGAGAGAGGGAAAGGCAGAAACATCGATGTGAAACACATCAATTGGTTGCCTCCTGCATGCACCCTGACCAGGGCAGGGGCTGGGGAGGAGCCTGCAGCCAAGGTCCAGCCCTTAAGCGGAATCGAACCTGGGACGCTTTATCCACTGAACAACCAGCTAAGGCGGGATGTGTTTTTTATTGATTTGAGAGACGAGAACCATTGACCGGTTGCCTCCTGTTTGCACCCTGACCGGGGATCAAACCCATAACCTGGGCATGAATCCTGACAGAGAATCGAACCTGAGACCCTTCAGTGCACAGACGTTCCAACCGAGCCACACCAGCCACGGCTTTGGGACCCTTTTTAAGAGCAAGGAAGACCTCCCAGATGACCCCTCTGGCCCTCCACCTCCAACCAAGACTTCCTGCATCTCAGTGCTGGAACTGCACCCCGTGCCCACTCCTAATCCATCGCTGGCAAGGGAACTGGCCCATGTCCCCATCCCCCATCAGGATGCTCCCTGTGGGTCTCTCCCTGAACACCAGGATGTTCATAGGCATTTGCTGGTGCTGTCCCCTCACTTGCCTCCTCCAGGATCCCACAGCCTTCTAGGACCCAACCCGATGTGGCTTCAGTGGGGCCAGGCCAGTTCTTGTTCATCCCTATGCACCCGGCGCCTGGCCTGAAATGCCCGAGGATTGATGGGAACAGCCCTGAGGGTGAAGCCGGCTCAAGTTGTCCTATGTCTTCATCATCTTAGCCACAGCCCTGCTAATTGGACAGCCGGCCTGGGCCCGGGGCAGCTCGGGGGCCTGTTCCAACCCACACATGACCATGATCAGCACACCCAGTCAGCCATGACGAGGCCTCCCACCCCTCTGTCCAGGGCTAAGCATGATCTCTGGGCACAGCCTCAGTGACGGGAGCTAAAAGGCGCCCATTTGATGGAGAGGCTCAGAGAGGGGATGTGACTTGCCGCGGTCAGACAGGGGCAGCCTCAGGTACACGAGCCACTGGGACTGTGAGGCAGTGCAGACGCCGAGTCCGTAGTCGGGTGGGACCTGGACTTGGTGTTTCTAACCAGCTCCCTGGTGGGGGTGCCGGTGCTGGTCTGTAACCCACGCAGAGCTGCAGTGCATCGCCAGGAGGAGCTACATCCTCAGCTCCGCCCTCAGAAGCCCACAGGCCACCTGCAGGGGGGTGCAGTGCTGGGGCAGAGGGGTGGGAACCCCCCACCTCCATCACGGCCCCGCCCAGCCATCCAGGACACCAGAGCTGCAGGAACACTTTATTAAGTTAAGAAGACGATGGAGCAGAAAACGCCTTCACGGGCAGCTCCAGCGGTTCCATGCCCAGCACCCTGAGGGGGAGGTGGGGCCATGGAGACAGAGGCCGGCTCCCTCTGTCCGTCTGTCCCTCTGTCCAGAGTCCCAGGGTGCAGGATCCTCCAGGGCAGGAAGTAATTAGCGGGAGGTAGGGTGGGAGGAGGGTGGCTGGCTCCTTGCCTCTCCCACCAGAGTCAACTCTGCCAGGGCCGCTGCCAGACCCCAGGACAGGGCCACGGGCCCAGGAGCCCAAGCGGGAGGCTGGAGACAGGGGAGCCAGTGCTGGAGGCACGCGGCCACCAGGAATTGCTTTTTAAAAAGTACAACGTGTTTTGGAAAAAAAAAAAAAAAAAGGAAAAAGTCTATATATAAAAATCTCTTCACATATAAAATCCTGAAGAAGGTGCAAGGTAAGAAGACCCAGTGCGAGGAGCACGCTCAGATACGCAGTGTGTGTGTGCGTGCGCCTGTGCATGTGTGTGGTGTACATGTGCATGCCTGTGCATGTGTGCTCCTGAGTGTGTGTGTCTGTGTGTATGCCTTGTGGTGCCTGTGTGTGTCTATGCAGTGCCTATGTGTATGCTCGTGTGTGTGTGCCTGTGCAGCGTGTGAGTACCTGTGCAGTGTGTGTGTCTGTGCAGCGTGTGTGTGTGTGTGTGGTGTGTGTGTGTCTGTGTGGTGTGTGTGCGCCTGTGCGGTGTGCATGCCTGTGCAGCGTGTGTGTGTGTGTGTGTGGTGTGTATCTGTGCGGTGTGCATGCCTGTGCAGCGTGTGTGTGTGCATGTGTGTGATAGTTGTGAGTGCACGTGTAGCCCACAGAGGGTGGGGAGAAAGCTTGGCTTCTGACTTCCATCCAGCAGGGAAGGAGGGCAACTGGTCCCCTTGGGCTGGGAGTCTGCAGCTGGGCCGAACCACAGGACCTGGAAGGTGAGAGTGGGCTGGTGAGGGCTGGGGAAGCCCCCGCCTTGGTCCTGGGCCCCAGCGCGGCTTAGGCAAGGGTGGCCAGCAGGTCCTCCCAACACCTCTTGGCCCCAAAGGCTGGGCCAGATCTGCTCCTCCAGGCTTCTCCCCACACAGAGGGCCACAGGGTGGCCTCTCCCGAGTGCTCACACGTCCACAGGACTTGTCAGAAAGAGGGAGCTGCCCCGTCAGTGATGTCCGAGTGCAGAGCTTGGTGGAAGGAAGACTATTAGTGACGTGTGCCCTGCTGCCAGGCCTGAGGGGGGCAGGCACTGCATTTGCCACCCAAGCCTCGGCAGATCAGCCGGGCGCTGTCAGCCCTGAGGAGGGCAGGACTGATTAGCTGTGGCTGAGGCACAGCGTTAAGAAGTGCGTCTGTCCCTACTGGTAGGAAGGGAAGCAGAGGCCAGGAAAAGGAAGTGCCCTGGGCAGGTGGCACAGCCCTGAGCGCACACCTCCAGGCTGGGCGCCCTGCCGGCGAGGCCCGCCCCTGGCACACCTCTACTCGGCCACGCTGTTGCGCATCGCCTCCTTCTCCTGCAGGGCAGCCATGGCGAGGCGCAGGTGCTCCTTCAGCTGCTCGATCTCCCGCTCCGACCGTGTCTTGATGTGGTTTAGCTCCACGTACACGTCCTGGTACTTTCCTGAGGTGAAGCGCTTGTCCTGGGGGGGGCAGGGGCTATAAGGGCAGAGCCCTCCCTCCCTGGCCCTGCCCACTCGGCACGTGCCCACCGTGCTCCCTATGGCCAGCACAGAGCAGCCAGGCCTCTCTGCAGTCCCCAGGGCCTTCTCCCTCCAGGAGGCCCCCTGGCAGCCCAGCCCTGGACAAACCTCTCCCAGCACCACAGGTTTCAGCACCATTTGCAACCTGCTCAACGTGAGAGCGGAGGCTCAGGCAGGTGAAGCTTTTGCCCAAGACCACACTGCAACCAGTGGCCGGGAGGAGAACCAGGGCGGCGTGGCCCAAACTTGGGCCCGTTCCATGAGTCTGACTCATACACACTCTCAGAGCCACTGCCCCACAGAGGATGTCAAACACACAGGGACATGGCACCAGGCAAGCCACACACTCACAGGCCTGGTCCTGAATCCCAGTACTCCCCCCCATCCCGGCCTGCCTCGGGCAACATGGCTTGTTCCCTGAAATGCACGCTCTGCACAGGCAGGGATGTTGGCCTTTCTGTTCACAGGTGTCTCCCCAGCACCTAGCACCATGCCTGGTACATAGTAGGTGCTCAATAAATATCTGCTGAATAAAAAAAAGCAAGTGTGGCCTTGAGCAAGTCACCCTTTCTTAGTCTCAGCTTCTTTGTAAATGAGGTCGATGACACCTCCGGGGGAGAGGCACGAGGAGTGCCTGGCACAGAGCAGGTGCTCACAGGATGGGCATCCAGCTGGATCCCGAGGTGTCCCCACCTCCCCGACACCCTCTTCAGCCAGGACCCACCTTCTGCATCATCTGGAGCTCGTCCCGGAGGCACTGCACCTCCTTCTTCAGGTACTGAAGTTCGTTCTCCTTCACTCGCAGCAGCACCTGGGGTCACAGGTGCAAGCTAACCCAGGGCCAGAGGCCAGAGCTGCCCAGCCCAGAGCACCGCAGCCGGCCTTCTCCTTGCCTCAGGCCCCTAGAATGCAGCTCCCAACCTGCACGGAGACCCACTACACCCTGGGCACACTCCCCCAGGAAGTCCTCTCTCACCCATCCACACCATAGCACCAGGCCCGCAACTTGAGGGCAAAGAAGAGAAAAGAAGCCATAGTATGGTCCTATCTGAACCAGAGAGGCTGGGACTCTCTGCAGACCACCTCATTAACCCCTCCCCAAACCCTGAGGGCAGGTGCTGCTGTCCTGACTTAACTAAGGAGGAGACAGTTCAGCCAGACTGCGGAGACTTAAAAGCTTAGATTCTGGAACCAGACTGCTGGGTTGAAATCCCAGTTCCCACACCAACTATCCGTGTGACCTTGGGCAAGGTACTTGACCTTCTTGTGTCTGTTTTCTTACCTGTAAAATGGGGACAGTAACAGCATGTACCTCATAGGACTGTTAGGAAGACTCGGTGAGTTAAGAACTCGGGCTTACAGAAGTTCCAGGCACAGAGTAAAACCGTGTATAAATGTTTGTAAAATAAAATATCAGGGTGACCCTGGGATCATGCCCACATTTTCTCACTGCAGCTTCTCCCAGTAAGAGGTGTGCTAGCCCCATTTTACAGATGAGCTCCTGGGACTTAGAAGGCGAGGCAACCGGTCCTGATCGCACAGCAGGGAGGTGGGAGGGCTGGACTCTGGCTGCAGTAGTGCAGCGCACACAGAGGTCCTTCCCAGCTGTGCTGGCGTCTCCTTGCTGGGGCCCGGCCCCAGGCGCCCTCCCCATGCCGAGGCCCTGAGGACCAGCTGGGTGTGCCGGTGGGCACTTACCTCCAGCTCACAGGAGCTCCGCTCATTGCGCCCACAGCCGCTGCCAGTGCCCTGTGAGGCAATGAAGCCGCGCAGCCGGTCAATCTCCTCAGACAGGCGGGCATGCAGCTCCTGGGGGTGGGGGTGGGATGGTCAGCGCAGGGCTGCTGGGGCGCCCGTCCCCACCCACGGGGGCCAGGCCCACCTGGTTGTGGCGCAGCAGCTCCTGGCCCTCCTGCTGGCAGCAGCGCAGCGTGTGCTCGCGCTCCTCGGCCTGCCGCGTCAGGGTGCCGATCTCCAGGCACTTCTGTGAGTACTGCTCCGACAGCACCTGCAGCTCCCGCTTCAGCGCCTCCATGTCTGACCTGCCAGGGTGGAGGAGGGGAGCAACGATGGATGTGGGCTCGCTTGCCCTCTGCCAAGCTCAGAGTCAAGTCATGGCAAACTCAAAGCGGCTCCTGAGTTCCCACCCTAGTTCTGTTTTGAGCCCAACTGTGGGGCTTTGAATGGGTGGCATCCTCTCGTGGCTACAGGTGCCTCCTGTGAGGGGGTGGGCTGGAGGAGCCCATCTCTAAAGCCCCTGCAGCCTCCAGAACTGTGCTCTGTGGCAGGACAGGGACGGGCCGAGGGGGACACTGCAGCCCAGCTCTAGGGGACACTAAGGAGGGGACAGGAGTGCGGAGGCCGAGACCAGCCTGGTAAGAAGGGGCAGAACTGTGGCCTGAAGAACTGTCTATGTGGGTGGCATGGAGGTCTGACGAAGGCCCTGCTGCTTCTGTTCAGGTGCCACAATGACGACAGTGGGGGGTCTCAGTTGGGGGCAAACTGACGTATCCTTTGCCCAGGGACGTCAGCACGGGTCCCCGACTCCCAACCGCCAGTGTGTGCAGCTGGGTCCCAGCTCTGGCGGCCCAGCCCACAGACCCCGGGCCCAGGTGCCATCTCACTGGTGCTGCTTCCGGAGGCCGTCGGGGCCCTGCGGGAGGCTCCGTGTCTTGTTCAGCTCCCGGCTCAGCTCCTCCTGGTAGGCCTTCTTCATGGCTTCGATGGCTGGAAACAGAGCAGAAGGAGGAGGAGGTTGGGGAGGGGTCAGCAGCACCAACTTCACCTCCTCGGAGACGCCACATGTGCCGTGGACACAGGAGCAGGCAGTGGCACGCAGAGCCCTGGACCAGGCTGTGTCGTGAACTAAGTGGCTTTGGGTAAGTTGCTCGGCCTTCCTGAGCTGTCTAGCAGGAGAGGATCACAATCTCTGTCTGAGGGACCCTGCTGGGAGACACCTGGTGTCTGAGCACTGGTACCTTTTGCTAGTGATGCTGGGTAGAGCCCACACAGTCCACTGTCCCTGCACAGCCCGGAGGGCCCTTTAACAAGACCCATCTGTCTTGCCCAGCTTAGTGGTCAAGAGTACAGGCTCAGTCAGTACACATCTAGGTGACTTCACTCAGGGGACTTAACCCCTCTGTGCCTCAGGCCCTTATCCGGAAAGTGGGGTTAGCAACAGCACCTTCCTTCATGAGTTACTGGGAGATGTGTGAAGAGCATTTCAAACAATGCACAGCACAGACATTAGCTTTTGGTTTATTTTTCAGACTGTGAGCTCCCAAGGACTGAGTCTCTTTTCACACTTACGTGGGGTTGCTGTGAGGATTAAGCAAGTCCTCAACCATCGCCTTATCTGTAATTCCAAAATCCAAAAGCTCTGAACACTGGGAGTTTTTCATAACTCTTTTGGTAACAATCCCCGGCCTACATGGACACGAGGCTATCTGAGGTCCCACTTAAGGGTGACCTTGAGAAATGTCACTGCAAATCACTTAGTGCTAGACTTCAGGGTGAAGCCCAGATCCTGCCGAGACACCTACTATGTGCACCAGGTTATCTTCCTAAAAGCAAAACACATGGCCCCAGGGTTTGGGATGAGGGGCCATGGGCTTGAGTGTGTCAAGCACTTAGCAGGTGTAAGTTCTAGATCGTGTGATCTCCTCATCATTTCCATTATTCTAAAGCGCCCTGGAGGTGCGTGAGATGTGCCAGGCACACAGAGCAGGTGTGCAGCTGCCGGGGAGAGGGAGGGTGTCCCACACCTCGGTCGGGCATTCCTATTTCTGGCTTGGGAAAGCAGAGGGTGGGTTCAGAGCATGGCTTTGCAGTCAGTGTGCTCTGGGCTCCAACTCCAGCTTCTGCCACCTCTAAGCTGTGCCATTTGGGACACATCACTAACCTCTGAGCCAGTTTCCTCATCTGTGAAATGGGTCACTCTCCTGGGCACTGCAAGGACCAGGACTGTTCACACCCCTCCCTGCTCTCCCTGGGGTCCGGCCTGTGTGCTCAGTAAGATGGCCCCGCTATAAAAACTGGGTCTGAGGCTAAGCAGTCTCTCCGCCGGACATGGCACCGGCTTGGATCACAGTGGGCCTTCTAGTGCCTGCAGGCCCCGAGGGGGGTGTGTCTTTTTATTGCCACAACTTTCCTCCTTTTAAGTAGGTTCAGAGGTCAATTCTGGGGGTTTCCAACTCCTCTTGATCCCTTACCCTAAGTCTAGCACCAAGACCCCAGCCTCTTATTTAAGAGCCTCCCAAATCCAGTGAGGAGGCCTCTGCTTAGAGGTCCGTGAGGCCCCGCCCCGCTGTGCCACTCCTTCCCGGGTCCTCACCTGAGGCCGTGGCGGCTGTCTCCTCGGCCAGGAGCCACTCCTTCTCCTGCTGCAGCCTCTGCAGCTCCCGCTCGTGGTGCCGCTGCAGCTCTTCCATCACCTGCTGGTGGGAGGACTCCATCTCGGCCAGGCTGCGTTCCCAGGCCTCCTGCAGGCAGGGCCAGGGGTCACGGGCTGCTCCCATTGCCTGGGACAGTGGTCTTCTCCAGCCTGAGGTAGGCAGGCCTACCCTGGTCCGGGCTCCCTCTGGACCCCAGCACCACCAGCCTGTACCCAGCACCACCTCTCTCCTCCATCTACAAACCTCATCCTGTCATTCTTCTGCTTCAACCCTTCTGAGGCCCCCACCTGCCGGCTCAAGTCCCTGTTCCATGCCTGACCCTTGTAGCCTCATCCCGGGCCCTTACCCCACCAAGAAACGCCCTCGTTATAAAAAACAATTCACAGTGTGTTCACACCTGAGCTTTAGCTCATGCTCTTTCCACTGCCTGGAACGTTCTTTTACATCTTTCTTTTCCTGGGTAATTAATTCACTTCACCTGCAGCCCAGCTAAATACCCTCCTAGCTCTGTCTCTGGACAACCTCTCCCCTGCCGCCAAAGGCCTTGCATCTGCCAGATGTAAGTCCCCCGAGGACACGGGGCCCAGGACGGGGCCTGACGTGTGGCAGGTGCTGGGGAAGGGAGCTGAAATTGATGACATCACAGAACAGGGCCTTGTGGATCAGACTGGCCAGTATTTTTTTTTAATATACATATTTTTTTTTATTGATTTCAGAAAGGGAGAGATAGAAACATCAATGATGAGAGAAAATCACTGATCAGCTGCCTCCTGCATGCTCCACACTGGGGATCAAGCTCACAACCCGGGCATATGCCCTTGACCGGAATCGAACCTGGGACCCTTCAGTTCGCAGGCTGACACTCTATTCACTGAGCCAAACCGGCTAGGACAGACTGGCCAGCATAAAAGCCTGATAATACCACTGCTGGGAGAGTCGCTGTGATGGGGTTCGTGGAGGGCAGTTTGATAGCATCGATGCATTTTTAATGACCCTATCCCTTGACCTAGCAGGTCCACTTGTAAGAATGACCCCACAGAAAGTCACACACGTACAAAGATTGGCAACAGACAAGAACTGGAAACAATCTAAATAAACAACCCTTAAATAAATCATGAGATCGAGCCTTACAAAGGACCCAGGCGGCTGGTAGAAGGCAGAGCTGCGCACATGGACAGCTGGGGGAGGAGTGTGCAAAGTTAGGTGATAAAAGCTGGTTTCTGACAACGTACATGGGGTGATCCCACTCACGGAAACAAAACCCATGGAGCTGGACATCTGGGTACATGGACGCAAAGTCACAGAGAAGGTAAGGAAGGACGCTAGAAGGCAGAGGACTGGGCCCCAAAGATGTCCGCGTCCCGCTCCGGAACCTGTGAATATCACCTTATACTGCGGCGGAGGGGAACTGAGCTTGCTAGATGGCCTTAAATGAGGAGACTATCTCTCCTAGATTACGGACTGGCCATGAAGCCCCGGGATCGGGGTCCGCAGATGCAGAAGAGGCAGGAGGGCAGAGAGCGGGGAAGGAGTGGCTGTGGAAGGAAGTAGTGACGTGAAGTGAGGACTTGACTCCTTTGCTCTCTTTAAAGATGAAGGAATGGCCGTGAGCCACGGAAGGTGGGCAGCCACCAGATGCTGGAAAAGGCGAGAAACCGGATCGCATCCAGAGCTCACAGGAGACGCAGTTCTGCGGGCGCCTGGCTTTTAGCCTGGCGAGACCCAAGCTAGACTTCTACCCTCCAAAACCGAGGTGATACAGAAAACTACACAGATGTGCTCTGGGGCACCGGGGAGCAGGCAGGGGAAGGAGAGTTCATGTGTTTATTTCTAACCTTTTAATTTGTTTGAATTATTTATGAAAATGTAAACCTATTTTTTATATAATTAAAAAGTATTTAAGGCCCTGGCTGGGTGGCTCAGCTGGTTGGAGCGTCATTCTGTACATCAAAAAGGTTGCAGGTTCAATTCCAGGTCAGGGCGTGTACAACAGGCAACTGATCAACCGGTTTCTCTTTCACATCGATGTTTTTCTGTCTCTCTCTCTCCCTTCCTCTCACTGTAAAATCAATTTAAAAAACCATAGCCCTGGGTGAGAATGAAAAAAATTAAGATAATTGAAAAGGGAAGGTGAAGAGCTAGGGAAGAACCAAGGCACAGAGGGCCAGTTAAGAGGTTGTATTCTTGCCTGGCCGGTGTGGCTCAGTGGATTGATCATTGTCCCAAGCACCAAGAGGTCACGGGTTCGATTCCCCCTCAGGGCACATGCCAAGTTACGGGCTTGATCTCCAGTAGGGGGCATGCAGGAGGCAGCTGATGGATGTTTCTATCTCTCCCTCTCCCTAAAAATCACATATATATTAAAAAAAGAATTGTTTTCTCCATGGCACAGGGCATCTCAGTGGTGGGGGCAACCCCACCTCTCCAGCAGCCACAGCCACACCTTGGAGGCCACTTTGGGGGAAGGGCAAGGGCCAGGCCACCTGGGGCCAGGTGTTCTAGGCAGTGAGCAGGGGTACCTGTCTCTCTGGGACTCTGCGCATGTCCTCTGTAGGTCCCTCTAGTTAGGACAATAGACCCTGCTTTGGAGTCCTAATCCTGGCTGTACTGTGGAATGAACTTAAGCCTCTTCCCTCTCTGAGCCTCAGTCTCCTTATCTGTAAAACAGGCCTCATAAGACCAACTGCTGAGTATCTCTAAGGTAAGCTAGCGCCCACCTAGAGATCACCCACCTGCAGAGATCAGAAAAATAGGGGGGTGGGGACCTGTTCTCAAAGGGTCAGATCAGGCAGGCAGAGCCAGAAGCTAATAGGGGTCAGGAGGCTGGTGTCAGGAGGTGGGAGCCAGCCCAGGATGAGGGGCTCCTAGGTCAGGTGCTGCTCTCTGACCTGCCTTCCTGTGGGCCCAAGGTGTCAGCTGCCACCCCTGACGTGGATCAAAGTGGACAAAGAGATGCCCGTGATCCCACTGCACTAGGATGGAAGGGTCCCCTTTGCTAGAGGCACTACAGCCCGTGAAGTCCCAGACCCCCCAGCTGCTGTCCTGTGGTGGCAAGCCCCACCGGCTAAAAGAGGGGCACCCACTTGGCCTGAGATACCAGGTTGGGGGATCCCTCCCCAGCTGTCACCTCTCCAGGGTCCACTGAATCTCCAGCCGCTTCCTCCAGTGCCTGAGGGGGACACGGTGGCTCAGCTCCTCTTCTCTGCGCCCTCGGCGTCCTGAGCCACTCCTCCACTCCCGTCTTCTCCTCCGTTTCCCCTTTATTCCCTCTCAACGCCCCTCAGTTCTGCCCGCCCACCTACCCACCCCAACCTCCCATGACAAAGTGCCCACAGCCCAGGAGGCTTGGACTGCAGCACTGGTCTGACTCAAGGTCAAAGTTCTAGCCTCCTCTCTGGCCTCAGTTTCCCTATCTGTATGCTGAGAAGTCAGAGAAGTGCTTTTCAAATTTAATTTTAGCAACAGAAACCTTTTTCCAAAGGAAATCTAGTGCAGGTTCGAATAGTAAAATGGACAAAGGCGGAGCTGCTCTGATTACCCGTGGATGTGGATGGACCCACCCAGAAAAGCGGTCCCTGGGAGACCACAGCTCCACAGAGCACAGCTTGTGGGGGTCCTGAGGTGATGCCAGCTGTCTCAGGCAACCCCTTCCTCTTGCCTCAAGGGAGGCTTTGACAACACTGGTCCTTACCCTCTCCCCCTTCCACATATCAAGTGACCCCCAAGCCAGCCCTTCATGTCAAGCCCCAACTCCACACGGCCCCAGATGGGCCCCCATGCCTTGACAGCAACCCCAGCCTTAGGGCCCCTTGGGGGCTCCCCTCTGCCTTCCTTGGGCCCAGTCACCCAGTCCTAAACTGCCCCCCCTCTACACCCTCCTATATCCTGCTCACCCTCAGTCATCATCCCAGCTCCTGCCATGGCCTTGGCCCCTCCCAAGCCCCTTCCACTCCACCACCACCTTCCCGGCATCACCCCAAACCTCCTCAGGTGTGTGGGACAAGATCCAAACTCCTGGCCTGGCAGCGGAGGTCTCCAGAGTAGGCACCAACCAGCCTTCCACCACAGCCCATGCCTCTGCCCACCCCAGTGCTCAGCTCCGTGCCCACCCCCAGGAAGGCTTCCCGAGAGCCGCACACAGCAACCTCCCGCCTGGAACTTCTGGAAGGTCCCTCTGCTCAGAGCCTGGGATCCCAGCATTCTTTTCTGCTTCAGGCAATGATGTGCTGACTAGAGGCAGCTGATTATCAAATTTTTAGGAATTTTGTGACACAGTTAAGCAGGCCATTATTAAAAATTATATAAGCTTATAGTTAATTACATTAAAAACAACGCTGATACTCCAAACATTTCTTCTTAATGATCTCACTGCATTTTATTATTGTCTATGCTCTCGCGGTTACTTCTCTTCTGTGCCTGTGTGGAAATGCTCTATAGTGGGTGTGACATATCTTCCCAACTCCGTGCTCAGGTCCTCAGCCACAGTGGGAGTATTTACACCATGGACATTGGTAAACATTACAATCAGGACTCGATTTATTTTTTGATAGTCTAGACCAGGCGTCCTCAAACTACGGCCCGCGGGCCACAAGCGGGTGTTTTTGCCGTTTTGTTTTTTTTACTTCAAAATAAGATATGTGCAGTGTGCATAGGAATTTGTTCATAGTTTTTTTTAAACTATAGTCCGGCCCTCCAACGGTCTGAGGGACAGTGAATTGGCCCCCTGTTTAAAAAGTTTGAGGACCCCTGGTCTAGACTTAAGCAAGGATGAGAAAATGCTAGTAATGCAGATTAAATTTAGAAGTGTGCCATACCTATGACCATTACACTGTAAGTAGAACAAAAACCTTAAGAAAATACTCTCAATAGAGAACTATTACCCAATTCAACCAAAAAATTGCTCATGACATTGACCAAGTAAAGTTTCAATATGTTTCTCGTCTTACTCATCCACATAAATAAAAATGTCAACCAACATTCATGTTAGAATGACACTCGTTTGTCAGTTAGCTGTGGATACAAGCATTCGGAAAAACCAATGAAAGTATTATGAGAAAGTCAATTTGCTATATAGAAGTTACAATAAAAAGTATTACTTATTTTTTATTTGTAAGTTGTATACTAAACATCCTTTGTATCAGTAATATATATATATACATATATATATATATATATACTAGAGGCCCAGTGCACGACATTCGTGCAGGGGGCCGGGGGGTGGGGGTCCCTCAGCCCGGCCTGTGGGGAGTGGGCCTAAGCTGACAGTTGGACAATCCACCCCCCCCTGCTCCCCCGCCAGGGGTCCTTAGCGCTGCTGCAGAGGCAGGAGAGACTCCCGCCACTGCCGCTGCGCTCCTCAGCCATGAGCCCGAGCAACACTCCCGCTGTGGGAGCGCACTGACCACCAGGGGGCACCTCCTGTGTTGAGCATCTGTCCCCTAGTGGTCAGTGCGCATCATGGTGACCAATCTTTCCGCCTCGGTTGATTTGCATATTAGCCTTTTATTATATAGGATATACCATATATAAGTGTGCATGTGTGTACACATAGATGTATTTTTTCTGGAAAGCTAGTTGTCCCCAGACATGGCCAAATGTCCCCAGGGCAGTGGTCGGCAAACTCATTAGTCCACAGAGCCAAATATCAACAGTACAACGATTGAAATTTCTTTTGAGAGCCCAATTTTTTAAACTTAAACTTCTTCTAACGCCACTTCTTCAAAATAGACTCGCCCAGGCCGTGGTATTTTGTGGAAGAGCCACATTAAGGGGCCAAAGAGCCGCATGTGGCTCGCGAGCTGCAGTTTGCTGACCACTGCCCCAGGGGAACAAAAGTGGCCTTAGTTGAGAACTGCTGTCCTCAGCAGACCGCGTGTTTCCCTGGGGGCCACTGGGAACTCCAAGTCCCAAAGACCATCTTGTGAGGGCCTCGGCCTGGCAGGCATAGGCAGGATTTCCCTGTTAGGGAGCAGCTCCCGGGGCCGGCCCATTGGAGCTCCCACTCCTCATTGGCTCCCCAGGTCCCCAGGGTGGTGTGAGGAAAGTGGTCCAAGTGCAGAGGGTCACACGAGGGCTGTCAGTCGAACCTGAGCTTAAATCCCACCTCTGACAGCTGCAGGCCGGCTGACCCTGGGCAAGTCCCATAACCTCTCACAGCTCAGTGGCCCTGTCTATAAAACGGGCACAAGGCTCATGTCCACCCGCTGGAGAGATTAGATGAGACAATGTATGTCAAATGCCTCCCATGCTCTGGTACACAGGAAGGGCTTCCAAAATATTAGCTCTTTTCTGAAAACATGGCAACCAGAAACTTGCCCCCGTCCCCCACAAAGCAGCTCTTCAGCCTCACCTGTGAGATGTAGCCTGGGGGGATGTGACCATCCTCCTGGGACCTGGGCGCACCCTGGGGAGCCTCCCCCTGAAGACGCCATGCCTCCAGCTGGGCACGAAGAGACAGGACCTGTGAAGGGAGATGAGGTCAGTGGGGGCCTGAAAGCAGAGGGCGGGCTGGGCTGGCGGAGGCAGGGCGGAGCTGTGGGTTTGAGGAGATGGCCCTGGTGGGGATGTGCAGGCAAGGGGGACATTCCAGCTGGGTCTGGATGGCAGGGCCAATGAGCCAGAAGAGCTCCGGCCCAAAGACTGGACAGGGCTGGGAACAGAACACTGTGGTCAGACATTTACATTATGTAGGTGGCAGGGGAAATGTCTTTGAGCCTCAGCTTCCCATCAGTAAAACTGTGATGAGATATGCACTATGGGACCATGAGACTGCTGTGAACATATATGAGCCTGTTTGTAAAGAGGGCCAAGGGCAAGATGCTCAGTAAATGGTCTCTCCTTTTTCTTCTCTATTCCCTTCTGTGTGATTGCGGAGGACAGAACAAGAGGCAAAAATATAAAAAAAAACAGCCCTGGCCTGTGTGGCTCATTTGGTTGGACATTGTCCTGTGCACCAAGAGGTTGCCAGCTTGATTACTAGCCAGGGCACAAGCCAGGTTGCAGGCTTGATCCCCAGTGAAGGGTGTGCAGGAGGCAGTCGATTGATATTCTGCTTTCACATCGATGTTTCTCTCTCTCTCTCTCTCCCTCCCTTCCTCTCTCTCTAAAAATCAATAAAAATGCTTTTTAAAAACAATAAAAACCCCAAGGTCTAGAAAAGAAGATTCCAGTTCACAGAGGAGTCTGAGGTGACAGACAGTGAATCAGGAGCGAGCTCCCCATCACTGTAGGTTTGCATGATAAAGGCTATAGCATGACTATAGGGACAGGAGGGGTGTTGGTGGGGTAAGGGGGTTCCCAGAGGCCAGCCATGTCTACCTCCTTCTCCAGTGCCTCATGGCTGTCACTAGGGGGCCCCCGGCGCTCCCCACGGCTTTGGTTGAGCAGGGCGGTGAGAGGCACCCGCTTGTTCTCCCGCAGGGGCAGTTTCTCCAGCTCCTGCCACTTCTTCTCGATCTCCTCGCTGAGCCGACTCTGCTGGTCCTCGGTCAGGGGGGCACCGAGGCCCCGGCGTGGCCCCTCGCCAGCAGGTGTCTCTGTGGCCCTGCTGTCCACGGCCTCAAACCACTTGCGTCGCTCCTCAGAGCGATGGGCCAGGTCCCGTTCCAACTCCTCCTGCTTGGCTGGGCGGTCAAGAGTGCGAGCTGGGGTGCGGGCCCGCTGTGGGGAGCCCTGAGACAGTGGGGAGAGCTCCACGTAGTCCAGGGATGGCCGCTGTCCATCTGCCTTCCGAGGGCTGCCCCGACTGATGACCTCAGAGCCCGCACGCTGCTCCCCCACCTTCAGGGAGCCCTTCTGGGTGCTGTAGCTGTGCAGTGTGTTCTCTTTATTGCAGTCCGAGAGCCTAGGGTGCCAGCAGAGCCACATCAGGCAGGATGTTGCCCACTCTGTCCCCAAACAAGCACTTCGGGAGTGTCACCACGTGCCAGAGCCTGGGGATGAACCCCAGCAGAGGAAGCAGCTGAACCCAGAGGTCAGAACTAGCGCTTCATCATTAGCACACCCTGGGAGCCATCCCAACTCCACCACTTACCAGCAGAGGGACCAGAATATCTGGCTTCCCTCTGAGCTCAGTCACTCATCTGTAATATGGGACAACAATTCTTCTCACAGGATGAATATGAGGACTAGGTGGGCGAATGTGTGAAGCAACCAGGAAGCCCATTAAGAATGGTGATCAAAGCGTTATTAAAAGTATGGTTTGAGATAAGATCCTGGGTTCAAAAGACTCACAGTGGAATAGGGGAGACGCCCATGGTCACTGCCGAGCAGGTGAACAGTGACCTCTGGGTGCAGAGGCACTAACTGTGGAGACTTAACAACTGTGGCAGTACTCTTCTTCTATAACAATAGCAGGGTATATGGTCACCCATCCCAAAACTACACTTCCCAGCATCCCTTGCAGCTATGTAGGGCCATGTACCTACATTCTACCCAGTGGAAGTGAGAGGTGGCACCCTTTAAAGGACTGGGTGTGCCCTGGCCTGGCTCCTGTCTGGCACTCCAGGAGAATGTAAGCAGCTTCCTGAGTCAGAGGCAAAGCTATGAGTTGAGGGCCACAGAGCTGGTCTGGACTACATACCACAGGACTGCTCTGAAGAAATAAACCTCTCCCGCTTAAAGTCAGTGTGTTTGGGGCTTCTTTGTTACAGCAGCCAAGCCTATATACTAAGTAATAATCCAGCTGCACTGTGCTTCAGTTCACAAAGGGCTTCTATGCATATTCTCGTGACAGTCTGACAAATGAAGTGTCTGAAACTCAGACAAGAAGGTGACTGGACTGAGGTTGAACAGCCAGGCTGTGGCCAGACAGAGGGACTCACGCTTGACACCCCTCAATGTCATGTTTCCATTCCTGCTGCCCAGCAGCCACAAGTCCTAGCCCCCCATAGGCGTCTGGGTTTATACTGTGTGGGAGCCCTACCACCAGGTAACTGAGCCCTCCCACTACTCTACCCACAGTGACCTCCAGAGGGAGTGAGTTCCCCTCCCAGACTGCCTCGCCATCCCCTCTCCTTAACACAGGATGAGACACAGCCCACACAGCACAATCAGCCACCTAGAGGGGCCTTTGACTCACTGCCATCTTCTCCAAAGAGCTAAGGCCTCTCCCCACCTTTTCAGGGTGTGGGGGACGTAGAGGGACAGTGGTCACACTCCAAACCTCATTGTATTTCTGGAGGACTGCCAAGAATGCGCACTGACCTCTCCTCTATTTTGTTGATAGAGAAACTGAGGCCCAGAAGGTACAGCCAGAGGCTCCCAGGTGAGTGCCAGAACAGCACTCAGGGATACAGGGGAAGTGCCTCCCCAAAGCCCCGGTCCATCCCAGCACGTACTTGGTGACATCTGGGGCTGAGGTGGGACGCACAGTCTTCCTCAGAGCCTCGATCCAGTTCCTCCGGATGCCTGAGGTCATGGCCGACAAGGTATAGACAGCATCCTTGGTCTGCAAGTCCACCCCACAGGTAGGTTGCCACGTGGCCAGCACCACTGCTCCCTCCCCACTATGGACCCCAGGGAGGTGGCCCTTCCCTCCCAAGAGAGAGTGTAAGGTCTTGAGCCTGGAGTTGAGCAGAGGGTGCAATACTCCCCTTCACTAGCCTAGTCTTGGCAGAGTCCCAGTGGCTCCAAGGTCTCCCCAACATTTGAATTACCCCTGACAATGATATCTGGGGTCTCCCCAGATATGCTGTGTTGGCAGTAGAGCTTCTGACTGGCTCTGAGGACAGGGTCTCTGGGTAAATGGGTGACAAGAGCCAGCCATGCTCCACACCAACATCTCCTCTGGGGGCTCTCCAGTCATGCCACCCCCCAGATGCACAGTCTCACGTGAATCTGGAAGCCGTAGTTGCGCTGTACTGCATACTCGGTGACGTCAGTGCAGGAACGCAGGTCAATCTCACCATCCAGCTCATCTGCCTACAGCAGGAAGACGATGGTCCATATACTCCAGTGACCCCCCCCCCAAGCCTCCCAAGCCCCTTCCAGGGGCCCCTAGCACCTGATGTCTCACCTCCTCAGCGGTGGAGTCCCTGTAATACTTGAGGCTTGAATCAGTCAGCACAAACCAATGCTTCTTCCACTGTGAAGGAGAGGTGGTGGTAAGGGGGGCCAGTGTGGAATGGAAGAATATGCGTGTGCCACTTTGCTGGCACCCTGGGTGCTGCCAGGTCAACCATTCTGCTCAAGTAGGGCCTAGCACCCTCATCCACCCTGCTGAGGGGTAGGGGCAGGGGACAGGGCAGTCAGAAAATCCACATTTGATGCCTGGCCCTCCTTTTCCTCTCTGAGCTGCAGGGGCAGCATCTATAAAATGGGTTGACTTCTCGTCCGAGCCACACCCTCCCTTTCCTTCTGGGAGCCCTTCTCTGCTTTGTGAACACTTCCATACCCATCTCGATCCTTTCTACCAAGATCGCTGAGGCGCCTACAAGCAAATCCCCCAGGGCAGACCAGGGAGGGGTTGTGACCTGTGTAAGGTCATCTGCCTAGCAAGCTGGAGACCAGAACTTCCCCAGTTATTTTGCATATGCCCCCCTGGATCTCCTGTCGCCAGGGACAGGACTCCCAGAGAGCAGGACTGGACGGTGGCCCAGGGGGAGGCATCTGGTCGTATTCTGTTTCTTGATCTGGGTGCTGGTTACATGTGTGTTCACCTTGTGAGATGCATTATCTGAACATTTAGGATTTGGGCACCTTTCTGCAGCGCCTTTCTCTTTGCTCCAGCTGGGGTTAGGTTAGCAGAACACATCAGAAAGGAAAGGGGTACAGCCTGATATTAAAGGTGCCAAGCTTGGCCCTCCTCTGGCTTCTGGCCATTTGCTGGAATGCTAGATCAGGTCCACCCACTGCCAGGGTCAGTGCAGTCCCCAGCATCTCCTTGGATTCCCACACATCACCAAGCCCTATCCACACTGTTTGCTATTTCAAGTACTTAGGGTTTTTTTTTTCCCCTTAAGAAGATGGTGCATTTTCAAGGATGTGCCAGAATGACATTTTCTACTTCTTTCCACACTGCCTCTCCTTAGCATTCAAGAGACAACTATTTTATCCCTTCCTAGCTGAGTGTCTTTAGTTAAGTATCTTTATCTCTCTGGGCTTCAGTCTCCAGATCTGTAAAGCAGGGCTAATAAGAAATCCCTAAGCCTTCTTGTAAGGTTAGAAGTTCCTAACCCTCCCTTGTATGTCTCCCCGGGCATCTGGCCCAGGGTGGGCAGCACATTGCTGGGGATTGCTCTAAAAGGCTGGCCCTCTTAGAACTACCTGCTCCTACTGAGTGGCCTGAATTGCAGCTCAAGACCTCGACTGTCCCTTTGTAAAGTGGGGCAAGGGTTCTGTGCCAAATGATGTCCTTGGCCCAGTCTGTGACTGTCTAAGATGGGGACTAGATGGAGCTCTGTGGGCCGCCGGTGCCCCGAGTTCCTGGCCTGTGTCTGCCCAAGGTCCTGCTAGGCCTGGAAGAGATCGAAGCCCTTGTGGGCCTGTCTCCTGTCTGTGCACCAAGGGGCTGTGCTGGCTGAACTCCCAGGGCCCTTCCAGCTCGGACATTCCAAAACTTCGTGAAAGAGAATGAGTAATGGCCAGTGCTGGGTGGAGCCCATAATCTCTGCCCTCCAGAGACCCTGGGTGGGAGGCCAGGACGGGTCACTGGCAAGGTGCCAGGCCTTGTGTGAGGCTGGAGCGCAGCCATCAGAGGACTGGCGAGCAGGCAGCGGGTACGGAAGGTTGTGGGTTAGAGGGGATAAAGCATGTGGGTAGGAAACACAATGCAATTCCCTTTGGCTCCCAGCCCTCCCGGCATGCGGGCTGCACACACACCAAAGCCACGAGCGCATGCAGGGCAGGGGCGGGGAGACGTTCCCTCCCAAGGTGGGTGGGCAGAAAGCCAGATCCAGCTCCAGCATGGCAGCCGAAAGGGCAGAACCCATAAGAGGCCACTGTCCCTTCTGGGTCTAAGGACAGACACATTAGAGAAAGGGAAGGGTTGTTACTGAGGCCCTAGCAGATACTGGGGGCTATGTGAAACCCTTTACCTGCTTGACATCTGTGCCTGTTACCCACCCTGGAAGGAATCGTCATCATCCACTATGCCCCTAGCACAGATGTGGCCACTGAGGCCAGGGAAAGCTGTGATGTGACCAATGGGGCCCCAGGTTGGTGAGACTTCAGATGTGCTCTGAGCATCATCCGCAGGGTGGGGAGGAGGGGCTGTCACACGACTTGAGTTCTTACAAATCTGTGCTTCTCAGGCCCAATGATCTCTGAGAGCCCTTCCACCCCAGACCCTCCGATACCCAGGAGGTCATCAAGAGGTGGGAGGACCAAGAGGTTCTTGGTGAGAGGAGGGGATGGGGTACAGAGCCTGAGGGGCTAGGAGGCCTCCCTCCATGGTGACTCTTACACACTGCAGACTGCTCCAGGCGGCCTCCGCCCTCCCACCCCCATGGTCCAAGGCTGAACGAGAAACACCCTGCCCTCAGAGTTCCCACTTCTGGCCCCCACCCTGGACCCCCTCCACCTGGAAGCCATGGTCTCTAGAAGGCTGGACAGGCGAGGGAAGCAGCTCAGCCTCCTGGGCTGCCCCCAGCCACCCCCCTCCTCTCCACTCCAGCCCTCCTACCTCTCCAGGCTCGTCCAAGATTGACATCCATCCCTTCTTGAAGTTGAGCAGATCGGGCTATGGGGAGATGAGGAAGCAGATGAGTCAGGCCCAGTGGAGAATCCAATGGGGCTGGGGAGGAGGGGGTGCTGTACCTCTAGGCCTTGAATCCTGTGAGACTAAGGGCCTGAGAAGCCAGGAGAGAGGGCTGAGGGCCCAGGTAACACCCCAAATCGAGGCAGACTCCCCAGCCACTAATGCAGTCTTGGCCCCTTTCCATAACATCCAGTAACCTCTGATTGCCAAGAGGGTGGGCCAGGCGACTGGGACATCCACCAAAGATGTTCAGCTTCTCTCCCACTACCTACTTCCTCACCCAAGAGTGGGCGAGGGGGGGCCAAGAGAACGCTGCCTGTAGAGATCCTGTAGAGAACAAGCCAGACCAGCAGGGCGAGTGAGCTGTCCAGTTCCTCTCTCTGACAAGGCCCAGGTGGCCCACCAGGAAAAGGCCTTATTGCTGCCACCTGCCCCCAACCCACTGACCTCCCGTGGTCCAACCAGCCCTGCCCTGCCCTCGTCTCCTGGAGATCCTGAAAGATGGAACCAAGCACAGGGTGGGATCAGAGATCCTCTGGTTCCCTCTAGATCTCTGGATGGGCCGGTCCTGGCAAGCCCTACCTGCCGGGTGCTGCTCAGGGGGACACGGCCCCGGGGCCTGTGGGCTCCCAGCTGCAGCATGCTCCACAGGGGCCTGTGAGCTATGAGCCCCCACCGAGGCCTAGACAATGAAGCTGCTCATTCTCGCATTTTCTCTGGTCAGGTCCATCTGGTGGGTGCCCAATTCCAGACCCTCCTGCCTGTTGGGGAGACCTCTCTTGTCTAAGTCTAAGTCCCGGTCCCTCTGCAGTCTCAGCTCCTGCCCACTGGGAGAGCAGGGCGGGCCAGGCTGGCGGGCAGGGAAGAGGCGTCCACCTGTTGCCATGGCTCTGAGCCCACCTATCAGCGCCTGCATCGAACCTCACCAGGCCAAGGTGTCTGGTTGCGTGAAGGGAGCGGGTGGCATGGCTCAGTGGGGTGGGCGGCGAGGATGGCAGCTGGAAACCTGGAAACCAGAGCCACCTGACCTGGCCACCTCCCCTGACCTGCCTTCCTCCTAGGGAGCCCCCTTCTCCTCTTCCTCAGCTGGAAGAAGTGGCCTGAGAGGAGGTTGGGGCAGCAGCCTGGACATTCCAAGACACCCACAGCCATGGCCGTGGGACCAGGGCCCCGTCTCAGCAGGCTGGCAGCCCCACCCCTGCGCGCAGCCCCTCCCTGCATACCTGTCAGAGGGAAGGGACACAGGCTCTGCTCAGACCTGAGAAACTCTGGGTGGTGTTCATCCTATCTGCTCTCCATTTCTCCCACCCTCTTCCCCAAATGTAAGGCGTCCCAAACCGAGACCGAATGAAGACTGGTAGCCCCGCTCAAGACCACCGGGTCGCTTGGGTTCACCTGCATTCCGTCTGGACCTCCCGTGGCCCCAGGACTAGGCGTGCTGTGGCCAGAACCCGGGAAAACCTGCTGAATAAATATACAGCCTCCTCTGCCCCATCTAAATTTCTGTGCTCTGGAGCCAGGCCCCACCCCCACGCCCTGGCCCTGAGGAGTCAGGCTTCCTGGGATGGCCCACAGGAGATCAGCCTCGACTTCCAGAAGCTGAGGAAGGGCTCCTAGCAGCAATGACAGGCTGGGACCCCAAGGGCTGCCTGGGAAGTGGGGTCACAGTGACCTTCCTAAGTCGCATACCCTCTCTGAGTCCAGTTGCCCAATGTGGTAAATGATGGGGGGAGTCCTGACCTCCCTCAAGTTTTATGAAGACTGAACGTGCCCCCCATGGAAAAGCCCAGTGACCCTCTGGAAGCCGGTACTAACACGTCGCACGCCACCTCAGGCATGGGCTGGCACAGTGACCACGGGGAGAGGAGGCCACCAATGGGAGATCTTAAACTGCTGGCAGGGGAGGTCCTATGGTCAGTTGGGAACTCCCACCCCCCGACCCAGGGTCAAAAGGTCTGATAACCTAAATCTCTCACTGCATCTTCACACGTGGCTCTTCAGCCCCGGCCACCTCTCCTCCACCTCTCCTCCACCGGCAGGAAGCTCACTCTCTCCTTCCCCCTTAAGGAGCACCAGCAGTGCTCCCTGCCCAGCCACCCTCCTCCCTTTGGCCACAGGTCTGCACTCTTCCCGCCCTCCGGGACCGTCAGGACCTTCGACACGGCCTCCTCCCTCTGGATGCACTCTGGCAGAGGGACTCACTCAAAAAGGCCCAGTGTTACAAGTCTGCTCAGAGCCGCCAGGGATGGCTTCAAAACAAAGTCCAGTACACCTGAAGCTAATATAATAATGTATGCCAACTGTAATTGAAAAATAAAAATGATTTAAAAATGGAAAAAAATAAATAATAAAAACAAAACCCAGCTGCCTTAGGATGGCACAAGAGCGTCAGCCCCACCCTTCCCCCTGCGTCGGGGGCCCCGTGTTAATGTCTCCACACATCCTCACTGATCCCCCACACACGAGGACTTCAGGTCCTCCACAGGCCTGTGTCCTCTGCTTGAACACCAAAGCAAACCCCTCCTCATGCCTTAAGACACAGCTTAGCCTCCTCCTCCAAGGCCGTCTCAGCACACGCCACACACACCCCCTGCGGCCCTCCCACAGCCTCTGTTGCCCATGATTATCTTGAAGACATTTACTTGTCCCTCAGACTCAACTCACAGGCAGGGACATGCGCATTCACACCCCCAGGACCCAGGGAATGTTTGTGGAATCTTCCTTTTTCTTTTTTTTAACTATCATGCCCTGTTCTGGACCAGGAAGTCAGCTGCGAATGAAAGATGTGGCCCCGGTCTTGGTGGAGGTCAGGAGACAGACAATAAACAAGGGAACAGGTATATAATTTGATGCCAGGCAGTGGCTGGGGAATGAGGCTCCAGGGCAAGGCTGCGCACGGCTAAGGCAGAAGGAGGCGGAGCAAATCCTGACTCCAGGCCCGGCGTCCAGCCTCTAAGCATTTACCCATTCGCTGCGCCTTTGCCACTTGGTCCATACAGGTCCCTGGGGTCAGGGAGATGGGCCCCGCCGAGAGGGAAAGGACGGTACAGAAAGGACACCCGCCTGGAGCAGGCTCAGGTCCGCAGGCAGCTGGGATGACACCAGTCAACACCGTCAGTGGTGACCCCCCCCCTCCTCCCTAGGGGCCTCAAAACCGTTCATGGCTCCTCAGGAGCCCTGACCAAAAGCCTACGCTACGTTTCCCGGCCTCTGGGCCCCTCTTCTTCCGGACCCCTTTCCCACGTTCCCGCCATTCCCCAAATGTGACCACCAGCCTTTGTCCAGTGTTCCCTCCCCCGTCCATCTCCACCTGACCGAGTCCTACAATCACAGGAAGGCTTCTCCCACCGCAGGGCAGGCCGGCCCTCCTCCCGCGGCCCACATGCTGCTCCCAGCAGCCTGGCCCTGCTGAGCATGTGCTTCTCCAGGAGGCAACTGTGTACATTTCTTATCTCGCCAGAGAGAAAGCCAGGATAGCCCTCCATTCCAATTCCGCCTCAGCCAGGGCCCCCTGGGTCATCTCTTACACCTCAAGGTCCTCACCTGTCAGACGGGCCGTTGCCATCAACCTTAGAGGATCAATTCTGGTAACGTGAAAGCAGCCAGTTCCGGGCCTGGCAGGCAACCAGTGGGCAAAGTGACTACCCTCCCCTGGCCTGGGGGGGACGGGCAGGACACTGACTCAGCTCCTCCCCCACATCCCTCTTTGCTCTCTGACAGGACAGGGGAGGCTGCTGACGACAGACAGGAAGGGCCAGCAGGGAGGTGGCAGGATGTGTGGAGGCTGAGGAAGTCCAGGCAGTGGCCAGGTCATCACACTCACAGGGGGGTGGGGGGGCAGGGGCCCCTCTCCCCAACCACCACCACCCCGCTCCCCAGCAGCCCAGCCCACTTCACTGGCGGTGGAAAGGGGACAGGCACATGCACATACACACCCTGCCTCACACCCCGCTCCTCACCAGCTGTCAGAGCCTCCCTAAGACACTAATCAGAAACCAAAAGCAGCTCTGCCCTTCCCTTCCAGAACGAACGCCACGGGGCAGGCTGACCTGGAAAGGGGCTGCTCCTTCCCTTACGCTCAGGGTAACCTCGGGCCACTCACCAAGGCCTCTCCCCCAAGCCTCAGTCTATCGGACTGTGAAATGGGGATAATGGTGCACTCAGCTGCGAGGCCTACTATTAAGGCACAGGTATTGATGGAACTAGGGTAGGGCTCACCCCAAGAGAAAGACAAATCCCAGCCATCGCGTCCTCCGCCCCACTCGCGGCGCTGCTCCACCCAAGGCCCCGCCGCGAAGGAGCAAGCCCGGGGGAACGTGGTCTTGGCCGCTTCAATCCTAGGATGGGCTCCGGCAGGGTGGGACCCCTTCTCACCCACCCAAGCTCCGCCGGCCCCCACGGGTGGGCAGTCTTCCCAGGCCCGGGCCAACGAGACCCATCCGAGCCCGGGGGACCCTCTCTCCAGCCCCGGGCGAGACCCCAGCCCTGGCCCGGAGCCCGGGGAGCCCCTGCGGATCTCACGGTTTGGGGGAATCTGGTCAGGTCTTCGCTAAGGGAGTGGGACGGCGGTGGTCAAGGACCACCCCGAATCGGTCGGTGACTGGTCCCGCAAGAGTGAGGAGGCGGGTGCCCGTGACGGGACGTTCCCAGCCCCTCGGGTTCGCCCGGGCTCCAGGCCTGGAAAGGTGAGGCGGAGGCTGGGGAAGGTGAGGCCGGCCGGCCGGCCCTGCGCTGGGGTCGCCCGGTCTCCGGCGGAGACTCCTCCGGCCACCGGGCGTGTGGAGGGGGCTTGCCCGGGAGGACGGCTGGCTCGGGCAGTCGCTCACTCGCCTGGGCGCGGAGGGGCGCCTGGGGGGCACTCACCGTCATGGCGGCGCCCGGGGGCGGCGGGGGCAGGAGGCAGGACGGTGTACAGGGCTCTCAGGCCGGGCTCCGCGGCGCGGGAATCCCGCTGCCGCCGCCCCTCTCGGCCGCCCAGAGCCGCTCCTCCGGCCCTTCCCTTCGCCCGCGCGGCTCCGGCCCCTTCCATCCGCCCATAAAACTTTTTTTTTTTTTTTCAAACTTCCTGGGAGGACCCGGGCGCGCCAATGGGCGGCGGGGAAGCCGGGACAAACAGCGGCTGGGGCCGCAGGCCAACCAATGGGAGCGTGGGACGGGCCGGGGGCGGGGCCTGCGCGACGGGACGGGCGCGCGGGGGCGGGGCGGCCGCGGACGGATGGGGGCGGGGAGATGGGAGGGCGGGCCGCGCTCGGCCGCGGGTGCGCGGGGCGGAAGGAGCCGTCCAGCCAGCAGGTGACTTCGCCGACTACCGCGCGGCGGTGCGGGGTGTGGCCCCACGTCGCCTCGGCTGCCGCGAGCCGCCCCAGCCGCGAGCCGCCCGACCCCCGGGTTTGCTGGGCACGTGGGCAAAGCACCCAATACTAACAATTCAGCGTCCCACTCCCGGAGCCCCGCTTCTCACCAATGAAATCGACTTTCATCCTCACTACAGGCTTGACAGGACGGTGCCCTTGTCCCCATTTTACTGATGAGAAAATAGAGGCGCAGAGAGGATAGCCGACTTGCTCAAGGCCACACAGTAAGAAGAGGTGGCATTCCTAGCATGTGCCCCCTAGATGCCCTCCTCTGTAAATGGGTCTTTCTGACTTAAGAACCTGGTTTGGGGTTCTTGGGTGTGGGTGTGCACCCGTGGCTCACGTTCCCAGAGCACTTGGCAGTTTTTAGGAGCCCTTTTGCCCGCAGGAGTTCATCTGAGCCCTGAAGTAGAGGAGGGACCTTTGGTGGAATTTGTTGCTAAATGCATGTAGTAGCTTGTGTGGCATTGTGATTCAAACACTGTGTTACCTAAGCAAGGTACTTAACCTCTCTGTGCCTCAACTTCACCCTCTGGTAAATGGGATAATGCTGTTGTCTCATGAGGTTGCTATAAGGCTTGTTAAGTAAAGTACCCAGAACACCCCATTTATCCCTAGTTAGCTATCCTTCGGTAGAAGGGCAGGGGGTTTGGAATAATTGCCATTTCAATTATTCTGCCATCTTAGTTTGGGGATCAAAAATTATTACTATCAGCCGAAACCGGTTTGGCTCAGTGGATAGAGCGTCGGCCTGCAGACTCAAGGGTCCCGGGTTCGATTCCGGTCAGGGGCATGTGCCTTGGTTGCGGGCACATCCCCAGTGGGGGGTGTGCAGGAGGCAGCTGATCGATGTTTCTAACTCTCTGTCCCTCTCTCTTCCTCTCTGTAAAAAATCAATAAAATATATTTTAAAAAAAATTATTACTATCATAATTACTGTCCCCATTTCACAGATAAAGAAATGGAGGCTCAGGGAGCTGAAGTTCTTTCTCAGTATTTCCCACTGGGATTCTCTCCTCCACACTAGAAATGAGGTCACGGATAAGCCCATCTTCCGCTAGACACTGGCCTTTTGGCATCCCCATGCCGTTTCCCTACCCTACCCCTGTACCTGACTCAGGCATTCCATCCTTGGGAGAGTGAGTGGACAAAAAGAAGACCTCACCGACCACCAGTGCCTTGCCCTGTGGCCTGGGCACCTCACAGCCTCCTTACAGGTTTCCTGGCCTCTGGGACTCCACTTCTAGTTCCCTCAATCCAGTGATCAGATCACTCCCCTGCTCAAGGTTCTGCAACACTTCCCCGGTGCTAATAGATCAACTCTACATTCTTGTTCCAAGCAGTCTGCATCCATCCTAAAGCCTGCCCCTGCCTGCTGTCCTCCGTCATCATACACACACGTTTTACAATGCTGGACTACTGAGAATTCCCAGAATGAGCAGGTCCTTTGTACCTTGGTGGGACTGCACACGTTGTTCTCTGCTGCGTCTGAAACACTTCCTTTCCTGTTCTCTGTACCCTCACTCCCTGCACACATCCACTCCCCCTCTCTCCCGCCTCTCCCTCCAACTGTTTGTTTGCCTGGAAAACTCCTCCTCACTCTTCAAGTCTTGGTCCAGAGGAAACCCAAGTGCCCCAGCACAGTTACAATCTCCTTGTCTGATGCTCGCTGCGTCACCTTCCCACCCAGTGCTCCCTACATCTGTACACTCCCCCATAACGTGATAACCACAGTGTTCTAACCACATACATGTCAGTGTTCTCACCAGACCATGAGCTCCTTGTGGGCAGGGATGAAGTGTGTTTTTGTCTCTGTCTCAGAGCTCCAGCCCACAACAGGTCCTTAGCAAACATGGGTTAAATGAATGAATGCACAAATGGAGAAATGACTACCTTACCACAACCTGCCCTAGCAGGAGAGAGAGCACAGGCTCAGGGACCCAGGAGAGAGTTATTACACAGGGCCACCCAACTTTGGGGTGATTCCGTCTTAAACTAGTACTCTGTCAAGGATAGCAATGGGAGGCTCAGAAAAGGGAGACAATGGCCCAAAGCCACACAAGTTAGCGCAGAAACAGAATTCAAGCCCAGGCTTCCTGGTTCTTAAGCTTGGACTAATGTCACTATCTAGCTCAAGAGAAGTTTGCAGCTACTCTAAGTAACTGTCTGGGCGGCTCCACTGGCAGTTCTATCCCTCAGCTCCTGATTCTCCTCGTTCCCCGATGCAAGAACCACTGCAAACTCACCAAGCCTCAGCTGCCACACCTGTCTAATGGGGACTCTTGAGCCTGCAGAAGGCAGGGAGATCCAGATGCACAGTTGGGGGGGGGGGCGGGGAGCATGAGGACAACCAGAGTAGGGTTTAAATCTCCACTCTGCCCCAAGTGGGATCTACAGCAGTGATTTTTTGTCTTCTCTGAGCCTCATTTTCTTGTCTGTAACATGGACAATATAAACCGTACCTGGTATGCCTGGTGGTAAGGCATGCCAGGCATTGAACACAGCTGAGCACATAGTAGGTGCACAATAAATGCTAGTGATCAGCAGCAGCAGCATTATCCCAGAGTCCTTTCCCCATTTCTCTTCACTCGGGACTTCACCTGCCAGACCCACTTCCCGCTGATAATGTAGTCTCATAAGGTAATTCCTGTCCATGGCTTGAAAGTACCACCCTTTGCCCAGGTAACATGGTCTCAATACCCTCTTACTAATTCCCAAAAGGCAGCAGAGAGGAAATTATGAAGTGGATGGGGAAGTTGGCATTTGGCCAGCCTGCCCCCATCACACCTCTGTGCATCCTGATCTCCCGGGCCCTCCCTGCAGCCCTGAGTGTCTCCATAGAGTCCCTGCCCCCCTTGACAGATGTGGCAACCAAGGCTCAGTGAGTTCAGCTGCAGCCATTCTCTCATCTCGGAATGAGGAAAGTCACGGAGAAGCTGGCTCCTCTAAACCCCAGCTTTTTGACCTCAGGCAAGTCAACTCACCTCCCTGGGACTTAGTCCCTTCCTTTGTAAAATGGGTGTATGTCTTTAACGTGCCCAGCCCAGTGCTGGGCCCAGTGCCAGCAAGAGGGTGACAGTCAGCCTGTCACTGAGAGAAGAGGCCGCGTGAGCCAGCCCCTTTCTCTCTGGCTGTGAAGGGGCCGGAGGGAGCAAGTCACAGCTGCCTCCCCTCCTGCCCTTGAGGAAACCCCGAACCAGAGGCCTGAGTGTTTACAGCCCTCGCTGGGCAGGGGATGGGTTACGTAATGCCAGATGTTTGTGAAACTGGCTCAGGCCCAGGACTGAGACACACTTAGCAATCCCAGAGCCCCTCACAGGGCCCTCTTCCCCCCTTCCCCTCCCCCTCCCCCCAACCTGGCTCGCTGGCCAGTTGCTGACTGGGAGCTTTCAGCTCTGAAGCTCATTCAGTCACCCCTCACCCTGGAGTGGGCACCCCACTCACTCGCAGAGGCCATGAGGGCTCAGGACTCTGCTTTCCCCTCCTTTCTCATGTGGGCCCCCAAATCCTGCCCTCTCAGCCTCCACTCTCTCCTCTTTGACTAACACCAACCTCCTCCCTCTCCTCCCCTGCTCCCCACCCTCACCCCTCCCACCCCACTGGAGCCAGCCTACCCTTTGCCACCTGAGGACCCCCAGGGAGAGCAGGAACGGATTGAACAGCGTGGGCCGGTCCCCGGGCATCCGCCATGAGGTCACCAGTCGGCCCTTGAGTGGGCTCCCAGACTTGCCCTCCGCTGGCCTCTTGTCTGCCTGTCAAACAGGGTCCAGTGTTGGCCCCCAGGTCCCTTTGGTGGGATGGGAAAGTCCCTGACTACAGCCTCCCCTGCCCCTCCTGCCGGGCCCACCTAAAGGCCCAGGGTTCCCCTGTTCTCCTCTCACAGAGCTGTGAGAACAGAGCTCGGTACCTGTTTCATGCTACATGGTGTCTGCTTGACAGGGCTCCTAACCCCATGTCGCACCCCATGTGGCCGGCAGGAGGGGTTTTCTGCCTCAGGTTCCAGTGTTAAATAATCCAGAGATTTAACATATAATTACATATTTCTAACTTCTCCTAAAATATCTACAGATGTGGGAACTCTGGACCCTCTTCCCCCTGGCACAGCCACCTGGGGCCAAGGGGTCACACAAGGCCCCTCTAGCCCCAAGTCCTCCACCTGCCTACTCTCCTCACCTTGGTGAAAGGAATGGATCACAGACTCCCACAGCCACCTGTCCTCCCATCCTGGTAGGACCCCCAAGTGAGCCCCCTTTGGAGGAACAGGCCCAGCGAAGCAAAAGCATTTGCCCCAAGTCACAGAGCAGGTGGAAGGAAGACAGAGCCCAGGTGTCCCAACCCTCCGGATCAGAGATTCACTGGAGGCAGAACATGAAGCATGAAAGCAGAGGTGCAGGAGGGCTTTGGGGAAGGACTGCCCCCCTGCCACCACGTCCCATCACAGTGCTGGCCCCTAGACCGTGCGCTCCATGCTGGCCCCCTGAGTCACTCCGCCCACACCCAGGCATGCAGATGGTGCTCACTAAGTGAAGGTGAATGAATGAGTGAATGAATGAATGAGGCTGCTATCAATTCTGTGTAGCCCTGGCTGCCTGGGGGTGATTGAGAGGCTTTCCGTGTTGCTGGGATGGGCCCGTTTTGTGGAGACTAGAGGGACCCCTGTATTACTATTTCCTCTTTGTTCACGAAACCCTGGCCCCAGGAAGTATGAAGAAATAACCCAAAAAGAGGAAGTGCAAAGTTGCCGGAGCCCCTGTGAGAGCTAGAAGTGCCTTTAGTGACCCCACCCATTTCACAAACTCCTACAGCCACCTGTCGGGAAGACTGGCCCACCAAACACATGGGACACTGTGCAAGGCCATGCAGGGAATCAGGGCAGGACCAGGAAGCGGCTTGCGGGGCGCAGAGAGAGAGCTGGGTGGGGGTTCCAAGCCCCGGTTCTACTTTGAGTTCAGCCACCAACTGTATGACCTGGGACAACACCCCTGCCCCTTGTTTTCTCCTCTGCACAGTGAGGGGCTGGGCAGAATCCCCCCAGCTCTGACAAGCAGCAGGGCCAGAGTCAGGGCTCCAGGCTGCCAGACAGACACCCCAATCAGGCGGCATGTGGGACAGAGAGCAGCAGGATAAGGAAAGCACAACCCCAAACAGCCGGTCTCCTCCCCGCCTCCCTCCCTCGGCCCCAGGCCCTGAGCTCTGACCTCACCTCTCTGGAGGCTGAGGGTGAGGAGAACAGTCTGTTTGGCAGGTCAGGGGAAGGGGCGGGACAAAGCAAGGCACTACAGCTGCAGCCAGGCCTCAGAGCAGCCTCAGTGGGTCCCACCCCTGCACACATCTGTCCTGCCCCAGGATCCTGGAGATGCTCCAGACCTGGCTGAGTGTGGCATTTCCTCAGCCCCCTTCAACGCTTCTCTTGCTCCAGCTCCTGGAAGCTCTACCCTTTCTCCCAGCCTGGCAGCCCTCCAGAGCCAGAAGGACCTTGCCTTCAGAGACCGTTGCAGCCAAACTGCTATTTGCCCGGGGGCGGGGGGGCGCGTTTTAGCTTGCCTTTTAGGGCATTCTAGCAAGTTAAAAGCAGAGCCCTGGGCTCAAGTCCTCCCCCGATCCCCAAGCCAGAAGGTGGCTCTGTCACCCAGCTCCGTCATGCACAGATGCACCTTGGTCTGGATGAACCCATCTCCAATCTGATTTCCCATCCCTTCCACCCCCCTCCCCAGGTGTCCACACCCAAGACCCAACTACCGAGTCTGCCCGCTTCTGGTCAGTCAATGAGTCTCCTCTCGGTTCTGACTCCTCAGGCTCCTTTGATTGGAACTGGAGATAAGAAAGAACACAGGTTAGTCCAAGTTATTCCCCAGTTTCCACCCATCTATCCACCTTCTTATCTATCCATTCATCATCCAACATCCATCTGGATCCAACATCCGTAGATCTATGTACCCATCCAACCATCCAACATACATCCTACATTATCCACCTTCTCTTCTATCCAACATCCACTTTCCCATTTATACATCTATGTCTATTCATCATCTATCCATCCATCCTACACCCATGTATCCTTCCTCAGTCCATCTACCTATCCTTCTAACATTCATTCACCACCCATCATCCATATTCTACATTTACCCATCCATGCAACATCCATCCATCTATCCATCCATCTATCCATCCATATTCTACCCAACATTCATCCAGCCATCCATTCATCACCCCAGCCATCATCTAAGCAACATCCATCCATCTAATATTTATTATCTATTCCATTCATCACCTATCTATCTATATATTTATCTACCCATCTATCATCCATGCAGCATCTATTTATTATTTGTCCAGCATATATGCCCTTTCCATCGTCCATTCACATACCCATTTTCAATCATTTATCTACTGTCTACCCACTCCCCCCGATATTCTATCTTTTTTTTATCTTTTTTTGGTTAATTTCACCCAAGGATATTTTTTCCATTGATTTTTAGAGAGTGTGGAAGTGAGAGAGGGAGGGAGGGAGAGAGAGAGAGAGAAACATCAATGTGGGAGAGACACATCAATTGGTTGGCTCCTGCACATGCCCCAGCCAGGGCCAGGGATCAGACCTGCAACTAAGTACATGCCCTTGACCAGGAATCAAACCCACAACCCTTCGGTACGTGGGCGAATACTCTAACCACTTAGCAACACCAGCCAGGGCTTGCATGCACTTAAGCATCCCTTTATTCACTGGTCAACCATCCACTGAGCTGACCTCTTCCACTGTGTCAGGTCCTGGGCCAGGGGCCAGGGATACAGAGAGAAAAAAGGCACACCTGCCCCACAGAGCTCATGTTTCTTATGGGGAAATGACAACTGAGCATGACCAGATGAAGGTAGAACTACCAAGCCCAGAAGGAAGACATCACCAACCTGGGGAAAGTGGCTCAGAGCAGGGCACCTGATCTGACTTGCACAGTGGACGGCGTTCAGTGAAGAGGGAGAGAAAGAGCATCCCGGGCAATGGGAAGAGCGTGCACAAAGGCAGGGAGATGTGCTCACAGGGCTCTGCAGCCAGCTCAGCACAACCAGAGCGCAAACCTGGGTGAAAGGAAGGCCAGGGGGCCTTGCATGCCGTGCCAAGGATTTTCATAGAGGTGAGCAGCTGGAGCCCCAGCAGGACCTAGTGAATGCCTGTTGTCATCTGTGGAAATGCATGTGTGTGTGCGTGTGTGTGTGTGTGCGCGCGCGCGTGTGTGCGTAGAAATGCCCTTAAGCATGTGGTGTTCCTGCCCCTTCCCAGTCACCATCTCCTAACCTTCCCGGGACCCCTGAGCCTCACTGTGGAGTAACTCTAGCTGAAGAATCTCCCTGGTCTCCCTCTTCTCTTTGATCTGGCATCCCAGCATTCACTGGGACACAGCATGGCACCCTCCCTGAGCTACGAGTGGTCCACCTGCCTCCCCAGGAAGCCTGACAGCAACTTCCTGTGTGGGGACCCCAAATTCCTCCTTTGTCCTGAGGGCAGAACCACATTGGCTTATCCCGGCCTCTCTGGTGTCTATGCATTGAATTGATTAGAGGACAAATGGATAAAAGCCAGAAATACGGGGGAGGGACTCCCTAGTCCTGCCGTGGACTTATACAGGTGTGACTCCTGGCAAATAGCTAATGGGTCTGAACCTTGTACATGGCAGAACATGTAAAGTGCCCAGCCCAGGGCCCGGCACACCACAAACCCCACCATCATCCTTGCACATTGAAGGTCAGATGAACAAACAGGAGCCTCGTATCATCCCAGTGGTACCTGTCAGGGAAGGATTTGGTCCTATTTTGTAGGGGAAGACTGGGGCCAAGATGGGCTAGGAGGCCCAAACCGTGGGCTGTGTTCCAGGGAGCTGAGGCAGACTGTGGGGCTCTGGCCTCCAGAACCCTCCCAGCCCATCACCTCCAGATAAATGCTCCAGGGAGCACCAGAGTACCACTGACTCTGTGACCCTGCCCTGGGCCAAGAAGGCAGGGAAGGGACTTGGTGCACACCTACTATGTGCCAGGCATTGAGCTTACTTTGCACATGGGTCCTCATTTAAGCAACCTGTCTCAGCAGCCGACTCACTCAATGAGCAGATAACAACCTCTTCACTGTGCCTGAAAGGAGCTGTAAGGACCAGAGAGGGGTAAGTGAGGCTGTTCTGGACTGTGAGGAACCTGGAATACAGCAAGGGGAGGGGACATGACCGCACTGGCTACAATGCCTGCCAAAGTCAGCTAAGAGCCACCAGGACAACACAAACCAGGTGTTGTGGGGCCGGGAGGGGAGAAGGCCCTGGACAGAGCATCTTGCTTGAGGCCTCAGGTGATCTGCACGGAGCAGACCTGTGGTTCACCCCTGCCCCAGCCCTTACCAGCTGTGTGGTTTGGGGCAAGTGGCTTGACCTCTCTATCTCAGTTTCCTTATTTGTAAATGAACAGTGGCTTTCTCATGAGGTTGCTATGGAAATTAAATGAGGAAAATACCCGTAAGTCATTCACACCAGGGCGTAGCACATAGTAAATTCTCACTGAAGGGTTGGCCATTATTACCAATGGCCATTTTGGTGACTGGGAAAGGTTTTGGTCAGGAGGGAGGATTAGGGCCGAGCTTTGAGACGGACTTACCTCCCAGTCTGCTGAGCTGGGGCCTTCTGCAGGGCTCCTACTCCCCAGCTGGCTCGTCTCCAGACCAGCCATAGTTGAGGTCTCTGGTCCACCTGTTACTTTGGTCTTTGGCCACTGGGTGGAGATGCAGGCAGGGCTGGGCAGCTGGTCCAGGCTCTGGGGCCACTGCTCGGGGCTGTGTCCATTGACTAGGGTGGTTTCTGCCCAGCCGGCAGGCTGGCTTTGTTGCTCTTGTTCAAGGGCATCCTTTGTGCCTGGGGAACCCGGCTCTGGCCCTGGAGCTGTGACTGGGCCACCCCAGTGTCCAGCTGGGTCCTTTCGGGGCAGCTGGGCCTGCAGGAGCTCCAGGAGGCCTTCCCAGTCCAGCCTTGGAAGACGGGCAGCAGGCGTTGGCTCCTCTGTGCGGGCCCAGGCCCCCTCTCTGGGCATCCCAAGAAGGCTCAGCAGGTCCCTCCAGTCCAGCTCGAGGCGCCGCTCAGGGCCATGCAGGTGTGGGCATGCGCCCTCAGTTCCCCGGCCCAGAGCAGTGGCTGTCTCAGGCCTCCAGGAATTGGAGAGCTCTGCTGGGCCTTCCCGGGTGTTCTCTGGGAGGCTCAGAGGCTGGGGAGGACCGAACAGCTCCTGCAGGGCGCCCCGGCCCCTTTGAGCTGGCCTGTCCGGGGGCTTCTCCCAGGCCTCTGACTGCCCCCAGCTCTCCTCAGACCCCCTGAGAGGGCCCCTCCATGCTCCCTCCAGGGCTCTGGTAGTGCCCCCGCTGGGCTTCCCAAGTCCTTGCCAGCCCCCCAGGCCTGGGCCCTCCTCCTGGCTGCTCCAGCCTCTTTCCAAGTGTCTGTGAGGACCCCGGGCCCCAGGCAGCTCCTCCTGACTCTGCCACCCACCCAGAGGCTGTCTTGGGCCTGCTCGGCCTCTCTCTGGAGGTCTCTCTGTTCGCCGCTCCCTCTCAGAAGTCCTGGCTGATGTTCTTGGGGGCGGCGAGGACCCCTGGAGCCGCAGGTCCCCCTCAGGTCTCCTGGGAGGAGGGGGCTCTGCCCGGCTCCTCCGGGCTGGTTCTGCCTGCTTCGCAAGGGGTGTGGTTACCTGAGGATGAGGTGAGGGGTGGGTGAGGCTCCAGGACCCTGACCAGGTGGACTCTGTCGAGGAGCTCAGGACACTGGGCTCTTGGCCAGGCCACAGGGAGAGGCAGGCTGTGTCCTCACAGCAGCTTGGATTAAAGCAGGTCAAAAAGCACCTACAGTCTCTGCGCTCCCTCCCGGCGGGTGTCTGCTCTTCCCTCTCACCCACTTTCCGCAGTTCCAGAAAGAGATCTGCAAAGAGCTGCTCACTGTCCCGGCTTCCCCCTCCCCCACGATATTGATTCCAACCAGGGCTATCAGGTGCACGAATTTCCACACCAACACTCCCTTCCACTGGCTCAGGCCTTGCCCTCTAAGAGTTTCTTTAAAAATATAAATCCCGCTCAGCTGGCGTGGTTCAGTGGTTGAGCATCGACCTATGAACCAGGAGATCACGGTCCAATTCCCAGGTTGTGGGCTTGTTCCCCAGTGGGGGGCGTGCAGGAGGCAGCTAATCAATGATTCTCTCTCATCATTGATATTTCTATCTCTCCCTTCCTCTCTGAAATCAATATATATATATATATATATATATGTGTGTGTGTGTGTGTGTGTGTGTGTGTGTGTGTGTATTTTTTTAATATATTCGATTGATTTTTTACTGAGGAAGGGAGAGGGATAGAGAGTTAGAAACATCGATGAGAGAGAAACATCGATCAGCTGCCTCCTGCACACACCCCACTGGGGATGTGCCCGCAACCAAGGTATGTGCCTTTGACCGGAATCGAACCTGGGACCCTTCAGTCCGCAGGCCGATGTTCTATCCACTGAGCCAAACCGGTTTCGGCAAAAATATATATATATTTTAAATATATATAAATCCCCACCCTGGAAGGGATAGCCCTTAGAGGCGGACTATTGAGTCCGAGGCTTTCCCCGAAAACTCAGGATGGCAGCTGCCTAATGAAGGAAGGAAACACCAAGGAAGGGCCGTCTTCAAAGGACTAACTTGGGTCCTTCTCAATTTTGCCAAGAGCCGCTGGCCCTTTGGGAGAGGGGAAAGCTGGACCCCCGTGACTGGGGCTCTGACACTTCCATAAAGGACCTCCCTTCCCAGGACCCAGCCTGGCACCTGGGGGAGGGGGAAAGCAGTGGCTCGCCCCTTGGGGTGCAGGGGCCCAGGGCAGGCTGGCAGTGCTCACCTCCCTGCTGAGGGCAGGGCTGGACTGTCTCCGGAGAAGCTGGCTCTGACCTTGGCCGGGCCGCTGCGACCGCCCCTCGTCCCGGGCCTGGAAGGTCCCTGGTGCCTCGGACTTCCTATGAGCAAATGCAGCCGCCCCTCTGAGGGCCCTTGGGGCTGTCCCACTCCCAGCACCCACCGCCGCTACTCCCACCCCCAACGGGAGGAGATACAGGAGACGCACAGCTGAAGAGCCCGAAGGGAGGGATGAGCCTCTCAGGGCCTCAGTATCCCCTTCTGAAAAATGGGCAACACTGCTCTACCTGCCTCATGGGGCTGTTGTGGAGATTAAATGGGAAAAGGGAGGAGAAAAGGTGGGGGCTCAGCCTTGGCCTTGACTGCCTCCTGCCTCTCTCAGTACCTCCTGCGTCTGACTGCCACCCAGCCAACAGCCCATCTCTCAACCCAAACAAAGGTTAGACTGGTCTTTGTGGGAATTAAGGTTTATTGAGCACCTACTGGTCACCAGGCACTGTGTCCACGTGATTGTAACGGCAAACATTTATTGAGCACTTGTTGTGTTCCAGGTGCCAAGCACTTGTACCACCTCATCTCATCCCACGCACCCCGTGAGGCGGGGACGGGAGCTCAGAATGTTCACGCCCTCATATTCCCTTCTTCCTGCCATCTTGCAGTCTACATGGTAAGTTTTTGACTCACCAGGCCCACCCTTTTCCTCCTCAGTACTGACAAGATTCCCGCACTTGGCCTTGAAAACTCTGGGCCATCCTAGCTATTGGCAACAGAGCTCTTAGCAAGATCAGAAAGAAGAAATGATCCCTCTTCCTACACATCTCCAGGAAGGCCAGCATAAAAGGTCGTTTCCAAGACACCTAGGCGTCAGGCATTGTTGCCACGTCTGTCAAAGATAAGCTCTCAGCTGGTAAAAGTCCTTAGTTCCACTTAGCTGTCTTACTTAGTCATTGGTAGCCATGGCTATTAATCCTTAACTGACATCTCTGGTATTGCACGTAGGAATACCAAACAGATTCTGGGCCCGTCTCTCCACTCCCACATGTAAGGGGTCAAAGCAAAAGACCGGGCGGCTCCACTGGGTATCTAGTCCCACAGGGTTTGAGTCTGGCTCCATCTACACGGACGAATGGAGCTGTATCTCTGGTGGCCGAGCTGACCTGGGAGTAGCCTGAAATAGATGACCTGGTGCTGAGCCTTGACAGAGCCAGCAAAGAGGAAAGTAAGAGGAACCTCCACTTGGGTCTGGGAGGGGACCGGGCTTGGAGTCTGCCCCCAGCTTGGGAGCCATGCTGGAACCCGACAGAGGCTTCGGAGCGAAAACAAATCATGGGCTTGGGGTCTGTTGTTGTCTTATGGCTTTTACCAATGTCACTAAAATCAAATCCATAAAGTAACTGGAGTTTTTAGCAATTGACTCACAGGGAACCAAAGCTTCCCACTGGACTAAATGTTTCTAAGTTTGAGGGCTACCTGATCAGGTTCCATTTTTAACCTAACCTGAAGCAAGAGAGGTTCCTTGCTCTGAGAGATCTGAGGCCTTGGGGGGGTTTTCTGCCAGAACCAGGGTGTAGGAGCCTCTGTGAAGCAAAAGCCCGAAATGTGACTGTGACAGCGATGGAGAATACTCCGTGTGGGGTAGCGAGGCACCTGTGTGTGTTCTCTCCAAGTGAGTGCATTTTCCATATAAACTCCAGCTTGTCAGTTCCTCCTGAGGAGCCCCCGCTCCATGAGGAATTGAGAGGTAGTAGTGAAGACTCAGGTAGAATCTGGGCAGCAATAGGGCCCTCGGGCCACCTGTTCCTGAGGCTGATGTGGCTGCACAGGGCTGATAAAGGAAATGCATTTCCTTTGGAAGCTGGGATGAGCTCTTCCACCTCCACAAAGTTGAAAGGACAAAGCTGTCAAGTCTAGCAAATTCCATGAAGGCTCCGTTTTGAATTTAAGAGACTAGGAAGTGCTTATGTGATTGTAAGATAAGAGATTCCAAAGGCATCCAGGGGAAAAGAAAATGAAGATATCAAGCCAAAATTCCTAATGCTTTAATGTGAGAGCCGTTAAGGAAAAATTTCCAGGCTTAGTTAGTACAATGCTTGGACAGAGTAGATGCTCAATAAATACATGTTAAATGAAATAGGAGAAAATAATAAACGTACTGTCTATAGTCACCCACTCATAAATTTCAGTCTTCCAGATACTTAAATGGGTTTTTAAATTTCATTTTCAGATTACGAATGGTTTTCTACTTGCAAAAAGTGCCATACAACAGGAGAAAATTTAATTACTCAGTAGAGTTATAAACCCTTGGTTAAAAAGTTAAGTCATCTATTTCTCCAAAATATATACTTAAGCATATGCAATTTTTATATATCAACTATACTTCAATAAAGCTAAAAAAGGTAAATAATCTATTTCAAAGAATAAAATAAAATGAATAAAAGTATATGCGTAAAAACAATTAAATGATTAATAAAAGTATAAACATATTCTGGACTTTTATTATAAACCTTTATCCCTCTAAAAGTTACCCTAGTAGGAAAAAAAGAAAATTAAACTTTGATTTAAAGACCTTAGTGTTCCTGCTGAGTTATCAGATAAAAGTTAAAGTACACAAACTGACGTCAGACTAAAAATAGTAGTTGTAAAAAGGCAAAGACAAAGGGGTTTTTAGGGCAGTGAAGCTATCCCGTATGATACCATAATAGTGGATCCGTGTCATTGTATATTTGTCCAAATCCACAGCATGTACAGCACCAGGAGTGAACCCAATGTAAACTATGGACTTTGGATGCTAATGACGTGTCAGTATCGGTTCATGGTTTGTAGCAAATGCACCCTCTGGTCGGGGCTGCTGATAGTGAGCGGAGTCCAGGCATGTGTGGGGGAAATGGGATGTATGGGAATTCTCTGTACTTTCCTCTCAATTTTGCTGTGAACCTAAAACTGCTTTAAAAATTAGTATATTTTTAATTTAAAAAAGACCAAAGAAATAATTCTATTAATGCTGGAGACCTTAAAGGTTGTCATCTGGATAGTAAACGGACTGAAGTTACTGTAAAAGGAAATGTGAGCCCTAGCTGACCCTTAGGACTGAAGGGTCGCTCAAGCCCCAGGAGGCAGCCCATCAGTCAATGGTCTCTCCCACATTGCCCTTTTCCTCTTTCTGTCTTTTCCCCTCCCTTCCACTATCTCTAAAAATCAATGGGGGAAATATCCTCAGGTGAGGATTAACAAAACAAAAACAAAAACAAGAAAGAAAAGGAAATCTGAAGAATAAAAGATAAGATTTCAAACACAAATTCAATCTAAGATAAAATGTTGCCTCAGGGACAACAGAGAGAGGAATTCTGCATGCAAAATATTACCCGCTCTTTAGGGTGATGGAAATGTTCTAAATTTGGGTTGTGGTGATGGTTGCACAACTGGGTCTTGGAAGATACACTATAATTCATTATACACTGAAAGCGTCGAGACTTCCAGACCTATTGTTTGCTGTTCTTTCAACCCTGACTAATGGAGTTCTCCCTGGTCCCGAGAACTCCTGAGGCTGGGACTGCTGGAGAGAGATCTCAGCCAGAGCAGGGGCACTGTGCCCCCGCCCCCGGGCTGTGTGAACGGCCCCAGGACGGAGCACTCGCAGGATACCTGGACTTAGGCTGCTCGCCACATCCCAGGAAAGTAACCTTTAACCTCTAAGAAGTCTGTGATTCTGAGTTCTCTTAATTACAACAATGCTCTGGCTATATATTTTAAACTGACATCTCTTTTCCAAGAGGCATGGGTAGCCATGAGTTTTCTTTGTTAAGGCAGAAAAAAATCATGGGCACTCTTCCCTCACGTAAGGAGGGGGGGAAATAAACAAACCTGTGACTATGGAGCAAATTAAGGGTTTGAGAGCTTAACCTCATTTCAATTAATGTAGAACATTCGAATTTTACAGACGAGGAAATTGAGGTTCAGGCAGTAACTTTACCAGGTCACAAAGATGGGAGTGGCTTTGACCCAGGATTGAACCCAGCTTGCCTGACCCTGGTCTTTGCTGTTAACCACCAGGCTATGCACAATATCACTTCATCGTCAAAAAAAACTCTTAACTTAGGGAAAGAGAGATGAAGTGACTTGCCCAAGGTCACACAGCCAGTAAGTGGCAGCGCAGGGGACAACCCTTTCCATCTGGCGACCTAAGCCTTGAACCTTCCACCTGTCCGGCTGCCGAGGCTCCTCCCCAGCCCACCTGGCTGACCCCACCCTGGGCTCACCTGCGCTCTTGCCCGAAGAGGCGCTCCACCTCTGCGCGGCCAGGGCTGCGGGTTCGGCCCCCGTTGCTGCCCTGGGGCCCTGGCTCCCTCTGTGCCAGCCTCCTGGGTGGGGGCAGGTCAGCCAGCACGGTGTACTCCTCCCTCTCCAAGTTGTGCCTGGTCTCCCCAGGGGGTGCTGAGCCCCGGGAGCCCCCTGAGCTGCCTGGAGGAGGTGAGGGTGCCAGGAGGGCTAGGTCACTGGGTGGGTGGCGGGGTGGGGAGGAGGCTCGAGGTGCATCCCGGTGCCCGATGCACACTTGCGGGGGCAGCATTGGGGAGCCATGCAGAGAATCAGTGGAGGGGGCCAAGCTCTCCATACTAGTCCCAGGGGGGTCCTGAAAGAAGAGGGAGGGCTCAGGGGCCTGGCGTGGAGGGGATGAGAAGGAGGGTGCATCTCGGTGCCCAATGCACACAGGGGTGGGGATGTGGGGGGGCTCGTGCAGGGAGTCTGTGGAGGGGACAAGGCTCTCGGTGCTGGCCCTGGGGAAATCCTGGAACAAGAGGGAGGGCTCAGGGGCCTGGCGCGGAGGGGAGGAGGCCCGGGGTGCATCGCGGTATCCGATACACACAGGTGGGGGGAACTGGGGAGGGTCGTGCTGGGGCGACTGGTTCTCAGCATCTGATGTGTCTGGGAGGAAGGGGAAGGGGTCAAACTGGGTGTGGCGAGGGGGTGAGGAGGCCTGGGGAGCATCCCGGTGTCCAATGCACACGGCTGGGGGGATATAGGGAGGCTCATGGTGAGTTGATTCACTCTCAGAGGCATGGGGGTCTGGGAAGAAGGGAAACGGGTCATATTGCAGATAGCGAGGAGGCGAAGAGGCTCGGGGGGCATCCCGGTGCCCAATGCACACAGCACATGGAGGCTGGGAGGACTCGAAAGAGGTCTGGGATGCCCCTCGGGTGAGGTACAAAGGCGTGGAAGTCCGGGGGGCACTGTGGGGGCCGGGGTTGTGCGAGGAAGAAGAGGCCCGGGCTGGTGAGTTGTGCTGGGGAGGGCCCGAGGAGGACTGGGGGGAGTCACGCTGAGCTGGTTTGGTGGGAGACGAGGTCTGAGGCCTGTCAGCTTGGGTCGGCCGAAGGGCGATAGATGCCCAGGGAACCTCACTTTGCTTGGAGCGGGATGGGGAGGAGGTTCGGGGGCCATCACTCTGGGTGGGCCGGAGGGGGAAGGAGGCCCAGGGGATGTCTTTGTTAGTACGATGGGGAGAAGAATTCCTGGGGTTGTTCCGCGGAGTGGAGCGATGGGGAGATGATGGCCCAGGATTGTTCTTTGGGGTGCAGCACTGAGGGGAGGAGCTCCCGGGGTTGTCCCGCCGGAAGGAAGAGGACTGCGGGTTGTTCCGTTGGGTAGAAGAGGTTCTGGGGGTGTTCTGCTGAGCACAGGAAGTTCTGGAGTGTTCCCGCTGGGTGGTCCGGTTGGGAGAGGGGCCTCTGGGGTTGTCCCTCTGGGCACAGGAAGTTCTGGAGTTTTCCCGCTGGGTGGTCCGGTTGGGAGAGGAGCTTCTGGGGTTGTCCCTCTGGGCACAGGAAGTTCTGGAGTGTTCCCGCTGGGTGGTCCGGTTGGGGGAGGAGCTTCTGGGGTTGTCCCTCTGGGCACAGGAAGTTCTGGAGTGTTCCCGCTGGGTGGTCCGGTTGGGAGAGGAGCTTCTGGGGTTGTCCCTCTGGGCACAGGAAGTTCTGGAGTGTTCCCGCTGGGTGGTCCGGTTGGGAGAGGAGCCTCTGGGGTTGTCCCTCTGGGCACAGGAAGTTCTGGAGTGTTCCCGCTGGGTGGTCCGGTTGGGAGAGGGGCCTCTGGGGTTGTCCCTCTGGGCACAGGAAGTTCTGGAGTGTTCCCACTGGGTGGTCCGGTTGGGAGAGGGGCCTCTGGGGTTGTCCTTCTGGGCACAGGATGTTCTGGAGTTTTCCTGTTGAGAAGTACAGGCAGAAAAAGAAGTCTGAGGGTTGTCCTGTTGGGTAGAAGAGGTTCTGGAGTTGTCCTGTTGGGCGGCCCTGGGGGAAGAGGAAGCTCGAGGGTTGCTCCGTTGGGTGGACGAGGTTCTGGAATTATCCCGTTGGGCGATTCTTGAGGGAGAGGCCGTCCTGGGAGTGCTCTGCTGTGTCGAAGAAGCCCTGTGCGTGTCCTGCTTGGTGGATGAGGTTCTGGGGTGGTCCCGTTGGGCTGTTTGGGATGGAGAGGAAGCTCGGGGGGTATCAAGTTGTATGGAAGCAGTCTGGGCAGTGTCCCTTTGGGCAGAGCGATGGAGAGGGGAAGCCTGGGGGGTGGTACTTCGAGGTCCACTCTGTGGTGTCGCAGAGGAAGCCCGGTGCCGCTCCAAGAAGGACCCACTTTCTCCCCGGAGCTTCGCCCAGTGCTGCCCGGCGCTTCGGCTCCCACCACCAGTATCTAAGAGAGAAGAGGGAGGCAATTCAAGGTGAGGGGAGAGTGTGCTTTGCAAACTGAGAGATGCCCCAAGAGGGATGTCAAGGAGTTTCTAGCATCTTGGATTTGGCTAATTCCTCCTGGGCCTTGGCACCCTGCCTGCAATTTGGGTCCCTGCCACCAGGTGGACAGAGGAGGTGACTGCCTTTGATCAGCAGGTCACAGAGTGAGGCTCCCCCCACCCACTGCTCACGTGTTTAAGAGCAAGAAAGCAGGTGCCTATCACCCATTCACACCAGGGAGCTTTTGGTCTCCATGTGTTATTCTCACCACAGTCTCCCCGGGGCCTGAGGGGACAGGGCAGTGGGATGGGGTGGTGAGGTGACAAGATCTGATTAATGTTTTGAAAAATGGCTCCAGCTACTGGGCGGGGGGTGGGCGTGGGGGAATGGACTGAAGCGGGCAGCAGGAACGGGAGAGCTTGAGCGGCTCTGGCAATAATGGCGGCTTGGCCAGGGGGTAATGGTAGAGGCAGCAAGACGGGGACAGATTGGAGGTGTGTTTTGAAGGCAGCGCTGAGCAGAGCTCCTGGTGATAGAAAGGGTGAAGAAAGAAAGGAATCAGGATTTGGGGCCTAACTGTGGGCGGGTGGTGGCACAGAACAGACTGCAGGAGAAACAGGTTTGGAGGGGGAGTTAGGTGGCTGGTGGCCCCACACCAGCCTCCTCTCCACCCATTTTCCTCTGCTCCTCGAACCCAGCGCCTCCGTCCACTCCTACGGGCCTCTGCACTGGTTGTTCCTTCTGCTTGTGAACTCAGACCTCAGCCACAATGCCACTGTCCCCCTCCCCGCTAGGCCCGCCCTGTCCACCTGGCCAGTCGCTCTCACAGTCTCCTGTCTTAATTCTCCCAAAAGCAGTTGCCGCTCTCGGATCTGGCTTTCTGTTTGTGTTCTGTCAGCTTCTCTCCGCTGGAGGGCCAGCTCCAGGGGCTGGGTCTTGTCTGTCTTCTCCCCTCTGGCTCTCCAGCACTAGGACGGGGCCTGGCACACAGCAGGTGCTTGATAAATACTTAGCGGATGAGTGAAATGAAGAAGCTGTGTTGAGTGTGAGGAGCTATCCTACACCCCAGTGAAGAGGTCAGTTGTACAATGAACTAGATAGAGGTCAGGGGAGAAATCAAGAAAATCAAGAAATCAAGAAATCTCCAGAGGTGTGAACCCAGGAGATGTCGATTTTTCCAGATAGTATTGAAAGCCAGGTGTTGTCAAGTTGTCAGAGAGAGGAGAGAAGGGAGCCCAGGATCGGGCTTTGGGGCATCCATATTTGAGGGTCAAGTGGAGGAAGAGGCATCAGCAAAGGAGTAGCCAGAGAATGGTCCTGACCCATCACTGAGCAGCCGGCTCTACACCTCTTCCCGGGCTCTAGATCCACCTCGGCCCACACTGCTTGCACCTCCTCCCCAGTTCTCCATGGTCAGTGAAAGCAGGCATCGCCATCCACACAGACACCCAGACCAGCAGCTGGGACCGTCCCATCAAGGCCACCTCCTAAACCTCTCTCCTTCTCTGTCCCCTCCTCACCCACAGCCACTGCCCTAATTCAGGTTTCTCCATCTCTCCCCCGGACAATTACAACGGACTCCAGAAGGGTTACAGGAGTGGTGCGTCCATCACCCACAGAGCAATTCTTCACCCAGAGTGACCAGCTGTTAACAGTTTGTCTCATCTGCTTTATTCACCCATCTGCCTACCTACCTACCTGTCATCTACCTGTGTCTATCTCTCTATCTTCCTATCATCTATCTTGTTGAACCATGTGAGTTGAAGACCTCATGACACTTCACCCGTAATGCTCTCCTAATGCATCTCCTATGAAGAAGGACCATCTCCTTCCATCACCACACTCAGGAAATACAGCGTGGATCCGAAACCATTATCTAACATACACTTCATATTCAAGTTTCCTGGCTGTCACAATAATGTCTCCCATAGTTACAACTTTTCCTATCCTTGCTCCAATCCAGGATCCCACATGGCATTTTGCTTCTCTGTCTCTGTAAGCTCTTTTATTTGAGAATAGTTCCCCAGGCCTTTTTCGTCTTCCATAGAGTCCTGTCAGCCCTGACCGGGTGGCTCAGCTGGCTGAAGTGTCGCCCCATGCACCAAAAGGTTTCAAGTTCTATTGGTCGGGGAGCATATGGAGGCAACTGATGAAGTTTCTCTTTCTCTCTAAAATCAATCAATTAAAAAAAAATTTTTTTTTTAAAAGAGTCCTGACGGTTATTTTGCAAACAGTCCCTCAATTTGGCCGAAGCCGGTTTGGCTCAGTGGATAGAGCGTCGGTCTGCGGACTGGGGGGTCCCAGGTTCGATTCCGGTCAAGGGCATGTACATTGGTTGCGGGCACGTCCCCGGTGGGGGGTGTGCAGGAGGCAGCTGGTCGATGTTTCTCTCTCATCGATGTTTCTGGCTCTCTGTCCCTCTCCCTTTCTCTCTGTGAAAAATCAATAAAATATATTAAAAAAAACAAACAAAAAAAAACAACAGTCCCTCAATTTGGGTTTGTCTGATATTTTGGTGGGACCAGATGCAGGCGGTGCATTTTTAGCCAGAAGACTTGGAAAGGATGCTGTGTCCCCCGCCTGTGCATCACATGGGGGCACCTGACGCCACTTTGCCCCCGCTGGGATGCTGAGCGGCCACTTGGTTACAGAAGATCTGCCAGATCTTCCCATCCTAAAGGTGCCTTTTCCCTCTGTAATCGATGTGTAATCTGAGGGGTGATACTCTGAGATCGTGTGAATATCCTGTTCCCCAACAACCTTTCACCCAGGAATTTAGCGTCAGCCGGTGATTCCTGCCTGAATCAGTTATCACTCCAGCGGCTGCAACAGTCCCTTCCCTGGTTTCTCAGCCCCGTCTGCCCCGCTCCATCCTTCACACTTAGCCCTGGCGAATTTCTTCAGGCACAGGTCCAATCATATCGCTCCTCTCCTCCAAAACCTACCATGGCTCCTGACGACTTAGAGAAGTGAGTCCAAACTCCTTGGCCCAGTGTGGTCTGACCAACATGCCCTAGCTGCTCATCCAGAGTGCTCCCCTTCACACCTCCACGCCTTCGCAGGCTGTGTCCTCAGCCAGAGCACCATGTCCAGGAGCCACTCCTCTGTGAGTCCCTCCCTGGCTGGAAAGAAGCTCTTTGTCCTCTGCCCCCACTTCCCAGAAGGCACGCGCTTCTGCTCCTCCTCCGTCCTGGGCTGCTGTATTGGGGGATGAGCTGTCTGGGCAGGGACTGGCATGCTTGGTGATTGAATGCTACAGGAGCCATAGGAAGCCAGGCCTGCCCACCCGGGTAGGACCTGCATGCTCTGGCCATATCCCCAAACCCTGACGATGCTGGAAATGCAGATCAGGAGCAACACAGTGCAGTAGTGATGGGAGGGCCCACGCTGTGGGAGCCAGCGTCATGGGCATCTCTGGGCTTGGCCTGACCAGCAGCCTTTCCCCTTCCCTGGGGAACACCACCCCGATCTCCTTTGGGCCGTCTCCTCTTCCCCACTCTCAAGCCATGCGGTTTGTGCAGGGGGCTGACCCTATCCCTGGTCACCTGATTGGGCACATGACCCAAGCTGGGTCCCCTGGAGAAGCCTTCCTAGGACTTTAGCTACATCTGTTGGGAAGATTGTACCTTCTCTTTGTGGAAGTTGATAAGCAAGTAGGATACAGCCTGACACTGCTGCTGCTCATCATGTCACTATGGGGGCGGGTCTGGCTGAGAATGAAGCCCCCACAGAAGAAAGCGGAGCAGAGGCCTGATTTCTGATACTGTTTGCACCTGGATCCAGCTATGCCTGAAGTCATCTCCCCTTAGACTTTTTAAAAATATATATATATATGTTTTTATTGATTTTAGAGAGAAAGGGAGAGGGAGAGAGAGATAGAAACATCAATGATGAGAGAGAATCATTGATCGGCTGCCTCCTGCATGCCCCACACTGGGGATCAAGCCCAAAACCAGGGGCTTGAAATATTACTTCCTGATTCGTAGGTCAACACTCAATCACTGAGCCATGCTGGTCAGGCTCCCCATAGACTTTTTACTCAACTAATTTGTTGCTTGCAACCTGAAGATCCTAACCCACCAATTGTGGGAGAATGTATGTCAAGCAGATTGCATGGACATCATGCCTGCTCCATAATTATATGAGACTGTTACTATTATTAAGACTTGAGCCAGCAAAGTGAGACATCCCCAGGGACCCAGGTGGCCCCTAGCAATCACTCCATCCACAGTCACAGGAACCAACCTGGTCAGGCAGAAGGACTCACCCTCCTTTCTTGGGCTCGCAGTGTCTCCTCCCACAGGGGACCGGGCGAGGACAGACGGAGCCCTTTGGGTACTGTCAGCTCTTGACCCCTCCTGCAGCTTCCGAGGGATCATCTCGGTGTTGTTGTCCCCGCCGGGGGCCTCCTCCCGCCTTTTGACAACGTCCCAGTCCTGCCAGGGAAGGAGAGGAGGAAGCGTGCTTGGAGATTAAGAAGAGAGACGCCCAGCAGGAGATGGGTAGAAGGAAGGGAAAGGACCTGGCATTGAAAGGGCACCTACTGTATACCCAGCACTATGCTGGGCTCTTTGCAGGTGCCAACTCAACTAATCTTCAATCGACTCCTGAGGCAGGCAGTCTGTGGAGCTAAGAACGTGCCCGAAATCACACAGCTGGGAAGTGGTTCACGTGGGAGGGGACTTGAACCCAGGGAACACCATGTGGTAGGAGGGCCTTGGCATAGCAGTCCCCCGCCCCAGAGACAACCCATGATCCAGAGATAATAGTTTCAAAGCCTTGCCCTACCATTTCCCGGATGTATGGCTTCCACTAAATTGCTTCCCTTCTCTGAGTCTCCGTTTTCTTGCCCCCAAACAGGGCCATCAAGCAGGGCGGTGAGCCTTCCTGAGCCCATGCTGGCCGCCTCATCACTTCCCTGTCACTTCCTCCTGGAGGTCTCACAGACGGTCTGCCTCTTCTACCCTGGGGCGGCCCTTTGAGGAGTGAATGCCCAGGAAGTTCCTGATTCCCTTCTTCTCTCATCGAAACGGCCCAGCTCTGCCCCTGCCCAGGTGTCCCCCCCCCCACCCCTCCGCCCCCAGCCTGCTCCCTTCCCACTGTCCTCTGCCAGGGCTGGTCATAGGGTGCAGTGGTGTGTAACCAAGGCAGGGCCAGGACCAATCCCATCCTTGCTCTGGACAAAATACCCAACCTCCTGGCCCTCTGTGACCTGTGACCTGAGAGTTTTTGGCAACCTGAGCCCATTGGTGATTCACATGGAGCGCCCATCAACCGAAACTCCTTCCTCCATTATTTCACAGGCAGAGCCCGGCCCTCCCGCACCGCCCCTACCTCTCCCGGGTGGGGTGGTCTGGGCAGCCTGAGGTGCCCACTAGGCCTTCAGGGGCCCTTGGCCCAGGTCCTTGGTGTGAGGCCCAGCTCTCCTCTGGGAGTTTGGGGCTGGCACGGAGGGGTGATCTGCTTGTGCCCTCAGCCTCCCGCCCCCAGCTCACCACAGAGGACGAGTTGCTGGTATCATCAGGGGCGGCGTCGCAGTCAGGGCTGGAGCTGGTGCCAGAGTCGGGGCCCTCGTCGAAGCTCCACAGGGAGGAGGCCGGGCCCTCCAGATAGGGCACTGCCTCCGAGTCCCAGCTCCTTCTCCTGGGGGTGGCTGAGGGGCCCTCTGCAGGGAGCCCTGCCGATGGGCCCCTGAGAGAGGAGACAGACACAGGACTTTTCCCCCAAAGTAATGGGAATTAAGAAGTAACACCCCCACCCAGGTACACACACACCTCACGTTACAGGGGAAGAGGGAGCTGACACTGAAGGCTCTCTATGTCTGCCTGGTTTAGCTACAACAGCCTCTCCTTGAAAGGAGTGTAATGATTCCCATTTTACAGATGAAGAAACTGAGGCTCAGAGTGGCCAAGGGACTGGCCAAGGTCACAGAACTAGCAAAGGGAAGAGCTGTACTGTGAACCAGGGCTGTGGTGCCAGCCCCGACCCTGTCACTGGAGCAGCAGTGGGGACCCAAGCTCAGGAAGCCCAGACATAACTGTGCTGAGCTAATGGGGGGCTCTGAGCGGTAGCAGAACTCCAGGGCAGTGACAGGGGCACCAGTCTGGATGCCAAGGGAGGGTGCTGCAGAGAAAGCCCTGCTTTGGGGAAGCCAGCGAGGGTGGCCACGGGCCTCAGCAGTCTTAGAGCTGGCAGCATCCCCAAAGAGTGGCCCACGGATTAGCCTACAAGATGGAAAGGGGTGCTGACCCCCAAGAAAGAGGCCTGCAGTCAAATAACTTTGGAACATACTACACACGTCTACCTCCCCCTTCAGAAGTACAATGCACGCCTGCAAACTAAAGGCTTTGACAAGTCCTGCAAGAAAGACTTCCAACTCTGTGGATCCCAGACTTTCTGAAACTATTTGATGGCAGAGCTTTTGTGGTTTTTTTTTTTAAATGTCTGCCTGTGAGGAACATGTTCCCAAAGCAATGCTGATTTAATTCAATTCTTCTTATTTTTCAAATGGGGAAACTGAGGCACAGAATGAGGGAGTAACTTGCCCAAGGTCCCACAGCCCAACAGGGATGAAGCTGAAACAGGACCCCAGGTTTCTAGATCCTCAGCCATGCCCTCCCAAAGCCCCTCAGCCCCAAAGGGACTTCAGTGCAGCTCAGGACAGGGGTGGGGGTGGGGGTGGGGTCGGGGTTGGTGGTGGAGGGAATCCCAGAGCCTGGAGCCGTGCACAGTCAGGCAGGTGGGTGGTAAGCCTATTTAATTGTTTAAAGCTGTGCAAAGGGAACAAGGAAATGTGAGCGGCTGTGAGCCATGCCCACGGCAGGGTGGGTGCGGGGGTGCTCTGCACCCTGGATCAAAGCTGAGCTAGGGCCCCAGGAACATGCCCGTGTGCCCAGCTGTATGGAGTGACCATGTGACCCACGCCAGCAGCCATCCTAGACAGACGCTGCCATTGTGAAGGGGTGTGGGGTGGGGTAAGTGAAGGCTACCCCAGGGAGCCCCTCCCTAGGCCCTGGAGCTCTACCCACCTCTCGGACTCTGGCTCAAGGCCGAGGCCCACCACAGACTGGCACCCAGAGGCTGAGGCTCTGTGCGGGTCCTCAGATGCAGCCGGGCGGCGGGGCAGGTCGCAGTAGGGTGCCTCTGCTCCTGGAGGGCTCCCGGGCTCCTGAGACAGAGTTGCAGAGAGGAGGCACCTCATGGCCCACGTGGGGGCTCCCCTCCCCCTGCGCGGCCCCTCCCCCCACCAGGCGTTGTGGAAGTCTCCAGGCATCTCCTCCTAGGATCTCAGACTTCCCAGGAGAGCTGTCCATCAGGCTGGAAGCGCCCCTGGGGATACAGGCTGAGGGCAGGCCGAGGTACAGTGTGTGTATGCACACGTGTGTACAGGTATGTGGGCGTATAAAGGCCTGTGTGTGTGCAACTGTGCACACGTGCATGTATGTGTATGCAAGGCCGGGGGGTACACTAGTGCATGTTTGCATAAGTGCATGCAAGTTCCTTTACATGTGTTGGCACATATGTAGGTGTGTGTGCCTGAGGACATGAAGTGCACAGAAGGAACCAAAGCGTTCTGTAGCCAGAACAGGAGGAGGAAGGAGGGTGAGGAGGAAGGGTTAAGCCAGCCTGCAGCGGGAGGGAGGAAGAGGCTGTCTGAGGGAGGAGATGGGGAAGAAGGCCTCAGAGGAGGGATGTGCCCCACTGAAGGAGGGCAGGGGGCCCTGGGGTGGAGGCGAGGCCCTGAGCTGACTGCTGGCTTCTCGCTCCCTCCGCCCTCACTGAGCCACACCTGTGATGGCTGGCGTTGGGCTCACCCAGGGGGAACGGCTGCTCACCTCTGGGAAGGCCCCCCCATTCCTCCCCACCTCCTGGGGTGGCAGGGCCCTCCCCTGGTGGTGGGAGACAGCGGCCACAGCACCCTGCACCCCGCCTCCTCTCGGGTTACCTGGACGGCGGGCTCCGGCGGTGGCGGCTGTCGGCTGTCAGCACCCTCGTCCCCGGGGGGCTCCGGCTCAGGCCCCCACGCTGCGGCCCTCCCAGGCCCCGACTCTGGGCCGTGGCGGCGGCGGCCGAGGCAGCAGAAACCTTAGAGGGGCCGGCTGCGGGAGCAGGGGCCCCTCATTACTGTTTCATAAGCCGGGGCCCAGCCAAGAACAATGCAGGACATGAAACCACAGGAACCTGATCCCCACAGCTCACCTGAGAGCTGGCAGGGCGGGGGCCTGGGCATGGGCTCCCTGGGGACCCTGGAGCCCAGAGCTCAGGGCTGAGGCCACAG